>NC_090931.1:405172100-406485371 GCF_040938575.1 Ambystoma mexicanum | reverse complement strand
GATGCACCGGCACCATTCACAAATGGTGCCGGTGCATCCAACCTCCCCATTCCCATTGAGTCCAATGGGACTCAAATGGGAATGGGGGTATTATTTTCTGGCGTCGGTGTTGTGTCCGCCCGGGCTGTAATACCCCGGTAATTGCACTTTCCCGGGTGCCGGGAAAAAAATGACTCTGCGGCAGACGTGTCTGTTTTACCAGCATGGCTACCGCTGGAGTCATAATGAGGCCCCTTTCTTTTACAAAGTTTTGTGAGGATTTGTCAAGGGGGCAAAGTTATAAGCCACCCAAAAAATGCACTTTCTATGAGTTGAGCAACTTAACCATAACTACACGGCTGCTACTGCAGGATGTGTAATATATATACACATGGAGAAATGTACTTAGTGCTCATTGTAAAGAGAATTAACCTAATTAAATAAGATTTTGTGAAATGGTGAAAATGTCATCTATTACACTTATATGCTATTGTTGTTTTTTTCAATTCTGTGTAAATCTTATGAGGAAATATGTGTGTAAAAAGTACTAAACCTTGTTTTCTTTGTATTTGTTACAAATTAACTGCATTAGGTTCCAGCAGGGAGGCAAAAGGGGAGTACGGGGAGGACCCTCAGGACCCCGGAAAGAAGGAAGAAAGTGGGTCCCATGCCACACCCAACTTCAATGATGGAAGGGGAGGCTGGAGTGTCCACTCCCTAAAGATTGAAGAAAGGGGGTGCCTTCCACAACCCCATCGCGTAGACGGAAGGGTAGACTGGAGGGTCAACTCCCTAATGAAGGAAATTGAGCCGGACAGACTCCAAGGCAAACAAAAATATAAGAAAAAGAAAATGAGTTCGATGAAAACCACACTCTTCCCTGCTCTTTCCCACAAAAGAATCTTAGAAGAACAGGGGGAGGGGGAGCATGTGAGGTGTAATCATAGGCCCCCAAACCAACAGCACTGAAGATCCCTATGAAAAAGGCTTACCTTACATTACCAAAGGAAAAGCAGCATTTTAATTCACAAAGACAGAAGAAATTCAAAGGTCTCTTTCACATGAAAAACAGCATTTTTAAACACTGACTCCAAAACGGCTTTGCAACTTAATGCAAGACATCAGAAAAATGTTCCCTGTCAAAAGACATGGTGCATGTTAACAAGGTATGATCTATATTATGCTTCACATGCAAAATGCTGGCAACAAGGGAAAAGAAAAACATTGTTCTATGGGTCACATGAAGATTACATTTAAGCCCAAGGCAAACCCTTTTGGCTTGTTGGTGGGCAAACTTCACAAATAACTCCCCCACTAAAAGCCTGGCTTGCATCCGACTGTTTACAACTTCAATAAAATGTGTCCCGGTGGTTGTCGAAAACCAAGTTTTCCTAGACCTGCTGTCTCTAAGGACAGTTTTGAGCAGGCAAAATGCTCTGGCTGGTGCATGTCCGGAATGTAGACAGGAGGTGTGAACACAGGGGCTATAATCTAGGCTGAACTCTGGAAAGAAAAAAAATACATTAAAATAGAAGCTTTTCAGATCAAAAGGTGGTCCCGATCAGATAGGAAGACAGGATGCCGAGGAGGATCTCTGTATAGCAAACACATAACCCCATTTATAATCTACACCTCAAACAACAAAGAGACTAATAAAAATAGCTTATGGCAGAATCAGAGCTCCTATTGGAATTAACCTAAATATGTACTATTAATGTAAATGGTCTAGTATAACTTCAGCCTTTTTCTCAGCAATTATAAATCATACTTTCTTGATTCATGTGTGAATTTTTATGTAATTTGCAGGCGATTTTGGTGAGATCAAATTCCTCCACCTGCAACTTAGGGAATTGTAATGGCCATTTAAAATGGGTGTCTGCCTTCTTCAACATGTCCCGAATGTGAGAGATGGCGTGCTGGTGGAGGTTGACATTAGGAATGTGGAGAATACATTGCATGTTCCTAATGATTTTTGTAAAAATGGCAGAAAACTGCCAAATGGTCATGCAACATGGCGCGGACCCAGCTGTTGATTTATTGAAATCCCCCTAATAAGCTCAATCAGAAACTATATATTATGGCAGTTACTAGTAAATCACAAAGTTTCTGACATATAATTGTTTTTTGCCACAGATTTGACAAATAGGGATTGCAAATGAAAGCTGACATATGTCAGTTGCAGACTATTAAGCCATTCCTTAGAGAGGGGTTGGATTTGGGAGGTGAGAGAAGGCTAACCCTCCAATTCTATTTGCAAGAACTTTTGCATTTTTCTCCCCATGATTGTAAACTTGATTGTGTCATTGCTGCTATATAAAGTGGATGCACTATGAGGAAGAGACAGAGCTGCTGAAACTTACCATCTGATTGCTGCAAGGCATCTCCAAAGGAGATTGCATCTGGGTGGATCTCTGTATTGCTAGGAAGACCTAAAAAAGCTGGCTGGACTCTATGGTGAAGAGCTGTGGACCATCCTTGAGAATGAAGTGACCAGACCACTGCCCTGTCCTTCCAGAGGGTCCTGGCATGCAGCTGGCCTTCCTGAACCTAAAACAGAGGTTTTCTCTGTAAGTAGAATTCAACCATTTGCACCTAAAAAGTGGGGGGATCTGCTGGCCTTAAATCCTTTCCCTTTATAGCGAACCAGGGGAGGGGGGGAAACTGTGTAGATCCTTAGCCTATTTAACAACAAAAAAAATATATGAATTTAAATAATTCCCCTTGGCAGAACACCCCATGGTGATTTGTGTTGGGGGGAGATAGCTCAGAGGCAACACGCTTGTCTTGGAAGCAAGAAAATACAGCACAACACAGTTATGAATCCTGATCCCACACTTAGAAACCAATCTCTGGTATTAGCATTTTATAAAAACACATTTATAATTATAATTATTCCTGGTGTGTGCTGAAAACCATAGACTGTAATTTAATTGGGTGATCCTATTTATCCTGTTGACCCTGAATTGTTTAGGAAGTGGGATACCTTTGTCCCTAAACTAAACAAATCCATACACTGCCAGCTTGACCAAAGCAGGCCTTTAAGTGGAGGGGGATCTGAAATCAATCTGAAATGATAAAATCATTCCTATTTTTTCTGTCCAGCTTCCCCAACACAGGCTTTTAAGTGGAGGGGGCTCTAAAATACAAACTGATAAATCACCCTGTTTTTATTTTAAAGGAAAAGTGTTGGTGAAATATTAATTGGCATATGCATTTGCACAAATTTGCAACACTAAACTGCTAGCCTTTTAAGCATGCAGGAATATTGAAAATTCACAGCACTACGTTAGTAATTAAGTTTGTTAACTGACCAGCGCTAATTATTTCTTTAATTGAAAATGATATAAAGTACTGTGTTTTGTGTTTTCCCAATTAATTTGAGTGATTTATTTTCATAGCAAGAGGTGAATATCGAGCCACAAAGAATGTGGAGTGTGTAGTTTAGTGTGATTTCTATTATCTATGATTCAGATAAAAACAATTATATTTCCTGTACACCGGCCTAGTTATTGGCTCATTGGTAGCTCAGGGGTAGAGATCCAGGGGGCATGATACAAGGCTGAGATAGGGCTGAAAAAAGAACTAACATCAAACCATTTATTGTGTGACAGCTAGATTGGGGAGGGAAGGAACTCCCTGTGCTGAGGGTGGCCTCTCAATAAACCATTACATAGTTAATGTCAGGATGGATCTCCTAGCACTTGCCCTGTATATTTCTTGCAGAGTTGTGCACATTTTGCCATTTCAAAACTACACGAAGATGAAGAGTCAATAAAAACCTTGCAACATGAAAAGACCTGAAGTGAAATACAAGCTGTAACTTCATGTGAGAGTCATATAGAATATATGGAAAGCGGTTTGAAGCACCTTGAGCAAACTGGATGACTTTCCATTTTCTCTGTGGGTTTTGTTTCACTGTATATATAAGTGGACATCACAGGTTCACAAATTTGTCTTTTTTATGTGTTTTGGAGGAGCTTCCTTGTGCTTGTGGTGTTTATTCATCCATGTATGCCCCCTTTTTTCAGTTTGTAGTTTATTTTGGTGTTTCTATGTTTCTTGATTTTGTTTTATCCACTTTCTCTGATTTTGTATTTCTCTCCATTCTTTCCTTTTTTGCACTTACCCCATAGAAATAAATTGAAAAACAATAACATTGTCATCTTGCAATTTTCCCAGTTCCATGTTCCTTTCGAGCCACCCAAAAAGCACAACAAAATATAAAAAGGTTCCCTGTCTGTTTCCACTTTGTGTCATGTAAAAACATTTAAAAAACAAGATGTTTCATAACACTGTTGTTCTCTGAAAAGCCTTATAACCCCTTTTATGAACCTAAACATCTTTCTTGTTTATTTACTGTGAACCCTGTACATTAGTCTTGCATGAATCCATTTGGTTGTTTTAGTCACTTGTGTTTTGTGTGTTTTGTTAACACATTTTGTTTACCTTGAGGATGATCTTGTTGAGGAGATCATGAAAGAAGAGGCGGACTACTCTGCCATGTAAGAAAGCGGATGAGGCATTTGTCAGCTAAGTCCATGAGCAATTGACACGTGAGCCTTAGAATGGGCCTGGAAGAGTAAAGCCAGAGGAGGAGGAGTCAGAAGTGTCAGGTCAGTTGGAGGGGACCATGAATGATGAAGGACGGGTCCTGGAAGAGTCATGCATGACAAAGGGGTCTATTTGTTGTCAGGGAGCCCTCCATGAGCCAGAGGTGACAGAGTTTGCACCTCAATGCATCGGAAGGTTGTGGATACCATGGCAAGTCAGGAGGAAGAGGTTTGGCATATAAGTCACCCATCTTGAAGCACTTCTCCACACACAGAAACCCCCAGGAGGCCCGCAAGGCAGCCTACAATCAGCAGTGCGTTGAGGATCAGGCCCCAAGAGAATGTGGGCAAGAACTAAAAATGGGCATTTGCGCAAACCACTAGGTGGTTATGCACGGATAAGGGAATTTATAAACACCTATTTTCATGCACTCCCAAAATATATTATGACACAGCTGGTAAGGGATTTTCATGTTAACAGGACCCTGAAATGGGTAATGGAGCAGGCTACCCGGATCTTCGGGGTCCAAAAACCTGTAGAAAGCAAAAACCAAACCAAAAACCCCAAACCAACCAACACCCACGGTGTTGCAAAGGTGGCCGAGGTGAAGGTTGCCAACATTTTGGACCTAGAAATGGGGGGGGCCTAAAAGCACACCTTCCCAAAACCAGCCAAATCAGAGGCAAAGAAGACCTTCTGATCAATCAGCAGCAGGTGTTAGTCAGGTAGTGTACCCCACAAATGTGACCTCTTCCTCTGCTAACTACATCAGTCTCAGGTATAAGGGAAATATAAGGGAAATATACCTATCTTGGGGTACATGTGGACTCCCCCAGTCCAAGGGGGGGAAACAATCAGGGGAGTACTGTCCCAGGAAACTCCCCTCCTAACTTCCTCAAAACCCTGGGTTAAGCTTCTTCCCCCGGTACCTTCCAAACCCCAACATGCAGGACAACCCTCTTTTCTCTCCCTGCTTGCAGGAGTACAGGCCATGCAATCCGGGAGAGGGGAGGCCAAGGGTGGAGGGTTACCAAGGGAATCCCCAGTACCCAGAGTACTCCCGGGTGTCCCAACTGGAGCACCAGGTCCAGAACCTAACTCATGTTGAGAGCTCAACAGAACCCTCAGATGAACATGGCAGCTACAAATACCTCAAACAAAGGGTCTGGCACCTCAGAACAATGACACAGAGAGAACCCCGACAACTCACTGGTTCCAGAGGATGAGGCACGGCAGGAAAGGTGGTGCAACACCCTAGAGGAATCTTCCTTCCTCACCTGTGAAAAGCCCCTAGACACCCTGGAACTGTAACTAAAATCTCTTGCACCCGAAAGAATCTGCAACCCAAGGAACAGAAGGTGGGTAGGAGAAACAAAGAAACCAAAAAGGTTTATTTTGTGGAGGAAGTCAGTGTCCTCCAGTTTGAAGTGAAAGAATCCTTGGAGGATTCTGGGAAGAAAATCTTCTCCTTCAGGGACGGGGGAATTTCTCCCAAAGAAAAATGGGTCCCAAGAGACCAGAACTCAGACCGGGTAGGTTTGGGGACTGATTCAGAATCACCCATCCCTGAACCCCAGAAGTGTTACCCAGAGAACATAATGATCGCAGAGAGATCCTCCTCACAAATTGCTTCTAGTGACTGACTCCAAGAGGGGGGGACAGCACAGAACCAGAGGAAAAAGAGAATTCTCAAATTCCCCAAATTAATTCTGGTTGCTGTCTCCAAGAAGTGGGGACAGCACATAATCAAGAGAGAAAGTGGAGTCTAAACTCCCCAAATATCAGAATGCCAAATTTTGTTTTAGGATTCCCAAACTCCGACACAGAATACTGTCCAAAATACCACAGTGTCAGAGTCCAGAATAAAGAAATGAACTGCCCTTCTTGCCCAAAATGCCCATTACCATTGCGCATCGGAGGAGAAAGAAGAGTTCTATGCCCTTGTCGGGGTGCAAGGGCAATGTGCATTTTTAGCACTGGTGGACACTGGATCCCAAGCCACTCTTCTGTCCAAAAGGGCCTTTCAGCAGCTAAATTCAGGAAGGAGGGAGCAACACCAAATCCCTATCACTCCTCTTCCTGGACAACTCCAGAACTTTGACGGGAATGAAATTCCCGTCGAGAGGACTGCGGATCTTCAAATTAAAATTGGGTGACATAAGGTGAAACACCCGGTTATAGTCGTGACTGCAGAGGGAACCTCATGTCTATTAGGAAATGACCACCTTCAGAGGTTGTCTCCTCTAATAGACTGTGTGAACAAGGTCCTCGGGACTCAGACTAACAGGCCAATGAAATTTAAACAAAGGGTCAACTGTGTCAGTTGAAATGGCACATGCCAAATGGTTGAACAAAAATCTGATCAAATTGAGTTTCATTTCCAAAATAATCAAATACCTGACATTACAGTAATTGTTGTCGGACAACAAACTGGAGATGGGAACTCCTCTCCATTCTTGAAAATCAACCTTCCTTCAAGTTTCAAATGGCATTCCATACTGGAAGGAAATACCTTGACATTTTATACCAACCCCAATCTGAAAATCCAAATCCTGTAGTCAAAAGTGATGGAAAACCAGCTCAAATATTGGCTGACATTCAGAAAATAAGAGAACAGCTGTTCCTCCCTTTTCTGTTAAATGAGGGGGGAGTCTGTTCTAGCCAGAGTGTGCCTGAATAATGGAAATAGCTTCATCAGCAAAGAGTTTTTCAGGAAACTCACAAAATATCCAGCCATTCCCACATTTAAATTGATTGATAAATGGGAAATGGGCTTGGAAACTCCCAATTCCAAACATCTCCTACCAGACAGGTGCCTGCTCAAAATTTCTATAGGTGATAAAAGCATAGAGCATAATTGTTGGGTCATGCAAGATGTCCCTGCTGCACTTTATTTAGGCAGTGACATTCTCAATCGGTTTGCAATTAATTTGGACCTTATATATTACAAGGCCTGGCCCCAACTGGGAGGCAATCCTATGGGCTTTGATGATTCTGAAAAGGTATTTCAGTCAGCTCAACTGCTGCCATATACGGTTGAAGTTCAAATTGGAGAGGAAGTCACCATCCCAGGATGGACCTGACAATTCCCACTTGACTTAAAAATTAAAAGAGGACAGAAACTTCAAAATCCAGATGCATATGTACACCTCAATGCCCATCTTCAACAGCAGGGGCTTGGGTTAAACCCAGCACCATTAGTTAACGTAGAACACAACACCATTCCAAAAGTGGTGGATAGCAGCGACCTTAGGAGTATCACTCTGGGCGCAGGCACCATTATTGGAACGGCGGTAAATGACCAACATTTTTCCATGGACTTAGGAAATGAACTTATAGAACCAATTCCCAATGACTGCTATGACAAGGACAATGACATACCGCAGGAAAGGATCTTTGTCCGGCAAGGGAGGAATTTCCTGGTGTACCATTCCTACCCTTATGGGGAGGGAGGGAGAGGTGACCTGTGACATCAGGAAGGATGATGTGATATTCCAGGTCGACAATTACTGCCACTCCTACCTGAAACCCTCTGCCCAGGTCAACATCCTCACCAGAGACCTCTCCACACAACTGGAGAAGTCCTCTTAGATCACGATACCCAAAGTCTTTCCAGACTTCAGGAAGATGGTTGAAGAGCGGGTCAACCTCGCTGAGGCCTGTGATACTAAGGAACAAAAGGAAAAGTTGAAACAGGTGTTTTTAGATTTTCAAGATATCTTTGCTGTGGACTCGTATGACTGTTATTGCACCGAGATACATACTACCTCAATTCCCACAAACCCTGGCATGACTCCTATATTTGTGAAGCAATATCGCTTGCCTCTTGCGTCTATGGAGTCTCTGACCAAAATCACAAAAAACCTAGAGTCACGTGGGATAATTTGTCCAGTCCATAGTACCTTTAATAATCCGGTACTGGGGATTTTAAAACCAAATCGGCAATGCGGACTTTGCGCAGACCTTAGGGAGCTGAACAACTGGGTCCACATGTCCCTATAACCTCTTCCCTACATTGACCAGGGGCTGGCTCAGATCCAGGGGTCAAAGGTGTACACTGCCATTGACCTGACCAATGGATACTGGACCGTGCCCGTCAGTACGGAGGATCAGTATAAGCTGGCCTTTACCTTCAGGGGGCAGCAGTACACATGGACCCAAACCACCTTCGGATGCATAAACTCGAGCAACAAATTCGACATCATCCTACACAAGGACATGCCCGACCTGGGTGAAAGGGGTGACCTGGCCTATGTGGATGATGTCCTGATTAAAAGCTCAACTGTGGAGAAACACATAGCAGAAATCTGCTATGTTCTGACCCAGTTGAGGGCTGCCAGAGCAAAACTGTCCTTCCAGAAGGCACAGTGGTGTAGGACCCGTGACAACTTCTTGGGACATGAAATAACCCTGTAGGGGCTCTGTCCCCAGGCGAAGAAAGTGGAAGCACTACTAAAACTGAAAGACACCACAACTCTGTGTGAACTAAGGAGCCTCCTTGTACTGACTAATTGCAGTAGGAAGTTTATTGAGGACTACGCAGAGGTCACAAGACCCCTGGTCCACCTGTTAGGGGTGGGGGTCAAGTGGGAGTGGGGTCCATAACAAGCCTAAGCAGTAAAACAACTCAAAAGAGGTCTCTCCGAAGTGCCTTGTCTAGCTTACCCTGTCAAAAACAAGGAGTCCTTCTTTGAGACAGGATTCCCGAATACCTGCTTCACAGCATTATTATACCAAAAGCATGACAAGGTCAATAAAGTCACCTCCTATGCAAGTAAGACTTTATCCTCTGTGGAGGAAAAATGTAATGATTGTGAGAAGGCACTCCTGCCAACCGTGTCGGCATGGAAACATTACTGCCCGTTCATCCAGGGGGAGCACATCATAGTGGAGATCCCACACCATCCTTTGCAATACCTCCAAAGTGACAGAATCTGGGCAGGAAATGTATGTAATTCCAGAATTACCTCCTGGATTCTGTCCATGCAAGGCTTTACTATGGAGGTCAGATATGGCCAAAACAAGAAGAGTTTCCTTGCGTAAGGTCTGGCTGACTTGCATGATTATGCTAGAGAAAACTGACTCGAGGACCAAAGTCTCAAACCCAAGACAACATGGAGGCGTACCTGAATTCCCCGCACAAAGTCTATGAAGAAGACAAGTGCAAGAGGATGCCCATAGTTTATGTGGATGGGTGCTCCTACCATGTTGACAACAACGGGGAAAAAGGAACTGGTGGCCGGCATTGGGAATGCCTGTGTGAATGATGCCGCAGAGCCATCCGCTGGGTACAAAATCAGTCCCCCACTAGTCAGGTGGCTGAGTTGATGGCAGTTCACCAGGCCAGCCACACTGCCGTGCAACACTGAATGCATGAACTGGTCATAATCAATGATTCAGATCATGTCCGGAACAGGATAGTGGAGCACCTGATCACTTGGAGAACCAGAGGCATGCTGTGTGCAAATAACAAACAACTTAAGCATGGCAAGCTCATACACAATATTGATGATCTTGTCACCTGTGATGGGAAGACCATCTATTGGAAAAGGATTAAAGGTAATTCCAGAATAGAGGGGCCAGACAAACCTGGAAATGACCTGGCTGATCAGTTGGCCAAAACCAGAGCCATCCAGTGGGATTTCCTTGAGATTATGTTCCTGTTGGGGGAAATCCAGGTCACTGCTGTCACCAGGTCCCAGACAAATGCTCACAATGAACTCTCAACTGCCCAGTGCAGTAAGGGGACCCCAGATGCTGATTTAATCACGGCACAAAAAGAGGATCCAATTATTGGAAATTTTACAACACATTGAGGATCCTGTGACCTTTCCTCTGACGGAAACCAATTACATCCGGAAAGA
Source organism: Ambystoma mexicanum (assembly GCF_040938575.1). NCBI lineage: Eukaryota > Metazoa > Chordata > Amphibia > Caudata > Ambystomatidae > Ambystoma > Ambystoma mexicanum. Next base: position 406,474,977 of record NC_090931.1, on the reverse strand, counting down.
GGACCTCAGGGTGTTGATGAAGTGTCCCAAAATGTTCCGAATCCAAAACAGTTTGTTGGTATGGAGATCCATCTCTGGATATGACCAGTGAGTGGTACCTACCTCATTCCGAAGCCTAATGCTGAATCACGCCCATAACGTGGCTGCAGCCGGTTATTGGGGGATTTATACTACTCTAGAAATTTGCGGGAGGTTACATACTGGCCACACATGGGGCAGAACCACTACCAATATTTGAAGTGGTGTCTTGTGTGTGCACAATTTCAGCGAACTTCATTCACACACCGAACTCCCGGGGATGACACTGCCTCAGATTTACAAGTAGATTTCATCAGGTCCATGATTCGCTCCTCTAGGGGGAACAAGTACATGTTAACAATAAAATGCTTGTTCACCAAATGGGTGGAATGTCTCCTGGCCCAAAATTGCAAGGCAGAAACAGCAGCTGCCCTCGACCATATCTTCTCGCGTTTTCGTCTTCCCCAAAGGACTGAGTCAGACCGAGGAAGTCACTTCACCATCGAAGTGATGACAAAGATGTGGGAGATACTTAGGGTATAAAGGAAACTTCATATTGCATGCCGCAAACCTCTAGTGGGGTAGTTGAGAGGTACATTAAAACCATTGTGAGCATTCTCAAAAAGTTTGTGGAAGATTCTGGGCCAAGTTGGGACATCCGAGTACCGCTTGTCCTGATGGCCATCATATCTGCACCAAACAAACCAACCCAAAAGGGGTGGGAACCTCAACAATCACTGGTACCTTGAGGTAGAAACATATAATAATATACAAAAAATGATACCAGGAGGTGAGGAAAACACTTAGAAAGAGGGTAAATGGATGCATAAATCAATTTATCATTTTCATTTTATTTAGAATTACATAAAATACAATATTACAAATATATTTAGATCATAATAAAAACTTTTGCTACTAAGCCATTCAACAACATTCATTCAACTAATTTGCACATCTAAAAATTTGTATAAATATACTAAAGTGCCCTAAGAAATGTCATTTAATTCATTAGTACATTTCTTTTCATAGTGGATATGATAATTCCAAAAATACAAAACACGCATATAACAAAATTGTAGTTCAATCCAAAAAGTATATCGACTATTGGTGCCTTAACAAATCGTTCTTCTTTACGAAAAAGCTTCCCAGTTGGTAAAATAGTTTCGACTTGACGGATAGTATAAGTCTTCATCAGGATTGGATGAACATTTAACAAATATTTCTAAAAACAAACAAACATACAATAGATCAATATATTGTTTAAAAATGCAAACCATAATCACCCCTCTCAGTGTTTCCTCTTAACAATATTATATATAACATCCAAATTTGAAGCATCCATATGACTTTAACTCCAAGGTAGACATCTCATTTATCCACCATTTCATGTACATACTGGAATAAATCTAACCAATTATGACAGAAATTCTAAACTGACCTAATTAGTCTAGTGTTGTGAACCTCTTATTGTAAGATTCAAAAAAACTTGTAAAGAAATAAATCTTCACTTTCTCATTAGTGCTGAAACAGCCCACTCCCGTCACACCTAAAGACTCTCCTATAGTCAACAACTAATTGCAATTTCCAAATTCGCAAACGTCCCTCCTACCTGCAAACCTCCATTTGGTTCGCCCTGTGGCTTGTATTCCAACAGCCTCTGGTTAAGGTCTAATACTGAATTTCCTAAAGAAATCGGAAAACAATAGTTGTTATATTGGAAATATAAAGATGTTCTATGAACAATTGTCTAAGGACAGGCACGCGTTAAGTACCTTCTTTGAAAATGAGTGTCTTCCACTCTGAAGTCAGTCCATAGTAATGCCGTACCCATGGGATTCGAACGGTACACCGCTTTCGTGGCTCGCCGCTTGTCTTTATTAAAACGACGGTCTGATTAGAAAAGAAACCCAGTTAGCTCTAGTTAAACGAAAACTGTCTAACTACCTAGACATAGCGTGCCTAACGCACATTAACTTACCTTGACATGGTCTCATTACTGAAGATGTTCTGCATCCGCTGAACGATCGACCGGATCTCGTGTAAAACGGCGGTCCCTCTTTTATTTCGGATCGTTATTTAAGACACAAACGAAGGACCAAAAATCCTTTGCAGTGGTCCCGGAGTACAAGAGCTAGAAAAAGGACTATAAGAGTCTCCTGTATGGCAATATAGGCTCCATAAATGAAAATCCAGTAGGTCCAAAAATGGAAATCAATTCCATTCCTCTTGTTGGTTAAGCCCAATATTTAAGCTATTGGTGTGATATATCCACCATTGTTCCTTTTGTGCTAAGCGTGCAGCGGTGTTCGCTGCATCAGTGCCCAACACCTTTTCCAGTACCCACCATCTCAAATCTTCTGGCTTGTGGTTAAATTCTAAAAAATGTAAAGTTAAAGGAGCATTCCGCTGACCTGTTCTAATCTTAGATTTATGCTTGCTAATCCGAAGTTTCACCGCCCTATGGCAGTTAAAATTCATGGAAGAAGCTGGGAACTGAGGCAACACTCCACTTGCCTTAGTGCTAATGTTATATATGCCATTGTATGTCCCTGTAAGAAAGCATATATAGGGAAAACCTCAAGGGCGGTGAAACTTCGGATTAGCGAGCATAAATCTAAGATTAGAACAGGTCAGCGGAATGCTCCTTTAACGTTACATTTTTTAGAATTTAACCACAAGCCAGAAGATTTGAGATGGTGGGTACTGGAAAAGGTGTTGGGCACTGATGCAGCGAACACCGCTGCACGCTTAGCACAAAAGGAACAATGGTGGATATATCACACCAATAGCTTAAATATTGGGCTTAACCAACAAGAGGAATGGAATTGATTTCCATTTTTGGACCTACTGGATTTTCATTTATGGAGCCTATATTGCCATACAGGAGACTCTTATAGTCCTTTTTCTAGCTCTTGTACTCTGGGACCACTGCAAAGGATTTTTGGTCCTTCGTTTGTGTCTTAAATAACGATCCGAAATAAAAGAGGGACCGCCGTTTTACACGAGATCCGGTCGATCGTTCAGCGGATGCAGAACATCTTCAGTAATGAGACCATGTCAAGGTAAGTTAATGTGCGTTAGGCACGCTATGTCTAGGTAGTTAGACAGTTTTCGTTTAACTAGAGCTAACTGGGTTTCTTTTCTAATCAGACCGTCGTTTTAATAAAGACAGGCGGCGAGCCACGAAAGCGGTGTACCGTTCGAATCCCATGGGTACGGCATTACTATGGACTGACTTCAGAGTGGAAGACACTCATTTTCAAAGAAGGTACTTAACGCGTGCCTGTCCTTAGACAATTGTTCATAGAACATCTTTATATTTCCAATATAACAACTATTGTTTTCCGATTTCTTTAGGAAATTCAGTATTAGACCTTAACCAGAGGCTGTTGGAATACAAGCCACAGGGCGAACCAAATGGAGGTTTGCAGGTAGGAGGGACGTTTGCGAATTTGGAAATTGCAATTAGTTGTTGACTATAGGAGAGTCTTTAGGTGTGACGGGAGTGGGCTGTTTCAGCACTAATGAGAAAGTGAAGATTTATTTCTTTACAAGTTTTTTTGAATCTTACAATAAGAGGTTCACAACACTAGACTAATTAGGTCAGTTTAGAATTTCTGTCATAATTGGTTAGATTTATTCCAGTATGTACATGAAATGGTGGATAAATGAGATGTCTACCTTGGAGTTAAAGTCATATGGATGCTTCAAATTTGGATGTTATATATAATATTGTTAAGAGGAAACACTGAGAGGGGTGATTATGGTTTGCATTTTTAAACAATATATTGATCTATTGTATGTTTGTTTGTTTTTAGAAATATTTGTTAAATGTTCATCCAATCCTGATGAAGACTTATACTATCCGTCAAGTCGAAACTATTTTACCAACTGGGAAGCTTTTTCGTAAAGAAGAACGATTTGTTAAGGCACCAATAGTCGATATACTTTTTGGATTGAACTACAATTTTGTTATATGCGTGTTTTGTATTTTTGGAATTATCATATCCACTATGAAAAGAAATGTACTAATGAATTAAATGACATTTCTTAGGGCACTTTAGTATATTTATACAAATTTTTAGATGTGCAAATTAGTTGAATGAATGTTGTTGAATGGCTTAGTAGCAAAAGTTTTTATTATGATCTAAATATATTTGTAATATTGTATTTTATGTAATTCTAAATAAAATGAAAATGATAAATTGATTTATGCATCCATTTACCCTCTTTCTAAGTGTTTTCCTCACCTCCTGGTATCATTTTTTGTATATCATCATATCTGCACCACCTTCCGCGACCAAAATGTCTCCAGTTGAGCTAATGACTGGACAAAAAATTGTGCTACCTTAGCATCTGCTCTATAGAACACAAGAGTGGACATGGATAAATGCATCCACAACACATGAATATGTTGAGAATCTAAGAAAACATCTTCAACATGCTTTTGCATACGCTCAGCGGAATCTGGAGAAATCGGCGCAGGGGATGAAAACTCACCATGACTTAATAAAAAAACAAAAAAAGAATACCAAGTAGGAGACAGGGTCTACTTGTACAATTTCAGAGGAACCAGACTAAGGAGAGAAAATTCCTCCCTTTCTGGTGTTGTCCCTTTGAAATTGTAGACAGAATTTCACCTATCGCCTACAGAACCCGCATCCCCATAGAAGAGCTGTCAGAAGAGAAATTGGTCCACATAAATCAGTTAAAAAAGTTGTCACCCCAGACACACTTTGCAGCTGATTGATGAGCCGAAGGAAAATCAAACAGAGGAGATATCTGAAGAATGAGAAGAAATTAAAAGGGAAAGCAGAAGGAAATATGTAGGTTCATAGGTTTATCTATATAACAGGGAGTACTTTTCTTTATTATTACTGTAAAAATGAAAAACAAAATGTGTTTCAAAAATTGTTGTTCTTGTCTGGTTGAGTAATCTACTTGGTGTGATGGTGCAGATGAAAAATGTTTATGTCCCAGAAAATTGTAACTGTTGTAACTCTTCTGGGAAGATTATCAGTGAAAGATTCTAAAACCTGTTTTTATCTATCGCCTATTAGATTATTAACTTCATTACCCCATAGAGTGGCTGGCGAGGACCTCCCCGGGGACCTGGAAAGGGAAGGATGGAAGGGGGGTGCCGCTCCATACTCTTCAACCAAAAGACGGAAGGAAATCCGGGTGTGCCACTTCCTAATGAAGAAGAACTCCACCAGATGAACCCCACTTTGCCCTACTCTCCCTCAACAAGAGGTCATGGGAGAGCTGGGTGTGGGGTTATGTGGGGTATACTTACCAGCCCTAACAGAAATCCCCTGCATCACAAAACTGCATTTTAGCAGTTACACAAAAGAATGGCTTTGTGTTTGTCTGCCAAGCCCATATGAGGCGGGACTGAACATAGTCACTGCAAAGAATGGCTGCATTTGTTTTCTTCCTTTGAACCCAAAGAAAATATCTCAAAGACAGAATGGCTCAGTGCTGCTGTGCTATCATCTCAAAAACTCAAAGCTGCACAAGGAAATGTCCTTTATTTAAAGCAACTTCACACTGGGGATATTTTCATCTTTAAACATCTCACAGTTTTGTTCTAAGTAAAACACGGCCATGTCCATCTATTTCATGTTGAACATCATCAAATGAGGGCCATCCCGCCCAGAACGGCATTGTTTTCTCAAATAAAGTCTGGGAAAAGCCATTTCATTTCAGTCCGCACGGCTTGCATTCACTTTGGAAACAAATTAACCTTTGCAAATCACTTCAAAAGAAAACTCTCTCTCTCTCTTGCTATATGTCAATTACACAGAAACCATTTTTCAAGCATATCCCTGTGTACAGAAACTGACCGGAGCTATAAAAATCATTCAGAAAAGAAATGCGAGGAAAACCATATCTTGTGAAATCAACATGTAGAAAATGAACATGTGTAAATCAGTTTTTGCAAAATCAAGAAAACTGCTCTGTTGAAAGCTAAATGTGAAATCATCCCAATACTCGCACATAAACAGTATTATATGTTTGGGGCTGGGGTGGTTTAAATGTATATTGTATTCATTTACAAAAAGACTTGGGTTCTGGGGAAGAAAGATAGAAAAGGACACCAGCCTCCATGGGAAAGGAAGCCCCTTTACAAATATGAAAGGGCCAAGGTGTGGAAATTCACAACCTTGTCAGACTGGCCAGCATTTCTACAAGCAAGGGACAATGGACCAAGGGGAACTAGCACTGTCAAACAGAACTGTGAGTTCCTTTGACATATCTCCTCAGCTTCAACTGCCTAGGATCAAAGGACGCCATGGTAACCCTGAAGTTCAACTGACACAGAGGGGGCAGGCTGGCTGTGGAGATTTGAAGGACCAACCACACAGTGACAAATGCCATCCATAGACTTGAAAGAACTTTTACATTAAGACATGTATTTCAATAATTTGAATAAGCAGTAATGTGAGATTATGAAAATTTTACTGTAAATTTTGGAAAAAGCAGAATAAGACTATGGGCCTGCTTGTGGTTTTTGCTCGCGAGTGCCTTTTCACCCGTCAGGTCTGACCTGGCGGGCGTACCCGCACCCGCGAGCAGAGCATGTCGGATGCACCGGCCCCATTCATGAATGGTGCCAGTGTATCCGGCTTCCCCATTCCGATTGAGCCCTAACTGTCCAAACTACCCAACTCAAGTGCATTTTGTAAGTATCACCCTCTCCAGTACCAAAAAGCTGCGTACAGCGCTCTGTTACCTTGCATTCTGTCCCAATCCTATAAAAATCCCATAAGAACCCCAGTAACTTCCCAAATTGTCAGCATCCTCTGTTTATCTGGTCCTTAGAAGAATCTGTGTAGTATATATGTGTTAACGTAATTCTTTTCAAATCATTTCAGTCCTCTGTGTAAGTCCTTAGTACCATTTTTGAGATTAATTAATTAATTCCCATATAAGGAGATGCACGGTGCAAATTGGTTAAAATTGCAAATTAACCTCATTGTGTGCAGTGTCTTTCTTTAATAATCTAGCCACTAAAATACAGTCTCAGTAAAACAAATAATTATGTTAATGAAACCGATTTTTGCCTGTGTGATTGCTTTCATTATAAAATCAGATTTTCATTCCCATAAAGAAACCCATGCTGTCACCCCATAAAGAAATCATCCCTTACCTTTAGTATCCTATCTGTTATGTGCCTTTGGACCCCATCAGAAAAACCGATTTCCGATTTTGACTGTTTAGCCTAATTTCTTTGCTGGTTGCTTGTTTGAAGTCTGTGTAGAAAAAGAAATTTCAATTCTGCCATGTGTGAATTTTTGCTGCATTGCTTTCCTTCCCAAAGTTGATTTTCTCACCTGTATTCATGTTGCGTTAGTACCTTGCCCTGTAGCTTGTAAGTTTTCTTGCCTCTTTAGTACAGCCACACTCTTTCCTGTCCTTTCCATTCTACTGCACATGTAAACTGACCTCTAATTATCTAGTGAATTTTGAGTGCCTTTTTGCTCCTTTTTCAAGGTTTTCATTTCATTTCGTTTTGGCCTTCCGTTTTGGGGTGGTAGATTGAATTTACAATCCAATGTTTCCCTCTTATTTGTGACTCCTTGCCACTCATCTCCATCCACACAGAATTTAGTCAAAAGAGTCTGGGGGAGTGTTGCAGGGGGACTACCTAAACTTATGGATCTGATGTCAGAAAGTTAAATTAAGTGTATTATAACATTTTGCTGTATATTATCACCACACTGGTGATAGCTGCCCTACATTTGATTTGTTTGATTTTGCATTTGAATTTAAAAATAAATAAATATTTCATTATTGCACACTGGCCTGATTCATGGTTTATTGCAACACAGGGTGTCTATCAAGGGGTTTTGAGACAGGTTGGGTGCCTTCTCAAAGCCGAATCTGAAATCAATAAAATGAAAAGCGTTTTTATTGTGCGCCACATCCCTTACCAGTGGAAAGAGCCCTGGCCTGGAGTGTGCGGCATAGTAAATCCTGCTACAACAGGGAAATCACAAAATCCTGGATCAGCTCTCCTTCAGGAGATTGTTATCTGCCTAGCTTTTCAACGTCCAAATAGTGAAGCCACCAGCCAGCAACCAAAGGACTTTTCCCCATGACATCCGAAAAAGCAACTCGGGCTGGAGCTCAAAATATACGCTCACCTATTGAGCCTTGCCCAAATAACCAGGGAACACCTTGACAGTTCCCTCCACTACAACTTTATTCACACCACAATATGACTTCTACATTGTTTTGGGCTACAAAGAAACCTGCATGCTGGTAGCTGCTATACCATATGGGCAATGAAACTATGCCAGGCCTGCACCTTGATGTCTCACAGCAACCTATGGTTACCTTACCCAATAAAATGTCAACTTCTTCATCCTCAGTCGAACACACTGCATGCAGATCTACTAAACCATATGCATACTGCGTTTTAACAACCCTCCTAACAGATTTCAAACAATGGAACACTACAGCTCTACAACCATCTCAAACATCACAACCCTGGTCAAATCATCCTAATACCATGGGCATATTAGTCTCCCTTTCTGGACAAAATGCCTCTATGCTCCTTACATGGAAGAGGTAGAGACTCTCCTGCATGCACGGCCCATGATACTTCCGGTCTGCATCCATCAACACAACTCAAAGCTATTTTCCCTCGCCCACAGTAATCAAGCAGACTCCACAGTGTTTCCAATCTGCCAGTGTACCTGAAGACGATGCAAGTGGAAGCGGTGTATGATGTTAATCCCAGTAACATTACATAATGTAACATAACATAAGCTGGAAAAAGTCTACGTTTTGTAATTGACGTGGTATTTGTAAAGCAGAACATGTTTCATTTGAATGACCTCTTGGTGTTGTCTGGCTGAGAATCTATACAATTTGCCCCACGCATCTGTCTTTAGAGAGACTGTTGCCTGTGCGAATGAAGTCTTGCAAATGTTCACCACACCTGGATTGAGAGTTATCAGAATGGGCATGCTCAATTGGGATGCTCAGTTTTTATGGATGTCCACTATACAATTTGTGGGATCTGTCGGCATGGAGTTATTATTCTGCATTGCTGCAAGGAACGTTGCAAAACAAAAAGGGCCAATGTTCTAGTAATTGTTAACTGCATGCAGGTCCACCAACGTGTCCTCTTACGTGTTGTTGGGTCCATGACATGCATTTTTAAAAATGTGCAAGGGATAGTGCAAACATAAGGAGTAAAATCAGCTGAAATTGCCTTTTTACAGTTTCCTTTTGTGATCCATCTTGTAAAAAAGTAAATACCACCTCAAATTATGTTTTTTCAGACAGCGTTAATTAATGGATTCCTATGGAATCCACTTGCTCTGTAGCAGGTGCTTAAGGGAGGTGGATTCCATAGGAAAACATTCCTTTTACGCTTGCATGAAAATCACATACAGATGTAAAACAAAGTGCACACACATCATTGATGAGGGGTCTAATTGTCCCTTTTCCACGTTATGCATTGGTTTTACACCTTAATTGCACACACCACCCATTTAAAAATGACCCCCCAAAGTGTGATTAAACATGGTGGGTGCCGGTGGAAAGGGATTGCGTTAAGGGTGTTAGGTGTAGTAAACATAGCAGATTAAAACTGGCAAGCCTGGATTTACCCTGGGATTCTGTGCAGTGAAGTTACTTTGCTGAAAAAGTTGGGGGGGGGGAGGGACATGTCATCTGAAGAAAAGGTGCCCCAGACATATGAATGGGGACAAAATGGTGTGCCATGAAAGTTGGGGGGACAAACACCCCTTTCCCTCCCTAAAATTACGCCCATGATTCTGTGCCTTTAGAGTGCTCTGGTAGCACAACAATGGACATCACCAAAATGTGGTTTATCATTGTGTCTAGGCAGTCTGTGTGCGATCGTGTTTTGCATCATTCCATCCTTCTTTGTGTGGCAGGGTTTAGTACAACGTAAGAAAACGAAGTGTACTTTGTCAGTATATGTTTGTACCCACTTGAAGTAAAACTTTGAACCCTTCCACGGTCTCTGAGTGAGAAAAGTCACAATTGGCCTGTTATGGGGTTGGGAACCTAGCAGGTCACCTGATTGGTATTTGTCAGTTCGCTTCTGTTTCCATAGGCTGTTGCTGTGATTTTAGAGTAGGGTACTGGTTGGAGATAGTGTGATTGGGAAGAATATTGTTGCTGTGGAAGGAAAGTCAAGTTTCTGTTTTGCAATCACGGGGAGTTGATGGTGTGCACTTGGAGTAACCATAGCAGGGTGGGTTTCGAGGGCATAGGTAGGTGAAGCAGGGAGTGTTAGGGGATAGTATAAGGGTAGGATGAGTGGACAGCCAGGGTGGGTAATCACCCTCAGGCGTTGGCTAGAGGTGGGGACTGGAGAACGTATCAAGGTGGGTAGGTTAAGGGGGGTAAATGGGTGTTTTGGTAGGTAAACTTTTAAGGAGGGAGATTGTGAGATGAGTGGAGGACAGGGGGTGCTGTACAGGGCAAGTGGACAATACATGGGCAGGATGAGTGGGTTCCCACTCTGACAAGTCACATTCAAGCATTAGGTAGAGGTAGGGGATGGGAAGAAGGTGACATTGCAAGATAGGTAATGTAATGGTGAAGGGCTGGTTTGGATGGGGAGGTTATGATAAGGGGTATTGTCGGGTGATGTGGGGTAAATAGAGGCGTATGCATGGTTGGGTAGCACTTATAGATAAGCAAGTTGCCTGTGCGGTTAGAAAAAGTCTAAATATAACATCGCACAGAAAGATTAGGTCCAGATGAACTGTTCACACCTGACAGGGGACATCTTGTCTGTTCTTTGGCAGGATAGAACGGTGTGTGCAAGCACTTGCGCATTGCCCCATGATGTCCGTATGGTCACTTCACTCATGTCATTTCAATATGGGCCCAGACTTCCATTCCTCGTGACGCATCGGGCGTCACGTGGCATCGGGCGTCACGTGGCAGACCTTTGCTCAGAGGCGATTGTCCCTGACTGGCATTTTGTAGTCGAGTGCTGCGGGTGAGGGTCACAACACACGCGCCGTTTTGCTCGGCTTGTGGCTTGCTTCCTCAGAGGCAGGGGGCTAAGGAGTCTGCACGGGCTGCTCTCCTTCGGCTTTCCACTGCGTGGCATTGAGTGACCTTATCCATAATCCCTTGCACCGTTGGGATAAAAAAAAAAGCAAAGAAAAATGCTGCCGTTAGTAGTTTTTCCCCCGTTCTCTTTCCTCCCCCTTGTTCCATTCACTGCAAATTGCACTTTGGAAAAATCATAAAATGTTAATTTATTGAAGAAGACTTTAGAGAGAAAGGGTAATGAAACCAGCTGGGTAAATTATGATTCCGCTTCTGCACTGCTGCTGGCACGCAGGCCTTTACTTAAAGCAACTAATGTATCAGCAGATCTCTCTGTGGCGGTGTACCTGCCACCCTCCACCCGCCCTCTCAGCCTCCAGCCTTCACCAACCTCTCTGCCTTCATTTTACCGCGACGCACCAACAGAATGAGGGCTAATGGGGTCCCAGCACGGTTCACATTCAATTGCTTTACAGTTTGTGTGGTAGTGCACCTGCCCTCAAACTGGGCACTAAGACCGCCATACAGGTATACACAGCATAGGTGGCACATCGTATATGGGACAGGAGAATTTGGAGAGAAGCCAGAGAAGGTGGGAACGGGCAGGGTGGCAAAGAGTACCACTGAGAACATGCAGGTTCGTGTGATACTGAAGCTTATGTCTGACAGGTAGGACAGTGGTAGCTGGGCCCCAGGCACTTTGATTGGAGCAGGGCATTTGTGTTCTTCCTGGCCGTTGCCGTTTGCGTGTTGGGATCTTTAAGCTGTTGTTTACCACACCTCGTAGACAATTTTGATTGCGGAAAATATATTAAAACATGGAGAATGTGTACAGGGTTGTGTAGAGGGGAGAGGGTACTGCTTTACGGATGGAAATACTGGGTGAGAGTGGGAAGTTACACACAGGGAAACTAACCATTTCCTTTGTGATAGAGTTCTGTCGAATATTTTACATATGCACGGTAGCTGTAACATGAATTAGTGCTGCGATTAAGAGTAGGCCTGAATCCTTGCATTTTACATATGCACAGTAACTATAACATGAATTAGTGCTGCGTTTAAGAGCAGGCCTGAATCCTTGCATTTTACATATGCACGGTAGCTAGAACATGAATTAGTGCTGCATTTAAGAGTAGGCCTGAATCCTCGCAGGCCATGTTGGAGACAAAGAACACTGAGGCCTCATCTCTTGCCTGATCATCACAATTCGATTCCCAGGCACATCAAGGAACACACACGTACACCAACATATAAATGTATTCAATTAGGCCTCGGAACAATTAGGCAGCAATGTTTTGCAGCTGAATAGGTGAAGGGCTGGGGGCCAGCATGAAGGTCATACTTTTGGGAGTCGAGGCAGATGTCTTGGGTTCCAAAAACATGAACCAAGATTTAAGACACTAGCGCCGCCCAGAATGATGGTCATTCTATTTGAAGTACCAGATGTGCGGGAAAATGGGTCTTAAATCCTTCGCAAACTGGATTGATTACTAGGATACTAGGTTTACCTCTTGGGATAACCGATACTCGGGGGTGGCAGAGAACAACATGATCTATGATTTGTGCCAAAGAGAGCCAAGACTGATGCCCATACAATGGGGAGGCATGATGGGAGCGCTAGAGTGTCTGGGATGAGAAAAGGGTTGCTTTGTTCACAAGACCCAGGCTGACCCCCGGTTATCTGCCGCGGTAATGTTGACTAGGTGCACATAACAGCGTTAGGAGTAAAGATAAGGTGATGCCATTCAAGTCTAACCAATTACCTCGTAGTGCATCGAGATGGGAGAGGCCGGTACCCACGTGTGGCGAAGATGGAGGAGAAGAAATATCAACCAATTAGAAGATGGGTTATATGAAATTATTAACAAGTATTTTGGCGACAGCCAATGAGTGTGGGACATGAACACTGTATGTCAAGTGCATCATGAATGATGAGTTATACATTTATAAGATAGCCACAATTTTGGAGGAGGTCAGAGCTCTGTGGGAGTGGATTTATAATACCCCGTCACCCATTCTTTTGTGTACAACATAAAGCTCTTGTTCTTCTCAAAAAAGGGTGCACATAGCCCTTTTCCCTAGTGGGTTGTAGTTTTTTGGTCTGGTTGCTGGAAAATTGCCCTACATTATTGGTGACTCCTACATTGTCCCGGACTCTCCGGCAATGCTGAAGGATTCATGGCTGCACATCCCCAGGGGCCACATCCACCTGCAGTGACCAGTCCCCTTTGTGCACACCTTTGAGAGGATTACAGGAGCCATGTAATCAGAATTCCTGGCTGTTCTTTGGAGCAGTCTTTGTCGCTGGATTATGCAGGCTGTTAACAGGACTCAGTGACAGAAGACTTGGGGTAAACACACAGACGTAAGGGCACAGACGTAAATTGCACCTTCTTCTGAGAATAAAGTGGGGTTCGGGAAGGGAGGATGAGTCTTTGAGTACAAGATGCATGTGTGTGCAGTGTGTGAGGATTGAATTGATAGGTTGGAAATCCACATGGGGCTGTATATGCATTAAGCAGATTGTATATGCAGAGGATTGTAGTGTAACGGGGCCCTTTCCTGGAGTATTCCTATAGTTTTGTGTACTTCAACATTTGGGTGACATTTCCATTGCCCAGCCGCACTTTTGAATCTGAACCAGTTGCCTGCATGCATTAGAACAGGGCAGCAAATGCCTTCCATCATGGCCGCCTCCCTAAGCCTCAAGATCAGCTGATCTTTTTTTTCCTGGGCCGCCGGGCCGCCTGATTGGCTGGTTACTTCCTCATCTAAGGCAAGCCCTCGGTAGCCAGCCGGCAATTACCGGCCCCCTTAAGGGCCACCTTATGAAAGGTGCAGTGAACTGTTGCTGGGTCTTTGTGTACTTTGACATCTGGGTGGCATTTCCATCGGCCAGCCTGCACTTTTGAATCTGACCCAGTCGCTTGCCTGCATTGGAACCTGCGGGAGAGGGCCTTCCATCATGGATGCCTCACTTGGCCACAACATCAGCTGACATTTTTCCTGGGATGCCAGCCCACCTAATTGGCTGGCCCTTCCTCATCTAAGGCAAGACCCCGCTAGCCTGCATGCGATCGCCGGCCCCCTCAAAGGGCCACCTAAAAATGTCGGGTCAGGATGTGCTGCTGGAAATGCATTGGAGGGACAGGGCCTCCGTATCCTTGTCCTTTACTGCCTTTTATTGTGTGTTCTGTTGTGTTTTCCGCACAGGAGTTCATGTGGGACTCCTGGCGGTGCAGCTCTCTCTTTTGGTTTTGGTGAACAGACCCATATGGTAGTTTGGGGAAGTGCCGACCAGACTGGCTGGAGCCTTCCCAATGACCGTATGTTGTGGGTACGCCTGTGGGTGGGACCTGGGGAATGGAATGTGTGACGAATATGCACTTTGTGTTGTGGATGTCTAGTTTCTGGTGTTTGACACAATGACTGAGACAGCCCTGCCCGAAACTGGTATGAATGCAGTGTAGAGTGTTGAATGGCTGGGTACTTGTCCCAATACACATAACTTGTTGTGAGTGTCTGGAGAGAAGTGAATGGCCTGAATGCAATATGCACCTGATTGGCTGCCTGCCTGCATGAATGCCCTTCGCAGTGATTGGATGCTTGAGTATGACCCAGCAGAATAAATAGGAGATCAACAGTATATCTGAGGACCTCTCACTGCTAGGAATCGTGTTCAGAAGGTGAAGTCCACTAGGACGAGTAACTGGAGTAAACCTGAAGCTTAACCTTGAAGCCCTGCTGGAAGAAAATAATTGCTGTTGTGCTTCTTCATCAATCTGACAGCTGCTGTGTCTCCAAGGACTGACCCAGAGATGATCTGTGCGCCCTCTTCCAGAGCTACGAGGGACCATGGTGCACCACCTGATCTTTGCCAAGCTGCCGACCGGAAACTGGGACTGCCGTGGAATCCCAAAGAGGATCATCCGGACTGTTGTCCGCCACTGTCGACGACCGCTGTCGCTGACTGGAGCCGCCGTGCTCCCCTTGCCTAAGAACTTTCAATTCACGGACGCGCTCATCCGCACCGCCGCCCACCTTTTCCCGCCGGAGAAGGCCAGGACATCGACACACTGAGGAGCATCCGCCTGTGGGTTTCCCGCCACCCAAAGACCACAGAGATGCTGACGACTTGACGCCACTGCTGGGCCACAGTTCTTCAAACTCTTTGCGGTCCAGAACTATCGACATCGAGGTGCTCCGCACGCCTCTTCCTTGCAGGACGTTTACGCTTCCCTGTTGACGATCACGGCTAGGAAAGAAGTTGCCACTTCACCGTTGTAGTTCACCCTGTTCTCCGTCGGACATTCAATGACCCGTGACTCCTGCCTTAAAGAGAGGGCACTCAAGAAAGGCCGTTGATTCCCTGATGAGGAAAGCAACAACGCCAGGTACCTTGGGGTTGCAGAACTATTGGAAAGTCTCTTGTGAACAATATATGGACTGGGATTGTGATATATCTTTATTCTACAGGTTGCCCAGGTGCGGGGGGGATCTCCACACAGAACTGTCTCTAGTTTTAGGGGCCAGTATTCTACCAATTGTTCTAACCAATTGATTTCCTCTTACATTTATTGTTGGTTTCTGTTACAAACTGATTTGTGTGCCATTTAACCGTACAGTTGATGCTCTTTAAAGCGATCTAATAGTAATTGTGGTACCACGTAGAACTGTATATTTGCCATTATAGATAACCGAGTACAAAGTGAGATATCGTGATATTGTACAAAACCTTGAATATCAATTATATAAAGACTGTGTTTTAACTAATACAGTGTGTGGACATTCCTTTGTGGGTACTTGGGGACTACACTGTATTAAGAACCAGCCTGCATCACCTCCTGAGAACCTAGGCCTTGATTGCTCCACCACATACCAATAATAGATAATCTTGGCTGGGGTCTTTTGTGCCTCTCCTCTACCATATAGAGAGCAAAAGTACAGACACCCCTCTCCGGAGTGAGCCCCTTCCTGATTTGCTGCATAGCAACCCTCAGGATGTCTCAGTGGAGGGAGTGCATCTCTTTCCCGATCTGATGACAGAGCCGCAGAAGGCCTCAGGGCTTTGCTCCTGCAGTATGCCTCTCTGTTTTCACTGACGCCAGGCCTTACACCATGGTGTAGGCACGAAATTGACACTGGTGACAGTGTGCCTGTCAAAAGCAGGTGCCACAGTATGTCAGATACTGTTAAGAACCACATCCAGGATGAGGTCACCAAGATGTTGGATCTGGGTGTTATTGAACTCTCAACCAGTCCCTGGTCCAGTCCCATGGTCCTTGTCCCCAAGACAAGTTCCCAGGCAGGTAGCAAGGCTTGGAGGTTCTGTGTGGACTACCGAGGAGTCAATGCCGTCACCAAAACAGACAGGCACCCATTGCCCAGGGCTGATGAGCTTGTGGGCACCATAGGTACTGCCACATTTGTGAGCACCTTTGACCTTACCGCAGGCTATTGGTAAATAGCTCTGACGGAACATGCCAAGGAAAATATGGTGTTCTCAATACATGTGGGACTCTACCAGTTTAGGGTCATGCCTTTTGGGTTGAAGAATGTCCCCGGCCACCTTCCATAGATTGGTCCATCATGCACTCAGTGGGCTGGAGGCCTTTTGTGTGGCCTACTTAGACAACATTGCCGTCTACAGTTACACCTGTGAAGAGTATTTGACACTTCTGGATAAGGTGTTGCAGACCTTGAAAAGGGCTAACCTCAATATCAAGGCCACCAAGTGCCAGATATCTCAGGAGAAAGTCACGTATCTTGGTCATGAGGTAGCAGGGGTTCAAATCCAAACTCTACCCAGTAAAGTACAGAATGTACATGACTGGAAGACTCCCACTACTCAATCCAAGGTGAGAGCCTTTTTGGGCCCCACTGGGTACTATCGCAATTTCATGGCGGACTATGGAACCATAGCTGCACCACTGACAGCTCTGACTTCACCCAAACAACCTAGGAAGGTTAATTGGACTGAAGGCTGTGAGAAGGCCTTTGATGGCTTGAAAGAAAGTCTGTGTAGGGCACCTGTGTTGTGTGCACCTGATTACAGAAAGCCCTTTATCGTTCAAACTGATGCCTGCGACACCGGAATTGGAGCTGTCTTGTCCCAGTTAGATGACAAAGGAAGAGAACATCTGATCATATTCATCAGTAGACAACTTAAGGGTAGAGAACTTAGGTGGGCTGCGGTTTAAAAGGAATGTTTTAGCATAGTTTGGAGACTTAGGCATTTTAGACCCTACCTTACCGGGTCTACCTTCAAGGTCCAAACAGATCATAAACCCCAGAAGTGGATTCTGCAGCTGAAGGGTGAAAACCCAAAGCTGTTCAGGTGGTCCATTAGCCTGCAAGGGCTGGACTTCACCATAGAGCATAGACCAGGGAAGAGTCACGATAATGCAGATGGCCTTTCCAGAAGGTATGTTGACCGTCTGGATGAGGGTGTATATCTCGTGGGAGATTTGGCACCCTAACCTCACTCTGGGGGTGTGACTGTAATGCTGGAAATGCATCAGAGGGACAGGCCCTCCATATCCTTGTCCTTTACTGCCTTTTATCGTGTGTTCTGTCGTGTTTTCCATGCAGGAGTTCATGTGGGACTCCTGCCGGTGCAGCTCTCTCTTTTGTTTTTGGTGAACAGACCCATGGGATACACTTATGGCACCCATGGGAGGGGGTACAACCCTGTGCCCCTAGTGTGCGTTTTTGGACACCTGTGTGTGGCCCACAGAGCAGGGTACGCGCTGGTGGAAGCTCTGTGCTGAATCGACTGGTGCCCTGAGTGCCCTCCATTTTGGGATGCCCAGGCCCTGTCACTGGAATCGGTAGATTCCTGATGGAGACGAGATGGCCCCTGTGGCCTCTTGCCTTCCATCGCCTGTTACCTTGATCTTTCCGAAGTCCCGGGAAGCTCTGACTCTGTCCCTTCCTCATGACTGGCTGTTGGGTGGAAGTTCCATATATGGTAGTGTGGGGAAGTGCTGACCAGACTGGCTGGAGCCTTCTCTTTGACCACATGTTGTGGGTACTCCTGTGGGTGGGACCTGGGTGAATGGGGTGTGTGACGAATATGCACTTCTTTTTGTGGATGTCTAGTTTCTGGTGTTTGACACACTGGCCATCATTACAACCCTGGCGTTAAGGGGTTAACGGCGCCGTAAAATGTGGCAACGCCGTTAACCCTTTAACGCCTGATTACGAGGTCCCTTTGCGGGTTTGTGATTTTAACGCCTGCTTTTTGCAGGCGTTAAAAACCAACCCGCAAAGGGACCTTGGTGCTAAGTACGGTGCCGCAATTTGCGGCACCGTACTTAGCGCCTTCCCCATTCCCATTGAGCCCTATGGGGCCAAAATGGGAATGGGGAAGGGCCATGGCGGCATGGGGAATTACTGCCCCGCCAACCTAGGAATGGGTCGGCGGTAAGTCCCCATTCCGCCATGGCGGAGTCGGTAAGTTACCGGCATGGACCATGGTGCTACTAGCACCATGGTCCAACGCCAGGGTCGTAATGAGGGCCAATGGCCCTCATTACAACCCAGGCGTTAAGGGGTTAATGGCGCCGTAAAAGGTGGCGGTGCCGTTAAACTCTTAATGGGGAATGGGGAATGGCCATGGCGGCATGGGGAATTACCGCCCCGCCAACCTAGGAATGGGTCGCTAAGTCCCCATTCCGCCATGGCGGAGTCGGTAAGTTACCGGCATGGACCATGGTCGTAATGAGGGCCCATGACTGAGACAGCCCTGCCCGAAACTGGTATGAATGCAGTGTGGAGTGTTGAATAGCTGAGTACTTGTCCAAGTACACATAACTTGTTGTGAGTGTCTGGAGAGAAGTGAATGGCCTGAATGCACCTGATTGGCTGCCTGCCTGCATGAATGCCCTTCACAGTAATTGGATGCTTGAGTATGATCCATTGGAATGAATGGGAGATCAACAGTATATATGGGGACCTCCCACTGCTAGGAATCGTGTTCAGCAGCTGAAGTCCACTAGGACGAGTAAGTGGAGTAAACCTGAAGCTTAAGCTTGAACTTAACCTTGAAGCCCTGCTGGAAGAAAATAATTGCTGTTGCCCTTCTTCATCAATCTGAAATCTGCTGTGTCTTCAAGGACTGACCCAGAGAGGACCTGGTAAGGCGCCCCCTTCCCAAGCTTCGAGGGACCATCGTGTACCAGCGGATCTTTGCCAAAGCGCCCTTGTAGACAGACCTACGACAGGCTGCCGACCGGAAACGGGGACTGCCGTGGAATCCCAAATAGAAGTGCCTGGACTGTTGTCCGCCACTGTCGACGACCGCCATCGCTGACCAGAGCCGTCATGCTCCCGTTGCCTAAGAACTTTTGATTCACAGACGCGGTCATACGCACCAAAACCCGCCTTATCCCGCCAGAGAAGGCCAGGCCGTCGACGCACCGAGGAGCATCCGCCGGTGGGTTTCCCGCCATCCAAATACCACAGAGAAGCTGACGACCCTATGCCCTTGTTGGACCACAGTTCTTCAAACGCTTTGCGGTCCAGATCTATCGACATCAAGGTTCCCCGCACGCCTCTTGCTTGCAGGATGTTTATGCTTCCCCGTCGACAAGCATTGCTAGGAAAGAATCTGCCACTTCACTGTCATAGTTCACTCTGTTTTTCTTCGGACGTGCGACAACCCGTGACTCCTGACTTAAAGTGAGGTCACTCAAGAAGTGTCGTCGATTCCCCGATGGGGAATGCTACAACTCCAGGTACCTTGGGGTTGCAGAACTATTGGAAAGTCTCTTGTGAACAATATATGGACTGGGCTTGTGATATATCTTTATTCTACAGGTTGCCCAGGTGGGGGGGTTCTCCACACAGAACTGTGTCTAGTGGTAGGGGCCAGTATTCTGTCAATTTTTCTAACCAACTGCTTTCCTATTATATCTATTGTTGGTTTCCATTAAAAACTGATTTATGTGCCATTTAACCGTACAGTTGATGCACTTTAAAGCGATCTAATAGTAATTGTGATACCACGCAGAACTGTATATTTGCCATTATAGATAAGCAAGTACAAAGTGAGTTATCGTGATATTGTACATAACCTTGAATATTAATTATATAAAGACTGTGTTTTAACTAATACAGTGTGCAGGCATTCCTTTGTGGGTGCTTGGGGACTACACTCTACTTAAGAACTAGCCTGCATCACCTCCTGAGAAGCTAGGCCTTGATTGCTCGACCAGGTACCAATATTATAGAATCTTGGCTGGTGTCCTCTGTGCCTCTCCTCTACCATATAGAGAGCAGAAGTACAGACACCCCCCCTCCGGTATTTACACAGGACCTCTTCCTGCCTGAGCCTGTCCTGACCGGGGAAGGCAGTGAGGGCCTCCTATAATCACAACCTTGAAACCCAGCCTACCACCGCCATCGCAGCCTGTGCCCCGCATCCATGTGTAAGACCCTCATGCTGCATGGTTGCCTGATCACTCTACCCCCTGAGGACTTGTATGTGTGGTCTTTCTCCTTTCCCCTTGTTAATTTCTTTTTGCCTTCTGTAGACAGCCGTGTCCTAGGGAAGGCTTGAGCCGCCTTGCAAACTTCACCTCTCCGTTGCTCAGGTACTTCACAAGTCTCTGTCCTACTTTCCTTTTTGCAAGGACGCAAATGCCCTGGCAATGTCTCCTCATGCTGTGATCTGATTTGCCTTTCACGTTGCGCTACCTGACTGTTGCATCAGTAACTGATTGGCGCCCCATATGAATCTCTATGACCTCAGCCGGACATTTGCATAAAAGCCAACACTCTTCCTACTGCAAAACACTGACTCTCCTATTTTCCAGGACAGTTTCTGATTTCTGCCCACTAAAGTGTACGCTTGGCTCACTACACATGTTCAGGATTGTCAATTCTGCACAACCTTTTGGCAGGCTTTTCTGAATAGTTTCTCTGTGATTGTACTAAAATTGTTGCTTTCTCATGCTAATTTTTCTAATAACACAACATTGGACACTAAATATTTTCCCCTGTAAATGCTGCCTTTTTTCATGTGTTTGGGATTTTCAAATGTAAGTGTGTTTTTAATTCATCTTTTCCCCATGTTGAATGGCTGCATTTCCCTGCTACTGCTTGGAAACACCATATTGGGTATTTTATAACCTTCTTGTCCTGAAAAATTGCAATTTTCCATGTGTGTTTGATAATCCTTGCCTTCTAACTAAAATCTTGGCCTCCCATTGCTAGTATGCTGTAATGAAATAGCACCAAATGTAATCCACTCTGCTCTTCAAATTGTGTTTGGATGTATTTTAGCGCTTTGTTGGAAAGTTACATTTAGATGTGTCTTTAAAACTGGACATTGATAGTGGTGTGGTGCATTTCAGTGAACACCCAGCCTGAGTGCTTAATATCCTGCTAGCATGTGCATATCCAGTTGAAAGCACGTCCTTCATCTGTGCCTTCTTGGCTGCTAGATTACCTGGTGAGTTTAGTTGTGCACTGTGAAGCACCACTGTCGGCCTGCCTCCCTCCTCCCTCCTACACCACTCACATGGCACTCTCTATCTGCAATATCTACTCTAACTGTTACTCTATAAACAATCCAATCCCTCCTAAAAAGTTTGGAAGAAAAATGAGCTCTCTTGGCCTCTAAACCAGGCCTATCTATTGCTGATACTTACCTCAATGCTACTTCCCGACTGACTATTACCGACATCCTCTTTTCTGTTCAATCCTTGGTCCTATGGACTCCCCACTTGGTCTCCATGCTCTTCCCTTTCTCCTCTTTACCTATTAATGGTGGCACTAGATGGGACGTACTATTGGTATACTTCTCATCCTCTAGGTGCATCATTAATGTCTAACACAATGGCACCATCATAGCCCAAGGTCCTAAAAATTCTCTTATTGTTCTAAACTGGTGCCTGCCCTCTCACATAAACTTCCTCCCTTCTCTGGCTACTTCTCCTTCTTCTTTGCTGCCCTCTTCATCCCCACCAATGGAAGTACAATGGCCTTGTACCCCTCCTCATAAAAAAACGTTCTAAGTGGTAATCAAGCACTGAATTGGCTGACCTCATTCCTCACTTACCACCCTTCCCAATTACAACTGGGTCCTTTCTCCTCCACCACCTCACTCTCCAACTGTGTTGTGTCCCGATTTTATAACGCAGCACACTCCAGCCAGGGGCTCCTTCCCCAGACAATGAATGTGGTGCACAATAAAAACACTTTTTATCTTTAATAAACCACAGATTTGTTTTGAGTAGGCCCCATCCCGTCTTGCACCCACCTTTTACAAACACCCTGTGTCACAATGGACTAGGAACCAGGATGGTGTGTATCAGTAAGATATTTATTTAATGTATGATTTAATGGAAGAAAAACAAAATCAAACAATTTGACAAAAGCCACCAGTGTTGTGGCTCATGATGCAATTTGTCCTACAGAACAATTGGTTCAGAAACCCTACACAGTGTGCATGAATCTTTAATGGCAAACAAGAAAAAAAAATGTAAAGCATGTGATACCACTAAAGTTAAGCATTCCCCCTGCAACACCCACCCCCAAAAATCAGCTAGCTTGATTCTCTTTTGATGGAAGGCAGTGGCAAGGAGTAAGGATAATGAGAGAAACGTCGAATTTGCAATACAACCCACCACCCCAAGTTGGGAAGTCAGAAAAGAAAATTAAAACCCAATTTGTGAGCAAAACGGCAGAATCGGATTTGCTTGATTACTCGCACATTAGCTCACAACCACGGTGGGACAGCTAGAAAGGATATTCTTGATGCTAAACTTGAGGAGATAAGGATTCCTAAAGACTACTACTCAGCACACACTGGCAACGTGAAAATAGGGTAGGAAAATCAATTTTGGGGAAGAAAGTAAATGCAAAAGAAAAACACACACGGCAAAATAAAATTTGTTTTAAATGGGGTTTGTGATGACAAGCAGCTAGGGAAAGGGATGAGCTGTCAGAATCGGAAATCGGTTTTAAGGACAAGAACAGAGGCACATAACAGATAGTATTCTAGAAAAAAGGGATTGCTCTTAATGGGACTATGGTTTGGGTTTTTCAACGGGACAGATGCAAATTCGGAAGTTGTGGGGTAAGTCACACAAGACACAGGCAAATTTGGTTTTCACTGACAATGACCAATTCTACTGACTATATTTTAAAGACTATAGTTATTAAAGAAAGACACTGGACACAGGGGGTTTAATGTTAACCAGTTTGCACCCTGAATTTCCTTATAGGGGAATTAATTGATTTACTTCAAAATGAGACAAAGGACTTATACAGACAACCAAAATATGAATAAAAGGAATGTGCTAACATACACATGCTAATACAGATTCTTCTATGAAAAGGTGAAAAGGTGAATGAATTATACTGGCAATTTGGGACTTTAAATATGACTTTAATGGGATTTCCTATGGGATTTTCTGTGGGATTTATGTTACAAAAGGAAAGTTATGTAATATGGCACTGGGGTTGTTTGCTACTTACAAAGTAAGCCTTGGTATGGTATTCTGGAAAGGACAGCTAGGCAAGGGTCTCTGTGCTCTCCTGGATGGAATTCTGGAGAGCCAGGCTGGATCTCAGGACTCTCTGGACAGCTAGGCAAGGGGTCTGGTCTCTGCACTCTCTTGGATCGGATCAGCTGACTCGACTCCGTCCTCCTCCTGTCTCCCCAGATTCATGTGTGTGTGTGTGTGTCTGCTCTGACCCTTGTGTCTAGTCCAGTCTCCTCTTATATAGCCCAAATGTCATAATTTATTTTACAATCTTGGGGAAGTACCCTAGAATTACTCCTACCCTGGGATAGGACAGCCTCCCATTCTTCCCTTTACCTACTGGCATCATTGGTTCAAGGGGAGAGAGCATCATCAGTCTTTTTGACATTTATGACAGTTCTATGTTCTCTTGGCCAACTTTTTAGCAATCCTGAGATAAGCATCATAACTTCAAATATATACTACCCACCACCATAAGAAGTAGATAGGCAGATTCAGTTGGTCAGGGGCATTAGACAAGCTGATTGCTTACTCTGTGTGAGGTAGCATAGCACTTTGGTGCATTTTGGCCCTTTCCATGAAATACATAATAGTTATCACTCTGCAAATGATCATGCATATTCATAATGTACTTCTCCAGCTTCCCACCAATCGTCATATTTTTCCTATTTCTAAATCAGCCTGAAACGAGTCTTGACTGTCCATTTCAGTTTGCAAGTCCTAGAAACTTGTAATTAGTCTCTTAACATCCGCCTGAAAATTGCAGGGAAAACTAGCATAACACGACATTGCTTCTGATTCTGATTGCTGGGGAAAAATGCCTAAAATGTATCACTATTTTAATGTCAATTTGGATGATCTGTCACATATGGGAGGGTGGTGCCTCATCCCCCACAGCAAACTGTCTCCTCCTGGCTCCGCTTACAACAAAATGTGTGGAAAAGATTTAATCAAAATGCAACTTGACACAGCTTTGTTTTCCCTTTTATGTAAACCGCAACGCTCAAGAGCGCCTGCCTTGTCACCAAAACTCAAACATTGTTCCAGGATTGCCGGGTTCAAAAGGCAGCAGCAGCACGGCCATCATGCCTTACAATGCAGAGCCAAAACCATGGCTTTCCCCCTACCCACATCTAGGGGAAAATGTATGCCATGGGGGGAGTTGTTTCCAGCCACCTGCAAGAAATATTAAGTGCGAAAAATACAAGCAACAGAATCCTTAGAGTCAATTAACTTGCCACACCTGAAAAGGAAATGAAGACATGCCTGAAAAAGCAAAGAAACACAGCCTCCCTGAAGATTGATGGAGTCATGAAAATGTATGTTTGGAAGAGAAGCTAATGCAGGAAAACTTGACTGGCAACAGAGCGCCTGCCTTGTCACCAATTCTTAAACATTGTTCCAGGAGTCCCAGGCTCAAAAGGCAGCAGCAGCAGGGCCATCATGCCTTACAATGGAGGGCCACAACCATGGCTTTCCCCCTCCCCCCATCAAGGGGAAGATGTGTGCTATGGAGGGAATTGTTTCCAGCCACCTGCAAGAAAAATTAAGTGCGGAAAATACAAGTACCAGAATCCTTAGAGTCAATTAACTTGACACACCTGAAAAGGAAATGAAGACATGCCTGAAAAAGCAAAGAAACACAGCCTCCCTGAAGATTGATGGAGTCATGAAAACGTGCATTTGGAGGAGTAGCTAATGCAGGAAAACTTGACTGGCAATAGAGCGCCTGCTTTGTCACTGTTTCCCTCTTACCCTCTGGCCATCCTCTTTGGGCCCTCTACACCCACAATCCTGTGAGGCGAAAACCCTTCATTTCTTGGACCTTGCCATGATAGCCCACTTCCAGCTTGACATTCTTAGAGGCATTCTCCCTTTCCACACCTTCGCCCAAAAGCTCATGTCTCCAGAGCTCTTGTCCGACCAAGGCTGCACTACTGAAACAGCTCTTCCTCATTCTCCACCTTTTCTCCTTATGCCCCCTTCAGCTAATCCAGAATAGGGATGTATTACTTATCCTTGGCCTCGAGCCAAGGGAGGACCGTATCTCTCCAGCACTAGAATCTCTCCACTGGCTCCCGGTGGCCATGAAAATCACATGCAAGACATTCTGTATCATTCAAAGCTATCCCCAACTTTCACTCCCTAAATACTTCCCTACTAGAGCTCTTTGCTCCTCTAACTCCAACTCGCTGCTTGTCAAATGCTTCTCGAAGAAGAGAGTAGGGAGCAGGTCTCTCTCTTCGGCTGTTGCCTCTCTTTGGAACAGCCTCACTTTCCCTCTCAGGCTTGAGCCGGAAGTCCGTAAGTTGCGGGAACTTTTCTAAACTCTGATTTCCGCAACCTCTTTCCCTTCCCTGCTAAACACCCCACTGCCACTGGGATAAGTGGCCTGGTCCTTCATGAATCTCCCAGGTTACCAGGCTTTCTACCATTCAGCACAAGCACTGCCCTTGCGGGCCCCCTGCCTGGCAAATATGAATCCCACCCTTGGGATTCCCCTGCCCTAGCACTTGGCCCTTGGCTCCCCCCTTGAACTTCCCACCTGGGCTCCCACCAGCACTTGTCCATTTGCTCTCCCATCCTTCCCCATCGCCTGAACTTCTCATTGCTTCACTTGCACATCCGAATGTCACAAGGCCTAGTAGGACCATGAATGTATATTTACTGTTTTTACCACTGTTATTTACTTCGCTTGATCCCCCATGCCTTGTCTTGTGGCATCTGGAAACACTACTCTGTTGTATAGGCACCTAAGAAAAGCTCAATAAATACATACAATCAAATAAATATTAGGGAAGAAGACAGTGCTGTATAACGAAGGAAAAAGGACATGGATACAGATCCCATATATGTAGTGGGTCTGGGCTCTCTACGCCCAGTATAGGGTAGGGGGTGAGAGTGAGAAGTATCTGTGGTACAAGCCTTTGATGGCCTGGGATATCCTCACCCAATGAGTGAGGGGTGTTGATGGAACAAACAGTCAATATTACATTTGTATAGTGCTCATACTTAAGTGTTTCCAGGCGCCACAAGACACAAATGTGTGGGGGGGGACAACAGTAACATTTGTACTAGGTCTTATGACATTCTTACTGTGCAAGTGTAGAGAACGAAGTGCAGGGGTATAAGGAAAGTATGTAGTAGTGGAAGGGCTCGGAGAGGGGCAAAGGGGGAGGGGTAGAAGTGCAGAAGTGGGCAGCGCAGGGGAGGCTGAGTATGTGTTAAGAGAAGCCAATGAGGGCAAGTTCCAGGGGTAAGGAGGAGAGAGAACACAAGTGTGATGTGCAGGGGGAGACCAATTGCAGACTAGTCAGGGAAGGGTGCCCAAGGGCAAGTGCTGAAAGGGGTGCTGGGGGAGACTTGTCAAGAGGAGTGGCTTGCCAGAGTAAGACTCAGAAGCGACCTGGCAAAAGTTGCAGCAGCAGAGGTGTTAAGACGGATTTCTGAACTCCGTCCTGGAGGGGCAGAGGTTCAGAAGGCCAGCCTAGTTTCTTCGAACAGGGTAACCTCTGGACAAGCCAGACCAATCAGGGTAGCTATCGCGGCGGTCAAGACTAGGTCTCAAGAGGGGTGAGGGTGACTGAAATCCCGCAATGAGCACACAAAGCAAGGACACTTACAAATTACTCCAAGCAGGTGTTCTATTAAAAATATATACACATTTATTACAAGCCCTTTGTAACATTGACCGTAGCGAGAAATCACAATAAAACTCAAGTAAACCAACACATACCAAACCAATACAATATATATACAAATACAAACGAGTCTAACGAGTTAGACGCATGAAATGTGTAGACCACCTAGATGGGGAGGAAAACAGGCAGTGCGAATAATAATTAGACCCAGTCCGCCTTCAGAGGCACCTAACTAAAAGGAAGTCCAATCCCTACGAAGAGTGGAGCCTTGTGCTCAAAAGTACCTGCACACGCTGGTGCCAACGGGCAAAAAGGGGAGTCTCTTCGAGGGAATCAGGCAGTTTAGTTCGGTGAACAAATGAAGATGAACAGAGCTCCGCGACTCAAGCGCAGCCTCCACTGTGGGCAGAAGCAGAGCGCGAGTACGGAAAGGCGTGCTGTTAGACACAGCGGGGAAAACCTATGGGCTCCTGCAGGAGGGCGACCAGTTCCTAGCGATGCTTCTCACCGGTCCCCGATGCAAGCAGACCTAGGCTTCTCCGAGTCAGTTTCAGTGCTGGCAGGTTCAGATACGAGCTGGGGACGTCTCGGCATCGTGTAGATTCCGCAGCAGCAGAAGTTGAGTTGGGGACGACCTAAACGCAGTGAACCCGCACAGTTTGTTACCACAGCAGGGCAACGGAGCGGCCATGTGTATTTCAGCCAAATGTACACTACTCACTTCAGACCTGGGAATGCCAAGTGTACGAATCGTGTGAGAGTGACTAGGACTCGTAATGCAACACAACCTGACGGCAGTTACAGAGCAAGACTCCTGGGTAGGCTGGTCAGTCTGCTGGATGGCCCAGAGACACTTCTGAAGGCTTACGTGCAGGAGATGGTGAAGATGCCGAGAATAGTTGTTCTCACTATTCCAAGGGTCGAAGTACCAGTACAGGCCTTCTCGTTCAATCCGAGGTAGAAAGGGTTTCACAAAGCGACAGCAGTGCAGAGGAGCAGTCCTTCAGCGGGTCACCAGCGATTCCTTGGTTCAGCCTCGTGGTTGCAGGATACTTGGCTCCTGTATTCCTTTGTTCGTGAGAACTCAGGAGATCGACATGGTAGTGGTGTTTCCAGCCCCCTCTTATCCACGGTTCCCTTTGCGCCAAAACGTAAGGGACCCAATGGGAGATCTGCTCACAAAACACTCACACCATACGTGGACCTATCCCGGACCACGGAGGTCCCAGGCATTCATACCACCCTAGACTCTCTGGCACCCAGGATGTGTATTGGGACCAGACATCCCAGCCCACATCCTGGAGGCACACACAAGGCAAGTAGAAGCCCGCAAAAGCATCTGTGTTTCGCGGGAAAGTACATGCCCAAATAAGGAAGGCCCCGGGAAGGCTCGACCTGGGGAAGGTGAAGAGGGCAAGACGGTGAGAGGACAGGACAAGGAATCTCGTGGTCTGGCCATTTTGGGAGCCAGGCCACCATTTTGGGCTAAGCACGAGAAACGCGCTTAAACGCCAAAAGGAGCTCAAAAACACAAAGAAACGATCGCTGCCACCAGTCGCATCCGTGATTCACTTGCACCATTCGTTAACAATCCCAAGAGAGTATCTAGGGCCTGTAGAAGACTAGAGACCCAAGAGAGCAGTAATTTAGCTTACAGTGCCCTCTTGTGTCACGTTGCGCGAAAGTTGCAACATGATAAAAGAACTACGGAAAACAACGTTTCCCGGTACTGACTGTCTTAAGGGCATGTCAGTTTCCCCGTAAGAATGGAGCGAAAGCCCAGAGGAGTGCGGCAGAAGGCTGCACTTCTCTGGCAAAGTCTAGATCCTGGTGAAAACAACAGCAAAAAGTGTTGTTTTCCGTAGTTCTTTTATCATTTTAAGGGGTTGCCACATGGAAGGAAAATTACCCACAATTAAGAAATCTTTCCTAACAAGAGGGACATTAGCAAGGGGGGGAGAGGGAAGAAGGAGGAGACAAGGACATTCTTGAGAAGTTTCCGGAATATGAGAAGATTCTGCTCAAGTCTGAGGGGGGGCAGGGAAGCCATTCCAGAGGGAGGCTACTGCCGAGGAAAGAGATCTACCTCCCACTCTCTGCTTGGAGAAGCTTCTGACCTGCAAAGAGTTGGAGTTAGAGGACTGAAAACCTCTAACAGAGAGGTATTTAGGGAGAGACAACTTGATGTAGCGAGGTCCAAGGCTCCAGACACAGGGTCTTGAATTTGATCTTTGCCATCAAAGAGCCAGTAGAGAGATTTTAGTGCTGGAGACATGCAAACCCATAGGCTTCAGGTCAAGGACACATCTAGGAGAACATAACACAGCTGTTTCTGGTGGCAATGTTTGGATGCAGTATTTAGGTGAAGGATTTCTGTTAGCGCCTGTAAATGCACCCCACAGGTGTCCCCCAGGGCTGTATCCTATCACCATGGCTCTTCAATATCTATCTTGCCCCTCTGCTCAGCTAATTTCCTCCTCTCTCCTCATTTATAGTGTTATGCTGATGACACACAGCATTCCTTCAAACTTCCCTCCACAACCTATACTTCGGCCTCTCTCTTCCCCGATTGTCAGACCACCATCCAGGCATGGTGTGCGGCTAATGATCTCTGTCTTAATGCCAGTAAGATGGAGATCTTTCTCATTGGGGCACCTGTGCTCTGTTTCCCTCCTACCCTCTGGCCACCCTCCTTGGGCCCTCCACACCTACAACCTTGTGAGGCCAAAACCCTTCACTTTTTGGACCTTGCCATGATGACTCACTTCCAGCTTGACCGTATTACAGGCATTCTCCCTTTCCTCATCTTTGCCCAGAAACTCAACGTCTCCGGAGCTATTGTCCACCCAAGGCTGCACTATTGCAACAACTCTTCCTCATTGTCCTTTTTTCCTCCCATGCCCCCTTCAGTTAATCCAGAATAGGGATGTAATACTTATCCTTGGCCTCAAGCCAAGGGAGGACCGTATCTCTCCAGCACTAGAATCTCTCCACTGGCTCCCGGTGGCCATGAAAATCACATGCAAGACATTCTGTATCATTCAAAGCTATCCCCAACGTTCACTCCCTAAATACTTCCCTACTAGAGCTCTTTGCTCCTCTAACTCCAACTCGCTGCTTGTCAAATGCTTCTCGAAGAAGAGAGTAGGGAGCAGGTTTCTCTCTTCGGCTGTTGCCTCTCTTTGGAACAGCCTCACTTTCCCTCTCAGGCTTGAGCCGGAAGTCCGTAAGTTGCGGGAACTTTTCTAAACTCTGATTTCCGCAACCTCTTTCCCTTCCCTGCTAAACACCCCACTGCCACTGAGATTAGCGGTCTGGTCCTTCATGAATCTCACAGGTTACCAGGCTCTCTACCCAGTCAACACCAGCACTGCCGTTGCGGGCCCCCTGCCTGGCAAATATGCATCCCACTCTTGGGATTCCCCTGCCCTAGCACTTAGCCCTTGGCTCCACCTTGCACTTCCCTCCTGGGCTCCCACCAGCACTTGTCCATTTGTTCTCCCATCCTTCCCCATCACCTGAACTTCTCATTGCTTCACTTGCATGTCTGAATGTCTCAAGGCCTAGTAGGAACATAACTGTATATTTACTGTTTTTATCACTGTTATGTACTTCCCCTGCTCTCCCCTGCCTTGTCTTTTGGCGCCTGGGAACACTATTGTGTTGTATAAGAAATGCTCAATAAATAAATACAATAAAATAGATATTAGGGAAGAAGACAGTGCTGTATAACAAAGGAAAAAGGGCATGCACACAGATCAAGTATATGTAGTGGGTCTGGGCTCTACGACCAGTATACGGTGGGGGTCAGAGTGAGAAGTATCTGTGGTACAAGCCTTTGACAGCCTGGGATCTCCTCACCCAAACAATGAGGGATGTTGATGGAACAGTCAATTTTACATTTGTTTGGTGCTTATACCTAAGTGTTTCCAGGTGCCACAAGACACAAATGTGTATGGGGGGACGGGGACAACAGTAACATTCGTTCTAGGTCTTATGACATTCTTACTGTGCAAGTGTAGAGACAGAAGTGCAGGGGTATAAGGAACGTATGTAGTGGTGGAAGGGTTGGGAGAGGTTTAAAGGGGGGAGGGGTAGAAGTGCAGGAGTGGCTGGCTCAGGGAAGGCTGAGTAAGTGCTAAGAGAAGCCAATGAGGGCAAGTTCCTGGGGTAAGGCGGAGAGGGAACACAAGTGCAATGTGCAGGGTGCTACCAGTTGCAGATAATCAGGGAAGGGTGTCCAAGGGCAGGTGCTGAATGGGGTGCTGGGGGAGACTTGTCAAGGGGAGGGGCTTGCCCGAGTAAGACTCAGAAGCGACCAGGCAAAAGTTGCAGCAGCAGAGGGACATTTGCCAGGGAGAGGGAGAGTGAAGAAGGAGTAGAAGAGGACATTCTTGAGAAACCTCCGGAATATGAGAAGATCCGGCTCAAGTATGAGGGGGGCAGGGAAGCCATTCCAGAGGGAGGCGCCTGCCAAGGAAAGAGATCTACCTCCAACTCTCTGCTTGTAGAAGCATCTGACCTGCAGAGAGTTGGAGTTAGAGGAATAAAGAACTCTAATAGAGAGGTATTTAGGGAGAGACAGCTTGATGTAGAGAGGTCCCAGGCCCCAGACGGAGGGTCTTGAATTTAATCTGTGCCGTCACCAAGAGCCAGTGGAGAGATTTTAGTGCGGGAGAAAAAATTACACAGAGAATATGGCAAATTCTCTATGATGCTGGTGATTCCATTTTTTTGCCAGAAGGTAGTAGCAGCAATAAAATGTGGCAGTGAAGGTGGTTTTAACATCGATGCTACAGTATGGGACAAACTAGAAGTGCTGTTTTGGCAGAAAGTTCTTTGGCTTCATAAATATGTATCTCTAACAGCAATTCAATTTGAACTTGGTATTCAATCAATGAGTGCATTGATTCTGTGGAAATTATTTTCTCTTTATAGAAAGATGATTATGCCGGGATCAGCTCCCCCATACCAGATACTAAAAGAAGTAACAGAGAGAGACTGTACAAAGGTCTGCTTAAAGAATGGTCTGAGCGAGTGTTAATGAATCTTGACCATGTGGGAGCCTCTCTGGAAACGTTATGTAATAATCCATTATGCAATAAAAAAAAAGGTAAGAGACCATGATTGGAGTAGGACCATCGAAAGACGATCACGGCTGAAATCAAGTTTAACTCAAAATTATGATATTCGCTCGGCAAACCGGGTCCCAAAATATTTGCAATTTTTTCCATCAAAATTCCATCTAGAGAACTTTCTCTGATTAAGACTAAATGCAATGCCGACTAAAGAAATGTTGATGCAAAGACATGACATAAACGTCACAAATAATACATGTTGTTTTTGTGGCAAACAGGTACAATCACTTAAACATCTGGTAGTCGAATGTAAGGCTCTGATTGAAGAATGAACTTTGACATTTGGAAAGTATGCTTCACTTAACAATGACATGGAAGAATGGTGGTTCTCATTAATTGCAGGACACAAATATATGCGGATGTGTGCAGTTAATTATCTAGAAAGACTTTTTAGGCTATCTTGTAGACAGACACAAAAAAGAAGGAATCTGCAAAGATGTGTATTTTTTTCTTTTTTCTTTTTGTATTTTGAGATGAATGATGAATTATATCAGCAAGATGTGTTTGTATAAAAAAAGTTTCACTTGAAACTATGATTAAAAAATAGCTTCTAAGCATAGGATGTCACAAGCTATTCCAACCATTCCATCAAAAGCGCCGAAATGAGGAAGAAGGATCGATCTGTGAAGTTGAGAAGGAAGAGATAAAATGATTTCTTTGAAGAATCATCCAAGCTGTTCAAAGCAATTCCAGACAAATATCAGCTGTACACCAAGACTGAGGCGTTTTTTGCATCTCTCTTACCACCAGTGATCCAAGCTACAGCAAACCCAGAATGGTTGAAGATTGTATGGTGGGAAGTGATCCAGTTGGTGAATGGCACTGAACCGGGTTCAAACGCCATCAAGAGTTTGTTTGTTTGTTTGTTTGTTTGTTTGTCTGTTTGTTTATTTATTTATATGGCGCACCATACCCAGGGGCAGCAGGGCGCAGGCAGAAAGGATATGCGAGGCTTACAATGTTACAGAAATATACAGAAATATACAATTAAAATAAAATTATAGACATATGCAATTAAGGATTACAGGAATGAGAAATATACAAAACTTTACACATAAAAATATAATATCTATACAAAGGCGTGAAAAATACAGATATGTGTAGGGGCTGTTCGTGGCGAGAGCAAAGGCCTCAAGCAGGAAGTATCAGTATCTATACAGAGGTGTAAAATGTACAATTAAGTATGGGGGTTGTTGGAGTTCAAGTGACTGATGAGCTTCCTTCTAAAGTACAGGTAGGGTTGATCGGCTCTCAGGTTGTGTGGCAAAGAATTCCAGAATGTGGCGGCTTTCACAGGGAAGCTGTTGCCTCCAATGGTGTAGAGTTTGAATCTGGGAATTATCAGACAGTTGGAATTGATAGTTCTTGTTTGTCTAATGGATGACTTTCTCTTTACTTTGTCCATCAAATAGCTGGGGGCAGCATTGTTGAGGGCTTTATGGGTTAGGGAGGCCAACTTTAGTTTGATTTTATTATCGGTGGAGAGCCAATTGTGTTGGCGTCTGGTAGTGGAGATGTGTTCTCTTTTATTAATGCCAAGGGCAGCTCTCAAGGCATTATTTTGTAGGATTTGTAACCTATTGGTAATGGCTTTGTTAGCACCGCTATATAGGGCATTACAATAATCGAGCCTGGAGAGTATGAGTGCTCTTGCCAGGATCATGCAGCTATCATTAGACAGGAATGGTCTGCCTGCTCTTATTAATGTGCAGGTGTACGCAGTGGTAGATGCTAGTGAATTGACCTGTTTAGTGAATGACATAGTGGCATCCAGGTAAAAATTTTTTCCTCCCTGGATACTTTGATAATATTGCCGTCTATGTTGAATTCAGCATATTCAAGGCCTAATTTGTTGATATTAGTGGGGGTACCCAGGAAGATGAGCTCTGTCTTGTCATCATTCAGGCATAGGCCATGAGATGCCATCCATGCCTGAATGATGAGATACACCCTGTTCACCAACTCTCTGCCCTTGGTGTGATCCCCTGAAAGTGGGAGGAAAATATGAGTGTTATCTGCGTAGTTGGTGTAGGTGACACCCAGATGATCCAGATCGTCGAACAGAGGTTTGGTGAAGATGTTGTATAGTGTGGGGGAGACGCATGAACCCTGCGGGACTCCGCAAGTAATAGGAGAGGGGTCTGCTGCTGCTGATGGGGAGAAGACTTTCATAGTTCTCTCGCTCAGAAAGAATTCAATCCATCTGATGGCTTCTGGGGAGAAATGAGTAGCTGAGTCCAGGTGTCTGCAGAGGACCTTGTGGTCGACAAGGTCGAATGCCGCGGAGACGTCAAGTAGGAGGAGGAGTGCTGTTTTTCCCTTGTCCCTCAGATCATCAATTTGGGTCTTCAAGTCAATGAGGGCTGTTTCCATACGGTGTAGTGGTCAGAAGCCTGATTGTCTGGAGCCTAGTAATTTGTGTAGTTCTAGGAATTTTTGGATCTGGACATAGGCCACTTTGTCCAAGATTTTCAATAGAAAGGGTACCGTGGTGATGGGACGGTGGTTAGTGGGCATGAGGGGATCAAGCGTCTGCTTTATAAGGAGGGGGAGCACCCAGGATTGTTTTAAGTTGGAGGGGATGCTACCTGAGGAAAAAGATGCATTTATAAGTTTGGAAATGAAGGGCGACAGGTCTCTGGCTGTGTCCTTGATTATGTGTGCAGGGCAAATGTCGCCTTTGCAGTTTGAGGGTTTGAGAGAAAGTATTATTTTCTCGACCTCCAGGGTGGTAGTTTTAGAGAATGAGAATGAATTAGTGTGTGTGCCAAGTAAAACATTAGGCGGAGGTTTGGGAGGATTGGTGAGGTTTAAGGAGTCTTTTTTTAGTTTAATTTTATTTTGTAGGGTGTTTATTTTATTTGCTAAAGCCTGTTGGATGTCTGCGCGCCAGGTCTGATCCTTGGTGCAGGTGTCGGGTGTGGCAATGGGTGACTCAAGTTCCTTCAAAATGGAGAAGAGCACCTTCATGCTTGAGTTGGAATTGGCAATGCGGTTGTTGTAGGAGTTCCATTTAACTAGACAGATTTCAGCTTTGTATTGACGCGAAATCGTATCTAGAGTGGCTTTCTTTTCGCTGGAAGGGCATAGTTTCCAAGCAGATTCCCATTTTCTCTTTTTTAGGCGGAGGGCTTTGAGTTCAGGTGTGTACCATTTATTTAAATGAGTTTTGGGCTTGCTGGTGCGAGGTTTAAGTGGGGCAATTTTGTCCATGGTATTTAACATAATTTTGTTATATTCGTGAACTAGTGTGTTGGGATCTAGTTTGTCTGGCAATGCGTTTAGCGTTGGAAGGATGGCTGGGATAATTCTTTCTACTGTTATATTTTTCCTATTCCTTGTTAGGCAGGGTGGTGCCAGTGACCCAGTTGTAGTAGGTGGTCTGGAGGTCAATAAGTTAAATGAGACCAGGGAGTGGTCGGTCCAAGGTAGTGGTGTGGTAGAGGAGATGACCGCTGAGCAGTTAGCATCAGCAACCCAGTCTAGGGTTCTTCCCTTCAGGTGAGTGGGTAAGTTGACTTTTTGTGAGAGTCCGTGTGATGAGATAGTATTGGCTATGATGGAGGCATGCATGTCTGCTGGATCGTTGAACCCTAGGTTGAAGTCACCTAGTAACAGTAATTGTGAGGTAGTTTTCGCATTGTTGGTTAGTAGGCTATGCAAATCTTCCTCGAAAGTCCCGAGCGGACCAGGTGGATGGTGAGGGATTGGGTGTTGTTTATAGGGAGTTTGGCAGTGAGGGATTCGCACGATTGCAGGGTTTGGGTCGGGGCTAGTCTGAGAGCTAAACTTTCATTAGATATGATAGCGATGCCGTCTCCACGGTTGCCCACCCGGTCCTGCCTGGATATGGTATAGCCATCTGGGATGGCCAGCATTAGAGACGGGCCTTCTGCATTGTGTAGCCAGGTTTCAGTTAGAGCGATAAAATCTAATTTGTCTTTAATGATTAGGTCTGCTATATCAAGGGCATGTGCGACCAGTGATCTTGTATTAAGGAGAGCTCCTTTATAGGAGTGTTCTTCCATTTTTTCCGAGATGTTTGTATGAGAGATTGGTTTGGGCTTAGTTCTCTGGATGGTGGGACTTTTGGTGGTGGGTGGGGCAGACGGGTGGTTTAGGGCGATGTATTTTGTGGTATGGTAGCCTTTAGTTTCGTCTTTGGAATCAGAGAGGAGTCTTCAGGACGGCTCATATAGTTTAGAGAGTCTAGCGCAAAGTTTGTTGTTTCTTTCAGTGGTAGGGCAAGGCCGGGAGGCAAGGGTTGTTGGTCCTGACCTGCAGTGATACCTTGGGCCAGAAGGGTCAAGATAGTGGCTGGCTATGTAGGAATCATTAGGAGGACTGGTGGCTAACTGAGAGGGGGGGCTCCTGAGTCGGTATACTGAATGGAAGTATCAGGGGATGCGAGCGTGGCCATCGCACAGAAGGTGAATAATACAGTTAGCATTTTCTTCAAATCAGCACTGGCGTTGCGTGAGCAAGGTGGGAATAGCTGTGTAGATGCTATCCGGGAGATAGGCAGGTCTAATAGGGTAGGGTAGCAGTCTAAATGTCCAGATGCAAGTCAGTGAAGTTCAGAGGTGCAGTAATGGCTAGGTTCTATGCGCCGTGGCATGGCAGATCCGATCACGGGGTACTAAAGAGTGAACTGAGGGTTCAGTTTGGTGATACTTCAAAACTTGTATGTCTTGGATCTCCTGACGGCAATGGATGGGGGTGTGTGCAAGAAGATAGGGTTGTCCTGCTGATGCAGAGAATGGGTCCCTGACATACATTATAGGGGCCCTACACAAGTTAAAGACTGGTTTGGAGAATGAAGCAGGTGTGCAGGCAATGATTCCTTTGATATGTTGTTTTCATGGTTTGGGGCACCAGGGAGGATAATGGTTCCGATTGTGGTGTTGCTGTTGGTGTTGTTTTGCACATGCTAGATGCTGCTTTGATGCTTTGCCAAGACTATTACAAATAGTGCAAGAATGATTGTCACTATTGGTGCAGGAATGGCACTCCCGGGCACAAAAGATGGGCAAGCTCAAACTGAGGATCCAAATAAACCATGCATGGTGGGGACTGAACAAACTATCCACCCTCCAGGGACATTAACTTCACCCCCACCAATCCAGTAAACTACACTGAGCACTGGCTAGACTTAGCGAATGATGGGGACTGCACATACCTTTTGTGTGCCCAAGAGAAGTATGCACAGGATGGGGGCAGTTTGCATCACGTGTGCAGGACATGGGTCCCTAAGTATGAAGCAAATGGAGAGAGAAAAGGTGAGAAGTCAGTTAATGGAGGATTAACTAAAGGCGGGAATGTAGGGATGCATGTTCAGATTACCACCCCTCCTAGACGATTCAGATTGCGGAAAATATATTAAAACATGGAGAATGTGTACAGGGTGGTGTAGGGGTTATGGATGGAAATAACAGTCAGGAGTGGGAAGTTACATAGGGAACTAATCATTTGCTTCGCGATAGAGTTATGTAGAATTTATTACTTATGAACTCTAGCTATAACGTGAATTAGTGCTGCATTAAAGAGTAGTCCTGACTGAATCCTTGAAGTCAAAAACAAAAAGGGGTGCCTGATTTTAAACCCTGGTCCCTCAGGCTATATATCATATATAGGAACAACACCATGGGCCAGAGAGTTGGGTGACCCGTAACACATAGTTTACCATTTCAATTATAATGATAAACAATTTCTTCAAACCAAATTCAAATGTTTATTCTGTACAATTCATAAAAAGTAAATCAATTAGCAAACATCAATTTACATAACAAAATCAATACAAAATATTTCTAAAAACATATCATTCATGCACACGAGTTTCTACCATTCATTCATTCACTCTCATTCTATCTTCACACATTTCCCACACTTCATAAAACTGTGACCCTCTTTATTGGCCACCAATCTCACTTTCTAATATTTCACAATGTCTGGTTCCCTTTTTCCATTATCAGGTGATACAAACTGTATATCATAATTTCCACAGATTTTGTTGTCTACACGTTTTTCGGTTGTCGTGATGGACTCCAAAACTAATGTCCATAAATATTGCAACCTTCATAATGTAAATGTTTCCTGTTGCAAATGGTAGGGTGAGCCACATCGCCTCCACATCACATTCTGTGGGGGTAGTCCAGATATAGGGAAATATCCCAATTTCGCCTCTAGGCTTCAACCTCAGACTCCGGGTCTTACTTTCCTTGTAACCAGTACAACTGGTAATTTTAACGCAGTATGCCCAAAGGTCTTTTGCTCTCATGTGTTGTTAGGAACGCCAAGGTGTTTGCCTCCTCTTGCAATTTCTATTGGTTTACGTGTTCCAGCTGTCTGAGGGATCAGCTGAATGTAATCTGCTTCTCAAATTAATCCTGCCTTATTTGTGCAGTTAAAGGATGGGCCCGATGTGTCGTTCCTCACAACCTGGGTAATGGCTCCAGTCTGTGTTCCGTCTCTTCTCTGTGTTGCGGGCAACTAAAGCATGAATCCTCACAAGCCATGTTGGAGACACAGAACAACGAGGCCTCAGCTCTTGCCTGATCTTCACATTATTGTTCCCGGGCACGGCAAGGAACACACTTGTACACCCACATATAAATGTATTCAGTTAGGCCTTTGAACAATTAGGCAGGCATGTGTGCAGCTGAATAGGCGAAGTGCTGCAGCCCAGCATGAAGGTCATAGTCTTGGGAGTCGAGGCAGAGGTCTTGGGTGGCCAAAACATGAACCACGATTTAAGACTCTAGTGCCCCCCAGAATGATGGTCATTCTCTATGAACAACCAGATGTGCAGGAAAATGGGTCTTTAATCCTTCACGAATGGGATTTATTATTGGGACACTAGGTTTACCTCTTGGGAGTAGAACTGATAAAGGGGGAGCAGAGAACAACATGATCTGTGATTTGTACCAAGGAGAGCCAAGATTGATGCCCATACAGGGGGAGGCATGATGGGGGGCACCAGCATTTCTGGGATGAGAAAAGGGTTGCTTTATTTTCAAGGACCAGACTGACCTCGAAGTTATCTGCTGAGTTCATGTTGATGACCAGGTGCACATTACCTGGTTAGGTGTAAAGGTTGGTGGTGCCATTCGAGTCTAACCAATTGCCTTGTGGAGAGGTAATTGCCTACGTCTGATGAAGATGCAGGAGAAGACAATGCAACCAATTAGAAGATGAGCTATATGAAACTATTAGGAATGCTATAGGCAGCAGCCAATGAGGGTGGGGGATGAACATTGTATATCTAGTGCATCATAAATGACGAGTTGTACATATATAAGATATCCACCATTTTGGAGGAGGTCAGAGCTCTGTGTCAGTGGATTTGTAATACCCTGTTGCCCATTCCTGTATCTATACACAATAAAGCTCCTGTACTTTTTGAAAAGGGGTGCACCTAGCCTTTTTCTGTAGTGGGTTGTATATTCTTGGTCAGGTTGCCAGAGAGTTGGCATGGGAGTGCAGGGCAGAGTGGAGGTATACAAGTTCAGTGGGGAGGAGGGTAAATTGGGCCCATGGGATTAGGCAAGGGCTAAGGGGAGACCAGGAGGGCAAGTTCAAGGTGATGCAGTGAGTTCACGGGGTGAGGGCCACATGCTAGGTGCGATGATGGGGATGGACCAGGCTCGGTAAGGATGCACACTGCACCAGGCTAGTCAGGAGCCCAGTAAGGGCAAGTGCAAGTTAGGGTGGGGGGAGCCAGCGATACTGGGGTGGTGGGATAGACTGGGCAAGGAGGGGTTGGTGCCCTATAAGACTCAGCAGGGACCAGGCAGCCAATCAAACTGGCAGAGGCGGGTATTAGCATGGGAGGGGGAGAGGGAAGGAAGAAGAAAAAAGGAGGGTCTTCAGAAGCTTCCAGAACTTAACGAGTTCCTGCTCAAACTTGAGAGGGGCAGTAAGGCCATTCAAGTGGGAGAGTCCTGCCAAAGTGGGGGATTTACCCCTAACTCTCTGCTTGGAAAAAAGTCTAATCTGCAGAGAGTTGGATCTAGAAGGCTGAAGGGCTCTAGCAGGGATGAATTTAGGGCGAGAGAGTTGGATGTAGAGGGGTACCAGGCCTCAGAAAGCTTTGTGGATGATGCATAGGGTCTTGAGCTTGATCCTTTCGGCCACCGGGAGCCAGTGGATAATTTTTAGGGCTAGAGAGATGCAGTCCATAGACTTTAAGCCACACTGGCATGCCTTTGGACAGTCGTATCTGCTAATCATCCATTCTCAAAATCAGCAGCCTTAATGTTTGCTAAAATGACATGGGGAGTTGTTTCCACTCTTGGGTATTCCAAAATGTCATTAGGGGAATATGCTAGGATGCCCATTGCTATTTGGTTCTGTGCCCCCCGCCCCATGAACCAGTAGGTTTGATGTCAGTGCAATGTTGTGAATGATCATTTCCATGATGGGACCTTCACGAACATCAGTAGGACTACTTTTTCATTGGTTGTCCATGGAGAATCTATTTCGTGCAGATGTCTCACAGATCATCATTTGATGCAGGATTAGTTGGGAGCTATGAGTAGCCCAGTCCAATGTAGGGTCTCCTGTCATTAGATGGGCCTTTAGCGTTGTACTAGCCACCCATGGTCATCCTACTGTGAACTTCTCCAATGTCGTAGGTGGGTAGTCGGGTGGATATCTGAATGCATTCAATTCTACTGTCTAGTCATTCTCAATGTAAATATATTTGTTGTCACTTGGTTGGTCATTGGCATTCACTTCCACACTTCAATCTGACCAAATCATATGTATGATGTCATGGGAATACCACTGAGGTTTTGGTTTAACTCTCAGGTCCCAGGTAAATTAGAAATCTGTTTTTCAGTAGTGTGCCTTCAATGGTCAGTGCTTGTAGAGGGTCCTGCTGAAAATCAGTAGGTGTGATGTTAAGGAGTGGACCCTGTGCATTCCATTCCAATCTTAATCTTAAAGTCTTCCTGAATGTCAGTATATGAGCTTGAAAATTGAAATCCTGTGTCTAATAAATTTAATGCTGGAGAAATTGTGAATGTCAGTAAGCAATGCTGAGAGGGTAATCTGTTTCATGCTATGACAGTGAAGAAGAGAAGGTGGAGGTGTCACCCAACGCTTGTGAAGAAGAGAAGGTGGAGGTGCAATGATTTGCTGTTATCTGTTGTTTGCATTTGGTTGCATAACTGGGTGGTGTAGGAGATCTACAGAAGACACTTCTTGTAGGCTTTCATAAAAGATAATACCTGTTTAAAAATTAAAAAGAAAGGGGTGAAAAGCCTTTATTAAATCTTATTTTTTATTGATTTGGTTTTAGTTTATTTATGTACAAGGAGAAACAATTTTCTACTGATCACAAAATAATGTGCAATGGATAAGAAATCTGATTGAATGGGAAGCAGTGAGCTTCTTACAAGAGGGTGTGGTTGACTAACATTCTGACCAGGTTGTGTACTCATGAACTCATGGATCTTGATGTGCTCGCCATCACTGAGACATGGTTCAAGGGCAACTATGTCACAAGCTTTGACACTCTCCTCCCTGAAGGCTACAAAATCCTTTCTCCACCCAGGCTAAAGAAGGCTAGTGGTGGAGTAGCACTGATCTTCCCTGAATGGATTATTGTGTCTATTATGCCTACTCAGGCCTACTCCTCCTCCGAGTGCCTAGCCTGCAGGCTCTCACTCTCTGCTATTTTGTCTCTCCTCATGGCCACCTTCTATCGGCCTACTGGACAGCTCACTCTCTTCCTTTCAGAAAGGGTCAACCTAGCCTCCTCTCTACTCTCTTCCTCCTCTCAACTCCTCCTGCTGGGTGACCTCAACATATCTAGACTCTCCTGACTCATCAGGAACTTTCCACAGCCTATGTGACTCTCTCTTCTTCTCTATTCTGCTCTCTGGATCCACTCACACCGCAGGCCGCTTGTTGGATGCTCTCATCTCCACTGAAATCCCACTCTCTATCCCTCTCACTACCTCTCTCTCTTGGACCGACCACTCTCTTCTATCAACTCACCTTAAGCTCTACTCTCCTATGCCAGCAACTCACCGTTGGCACAGCCACTCGGCTTCAAGATCACTAGATCCATGAAAAAAAGTGACAGTGGCTGCCTTTGCCTCCATCTACTCTCCTCTCCCCACTCCTGCGGCTGACTCCCAACCTGACACATCCCTCACTATCCTTAATCTCTCTATCTCCAACACTCTTGATATCCTTACCCCTGTCATGAGGGGCTCACTGAAGCCTTCCAAAAAGTGCAACTCTTGGTACGAGAACGAATTGGCTGCCCTTAAATGCAAGTGTAGGGCAGCTGAGCAGAAATGGAATTTGTCGGGTGGACCATCTGACAAACTGGCCTGTAGACTCCTCCAAAGGCAATATCGACTCTGCATACGCTCACAGAAAAGAGTCTTTATTCAAGACCGCATCTCCACGGCATCAAACAACATGGCTGAACTTTTAAAAGTCTGCAAGGAACTGTCCAATACTGCAGCAGCCTCCTCCTCTGTCTCTCCCACCCTGGCAGCACATTTCACTACAAAAACCCAAGACATCCTCTCCTCCCTTTTCCCCATACCACTGCACACACCAGCAGCTGTGCCTCCCTTCGCCCCACCTCCACTTCCACTCTCCTCTCTCTCTCCCATCACACCTGATGAGGTCGCCAGACAAGTCAGGTCTATGAAGGCCTCATCCAAGCAAGTGGATCCTAGCCCTTCCAAAACCTTCAAGGACAACATTGACTCCCTCGCACCAGCCTTGGCTGACCTTTGCAACCTCTCCTTATCCACTGGAGTTTTCCCAACTGCTCTCAAGCACTCCCGTTTGCAAAATCTGCTCAAGAAACACTCTGCTGACCTCTCCATTCGGTCAAACTACTGCCCAATCTCTATCACTCCTTTCCTGAGAAAACTCTTGGAAAAGCTGGATATCTCTCAGCTAAACCTCCACACAGAATATATGAGTTGTTTCCAAGACCATCAGTCTGGCTTTAGAGCATCCAGAGGCATGGAAACTGCTCTTCTGAACACCCGTGAAGACCTGCTCTCAAATCTTGGCACTAACACTCCCTCTGTCCACATTCTCCTTGATCTCGCCTCTGCCTTTGACATGGTAAACCATAACATCCTGATCTCACAGCTTCATGACACCCTGGGAATCACAGATCAGGCTCTGGCTTGGTTAACCTCTTTTTTCGGTTCCATGTCTTAAAATCGCAGCAAAAACGGCTGTGAATACAAAATTTCATGCAAAAATACTGTGGTTTTGCCGCCACAATCATGTAAAGGATGCAGGGGACACCCCTGCAATCCCCAGACCCATTATACCATTTAGGGGGGCCGGGGACACCCCCGCAACCCTACGCCCCTTAAATGGTATTTACCGTGATTTTTTTTTATCAACGACATTTTTGCTGCAATATTATTAACTGATACCCTTTTTTCTCCAAATGCCCATGACAGGTCGAACTTGGTGCCTTCCTCTCGACTATCACCCTTCCAACCTATCACCCTGTTTCTTCAATGTCTACCTGGCCACCCTGGCACATGTGATTGCCACTTTCACTTGTAATTTCCAGTGTTACGCAGATGACACGCAACTATCCTTCAGGCTACCCTCAGCTGCCTCTTCCTCACTCATACCTGACTATATGTCCGCGATTCTGTCATGGTGTACTGCAAACAACCTTTGTCTCAATGCCAGGAAAACTGAGATTGTTCGCATTGGGCATCCTGCTCCCGCTTTCCCCCTCTCTCTCTGGCCAGCCTCCCTTGGCTCCGCACCCACCCCCAACTGTGAGGCCAAAACATTGGGGTCATCTTCGACTCCACTCTCTCTTTCTCCTCTCACATTTTTCACATCTCAAAAAAGTCTATGAACTACACCTCCTCAGAGGCACATTACCTTTTCTAAATTTCCCCCAGCGGCTCACTGTCTCCAGAGCCCTGGTTCTCTCCAGGTTGGATTACTACAACAGCCTCTTCCTTAACCGCTCTGCTTCTGTCCTGCACCTTCTGCAACTCATCCAGAATTGAACTGTGAGACTTCTACTTGGCCTCAAGCCCAGGGACTGCATCTCTTCGGCACTGATATCCCTCCACTGCCTCGCTGTGGCTACACGGATCAAATTCAGGACCCTCTACATTGTCCACAATGTTTTCTGGGGCATGGGGCCTACTTACCTTCAACATTGCATTCCTAAATACTGTCTCTCCTGAGCCCTCCACTCATCTAACTCCAACCTTCTGCAAGTGAGCAGGTTTTCGAAGCAGAGATTTGGAGGGATATCTCTTTCCTCAGCCGGTACCGCAGGTGGATAGCTCAGTGGCAATGTGCTCGCCTTGGAAGCAAGACAACATGGAGCAACACAGGTTCGATTCCCGGGCCAACGCTTAGAAACCTCTGGGTATTAAGCGCGTTATAAATAACCCATCATATCATATCATATACCTCCCTCTGGAACAGCACCCCTGCCAGTCCTCCTGCACTTCCCTCAGGGCACTGCAACCCACCCACT
The DNA here is from genome assembly GCF_040938575.1 of Ambystoma mexicanum. Classification (NCBI taxonomy): domain Eukaryota; kingdom Metazoa; phylum Chordata; class Amphibia; order Caudata; family Ambystomatidae; genus Ambystoma; species Ambystoma mexicanum. The sequence continues at coordinate 406,430,129 of NC_090931.1, read as the reverse complement.
TACTGCACTTGCAACAAATCCTTGAGAGCTTCTCTCTCCGCACTTCCCCAGTCTCTGCTGACTGGTGCACTTGGTCCACTGCCCCTCCCTTATCCTGCATGCACGGACACGATCTGTAAACAGCTCTGCTTGAAGATCGTTCTGTCTGTTCTTCCTTGTCTCACCCCTTAAAATGCACTTGAAAAAAAAACAGAATTGCAGTCAGGCCTATTTGCTGTATCTACACTGTTAAATGTATCATATTCACTTAATCTGCCTGTGCAGACCATTATCGCGTCAGAAATTCAAGAGCTCTGAGTGACTGTTTTTTTTCCCCATGCTCCCACTCTCCTTGAGTGCTTTGAAACACTTGCCTGTGTATAGGCACTTTATAAGTAGACATTAACATACCATACCAAGCAATCATTAAGATGCAGAACTCCTGTTGACATGGGCTAGAGAATTGGGAGAAAACCTAAGGCCCGGATGTTGGAAGAGATGTTTCAACAATATTAGATTGTCATCTATGAAATGGAGCCTGAGAGACTCTCAGATTAAACTGCTGTTCAGGACATACTCGACACCAGAACAGACACCTCAGCAAAAATGACACATGTTGAAAATGTAAGCAAGATAGAGGAACCCTGAGCCTCGTGATCATATTTTGTTGTAAGAGAATAGAATTCTGGAAGGGGGTGTTGGAGAGACTGAACTTGGTATGGGGAACTCGTGTGCCAACTTTTGAGAGGGTCGTTTACACACAAACAGAGGAATTAGAATCATTCCAGGACATGCTGGGCTCTTTCCTGGATCTAAATTGCTGACCCAAATACAGATAGATGCAAGCTAGTATGTCAACCCTCTTAATATACATCCTGTAAATAGAAGCCGTGGTTAGTTGAGAACAATGGTGTCTGCCTGAAATGTTTTTCTACTTATTAGTGCCTTTCGGTGAGGGATACTGTGTATTGAGATTGTGTGCATTGTTTGTCTTCTCTTTCTTAAACTTCAATAAAAAGATGTATGCAAAGAAGTAAGTGAGCACTGATGTTGAACCTGAGCATTCCTGTATGCCTCATGGAGTCCATTGCTTCAGAGGTCCAAGTGTGATTGGGGAACTTCCAGCATTGAGCCTTGATCGGCATGGCAGCTGTGCTCAGAGTGATTCGGTAGACGGTCCATGCCTCAGCCGAGGATAATTGATTAACTGCCAATATCAGGCTTTCGAGAGGGGCTGTTGCCTGATAGGACAGTCGTATTCATCGAGCTCCAGAGCGCCCAAACAATCTCTGAATCTGCCGTTATATTGATTCCAGCAATAGAAATGCCAGGCACAACATTCCCATTTTTTTTTCTTTTACAGTGGGTACTACCTTAATCCCCCTTACACCGACCGACTCCACCATCCATTCTGATTCCTTGTAACGCTGCTCATGCACGACCCAGCACACGGGAATACCATGACTGGTGTTTTAACCTCTGGCATTACAGGAACGGCAGGGAGACCCAAACCAAGTCAGCGCACAAGCAATAGCCTCATAGGAATGTCATAAAGCCAAGTAACCTCATGGTTGACGTATTATTATTATTAGAGCAGAGTGTTTGTTCAAAAAGAAGCTGCCTTTTAAAATCATGGGCTCTGACACCAGCAACCTCATGGATAAAGTTGTGTGCTTATAGCAAATAGGCATGTTTGTAGTGATCACAGGATTGGTAGGAGGAGCAGGTGCTGGATTTAGGACGCAGGCCGCAAGCCACACTTGGCAGAGTTGTGCGTAGGTCCACATGCTGAGAAGCAGAGGGGGCCCGAGACACAGCTGAAGGGGACTGGCAGAGCAGCTTGTGACGTCTTTGAGGTTCAAGAACAAGGGCATCTCGCAGAGTTGGGATTTGTTCTACGATTTAAGAGCCTGTGAGTGCCAGAGGGTAGGCTTTAGGGGCACTGTTGGAACTATGTGTGAGATGCCATTTTTGTAAATGAGAATAATGATTCATTTAAAGCGGGCTATGCCTGCACGGGTAGAGAGACTTAGCAATAGTGTCTAGACCCGAGCTATAGTTAAGATGCGATTAACAGTGGCGAAGAATATTGCTATCAACAGCAGGTAAAGACCACAATGAACATGCAGTTTGGCAGCTTCCCATCCGTTTGCAAATGCCATAGACTTTTCTTGGGCTCTAGTCCTGTCTTTGTGTACTGTTTCTATGGATACGACTTCATGACTGTCGCAGATACTTATTTTTTTTTCCTTTTTTTTGTTTTTGCCATTACCTTTAAGACATAACTATTCTATTGGAGTACACACAGGAGGTATGGGAGGTAGTTCGGCGTGAGGAGGGAAGCGCAGCTTGGTGGTGTTTGTGTTTCGCTATCCACCCATTGACTGTCCATGGCCATGGTAATCCCTATGGTCATTCTTACCCAGTACCTGCTCCCCCCTCCTAAAACACACCCTCCTTGGATCTATTTGAGCTAGCCTAACCACACAGTAACATCAGGTTGTGCGCCTGTGTTATTTGAAATCAGTCTTATGAGAGTTCATGGCTGAAGTACATCTGTAAATGAGTCAACAGTTTTGCCATCTGTGTATAATTTATTAGGCATTTGTGAGGACCTCCTAGCATATGTCCAGGTACTCACATCATGCTCTAGCTGTTGTCTCCTTATGGCCAGATATTTTATTCTATCATTCGTATTGCACCCAACACTCCTAGTGCAGTATTGGTGCATGAATGTTGCATGTTTTATCTGATGTTTTATCTGATGAAAGTCCATCTGTTACTCCTGAATCACACCCAGACTCTCATACCATGTGCATATTCTAGTAAAACAGTCCTGCTTGCTAGACCTTCTCCCCGGGCTCCAACTACGCCCTGTGTGCATCTGGCCAAAGTAGGCCACAACACAGAAAGGGACATCTTAGTTAATTTGGCCACTGTAGCAGCAGACTGTGGCAGTGATCTTCTATAGCAATGAGGCTCGGTGTTAGAGCAGTCGAATACTGGTTCCAGAAGGAGGGAAGCACAGAAGGTAGACCGATCACTTCCTCTGGTTGGAGTTCCTGCTTCTCCCCAACAGTCCTGACAGCTGCAGGCTGAGGGACCCCCAAAACAACCTTCTTCCATCGTAGGAGCCCTCACAAACTGACCCAGGGCCATATCTGGGGGCTGAGCTGTATTCACTGCCTCTTATGGTTGCTCAAAACTTAAGCTAGTCATATACTGAAGAGACCGGGCAGCGATAATCAGTGGATGGTGCAATCTCTCCAGAGACCTTGCTGTGGCACCACACAGACTGCAGAGTCAATTTAAGATTAGGGCCAACAATACCTGACACAATCTCTTTTTAATGGCACAGATTTGCTAGCATGTGTTGCAGAGGCCCAGGCTGCAATCAAAATGTGGGGCCACGGTTCCGGTGGTGCCCAATCAGAATCCTACCATCTGCAGGTTGAGGTTCGCTGATCACTGGCGGTTATCAAAGGTCGTTGAAGCGCTTGCATTTTAAACCGAGACCTTGAACTTTACTGTTGGCATTTACCATTTCCCACTATTGAACCACCTGCCTACCCCTCAGTATTCGCGCAGTGGGGGCCACTCTGGATGCCGATTCCCTGCTCCATCTTGGCGAAGGCAAGATGTCCACAAACTCTTCATGAATCACCGGGTGGGTTTTGTGGGATGGCGCTGCTTCCCCCCTCATCTACCTTGGATCAGACAGTGAATTAAGCTTTTAGTAATCTACTCCTTAGGCCTGCACAGCTATTGTAGGGGGAGGTGTTTGATTCCCACCCAGCGGATGGTCCCATCACAATAATGTGTTTTTTTACCAATGCGGTTAGGATGCACATAATACATGAAACTCGTTTTCCAATTATATTGCCTAAAAAGCCATTGGTTATAGAAACAGTACTAACCAAAACTTAATATGGTTAGATACGTCATCGAGGTGTCCCGAACATCAGTGTGCAAACAGCAGCCACAGGTTCCAATCCGGGTGCCACCATAGATCGTCCTGTGAGGATAGCTCAGCAGCAACGTGCTCGTCTTGGAAGCAAGACGACATGGAGCATCACAGGTTCGATCCCCGGGTCTGCGCTTAGAAACTTCTGGGCGCGTTATAATTAACCTAACTATAATTAACCTATCATATCCTTCCAATGTCGACACGTACCATTAAATTGTGTAATAACACCTGTTATTAGAGTGCTAAGAACCATGCGGAGTGTTGCTTGAAGCGCTCTGTGTATATAATATTGCCATATCAGGGGTCTCTCGGGTGCACACATGATGCCCTTCAGCAGCAGCTGGTGAGGTGCCCGCCGCGATTGAACTGTTTGTGTGGGCCTGGCCGTGAGAAGCTTCGCTGTGCCGAAAGCTTGCTGAACCATCTCCCCTTTCTTGTCCTGATTTGCTTAGTATTCACCTAGTTGCCTCAAACATAGTATGTGTACAATAAAAACACATGCAAAATAATATCGACAGCCCGGAGTGTGAAATTTAAAGTTTTAATAAAGCGTCGAAACGTCTCTGCCACGCAGAGAGCGACGGATTGAAATTGGTTGTATCAATATTACATGTTTGCAAGTTCATTTCGTAAATGTCAGGCGTTCGCCAGCCGCCGACCCTCCCCCTGCTTCCAGCGTTATTGCCGCCTGTAAATCTGCCAAGGAGGAGCGGAGCCCGCAGGAATCCTTAATAAGGATGCCTTCTGCAGCTGGGAAGGACTGAGAGGGTGACACTCTAGGCTCTATGCCTGGTCAAAGAGCAAGGAGGGTGCGGCCGAGATTAGAAGGTGCACCAGAGGAGAAGGGCATAGCGTCCAGATAGAGTGAGAGGGACAGATAGGAGGTGAAAGGCAGAGTAGCAAGGAAATAGGACAGGCGGAACTAAGGAAGAAAAGAGGTGGATAAGCGGATGACAAGGGCCGGAGCTGGCCAAAAGGTGAGGCGAGGAGAAAAAGGGAGAGTCAAGGAAGAATGAAGAGAGGGAGAAAAGGAGACAGAAGACAGAGGGAAAGATGAACTAAGAGGTGAAAGGAAAAGGGCGCAAGGAGAGAGAAACAAGCGCTAGGGAGGAGAGAAATAGAGTAGCCAAAGCAGCAGGTGAGCAACAAGGGACGAGAGGAGGGGTAGGTCAAACCCAAGAAAGGCAACGAGAAAGGAGGCATAAAAGGAAGGGAGAGAGGTATTACCATGACCATTGTGAATGGGGTATACACAGGAGAGAGGCTAAATAGAAATAACCAAAGAGTAGAAACTTTGTTGAGGAGGATATAAAGGAGAGGGGAGGGAGGCTGAATAAAAACAGCCAAAGAGGAGAACAATTGTGAGGGTGCACACTTCAAGAAAGGTGAGATGCACAATCGAAAAAGCCAAAGAGGAGAACCATTGTGGAGGGGGCTACACAGGAGAAGGGAAAGAGAGGTAGAATACAGTCAAAGAGGAGAACCATTGTACAGAGGTATACACTGATGAAGGGACACACGCAGAATAGAAACAACCATTGTGGAGGGGCATACTCAAGAGAAGTGAAAGACTGGCAGATACTCATGAATTGGGGGGGAGGGGACAGCCAAAGAGGAGGACCATTGTGGAGGGGGGATAGACAAGAAGAGGGGGAGGGGCAGAATTCAAAAAGTCAAAGAGGAGAACCATTGTGGGGGCGCACACTCAAGAAGGGAGAGATGCACAATAGATACAGTCGAATAGGAGAACCATTTGGAGGGGGTACATAGGAGAAGGACGAGAGAGGCATAATATAAACTGTCAAAGAGGAGAACCATTGTGCAGGGAAGGATGCATAGGAGGAGGGAGAGAGGCAGAATACAAACAGTCAAATCGGAGAGCCATTGTGGTGAGGGGGATACAGAGGTGTGGGAGAAGCAGAATTGAAACTGTCAAAGAGGAGAACCATTGTCGAGGGGGGTAAACAGGAGAATGGACAGAGGCATAATAGAAACTGTCAACAAAGAATGATGTTTTGCAAAAGGCACAGTCGAAAAGGGAGAAAAAACAGGTGAAAGGGCAAGGATGAAAAGAGAAAACAGAAGAGATGACAAGAAAGGGAAGCAAAAAAAAGAAGAGAGACTAAAAATATGGCCAAAAGAGGATGAGGGATTATCAATTGCAAAAATTCATCAAAATCTAAATCACAGAAAGAAACAGTGGAGGTAACGAACACAGGACAGTTTTACCAACAAAACAAGGAACTACAAAGAGACCGGCAAGTAACAAAAAGTATCAACTCTAAAACTACTAATGAGGGGGACAAATCCAATTGGAGATAGCTACTTCAACTACTGGCAGACAAATTGCCAAAACAATAATGCCATACTTTCCCTCACAAACAGGAATGGTCTCTTGTAAGTTGGAATACACAAGGCTTTTCACATCTGTTTTGCAAAAATTCAAGCCAACTCTTAAAAACCGATGTAATATGTCTCCAAAAGGTCTTGTTGTTTGATCTGCCCCTGATGGAGGGATACTGGGTTGTGTTAAATACGGCCTATAAAAAGCTAACCGGCAGACCAAGTAGTGGCCTGCTGGTGGCAGTAAAACACAATGGGCCTCATTACGACCCTGGCGCTAAGTGAAAAACGATGGCGGTAAATGGTTACCGCCATCGTTTTCCGCCAGGTCCGATCATGACCCGTGACCGTTAACTACGATGCCATTAGCGGCATCGTAGTTAACGCTGCCGCTAACTGCGCTAAGGGTGCGCGCACGCGACCGGCCACACCGTACTTAGCGCCATGGCGGAAAGGTACGCAAATGCCGACCCAAGCGGACATGCACCTAACGCCATCACCCAGCCCATTAAGTACCTTACCGCCATGGTGCTAATTACGCCATCGCGAACCAACCGTAAAGGGCCATGTAAAGTGAATGCAGCTGCCACAGGTGCACAGAAACAGCACAGGTGAAGGCAATACAGACTCAGGAAGTACAAAAAGAGCACACCCCACCCCTTCCCACACCCAGTCACACTCCACAATAATACCAATACGACTAGCAATGTTGGGGCTGGAGGACCTGATAGCAATGCATGTGCTACAACAGCAACAACAACAACAGGCAGCACAGAGGAGACGCAGGAGGAGAAGGAGGGCAAGGCAGGCCCAGCAAGCCCCACCAGCACAGCCAGTGCCACCACGCAGGCAGCCCCCAATCCCACGCATCAGAGCCAATCCATTCAACCTCACTGCTGAGCAGATCCACACCCTGTACCGTTTGGACCGGGACACCATCACCACCATCGTAGACATGATACACAACGACATCGTCAGCTTGATAGAAACTCCAACCGCCATCCCCCCCCTACTGAAGGTAGTGTCTGTACTCCACTTCCTGGCCACAGGCACCTACCAGCACACAGTGGGGCACTTGCATGGCATTTCACAACCATTATTCTCACGAACACTCATCCAAGTGCTCGATGCCCTCCTCAAGCACACAGACGACCACATCTCATTACCACGGACTGCCCAGGACATTGCAAACACCAAAGTGGGTTTCTATGCAGTAGCCGGCATACCCGGTTGCATTGGTGCCATCGACTGCACCCATGTGGAATTGGTGGTTCCACGTGCCATGGAGGTACCGTACCGCAACCGGAAACAGTTCCACTCAATCAACGTGCAAATGGTCTGTGACTCCAACAAGATCATCACACATTGTTGTGCCCGATTCCCCGGATCAACCCATGATTCTATGGTCCTGAGGAACTCCACAATACCATGCTACATGGAGCGACATGCAGGCCCAAGATCCTGGCTACTCGGTGCGTCCAATGTCATGGAAGTGGGCAGGTGAATGACGTACCGATGCATACTCCACCTGGCTGAAAGGGGGGGGGTGATGCATACTCCACCTGGCTGATAGGGGGGGGGTGATGCATACTCCACCTGGCTGAAAGGGGGGGGATGATGCATACTCCACCTGGCTGACAGGGGGGGGATGATGCATACTCCACCTGGCTGAAAGGGGGGGGGATGATGCATACTCCACCTGGCTGATAGGGGGGGGGAATGATGCATACTCCACCTGGCTGAAAGGGGGGGGGGATGATGCATACTCCACCTGGCTGTGAGTAACACAGAGAACGGAGACAGAGGATGGGCACTCACAATGCACTCAACCCCTCTGCATACATTGGGTGATGGCATGCAAAACAGGCCATGGGAGCCATGAGCATATACTGGTTGCATTGTGTGAATCAATTAGTGCATGTAGAAGTGAGCCAAAGTAACAGTTGGATGCAAGCCATGTTGGCACATCATGTTCTTGATCAGACGACATGAATGACACATACATTCTCGCCTACATACAGGTGATGCAGGCTATCCCCTGAAGAGGTGGCTCCTTACACCAGTCCGTAACCCGCAGAACCAGCACGAGGAGGACTTCAACCGTGCACATACACGTACTCGTGTGGTCATAGAGCAGACATTCGGCCTATTGAAGGCATGGTTCCGAAGCCTCAGCAGGTCTGGTGGGGCACTCCTGTACCACCATGAGAAGGTGGCAAAGATCGTCATGGCATGTGTCATGCTACACAATATGTGCGTCAGACGGAATGTGCCCCTGCCCCCTGACGCAGAACTGCAACCACCTGACGATGAGGATGAGGAGGGTGCAGATGGGGCGGCACCCCATGGAGGAGGCGACGCACAGGAGGGGCATGCAATGCGCCTAAGTATCATCGGCCACTGCTTCTAGCACACACGGCTGGTGTGAATCACATGGAGACTGCACTTGGGGCACTGTGTGTCTCTGGGACATGCACACTGTGGACTGTACACCAATAAAGCACACATACGCAATGAAAATGTCCACACATTTCATTTTGGGAAAGAAAAACGTGTATTTAAACTATGAAACGTCGTGACACACACCCTCCCCCCTCCCCCCTGCACACCCCAACACACCCCCTCCACCCTCCCCCCTGCACACCCCAACACACCCCCTCCCGCCTCCCCCCTGCACACCCCAACACACCCCCTCCCCCCTCCACCCTGCACACCCCAACACACCCCATGTAGGTGTCAACAGATGCCTGTGACAGTGGGCACAGGCTGTTACAAGCCCCCTCTCCGGGCCCACGGGGCACCCCTGGCTGTGGAGCGCAGGTTACGTCCGGAACGTCGGACGGGGCTGCTCTGTGCAGAACTGGCAGTGGAGGATGTCCCTGCCTGCCCCCGTGCATGCCCGTCCTGTAGGGTGTGGGTGAGCTCAGTGAGCGCACGATGCAAGCCGGCAAGTTCAGCACAGATGTCCCTGGACATGGCCTGCATGGCATCCCTCAGGGTGGCAGTGCTCTGCGCAACTTCGGCCCTTAGGGTCTCCGTGGCCTTTTCAATGGTTGCCCTAGCCCCCACACATTCCGCGGCATGCTCAGCCAGCATCATGGACAGTTGTTGCTGCCGTTCTGTGATGTCCTCGAGGGACTGCTGCCCCTGCTGGCCCATGGCCAGTGCTGGTGGTGTGATGGAGGGGCTGCTCCCCTCCTGTGGACTGAGGACTGGGCATGGGGTAGAAGGCCACTCCTCTACCTCTGTGTGCCCCTGTGTGTGATCCTCATGGGGGCTGGCATCTGACAAACAGGGGGAATGTAGTAGGTCAGTGGGGCTTCGGACTTCGTGCTCCTCAATGTCTGAGTCTGAACATGCAGCTATTGCAGCTGTCTCTCCCATGTTGCTGCTGTCCGCTGACCCGGTGCCTTCTGTGGCAGGCAATTTTGGTAGAGGTGGAGCAGCTGCTGCTGGCCTGCTGACTACAGGGGTGCTTGCCGGTGGGACGTCCGGTATGCTTGCAGTGGGTCCTGCTTGTTGTGGGGTCTGCCTCACTGCAGCTGAGGTCGAGGGTGCGGGGACGGTATAATTGGCCTTCTTGGCTCTCTTCGTCGCAGGGGTATCCTGGTCCTCGGGGTGTGAATCTGTGCCTGTGGTGGAGCAAAGGAGGGAGGGCGTTATTGATGGGTCTGCGGACTTTGGAATGACAATGATAGACATTATTCTGGTCAGTAGATGAGGCAGATTTCAGGCAGGGCCATGCAGGTTGTCTCCTTTTAGTGTGGAATGTGGATGCAGGTATGCGGGTGCCAGCAGTGTATACAGGGTGGTGCTCGCATGTGGCTATGGGCAGTGTGGAAATGTGTTGCATTTACACTCTAGGGCAATCTTGTGCTACACATGAATGGACTGCAGTGACTATGGCATGTCTTGTTTGAGGCACCTACCTTCATCGCCTGATGTCGGAGCTCCCCTTTCCATCCCTCCGACGCCTTCAATGGCTTCCATGCCAATCGTGGTTGCACAAATCTCCTCCCACGGTTGGAGTTTTAGTGGGGATTCCGACCCTCCACCGGTACCCATTGCAAGGTTGCGGTTAGCAGAGATGATCACTCTGACCCGTATGCGGAGGTCGTCCCAGCGCTTCCTGCACTGCTGTGGGGTGCGGGGTACGGTCCCCACCGTGCTGACGCGCTCGGCCACCAGGGCCCAGATGGCCTTCTTTTTCCCTATCGCTGTCCTGGTCATTTCAGGGGAGAAAACGACAGCTGCGTTGTCTTGCAGGGTCTCCGCAAGCATGCAGAGTTCCTCCCGGCTGAATCTTTCCTGGCGCTGGCGGTCACATGCCTTCTTAACAGCTTTAGGCATTTTTGGGTAGTTGGATGGGTGGGTGATTGGTTGGGACAGGTGTCAGGGTTGGATCTGGTGTTGTTCGGTAGGATGGCAATGGATTGTGTTTTTAAAGATGGCCGACGTGCTGTTTCCCGTTCCGGCGCGATGACGCTATTTCCGGTCCTGCTTTTTACGGGCTGTGGGATGTTTTTATCCATGCATCCACGCCCTACCACCAAAGCTGTGCATTACTGGCATGAAAACATCATGATGGCCAGAGCTTCCCAGAAAATGCACAGGGAAATGCATGAAGAATAGGCTGCCACTCATTTTTGCCGATGTTATGGGCACAGAAGGACACTGCCTAAAACCACCAGTGGACTACCCACACAGTAATCTGAAACCATTGGGAATGGCAATGCTGATTGCCAAAAGCAAACCCATAACTGTTGGGAATTCATTTTCTTAAATCCCAAAAAGGGGTGCAGTACCAGTACTCACCACTATCCAAAAGCCGGCGTTTTAAAACCACCAGATTTTGTAGAAAACTGAATAAATGAACCCAAAACATGCCAATGAAAGACATTTTAAGAGGTGGATCCAATGTAAAGTTATATTCTGAAGTGACTTGAAGGTTTATAACAAGACTGGCTGAGCTGTGGATTTCAGCAGTTTAAGTAAATTTGGACTGAAAGACACTAAAAAATCTAAATGTTTAAATTGACTGAGTGACCTACTTTTGTGTGTCACATAGGTTTCAATTGTTTAAATGTCATAGTTTTGAACTTAGAATCAGCATTCTAGCTGCATATGTAAAAATGTTTGGTTTTATTTGAATGCAGAAAACTGGGGAACAGAAGTGACATTTTATCTGAAACCTGGCTTAAGGAACTGAATTCTGCCTGGCAACTACCCCCATCAGGAGTGAAACCTGAGTCACAGCTGTGTTCCCAGGCCTACCTGCCTTTTGCTGGCCACACTAAGGATATGCCATCTCTCTGATAATTGAATTAAGGGGAGCCCCACAGAATACAGGAGCTCTGAACAAAGCCCTGTCCTGACTCAGGCAAATGTTTTATTGGCGGGAGTCGTAAATGGAGCTTCCTCTTGGCAGAAGCTGGGAGGGGCAGGGTCTCTGAGCTTGGCAGAAACTGGAAAGACTGGTTTCTGTACCATGTGACATGAAAAGACACACCTCTATAGCCAGAATATGGTTTTAGAAAAAGATGAATAACTCATAGTACGGACTTGTGAAAATTATTTAAATGACACCATAATTCTTGTGATTTTTCTGCCCACATTTTAAGAGGTTTTTAGAACCGGTGGCATGTTCAGGGGGGTTTTAGCGGAAAAGAGGATATTACTCAAAATGTGTGCATGTGAAAAATCTGACACTTCATCAACTAATGTCCATACTCCTTGCGCACATGTGTGTAAATTTCGGGTAATGTCCGGGATTGCAAACCAGTTAAAAAGTGCAAAATATCGCCATTTCTGAATGCAAGCCCCCAGGAAGAGCAGAGTTGGAACAGGGTATACCTCCGGTAATGCATGATGGGTGCATATGATTTTAAAACAATATGTACCTCTGCAAATATGTATTTGGTTCAAATCTAGATTTGTGTGCAAGTTGACAGGAGGAGTGGACTTTCTGCAGGCTGTAAAATGACATCACTCTGACACAACCTAGCTCCCCCAATCAGGGGAGAAATGAAAGCTTGGCCAATGATAAGTGGAGAGGGGCTGGCTAGTGATGCTGCTCACACACACCCATTTTAAAAACACATAAAAGCAGAGAGACAGGACAGATAGGGACCTTCAAATCCATTTGCAGCTGGAAGCTCTGCCGGGAAAATCCATACTTTACCTCCCTCAACCTTCAGAGACCCAGACCAGACCAGCAGAGTAGAGCTGACCTGTTAGCAGAACCAGAGAGAGCTGACCCAGATCACTGTGAAGTGCAGAGACCAGAGTCCCGTCTAAAACCTGACCAGATCCATGGCGAGGCCCATTTCACTCAAGAATATAGTGTGAGTACCTAGAAAACTGTGCAGAACCAATCTCTTAGTTAAAATAATATAATCCAAGCTATTTTAATCTAAGTAGAACTGTCTCCTAACTGTCACCTGTCATTTGTAAAGCTGTCACTTGTCATTTTCTAGTTGCAAGCTGCACTTGTGTTTTTTAACTTTAAAATTTCAAATCTGAAAAACGACCTTTATTTAATCGCTCATATCTCCGCGACCGTTTGTGCTAGAGACTTGCAGTAACTTTCATCTGGAAGCTGAGATCCCAGGCTTTCCTAGGACGCCAAAATGATAGTGATAGTCCTTGTAATTCCTCTGTAATCGCGCCAGACGCATTCGCGAATTTTGCCGCGATTTGAAAATTTCTCCACTTGCAAAAAGATAGCTGCTTTTGCTTTCCTCTGAAAAAAATCGTTTGCCTCATAAAAACTATCCCTGAATCATTGCAAGAGTGAGCCTGGACTAATATTAACTAGATACCACTCACCCTGAACCTCTAGAGGGAATTAAAAGCATTTTAGCATATTTTTTTCTACATTGCCAGCACATTTAAAAGCATTTGGGCCTGTGTTTTCAACTTCTGTAGTCTAAGTTGCTGGGGGAACTGAATTACATTTGAATTGCATTTCTGAGAATTGTGTGCCTTCCTTCCATTTCCTTGCATTGCATAAAAGGGGGGGTGAATGGTCCAAGAAAGTGACTACATTGTCTTTTGCTGAAATTCTATCAAGTTATTTTCTTTACTTCATTTCATTCCACATTGCATCCATTTGAAACCATAAAAGTATTGTTGCTATCTTATCCATTTCATGTCAACTCCTTAGTGATTATAAAGAAGTGTGCTAGTGCCAGATTCTCCGTTGTTAATCTTTATCATATCAGATTAAGTGTGATATTCAATTATTAATTTATTATAAAGTGTGATATATATATCTATTGTTTAAATTATCAATTAAACCTTTTAACTTGCAAAACAGAACTACTTCCTGGCTCAGTGGGGTCAGGAGGATTCCAAGAGAGGGGTGTTATATAGGGGTAGTCATCCAGAACGCATGAACTGGACATAAAGATATATCAATAAGGGTTTTCATTCAGTATTATAGACTAGGCGTTGACTTAGCTGTAGTGTTGACTTGAATCCTCTTACAGGGCACCGCAAATTACGGTGGCCGCTAATTACGGTGGCCGCTGCTTACGGTGGCGGAAGTGCACCTTGCTCGCTTTACGATGCTGGTAGGGGCCTTTTCCGCCATGGCGTTAATTGCATTACCGCCATGGCGTAATGCTCGTGCGCGATGGGTCGTAATGTGGCGCTCTTTACGCCATCGGCCCACGGCGTAAACGCTCATTACGCCATGGCGGTAATGACGGAAGATTACCGCCTGGGTGGTAATGAGGCCCAATCTGGGATGGAGGTTAGTGGATACCGTTAATCCTACGCCGTTTATACAAGTGGTCGAAATACAATTGCCATCTTCTCTCCCAACCAAACCAAGATTGTTGATACTTTTAAACTTATATTGGAACCTGCTGATCCAAGAAATAAAACTTTTGGAGATGATTTTTCAGACCAAATCGACAAGGCTAGATTAAAATGCAACAATCCTTTGATTCTGATAGCAGGTGATCCAAATGATACATGTTTGGACCAGACCAATAAGCCTATACTTATTGACTCACTTACCAGAGATAACAAAGTAAAGAGGGGATTAAGTTGGAGAACAACTTTGCAGTCTGGAGACTGCATTATACTGAATGGCACGATAAAGGGGGATTCTCCTGGTCAAGCAACCTGGAGGGGAGCAGTAACCTCCAAAATACTGGACTATATATGTGTCTCCTCCAATATGAGTGGGATCTTAAAAACTCTTGAAGTTGTGGCCGCAAATAATAGCAATCACAACCAACTTAAAATGGTCTGTTACAACAACAATACTTATCTTAGGCCACTGTATGACTGTAAAACAGCCATAAATCCATCTGGAAATAGATTATCAATTCAAGCAATAATTATTGATTTTCTGACAACGAACTTGACAAGAGAGATTCTGCAAATAACCTCTGAAGGGGGACACAAGCGCATAAACTACGGACCCCTGTTACAACAATTTGTATCAAATCAAAGCGGTTCGAAGGGAAGACCAAAAACGAGCCATCGACATGCTTTTGACCATCAGATCGTCCTAAAGAAGAGAACGCTTAGGAAAACAGTTGCCGGAGTGAAGAAACACAAGCTTGTGCAAGGGTCTGCACTAATCCACAAGTTAAAACAGAAATATCGTAACTGGCTAAAGCTTCATAAAAAATTGATCCTGAACCAAGACGCACAAAGAATGTTAAATTACATCAAGACCAAGAACACAGCCGAAATATGGTCTATTATAAATGCTCCAGAGGCACCACAAGATGCCCTTTTGTCTAACCGCATCTCGGCAAAGACCTGGCAACTACACTACCAGAATATGCAAATCGTCAAAGAATCAGAGTAAGTTCAATCTCTACATCCTAGAACAAAGCGGCCATGACTGAGAACCATAACGAATATTCATTGGATATAGCGCCCTCAACAATTCAAGCCATTATTAAGAACCTAAAAAACTCAAGAGCCCCTGGCCCGGACGGACTAACACATGTTCTCATGAAAAGAAATCCAGAGCTTTGGGCTAACTTTCTGCATCACTTGTTCAAGGGCATAATACAGGTCGCTAAGATCCCAGACTCGTGGAAATCAGCACAAGGGAGGTAAGGTGTATATGGCCTTTATTGATCTCTCGAAAGCCTTCGACTCAATACGTAGGGAGAAACTCTGAGACAAGTTGCAGAACTGGTGTTGCCCGAGCGCCTTACTGGAACATCTTAAAGATCTGCACCAGGGTACATCTGTTCGAGTGAAATTGGATCTGGAGGGGCACATTAAAGATGCCATAACCACTAATGTGGGACTAAAACAAGGATGCCCACTTGCCCCCAAGCTCTTCATTCTATTTCTATTAGACATTAAGGACGCATTTGAGGAGGTACGCTTTTTTCAACCAAAGATTGCTAGCACTGATGTGGACAGACTCTTATATGCTGACGATATTGTGATAATTGATCAAACACCTATTGGGTTACGACGTCAAATCTCTGCTTTGGAAAAATATTTTGACACAAACAACCTAATAATAAACCCAGCAAAATCTAGGGTAATGATGTTTGGTGAGAATGATCGACGCAGAAGAGTCAAAAACTTTATATGGTCCTCCAAAAAAGAATCTATCAAAGTGGTAAAAGAACTCATATACTTGGGAGTAAATATCAATACCAGTAGAAGCAAATGACCCCGTATAGCTGCACTGCATACATAAAAAAGCAACAAATCTTGCAGTGCAAGGGAAAATTCTACTAAAAAAGTTCTGTAACTTTTCACTCCTACCACTAATTTCTTTTTACATAGCAAAAGTGGTGCCCATTTTGACGTACGGATCGGAAACCTTGCTTATGTTGACCGAAGACATCTGGCCGCTTCTGGAGGGTATCTTTTGGAACAAGGTACTGAGTTTACCAAAAAGTATTCCAATTCATGTTGTACGACAGGAATTGGTGCTGGCATCTTTAAAATCGATTGCTAGATGGAACTCAATTTGCTTCTACACAAAATGCCTGGAAGACTATCCCAAGGGAGGTTTTAAAATCCTAAAAAAGGCTATGACAGACCGTAAAGAAATGATCTTCAATGAGTGGAGGTACATCTGTCCGAAATTAATTGAACATTTAAATGAATCAGAGAAATCATTGCTCCAAAATCCTGATAACTTCAAGAGGAAGCTTTATCGTAAAGATTGGATTGACACCATGGAAGATATATGTAGATATAAAAATCAAGATGAATTTTGGTCTACTCTGAGAAAACCCAATGACTCACCACAGTATCGCCAAATCTTCCCAAACTGGTTCCTGCATCAGCAATACTTGAGATTTCATTTAAACATATGTGGTACAAGATTTGCCAGATTCTCCATACAGGGTGCTGAATCAAATTTCATTTGCACTCTCTGCAAAGAACAATTTTCCACTCCTCCAATTAAACACCTAGTTATGAACTGTTCACTCCTGAAAACAGAAAGACTCACTACTATGGGAGATATCATTACCAAATATGGGGCCGCCTCAGAAAAGCTTTGGTGGACTATCTTGGTTGAAGGAGAGAAATCAAAAATAATAATTGCTCTGACGACATTTATGCTACTCATATATACAAAACTAGCAATTGCACAGTAGAACTATAATTTGAAAGAGCTCTGTTAGACAGCGATGATCGAGAATGAATTATGAAAAGAAGATCTGTACTTTATTTGATACCTTATGAACCTAGTGTATTCTAGAACAAACTATTTTTTTTCTTCTTTTTTTTCTTTTTGGTACATGTCTCTTTTTTGCTTCTTTTTCTGCTTCCTTCTTGTCTTGTATATATGAAGTTCACTTGATTTGTTTTATGCAAACAGTTGTATGGATATTTATATTGTGTATGGGCTAAAGGTTTTCAAAGAGGAAACCAAATAAGCCAATAATAAAAAATAAAAAAGAGGATAAAGGAAAAGTGAGAAGTAGAGGCACCCACAATGGAAGGAGGGAAGGCATATGAGATCGAGAGAGAATTGGCCAACTGAGGGTGCTGAGGTGGTGGGGAGGGGGTGGCTTTGCTGACTGTGTTAGGTAACTTCACACACCAAATGAAATCACAGCAAGTGATGACATGTGACCTTTAATGCATGACAACAAAAAAGGACATTATTTACATGGCCTTTGAGCATGATGGCATTGCAAACAGGAAATTACATCAACGATGTAAGAATAGAGTTTTAGATTTCAAAAAGAGTTAATAAAGCAAACTAAATCATCAGCTTATGTTACCTGTTACCATTACTCACACTTTTTTTTGTTTCTTTGAGATACATCGGATGCAGTGGGACTGGTGTGGAGACTGGCCTAACAGCTGAACACCCATGCCAAGCGATGTCACAGAGCAGAGCACAGCTGACCTGTGGAATGCGTGATGCCTCAGGCCCGAGCCCTCCTGAGAATGTACACAGCGACAACGCTGCTGGCTCAAATCCCAAGGCTGCCAGGGGCTGCCTCGCTGAAACAGGCTGCAGTTGTGAAATGTACTTTCTTCCTCCTGTTCTCCGAAATTGACATGTTTGTTATCCTACGTGCATTATTCTTGCTGGTTTATGGGTGAGAATAGATTTAGCTACTCCATTTGTATATAAAGATGAGACTGGTCTGGGAGCGGCAGAGTAGAATGCAGCCGTCCCAATGCACTGGTGGGTGTTTCCATTACAGCACATTTCTCTCTACTTCTGGTCTCCTGTGAATGCCTGAGGTGTCGAGCACTGGTATCGTGGGGAGCAGGACGATCCTGTAACATTAACAACAAAAAATTAACTAAGCCATGATATGTCAGGGGTACAGCGAAATACCATCATAGGCAATTGCCACAGATTTCATATGCCAGCACAGCTTCATACGGTCGGCTACTGCGGTCTTATGCCAGATAAAGCAGGTTGTGAGAACCACCTCTTCCACCGTTCTAACTATGTTAATCATCTTTTTACCTACAGCGGTTTTTGGTTGTTACAATTCTGCCTGTATTGTGCTTTATTGTGTTTGGCCCACTAACATTTTAGTGATTTAATTAGAAAGATTGTGCCATTAATCTGACTAATCTGATTGTCAATTCATCAACCAAGTGCATACAAAATATTCTGGCCTTCTTTTTGGCTGAAATTTGGGAAGCCCGACACCAAAATATGGAACTTTCCCAGCGGCAAAATTGCTGGAATTTCATCTGGAAAAGTAAAAAGGAAATATGGTCAGAATTTGCCAATTTCACTCGGACGTGGGAAATTCCACACCCGGCCTTACTTGTGAAGTGCTTTCTAGGTCAATGTCTGAGATGAGCATTTTAGCCCTGGGGTGTATTCCCACACCGGTATTGCAGCATATACCAAATGAATGGTCAATGTCCAAAATACAGCATTAAGCACGTAGCCTCATATGCCATAGAAAAAAGGCTCCCTGATTCACGTTTTTTACTGATTTTTCACCTAAATACAAATGGACATGGAATCTCTCTGTTTCCTTTCAATATTTATTCCTAAAAATGGAAAAAGGAAATTCTAATTGAGATCTCTTGCTTAGATCTGCAGGATGACAATCGCTTTGAGCTTCCCCTTCCAGGTGTTCAAGCACTGCATTGTTCATATTTATTCTGCAGAACAATACTATGTGCAACTCATTTCTTTTACAGGGTAAAACAATACAGATAAATACAGATACAATTACCAAAAAATAAATATGCATAAATACAGACAGAAATGTTGATAACATACATTTAATAAAAAAAACGGGAGCCCACCAGTTAAAGTAATGATTCTTGCTGCTGTCGTGTCTTCCTCAAGGTGCTTTGCCCACCCTGTACACTTCAGGCAACTGGCACAATGTCCTCGAAATCAAAACTACACAGAACCCTACGTAGATGGAGCTTTCACTCAACTCACAACTTCAAATTGTAATCCCTCGGCTTTCCAAAGTCTGCCTTGGTCATGCTTACTCCTTTTTTATGTTTTATTGTGTTATAGCTCATTCCGAACTTTTCACAACTGTACAACCTAATTGTGCTTCCTTCTTGTCCAAATCACATCTGCTGTACAGAGAGCCAGATTGGATTCCGGAAAGTTCTATTATCCGGACCCCTTCCCAGCCCATAATTTAGGGATCCCTCGTCCGGACCGGCCTTTGGGCCACATCACTAACATGGTGGTTTCCAGGGTTAATGACCAGTAAGGACAACACTGACACCATGCTCACACTATGTCATTTCCTGCATCTATGCTTATTCCTGTGCAACCATGAGACCTTTGGTCACCTATCTGTAAATCATAAGTCCTTCATTTTCTGTAACAGCGCCTTGATGCTTTATGGGCTGCAAGCGCGTTTCACAAATGCAAATAAATAAATAAATGGTGCTCTTATCAGTCACTCCATGCCTCTTCGCTAACAAGTGCTTGCCTAGGCCACACGGACAAGTAACCAGCATCATGATCAGGGTACAACTCCTGCCCTCATGCACAAGACCTAGCATGACGCAAGTGCGTGGACTTGTGATTTTCCCAGAGCTGGCTGGAGGCGGCGGCAGAAAAAAGCCCAATTGTAACATATGGGGACTTTCACACAATTGGCCTTTCCTGGCGGGGTTACCCTCCCACCGAAGAACCTGTGTACCCGTGCACACAATAAGACAAACACCATCACACACTCTGAGATATGCACGAACAGAACTCCCAGCCACAGGACTAAAATATGACTTTAACAGATGCAGCAACCAGCAAGCATGAAACTGGTGCTCTCCTCGTGGAATGTGTGCTGCTCACTCCTATCAGACATCTCGCATCTGTTTATTGCCATATAAAATACATATGCCACAGCAACCAGCGTGTAACACCACTGTAGGAGCACTTATCGGGTGTCAATGTACACCAATTTGCATGATCAACACACTCTTCCTCCATGTACTGGACAGGCAGACAGAACTACAAGGCATATGCAAAATTCAGCCTGACAGGCTGGCACCACATGCCAAGCACCGCTTGAAATGGCCAAATACTGCTATATTATGCCAGGGATATTCCTTATACGAATCATACAGCTGAAAGGGGTCCAGGTGATGCCTGCATATGGCAAGTGCAGCATCGCATGCCATAGTATTGTCATCTTATGCCAGGTAAAACCTCATTTTTCAGGTCTATTCATCATACAAAAGGTACTCTCTCGCAGGGCCAGGTTCTGCAATCACATGCCAAATGCTGCCTCATATGCCCACGTACAATTGTCATATTTTCCACCATCCGTTATAGAGCGCAAGGTGTGTTTAGGAGAAAAATGAGGTCGTGGCTATACACACGATGTTTTCCTGAAGAGAATAGGCGGGACCTGGGAACATGAGGCTCTCAAACGTGTGTACTCATTGTAGCACAGTAACCACAGGTCACTCACCTCATCAACGGAGGAAGGTACTGCCCTACGAGCTTTAAACACTTTGTACGTCAAGGCAATTACACACCCCTGGTAACACTGCAATCTACTTAGATCATATTGACATCTCCAACACACCTATTACATCAGCATTAATGGAACGTTCACCCTTCTGCAACTTTGTGACCACTAGGAGATCACATGAGACTAATCACAGGAACAATAATCCATGCTCCCACCCACAGGGGGCACACTAAACAGATGATGCTAATGCAAGCACACCAACTTCAACACCATACACAATAGAAGATGTGTGTGCATCAGATTGGAGGGACATGAACTATGTTTAATGATATCCTTTCTCAGACAGGATGGAGGATATCTAGGTGTCTTACTTTACGTCAGCTTCCCGCAACATGACCAGTAGTGTAATGCAAGGTCCCAGCTTGTCCTTGCTGCTTTTCACTACCTATCTACCCCAACTGATAGAAATCATCAGCAACTCAGGCCTCCCCTGCTACAGCTATGCATATGATATCCATATTTTCCATAAACGTATCCAACCCTGATTACAAAATCAACTATATGCCGGCAACTGTATCTCACATATGTATTTATGGCTGATGGCAAACCCAACAATGCTGACAGGGTAGGAGTGTGGGGGAAGATGTGCGACAGTGTGGCCTATTCCTCTCCCTTTAATTTCCTTGTTGCTGGTCCTGCAAGGGTGCCAGGGTGTTGTGCTTGGCTCAGCTCTGGGAGTTTAGCAATGACAAATGGGGTGTGTGTTAAAGATAAAGGACCCTTGGCCAGGTGGGGAATCATACATGCAAGTGCATCCCATGAAGCGTTGGTGGTCAGTGTGTGAATAGCAAGAGGACTTTACCAGAGTGGGCAAGAGAAGAAGGCACTGGTACATGGAGCAGATCGGCAGCGGCATTATGGTATTGTATGACAATGTACAGTGTAGAGAGGGTTTATGATACGATGATATGTTATTATTTTTTTATTTTTTTATATTTATTGGTTTGTTACAAACCTTGAAAACAAGAAACAGAAAAGAAGCAGAAAAGGAACAGAAAAAGAAACAGAAAAAGGAACAGAAAAAAGGCAGAAACGAACATAAAGTCATCGGGCCTCATTACACGGACGGCGGTAAGGGTTTACTGGTACCGGTATCTTACCGGTACCGGTAAAACCTTACTGCCTTACTACGAGGTGCCTTTGCGGGTTGGGGAATTTAACGCCTGCTTTTTGCAGGTGTTAAAGACCAACCCGCAAAGGGACCAGGGAGCTAATTACGGTACCACAATTTGCGGTGCCGTGATTAGCACCTTCCCCATTCCCATTATGCCCTATGGGGCAAAAATGGGAATGGGGAAGGGCAGTGGGGGGAGTGGGAATTACTGCTCCACCAACCTTGGAATAGGGCGGTATTTCCCCTTTCCACCAAGGCAGTGCCGGTGTTTTACCGGCATGGACCAAGGTGCTAATAGCACCTTGGACCACCGCCTTCCGTGTAATGAGGCCCATCATCTAACAAGCAATCGGGCCTCATTACGACCCTGGTGGTAAGTGAAAAACGATGCTGGTAAATGATTACCGGCATCGCTTACCGCTAGGTCAGATCATGACCCGAGAAAGAGCAATCAGCGGCATCGTAGTTAACGGTGCCACTAACATCACCAAGCTCGCGCGCACGCGAACTCCCATGGCATAAATACCGGCATTGCGCAAATCAAGCGGACATGCTCTTAACGCCCTTGCGAAGCCCATAAAGTACCTTACCGCCATGGTGCTAATTCCGCCATCGCGAGCCAACCGTAAATGGCCATGTGCAGTGTGCCCAGCTGCCACAGGTGCACACAATCAGCACAGGTGGAGGCAAAACAGACTCACCAAGTACAAAAAGAGCACACCCCACCCCTTCCCACACCCAGTCACACTCCACAATGATTCCAATACGACTAGCAATGATGGGGCTGGAGGACCTGATTGCAATGCAAGTGCTACAACTACAACAACAACAACAACAACAACAACAACAACAACAGGCAGCACAGAGGAGACGCAGGAGGAGAAGGAGGGCAAGGCAGGGCCAGCAAGCCCCACCACCACAGCCAATGCCACCACGCAGGCAGCCCCCAATCCCACGCATCCGAGCCAGTCCATTCAACCTCACCGCTGAGCAGATCCACACCTTGTACCGTTTGGACCGGGACACCATCACCACCATCGTGGACATGATACACAATGACATTGTCGGCATGATTGAAACACCCACCGCCACCCCCCCCCTACTGAAGGTAGTGTCCATCCTCCACTCCCTGGCCACAGGCACCTACCAGCACACAGTGGGGCACTTGCATGGCATTTCACAACCATTATTCTCACGTACGCTGATCCAAGTGCTCGGTGCCCTCCTCAAGCACACAGACGACCACATTTCCTTATCACGGTCTGCCCAGGAGATCGCAAACACCAAAGTGGGTTTCCATGCACTCACCGGGATACCTGGTTGCATTGGTGCCATCGACTGCACCCATGTGGAATTGGTGGTCCCACATGCCATTGAGGTAGCGTACCGCAACCGTAAGCTATTCCACTCAATCAACGTGCAAATGGTATGTGACTCCAACAGGATCATCACAAATTGTTGTGCCCGATTCCCCGGATCAACCCATGATTCAATGGTCCTGCGTAACTCCACAATACCATGCTACATGGAGCGACATGCAGGGCCAAGATCCTGGCTACTCGGTGAGTCTCATGTCATGGCCATGGAAATGTGAAGTGGGTAGGTGATTGACGTACCAATGCATACTTTACCTGGCTGAAAGGGGGGGGTGCATACTTTACCTGGCTGAAAGGGGGGGTGGGGAGAGATGCATACTTTACCTGGCTGAAAGGGGGGGAGAGATGCATACTTTACCTGGCTGAAAGGGGGGGAGATGCATACTTTACCTGGCTGAAAGGGGGGGATGCATACTTTACCTGGCTGCGAGTACCAGAGGCAATGGAGCCAGCTCATACCCTGAAGCAGCCCAAACTTTAGCTGACACCTGAACACATAATGCCCGATGTACGCAGCCCTACCATGTGAATGAAGGTGTGTCCCAACCATGACACAACCATCTGCAAGTGCACTGCACCGAATCGGACCACATCCACCTCAACGAAATGCACCTACATGCAATGACTTCAGCCAATACACGGCACCAAACACCATCAACTGAAAGGCCAGTCCCCCATAACTGCGCACAAAGGAGGCACATGACGGACATAAACATCAAAACACCACTACACAGATACAGAGGCCAAAATAAATTGCATAACAACATTTGTAGTGCTCAGTGAGGTCATCATGAGGCTGACAGCAATGTTGCCATGATGAGAGCATTGATATCACTGGACATCTGCCAGGTCACCAAAACAACCGCTATGGACTAACAGAGTGGATGGGCACTCACAAGGCACTGGACCCCCCTGCATACACTGGTTGAAGGCATGCAAAACAGTCCATGAGAGGAATACACATATACCGGTCACATAGTGTGACTCCATTTGTGCATGTAAATGTGGTACATAGTAAGAGATGAATGCATGCCATGGTGGCATGTCATGATTTGAAGTTTGATGTCATGACTGACACATACATTGTTGCCCAAATACAGGTGATGCAGGCTATCCCTTGAAGAGGTGGCTCCTTACCCCAGTCCGGAACCCACAGAACCAGCACGAGGAGGACTTTAATCGTGCACATACACGAACCCGTGTGGTGATTGAGCAAACATTTGGCCTCGTGAAGGCACGGTTTCGCTGCCTCAGCAGGTCTGGTGGGGCACTCCTGTACTACCATGAGAAGGTGGCGAAGATCGTCATGGCATGTGTAATGCTACACAATATGTGCATCAGACGAAATGTGCCCCTGCCCCCTGACGCTGAACTGCAACCACCTGACAATGACGATGAGGAGGGTGCAGATGGGGCAGCACCTAGGAGATGAGGCGATGCACAGGAGGGACGTGCCATGCGTCAAACTCTCATTAACCAATGCTTCTTGCACACACGGATGGTGTCTGTCACATGGGGATGGCACTTGGGGCACTGTGTGTATCTGGGACATGCACACTGTGGGCTGTTCACCAATAAAGCACACATACGCAATGAGCAATGTCCACACTTGTGATTTGTGCACAAGCAAAAAGTGTATTGAAAATGTGATTTGAATGAACACACCCACTCCCCCCTCCCCCCTCATCTCCCCAACACACCCACTCCCCCCTCCCCCCTCAACTCCCCAACACACCCACTCCCCCCTCCCCCCTCAACTCCCCAACACACCCATTCCCCCCTCCCCCCTCAACTACCTAACACACCCACTCCCTCCTCCCCCCCTCAACTCCCCGCAAAAGTGTGTGGATGCCTGTGGTGAAGTGCATAATGTGGGATTGTTCCACTGGGCGGCGTCTATTGTCAGCCCCCCCTCCCGGCCCCCGGGGCACCCCTGCCTGAACTCCGCAGGTTCCTGCCTGATCCTCGGACGGGGCTGCTTGGGGTAGAACTGGCAGCGGAGGAGGTACTTGGCTGCTCACGAGAACGCATGTCCCTCATTGTTTGAACTAGCTCCGAGAGCACATGCCGCACTGCGGCGAGTTCTGCACAGATATCCATGGTGGAGGATTGTATGGCTGTCTTCACAGTATCTGCACATTGTTGCATTTCCACCCTTGCACCTCCACATTCGGCCACATGCTGAGTCAGGAGTGAGGACAGTTGGTGTTGGCGTGTGATGATTTGGTCCAGCGACTCTTGGTTTTTTTGGACAATGGATAATGCCAGTGGCGTGTCGATTGTGCTGCTCCCCTCCTGCACATCTTCCACTGGGCATGGAGTGGCTGGCCAAGAGTCATCAGGGGATTGCCCCTGTGTGCCATCATCATGCTGGCTGCATGGGGACAGGTAGGGGGAATTAGGGTGGGCCGTGGGGGGACATACTACAACATCAGCATCCTCCACATCACTATCCGAGCTAGCTGAAATGGCAGCAGTCTCCCCAATCGTGCTGCTTCCTGCAGACACAGTCCCTTCAGTGGGCACCAGTTGGTGGATGTCTGTTGCTGGTGGTACCGTGGTGCTTGCCTTGGTGATTATCAGTGCCCTGGTCTGTGTTGTGCCTGTAGATTTTGGCTGCTTTGGGGGTTTGTTTTGTCCAGCAGAGGTGGAGGGTTGGTGTGGTTGTACTTCGGGCCTGGCCTTCTTGGCAGGTGTGGTGCCAGTGTCTTCATCGCCAAGGTCCGAATGAGAGCCTGTGGTGAAGCAAAGGAGGGAAAGTGTTATTGATGGGTCTGCGGACGTTGAGCAGGCCTTGTGATGACTGCCATCATTTTGATAACTAGATGGTGCACATTGGAGGCAGTGACATCCAGGCTGTCTCCCTTTTGGGTGGAAGAAACATGGAGGAATGTGGGTGCCTACATTAAGGGTGTGCATACTGCATGTGTACAGGGTGGAGGTAAAAAATGCCTGTAGGCAGTCTTCTGCTGATGTGTCGCGTTAACCCTATTAGGCAACATTGCGCTTCACATGATTGTGGACATCAGTGAGTTTGGCATGGCTTGATTTAAGGCACATACCTGCGTCACCTGATGTCGGGGCTCCTCTCTCCATTTCTCCGACCCCCTCGATGCTCTCGATGCCAATGGTTGTGGCACATATCTCCTCCCATGGCTGCAATTTTATCAGTGACTCTGCTCCTCCACCAGTTGCCATGCCCAGGTTTCTGTTAGCAGACAGTATACTCCTTACGCGGAGCCGGAGATCGTCCCACCTTTTCCGGCACTGTATTGCGTTGCGGTGTGTTGTGCCAACTGCACTGACCCGCTGTGCTACTATGGCCCATATGGCCTTCTTCCGTGCTATCGGCGGTCTGGTCATCTCTGTTGAAAATACGACATCAGCGTTTTCCTGTAGGGTTTCGGCCAACATGTTGAGCTCCTCCCTAGTGAAGCTCTCCTGCCGCAGCCGATTGCAATTTTTGTTTCACAACTTTCGGCATTCTGACGATGGGTGGATGTAGGTCAAGGTTTGTGGCGGTTCTGGGGGTCAGATGTCCACTGGTTGCAGAGGATGGCAATGGATTGGGCCTCATTACGACCCACTCGCTAATGGCTTAACGATGCCGTAAAAGGCTGCGGTGCCGTTAACCTATTAGTGCCTAATTACGAGGTCCCTTTGCGGGACCCAACTTTAACGGCTGGTGTAGACCAGCCGTTAAAGAAGGGACCCGCAAAGGGACCTTGGTGCTAATTACGGTGCCGCAATTTGCGGCACCGTACTTAGCGCCTTCCCCATTCCCATTGAGCCCTATGTGGCAAAAATGGGAATGGGGAAGGGCCATGGAAGAAGGGGGAATTACCACCCCGCCAACTTTGTAATGGGGTGGTAATTCCCCCTTTCTAAATGGTGGAGTCGGTAACTTACCGGCATGGACCATGGTGCTAATAGCACCATGGTCTTCCGCCAGGGTCGTAATGAGGCCCATTGTGTTTTTAAAGATGGCCGCCATGCTCTTTCCCGTTCCGTTGCGATGACGCAACTTCCAGATCCGCTTATTTACGTTCACCGCTAATAGCAGTCACCGCTATTTGTGGTGATCGCTAATATCGGTGGGAGGGGTGGCGGTAGTGCACCTTGCACGGCATACGATGCCGGTATGTGCCGTTTTTGGGACGTTACCGGCATGGCGCAATGCTCGTGCCCGAGAGGTCGTAATGTACCACTTTTAACGGTTTCTGGCCAGCACGGACACGTTAGTTGTGCCATGCCGGTAATGTCCATTACTTACCGCCAAGGTCGTAATGAGGCCCATTGTCTAGAATGCCATTTTAAGGTAGTTAGAACTTCCGCCAAGGAAATCAGAGGAAAGGTGCATGGCATATTTATTTTTTTTCGAATCAGGTAGAGGTAGGCAGTGGCTTGGCAAGTGCTACATTACATAGCCATTTCTGGTAGCTTTGACTGTTTAAGTTCTAAGTTAGCCTTTGCCTTTAGTAGTTTTTCCACCATTGATTCTAAGAAGAAGGTTAGCTCAATTGTTAGACTATGATCCGAGTCTTGAGAAAGTTGTCTCCGCCACTCTTCAATGGACAACGATGGTTTTGCCAATATAAACCTTCTGAAGTGCTTTGTGTGTTCCTGTGTCAGATTAGCGCATGTTAGCGATAGATGTTTCAAGGTTTCATTATCTTCTCCACAAAGTCGACACGTTAAAGATCTTAAGCCAACATCTTCCCATATGCTCAGATTTTCTCGGGTGGAAAATTGATTGAGAAGATATTTCATAAAGATCGCTCTGCGATTTTGTCTGGAATTTTTTTTAGGTATGGCTGAATCCCATTCAGTTTTCTCTCTCCATTGGGCATCAATTTCATTATTCTGTGTTTTTTACTCGTGTCACTAGTATCGATCCAATATTGGGTCCAGAGCAAAGATTTAACCTCGTTTGGATTTTCTTGTAGTAGACTTTTGTCCGCTCCTATGTCGCTAAGGATTTTTTCGCAACGTTGAACCCACATTGAAAGGGCAGTGTCGCCAGGCTCTTTGTGTGGATCTTTTAAGATGTTATATTGTAATCCTCCCATTAATGGATAGGAGACTAAGCTCATATCTTATCCAGGCGGTTGGCACGACTGGAGGTAATCGCAATACCTTGGATCAAAAAGAGTGTTCCAGCGAGACTCACACTTCCACAGGACATCCAAAGGCACAGTCGGCTCCATGGATTAATGCCGGGATGACTTTCATCTTGTAGAAGGTCAGAACAGGTTTTAATGAGTGTTTCCCATTTTCGTGTTCACAAGGCAGGCTTGCGCTGTCAGTTGCTTGCATGTGGACTTGACTTTTTCGACCCATGGGGCATCATTGATGCTTGAGCTCAACAGCATACCTAGATACACTGATTGTTTTTTTTTGTTCAATTGTGCCTTCACCCAATTTCCAAGTGAACTTTTTTTTCCAGCAGGTTCTTTGTTCTTTTGCAGATCTTGCAGGATTAAGATTTCTGATTTTTGCGTGTTCACATTTAGGCCGTTTAGTTGGATGTATTGAGCTAGGATACCAAGTTTGCGTTGCAGACCTATTGGAGTCAAGTCCAAGAGGACTAGGTCGTCCGCATACAGTAACCAGTGAACATCTTTTCCATTTATTTTTGGAGATAACATGTCTGCGTCTTTATATGCATCACCCAGGTCTGAGATGAATAGATTGAAAATAATTGAGGCCAGAGTACAACCTTGTTTTACTCCTCGAAATGTTTTCATTGGAGCTGATAGAGTGCCCCTTTTATCCAACCTTATTTTTATCTCAGTGTTGGTGTGTAAAGCTTTTATTGCTAGAAGTAAGCTGTTTGGGCTTTTCCAGTCGAGCATTTTCTTCCAAAGTAGTTCTCTATCAATACTGTCAAAGGCTTGTGACAGGTCCACAAATGCAAGATGGATCATTTTGTTTCTTTTTATTGCATCCATTTTAAGTATGTTCAACAGAAGGAGATTCAAGCCACAGCCTACACCCTTGACAAAGCCTGCTTGGCGGCTGTCCAAGTGGTTTGAGTCTTGGATCCACTTGAGAAGTTGTTTCTGTAGTTGGGTTGCGCATATTTTTCCCAGCACGTCCAATAAGGCGATTGGCCGGTAGTTTTTAGGTTCAGCTCTGTTGGCTTTTTTAAAGATTGGGATAATAATCACAGTTTTCCAGCTAGTTGGTATTTTTCCTTCATTGGCGACTGCAGCAAACAATTTTGATAGAAAATTGGCCCATTATTCAGGGTTTTGTTTGAGTAAAACGTTTGTTAGACCATCCGGTCCTGGTGCCCTTGAAGAGGAGCTTCATTGGTTGCTCAGTAGAATTACCTCTCTGTCGAAATGAAGGTCCCATTTTGGAAGCTGAGGCAGTGGAGTGTCAATGATGGAGCTTTTTTTCTCATACACTGTATTATAGTATTTAATCCATGATAGGTTATTTATAATGCACGTAATACCGAGAGGTTTCTAAGTGCGGACCCCTTGGATCGAACCTGTGTTGCTCCATGTGGTCTTGCTTCCAAGGCGACCACGTTGCCGCTGAGCCATCCTCCCGGGACAGCTGTAAGCTGGGACACCACAGTCTCTTCTCTTCTTTAAAACACTGCCGTTAAAGCATAATGAGTTGGGAATCCACAGCCCCTGAGCTCTTCAATGGGATAGCGAAAAGATGATACGGTGCTACTCCGGCCATTCTGTATCCTGGCATAAGCTGGGGCATCCCAATGATGCCGCAGAGAGAGAGCCACAGAGAGAGAAGCAGGGGGAAAGGGGATGTGTGCAACTCTGTATTTCCATTCACTTTGTACATGTTTCATTCTGCTAACCAAACCTACCTCTCACTGCAAGGGCAGCGGGGCAACCCCCCACAGGTAGAGGGGTGGCACTTGGAATTCTTACAAGCAGCTCTCGTACGCTTGTACCGCAAGTTAAAGTTAGAGAGGGCAATCAATCTTTCAACTAAGATCCAAGCAGCACTTCATGCTGGCCATGACATTCACACAAAGGACCATGGCAGTCAGTCTCCTCTGCTCTCATGCTGGACTGTCCTCCGCCCTTCTCCGCTACCTCCTTGCTCAGCCTTCTTACTTTCACCCCACCAGTCATTCGCCTCTCCCTTTGCAACCATTCACCTCTATGCTGTTTTGATTTTTCTCAGCCCTGCCCTTCCTACTGCCCCTCCCTGTTTATTTCTTAAGCTGCCACCGCTGGCTGAATTGTCACTTCCTTGCTTTTTTTCTTTAATTCTTGCCCCTGATAGCCTCGTTTAGTCACTCCGCAGCCCTGAGTAGTTGGTTGCCTTTTGTACATGCCTGCATCCACTGCTGGACACTGATGCATCGTTGTGTGTTGACCTTCCTGCCTACAATGTTGGACATTGTTACCTCGCTGAGTGTTGCTCTGACCCACCTGCAGCCGCTGATTGACTTGATTCTTTGCTGTGTTCTGCATTGGTCGTTCCTGCATCCACTGTGTTGCTTTGCACTGACTTGCCTGCTCCCTTTCACCCTGTGGTTACTTGATGTGGCCCCTCATGCCATGAGTCGCAGATTTTCCAGTCTGCAGCCATTCATACTGCATATTTGGTTTCTCCTCACTGCAGCTTACCTCCTTTTTCCTGCACTTATTAAAACGTATTTTGCATTTGTACCTTCCCCCTACGCTCTCACACCCCCCTTCCTCCCCCTGTCCCAGTACTTCACGTCTCAGCACTTGTACAATTCAAATCGCCTTGCGGCCTAGTAGAATCGCGTGTTGTTGTTTTTAACCTCTCCTCCCTTCCTGCACTCCCTTCCTCCCCCTCTCCCTGCTCTAATTCCTTAGCACCTGCACGTTCCGAGTGTCTCAAGACCTTTTAAGAACGTTGTTTTTATTTGTATTCTGTCCTCGTCCCAGGGGTGTTGCTAGGTCTGGGAAAGACCCGGGGCTACGCTGATGTCAGAACTCTCCGGAAAGGGGGCTAGCTAGACTTTTGGTTGTAGCACCTGACATTCTATCCTGGGCTACAACCAAAAGACCAGGTGCTATAGCCCCCTTAGCCGCCCCCCCTAGCAATGCCTCTGCCTCGTCCCATTCCCCCTTCTTGTCTTGACGCACCTTGGAACTCTGTTGTTGCTGTATAGTGCGCTTAAGAAATAGCCAATACATAAATAAATAGCTCTTCTTGAATACTTGCAAAGCTGTCTTCAAAGATTGAAAACGCAGCAGCCAGACTCCACTGAAGACTGGAAAGAAGTTGGGGCACGCTAACCGTCTCCACGGCAATTCACTGGCTCCCAGTCAAATGCAGAATCCAGTGCCAAGCCCTCTGTATCACCCTCCACACCTTGAACGACAGGGTGTCAAAATACACTGCTAAGTAGCCGAAGCGTTGTTATTTCTAACACATCATAGATTTGTTGTATATACTTTTTTTTTTTTTTTTTTAAATCCCCTTCTACCCCAATACAGGGAGCAGGGCAAACGAGAAATATGTGGCACTGCAGTGAACAGCGGTCTTTCATCTCTCATCTATGAAGGGACACCAAGGAAAATACAAGCACAAAGTGTGTGCCTTGCATGCTAGTCTCAAAAGAGAAGCACATTGACCTGAACAAACTGCAACTCACACAAGCTTAACATCCCTCGCACGTATTGTCATTGACCGCCATTTGCTTTACACATGAAATGCAGCATCAACTGGCATGGAAAGCTGGAGACACAAATAGAAGTTACTCATATATGAATCCATATTAAAGCATGTCAACCTTCAGCAGGTGAGCATTTGAGCAGGTGAGCTAGTGTAACTGTGCCAATATATACAGATTAATTAAGCACAGAAATTACTCTGTGTTTCAGGAGAGTAGATGGAATCATCCTGACACCCATTTTCTTGTATTTTCCCTCTATGCAGTAAAAAAAAGATTGCCAACAACCAATTGGGGCTAGATAATTATTTGATTGGATTGGCGTAAATATTGCCTACAGATTGGCCTAAGGGTGTGAATGCAACCAAAGTGGGTTCCGAAGGGGGACGGGGCAGGGCTTCCTGAATGATTGACATTTTAAAATAGAGTGTTTAAATTGGGCATTTTAGCACACAAGATTTTTGAGGCAAACATTGGGTAAAAGGGAATACGATTTGCAATCAGTTCTCTAGGCTAACGTTTAAAAAAAATACAATAGATACCAGTTCACTAACAGTACACAGGGGCGTTTTACTTCATGTTTTCATGATTAAAGGGTCTACAATATATGTCAGAACAACCCAAGTAAAACACAGTTTCCTAATGAATGTGCACAAAAGATATGCCACCATTACCACTGTAAAACCCTTTTATGATGCCTATAGCCACAATTTTGATCATTGTGTTCTTAATCACAATTTCATAATGCCCATGTCTACAACATGTGGCAGCAGTGCCTTGTAAAGTACATTTTCAAGATGTCTATGTTCATAATATATACTAGCACCACACACACCCATGCACACATAGAAGCACATAGACACACACATGTCCATACACACATGAACATATACACACACTCACATGTTGACATACACACACAAATACCATTTGTTCCTTACCTGTATGCTACCTACCTCAGCTCAATTATTTGTTCCCACACGTGGCTTCCAGATTCACATCTTCTAGCCGTTTACAATGCACAATGTGCTACAGGAACCATGACGATTTGTGAGTATCAAGTTTCAGAGCCCTGAAGGGGTCTGAAATTGTAATGCCCCAATGACTTATTGACCACACTGTAAGAGGGGTACAAGAGTGTCCTCTCTTGAGGTAATTGATTCTGTTTTAGAACCACTCTCTACTTTTGCGGACCACTACTTGAAAATATATGTACAAAAAATGCAATCCTATCTTAAAGATTCCAGAGATGTTATTAACTGCTATGAAAATCTCGAGTTTGACCCTTCATCCAACCTACTTGTAGGTTTGGATATTGTTTCCCTATACACCAACATACCGCAGCAGGCGTCACTTGATACTATAGAAGAAATATTACTTACCCGAGAAGATAATGACCCAGTACCCACCTCATTTATCCTCTGGTGTGTAGAACTCGCTTTGAAACGTCACTACTTCGAGTTCAATGGAAAATTTTATCAACAAATTGAAGGCACAGCTATGGGGGCCACCATGGCTCCTAGCGTGGCAAACCTTTATGTTGAAACGTTCGAGAAATCACATATTTACAACATCAGTAATCCTTTCACTAACAATATTACTAAATGGAGTCGCTACATTGACGATATCCTGGTAGTGTTGAAGGGGTCACAGGATGACGCCAACAATTTCTTCACCTGGCTAAATGGTCTTAACCCCCATCTACAATTCACGATGACTTCTAGTAATGAGTCCACTAACTTTCTGGATTTAACCATGTACCCCCTAATGGGGTCTTAAAAATAAAACCTTATCATAAACCAACTGATAAGAACTCCCTCCTTCATTACTCTAGCCACCATATTAAACATCTACGCGACAATCTCCCCTTTGGACAATTTCTCCGTCTCAAGAGGAATAGTTCGGATAAAGAAACTTATGAAGTTGAGGCTTCCGCACTCAGTAAGAAGCTCAGACAGAGAGGCTATCCTAAAAAGTTAATAAGAAAATCAGCCAAAAGGGCATTTAACAATAACCGAGAGGCGTTGTTGGAACCCAAGCTTAAGAAACCTCAAGAGGATTGCATTGCCTGTGTGAACACTTTTACGGACCAGAGTTTTGAAATTACCAACATCATAAAGAAAAACTGGAAAATCTTCAGAACCGCAACTCAATCGATTCCTATGCCTATATTCGCCTATAAAAGAAGTACCACCATTGGCAATATAGTTAGTAATAGTAAATTGAAATCGGTCAATATTTCGGAATCCAAACTAACCTCCCTTTGGGGTCTTCCAGAAGCCACGGGACACTATCTTTGTGGCTCATGTGGCGTTTGCAAACTAACTGCGAGAACTAAAGAAGTTGATGTTGGCCTTTCAAAACCCTGGACCCAAAAGAACCTAACTAATTGCAACACTGACTTTGTTGTATACATGATTACCTGTAGATGTGGATTGCACTATGTCGGTAAGACTATCAGAAAAGTAAAAACCCGCATAATGGAACATCGGAGCTGTCTGAAGAACAGAACTGAGAATGCTTCACTTGTTAAACACTTCAAATTTTTGAAACACAAATATGAAGATTTTACCTGGACGGTTCTACTGGTTTTGAAAGGATCAAATAGCACAGCACGTGAAAAGAAACTGTTGAAAATGGAACAAAAGATGATTTTCACCTTACACAGCGATGTTACTGGACTCAACGAGTCGATTGATTGGCACAATATATAGCAGCCTTGTAAATATCTGTGTATTCATTGCTACAATTTAATTACCAATTTTTTGATGTTAATGTTGGCAATTCTACCCTGTAACTCTAAGTTTTAGATTTCTTGTTCCTTTAGTTTTTCCACATAACTCTTGCCCCTATTGATGTTCTTAGACCCTCTCGAATCTTTGTTGTTCCACCAACTGATTAAGGCACGTTTTACAGACTTGGCGGTGGCTGTACCTCTATCTCCATCACTTTCTTTCTCTTCCACTCCCTTGAAAGATGGCCGCCGGGTTTCACACACTCAAGGCACTCTTCTTAAGAGACACGAACATAATAGTAGGACTAACTCGTGGTTCCCTTGACTACTAACCTGCATCGGCCGCATCGCACTGCTTGTGGATACTCTGTTTAGACCCTCAAGGGCGAGACACCTTCTTGCCACTTACTCCCCCGCACTGGGTAAGTTACTTTGCTGATTGACGATCAGCACTTTGCTGCTCTCACATCGATTCTTCTCCAGCGACCATTGTTGCGATTTGATCGTATTACCCCTAACCTGATTGCACTACTTTGTTGTATTTACTGTATCTACAGTGCGGAGAGCTGGGATTTGCCCCTGATGACATCCCTATGGTCTTACCAAGGTAGGATGCCTCTGGGCATTGATGGGGCTATGGGCACACCCGACCATTATCACTATCACGGCTCTCACTGCAGGGTTTCCCTGCCCCGTGTTGTTGTTTGCTCAACTTGTTAGTAAAGCACCGGTTCCATGCTTCTCCTCCTGATGCACTGTGACATAGTAGTATGTTATCTCTAATATGCCGTGTCCGGGTGTCCTTACACCGTCTGGACTTTGACACTACCTACATTGTTGTGTAGCACGTCGCGCTTATCCACCGCCGTTTTGTCTATGGCCCTTTTTGCATGTGGGAATCACCAGTGATGGTTCCCCTTTCCAACGTTGACACGCTTTCACGCTTATCCGCATATTGGGGGTCTTCTCCCACACTGTTCGCTGTTTTGTTTTCTGTACTACTAGGCTATATAATAGCTGATACTTTGGGTATTATCTCCTTTTCTTCTTTAGGGCCGTGATTTTGACTACCCTATACCTACTATTGCTAGTAGAGAGCCCCCACAGGCACACTATAAGGTAACTATTTCCATTTATAAGTTGCCAAGTTCATGCTCTGAACTTTCAAAAGTATATAACTATTTAATAGTTAACCTTTGATGTTTGCTGTTTTTTATCTCTTGCAGGTGCTATGATAATGTAGTGGCATTATTGTTTTTCATCTCACTTGTCAAATAGGATATACTGTTGTGTACTCCCTCCTGATGAATGTTCCACACCTTGCTCTCTAGGAACAGAAACATGTCGAGACGTATCTCTGAACTTTAAACAGAGAGTATAATTTATGACACATTTATCCATACTTGGATGGGTACCGTGCTATTTAGGTTGAAAAGTACCCTTAGTGGTCGTATTGTTGCTATAACACCACTTTCAACTGGCCTTCAGAGCCTGTTACGTATTTCCTATTGCTGCTTTCTACATGGGACTTGACAATGTCTGTATTTCTGATCTATTTATTTAATTGATGTTTTAATCTTGACGGACTGTTGATTATTAAAATTTGATATTGGCTTTTTTAACCTTTTTTGGTCCCGCCTAATGCTTTACTGAGAGTGTTTACACCACACACCTCTAGTACCTGCTTCATAACTTTGTCTCCGTATACTCATCTCTCTTGAGGTAACCCAGCAAATAATCCCAATAGTCCATGCCAGACTTTGAGAGCTTTATGCCCAAGCCAGGGGTGGCGAGGTGTGCTTGTGCAGCAGCTCAGACTCCCGGCAGGGGAAGAGATCGCCCCTGTGCGATTCTCTCTCATCCTGCTTTTGTTTGCATAAACTATTTATCCATAATGAGCAGTGGGAGGGCGGGGCACCAAACATCCACCATTCATGGACGATGCACCCTCCTGAGATTACTAAGGATTGAGCTGGCTATCGGATGCTTTTTAGGCCTTTCAGTAATTTGGGGCTAGAGAGAGGGGGTGGATACTGGCAAAGGTTTGTGCGTAGGCCAGTGGGGGTGTGGTTCCCATCAGGCTGGTTTGGCAAGCTATTAACACAGGGCACATTTGTCCCCCTTAACTTCTATGCTGATAAATATGAAACCAGAATCCACCAAAATAGGAATGCATAAATGAGTACCTTTGACTATGAGGCCTGCAAGGTCAAATATATCAAATGTACAAAGTGTAACTTGGGGAGAGAAACAACTACCAAATACTGCCAGCGAGTAAAAGAGAGAAGAGTGCGGAATAACATTGTCGACAAAAAGGAAAAGAAATAGAAGAAGGAGAAGAAGAATTGGAACAGGATGTAAAACTTGGAGAGATGTAGAGGAAAGAAGAGAAGGTTAATGGGAGGAAACAGCGTGAGGGATTGGCAAGACTGCTGATAAACAACTTGATTTGAGATAAAGTAGCCAAAAATAACATGGACCTTCCTCTCCAATGGCAAGGAATGACCTAAATCCCCCTTCTCCCCAATGATTCATTTAAACTGGTTTAGATCCGTTTTCTAAATAGCTATACATTACCATAACTTACGTTCCCAATGAATGCCATTGCCGTGATATGTTTCTTCAACTCAAATCCTTACTCAATAGTGGGGTTGGCGTGCATCAGTCCCAACTTTCGAGGACCCCGTAATTCCTCATTTAAGGAACCCGGACCGGTACCTCCCCATTCCCATTCGAGGCCCCATAGGGCTCAATGGAAATGGGTAGGGTGCTAACAATGGGCCCATTAATAACAGGCCCGTTGTTAGCACCCTGCTCTGCTCGCGGGACCCGCTAAGGGTCTTAGCGGTTTCCTGTGAGCAGACTTGTAATGAGACGTTAAGGGCTTGACGGCGCCAGCACCTTAACGTCTAACTCGTAAAGACCCCCATTGTCTCTACCAGGGCCCTAGGACTTTGTCAAGTTTATACTCGACGTGGGAGAGATTTAAAATACAGAACTTGAATTCTGGTTTGAATCAATGAAATAATTGTTTGATTAATTCCAAAGCATTCAAACCCACATATGTCTGACTTGGCGGACAAACTAAATAGAGGTAAGAAATGATAGATTTGCCCTTTTTCAGAGTTAAACTCATGCCAACTTAGTATGAACTAGGAACATCAATTTATTTAAGCAATAAGCCGCAAGCTGTGGTGGCATTACTGATTCAGGTAATGTCCGAGGGTCCATAGTTACAGGTCCTAGCGAAGCGAGGGCCTTAACACAGGCTCTGGGCCCATAGTTAGTGGCTTATTGCTATTAGTACTCCGGTCCATAAGACTGGGGTACTAATAGAGTCTTGTTTTAAGTTGCGAGGTGCCCTAGGCATTCAGCAACTGAAGAACAAAAAAAAGATGGATGCCATGGGACTTGGAGAAGGGACTATATGGAGTCACTCCTCCCTTTCCATGGTGGCCATTCATAAACAAAGACAAAAGTAAATAAAGAAAAAGGGCCACCAGGGAACGGGAATAAGGGACTACACATAGTCCTGTCTCCCTTTCCATGATGGTCAGTTGAAGAAAGTAAACGAACATCGAGGGACGAGGAATGATAGCAGGTAACACTTTGTCAGATTAGTAACAAGCCAGTGAGGGCAAATCATATTGATTGTTACAATCTAATTAACCCCCACCAGGTACTAATAAAATAAACACAAGAACTAGTATTGATATAAAATTAAATATATCATAAATAAAGAAAGTCTGTCAAGTGGAAACAGAAAACAATGCCATCATTTAAAGTCTGTTGAGCCATCAATACTCTAAATCTATTCAAGCCAATCAATTCAATGCTCAAATCTTTCGATCCCATTCAACACTGAGATATAAAGTGGTTCCAATCATTGGAATTGATTTAACCCTCAAGCGTCTAGAAAGGCTGATATTAGGCTCAAAGTGCTGATACGCCCCTCCTTCTTATTGTCTCTACAAGATGCTGTGTTATGACCTTATGTCACCCCTGCTCTAGTTCATTATGTTCTCTTTGATTAACACAACACTAGGGAGAAGCTTCAAGGCAAAGCACACACTGGAGTGATCATGTATAATAGTTGATACATTACATCCTAAGAGCTTCGACTTACGACTTTATACTGTTTAAAATAAGATCCTGAATATATACATTATAGTAATCTGCAAATTAAAAATCATATACACCACGTACAGCATCCTCTGAAAGCAAAAGGCCGAACAGAATCCTAATGAGAGGAACTCGATTTTGAAGGTGTGCACCTTTAATAAATTAGCAGCAATCGACTCCTCGATCCCCTGAAGTCACTGCCTTTAACGGGATGTCACCGCTCTATGACATCTGCAAGTACAACTGGATGCTACACGCATTCTGCTGCACACGCGCCACCACAGTCACCCCTTCCGATGGTGGAGGATGTTTAGGAGGACCCCATGGTCGATCGTGCATCATTCCGCTCCGAGATCCAGAAGCACCCGCAGGCAAACACCCTTGTTGCTTAGAACACCTCTTCTAGCCGGTAAAGAGTTTTTTGTGGTTAGTGTAAGGAATTATGGAAGCACCCACCCAGAGCAGCATACCATGCCTTTAAGAAGGAAAACAAAAAAATCAGGTTACCATGCTATCCATCCTTGCAGCAAACTAGGTTTAAGTAAACAATTTAGAATTCATACATGATCTCTACAGCAGATCTGACTGACTACATAATACACACAAGTGGTAGTTAGGGGACATTGCTAAGAAGAAAGGCTGAATCTCTGAGGGAAATGAACTCTTTAGCTGAAACGTGTTTTTATTGTAGTTAATCTTTTGTGTAGTGCTGACCCTTCAAGAGGGTCTTGGAGCACATGACAAAGTTCAAAGGGAGGTAGTGTAAAATACAATAAAAATGTTTTCTGAATAAAATAGGAATGATTGTATATACAAAGGAGAGAGCAAGGGAGGTGGTCTGCCTGGACAAGTTGTGGGAAAGAGGTATGCATTTAGGCTTTTGCCGTAGGCAATGATGGGGTATTGGCTTTTCAGACTATGGGTGCCCACTGGATGAAGGCGTGTTTTTATGTGCAGGTTAACTTGCAAAGTGGAATGTGTAGGAGATTGTGGTTGACTTGTATGGTGTTTGTATCAGTGATGGGTTGCAGTTTGCAGAGAAAGTAGGAATATGGTTTTGAGGTAGACAAGCTTGCATGTGATACAGAGCACTTTTTTTGGCATATGTGTAGATTGTATCTTGCTGTCGGGTTGCATATGTTTGCAGATGAGTTAAGTGTTGTTGGGGAGTCCAGTAAGGATTGGAATAGTGCAGTCCAGCTTGAAAAGAAGTAGTGCCTAGTCTTTAGAATGGACGCCATTAAGGGCAAGCATCACATAAGCCTAGCTGTCAGATATTATCGATTAAGGATGAGAACAAACCAACTTCTTTTATTTACACTGATGGGGGCACAACAAAAAATACAGCTAGATAAAAGAACATGCAGAATATGAAAAAACAAAATATTTTGGAATCACCACAACATGTTCTATTACAATGTCCTGAATTGACCACTGAATACATAACACATTTAGGTCACTAAATACATAATAATTATTGACCACATCAAAAGTGATGCTTTTTGGGCATACTGTTTGAATACTGAGTCGCAGGCAGTGCACATAAGCTTGTACCAATTATGGAAGTGTATTAAAACAAAAGCTTGAAAATGAAAAGTCTGATAATAATGTGAAGAATAAGAATATCAATTAGATGGTCTACTATAAAGGCAAATAAAATAAGTTGAAAATAGAAATCAAGAAAACCTGAATACATTTGAAATATAATTGTATCTCTAAAATGTAAGGTTTAAAGGATTTTAACAATAGAGTATTGTAATATTGAAACCAATGATGATGTTTTAATGATGTTGTGCATGTACGTAAATGTGATTATAGACACAAGAAATGTTTAACTGTAGAAAAATATGATGTGTTTTATTAATGGATTTTAAGATATATAAATTGCAATTTGTTGTAAAATTTGTAAAGTTTTTCGAAAATGAAACAAATGAATACATAAATCATAATAATAATAATAATAATTATTATTATTATTATTATTATTATTAATGGCAAGAATGTGTATTATCTTGCATAGGCGGTGTATTTGTAGGTTTCATATTTAGATGATGGCAGCTATACACAGTGGGAGAGACAGGTGTGTGTTGAAAGAAGCCTAGGACATTGACTAGTGTGGAGAGGGATATGTGTAGGTTGCCACTGGTGAGTTCTTTGAGCCAGTGGGCGATGTTTGCTTTGTGTTTTGGGTGTCATTGGGGAAAGTGGATGCTCTGTTTGCTAAGAGTTTGTCAGAGGGATTCAACATAAAGGTTGAAGAGGAGAAGAGAAGGGAAGGTCTTAGACATAGTCCATATTCAGTGAAAAAACGTTGTTAAAGGGACGTTATCGTTCCAAGTAAAACCGAAAAACCCCTGAAATTCGCCAGTTATGGTAAGCTAAGCAACCATAACTCACGCCACCACCGTACACTGCTAAAACTAACAGCCAGGATATCAAAGATGTCATTGATGGGTTGGGTTGATGCTCATTTCCACTGTCCGTGGATCCAATATGGCACGCGCATCAAAACAATGCACGCACCTCACGCCCAAACCCAGCCAATAAGAGAACGCGTCGCGTGTTCGCGGACATGACGCAACCCAATTATCCAATCAGTGTCCAGGAAAGTGTGTCTGCGGAGCGGACATAGATATCACTAATTTCTTTAGAACTACTTTTTGGTTGTTTTAAAAAAAAATACTGGACGGATTTTCACCAAATTTACAAAAGCACGCTTTTGGGACAAAGCTGCCGCGGTTTGGGCTGTAGGCGCAACAGAAATTTTTTCTCCATTCAATCTATGGGAAAAAAATACATTTTGGTTTCCCCCTTATTACTTTGCCCCCCCTGGACCAAACCTCACCAAACTTTGCAAAATAAAAAATCAGAGTGGGCCATATACTTCTTTTTGAAAAGTTTGGTGAGGAGTCGTTCAGGGGGAGCAAAGTTATAAGCCACCCAAAAAGTGCTCTTCTTATGGGTTTAGCAACTTAACCATAAGTACGAGGCCGCTACCGCAGGCAATGTAATTAGACTGGGGTGGGATTCGATCGATATTGGGGCATGGAGACAATTCTTGACACACTGCTGACCTCCAGGGAAGACCATGGTGACGGTCCATATAGAATCCCTATATTCCAGTGGTGTTCAAACTGTGGGGCAATCTTTCATAAGGTGGGCCTGAAAAACATTTGGACGAGTGTGCAAGACATTTTAAAAAGGGATTATGGTGACTGTTTCTAATTGAAAATGTAAGTATTTGATAATCAAAATAAAAAATATATAGCTTGGGGGGCTCAGAAACAATATTTTTACTCAAGGCGATGGGGCGCTAAGTACAAAAAAGTTTGAAGACCACTGCTGTATTCTCACACAGCCACATGTATACCTCTGTGGTGCACTAGATGGTGTCTGGAAGCTCCTTAACCTTTTGGGCTCTGACGTATAGCTGCTCCCTTACTACCATGTGACTCTCTGGAAACTACACCCAGATCCTGGAACAAATGGGGTATTGTGCAACCTATCCCTCTTCGCACGCTACTACAGTCTCCCGGCTGTTGCTAAGGGAATAACCTCATCCATCAAAGTCTGAGGATGAGACCACAGGGAGGTGGAAACTATTTACCTTCTGCCATTAGGCAGTCCTAACCGTCCGTTTCAGTGACTGACTTGTTCAAGCAAAGTACCCAAGACCCACAAGGGTGTGTTTACAAAAAGGCATCAAAATAGTAAAGTTTTAAAGCAATAGAAAGAAATGGGTTAGAAATGCAGGTAAAATAACAGCACTCTCCTGTGTTATCTGCTCAAGCAATAGTGGTTGTCAATAGTTTGTCCAAAAATCTCTGCAATTATAAGTCTCTAGAAACACTCTATTAATGCTGGAGACTAAGGGCCTCATTGCAAGTTTTCTGGTAAATCTGGTAAATCCCCCCGAAACTTCAAGTGTGGTAATTACCACATGTGGAGATCTGAGTCACACCGAACAATAAAGATTGTACTACTATTCATGTGGAAAAGTGAATTACTGGATGCAATGACGTAAGGCTACTGTAAGTGATGATATGGGAAACACTTCATTGCATATGGAAATATCATTACCCATAACGGAATTACTACACAAGCACAGCAAATCATTGCGGGGGCAATTACTGGACTCATCCACCCTGAATCACAGTATCAGAGCACCATCCTTTTAAAATGAGTACTTGGCAAGATTCAGGGCACATTAAAGGTGCAAAGGGCAGTGATGAGCACCTTATAAAGCTAAAATTAAAACAGGAGCTCAAATTGTTGGCAGAAGAAGAGGCCACAGTGGCCCAGAGGATGTTCAAAACAGTGCCCAACAAGCTTTCTCAGCTAAGAGAACACGTTTGTGACAAGATGATGGTGGAGTCCACCCATGACCCCACGCTTCAAGTCTGCACCATCCTGTTTGAGAAAGACAGGAAAGTATTCCCACAGGGAGGTGCATGGTTCTTGACCCCTTCATGCATCCATGTGAGCTGAAGGCTGCACAAATGCGTAACATCAGCGATTAATAGGGAAGTTTGCTTAGAAATGTTATTGTCCCAATCGATCAGCCATGTATTTGTAAGCATACTGTAAATCGATCTTAAACATGTTTCCTATGCAATTTACCTTAGTTTTCCTCACATTTACTCATGCGAAAACAACGGGTTGAACGCCACCAACTTGTGCTAATCTTTTCCGTTGATAGATCGCCTTAAAGGATAGTTCCGGGACTTTTTTTTTATTGTCCCTACGGGTCGGCCATGTGTTTGTAAGCATAAATCGGTAGATCGTAGGAAACTTTCCTATGGACCTTACCCGACTTTTCGCCCATTATCGCACTCGAAATCAGCCTCCATTTTGTGATAATCCTATCATTCCGCCGCATCGACCTGGCTCACCTGCCTTTGCGGCACTAAATCAAATCCCCCGCCCCTGAGCCTGACATCAGCAGACGCGTACTGCC
Organism: Ambystoma mexicanum; assembly: GCF_040938575.1. Lineage (NCBI taxonomy): Eukaryota > Metazoa > Chordata > Amphibia > Caudata > Ambystomatidae > Ambystoma > Ambystoma mexicanum. Next base: position 406,386,464 of record NC_090931.1, on the reverse strand, counting down.
CATTTCAAGCACGTCTCGTGTCAACAATCGCTGCGCCTCAGCTATTGACGTGTTGCCATGGAAATGGCAGGACGCCTCTTTCCCCAATAAGTATAAACAGACCGTTTCACAACATACAGCAGCAGATTTTCGATTCCATTCCTCTCTCTGTGTTACTTTGAGTATTCTGTGACTCGTTTCAGTGCTCTGGTCAGCTACCTTCGCCGCTTGTAGCCCGTGTGAACACCTGTACCATCTCTGTAAATTATTTTACTATCTTTACCGCACAATGGCCACAATAATGCCGTATATGTACGAGCCCGAGTACACCGAGGAGGAACTACTGGAAAGGCAAGCACGCGAAAACGATGGGGATTCGTACGGCAGTTGGGAGGACCAGTCAACGGATGAAGAGCCTGGACCATGTCGCATGGACGGCGTCTCCACCTGGTGCACGTGCAATCGGTGCGAGCTAATGCCAACTGAGGAGGAGAACTGCTGCTGCCGTGAAAATTCCGGGTGCTTGGCCTACATTTCGGAAAGCGAGCAAAGTCAGCAGGAAGGCGAGCAAAGTCCGCAATGCATCACCGAGCTGCCAGAGTTCATGGAAGCCTGCCTCTCACGGACAGTGTTGAGGATAATGATGGTGCTTATGCACGAACTTCGTGGCACTGTTCGTCCGCGTAATCCGAGTAACGAGTAAGTATACTCTGTTTGTGATGTCAGTGATGCCACCACTATTTCATGGTCGTCTCCCACATATAAAATTACATTTACATATCATTCGAACGCATGTAAATTGGTTCCATATAGTGCATTTTCTAGATATAATTTTTTTCTAAGAAAAATGACATGTGTTACCTGAATCGACATTGATAAGAAAGTTTGGTCAGTTTAATACAGTTTGCATCTTTTTTTTTCACAGGTGGTACAGGCTGGTGGCCTATCGTTGCTTCACTTGGTGGCTTCACGGGAGGCTCGGACACCGCGTTCGGAGAGTAATACCTGCCTGTGCGGTACTTGCCATTAGACAACATTTCCCCAGTGACAGTGGACAATACCGCGGATTTTCCCTCGATGTGCTGCAACCTCAACTTTACAATGTGTAATGTTTATTATTTATGTTTAATTCAAATCTAAAATAAAGCCCAACATATATTTTAACAATGGTTGTTTTGATTTTTTAAATGAATCTAGTGTATATTCTCCTGGGAGGGTGAGGTATTTATAAACTCACCCCCCTGCCTTCCATGTAGTAGATCCTGCAGCCATCCTCTTACATTCAGTTAGATGGCCTCTCCTTGGTGAGGCCCTGCGGCAAACGGGTCTTGTCTGCACGACCACCGCCCCGATCCACCCCCCGCCCTATCAAAGGCAGTTCGCACCGGGGTACTTGCGCTGCTGGCAAGTGGAGCTGTCAGGGAGCGATAAAGGCCAAGAGGTGCCAAAGACCATGTACACTTCAAAGTGGTCTATAGAGCATGGGTTTGTTGTTCCCATGTCTACCTCCAGACCCCGTGTCTCCTGCCAAGCATCCCCCCTCACGCTGGACGGCCCCCTGCAATCCACATAAGTGTGTCTCCATTCACGAGTCTTCCTGTGTCTTGTCTGCACGACCACCGCCCCGATCCACCCCCCGCCTTATCAAAGGCAGTTCGCACCGGGGTACTTGCGCTGCTGGCAAGTGGAGCTGTCAGGGAGCGATAAAGGCCAAGAGGTGCCAAAGACCATGTACACTTCAAAGTGGTCTATAGAGCATGGGTTTGTTGTTCCCATGTCTACCTCCAGACCCCGTGTCTCCTGCCAAGCATCCCCCCTCACGCTGGACGGCCCCCTGCAGACCGCATAATGCCACGACATATACACGTCATTCATTCACAAACACACCCCTGTTTCGAATTCTTTATAACCCACTTCATATTTCTAATGAGAACTTCTTTGCGCTTTGCTAGTCAACCCGTGAAGGTGCTGGTTATCTGCTCTTCGTCTCTGTGAACTTCCGTGACCACTTTGAGCAAACTCGTCAGTTTGCAACCTGTGAACTGCTCCCTGTTCTACGACAAGAAACTACTCTGATCCCTGCATCTAACTGTTTGTTCGTCAAGGTAAGTCCATGTACCATAATCATTTTGCGTCCAATTTTTTAATTTATATCTATTTGCTAGTTATCATCAAATTGCATCCATGTTTTCTTTTCGTTCACGACAGTACATGCAAGGAACTAGTCACATGTTCTGAGTTTAGTCAAATTACTTTTTCTATTTTTTGAAAGTTATTGAAATACTTATCCGCATGTGAATAACGTGTATAGTTCCAAGAACCAAAACGGACCTTGCATTGAACCTTTTATGTGTCATTTAATGTTTTAACACATTGGTATTCATAGAGAATTGTTGATCTTTACTTTTCAGAACTTTCCATAATGCCTGCCTGTTCCATTGGCGGTTGCCCTTCGAAGACCCATAACAAATCTGAAGGTACTATAATGCATGTTTTCCCTAAGACAATAGATCAGATAAGAGAATGGGTCCGATATTGCGGATATCCAGCCTCTGAGATAGAAAGTAGAGTCCTAGAAGTCTTTGCGGACAAGAGGGGTGATCGATACCGCATCTGCAGCAGGCACTTTAGCCCAGACATGTACTCCACATCATTGCTAATAAAGAAGAAAACACCGCGAGCGAGGCGAAAATTGCTCTCAACCGCTATTCCCACTCTATTCGTCCACATCCCTCCACTGGTGAGTCAAGTTTACGTATTTATCTCTCGGCATTGCGGTAGTGTGTAGCATTAGCTAACAATAATTTCCCCATTTATGTATCCACTCAATATGAAGGCGGAAGATTCTCCATCCGTGTCGTTATTGCAGTCATCAGCCACTTCAAGCGCCTATCGGGTAATCTTACTTAGCTATTCTGACACTGACTTGTTTTAGGCATGTAAATCAATAGTTTTAATTGATCGTGTAATTATTTTACCTAATGGTACACCACAGTACTCGTCCTCTAGTCTTTGTTTTCAGTTATAATTATTGTTATCCAAAATAATGCAAGTACTGTCTTTCAGGGAGATGCTGAGGAGTCCAACGCATTGACGACAACCGTAGATGTCACTCAGATGCTCGAGGTACGTTTCCGGACAGTTCCATCGATGGAGATCATCAGATCTTGCATTCTTGTAGCGTGATTGTTACACACAATGTTTCTTTCGTTTTTAGCCATTGGTATGTCCTTCTGTCGTCGCCCTCCTATGTGTCTTCTTTTTTCAATATTGTGTTCATTACTAATGAAAGTCCTATGTTTCAGGGAGTCGATGGAGCATTAGTCCAAGAAGAAGAGGGAGCATGCAGTTACGGGTCGGCGCAACAGCTTGCAGAAGTGTGCACCGCAGTTACAGCGTCCCTTGATGTTCTTATGCATTTCGAGGTATGGATACTGACAGATCAATCATGCGAGATCAAATGACGTGATTACATCCGCTATACTTCCTTCTTTATTAACGCAAGTACTATGTTTCAGGGAGCTGACGGAGCTTCTTCAACAAGAACATCACCCCTAGTAGTTGATGCAGATCTCTGGGTGGTGACACTTCCAACGATGGAGCAAATCGAATCATATTTAGATATCCATTATTTATTTTAGACAACTGATCATTTGTGCAGGTCTATTTAGATGAGCCGTTGACGCCTGCAGAAAGTTTATGTTCTTTTAAACAAAATAGAAAACCATACTAATGCAATTACTGTGTTTCAGGGAGTTGCTGAAGCGTCATCTTCAATAATATCATCAATGGAAGTCTATGCGGAGCCCGAGGTATGGATCTTGACAGTTCAATCTAACTAGATCAACAATGCGTGAACTATTGTCGTTTGAATGTTCTACACAATGCGTTCATTCGTGTTTTGCTATTGAGATGTACGTATGGGTATTGGTCCCCAAGTACATTTTGTGTTTTCAATATTATTATACATACTAATGAAAGTTCTATGTTTCAGGGAGTCGATGGAGCCTCAGTGAGTGATGGATGTGCTTATCATGAAAATATAGTCGTTGCAGCGCGAGAGGAAGTGGAGACATGCACACACGAGTCGGAGCAACAGCGTCCAGATGTTGAAGTTCGAGGAAAGAAAGTTTCAAAGAAAAGAAAGCAAAAGAAGGTTAGTGTCCTGTTCACTATATTATGTTGTCTTTCACTGTCAATAGTTCAATACTGTAAGTTGTGTTTAAACTGAACATCCCTTTTCTAATCTGTCCTCTAGTTGCGAGTGGGTGTAAGAACTAGATCTACACAGACAGTGAAGCGAACGAGAGATGTTGCTTGTCAAACCTTTTGGCAGGGACTTGAGACTGGAGATGCATCGTGCCAATGGGAAGAATATGAAGTGATTGACAACGGAGCTATACCACCACCAGCCATTGATAGTGAATGTCCTCCTGGTAGTTTGGATGCAGTCGGAGATCAATTCACAGAATCCACACCCGCAAAAAATAAGAGCGCGCGAAAGTTGAAGACATTGTTTTTTTCTCCCATCTCCGGACAAGGAACAGATGTTACAATGGAAGAGAATGAAGTGGACGACAATGAAACACCATCAATATCACTCAGCATAGCGGAAGACGATATCAGAGATTGTACCTTTCATGCGAGTGACATGTCCTCAACGTTACAGGCCGAACCAGCTGGGATGCAGAGTGACAGTATAAGGAAAGAGGCCAAATTCATTGTATTCGATAGCTGTTTGATGGATATTATTATGATGATGAGGCACTAACCTTAAAATACATGCCACCTGTACACAATATCATCCGTTCGCATGGTCTGCACAACCCATGCTGGGGCAACTGCCAGCAGGCAATCTACTTTGTGCAGCGGCCGCACTTTTTAGTGGTTCAAGTTTTAAAAAGTTACAGTATTTCTTTCAGTTTGTGGGAATCCATTTCATTGCGAAAAGTCAGTTCTACAAATACCAAACCGATTATCTATTTCCAGCCATCAGCGAAGCTTGGAGAATGGAAAAAATGTCAATGGAAAGTACATTCGCGGGCAAACGCTTCAGGCTAGCCGGTGATGGACAGTGCGACAGCCCAGGATTTTCAGCCAAGTACTGCACCTACCACTTTCAGGACATGGAAAGTAAGAAAATTGTGAGTTCGGTGGTCGTGCAGGTGTCACAAAGTACATCCTCAGTGGCCATGGAGAAAGTTGGCTTTGTAGCATCATTGCAAGAACTACAATCGCGGGGAATGGTGATCGACCTGATAGCCACGGACAGACACGTTTCAATTGCCAAGACAATGAGAGAAGAGTACAAAAATATAAATCACCAATTTGACGTATGGCATCTTGCAAAAACAATCAATAAAAAATTGTCGGCTGCAGGAAAAAAAAAAGATATGCAAGGTATTTCACAGTGGTCCAAGTCAATCAGCAACCATCTTTGGTGGAGCTCAAAAACATGTGAAGGGTCGTTGGAAATTCTACTGGAAAAATGGCGGTCAGTAATGTTGCACTGTAGCAACGTACATCGATGGTCGACAAATGAGCATTTCCACAAATGTGAACATGGCCATTTGTCCACAGAGGAGGCACGGAAGAAGAAGTGGTTGATTCCTTCATCACCCACTCACAAGGCCATTGAAAAGATTGTATTTGATAAAACTATAACAAGAGATTTGAGGGGACTCACGGAATTCTGCCACACAGGAGATTTGGAGGTGTTCCACAATATGTGCCTAAAGTACAGGCCCAAAAGATTGCATTTTGGCATGGAAGGCATGATAAATCGGACTCTTCTAGCGGTCTTGGCACATAACCATAATGTTGGCCGTCAACAAAGTAGGACGACCGGAACTTTAGGGACGCTTCGCTACAATAAGGCCTTCACTAAAAGAAGTAAACAATGGGTGATCAAACCAGTGTTTGAGGATATGCAATATGAGTTTATTGAGAGACTTATCGTAGATGTCCTCGATAGGCACATACATGGAGTGGTGAACGAACCTATGCAGGGGACAACTGCATTGCCACCCAACATTGCCTCTGTTCCATGTCCACCCAAAGGAGAGCTCATTGAGAAATACACATCACGGTTTAAATGATTGTAATTTGATTGTCTGTTCTCTCGAGTCTCCTCATGTTGCAGGCCCATTGCAATTAAACCAAACAGTAATATAAATCATTTTTACAAAAATTATAGAATGTTTCCGTATTACAAACACATGGCCGACCCATAGGGACAATAAAAAAAAAGGCACGCAGACAAGATGCCCTTACACTAACTGCAGCTAACTAGAAATGTGTGCTCGCTCAAAGTGAAGGTCAGCTGCTTTGATGTTTTGCTCGGGTGGCGGAACGGCCCACGACCCAATATAAGGTTCTATTGTGATTTGACCTTGACAGGCCGGGACCATCCTGAAAGACTAAGAAAAGATAATGAATAAAATTTCAGAAACGAAACGATGAGCCACGTTCATTAGAAGAAGTAACGTCGGCAAAGAAGGAGTGGTGTTTCGGGTCTGCCCTACACAGAGACACAATGGAAAATGCAAATATAATGTAAGTAACTTTTGATGAGTTTATACCGCAATTTCATTACTATACAGTGGCTTTAAAGACGGGTTCAGTTGTACTTGTTCGTTCTATGTGGCATATTGTTTTCTACCGCGCACTATCTTGAGGAGAAACATCTGCTTTTACTGAAGCACCTCAAAACCTTCCTCTTTGCTTCTGCTTTCTCTCTCCCTCTCCCCTGCTACAACTGGTCCACTGTCTGCGACCTCGGTCCTGGGCCCTTCCACTCTCCACCTGCACTGCCTCCCTGTCAACCCCTGCACTGGGGGACTGTCTCAGTATCCTACAGCCCCCCCTTCCCAGCACTTGTTCTGCACTTACCTTGCACTTGCCACCAGCTGGCCCTATTTATTTATTATTTTATGCTACTTACCTTGTACTCCACTCCCCCCCCTCCATGCCTCGCCACGCCTTTAAACACTTGTGTACACCCAGTAGCGCTGTCCTCGCTATGAAATGAATAATTTTAATAAGGATCTGATGGTGAGACTAATTTCATTTTTTATGTTTTTAGGTACATCATTCACTACTGTCTGTGTCACGAGTACCAGACACCGGCGGACGGCTTCTACAGCCGCCAGTTGCTTCTCCGCGTGAACAACGTTACCACCCTGACCATTTTATGGGACGATCGCCAAGTACAAGTATGCCCTTACGCGGTACTAACGGTTAGATGCAACATACCTACCGTTGTGGTGGCCTAGTGCCTCGTTGTTGGAACAGCCATGCGATTATCAGTGCGACCGAAGAGCTTATTTTTATCGTAAACCAACACCCTGTGTACTGCACACGAACATCGCTTCCCTCAAGACGAACTAATTTGGATCGAGAGCAAAGAAAAATGCAAATCGCTGAATATTCTCTAAACATTTGATGTCCAATAAACGTACTTTGCCAAATGTACAATCTTGCCGTTTGCTTTTAAACCACGGTTTCACATTCCGAATTGTGGTGCTGTATTGTGAGATGCTCTAAGACCCTGTGTACAGCAAAGGACCATCGCGTTCCTCAATACGAACTTTTTGGAACATGAGCAAATAAAAATGCAAATCGCTGAATATTCTCTAAACATTTGATGTCAAATAAATGTACTTTACCACATTTACAATCTTGCGGTTTGATTTCAAAGTACAGTTTCATATTACGAATTGTGGTGCGCTGTATTGTGAGCTGATCTGTGTTGATTTCCGGGGTCTGTGTGGAGTCGCGTAGAAGACGCCTGGGCGCGTTTGCCTACGCAGCTCAGTCACGTCACGGATAGAGGCGGGGAATATGAATGTTTTGATAAAGTCTGTTTCAGGGGCGGGGGATTTGATTTAGTGCCGCAAAGGCAGGTGAGCCAGGTCGATGCGGCGGAATGATAGGATTATCACAAAATGGAGACTGATTTCGAGTGCGATAATGGGCGAAAAGTCGGGTAAGGTCCATAGGAAAGTTTCCTACGATCTACCGATTTATGCTTACAAACACATGGCCGACCCGTAGGGACAATAAAAAAAAAGTCCCGGAACTATCCTTTAAGTTTAAGTGTCCTCATGGCAAGAATATAAATCGCCCGCCCCTTAAACTGACATCACTAGATGCTTATGCTACTTTTCACAAAGCCAATGCACGTCTCATGTCAACGTCCTCCGTGTGCAAGCTATTGAAGTGTCTCCATGGAAATGCCAAGGTGCCTCTTTCCACGCCAAGTATAAACAAACCATTTTCGAGCACACAACAATGGAGTATTTTTTTCGTTCATGTCAGTGTATTTTGTTTCGAGCCTCCATGACTTGTTTCTGCTCTGTTCAGCTATCTTCCTAGTACGACGTCCTGCAAACAGGTACTTACACTATCTGAACTAACTAAACTCAGTTGATGCTTTTTATATACACATTTCTTATATTATGTACTCATTTCTTTGGCAAACCATATTTAAATTCTACTTTTACAAGGCCCATCTTTTACATGTGTGAATGCAAAATGTCATAGTTTGTACCTATTGTTCATGTCTTTGCACTATGGGTTTTTATAACATGGCGATGTGTTCTCTTCTCCTTCTTTAACAATAGTTCTTGTATACAAACAAACACATTCTTATTTTTGTTGAATGTTGGCAACAATACCAGTAAGAGGCCACATATTCAGAGGAGGAATTAATTGAAAGAGAAAGAAGTGGAACCAATGGAGAATCGGATGACAGTCGTGATGATCAATCACTGCAGCCTGAATCCAGCAGCATGGAAGACGTTTCCACTCGGTGTACCGCCGATCATTGTGAGGTTATGCCAACCAAGGTGAAGAACTGCTGCTGCCAAGAAAACTCTGGATGCTTGGCCTACATAGCTGAAGAAGACACACCACCGCGGTGCATTACCGTGTAGCATGACTTCAGGGCAGCTTGCCTCACAAGATCTATGTTGCGAAGGATGATTGTCCTTATGTATGAACTGCGAGCAACAGTTCACCCTCGTTATCGAAGTAACAAGTGTGTTTTTGCTAGATCTGATGTACGTTTGCCAACTGAGACGGCTATAATTTGATGTTGTTCTGTGACAGCATTGTAACTTCCATCGATACCTAAGGAATGTTTTTATTTTTCTGTAAATTGAATATATTTCTCGTACTAGTGTAAAATCAGAGTATTCATCACTAAATTGAACTTCCAAACAATTACGTTTCTTTCCTTTTGAACTTAAAAACACTATTTCCCCAGGTCCCAAAGTGTTCTTGCTTCAAAGGGAGTTTGCATTTTTAATTTGTCGATACTTCAAATCAAATGTACTTTATTCTGAAAGCTACTTTTTTAGGGTAACACCATTGAATTTAGGGGGTGTTTCAAACTAAATACGTACAGTTATCTGGTTTAGTCTAGTAAAATATTCCTATTTCTCTTTCACAGGTGGTACAGGTTTATGGCCTATCGTGCATTTGCATGTTGGATTTATGGAAGGCTTGGATTCTGCGTTCTACGAGTAATACCTGTCTATATCATTCAAGCCATTCTCGTGAAATTCCTCAGTGACAACAGACAGTACAAGGGATTTTTAAACACAGTACTACAATCACATCAATACAATTTGTAGTGTGTTTGTGCCATCTTCATTACCAAACTAAAATAAAAAAAAGAGTTAAAATGAATAATTGTAAGAATATTTCAGTAAGTCAACAACACGTCTAAACATCTAGGAGGTTCATGAAAGTGGTTCGGTGGCATTTTCTGCTTGCCTCATGCCCATCCATCCCCCTCCACTATCAATTGCAGTTTGCACCTATGACCGTGCTCTCCCAAGAGGTCTGGATGGATGGGGATGCCTAAGGTGCAGAACACCATGTACACCTCAAAGGGACCTTCTTACTGAGACCATTGTCCCCATGGCCTTCCCAGACTTGGTGTCTCCAAACTCCACTTTGTGAACCGCACGCCTGCAATCAACATATGTATCTATCCCTTGGATATTGTTTCGGGCCATTTGCGCTCCCCTGATGCCCATCCATACCAATCCAGTATCAATGGAAGTTCGCACATATGGCAGTGCGCTCCCAAGCAGGCTGTTTGCTTGGTGACGCTCAAGGTGCCAAACACCATGTAAATCTCAAAGGGGTCTACCACACTGTGACCATTGTCCACATGGCTTCCCCAGGCCCGGTGTCTCCAGACTCCCCTTTGAAGACCCCACCCCCGCAATTAACATATGTTATCCCCTGAACATTGTTCTGGGCCTATTACACTTGTCTCATGCCCATTCATCCCTCGACAGTATTAATGTCAGTTCACACCTGTGACCATGTGATCCGAGAGAGATGGATGCATTGGGGCTGCAACCATTGACTGCATGGCCTCTCCAGACCCGGTGTCTCCGGACTCCCCTGTGAAGACCCCGGCCCTGCACTCTGTATATGTATGTATCTCTTGAACATTCTTCCAGGCCTATTGCACTTGCCGCATGCCCATTCACCCACCTCCAGTATTTCAATGCTGCTTCCTGGCAGACTGTCACAGACATTCACTTGGTCGCTCCCTCTCTGGACATATGGACTACCTCTAGGGTCTCTGTCCTCTCCCTTTCTCTTTGTCACCCATTTATGGTGGCACCAGATGGGAAGTACTCTTGTCTATCAGAATGGGCCCCTCTAGTTGACCATCACCTCCTGCTACCCATGAAATCCATGGCACTTGTGCTCATGGCCTCCCCTTATCAGTCACCTAGCCCCTGTTGTCATCTGCCCAACCCTGCTCCACCCTCCCACCCCTTTCACTTGCACTCCCTCCTCTTTACCCTGCACTTTCCTTCCCACACTAGCACTCCGCATTACTCCAACTGGCACTCACACCCACCCCTCTTCCTCGCACTTCTTGTTAATGCACTTGCACGATCCAAATATCACATGGCCTAGTAGTTAGGACCGCTATTGTATTCTTTCTCCCTTTTCCCGACCCCCCACACGCCAGTCGGTCTTGTGGCGCATTGAAACACCATTAGTTGTATAGGCACATTCATTAAAAACATCCCAAAAAAATTAATAAAATAAATAAAATACAGGATCGACGGAACAATAACTATTAGTTGTGTAGTTGATATTAATCAAGCATTCTTACCAGGCAGAGGTCAAGGGGCGCTAATGTTTGTACGTAGTAGCCCAACTGCATTAGCCCACATAGCTCGTCGACCATTTGCTTGCATCTCACCACCCGCCATTGCCCAGGTTCACATGTACATGGTAGATCACATTTATTTACCATTCATGTATCGCGAGACACGAGAAGAAGTTGTGGTCATGCACTTGATGGTAATTGCATCTATGTGGACTACCCACGAAAAACTGAGTGCACTTGACAATTATTGTACAGACATATGGCAGATTGTTCTAAATTTGTATGCATATTTCCAATCATGGAAGCATAGGTAACCACGTGGAATGTCATCTGTGGATATGGTGATGCAGAGGGAATAAGAATCACCAGTAATAGGTATTTTCTAAACTGTTGAAAGTGGAGGTGTGTTCCTCCTAGACTAAAAGTTTTCTGAAAGGGCCATGGAAAGTGGTGTAAAGGATGGCATTCCAGATGCACACATTCCGATTCTAATCGAACAAAGATCTATGTTTCTAATTGCCTCATCGGGACACCTGTGCCCTCTTTTCCTCATGCTCTCTGACCACCCTTTTTGGGGCTTCTATCCCAAGAATCATGTGAGGCCAAAAAACTCGGGGTCATCCTTGACTCCGTTCTCTCCCTCACCCCTCACATCATGGACCTTACCAAGAAGTCCCACTTCCAGCTCCACCTCCTCAGAGGCATTCTTCCTTTTCTCACCTTCCCACAGAGGCTCAATGTCTCCTGAGCTCTGGTCCTCTCCAGACTGGACTACTGCAACAACCTCTTTCTCACTCTCACTCTCCCTCTTTCCTCTCTTCACCCCCTCCAGCTAATCAAGAATAGGGCTGCAAGAATAATCGTTGCCCTCAAGCCCAGGGACTGCATTTCAACAGCCCTAAAATCTCTGCACTGCTTCCTGGAGGCTGCAAGGATCAAATTCAAGACCCTCTTCATCATCCATTAGGCCTTCTGGTACCTGGGACCACGCTATGTCCAACTTTCACTCCCTAAACACTCCCCTGATAGAGCCCTATGCTCTTCTAATTCCAACACTCTGACAGTCAAATGCTTCTCCAAGAAGACAGTGAGGGGGGGGGGGGGCAGGTCTCTCTCCTCAGATGGTGCCTCCCTTTGGAACAGCCACTCTGCCCTTTTTACATTTGAGCAGCACTTCCTTAATTTCTGGGAAACTGCTCAAAACGTCACTGCTTATCACCGCTAATTGCCCCACTGCCTCGGTGATCGGTGGACTGATCTTCATGAATCGCAAAGGATCCCAGGACCATCCTCCCAATTCAATACCAGCACCCCAAGCACCCACTGCACTGCCCTGTGGTCCCCTAGCTGATGGCTCCACATATCACCCTTGAGAGCCACCTGTACTAGCACTGAGCCCGAGGTTCTCCTCCTTGGCTACAGTTACCACTTTCCTCCTGGGCCCTCCTCCTGCACTTGTCCACCCCTCTGCTCCTCCTTCCATACTCTTCACCAGCACTTGCAGGGGCGAATGCCACAAGGCCTAGTAGGACAGCAACAGTGTATTACTGTTTTCCCATTGTTATTATTTCCCAAGTTCCATTCCTATTTAGCATTGTGGCGTTTTGAAACACTATTATGTTGTATAAAGCGCCTTACAATTGCTCAATAAAATAAAATAAAACATAGATAAATACACCACATTGAAATCTCGGATGGCAGAAAGGGTAACTTCAAGTATGCCAAAAGGCTAAAGAGACAACAGGTATGAGTACACAGTGTTCTAAAGCCTCACCCCATGGTGTCTGTGGCTACTTGACATGAGAATCAACACACAGCAGGAAGAGCACGCAATCACAGCCAGTCTCACCTGATGGTAAACAGGGCTGCTCCAGGTGCGCAAGTGAGCATAACCGGACGTGCAGGAATTATAGTAAAAGTCATAAAATATATGCCAGAAATGTATGTAACGAACAAACAAATCAAGGGTGGAACAGGGGCTTAGTAATGAAGGTTGGTACATTTTTAGGAGACTAGGAGTAGGGGTATGCTTTGGGCCATGAAAGAGTGTGGAGTGAGCAAGAAGGGTGTATGGATCTCCTTTTCTTACAGAGATAAGCCCAAAGGTAACACTAATACAACATTTTTTGGTGTGTCATCACTTACCTGTTGCAGCACATATTGTAAATAGCTGTTTTAAACTTTCATTAGTTTTCTAAACCAAGTGTCTAAAGCAAGGTCTTATGCTGTCTATCTTTATTTGTGTCACTCTTTCTCCAAAATGTTACCTACTCTTCTCTGGCTTATTCCACCAAATACAGGCCTGCATTGTTATTTGTCCTTGAATGAAACTCACTAACAATTTGTAGTACAGAATGGGCCTCATTATAAGTTTGGCAGTAAGACCGACAGGCTGCTGCCAAAATTCTTAAAAATTCCGGCAACCGCAAATGTGCAATTACCGGGCCATTACGGAAAACTTGTAATGAGGCCCAATGTGTTGAATACCCACAAAGAATTGATAACATTGACTATATTGTAAGTGGACATTCAAAACTTCAGTTTCTATTTCTGGGATCGGTTTTTCGGAGCAGTTGTTCAGCGTGACATCGGGAGAATGGAACATCCTGAAATTATGTAAACATAACTTTACATAATATTTGGGCGATTTGAAATGGCATGTGTGCTGTGTGCTTGATGACTTAACTATGTTACGTACAAATGTACTTTTTGATGAAAAGAATGCACATTGTACATTATGTTGAAGGATATTTATACTGCACGCTATAACTGCCAGAGTGTTGCACATGTGGTTTGTTGTGCCTTGCTCAATCATATATTCTGTGCAGAGTTGTGGGTTGTTAGCTGGGCTATATTGTGTTGATGACTCATCCAACACCTGCACCCACAACCTGTGTTCAGTCTAATGATGTCTACACAGCTTTGTTCCGTGGCACCTTGTTCTCCCTTCCATACGGTTGTCTGACTTCTCCCATGCACTTCCATGCATGTCGTAGTGTGACCTACTCCCCTGTCTTGAAATCTTTGTTTTCATTCTGTGTGGCATGGGTGTTGCTCATTCGTTTTCGTACGGTACTGAATTATATGGTAACTTGTTAGCTAACATATTTTAAGTGTATATTTGATTACAAAATGGCTACTGAAATATATTATTTTATTCTGTCATTTACATAGCTAAACTCTACTGTTCTGAACATGCCATCATTTCCAGTGCCCGCGTGATGCATTCTTCAAACAACATTGGATGATAATAATCAACGGTGCTTCTGTGATAACCATTATGTGGGACAATCTCCAGGGAGCAATCTGTCCTACAGCAGTACCAGCAATAAGCAGCAACCTGTCATTGTTTATGATGTGAAAACAAGCCGATTTGAAGGCATTGTATTTGAAAGTGAAATAGCTCCTTATCTTCAGACTAATGGAACACCATGTGCCTTCAACAAAGATTGGCGATGGAATATAAGGACATAAAGAACATAGAAGAAATGAAACACAGGGGTTAATCAATCAATGAGCACAATAAGTGTTTCATGAGGAATTTATAACATTCAAAGCATGCGATGTTCGCTAGCTATAACTTCTATTGGCTAAAGATATAAATGCTTTTGTGGACATAATCTTCTATTTTGAGCGTTATGTGAAACATAAAAGTGCTTATTACATTTCAGACTATTGTTTTCTTCAAAATAAATGGTTTCTTCTCCTATTTGTGAAAAAAGAGAAATTTTGTGTTGTGAGAGGATATGTGTGTTTATCTTTCTGGTTCTGCATTAGGTAACGTTATGGTGTGGGTGATGGCAGAGTACGTTTGGCTCCGCTGGCGACGAACGTCATGAAAATAGGTGGAGCATATCATTTGGACAAGTGGACAAGTGATGTCAGTTTGAGGGGCTGGCAATCTATATTCTTGCTGCAACGCATTAGACTAGCACAAGATGGCAGTGCCCACCCCATTGTTTTCACATGTATACATGTGAGGAAAACTAAGGTAAGATGCATAGGAATATTTTTTAAGATCGTTTAAAGTATGCTTAAAAAAACATGCCCGATCGATTTGGACAATAAACTTTCTGAGCAAATTTCCCCTTTAAATGAGCCCAGCTGATCGAGAGGTTGTATCCAGCTCACAGATTGAAGCTAGTGCATTCTACATAATAAAAATCTCTACAGCACTAAGGTTGTTGGTACATAATTCAAGTCTAGTGTATATCTTGTGGATACCCACATTTAGCTGTCCCGAAAATGCCACCTTTGCTCAAGCTAGGCATCACATCATTCTTGCAAATACTGAAACCCGTACATAGCAAATATATCTCCCTCATGGGTGCAATGCAACACGTATGAATGGAAATATGTGCATCATATGTACCTGTGACACACATGTGTTTTGTGTGGTGGAAATGTTACACTGTAAATAATTGCAAGAGAGTCATGTGAGAGTAATAATAATATTTACTTATTTATTTCTCTGAATCCTCTTCCCTCCTTGGCCGCTCCACCTCATATCTTCTCCCAATGCTTCTATTCTTGCTCCCTCCGCTTAAAGTGTCTGTGCTCTTGTGGTAACACAACAAGAGGCACTGTATATCTACAACATTAGGCACTCTCAAGCACCATTTTACCAATGTGTTTCATATCATGATAGCAAACACCACAGATAGAGAAGTTTCATTCTCACAAATCAAACTTGTGCAAGTATGCACAGATAGGCATATATGCAGCTGACTACTGTCAGTCACGAAGATGAATTTACTCTATGCACTGGTTCAAAATCTTGGTGTGATGAGAGTGACCATGTGACCTCTATTCCCAACGAGGATAGCACGAGTGAACAGGAGTAAACAGCTACCAACCACCTGCATCCGGCAGGGACTACTATCAGACAGTAGTACCCCTGAGAACTGTGAGAAACCAGAGGGTGTCTCACCCGGTAGTACCCAGGGATTTCTCTCTCAGATGGCCAGGCATCCCATCGCCTTTGAATTCAGACCCTGGGGGTGGACCAATGTGGGTGGATCACCTGGATGAGGGGTCTTTGGGGAGTGGGGGTGAGATAGCCGATGGTGAGTTGTATTTCCCCCTCTTTTGTTCATCTACCCCATCCTATTTTTTAGGTTTTACTGAAGTCCCAACCCCCCCCACACTTTTTGTACGAACACTGGGTTGAGGAAGAAGGTGTCTAAGAGTAACGAGACTAACTATGTCACATTGTACTAGGCATGTCCCATTAATCGGGTCAGGCAAAGTCGGGCACTTTTTTTATTTTTTTATTGATATCGTTGTATTTAATCAACTTTCTAATATAAAAGCTTTGGTTTTGTTTCATATTTTAAAAATTTGTCGTAAAACTTGAATTACAATTTAAAATAATTCCATTTACACAAATAAACAAGATTTTTTTCCTTTTTCTTTTGTTTTTAACAATTATGCAATTAGTACCTAGTACAGTTAATTTCTAAAGAAAAAAAAACAGGAAAATTAGTTTTTTTTACAATTTCAAAACACAAGACAATTGCACAACAACAACTCAACAGGTTAAATTCACTGCATAAAGAAAATTAACTGTCGCTACTTGCAAAGAAACATTTGACATACATAGCAGTGTAGTCCACCTTTCGGCTGGATCCAAGATTTTCAGATGATTGCAGTGACCAGAGAAATATTTCAATCGTGCTTGAGTTACAGCTGGGCATAGGGACACTATATGTTCTAGTGTTTCGAGCATCTTCGTGTCTAGGCAGAATCGGCAGAAGGATGACTTCAACTCGAGGAACTTGAGTTTGCACATAAGGTCGCGAGTGTGCCACAAGTTGAAGCACAATCTAATGATTGCACAATATGTTTTCTTGCAAGGAAATATAAGAAGATATGGCTCCATAAGCCCCAGACTTTTATGTCTGAATTTCTCTGGAGTGGCAGATTTATATTGGCGACATCGGGATCTCGTCCTAATCCAATCACAACGATAAATATTACCTTTCGCTTTGTCAGAGTTGTTAAGAAGCATGTTAAGATTAACGTCTGCATGTGCTAAAATGGTATAAGCGGCACGTAGCCAACATTTGACAAAGCGATGATTTGCTTTAAAGATGTAATCGGACAGGAATTTTAGAAGATTATTCTCTTCGGTTGACATCAAACATTTGCGCAATAAAGCACAAACTTTCCACTGATATTGCGCATATAAGGAGACTAAACCCAGTTCGAAACGCACCCAAGCTACTGGGATGCATTGGGGAAGTTGAAGAATTGCTTTCCAGAATTTACCTTCAAGTTTGTCTAACACCACTGGGGACCATGATTGTTGTGTTTATAGACCATACAATATGCACGGGTGGCTTTTTGCTTCCAACAGTTCAAGGCTGGTTTCATTGTGCAGGTGCCAAAACGATGCATTATAATTTTGGTTTGTGAGATGGATGTGTCTAGTTTATGTTGTACCACATCCAGGTGGCAAGCATTTGAGCCACTACCATCAAACACCATACCCAGGTACATGTAGGTTGGAACTATTGTCAGGTTGATACAATTAATCGTCCATTGGAATTTGCACTTTGACGCATTTTAGGTCTAAACATTACAATATGTGTCTTTAGGGTGTTGACTCGCAATTCATTCTGTATTATGTATCCGTTGAACACATCGAGTAGACTTTGAAGGCCACTCAGAGTTTTCAAAATTAAAACTAAATCATCGGCATACATGAGGGACTGAATCAAATGATTGTTAATGTTGGGTGAGTCAGAAGGTATTGCTTCCAAAACTTGCCGAACATCGTGCTTAAAGTAATTGAACAGTGCAGAAGCTAAAAGACAACTCTGTTTTAAACCTCGGGCAGTTGGAATAGCCATAGATAATAGTCCTCCTAACGTCAGTCTAATGCAGACTGAAGTTTCGCAGTGTAGTGCGTGGATAATTTGTTGTAATGTGGGAGGGCATTTGTCTCTTGTTAATTTGGCAAAAAGCAAAGGTCGAGAGATGGCATCAAAAGCTGTATGCAAGTCTACAAAAGCAAAGTAAAGGGCTTGTTTAGTTGATTGCGCTTGAGACTTGACTGCATTCAGGCAGAGCATATTGATATTTGTGCCCATGCCTGCTAGGAACCCTGTTTGAAAGGGGTCCCTAGTGTTGGTGGTTTTAGTCCAAAAGTTGAAATCTCGAAGGATGAGTTTCGAGAAAAGTTTCCCAGGCGCATCTAATAATGCAATTGGCCTATAATTGCAAGGAAGTGTACAGTCGCCCTTCTTGTGAATTGGCACAATGATAGAGGTTTTTCAAGATTCTGGGATGCTACAAGCAGCATGATCTGCTGAAAGAGATTGTTAAGAATTATTGCCCAGGTAGTAGGATTGGATTTAAACATTGAGTTACTGAGACCATCAGGTCATATAGCTCTTGAGGGGCTAATCTGCTTACTGTAATCTTCCAAGATCAAGGGGGAACATTCAAGAAACCAGGGTTGGATGCCTTCCACTCGAAGGGGAAGATTCGAGAAATTTGGATCTGCATATAAAGAGGTATAATGCTCGATCCACTGGGCTTCTGTCACATTTAGAATTTGCACAACAGCTTGAGAAGGGTGAGCACACTGGTTGAATAATGTCCATGTTTCAGCAGTATTTTTAGTTGCAATTAATTTGAGCATGTGTTCACCATCTCGCTGAAGAATGTGAGCTTTATGTTGAAGCATCCAGTTACGATATCCGCATTTAGCAGATTTTAACTGTTGAAAGCAATTTGGCTCATTTAATTTGCGGAGAGATCTACGTTCCCGCTAGTATTCATTCTTTCTAGATTGAACTAGTGAGTTGAAAGAATGTTTATGGGACGACTCCCGCTGGGGCCAGTTACCTACTGGTTTCTTGAAAGTAGCTAGAAGATCAATATACTGGGTAGGGTGATCTGAATAATTATTACAAATGATCAATTGTGACAGAGTGGCAAGGTTATTAGCAGACCAACAAAAGCGTGATTTAGCATTGTTAACAATCACATTATGATGATAGAAGGACTTATTAGGTAGTGTGCTGTTCCAGCTTGCTGTTAATAGCAGTAGATGATGATCGCTATGTGTTTGAGGAATAACTTGGAACATATTTATCTGGCCTGTAAAGTTGGAGTGCAAGTACATATAATCAGTGATTGAAGAAGAATTGTCTCTGTGCCATGTAGGGTGAGGAGGAATGTCACCACATATCGACCCATTGGTCATATGAAAGTTGCGCTCTGACATAAAGGCGGACCATCGCTTGACCTTGGCCATAGATGATTTTCCTTTTGGGTGCAAACAGTCTAAATTGAGGTCTCCCACAATAATTGTGTCCGTAATTCCCGGAGTAATAAGAATGAGGTCAAGGACACTGGTGAGACCTACATAAAAGGCAGAGTCAGTTAGTCCGAGAGGATTGCGGTAAATATTGATCAGGGCAACGGTGTGGAATGGGCATGAGATTTTTACAAGCTGTATGAAGGAAGAAATTGTGGTCCATGGCTGAACAGTAAAACCCTTTGTCATATTCACTCCTACTAGAAGGCCAGAAGATGGACGACCCTTAAGGCCAGGAATTGCAGGAAGTAGTGTGATTTCATAATTATTCCAGGCAGGGGGGTGCAAGAGCCAAGTTTCTTGCAAGGCGATGATGTCATACTCGGCCTGGAAACTGGCAATGGACACCTGTAAATGGGTATGGCCTCGGTATTCCAACTAGCAATGGTAAGGTGAGAATCTGCAGATGTTAATAATGGTTACGACAAGTAAGGCTGATCTTGACCAGCATGTTTCACTGATGGTGGATACGAAGAGATGTTTGGTAGAAGTTGTTTTACATCCTTTCCTACAGGTGTGCACACAGGATCTTGTGCTAATAAGAAGCCCAAATTGAACAGTTGCATTTTGGCTCTCCAGATTGTATTTAGGACAATGCCTGATGGAATCCATAAGCGCACAATTGAGCAGGTCACTCGAACAGATGTCTTCCAGTTCTACGAGTTCTGAGAAGATGTTTAATATGCTCTGTCTATTAAGATCATAGGTGCCACAATTATCTCCTCGACATTTCAAAATTAAAGAGTGACAGTTTCATGTATCTGGAACAAGAAACCTAGTAGACTTAGAATTAGTATTGCAAAAGTTGGCTTTTGCAGTCAGGACATTATTTGAAACTGCCTGGGCAAAGGTTACTGTGGAACGTGGTGTTTGGAATTGCGCCATGTCAAGAGTATAAGAGGTTGGACATGGAGCATCTGCGTCTTCATAGATGGTATTGGGAAGAAGCCATTGACGCAGGTTAGAGTTCATTTCTCGGGGGTTTTGAATGGAAGTGGGAACAGAAGGCTGGATTGAAATGGGAATAGGAGGCTGAGTGCAAGATGCTAAATAAGAGTCGACTGCATCGCGAATCTGATTCATTGCGATGGTTTTGACCTCCTTTTCAATCACAGGGATGGCAGGATGAATCCTTTGTCTATGTTCAACTTGGCCAACAGCACTATGAACAGGAATGAAAGATTGTGGAATATTTGTCGGTCAAGTTCAGGGATGAGAGCGTCCAGGGGAGGATAAAAGGTAACTGGAAATATAGTAGACTGATCAGGTGTCACTGCTTTCTGTGATTTCAACGTGGGATTTGTAAGGGCTTGATTTATTGTAGAAGGAAGGGAGTTTGGACTAATTACTGGTACTTGAATGGATGGAACGGGCACTTGAGTATTGAATATGGCAGGTGAAGCAGATGAAAGTGCAGCACAAGGAAATACCGGTGGTACTTGTATAGATGGAACAGGCATTTGTGTATTCGATATGGCAGGTGGAACAGATAGAGGTGCAACAGTGGGCAACATCGGTGGACCTGTTATTGCCTGACTAGTGACATGTGTTCGAGTGCATGGATTCAAGGTTTGGAAAAAGGATTTCATTGTTTGTTCAGGAAGTCGTAGTGTGATATGATTTGACTTCTTTTTAGATGGAGGGCGAAGTGCTTTCAAAGTTACTTTTTTTTCCAAGTAGCATTAGGACTAGACCATGGTTCATCCACTTTACTCAAACTCATAGGAAGTGGAGGAACTGGGATTATCTCTTGCTCGACATCGACCAGTGATCTAGGAAGGCTAACCCATGATACATTCCGCGGTACCGAGACAGGGGGAGGGCTAGTGTCAGCCTCAGAGGTGATGATGTTCGCAATAACAGGCAAGACAGAAGCAGACAGGGGGCACAAAGCTGGAGAGCTAACAGAGCCTACCGTAATGATGGAAATATCATCGCTAGGCATGGCATTTGTAACCAAGTATTCACGAAGGATAGATTTAGAACCTTTTGCTATTACTTCTAAGAGGGAGAGCACTTTGAGAATTAGAATAGACTGATCTGACATTTTTGTTTCTAAGCTTTCATATAGTTTAGATAGACTTTGTAGATTCAGTTGCATATCTCCTAAGGTAATACCAAGCAGTGGTAATGTGGAAGGAAAAGAAGGTGCAGCCTAGCTGCTAGAATCCAGTTGGAGGGATTGGGGCTGAATGTGAGTCAAAGTTAAGTCCTGATCTTGAATGGCTGGGGATGTAAAATGGCCAGTCAGACCTTGCACTCTTCGTGGGGTCGGGTACACGAAAGAGATCGATGGGGAGCTTGTAGATGAAATTGAGTCAGATGTGATCTCCACTACGCTGTTAGGAACAGATTGCATGGAAGTTGGAGATTCACATTGGCTGGCGTAGATAGAAAATTCTGGTTCAAGACAGGGCGAAGAAGTTCTAGGCAATGCTGTATTCACCCCTCCTTTTTTATGGAGAGAGCGGGGAAGAGGTGTATGAAGCATTGTGTTGTCTGACAAAGGAAGTGCTGAGAAAATCACACAAGACTTTGGGGAGGCAGGGACTATGGGAGTACATGGAAAGAAGGCCTGTGAAGAAGGCACAGAATCAGAGCGAGCAAGGGGTGTCGTAGGAGAGGCCATTCCCTTTGTTACAACCATCGCATTTATGGGAGACAAAGTGATTGACTTGTGAGAAAAACAAGAAGCTCGTGTGGACAAAGAGAAAGGGCCTTTCTGCTGCAATGCAGCCGGCATGCCACTTTTTAAGGAATAGGCCATTAGACTGTAAGGAGCGGTCGCGAAGAAACACCCCACAAGAAAAAAATATTAAAAAAAACAACACGCAACTATAAAGTATGCGTTATGGAGTGAACACAGTTCAAAAATTAGAATTCAAACAAATAAATATAACAAATGTGATAGCAGCGAAACCAATGGTACTAACAACACTTGACTCAAATAAAAAAATAAAAAAACACAAACAAAAAAAAAAAAAAATCAGGAGTGCCTCACCCGCTGACTGCGCAGCGAAGCAGCAAAGCAGTACTTAGTCAAGTACTTGCATCGAGTGCGCGTGCGCGGTGCGCGTGTACTAGCGTTTATATAATGATGGTAACAAACGAGGGACTCTGATGGAAAAAGCAGAGAAAAACAGCAATCAGAAAGGCAAAGTCCGCGTAGAATGAAACAGATCCAGAAAAGTCCACACAAGTCCACAAAAGTTCACTGCAACCGTTTATGGCTAGATCCCCTTCACCTTGTTAAGGAGCCGCAGTCACATTCATAGTCACCGTTCGCCGGGTAGGAGGCTGGGACAGACTGGCGACAGCAGCAGAGCAGGGCACCAGAGCAGCAAAGCAGTACTTAGTCAAGTACTTGCGTCGAGTAAAGTCGGGCACTTTACCCTAAGTGCATACACCTGATACCAATTAGTTTTCCTCAACCGAATAAAAGGCAACACCTAAAGATGCACTCTGAGCAAAGTGGAACATGAGAATGTGCAGAAATTCTGGGATGAAAGCACACCTGTTGGAGCAGAGCGATAGACCAAGTGACGGGAGCAGCAGGCCGAAAACCCCAAGGCTTCCTTAATGAAGGTCGTTGCCTCCAACAGACCATGAAAGAGGTGTGGAGAAGGCCAGATCCCACAAGTGAAGATTGCAATATTTATATTTATTTATTTATTTTGATTCTTATATTGCACAACACGCCCATGTGCCTTAGCGCGCATAAACAAAACACTCAAAAAAACAAACATAATCTTAATCAAACATAATAAAAACAGAAGGAGAAGAAAGGTACCAAAAAAGAGATCATCCACGGTCCATTATCAATTTCAGATCATTATTCCATTGTGTTCCAAGGATGCCAGCGAGCCTCCTAGGTGAACGGTAGAGTTGGGCAGGCGAGGTCAAGCCTGTGGTAGTAACCTTGACTCAAAAATCATAAAACGCAAAACAAGAAGCGCGCACAGCCGGTGAGTTGGCAAGCAACCTGAGAGACCGATGTATCAAAGTGAATGAAGTAGGAATATCATATCACAAGTGAAGGCTCCACGCGTGTGGATGAAACACGAAGCAGACCCATGAATTAACTTTAAAGTAAAATGCAGCTGCAATATTAGCAATACTAAGTAACAGAGTGGTCTGGTGCTGGAAAGTAGCCCATTTGAAAGTCTCATTGAAAGGTGCATTTTTTGAAGCTAAAGGGTGAACAAACAGCAAGAGTGAAAGTAAATAGTGAACGTTAAGTTGTCAGGTCCTGCGGTGGTCTGTAACAAAACCCATGCACATTCGAAAGACTTTGACATCTGAAGGTGGTCCAAGTCTGATTGAGGGAGACCCAAAGTTTATTAAGTTTGGGGAAGGCAACCGCCTTCCAACTTTGTATTAACTGTATTGTGAGCGGTCTGAGCCTGGCAGAGGGGGACCTACGGGAACGTTTTGGTTGAAACATTATTTTGGAAGTTAAAGAAATGAACTTTAAATGTGGAAGGCCAGGAGAACCTCTATCCACGGTTTAGAACTGTGTACTGTGTTTGAAGCCTAGCTAGAGTGTGTCATCCTGCCTACAACATTCACCTCTCCCTGTGAGGCCTAATGTGGGGAGGAGAGCTGATTCAGCCACATTATCATTTGAACACTGACTTTTGCTTTTGCATACATGTTATACTTTTTACACTTTTTGTACAAGAGATAGGGGCAGGCATTAGATTTTTGTTAGCATAGGCCTTTTTGATTTGACAGACTCTAATTGGACTGTTTTATTCATCGTTTGATGGTAGAGACTACTCCCATCTTAGTTATAGGCCAGAATGGGAGTTTCCCAACTCCAACATTTTTAATAAAGGTTTTAAAAATTGTATCCATTGTGTCATTGTCAGTACTTGTGATACCATGCTTTCCCTAAAGAACCAACACAATTACCATTGCTCCCAGAGCTTCCTCTGTTAATTCCAACATTAACAATGTCCTCAATCTGTGCAACACGTAGAAATGGAAGAAGGGTAAGAGCAAGACCCATGCCGAATGTGCTCAGACTTCTAAGGATGTAGAATCCGTGGACACCAGCCTGTCAAAAGTGAAAGTGTCAGAGAAAGTACTGAGCCAAGTTGAATCAGTTGACCTGATGCAACTTCACAGTGTGGGTGAAAAGGCAGACAAAGACACTCACATCCAGAATGTGTCTGGCACTACTGCTACCACAATAACCATGCAGGATACCCACTAGATAACAGTCATCACCATCAAAATGACACTAATACCAATGACAATACCAATGAAGGCAACAATCTGTCCTTCCAGAAACCATAGCCAAGAAGGCCCAAATAGCATGCTCAGAAACTCTACCCATCGTTGCATGGATTAGTGATAGACTAGCATACTGGAGAGGGAAGAGCAATCCCCATCCTCTTAAGGTATGCCGTCATTCAGGACCAAATCCAGTCAATGGAACAGGTGGGTGTTGTATGGTGTGTCGATGCTGCTTAGATGGTGGGAATTACGGATGTGCTCGGATTTAGTCAGTGAGAGGAAGTCAGGGTGCACGTGTGTGATGACTTTGAATAAGTCCGGGGCTGTGCTGTGGAGTGGCGTTGAGCTTCATTTAGGTGATGGTGTCAGGAGTAACAATTAAGGGGATTGTGAAAGATTTCTAAGTCAGAAACCTCAGATAGAATTTCACAATTATCTAATGTGTGTATGTCTCCGTTTCCTGTCAATGTTCGAGTAGTAGAGAAGTCAAACCAGGGTCTGCACATCCACATGTGCAGGGATAGGGCACTAACTCTTCACCCTGTATTGCCTGGAAAAATATGGCATCAAGCTGTTGTAATATTGCTTGAGGGATAACCAACAATTCAGAACCATGTACACACATCCAGAAAACCCATAGTGAAGCTGGTGTCTCTCCTACACATCTATTCCTCTGGCATTGTCCTGCACTCTCTGGAAAGTTTGCATTGAATGTCTTTGAGCCTGCCCGAGTATGTAATTACCTTGAGCCACATGCCTATAACTTCCTAGCACACCCTCCAAAAATACTGAATTTGCCATCAAAACGGGTTTCTATGAAAATGCCAAACACTTTTTCCAACGCCATAGTTGCCAAAGCCCGCACATACATGCCATTGCTGAAGTGCAATGCCAGAGAGCAGGAGGACATGATACAGAGACCACAACCTGCCGTTCATGTTAAGATGACCAATAGGGCTCCTAATTATATCACCAATAGGTCTATCATACCAGGAGTCAAAAGGAACTCTCCACTATCTCCAACCGAGTTATTTACCCCCTTGTGTAAGCCCTCTATGTGCACCTTCTTTCTCTTCCTCGTCACTGTCTCGAGGGATCTACTCAAGGATAATCAAGGGCACATGCTTCTTGGTGCAACTGGTGTGTATCATGTGCCCCACCATCAGAATGTGCTCAACCTTTTGTGGTTCATTCATCAGTACTACCAGTTTGGTGTAGACACTGAAATATGGCCTGGAGAAGTCATAAAGACCCCCTAAAGGCCCCCTAACATGCTTTGGGTTCTGATAGGGGCACTGTTGTACCACCTCTCCTCTGGTCTCTGCAGGTATCTCTATTGACCTACGGAGACACTATCCACGGCAGGATGGGATATCATGCATTGTGTGGCCTCGTGGAAAGTATTTATCTTAGTGGTTTCAAACATTTTGTTTCCTATAATATACAATTATAGGTGGGAATAAGTGAAGGGGCATGTGAGTCTACAACTTCCCTCGGGACTATCAACCCCCACCCTTCATATACAATAAAAAAATAAACACAATATGTTTTTAAAATACCTCTCTTAACATAAAATAATGTACAGAACACATCTGGTGTGAACCTTCTCTCTTCTCTATTTGACCCTCCAATTCAGTCTGCTTCAGCAGATTAAGAAAGCCTAAGTGTCTTTGTCCAAATCCAGGCCACAAGGGCTGGAATCCTGACGGGTGTTAACCACATTCCTCATTAATATTCAGAAGAACAAATTCCCAAATATTTAGAAACATTGTAATTAACATCTTATGCAAATGTATCTTATGTATAATAATTAGGGTTATACTGAAAATAAATGCATGCAAATGTGTTCTTCTGAATATTAATGAGGGATATTATGAAGCCCATCAGGATTCTGGCTCTCGCAGCCTGGAGTTGGACATCCCATATACAAGTAAGCAACATCACAGAAGATGCTCCCTCACCCTGTGTCTTTGAAGGCTTTCTTCCTCCTCCCCTTAGTATATTGAACTGGCCTGTTTTAGTATATTGAACTGGCCTGTTTGGCCTGTTGCAGAGCAATTCCACAGTTAGACTTCCTTACCTAAGCATTATATATTTATCCCATTATTATTCCACTTACAGACAGTGCACAACACATTGAAATTAAAATGTTTAGCCTTGGTTGCCGTGCTGGAAGTAAATGCTTGCATTTGGTGACGTGAGGCATTTAAACCTGCTTTCTACTTCAACCAAACACACAGATGGCTGTATTGCTCGCCATGGCCGCTTCTGGAATCTACTTAAAGGAACAAGGTATTAGGAAACATATTGATAGAATGATCTAAATGTTCTTCTCCAGGAGCTTCGTGGCATAGATGAATGCCGGTTTCCAGAGGTTTAATGCAATCATGCCTGAGTTTTTAAATGGTTTGTGAAGGATATACTTGTCTGGGAATAGCCCAATTTGTCATGTATACTGAAGCTGGCAAAGTATCCTGGTCTGGGAGTCTGCTTTGGACGACATTTAATTGTGTTTTAACAGGTTTTAATGCGTTCACACTGGAATGAACAACCCAATTATATAACGCTCTTGTTTATGCATAGCCATTGTCTGCCTTGGTGGTGGGTGTTATCCCCATACAGAAACACACACACACAGACACACACACACACACACACACACACACACACACACACACTCCTGTTTGACTTCCAATTTTCTCCAAACTTCTGTTTTATTTTAACTCTTCCTCCCACGTTTTGTTTTTAATACCAATGGGCATTTTTCATTTTGCCTTTTATCTTTAGTAATTGTTTGTACGTCCCAACCCCCCTTAATTAATGTATATAATGTTAGTTTATTTGTATCAGTGTGTTAAGATACATCATACTATGTCATGCAATATTATATCATGTTTAATTATGTCATATTTATTTTCAATGTCCTGTTACTTTTTACAAGACTGACAATGGATGTGAAACAACCAGACTGTGACAAATACAGCTTCGCAGTTCCTCACTACAAAACATTTAATAATAATG
Organism: Ambystoma mexicanum; assembly: GCF_040938575.1. Classification (NCBI taxonomy): domain Eukaryota; kingdom Metazoa; phylum Chordata; class Amphibia; order Caudata; family Ambystomatidae; genus Ambystoma; species Ambystoma mexicanum. The sequence continues at coordinate 406,358,745 of NC_090931.1, read as the reverse complement.
CAAGTTAGCCAAACTCATTTCTGGAAAAGGGCCCCATCACCCATTGTTGAACTGCAAAAGCTGACTCTACAACCCTTCTGAAAGTAAGATTACCCTGCTGCACTCTATTAACAGGGCAAGGAAGCTGCAGTCCAGTAGAGAATGGTAGGCATGGCTGAATTATTCAGAGTAACTCCCAGAAGAAAACAATCCTGAAGCTTAGAGGAAAACAATCTCCCAGAAGCTCCCAGTAGAGCATCGCACTGAAAGTATTTCTCAATCAAGAATGCCCACACTTCTTCCCATCTTTCCTGTCTATATAAACTACCAGTTTGTACTAGTTTGGGGCTAATGGAATTAAATGGAAGAGTGACTGATCTACTGCTTCTTTGGGCTTTGAGCCTATGTAGTGCAGTAAGGTTTCAAAGTCTTTGTTTAAGGTGCCACACAGCTTCTGCATCATTGCCTTCTTTATTGGCATTTTCAAACAAAAAAAACAAATAGACCACGCACCGGCCCATATGAGGGCCCCCATACCCCTCCCCCACTCCCCTGTCTATCATCGTGGCATTGTTTGTGTGTCAGTTTCTACTTTGTGAGAAGTAGCTGAACTTCTTTGGAGGAATCAACGTTGTGTGGTTCTTGAGTCTTCAGCGGTATGAGGCAGAGCGGTATTCATGTTCTGTTCAGCGGGTGATTGTTGTGCATCCAGCTCGTCAGAAGTGCAGAGTAGATAGGCTATGTACGGCCCCCAAATGTCCGGGGAACGTGAGTGAAGTGGCAGCGTCTTAATAAAGTCTGTGTCTGCGTCTTGACAGTACGTAATGTATTTTAGCCAGCGTTGAGGGCTCGGTGGGGGTCCTCTGCCCCAGTTGCATGCGATTCTCCTTCGTGCTAAGACTAGTAATAAGTCCTCCAGTCTCCTCACTGTACTCGGCAGATTTTGGGTTAGGCCAAGCATTGTCACCTTTGGGTCGGCATCGAAATTCGTTCCGATTATCGCTGACATTCTTTCCAATACGGTGCTCCAAAAGGCAGAGACTGGTGGGCAGGACCACGCCTGGTGGAGAAAGTCTGCCTCTGGTGCTCCACATCTGTCGCACTCCGCCGATATTGTCTCTCTTTGAGCATGGAGTTTTGCTGGGGTGTGGTATGTTTGACGGAGGTAGCTAAAATGAATCAGTTTGAGTCTTGTATTGATTGCCACTTTTTGAGTGAGGTTCAGCATGTAGCCCCACTCTCCTGGGATTGTGTTTTTTAATGACTTCTCCAATCTTCTTTTAGCGCCTGAACAGGGTTGATTCTGGTCGCTTAGGAGGGTGTTATAGATGTTTGTCACTAAGCGTCCGTCTCCTTGGGCTTGAATCATATTATGCAGGAGTGACCAAACTGGTGGTTGTTGTGGAAAGTTCAGAACAACCGCCTGCAATGAGTGCCATAGTCTGAAGTAGATAAAGGTATCTAGAGCGTTGTCGCTTCCCTTGTCTTGAGCTTGTTGACGAGACAGAAATACACCTTCTGGGAAGAGGTCGCTCATGGTATATAATTGTAGTTTTTCTGTCCATTGTTGGAAGATTTGTTCTGCTGTGACAAGGGATTCCTGGGATATGTTCTGAAGGTGGGGTCTTACAAAGAGGGTTGTGTACCAGTGGCTAAGGAATTGAGCCTGAGATGCCCAGTAGTAGCGCTCCACGTCTGGAAGAGCTAATCCTCCTTGTCGAGTCGGCAGGGTTAATGTGATGTAGGCCACTCTCGGGACTTTGCTCGCCCATATAAGGTCCAGGACCATGCTCTTGATGCACTGCAGAAACCGTTGTGTCAGCAGTAGAGGGATGTTCGAGAAAAGGTACAGTAGTTTCGGTAAAATGATCATTTTCACTATTGATATTCTGCCCCAAAGTGTGAGTGGCAACGATTTCCACTTGTTGATTTTAGTTTAAATGGCGTCTAACATGGATTCATAATTATCACGTAGGATGTCTTCTTTTATTCTGGACATGTAAATGCCAAGGTATCTCATTCGCGAGTGTGCCATTGGAAACCGAAGTCGTCAACAAATTTGCAGGTAGAGGCAGTGAGTGGAAAGATTATGGATTTGCTGTTGTTGATTCTCAGGCCTGAGAAATAACCAAATTGTATCACTGTCCTCATCACTGGATTCAGGTTCTCGTCGGTGTCCCAAAGAAACAAGGCGACATTGTCTGCATATAGGGAATGATCATTTTATGTGGGCGAAATGTGAGGCCTTGTAAAAGCAAAAGGAAATATTGAGGCTGATTACCACAAAAGGAAATACAGCAAACCCGGGTTTACAAAGATTCACAGATCTTTATTCCAAGTAACTGAACAGTTTTCAAAGGAACAAAGTATCAGATAGCTATCTGGACCTCTGTACATCACAATGAATACCAGCCTGTTCGATGTGAGAAGTGAGTGGGACTGTACACCAGAATATTTGCTCTTTTATACAGTTTTGTAACATGATGTCCAGCCCCTCTGTACGTTAATAATTCCCAATCTAGGGTTTGTACCGAGTTCACCTCTGACTCGCCCAGCTATATGCATATGGATCACCTTCAGTTTACATGTTCAACAAATCAAAATAGCTACAGTATATTCTCGGATCTAACATAAGCCTTAGTACATATTTTAATACAATGCAGTTCAACAAGTGTTCACGTTTAGTATTTACACAACATTGTGCTTAATATACGCTCGCAGATCAGTTACGTTGGCACAGGTAATCCTCGATCTATAGGTCAACGAAGGACAAGGTCTCATTACATGACCCTAACATTTGGCCTACGGGCAGTTTAGGCATTAACTTGCATACAGAGGTCAAGACAAGACGGCCATGTTACAAACAGAAGAACACTGTCCACCATTTTAGAACACAGGGTGAATTTGGAGCGAGAATCAAAATGGCGGATGAACCTAAAATGGCAGCGTAATCGATCTAAGGTCAGAACCTTGCAACGCGGATTTCTTCGCAGAGCGACTGGGCTTAGGCCAATATATATATATATATATATATATATATATATATTACATGGCCACGGTAGTGGCCATGTAGTTATGGTTAAGTTGCTGTTTCCATAGGAAGAGCACTTTTTGGGCGGCTTATAACTTCGCTCTTCCTGGACGGATCCTCACCAAACTTTGCAAAAAAAGTATTTGGGTCACTCTGAATTTGCAAAGTTTGGTGAGGATTCGTCCAGTGGGAACAAAGTTATTAGGGGGGGTCCCAAAATTTTTTTTTTCCCCATAGACTGAAGGGGAAAAATCTTTTGCTCGCGTCTACAGCCCAAACCGCTGGACGGATTTACACCAAATTTGGACCAGGAACAGCGGCTTGGTCCCGATTTGGTGAAAATCCGTCCAGTAGTTTTTTTTAAAATGACCAAAAAGTAGGTCAAAAAAATTTAGTGATATCCTTGTTCGGTCCGCGGACACACTTCCCTGTTCGCTCCGCGGACAGTGTCCTGATTGGCCAATCGGCTTGCGTGACATGCAACGTGTTCACTGATTGGATGGCGTGGAGCGTGAAGCGCGTCAGATTTTCGGTAGCGGCCGCCATCTTGGATTCGCGGTCGTCCGCGGACAGCGCGGTGAAACTTTGTTCAAAATTTGTATTTAGTAGAGTGTGATGGTGTATAGGAGTGTTTGGGGAGGGTGGGAGTGTATGCAATAAGATGAAAGTTGTGTTTTTTATGTGTTAGATGTTCTTTTTGTGTTCGATTTGTCTGCGGACATCACGGGTGTTCTGAAATGTTCTAAATAAACTGAATGGGGGGTGTTCTGAGGACTCAATATGTGTCAGTTTTGTTCGCAAGCAAACTGAAACTGTTCTAAGAACACTCGCAGTGTCCTGAAATGTTTGCAAATACACAAAATGGGGGTGTTCTGAAGACGTTGTCGAACACTCGCTGTGTCCTGAAATGTTCGTAAATATGAATGGGGGTTGTGGCTGACAAGTTGAATGTGTTCTTTGAACACTCATGGTGTCCTGAAATGTTCGCAAATAAACAAAATGGGGGTGTTCTGAAGACACTGTCCGTATTGTTCATTGTCAAGTTGAATGTGTTCTAAGAACACTCGCGGTGTCCTGAAATGTTCGCAAATAAACAAAATGGTGGTGTTCTGAAGACGCTTATAAGAACACTCGCTGTGTCCGGGGAATGTTCCTAGGGGGTGTCCTGAGGACGCTGTCTGTATTGTTCTCTGTGAAGTTGAATGTGTTCTAAAAACACTCGCAGTGTCCTGAAATGTTCGCAAATAAACAAAATGGGGGTGTTCTGAAGACGTTTCTAAGAACCCTCGCGGTGTCCTGGAATGTTCGTAGGGGGTGTCCTGAAGGCGTAGTCCGTATTGTTCGCTGGCAAGTTGAACGTGTTCTAAGAACACTTGCAGTGTCCTGAAATGTTCGCAAATAAACAAAATGGGGGTGTCCTGAGGACACTGTCCGTATTGTTCGTTGTCAAGTTGAAAGTGTTCTAAGAACTATCGCGTTGTTCTGAAATGTTCGTAGGGGGTGTCCTGAAAACGCTGTCCCTATTGTTCGCTGGCAAGTTGAAAGTGTTCTAAGAACACTCATAATGTCCGCGGACATTAAAAGTTTCCATAGACCATAGTTGAAATGTTTGACTCTATGGATGTGATATGCTGCGCTGGTTGTTGCCAGGGCATAGAGTCTTGGGTGCATGGCCATTTGGCCATGCACCCAAGACTCTATGCCCTGGCAACAACCACCGCAGCATATCACATTCATATTTGCTTATAACTTTGGGTGAAAAACAAATGTATAAGGAACAAAGGTATTAGATACTACGGATGTGATATGCTGCGTTGGTTCTCCTTATTATTGTATATTTACTGTTTGGTCTAGTAACGGGAGTCCATGTTTTTCTTGTTCATTTCTGTGATAAAATAAAATAGCATGTTAGTATTAGTATTTTGTAATGACATTACATTGTATAATTAATATACTTTTTTTTTTTGGACCCTCATATTTAGTAGATTACAAATCAGAGTACTGTGCAATTTGCTCAGTTTCTGTATTTGTTGCTAAAATCGTTGGGTCTGTGGGAGAAAAAAAATCCATGTTGGATTAAAAAAAAACTTTTTCTGTTATGCTACAGTTTATTTGTTTGTTTGTTTTCAGTGTTCACTTGTTTCTGGCTAATGCTTTATACTTTGGCTTGTTGTATTTTTTTGGAGCAGTAACATATTATTTATTTGTTTTGATATTATAAAATTTTGGAGCAGTTAGATACCAATTGGCGTATTCTGTCTATTTTTTTGATATATTTTAGTGGTATTGATTTATCTATTTGGATATTGTTACATTTTGGGACAGTTAGATACCAATTGGTGTATTCTAACTATGTATTTTTTGGTCTAATTTAGTGGTATTCATTTATCTGATTAGTTGTTGTAGAATCTTTGAGCAGTTAGATAGCTTTTGGAGTATTCTAACAGTTTATTTTTTTTTAACACAAGTTTACTTAGGGTTTAAATACAGTTTAGTTATCAAATTTTGGTTTTAAGAACATCAAATAAGCGTTTGTAAGATTTCCTGGTAATCTCTGCTTTAGAGTAATGGTACTATCATTACATTCACACCATCCACATTTCTTTTTTATATATGCAGTGTAGTGCCCTGAATTGGTTGTGGCTCCTGCGTGGTAGATTATACCTATTGTTGTTAAAGTTTTCTTACCAAGTGATATTTGACCATGTGTGAATCCAGTCAGCTTGCAGTTGTTTTAGTACCATCTGCATTGTAACGTAGAAGCATTAGTATTATGTATTTACTATGTATTTGTATTACTAACGTGGAGCGATTATCTGAATTGCAGGTAGAGCATAATCTACCATAGTTTGCATTTTGTACAAGTCGCTGAAATGGAATGGATTCACAATTTGGTATTGATATATATATATGAAGCGTTCATTGGGGATTTCTTCTTGTGTCACATTGTTGCAGAGAGTGCATGTATGTTTCCACATGTATGAAATCTGAAAGATTTCATTTATAGGTATGTTTTTGTTTTCCAGTACTTGTAGTAAGTACATTAGAAATTCTTGTGGATCTTCCTGTGAATTTATAGTGAATTTCACCATTCCAGCACAATAGTCCAATTGCTGTCTTATTCCAAAAACACTATACGTGTTGTCAGGATTGTTTGCTGCATTTCTGTGAAGTACTAACATTTGCAAACACATTGGGTCTGTACTGTGTAAGTAAATGTTGTCGACAATTGGTGGTAATTGAAATAGAAAATTCATTGCTACATTTACGTAGCAACTTACACCAACTATATTTGAGAATTTAAATGGTCCAGGTAGTTCTGTATCTAACTGCTTTTGTTGGAGTTTGTCTTCCTTCTTTAAAGAAGTACTTGGTTTACTTTCCCTAATTGATTCTTTTCTGCTTGTGGTACTTGATTAGGTATTAGTTTCTTTTACTCTCTTTGGAGGATTTGCAGTGACATCCTGTTGCATTACTGTTTGATTTATTTTTCTTTTATAACGTTTTACTTTTTGTGGAACAGAATATGTGTTTAGGTGGGGGGTGTATAGTGAACAAAGTCTATTGTATTCTAAAATGCAAGGAATATCAGCTTTTCTTTTACTTGCATCAAAGTTGATTAGAAATAGACCGTCAAGTGTACGTAAGCGTGATAGTGCTACATAGCTCATGCCTTCTTTAAAGACTGTGTTACCAATATCTATCATTGCTTCGTCTAGGGTAAGACCTTGTGATTTATGAATCGTGACTGTGTATGCAAGAGTTAGAGAAAATTGTTCTCTGCATGTACATACATATCTTTGAAGAGTAGGAATCTAGCTGTTGAGCGTCCTATCCTTTTTACTTCTGAAAGTTTGTCAAAGATATATTGACAAACTGAATTTTGTTGTCACGTGGGTATGTTTGAAAGCCAACAACTGTACCCAGTGCTCCATTAACTAGTCCTTGGTCCACGTCAAGGTTACGTTTAAGCATTACTCTGCAATTTAAGGATAATTTTAATATCTTTTCTAAGCCTGCTGTGCTTGAGATTGATTTTTCTTAACTATTTAGTCTTGTTGTGGCTTGGTCACACATGGGTAGTATCATACCATGTACATCTAGTTTGTCTGTGGCGCTAATTTCCATGATTGGTTGCATTTCTTTACTTAGCATGATTTCATTGAATTTGAAACAGCTTGCAAGAGTTGGCATTAAGGCCATACAATTGACATTTTTGTGGGCTAATTGTTCCATAACATCTGTAGCACATGCATCATCGCCATAAAGTGCATTAATGTGCCGGGTTTTCAATATTGCTTCTACTTCTTTAGAAAGTATACCAACTCTGATACTTTTTAAAATATTGGCATAAGTGAGATCTGCAGATTGCCGCATGTTTTCTGTTAATTCTCTGTATTGGAAATGTTGCCAAAGGTTGACATTTCCAATGCTGCCAACAGTTTTACGACAGAGTTTGTGTCCTAATGTTTTAAAAATAGGCTCACCTTTTACTGGTGTTAATTGAAGCAGATCTCCAAAAACAATAATGTGTTTTCCTGCAAAGAGCTCTTCATAGTCTGTTTTGAATTCTTCTTGTAATCTGAGGTGAATCAAAGCTAACATCAGGTTGGAGACCATGCTCACTTCATCTATTAGTAGCATTTTCATGTGTTTCAATACTCTGCGTAATTCCATTGCAGCTTCTGCAGAAAGTTTGTAATAGTCTAATTTGTTCTGGTGTTCTACTGGTAATAGTAGTAATCGGTGTAATGTAACACCACCTATGTTGTAGGCAGCTAAACCTGGTGGGGCAGTGACAACAGCTGACAGTTTGTTGTTTGTCAATTGTTGAAGGAACTTACTAATGATTTTGATTAGGAATGTTTTGCCAGAACCAGCTTCACCACTGACCTAGAGTAGTATAGGTTTGTAATTTTGACAGGTTCATTCTTTGTTTTCATGTTGTACACAATGTGCAATTTCTTTTGTTACTTCTTGAAAAATGCTACTTTGCTCATTGTTTAGTTTTGATTGTAGTATAGTTAAGTCTTCCTTATCTTCATACTGACACATGGTGTTTTCTACTTCTATCATAGCTAATTCTGCCTCATTTATTATTAGTGGTTCTCCCAGTGGTTCTTGGCTTCCTGTTACAGAAGGTTGACTACTGTCAGGAGTGTCCTTATCTAGTTGGGCTTGGAGTTCTTCTTCGTGTTGCTGTTCATTGTGCAACATTTTTTTGTACTGTGTAAAGTTTACATCAGTTATAGTGCTTTCATTTGCTTTGAAAGCATCCTAATATGAGTCATAGTTATCTAGTAATTGTTCTTCTTTTCTCCATGGATTGAAGAGTTGTAGCAGGGACATGTAATATACTTCTTTATGTTGAGGAGTCTTTAATGACAATTTGATATGATTAATTAAATTTGGTTTAGTGAGTTTAACTAAGCTGCCTTCACAGTTTGTCACTCTATATTTACCTTTTTTTTCATCAGGTTTCATATTATTTTTGTATGTGTAGTTTTGGGCTATGTGGTATAGACACATGTTTTCCAAAGTATTACTTCTGTTTGGGTAGTATGTGTCCAATAAATTGTTTTTTAAAATGTCTTGGATGTTGGGATCATGTTTGGCTATTGTTTCTATATCTTCATATGATTTTAGAACTCTTTTTCTAGATTTAGCTGGTCCAAGACTTAGCCATACTATATTTTCAGATTTACCATACAATGCAGTACCAGTTAAACGATCAGCTGCTTCATATGATCCACATTCTCTATGGGTGAGCATTTTTATGCCCAAGCTGTATAAATTCTGAGATACTGTATTATCTGATGACAGGTCATTCCAGAGGTCTTGGAGCTCTGTCTTTTCTTGTTTAGTTAAGTATGCTGTGACATATCGTGCAACTGCAGTAGAATTGTCTGCAATGTACTGCACATCTATGTTTGCATTCCATAAGTGGGCAATGATTGCATTATAATCATTGATATATTTTTCTTCTTCTTTTCTTTTTATGTAATATGTATTTTTAGGTGACTTACCTTTAACACTATGTCTAACTGAAGACATGAGGTTGTTCACTTGACCTGTATTTGTAACTGGTCCAGGGAAACCAAATTGGCATTTGGTGTAGTATTTCCCTTTGTTTTTGTATTTGCGACGACAATATTTTCCACATTTGTGTCTTTGAAATTGTAAAATTTGTGCATGAAGATCACTATTTGTGGCTTCTGATGGAATTTCACAAGTGACATATTTTTCAATAAACTGTAAAACAGTGGCATCACTGTCTTGACCAAATTTAGGAGCATCTTTAATCCATAAAAGCATGTGGATATGTGGTGCTCCTCTGGCTTGGTATTCTTTTCTCCAAAAAAAGTGTTGCACTTCTCCAAGGGGAGGAACAGTTTTATTACAAATAAAATGTAGCATAGCAATGAAGCGATGGTGAAAATATCTTGAAACATTAACAGGATCCAAAGAACAAAGTTCTCCAGGTGTTAGTATATCTATGTTTGTTTTGTTTTTATTTGATATGCGTAGGAAATCATGTAAATCTTCCCATGCATATTCTGCACAACTTAATGTAACAAACCAAGTGGGTGGGCCAAGGTTTCTGATCATTCAACGTACATCTCCATGACGTCGAAACCAGTACTCTTTAGTACCACGCATATTTGCTAATAGATTTGTAATAGTTGATTGTAAAACCTCATCCTTTTGTTGCACTTTTCTAATAATTGTGTAGCTGTCATATTTTGAAAGTGTGATCCTGATTTTAATATGTGTGCAACTCCCTAACATAAAGTTGCTAGTTCACTTTCAAAGAGTAGGTGGAATATGTATTCCACATTTTGTCAAAATCTGGGATCTTCAGAATACATCCGTAATGAGCGGTATTCTGAAGCTGATATTTGAATAGGTCTATCATCATACCTTCCTCCTTTGCCAGTAGGAAAGAGTAGAGGAAAAGCACATGCTGCTATACTTTTTTCCCATATGCTGATTGGCGATCCTTTTGTTTGACACATTTGGTAAGTTTCCAGTACATCTTCTACGGTGTCATTACAGTGCAAAGGATGAATTGTATAATGGTCTAAAGTATTTGATATTGTAGCATGATCTAGTAGCTCAAATTGACCAGCTTCTTGTGTTTCTTGAATTATTTCAGTTGTATCTTTCAAGTTTTCTTCAACATTAATTTCTTTGTAATATTCATTATTCTCTTTAAGATATTGGAAGGCTTGTCTAACTTTATATAAATCTACCAGCTGTTGCCATATTTTTTTGTCTTTTGTAGGTACTCCATTTACTAAGATAATTAAAGATTGCTGCATTGGACGTTGCACTCCTAGAGTAGGCACATTTTCTTTTAGATCCAATGGTAAATAAACTACTTTTCCACAAATGCCTTTTACCAATTCAGAGGGAGGTAATTTTGCTGTTTTTCGTTGAAGGTGTATTATTGCTTGAAATGGGTGCACTGTTTGAATTATGATGCTCTCATATACATTAAGTTGTTGTAGGGGTTTTGGAACTGGGTATAATTCCAAATTATTTGTGATACCACGTGAAGGAGTTTGGTTGTTGTCAAGTTTTGTAGTGCAGTAACTGCAAAGTATTAAGGGCTCAGTTATTTCGTATTTGTTTTCTGCTACAAGGTAGAGAGCTAATTCAAACCATTTAGAATCTTCATTGTCTTCTATTTTGTATGATAGGTCTACAGTTTTTGTGTTCCTTTTATAAAAGGTTCTACGGCAACATACACATACATGGTCTGGTACTTCAGCTGATGTACTTTTAAATTTTAGAATTTCTTTTTTGTATGTGTTAAGCAAAAGGTTGCAATATGTAGAATTGTTGCTTAATTGGTTTAAAGCTATTTCATTTTGTAAATGGCTTTCAGTTCCAAACATTTTTTTCTGGATATAGTGAATTTCTTCAAGTAGGTCTTTTGCTGTACCATGTAGAAGGATGTTATTTAACATTGCTAGTGGTAAAGCAGGACTTTTAGCATAGTACAGTTTATAGACTAGATTTCTTATAGTTGAATGATGTGTTGATATCATTTTGATATCATGGAAAGTAGTTTTACAAGTCGGTCCTGTAATGCTGGCCAATGAATGTCCTTGTAGTCCTGTGTACTTGCGCACTGGACAGGTATCCACATTTTGCAGTAATTTAATTTTGATTTTGTCTTTGCTTTTTACATATTTATTGAGGAATTGGCGTAAAGATTTGAAACATTGTTTGGGAATGTTACACATTGACGTGCATGACCATTTGTACACTAGACGTCCTGATTCAGTTGAATGGAGGGGTAATTCTAAGTTTTCAGGGCATATTTTTGTACGGAATACTTCTTGTTCCATTATGGTATTATTCACTTCTTCATAACCTCGACCACTGCTATGTATGGCAATTGTATTTGTTTGCTTTTGTTTGTACGCTTCTTCATTAAAATATGGTTCTGTGCTCGTAGTGTGATTCCATTCACCTCCGCAGATACTTAAGAAGATCTTTCTGTTGACATTTCGCTTATTGAGAAGTCTTTTTTGTAATTTAGTTATTAGTTTTGTTAGTGGTTTCATTTTGTTTAACAGTAAAATAAATAACTTTCTTTTCGGAAGAATTGCACTGTCCATCAACGCTTCTAAGATTAATTTCCTACGATAAGTTTTAAGCATTGAACCTGATTTCTCTCCTGTTTTTGAAGGACTTTGTGACGGTACATTTTGGCTAAAATACTTTTCTTGGTATGCTTACTTTGCACTTTATTAAAATTTGAAGAAGCAGTTTTATCTGTAGTGATAGCTGATTATCTGTTAATTGTTTTTTGGATTGTTTTACATTTTGATAGAGGAGGGAAAGTTTTTGTACTTGAAACTTCTTGTGTTTCACTAAATGACTGTATTAGCTGTTTTGTTTCAACTTTTTTTACAAATTTTGCTAGAGATGGATGCTTATGTTGGACACTTTTATTTTCATTTGCTCTACTTTTGCGTTGCTTTCTACGGACTTGACTTTTGGTAGGCATTATTTAGGGTCTGTTGAAAAAAATAAAGAAGATATGGGTTGGGGTGTTCTGGAATGTATGTGTGCTGTGTGCATGAGTGTTTGAGTAAGATGATAAAGATGTATGTAATGGTGTGTGATTGTGCATTGGGAACTACAACTAGTAGGGATAGGTATTCTTGAATTCATGTGTTACTAAACTGGGGTTCAGATGACAAAAATTGTAGCGGTTCAGTTGGGTAATTTGTGTGTCCAAAAATAGGAATTTGTGGGCCATTCTGGCTGTAAATCGCTGTTTAAGACATGGAGATTTTCGGACAAAATGGTACACAATATCTATTTTTAGGCACCAAAATAGCTTGTATTAATGTTATAGTATGTTTGATTAATAATACGAATATTGTGGTGATATTCTACTTACTTTTTTTCTTAAATTAACAGGTAACTTCTCAGTTCTTCTTTGTTCTTCGAATCCGGCTGCTTCTTTTCAGGAGACTGGTCTTCACTGCAATTGTAAAAGCTTCAAATTAGTAACTTTGTATATAGCGCTGTTTTTAATTTAGATATTGATTTTTTTTAATTGAAATCCTCAGTGCCTTCTTTAAAACCATTAAACTAATTTATTTACATAAGATACATTGCATCAGTTCAGTACATATGATATGTTCTTAATGAACAAATTGTATTGAATGACTGTAGCAAAAAAAATATCTTTACTATGTCTTGTCAAATTTATAATATACCAGTGAATACCACTATTTCTGTAACAAAGCTGTTCTAGGTAATAGCGCCTCAATGTCATGTCTAAATTAAAGTAATTAAGTAAATAAATAAATAAAAACAAAAAAATATGAAATTGTATAAGTATTTTTTTAAAGATTTAAACATAGATTGTGCTTGCATGCAATTTTGTTTGAATATATGTAGTCTATATATTTCATTTAAAAAATGTTAGTTTAACATGATTTCAGTGTGTGTGTATAAAGAAAGTAAATAGTATAAAGGTTTATAAGTGATAGTTGATGTTAGGAAATTGAAAAAAATACAGTAAATTCATTTTACAGATTACACAAGCTAAAAGTCTGTTTGAAAATGTGTTCATCTACTGTACAGAAAATATGCATACCTGAAGTTTGTGTTCATGCATATGGATATGCATGGAGCTGCAAGTAGAAATCTTGGAGACTTGTACAGTATTTCTGGTAGATGGTGCGTGCCAATGATATGACACTTGTACTCAGAGAGATTCACAGTACATTTGCAGTGCTGATCTATGATGATGCAGTTAGATCTAGAGGTCTTGAATGTGATTGGTGCATGGTCATGTGATTTTTTAGCTACATCCAATGAGGGAATGGCAGAGAGAGTGAAGTGGAAATGGTAAAAGGGCTGTTCATGTTACGATATGTCCGCGGACATGGCGGTAGTTCGCGGACATCGGGAGTTACATCTGGGGATTTTTGGGTTCAGAAGTCATGCAAATGGGAATAAGCACTGAAAGGGATTGGTCAGAAAAGTTTAGTGGGTGTGTCGTGCCAGGAGAGAGTTTCTCAGATACTTTTTTTGCTGAGAGAACAAAAGATAGCTATGGCTGTGTGTTTCAGAAAACAGATTGTTTGGATTTTGGGAGATTTGTGGATATATTGGTTGAAGGTGCATGCAGAAAGCTGTGGAGTAGCTGTAGATCTTGGATTCCCACATGTGGAAGTATACTGGCATGGAGTACATGGAATGAAGTGGTTGGACTTGCTACCTCTCTGTGCTACTTTGGAGACAGAGCAACATCCAGACAGAATTGTAATTCATTGTGGAGGGAACAGTTTAGGACATGTGACTGGATTTATTTTGCAATTTGCTATGAAAGAAGGACTTGGGAAGGTTATGGACATGTTTCCTAATTGTCAAGTGATATTTTCACGGATTACGCAGAGACAAATGTGGCTTCGTTCTTCTTCATTTGGTCCACAAATGGAAAAAGCAAGGTGCAATGTTAATAAGGCTGTTTGTGCCTTTCTAAGAGATTTTGGCATGTCCGGTTTTTAGAATGAAAATATTATGTTTCGTAGTACATACATTTTTCGCAGAGATGGAGTCCATTTTACTTATGCTGGCAATCAGATTTTTCTGAGAAATGTACAAAATGCATTGCCACCTTTTTTGGAATTACAACAACCATTTTGCAGTAGGTGTTAAGCATTTATAATTTTTGACTTACAAACACCACCCAAAGGCCCTTTTCAGAGCCACCACTTCTTCCCAGAGAAAATTGCAATGTTTGTGATGGGGTAGCAACCCAATTTTTTAAATGTTCGCGAACTGTCTGCGGACTTCTAAAAAATACAAAGGGCCCTGCTTCATTTATTTTCACTTCTAATTTTTAACTGTGAAAGGCGGCTCTTAAAAGAGCCTTATTTTTTTTTTTGATTTTTGATATTTTGTATTTTTTTTGTTTTTTTATACACGACACACTAGGAGAGGAGGGGAAAGGAAGGTAAAGGGGGAGACACCAACCACAGGGATAAGAAAGGGCGAGCTGAGAGAGGAAGATGTAGAGTGGGTTTTAATTGGGTAGTGAGCAGATCTTCTCATGCTCTGAGACGATAGTCTCAAAAGCAGTACAAAGTCGCTCCCCCCTGCAGAGTACTGTGTCACAGTACATACATACAACTGTGACCCTTGAAAGGTAAGGGTCATCAGCATTCTGTATGGCCTGTGAGGCAGCTTGAGGATGACGCTGTCCCACTAAGGTGGTCCTTGTGGTGACAGGATCAGAAACAGAGGATGAAGTAGAGGAAATCAACCTGCTACGTTCTTCGCAAGGTACAACCCTGCGAATAGCCCCAGAGTGAAATGACCTCAGGTGTTGCTTTATAGTAGTGGTCCCAAAGCTGTACTTACCGTGCTTCCCGCGACTGAGTATCATTTTGCAGTCATTGCAGGTAACACGGTTCGCACAAGCCTTAGGAACATTACCATGAATGGTAAATAATCGCCACACCCAAGACTCACGCCTAGTGCGGGTAGTAGGGTTTTCCTCTACCTCATTCTCATCATCCTCTTCTTCCTCCTCCGCATCCTCACTCCTGGTCCCCTCTTCAGGCTTTGAGGAGGTGGTGGTGGTGGAGGGGGTGGGGGTGGTGCTGAAGCAGGTGCAGAACCAGATGGCAGTTTTGCAGCCAGGGATGCCATCTCGATGGTGTAATCAGCAAGTTGCTGGAGAAATTACTGTGCTCTGAAGAATAGCCAGAAACACAATGAGAATAAGCTCTAGGGCGTGGTCTTTTATAGGGGTGCTTGTGCGCGGTTCGCGGACATGCGCGCTGTCTGCGGACAGATCGAACACAAAAAAAAGTTTGAAAAGTTTCAAAAGGTATGTAGAAACTCAGGATTACTATGTGGGACTTGTGCCATGGTGAGATTTTATTGAAAAATATTATGGATTAATTGAAAATGTACTTTTAATTTGTTCGGGGACCCGAACAGTGTCCGCATTCAGAACACGCGATCAGCGTGGGCGCGGTCATATGATCTGTTCGCGAACAAGTCGGCGAAGGAAGCGCATGTCCGCAGGACACCAAATGCACAGAGATTGGCTAGCGCATGCGCGTTGATGTTCTACGGACACTGTTCGGGTCCTGAACTAATTAAAATTGCGTCACACGTGAAACGAACATTTCAGGACACTGCGTGTGTTCTTAGAACAGTTTAAATTTGCTAGCAAACAGTAAGGACAGATATAGTGTTCTTCAGGACACGTTCAATTTCGTTTATGTACTGACATTTCAGCACACCAATTGTGTTCTTAGAACATTTTCAACTTGCTAGCGAACAGTACTGACAGGTATAGTGTTCTTTAAGACACCTCCATTTTTGTTTAATTACGAACAATTCAGGACACCGCGTGTGTTCTTAGAACAGTTTGAACTTGCTAGCGAACACTACGGACAGATATAGTGTTCTTTAGGACACTTTAAATTTTTTTTTTTACGAACATTTCAGGACACTGCGTGTGTTCTTAGAATAGTTTCATCTTACTAGTGAACAGTACGAACAGGAATAGTGTTCTTCAGGACACCTCCATTTTCGTTTTTTTACGAACATTTCAGAACACCTGCACTGTCCGCGGACACCTACATTGTTTTAAAAAAAAATGAAACTATTTACAACACAATATAAAAATTAAACTTTATTTAACATATATTAATAATTTATGACAGAGAAGGTGAGGCAGAAACAGAAACAAAAACAGGAGAATTAGGGGTTTCATCATGATTGTTATTAGGTGAAGAAGGGATGGAAGTCTCATCAAAACGTTTTGGGTTATGGAGAGGGTTTGGGGATAATTGATTGGGATATGGTGAGGAGGGACAAGTACATGTGGCGCAATGGTACAAGGTTTTTGGTTTAAAATGATCTTCCACAAAAGTTTTCAAATTATTAAAATTAGTCAACAATAAATCCATTTTTTCTTCTGTACTGTGAAAAGTGTTATCCATAACAGGTTTTTCTGAAGTATTTTCTATTTTGGTATGCTCTGTACAAAAATATATATATATATATGTTAAATGTATACAAAATAATAATAATGAAATGGTTTATATTATAAAGTGTTTACCATTAGTTTCACTATCTTGTGACATTTCTTCATGTGGGAAATGTTCCTCTAGCCATTCCAGAGTACTAGACATTTCTGTGAGAGAAAAAAAAAAAGATATTATTTTTTTTATCTAATACAGAAAGTTTATAAATATATGAATAAAATTAAGTACACTTACTATTTCAGGTAAGATATGTCCTATGTACTCAGTGGGTCTGCTCTTGTTCTCAGTTCTGTTGTGTTTGTGAGGTAATTATGTTGGAAGCCAATTTATTTTCTTGTGGTATATTCCATTTTAGAACATAGTGCATTTAAATGAATGGTTAGTGTGTTGTATATATGGGTTACATTTCTTATGTATTAGTACATGTAATGTGTTTGTGTGCTTTTTTTGAATTTGTTAAATGTTCCTATGTTATGATATAACAATCAAACATACCACCCCAGAGTTTTTTAGGTAGTGGTACTGTTCTTCGAACATGTCCGCGAACATTAAATGAGTTTGCGGACATCAAGTACAGTAGAAGAGATTCAGTCAGTTCCATATGATATGTATACAAAGTGAAAGTCATTATTGTTAAGTTGCACTACTAAAAACCTACGAAATACAATGAAAAAACAAAAACTTTGTTAAAGGGACGTTATGGTTAAGTTGCGCTCCTAAAACCTATGAAATTCAGTGAAAAAACTTTGTTAAAGGGACGTTATGGTTCCAAGTAAAACCGAAAAACCCTTGAAATTCGCCAGTTATGGT
This sequence comes from Ambystoma mexicanum, assembly GCF_040938575.1. Classification (NCBI taxonomy): domain Eukaryota; kingdom Metazoa; phylum Chordata; class Amphibia; order Caudata; family Ambystomatidae; genus Ambystoma; species Ambystoma mexicanum. Next base: position 406,341,384 of record NC_090931.1, on the reverse strand, counting down.
AAGCTAAGCAACCATAACTCGCACAACCACCGTGCACTGCTAAGACTAACACCCAGGACATCAAAGATCTCCCTCCCGCCCACCCCCCGCTCATGCCTCGTGTGTCTCTCTCCCTCCCCCCACCCCCGCTCTTGCCCTGTGTCTCTTTCCCCCTCCCGCCCACCCCCGCTCTTGCCCCGTGTCTCTTTCCCCCTCCCGCCCACCCCCGCTCTTGCCCCATGTCTTTCCCCCTCCCGGCCCACCCCCGCTCTTGCCTGGTGTGTCTCTCCCCCTCCCGCCCACCCCCCGCTCATGTCCCGTGTGTCTCTCCCCCTCCCGCTCATGCCCCGTGTGTCTCTCTCCCTCCCCCTACCCCCCGCTCATGCCCCGTATGTCTCTCTCCCTCCCCCCAACCCCCGCTCATGCCCCGTGTGTCTCTCTCCCCTTCCCCCCACCCCCCACTCATGCCCCATGTGTCTCTCTCCCTCCCACCCACCCCTGCTCATGCCCCGTGTGTCTCTCTCCCTCCCGCCCACCCCCGCTCATGCCCCGTGTGTCTCACTCCCTCCCGCCCATCCCCGCTCATGCCACGTGTGTGTCTCTCCCTCCCGCCCGCCCCCGCTCATGCCCTGTGTGTCTCTCTCCCTCCCGCCCACCCACCGCTCATGCCCCGTGTGTCTCTCTCCCTCCCGCCCACCCCCCGCTCATGCCCCGTGTGTCTCTCTCCCTCCCGCCCACCCCCCGCTCATGCCCCGTGTGTCTCTCTCCCTCCTGCCCACCCCCTGCTCATGCCCCGTGTGTCTCTCTCCCTCCCGCACACCCCCCGCTCATGCCCCGTGTGTCTGTCTCCCTCCCCCCACCCCCGGCTCATGCCCCGTGTGTCTCTCTCCCTACCCCCTCCCCCCGCTCATGCCCCGTGTGTCTCTCTCCCTCCCCCCCACCCCCGCTCATGCCCCGTTTGTCTCTCTCCCTCCTGCCCACCCCCCGCTCATGCCCCTTGTGTCTCTCTCCCTCCCACCCCTCGCTCATGCCGTGTGTGTCTCTCTACCTCCCCCCACCCCGCTCATGCCCGGTGTGTCTCTCTCCCTCCCGCCCACCCCCGCTCATGCCCCATGTGTCTCTCTCCCTCCCGCCCACCCCCGCTCATGCCCCGTGTGTCTCTCTCCCTCCCGCCCACCCCCCGCTCATGCCCCGTGTGTCTCTCTCTCTCCTGCCCACCCCCCACTCATGCCCCGTGTGTCTCTCGAACCTCCCGCCCACCCCCCGCTCATGCCTCATGTGTCTCTCTCCCTCCTGCCCATCCCCCGCTCATGCCCCGTGTGTCTGTCTCCCTCCCCCCACCCCCTGCTCATGCCCCGTGTGTGTCTCTCCATCCCCCCACCCCCCTCATGCCCCGTGTCTGTCTACTGTTCGCCCCACCCCCCACTCATGCCCAGTATCTGTTTCCTGTTCCCCTTCATGTGCCGTGTCTGTCTCCTATTGCCCCCCACTCTCTCGCTCATGCCCAGTGTCTGTCTCCTGTTCTCCCCACCCTCCGCTCATGCCCCGTGTCTGTGTCCTGTTCCCCCCACCCCCGCTCATGCCCTGTGTTTATCTCCTGTTGCCCCACACCCCCGCTCATGCCCCGTGTCTGTCTCCTGTTCCCCCGCCCCGCTCATGCCCCGTGTCTCTCTCTTGTTGCCCCCCACCCCCCGCTCATGCCCCGTGTCTGTCTACTGTTGCCCCCCAACCCCCGCTCATGCCCCGTGTCTGTTCTCCCCACCCCCCGCTCATGCCCCGTGTCTGTTGTTCTCCCCACCCCCGCTCATGCCCCGTGTCTGTCTCCTGTTCCCCCCACCCCTCGCTCATGCCCGTGTTTGTCTCCTGTTCCCCCCACCCCCCGCTCATGCCCCGTGTCTCTCCTGTTGCCCCCCACCCCCTGCTCATGCCCCGTGTCTCTCCTGTTGCCCCCCACCTCCCGCTCATGCCCCGTGTCTGTCTCCTGTTGGCCCCCACCCCCTGCTCATGCCCTGTGTCTGTCTCCTGTTCTCCCCACCCCCTGCTCATGCTCTGTGTCTGTCTCCTGTTCCCCCCACCCCCCAGCTCATGCCCCGTGTCTGTCTCCTGTTGCCCCCCACCCCCGATCATGCCCCCGTGTCTGTCTCCTGTTGCCCCCCAACCCCCGCTCATGCCCGTGTCTCTCTCCTGTTGCCCCCCACCCCTCGCTCATGCCCCGTGTCTGTCTTCTGTACCCCCCACCACCCCCCGCTCATGCCCCCTGTCTGTCTCCTGTCCCTCCCACCCCCCGCTCATGCAACATGTCTGTCTCCTGTTGTCCCCCACCCCCCGGCTCATGCCCTGTGTCTGTTCTCCCCACCCCCGCTCATGCCCCGTGTCTGTTGTCCCCCCACCCCCCGCTCATGCCCCGTATCTGTCTCCTGTTCCCCCCACCCCTTGCTCATGCCCCGTGTCTGTCTCCTATTCCCCCACCCCCCGCTCATGCCCCATGTCTCTCCTGTTGCCCCCCACCCCCCGCTCATGCCCCGTGTCTGTCTCCTGTTCCCCCACCCCTCGCTCATGCCCCCTGTCTGTCTCCTATTCCCCCCACCCCCAGCTCATGCCCCGTGTCTTTCCTGTTGCCCCCAACCCCCGCTCATGCCCCGTGTCTCTCCTGTTGCCCCTCACCCCCTGCTCATGCCCCATGTCTGTCTCCTGTTACCCCCACCCCCCGCTCATGTCCCGTGTCTGTCTCCTGTTCTCCCCACCCCCCGCTCATGCTCCGTGTCTGTCTCCTGTTCCCCTCCATCCCCCGTTCATGCCCCGTGTCTGTCTCCTGTTGCCCCCCACCCCCCGCTCATGCCCGTGTCTGTCTCCTGTTGCCCCCCACCCCACGATCATGCCCTGTGTCTCTCTCCTGTTGCCCCCCACCCCCCGCTCATGCCCTGTGTCTGTCTCCTGTACCCCCCAACCCCCGCTCATGCCCCTTGTCTCTCTCCTGTTGCCCCCCACCTCCTGCTCATGCCCTGTGTCTGTCTCCTGTACCCCCCCACCCCCCCGCTCATGCCCCGTGTCTCTCTCCTGTTGCCCTCCACTCCCCCGCTCATGCCCCATGTCTGTCTTCTGTTCCCCCCACCCCCCGCTCATGCCCCGTGTCTGTCTCCTGTTCCCCCACCCCTCTCTCATGCCCCGTGTCTGTCTCCTGTACCCCCCACTCCGCGCTCATGCCCCATGTCTCTCTCCTGTTGCCCCCCACCCCTCCGCTCATGCCCCGTGTCTGTCTCCTGTTGCCCCCCACCTCCCCGCTCATGCCCCGTGTCTGTCTCCTGTTCTCCCCATCCCCGCTCATGCCCTGTATCTGTCTCCTGTTCCCCCCATCCCCCGCTCATGCCCCGTGTCTGTCTCCTGTTCTCCCCACTCCCCGCTCATGCCCCGTGTCTCTCTCCTGTTGGCCCCACCCCCTGCTCATGCCCCGTGTCTGTCTCCTGTTGTCCCCCACCCCCCGTTCATGCCCCGTGTCTCCCTCGTGTTTCCCCCACCCCCCGCTCATGCCCCGTGTTTCCCTCGTGTTACCCCCCACCCTCCCCGCTCATGCCCAGTGTCTCCCTCATGTTCCCCCCGCCCCCCACTCATGCCCCTTGTCTCTTTCCTTTCCCCCCACCCCCGCTCATGTCCCGTGTGTGCCCTGTACCCCCCCGCACATGCCCCGTGTCTCCCTCGTGTTCCTCCCCACCCCCTGCTCATACCCCGTGTCTCCCTCATGTTCCTCCCCACCCGCTGCTCATGCCCCGTGTCTCTCTCGTGTTCCCCCCACCACTGTTCATGCCCCATGTTTCCTTCCTTTTCCCCCCACCCCCTACTCATGCCCATGTGTCTCCCCTGTTCCCCCCCATCCCCCGCTCATGCCCTGTTGTGTTCTTTATACACCCCGCCTTCCCTTTCCATGGTGGCCATCTTGGTAAAAGATTTTCCTTCCTACACCGGGACGCCACAGGCGTCCCTGTGTAGGAAGGAAAATCTTTTTGTTTTTTTTACCACCCGGCGTTCCCACTTTGAGGACATAAGATGTTAGTGGTCTTCATCTATTGAAAAGGATGTTATGGTGACGTTGTACTAATAAAACCCTTTAAAATTTAGTAATAAAAAAATGTTACAGGGACGTTATGGTTAAGTTGCACTAATAAAAACCTATGAAATTCAATGAAAAAACTTTGTTAAAGGGACGTTATGGTTAAGTTGCGCTACTAAAAACCTATGAAATTCAGTGAAAAAACTTTGTTAAAGGGACGTTATGGTTAAATTGAGCTACTAAAAACCTATGAAATTCAGTGAAAAAACTTTGTCAAAGGGACGTTATGGTTCTGAGTAAAACCGAAAAACCCTTGAAATTCGCCAGTTATGGTAAGCTAAGCAACCATAACTTGCGCCACTACCGTGCACTGCTAAGACTAACACCCAGGACATCAAAGATGACATCACAAATGTCATTGATGACATCACTGATGACATCACATGTCTGGCTCACTCTTTTTTCTTTTGCTGACATATCTAGGCCACATGGTTTTCTTCAGTAACAGTCAGAAACTAAACATTTTATTTTATTTGTAGACGTATCCTTCAAGTAGGTTCTTAGTCCAGTCACATCATATGAAACATATACATACGGGAAGACAAAAGCTTGAAAGACAGCAATCCTTTTTGTGCATAAAGATAATCAATAGACTTATGAGCACTTTCTGATAGTTCTGTTTTTTGTTTTGTTTTATGGCTGTACTTTCCCTGTGGGTCCAATCACATCAAGTGATAAATATACATAGGGTAAATAGCAGCTTTGAAACAGAGCAATAATTTATTTGCATGAAAATAATCAGTTAAGTTATGAATTGTTTCTGCTACTACTTGTGCTTTTTTGCTAACTTCACTTTCCCTGTATATACCCATATTGGTATGTGTTCTTGTCTCCTTGTGTTTTGTCTATAGTAATGCAATTATGCAATACATGTGTTTTATTAGCTACATATTACATATTTCACAGTACACAAAAATCTATTAAGAAAACAATTATCATTTCATTATTCAACATATTAACATTACGAATATTATACCTTCATCTTGTACGCTGCACACAATGTTATGTTTCTGTATGAGTAGCTTAGTATACTAGATAGAACCCCATAATAGAATGCTATTTATATCAATGAATCGTTCAATGCACTAATTAGGGTATGGTATATATTTTGCAATGATCCTTGACACTTGTTTCGCAACATTATAATAAGAATCCCTTGTACACATATTTCATGAAAAGTACATACACATGTGATGTCATCAGTGATGTCATCAATGACATTTGTGATGTCATCTTTGATGTCCTGGGTGTTAGTCTTAGCAGTGCACGATGGTGGTACGAGTTATGGTTGCTTAGCTTACCAAAACTGTCGAATTTCAAGGGTTTTTCGGATTTACTTGGAACCATAACGTCCCTTTGACAAAGTTTTTTCACTGAATTTCATAGGTTTTTAGTAGCGCAACTTAACCATAACGTCCCTTTAACAAAGTTTTTTCACTGAATATATATATATATATATATATATATATATATATATATATATATATGTATATATATATACATAAATAATCGGGAGTCACACCATGATATCCCGTTCAACAAACCCTCCTTTTGGCCTAGTCACTTCACAGGTAACTCCACGTCTCAATGTCCATACATCCTGAACCACTATCGGAGATGTCAGTTGCCATAAGATCAGATACTAAGATTTCTTTCAGCACATATTTGTTGGAGTTTTTCTCTGTGGTGTATACTTTGCGTCCTAATGAACCCATCGCTTGTGCACAACATCCTCCTAACATCAAACACATACCAGGAAGACATTGTATACAACAGCAATGAAAAAACAAAATACCTAAAATGATCAGCAAGACCGAAAGTAATTTCCATCCCCAAGATCACAAGAAGTCCCAGATCCAAGCGCTAAGATCCCAATTTCCCTCGGGAACATGCACTTCTGAACTTAGGACGTGCAGATTCTGTATTGCCTTGAAGATACTTGGGGAGTAATCTGGCACAAAAACATAGCAAGCGGACCCCACTAATTTAAATACCCCACCACGTTCGGCCACGATGACATCTAATGCCATCCGGTTCTGAAGTGCTACTAACCTTATTGCTTTCTGTTCTAGAGTCATATTATAGAGTATGTCAGTGGTCCGGTTGATGGTCATCTCCACTACTCTCGCTAGTCTCCTGATATCTTCAGAGTTAATTATTTGTCCCCAAAATGGCACAAAGGATTTAGCTACATCACCCAGAACTTGTGCTGAAGTGTCACCATTCGCGTCTCGCCGCGGGCAAGCCTTTGAAATCTCTACAGTACTTGCAATGAATACCCAAGGTAACAGGATCCCTAAATAACAAGTTCCCTGCCAATCCCTGGGTAACCATGGAAATGCTACATTACCGCAAACAAAGTAGACAGGTTCACCTACATACAAAGGTCTGTCCTCACCAGTCAAATTCGCAACATTGGCACAACCTTTGAAATCACCCATTAACTGAGTACCATTCCTTTGTATGCAGAAAGAAACTGAATCGGGGCTATGGTTAACAGTGTAAGAAGGCGCCTTATTGCCTATAGGAGCCATCTTAAAAGAGATCAAAGATTGAAAAGGACGGGACAGTCTATCAGACAGCCTAATAGAAGCAACATTAAGCTTACTCTTTTTGCAAAAAGCGAGCATCCCAGGGGCCTCAGAACACATTTTTTGATGTTGCGGTAAATGTGAGCAGACCCAGCAATTAGATTTGTTAAAAATGGCATGTGTAGCATTCATGATGAGTAAAAGTGTGTTGTTGTGATAATTCTGTCTGTGCTGAGAGTCTCTAGGAGATAGAGTATGCAGATGCACGGAGGGAGTAGAAACAGTAGGTACATTTTCAGTAGGCAACAAATTCTCAAACGGATGTACTTCTTCTAAATACCAGAAACCTAGAACAATGACTATTGTTAAACCAATTAACATTATCACAAGACAGCAATACGTTTTCAGGGCCCACACAGTCGATTGTCCATTCTCGCAGCTGGACACATGTTCTCTTATCAGTCCTATACGAGCGGAAGCAGTTGCAGGCATTGTAGTTTTCAAACAAAAGCTCCATTGTTATCTGCTGGTGACCTCCATGCGGAGCATTTTCTTAGTCCTTCCACAAACTGTAGCCAACAGAATCCCCTTCTATGCAAATCATCGGGCCTAAAAGGACAAGCCCTTTGATGATTTCCTTCAATAGCACAGCCGAACCGTGCAGTAAGTCTATTTCTTTGGACGCAATACGTACCTTGTGCTTCCTGGTACTGAATGATCTGTGAACAACGTGTCGTCACTTCCCATTGGAAGCGACAAATCCAAAGCAGGATAGGATGCAAGACCCGGAACAAATTCAAAAGACGAAACTGTTGGAGAATGTGGAGACAAAATGGCTGTTTCCTCAGGCCTCACGGGCTCAGGGAGAATCTCTGATACACTCTCAATGCTATTTACTGCTTTGAAATTGTTGGTTGAAGTACTGGTAAGGGGTTACGTATCTTCTGTAGCGTGTGGCACTGGGTGTGGAATTCTCTTGGTGTGCGTTGCGTGGATCCAGTGTTTCCGGCCTGCTACCCGCACCGCAGTCTGTGTGACCATCAGAACTTGGAAGGGGCCCCGCCAACGTGGTGCGAGGCAAGAAGATCGTTCAAATGATTTCACGAGGACCCATTCCCCTGGTCGTATGCTGTGACGGGACCCTCGTACCATACAGGTAAAGCCTCGCGCACCTGATGATAAATCAAATACAGATTTTTAGTTAACGGGCCACAGTAATCAGAGAGAAGTACATTTTTGACATCTCGTAAAGAGCGAGACTCCGGAACATTCCAAATATTAGCTGGCCTCCCCATAACCACCTCAAATGGAGAGAGCCCAGTCTTAGTTTGAGGGGTTGTTCGCATAGATAATAACACGATCAGGAAGGCGTCCGGACATTTTAGTTTGGTGCTGGCACACGTCTAAGCAAGCTTGTTCTTGATGATGCTGTTGTGTCTTTCCACTAGTCCAGCACTCTGAGCGTGTCTAGCCGAATGGAACCGTTTATCGATCTGTAATCCAACGCATATCTGCAGAATTACAGCAGCGATAGAATGTGGACCATTGTCCGACCAGATGCCTCTCGGTAACCCAAACCTTGGAATATATTCCTTTAACATAGTCTTTGCCGTGGTCATAGCTGTGGCATCTTTGACAGGATATGCCTCAACCCATTTGCTGAAAGCACAGATTACTACTGGTACATATTTAAAATTGTTACAATGCTCCATCTCAATAAAATAAAAATGAATAACCTCAAAGGGAACATAAGGTGGACCAACACTACCCCTAGGAGTTGATGTGCCCTCTCCCACATTATGCTGCAAACAAATCATGAATCCCTGAACAAAGCGTTCAGCTATTTTAGGGATTTTGTCATTTACCCATAATTTTTGCAACATTTCAGTAATTTTACGAGCACATATGTGTGTGGGACCATGAGCCATAATGACCATCATCATAATGTATGCGTCTGGCAGTAACCATTTCCCTACAACTTTGTCCACCCAACACCCATTCTCATCCAGTTTCCACAAGCCCTCAGCCCATTTCTTAGACTCTTCTAATGTGGCATCGGCTTGGATATCCCTTACGGAATCAATACTCTCATCCAAAGTATAGGCATTTGTGGCTTCCCTTTAAGTATACATTTCTGGAGAGAGATCAGTGGCAGTCTGTTTGGCTATCTGGTCAGCAAAAGCGATCCCTTCTCCTACATGATCTACAATTTTCTGATGCGCTGTGCATTTTATGATAGCTAGCTGAGTAGGGAATGCAAGTACTGAGAGTAGCCGTACTATCAAGGAGCCATGTTGGATTTTAGTGCCATGTGAGGTCAACAAACCTCTTTCTGCCCAAAGTCTACCAAAGTTGTGAACCACCTGAAAGGCGTACTGACTGTCAGTATATATGTTTACTGTAATCCCATGGGTAAGTTGACAAGTTCGGGACAATGATATAATCTCTGCAGCCTGCGCAGAGTTATGCGTGATTCTCTTGGTTTCCACAATCATGCTCAATGTTGTGATTGCATAAGCAGCTGTGGATGTACCATCCAGGAGTTTGAAGCAGGAGCCATTGCAAAACAGCTCCCCTTGTGGATTGTTCAAAGGAGTATCTTTCAGATCGATTCTACCCTTCGTTTCTTGTTCGGTGGTGTAAAGGCAGGCATTTGAATCTTCGTCACTGCAAGCAGTACCTTGCAGGAAAGGTAAAAGTTCAGCCGGATTAAGAACACAACACCTCTTAATTTGTATGTGCGGTGCAAACACGATCAATTCATATCTCGTTAATCGTGCGGAGGTGAGGTGTTCGGTTTCAGTTCTGTTCAGTAGAACATCTACAGAGTGATGTACCATCACGGTTGAAGCATGGCCTAGAACCATTCCTTCGCTCTGTTTTACAGACGCAGCAGCAGCAGCGACAGCTCGCAAACATCTTGGCAAAGTGCATGCTACAGGATCAAGGGCGGAAGAAAAGTAGCCACACGGCCTATTCTTCCCTCCATGCTGCTGCGTTAATACAGCCAAAGCACATCCATCACATTCATGCACATACAACACAAAGGCCTTTTCATAGTTTGGTGTGCCCAAAACTGGTGCCGAGCACAATGCAGTCTTGAGCAAATCAAATGCATGCTGGTGTACCAAGGTCCACCGTAATGGTGAAGAAATACCCTTTTTTGTCAAGGCCAACATTGGTTTAATCACTAGTGAGAAGTTGGGGATCCACTGCCTACAGTAAGAAGCCATTCCTATAAAGGCTCTAACTTCCTTCTGCGTATTTGGGACAGACATGCTAGAAATAAGTTTTATCCATTCAGGCATCAACCTTCTCCCCTCCTTTGACAGGAGATAGCCTAAATAGGCGATATCTTGACAACAGTATTGAAATTTTGTAAGCAAAGCTTTATGTCCATGTTTAGCCAAGTGAATAAGCAACAACACAGTGCCCTCCTTACAAGCGCTCTCTGAGTCAGCAGCTAAAAGCAAGTCATCAACATATTGAAGTAGTGTACAAGTAGGGGGCAACTCAAGGGTATCGAGCTGCTCTTTCAAAGCCCTACTATAAATGCTCAGACTTTCCGTGTAACCTTGCGGTGCATGAGCAAAGGTAAACGAACGTCCCCCTAAGGTGAACGCGAACAGGTATCTACTGTCTTTGTGCATTGGAATACTAAAGAAAGCGTTCTTTAGATCCACAACACTAAAATGAGTAGCTGAAGCCGAGATCATAGTTAATATTGTCGTCACATCAGGCACAATTGGAAATTGTGGAGCAACGATTTTGTTGATGGCACGTAAAGCAATTATGAAACGAAAAGGAATTGCATTATCGCCTTTTTTGTACATGGGCAAAATCGGACTATTGCACAAACTACCTGCAATTTCCTCAATCACTCCTCGACGCACAAAATCGGAGACGATGCATTTCAATGCTTGCTCACCATCGACCAAAATCTTATACTGTGGAATACGTGGCAGCTTTACTCCATGTTTCAAGACAATTGTAACAGGTTCAATCTGCAAAACACCAACATCATTATCATCAATAGCCCACAAACACTCCGGAACATCACTGAATTCAAGCGGCAAAGGTCTGGTCAAGAATTGAGAGACAGAAAGTTGCTATGGTGAAATCGTCAAACACACTCCATCAGAAGAACAATGAATTACCGTATTTAATTGCTTCAACAGATTCAACCCCAACAAATTCTCCCCACAATTTGTAGTCAAAAGGAATGGACAGTGGTCCGTAAATGGACACAAAGTAATAGGTACATGCGAAGAAACAGGACAGACAACTGTTATGCCAGGAAACCCTACAGAAACATTTGTTTACCCTGAAAGTGGAATGTTTGGAACCCGTGAATGATCAATGGAACACTTCTGTGCCCCTGTATCTATCAAGAATAGATGTTTCCCATTTCCCCTAACATCTCAACGTAGGGACATTTCTGATTAACGGGAATAGGCGTTGGTTCCAAACTCGCTTCCGGCAGTCCTAACAAAACAGAATGTCGTCAAAAGGAAGTTCTTCAGAGAGGTAAACAGCACAAGGATGATCAAAAATGTTTCTATTATCCACACTCAATGCCTGATTGTCCTGGGAAAATGATTGCTGTGAATCCTGCGAAAACTGACCTCTACCAGGACCCCCTATACCTGGGTGACCTCTGGATCATCTAATCATATTTCCAAATGTGTTATTTGACCTCTGCTGGAGGATCGGGCATTGTGCACGCCAATGACCCTCTTGTCTACAATAAGCACACTGGTTAATGTTTACAGGACCCAAGGTCGCATTTCCTTGTGGAACGTACTGACCTCTAAATTGCGAATTACCCCCTCTAGGGCCTCTAACAATTTGCTGTAATAATACTTTTGTCTTTAAGTCTCCTTTTCTCTTCTCGACTCATTATTGACACGATTCTCGTAGTACCGAGCCATGTGCAATACTTCTGACTGAGACTTCGCTTGCCAAGCGCTCTCAGATGACATTATTTGCGACTGGATGTCAGGCAGCAATCCACGCACAAATTCGTCCACGAATAATCTTTTCCCAGATTCTGTGCCCAAATCTTGTCCACTGAAATCTGAAAATACCTGTTCGAACTGATTGAAGAACTCGGTACACCCTCAGACTTCCCTTGGACACAGGCAGTAAGCTTGTTCCAAATAATTCTCTTTTCGGGAATTATAGTTTTCAATTTCGTAACTATCCTGTCAGGTAAAGTTAGTATTACCTGAGGCAGTCTTTCACCAGCTGGCCTTTCTCCATCAAGTCTAATCATGTTAGTCCATGTATCTCCTAACCCTGGTACATCATCTACAGTTCTAATCTGTTTCCACAAGTCGACAGGCAGGAGTACGGGAAATAACAAATCAATATCCCTTAAGGTGAATACCGATGATTGCAAGACAAACTCTATTTCTTTGTAGAACCCTGTCGGATTTTTCCTAATGTCGGGAATAGATTGTTTAATGGTGTTCACTTCCTGTCTTGAGAACGGGACGCGAACAAACAGTGACACATAATGTGCAGGAATTTCTCAAGCAACTGTACCTGCAACAGCATCAGCAGGAATCTCCACTTTTGGAACAAATGTCGGAGGAACCTCTCTCATAAGCAACTGAGAAGTAGGCAACTCTGACCGCTTACTAAGCAACAGAGCCAAATCGAGCGCTAAAGCAGCTGAAGAAGTGTCAAAGTCTTATAAATACTCAATAACTCTGCGGGACAACAAACCTGTCTTTTTACACACTCATCCTGTAGGTACTCATCCATTACCTGTATCAATTTCTGCCGTAAACTGATTATACGTGTCATATACTTCAACAGAAGTTATCGACGTGTCTGACATCCATCTAATTGCCTCTTTCGTACAAATTCGTGTTTCCTCAGTTATCGATTTACGACAAGGAAGGAACCATTTCTGCACGAACATAACATCGAAACTATCAGCATCTTCATCATCATACCATAACCTTTCCAGCTCCCTTGTATACTCAAGAATCCTCTCAACATGCTCTTGTACTTTCTCCGCAGTATCTCTAGAAAACACTAAAGTATTCAGATCCCTCAATCCTTGTCGGAGATCTGTATTATTTAGCCTGTTCCACATTACACATAAATGGATTCCTTATCCTTCAATAAAAATGTTTTTCTCAGGAAGATTGTCTATATTAGAAAGTGTGGCGAAAATATTAGCTTATTCTCCCTTCTCCATGCAATGCTTAGCCCACGCAGTTAACTCACGTTATTTCTCTGAAGACACAGTGTTACGAGAAACAAACCTCGATCCCGCTCCCCGATCTACTACAAGCGGTGTCAAACCACTTGGAAGAGGGAGAGTAGGCACATTTTGAACATCAAGGAACGAAGGTACTATTACTGGCACAGCAGGCAAATCTGGAGGAACAGGTGGAGGAGCAAAGACAAGAGGAGGAAGAACAACTGGAGGAAGAGGAACAGTAGGAGGAACAATACGAGGAACGATAGGTGGAGCAAAAGGAATTATTGGAGGAATAACAGCAGGGAGAGGCAAAGCAGCAGGGAGAGGAACATATGGAGGTGGCACAGTGGCACCAGGCCTTCGTTCATTTAACAATTTATCGATAAGTTCATCAGAAACATGAAAGTCTTTAGAAGGATAGATTTTCTGGATACTAAGTGAGAAAACCCTCTCCATATTCCTAGCTGACTTAGACTGTTTATTTTGGTCATACAACAACGCTTTTTCGGTGTTTGTCAAAAGACAGTGCGCATGCTTTTCTCTACTTTTAAGTTGCTGCAAAGCTTCTTTCTTCCAATTCTGTAATACATCAAATGCTGCAGGTCTAGCCTTTTTCTTCAAGAATATAGATTCTAAGTATTCAATACGAGGGATTTCAAAACTACCATTGATTGGCCACTGAAGTGCGGAAGCATGTCTAGTTTGTCTGTGCCAAATATCATTAAATACTATACTACCAATGCCGTGCTTACAGTACATAGTACACGCCGGCGACCCCTCCATTGGTGCAGGTCGGCCAAATTCCAAAGACTGTCTGTCCTTGCGGAATAATGCCCTGAAGCAGGCAGACAATTTCCCTGGCATATCAGATTCCTGGTGTTACCTGGTCAATAATTGTACTTGCAAGAACAATATGCCAAAACAAATTATCAGGATACTTAAGAATCGGGTCACGACTCACCTGATCAATCCTAAGGAGGTCCGATCAGATTTCTAAATGTTCTAACAAAGGTTACCTCGTGTTTGGTGATTTCTGCAAATCTGCCCGCCTCGATATATGGACCCTCGTCAAGATGCCGACTCGGACCACGTGCTCACCGTCCAGGGATTGGGTCGTGTAGCGCTGCTGAGGTGTCGCTTCTCATCTAAGAAAGGGGTCCGCCTTTTACACCGTCTGATCCCGGTCCGATTGCCGTGTCAACCTTCAACGAGCTGGCATCAATCTTGAGGGTCCCTATTCGGGCGCCATCTGTAAAAGCAAAAGGAAATATCGAGGCTGATTACCACAAAAGGAAATACACCAAACGCGAGTTTACGAAGATACACAGATCTTTATTCAAAGTAACTGAACAGTTTTCAAAGGAACAAAGTACGAGATAGCTATCTGACACTCAGTGCATCACAACGAATACCAGCCCGTTCGATGTGAGAAGTGAGTGGGACTGTACACTAGAATATTCGCTCTTTTATACAGTTTTGTAACATGATGTCCAGCCCCTCTGTACGTTAATAATTCCCAATCTAGGGTTTGTGCCGAGTTCACTTCTGACTCGCCCAGCTATATGCATATGGATCACCTTCAGTTTACATGTTCAACAAATCACAATAGCAAGAGTATATTCTCGGATCTAACATAAGCCTTAGTACATATTTTAATACAATGCAGTTCAACAAGTGTTCACATTTAGTATTTACGTTGGCACAGGTAATCCTCGATCTATAGGTCAACAAAGGACAAGGTCTTATTACATGACCCTAACATTTGGCCTATGGGTAGTTTAGGCATTAACTTGCATACAGAGGTCAAGACGGCCATGTTACAAACAGAAGAACACTGTCCACCATTTTAGAACACAGGGTGACTTTGGAGCGAGAATCAAAATGGTGGATGAACCTAAAATGGCGGCTTAATCGATCTAAGGTCAGAACCATGCAACGTAGATTTCTTCGCGTAGCGACTGGGCTTAGGCCAATATATATATGTATATAATAAGGAGGCACAACATGACATCCCGTTCAACAGCCTCTGTGAAGGTGGTGCATCTGAAGATCGGTGGCCAGGGGTTCTATCACTAAGGCGAACAGTAGCACGGAAAGGGGGCAGCCCTGTCTGGTTCCTCTCCTTAGATGGATGTTGGATGAGCGAACGCCAGTGTGATGCTGGACATTGGTTTCTTGTAAAGGAGCGAGATTAATTGTAGAAAGTGTTTGCCTAAGCCCATCCTCTCCAGGACTGTGAAAAGGAAGGGCCACTCGATTGAGTTGAAGGCCTTTTCGGCGTCCAATAGCACTGCTACTGCCTGGCACTCTGGGTCTAGGGCTTCCATCACCCCAAACATTCTTCTTATCCCGAATGAGGTGTTCCTGCCGGGGATTAAGCCGGCTTGGTCAGCCAAAACCATGGTGGGCATGAGTGGTAGCAGTCTCTTGGTTAGGATTTTTGCGAAGATTTTGTTGTCTAAGTTTATCAATGATATTGGTCCATATGATCCACAGTTTTTTTTTAGGTTTGCCGGGTTTATGCAAGAAGATTATGTTTGCCATTTAGAGTGTTGGGGGTAAATGCGTTAGGTAAATCTTTCATGGCTTCTAGTATTTCGTCTGTTGTAATAGGAGCATTTAATGGTTCTCTCAGTTCAGCATCTGTCCAGTACAATTTGATTGTGTTGAGGTACTGTGCAGCTCAGCGGGATCTGTGGAGTAGCTTGAGTCGTATAGACCCTGGTGGAACTTGCGAAATGCCTCACCGATATCTTCTGCGGAATAGACAGGGCTGCCGGTGTCATTGATAACTGATTCAATCTTTGTAGGTTTCCTGTCTGCCGTGACAAGCCATGCTAGGAGAGCCCCGGGTTGTTGTGCTTCGCCGTACTGGTGGATCTTGTAATGTCTGTTTAGAAATGTGACTTCCCTCTCTGCTGCGCTATGGAATACCTCTAGTTCCTTCTTGATTTTGGCCAGATTCTGTGGGCTATTGTCAGATGTGAGTAGACTTTTGAGATTTTTGAGTGTGGACTCGCTGGAGCTCAGTTCCCTTCGAATCAGTTTAAGGATTCCACATTCTTTCGTTAGGCAGACCCCTGTGGTAAAGCACTTTAGGGTTTCCCATAGTGTTCCTGTTGAGGATTCCGATCCCTGATTGGTTTCGAGGAAAGACGTTATGCCTGTACGGAGTTCTTCCGCGAAGACTGTGTCTTGCAGTGCTCTGGGTTTAAATCTCCAGTTAGGCTTAGTCTTGGTCGTTCGTGATGTATTACATTCTAGAGTTAACATAGAGTGATCTGACAAGGTTCTGGCCATGATTCGGCAGTCTCCCCACAGAAGGCGGTTGTGGGAGGACACAAATAGATAGTCTATTCTCGAATAGGTGTTGTGGACCCAGGAGTGGAAGGTGTAGTCTCGGGTGTGCTGGTGTTTGTCTCTCCAGATATCTGTGAGGTTGTAGACTTTGCATATTTTGGTGATTTGTAGGCTTGCTCTGGAGGGAGCTGATGTTGTATTGTGCGACTTATCCTTGATTGGGTTGAGTGGCGTATTGAGGTTGCCGCCCCTTATGATCGTGGGTTGCCTGTTTATTTCCAAATGCGTCATTACCCATTCAAAGTTATTGGGACTATTGGTATTCGGGCCGTAGGAGTTCACCAGGGTGACTTCTTCTCCATCAATTGTTCCATGTAGCAGTAGCGATCTGCCTTCAGTGTCTTTTTTCATCGAGATGAATCTGAAGTTCGTTGATTTATTAATAAGAATGGCTACACCTCTGGCGTATGAAGAAAATGAGGCAAAGTAACGGTGACATCCCCATTCCTTTGCCCAGAGGTGTTCAGATGTCAGGCACAGGTGGGTTTCTTGGATGAAGGCTACATCAATTTTATGCTGCCCTAGATATTGTGTCACCTTTCTCACTTTGGCTGGCTGATTGCCTCCTTCAATGTTTCACGTAGCTAAATTGAAGGTGTCAGCACTTCTCCTATTTGTGCAGGTGGTCTTTTCTGTGTAGCTGCCAGCATGTGGCGACAGCAGGTCTTTATATGTGGGACTGGTTGAGATACGGCTCCCCCGTGGGCGGTGCATGTGTACAACAACAGGCTCCATTTAGCTCAATAATGCCCAACTTGTGTAGATTACCCTCCCGTTTCTTCCAAGCAACCCCCAACTTGTTTGTCACTTTCTCCCCTCCCTCTAACATAGAACTGGTGAACTTTAATTTTGCTGCGCAAGGGGCGCTTGGAGACTTCAAAGTCGAGCGGCCCAGAGGGTAAGGGATACCCAAATATCGTGCTCCATTGGGGAGGAAGTGTTTCAGGCTTTAATTGATTGCGGTTGATCATGACGGATCTCTACAGCGTTGTCCTTAACTTTTAATGCAGCCTTTGACCTAACTAGTATGCCATGCATTATTTTACATTTTTTTTAAATGCATTTGGTTTATTTCTTAAACCTTACATGTGTGCAACATATTGGTGCAATTTAAGAGTAATATGAATAAAAACAGAAAAAAGAAAGAATCTCTGAACGAAAATAGCATAGTCTTTAAAACACTTATGTATAGTTTACAGCAGTGATGTCCTTCCAAAAGTGGACAATTGTGGACACCATTTTTCTGTTGTTTCCCATTAAAATATAGCTCCACCGTGCCTCAGTGTCCAATGGGAAGGTTGTTGACTCGTATCTTTTACTGTATGTCAGCCTTTTCTGATTCAGAGCTTTGCATTCCATTATTATATGTTTGATGGTTTCTTCAGTGACTTTGCAAAATCTGCAGGTAGTACTGTTCGAGGGGTTCAGAGTCCATATGCCTAAGATTTGTCGTGTCGGAAGGATGTTTAACCTAAAACTTAGGAAGGTGTCGCATATTTGGCGATCTGGGAATAGGTTGAGGTAATGGGGCAGTTGGTTTATTGCTCTTGCTTCTCCGTTGCATTTAAGATTTAGCTTGTATTCATCTTTCTTTTTTTCTGTCTCAATCCAGTCTAGTCTGACCAGATGCTTTTTGGCTTGTTGAGGCCTTTTTGTCAGCATGTCGAGTGATATGTTTTTTTCCGAGCATGTGAGCTCTGCGGCTTCTCTCCATCTTGTCAGTACAGAGTTGTTTGGTGTTGATGGCGATGCTCTAAATATATCAAGTGTTGCGATGTTGTCTTTGTTATTCAGGTTCCTGTATGTGTCAAGGATTTTCCACATGATAATGGATTGCAAAGATTAAAGGCCGAGCTCGTAGCGTATACATGGCATGGGGGTTAATTGTGGTAGAGATAGAATTTTCCACCAGTACATGGCTTCAAGTTGGATCCATATAGATTGATCCATGTTAATCAGGCATTCCCCCCCATATGTCAAGATTGCTGTTACTTTTTGCTTGTAAAAAGCTAAGGCAGGTTTGATCAAGAACTTACCACATTTCTGGTGGATGATGAAACCCTGTCTGGCCAGCAATTTTACTTTTGATTTTAAGTGGAGTGCCCAAGGAATTTCGTTCGTTGATTGATTTATCCAAATTCCTAGATACTTGTATGTGGTGACTTGTTCCAATCGTTGGTTTTGAAGGAAGAACACCGGGAGTTTCAATTTACCTTGGGCTTTCCGTGTTAAAGTCATGACTTTGTTTTTTATATTTATGGTGAGTTTGTTGTGATCCATGTATTCAATCGTTTTGTTTAGTGCAATCTGAAGACCGCGTGGTGTTTTTGCAAGGAGAATAATGTCATCAGCATAGATCAGACATGGAATTGCACTGTTGTTAAGTTTCGGGAGGTTGATGTTAGGGGAGTTGATGCTTTCCTCGTGGTTAGATGTGAACAGGTTAATTAGGGCAGCAGCCAACGGGCAGCCTTGTTTGAGCCCATGCCATGTTCTGATTCTGTTGCTTACGATCCCATCTGCTGTCATTCTCACCTGGATCTTGGTGTTCGAATATAGGAGTTTTATAGGTGCTAGTATGTCGCTAGGGCATCCCCATAGCTCCATTTTTTTCCACAGGAGGTCCCTGTTGATGGTGTCGAAAGGCGAGTCTTAGGTCTACATATGCAACATACACTTGGGTGTTTGTCTTATCCGCTTCGTGTTTTAGCATGTTCAAAATTAATAGGTTTATGCTTGTGCCAATTCTTCTCACAAATCCCGTTTGTCGAGTTGCTTGGTGGTAGGTCAGTTTTGACCATCCGTTTAATTTTGTTAGGAGGTGGTTTGCCAATACTTTCCCCAGAGGATCTAGTAATGCCAAAGGTCGGTAATTCATCGGATCTTTGGTGGATCCCTGTTTGTATATGGGGATTATTGTTGCCAACTGCCAGGATGTAGGTATCCTTTTGGTGCTGTTGATTAGATCGATGATTGCACTGCAGAATTCCGCCCATGGTTTTGGATCCTTTTTGAGAATTGCATTTGATAGCCCATCAGGGCCAGGGACCCGTGATGCTTTTAGGTTCTGGATCGCATTTTCAATATCTTTTACTTCATATACAACTTCCCATGTGTTTTCCTTTTGGGTGATGGTTTTTCCTTGGATTGCAGGTCTTTCTTTATATAACTCGGTGAAGTATCTGGTCCAGTCTTGCTCAGCAACATCGACTATCATTGCCTCTTGTTTGTTAGTATTCGAGTTTAGCAGGTCCCACAGACGTCGGGTGTTGTTTCTGAGAATAGACATCATGTTTTCTTCATTCTCTTGTTCTTGTATCATTTTCGCATTTTTTAACCAATTTTTCAATTTTTGCTTGGCTCTATGTATTTTTATTTTTTTGGTTAAACTCGTTTTGTATTTTGCTCTTCTAACTTCTCTTTGCATTTCTTCTTTTTTTGCAGCAATCGAGTCATTATAGGTGAACTGATGCCTCGGGTGTTGAAGGTCTTTCTGGACGGTTGTCAGTTTGAACTGATTCAGCAGCCATCCGTAGTTTATTTTGCTGTTGTCTTTTAAATCAGCGTTCTTGAGTGTTTCCGTCAAGGTTTTTAGTTTGTGGTGGGCAATTTTGAGTCGGTTCATTGTGGAGTTTACCGTTATTGGAGGGATGCGTATTCTCCTTGGGGAAGTGCCGCTTGAGTCCCACAAGCGTTTCAGGATGTAATGGTCGCTTAGGTTGCTGGATATGTTTTCTACTTCCTTGATGGCTGCTGAAATTCTTTTCGTGACATAAAAATAGTCTATTATGGATTGCTTGTTTCCACATGACCAGGATGGAGTGGGGGTCAATGCGTCTTTGTTTATTGCATCCAGGCGGATGAAGTTCCTATTGTCTAGTGCAGCTGACCATCTTCTTGCACGGGGTTCAAGTCGATGTTCTTCTAGCTTTTTTCCTTTCGAGTCATAAATATGGAAATTAAAGTCGCCACATAAGATGTGGTCTATACCTTCGTATTTCTGTGTGTTGATGTCAATTATGGAAAGGATTGTGTCTATTGTCTGCTCGTCTTCATGTTTCTTTGGGTTCCAATAACTGTTGGTAATGCTCAGGTATTTGGAGGGGTTCCCTACATCATTTGTGGTTTGTTCCAGTTCCGGTGATATTTGTTTTTTGAGTATTGTGTTTTGTGCGCAGGAGTCTAAGTTTGTGTATTCTATGACCTCAAAGGAAAGGTCATGTCTGATTAAGGTGATGAGACCGGCTGAAAATCTACCTGCCTTTCCTGCAATTGCGGGATTGGTCTGCGTGAGGTATCCTTCGCAGATTGGAGGAACAGTGAGCCAGGTCTCTTGTAAGCATATTATGCTGGCATTATTCAAACCTGCATGTGCTTTGTGGAACAAATGTGAGTGACCACGTGTGTTCCATGAACAACATGTCACGAGCTGATTAATATCTGAATTTCGTTGTTATAGTGAAGTTTTGTCGTTGTGATCATTGGTGCTATTTGTTGAGTCGAGGTTTCTCCAGAAGGAGGTTTTTTCAATACTTCTCCTGGTGCCTGCTCTTCTCAGTCTATGCTGAAGGGTTGTAGAAGCTGATGTCACTTTCATTGGCGCTCTTGTTGTGCGGGTCTCAGAGCTTGGTGTATTCTAGATCTTGGGTGCTGCTAATTTCTGAATACATTTGGCTGTTTTCTAGAACGTGCTCATGGTGTATGTTTTCATATTGCTGAGCGAAGCATTCTACTATTGATAAATTGAAACCAAGGTATTTTATGTCTTTCTTGGATGAAGCAATTTTCCTCAGAGTTTTTTCTGTGTGACAATGTATCAAAATGTCCTCCAGACTTTTGTCGTTGATGAATTCAATTGTTTTCAAATCTTTCGTGGTGATCGTCTTTACATTTGGGATGGCTTGAAATAGGCAAAGGGTGTTAGTCCTGTTCATGATCAGTTTTACATCACGATTTGTTGTCCTTTCTAGTTTTAATATATACCGATGGATCTTGTGAAGTGGGTCAACAAATTGTGGATATTTTAGTGGGCTCATTTGTTCTATCTGGCTAGATTTCTTTGGTTTGGGATGCGTCTGGTCGTCTGGATTCAAGGTTTGGTCCGAGTTCGCTGACTCTGAGGGCGTAGAGGTTGAAGAGTTTGATGAAGTTAGATCGCCATCTGAGATCTCCTCACATGATATCTCTGCAGTTATCTTCGGGCTTTCATGGGTCTCTTCATAGCAGTCCAGTATTATCATTGATGACGTGTTGATTTGATCTCCTTGTTCAGTTGGTTTCTCAGGATTTTCGTTCGCTTTATGTTCAATTTCTTGGTCAGAGTATGTTGACAAGTTCATCAATGATTCTATGTTTCCTTCGTCACTGTCCTCTGTTCCAGTAAAGGGGATTGAGTTGTTGGTTTGTTGAATCTCTTCTGATGCTTTCTTTGAATGTCCTTGCAGATTACATTGCATTGGTATGCTCCTTTTAGATCTGTCTATTTTTGTTTCTTGACGCTGGTTTTGTATAGCTTTTTTATTTTCATTTACACTGTGCATTAGATTTCTCCGAAATGCTCTTTAGCCATTTTGACGCTTTTTAGTTAAGGTCTTTTTTGTTTTTTTCTTTTCTTTTAGGTGCTTCACTTGGATTTTGTTGTTCAAAGATGCTGTCATTTTGCGTCCCCTTTTTTGGCTTTCCTATGGGGGTGTCTGTTTTAGGATTTTGGTCAGACGCTTCAGAGGACAGGATTTTGGCAGCATCACAGGGGGTGAGTCTGGAGTTAGGTCAATTAGTAGAATATCGCAGTCAATGTTCTTATTCTCAATTAGAGAAACCTTTTGATTTAAAGTTGACTTCTTTTTTTGGTTTATAGTTTGCGTCCCATTATTAGTGTTTTTTGCCTCCTTGGGTTCTGTTCGTGTATTCAAGCTTTTTGTCGCTGTTATCGCGATAAGAGCTTCGATTAGTGCGGCTTTATCCAATCTGTCTTGTCTTGCTATTTGAGCAAGTCATTGTTGCCAGTTGTAACTGATCTCTGCTTCTTTATTAAGACGTTCTTGGATTTTTGCTATTATCACTTCAAGACTCTTTTGTTTGGCGTATATTGAGGCCAGTAATGTTGTGTGCTCTTTCACAGTCTCCATGTTCGATTCATGGAGCTTTATGTATGGGATCATGGTTTGGGTCGTCACCGCCATCAACATGTTTTGGAGGTCGACCATGGAGGTCACTATAGACTCTTGGGGAGCTGTCAAAGTTGTTGCGCAAGTGCACTTTCTCTGTTCATTCATTGGATCCATTTTCTCTGGGCACATTGATTGGTTTTTGTTGACCATGGGATTACTAGATGTAGGGTTCATCTCTGTTCTGCTTGTCAGAGGGAGCGTTTGGTTTGTTGTTTTTTTAAGCTTTGTATTTTTGTCCTGTAATTCAATTAAAGCCTCAATTTCAGTCAGATCGAGTGATAATCGCTCCATACATTTAGCATTGAAGGGGAATGTATTTGTGGATTTCTGTTCAGGGGTCCTTATACTTTCATAATGATTCTTCCATTGAGTCTTTGCGTGCATTGCTCTCTCTTTTTGTGAGTATAGGCTGAGAATGGATGAGCGATCCTTTCCTCTCGCTTCATACTCGCCACTGGTTCCTGACGACCCTGGTTCTTCTTTAAAGTGGTAGATAGATATGTCGATTGTAACTGCACTCCCGTCGAGGCAGAGGAGTGGTTCTTAGGTATGTTTCGCTGTATATCTTTCAATGTGGTTTGTTTGGTTTTCTCTTCTGTAAAATTGGTCACAGTGTTAGACTCAATCAAGCAGTGCTTCATTTTGTGTTTTGCGGTGGGTTGTGTCTCAAAGCTGATTTCTTTGTTTCCGTGGCGAGGATTAACGCTGTCTAGCTTTGAGACTGTCGGAGCATCTACCGTGTTTGTTTCTGCATCACTGTGACAGGTTTGGCTGTCTACATTGGATATGTCGCAGTCCGCCTGTCTGTAGGAGTTTATTAGGCTGTCTGGATCCTTGGTTGATATGTGCATTTCCTCCATGATTTTTGTTCGCATCCTGGTATTGGGGTGTATATTCAGTGCAACTTGCTCTTTCACTTCTGCCATAATTATTCTGATTTGTTTATTTTATTTTGTGAGTGTTTTGTATTCGTGTCTTTTGTATGACTTTGGTCTTTGGTGTCAACAAATCCCGGATACAGATTCAAGCCCAGGGGGGCCGGTAAAGGGTGCTTGTTGCCGAGGCTGCCGGTGCCGCTCCTCCACACCAAGTGGTGCGGCGGGCTGGGCAGGGCGGTGTCAAAGGACTGGTCGGGCTACTTCGCCTGATTGAGTGTGACGCAGTAGAGCGGGTTTCGGAGGTCTGGGGCCAACGCCGGTTGCGCCAACCTCTTCACCAGCAAACAAACGTTCAGGAGGGAGCAGGAAGACAGGCAGTTGTCATGGACAGGTGGTGAAATTCAATTGTGCTGAGGGAGGAAAAAAATAAAATAAAAAGGAAGAAGAAAAAGCCGGGGAGTCACACAGCTTATGCACCAAGTTCTGGGGCTCAAGGCGAATGGGTCAAAGGACAAAGTCCCGCAGTCCCCACGCGCGAGGCCCGCAGCTAGCAATCTGTGTTTCGCAATTCCGCATGTGACTTGTCAGATCAAAAGAGCAGGGGGTGCTCGAGGCATGAGGGTCAAAGGACAGAGTCCCGTAGTCCCCCGTCCACTATCCCCACAAGCAGGCAGTTCCTGGGATAGATACTTTGTTTGTTATTAAGGATGGGGTACCAGCCATCTTTTAGTCTTAGATATCAGTTCTGCCAGCTATCAATGTTTGTTAGACCCGGTGCAGATAAGGGGGGAAAAGCACGCTTCCAGGTGTGTTTCTTACCTGGAGCTTCCTGCTTTCCGCGAGTCCCGCGGACTCCCACAGACTCCACACTCATCCTCCACACTCCGCTAATCCATTAATTCCGGCGTCATTTGATGCACAGTCATTATCAGGAAAAAGAAAATCCCCCCACCTCAATGAAAATCTTCTGTTAAAGGTATGTTCCACACAGCTCCACCACCGCCTCCATGGCTGCCTTGGAACCTTGCCCGAGAATCCCAGCCTCCTCCTGTGAGATCGGCAGCAGTGTGGGTGTGCACTTACAATTTAATACTCTCATACTGCATGTTAGTGCCTTATTTACTAATTCACTAGATACAAGGGAAACGTGTCCTCCCTGCTCCACCCAAGGCCCAACTGGTATGATCAGGGTTGGAGAGATCCTTTTGATAAACTCTCCTTTTTGTGTCCCCCAACACCCATAATAAACTCAGCCGAATCTGTGTTCTGACAACTCCGTCAGCTAACTCTGTTTTACTGAACCCCATCTGGCTATCCCATCTCTAGGCCCAGCAGCTGGGCCTTAAGACACAAGCTACTCCTCCTTGATGCTGCCCAATGAGGCTGAAACATGTCTGGGGATGGTTGCGGTCTCTTGAGAAGGCATGTGACCTAGCAATTCAGGTGGACTTGCCCTTTGGAGGTGGGACCAAGCCTGATTTGTCTATGGCCTTTCCCCCTTCTATAATGGCTTGGCAGGTGAGGAATGATTGTCTGCAGGGTTTTCCAGAGCAAATGCCAGAGGTTTAAGATTAGTTCTAATCGTTCCAGACATCACCCCTTTTTTTGCTTTTTCGGCCAAAGTGGGACGGGTATGCCCATGCGCGCTTACCCAATCTACTCATCACTGAGTTGCATATGGTCTTTTTCTTTTTGTAACAGCTTGGCTGGTGAAGAATAGAGGCCTATATGGTTGCCCAGAGCAATTGCCAGAGGTTTAAGATACATTCTCAACCTTCCAGCCATCCCTTCTTTGTTTTTGTCTTGTCACCCTGAGTGGGATGGGTATGCCAAGACTTGGGTCCCATTCCTGCTGGACCCAGAGACCCAAACAACTCTTCACTGATAATGCCCAATGAGGTTGCAACATGTTGTCTGGGGATGCTTGTAGAATTGTGCAGAAGGAATGTGACCTAGCAGTTTGGGTTGGACTACCCTTTTGGGGGTGGGACAAAGCCTTGCATATGGTCTTTCCCCATTATCTAATGGCTTGGCAGGCGAAGAACAATAGTCTGAAGGGTTGCTCAGAGCAATTGGCAGAGGTTTAAGATTGATTCTAAACCTTCCAGCCATCACCTCTTTGTTTTTGCTTTCTCTCCCCATCTGACTATCAGTGAGCTGGAATCCAATATGATTATCTATTTAGCATGCCTCACAATTCATAGGAACACTGGAGTACACCTTTAGGACATGACACATCCACATCATGACTTAACATCACTACACTAGTAATGGCCTCCATGAAACTCTTGATGCCGCCCTTCTTTTGATTATATTTTCTTCTGGTCAAAGCACTGAAAATTATACATTCATCCCAACAATCACAAAACCAAGCAGGTTTTACAGCTCTCACTGTGAGTGCTAATACCTTACAAAAGTGGCAGATTGAACACTAACTTTAAAAGTGTTAGAAGTAAGAAGGCACCAAGTATGAATCATCACACTAAAACATGGTTTAATTGCATGTGTTTGCATATATCGTACTTTATGTATATATGGTTAACACCACTTATCTGGTCTTTGATTGTCATTCAGTTCAGTACCTTCACAAATAAGGATGACAAGCTGACATGAATTGAATGTATCTTTAAAGTATCTCACAAATGTGCTTGTCATTGAATCCAATCCATGCCTGAACACTTTTCTTCTCTTCTTATTACGGCTGTTAAAGTGTCACTAGAGTTGTCATCTCTGCTGGCAATTGAACAGTCCCTTGAAATTATAAATACTATTTACAGGCAATGTAATACTCTTTTTTATTTCATCTCTGTTCAGACTACTGTTTGCAAAATGGTCCTTCAACGATCAGTGTTTCAAAGCAATAACAATGGCAATAAGGTGCTATACAAATATACACAAACAAAACATATCTCCAGACTTTACTCTGGAAAACTCGCCCCCTTCATATTACTAGACTTCCCTCTAGACAATCCACTGCTTTCATATCCCACACTTACCTCTGGATAAACCAACCTACCTCTATACCCTGACACCTCCATTATTGAGTCTGTCATGTAAGTACTATATTACCTGTGGTTGGCCATGTAGGCTTGCAGAATGATGTTGTAAAGTATTGTGAGTGTATGTGTGAAAGCATGAAGCATGGGACAGCAGTATATGACCATACGCGCTCTGCATCACAGGTCTTTTTGTAATTGCAGGGTGTGTTCCTGCTTGTGATTTGCTGTAGGGCCGATCTCTCACATTGGGTGGCACAAAGGGAAACTTCTATGCAGTCGAGTAGACATACAATGCTAAGGATTTGGGGAATTTGATATAAGTGCCCTCTGATGAAAACGATGACATTTGAGGTGGTAATTAGTGCAATGTGAGCAGAGGCAGTTAGAATGATGGTACATTATACCTGGCCAAACACACATGGACATATTGGTTGAGATATGCCATGTAACATGAGAGCTGGAATGGGC
This sequence comes from Ambystoma mexicanum, assembly GCF_040938575.1. Taxonomy (NCBI): domain Eukaryota; kingdom Metazoa; phylum Chordata; class Amphibia; order Caudata; family Ambystomatidae; genus Ambystoma; species Ambystoma mexicanum. Next base: position 406,314,677 of record NC_090931.1, on the reverse strand, counting down.
TGGTGGCACATATGTTTGGAATGGCCACCACCTTTGGTGGAGGTGGTATTCCTGTGCGATTTCTCATTTGACTTTCTAGGTCACCCTCTTTGAGCTGGAGCACACACATGATGCTGGACCCACTCAAGTGATATAACGTTAGGTTCTGGGTGGCCGTTAGTGTCACTGGGAATGGTCAGAATGTGGGAAAGAGTGGCTCCCTCATCTGTAGGGCCCTCTAATTTAGATCTCTTCCTATATCCACCTATTAAAAAGGATACGCATCTCGCCAATGCGGTGCTACAGTGATCCACCCCTGGCAGCATGGTTGGCTTTGGCGTTGTGTGACATCTGGGTGGGCCATTTCTTTGCTTTTGGGGTTGATGGGCCTCAAATATGCTATGTTATGTTATTTTGCATTTATATAGCGCCTTATATACCATTGGTATGGTCTGAAGGCGCTGGTAGGTTGAACACCCTTGGGAACCGAAGTTCAGATCAGTAGAGAGAGAGTAGAGGGAATCAAAAGGTGCGTGTGAGCACCGGGTATGTGTGCAGCTCGTGCAGTATTTGTGTAGAAGCTGCTTCTTAGCGGTTGGTGTGGTGGTTGAGAGATCAGGAGTATTTGTTGGTTCTGGCAGGTTATATCCAGACTGGATGTGGCTGAGTTAGGCCTGAGGAGAACTCCTGGCTGGGGGGTGTGTAACCAGCAGTGTTTACTTAGAATGATGTGGAGTGAGTGGCGGATGTTGATATGCGAATAGTTATACCGAATGGTGTCATAGTATCCCTGTGTTCTAGTTGAGTGGTGATGTAAAGGAGAGAGTAAGCATGATGGTGTGATATGATGGGTTATATGCTCTTTCAAATGTTATCTGCATTCCAGACCATGCTATACACGTTTCGCAATTCTATGTGCTCCAGTCTGTTCCATGCACTCCTATCCACTCCATGCACCCCAGTCTGCTCTATACATTCCGGTCCGCTCCATGCACTCAAGCATTCCGGCCCACCCTGCGCGCTCGGGTCTGCCCTGCGTACTCTAGTCTGCCCCAACATTCACAATTCTGTCTAAGTGTGGACATGCTAATATTCACAATTCCGTCCAGGTGTGGACATGCCAACACTCAATACTCACAACTCTGTCTAGGTATATGTATCGCTAAACATCAACTGGAAGCCCCGACCACCATCTTTTTGCAGGAAGCAAAGTAAATTGTGGGGGCGGAGGGGCTTAATTCTGAATATTATGTTAATTACCACATATTGCCTTTCTTCTCTTCCTGTCTAGTGTTTATCACATGAGGTATATGAGGGTTACAATATATATATATATATATATATATATATATATATATATATATATATATATATATATTATAATTTCCCAATGAGATGGTTTTGCCTCATACTATTTACTCACAGTCTGCAGCACAAGGGGTTCTCATGGACAGTCACTGAACATCCCAGGCCACTGGAATCATCTACATAGTCAGTGCCTTTACGGAGGGACCTCCCAGTGAGTAACTGGTGCCTCACTCTATGGTGCAAATCATTTACAAAGCGAAAGACAGGAGATGGTCCATCCATTAAGCTTTGGGGATCTGCTTGTTGAAGGGAAGTGGATGGGCTGGAAAGCCATATGAAGTGTGACTTGGGTTAAGGGCAGTGCTTAATTTGTAAAAAAATAAGTGCCAGTGCCCAAAAAATATTGGCCCCATTATGCTGGGCACAGCGCCGCACTCAGCACGGCCGTGCCAGTTCAGTGCTAGACCTACCTAGATCGGCCCACCACCAGCCCATCACACTGCTGCTGCTCCATGTCACATGTTTGGCGCTGCAGCAACTGCTGGCACAGGCTAGTAGTAAATACGCAACTAAGACATGCTCCTCCAGTAACTGTGCCTCGATGCCGCCGGGCTGTGTGAGTGCTTTAAAAATGCAAATAAATTAAAAAGCATTCTGTTTCAGTAACTCTTGCACTGTATTTGTCTCTACCCCTTCTGCCCCATCTGACAGTCTGTTATAGTACACCAAATATTGTTAATCAGTTACCTCCAAGAAGAGCACCCTCCCCTCAGCCCGTTCTTCAGTCACCTCATCCAGGTGTTTTGTGTAATCATTTACTCTCAAGCCCTTATCAGTCATCACATCTCATAAATGCATCCCCCTACACCCTTCCTTCAAGCATGAGCATGGTGTTGTATAACTTGGAATAAGTCATTTCTGCAAGACATTGTTGTGAAATCAATGGCCTGTGCTACTTCTGCTTTAGGGCCTCTTTCCACCTTAACACATATTAAAAAACTAAATATGTTTTGTCACCCATTATTCAGGAGCCAGGGGAGAATGCATATTTGGATTTCTACTTCCCACTGACATGTTCTTGACATACTTCACTAAACTGCGGGGTGTAACAGACGCCCACCTCCCTATCTGAGGATTGCTAGCTAAGGATATCATGTGCTCTCATTCGGTGCACATGCTCGGAGCGTATTGTACCCAGGTGAAGGGGCCACATCTGGTGTATAAACCACACATCAGGATAGAAAACATGCGCTGGAATTATGTAAAAAAATGACAGCAAAAGACTGTTAAGAATTATACACGTATACTCAACTAGAGCTTTTATTTATGACGACAGATTAGAGGGCATGTGCATCGTTTTTATCCCCGTCTAGTTTCCATGTGTGTATCTTTAAGCCTGAAATGGCATTTCAGAAGTTCGTCTTTGCGTGGGCTTTTCTCGCGAAGTGAAGCCGGTTTGGTTTCGGCCCAATATGTGCACCCTTCCGGGTCCCCTCGCTGAAGCTCGTTTGTGAACTAATGAGGCCGATAACATTAAAAGGAAGAACGGAAACACCCAGGCAAAAATTACACCGTTCATGTTTCGCTTACATGAATGCTATCCAGGGTCGGACTAGGGCATACAATTGTCTCGAGTCGGGCTCGGCACCAATGAATAAGTGGCCAAAGTTGCAAACGACAATTCATTCCTTTTGTGACACACTAGTGGGACCACGTTGCCGCCCGTGCCCCTACCGGTCCTGGGCTTTGCCCTCCCTTGCCTCTATCACTTAGGCTACCTTTTGTGGGGCCACCACTGCCACGGCCATGCTGAGCCTGATGATGACAAAAATAGGTGCGCAGCGCAGCGGCCCCACGGAAGGTTAGCTTTTATAAGAAAAAACGTATATTTGGGTGGTTGGGGCCCATGACTTTCGAAGTGCACATTGGCACCCGCACAAATGAAAATGCAGGCAGAGGGGGGCCCAAGGAAGCAACTAGGCCCCACCAGGCAGTGCAGCAGGGCAGGCTCTCTCTCTCACAAGTCAGGACCGACAATGGCACGCCTCGACACCTTCACATCACAGTAACTCGTGAAATGAAGGTGGCGCTGCACTGCCTTCTGTGGCAACAACAACACGTCACCATGTAATTTCACTGGCTCAGAAGAACAGCCAATGAAAACTGCACCTTCTGTGTTACTATACAGAATGTATCAAATACTGCATAGTAACAACAGAATGGTAGTTTTCATTGGCTGTTGTTTGTAACAGTTTGTTGCTCATTGCTATTGCTTGCCCCTCCCAGGCCCAGCCAGCCATGGCCTGCAAGCTGCAAGCACGAGAGAGATCGAGATCAGAATGACAAATCCCAATGATTTATAATTGAAGCAAAGCGAAGTGGAAAAACAAACAAAGCAATTGCACGTATGCTGGCCCCACATGAGTTCCGGTGCCCAAAAAAGAGTGCCGGTGTTGGGCACCGGTAACGACCCCCACAAATTAAGCACTTGTTAAGGGTAGCTCGGATCTGCAACTCCTAACATGGAATGTCCGGGGCTATGCTAAAACATGCAATATTCTGTCCTATGTGCGTCGGCATGCTATCAACATTTTATTTCTACAAGAAACACATATAATGGACTTAAAGCTTGCCTGTGTTGTGCAATCCTGGGCCACGAACAGATATAGCATGACATACTTAAACTATACTTATACACAAGAAAATATTTTTGGGGCTAACCCTAAAGTGCTCAACATGCGCGTGGTACTGAATCTATACATTGTGCACAGGTTTTTGGAGAACTGCAATCAGGGTTACAATGAGGCTACGCCACCAACTTATAATTGATAAAGATTTAAAATTCTGTACCCAATTGATTGTGCTTATCCCATATATTATAAATGCAAATATCCCTCAAATATATTCATAAAGTTCGCAGCCACCCCCTTTTATTTCTGCATGAGGTAAATTAAAAAGATGTCCTCAAATATTAAACAATAATATTTAAAAAAATATTTCCATTCCCATCCAAAGCACTGAATAATTTGCAAATTGGATTGATTAGGTTTTCACAACATCTATAAGCCTTGAAAGGACCAGTGGTCGAAACATGTAAAGGCTGTGCCTGTGGATGGACAGACTTTTTGTTGACTTCTTTTTTATTTACCTGATGTGGGTCCCTGTGAGCTTGCTGAATAGTTACTCAAATATTTGAGGACTATTTGCATTTATAATATATGTGACAAGTGCAATCTATTAGCCGGTCCGTGGCTCAGTGGACTAATGAATCCACTACAGGGGCCTGTGTTTGACCTCATGATCACAGGTTCGAATCCCAGCAGGTCCACCCAGCCCTTCATCCTTCTGAGGTCCATAAAATGAGTACCATTAACTTGGGTAACAAGAAACATCTGTTATTAGCGCCAAGATGTCCCTCTGAGGGTGAACGTGAGCTTCACAAATACGCTTGTTATGTGTTATGTTATTGGGTACAGACTTTTCAATCTGTATACACAAGGCTGTGCATTTTCAATGCGTAGATGCCAAAGTAGACACCGAGGGGCATTATGCATATGCTGCCCGGATGGCGGGCAACCACAAAATACAATTACTAAAAGTCTAAGATAAAAATATTGATGATGCTCACTTCCTTGATGCAATGGCCAGATTATTGGCAAAGCCCACCTGATGTTATAACGTAATGGGCCAGAGATTTCAACAGTGTCTGGGCTGTGGCTAACCACTGCACCCATGGTGGGCTCAGGTTGGAGACTCGGGCTGCCACCATAGTCAGACAGGTGGCAGAGATGTTTAACCTAATACATTGTTGGCGAGCAAAACACCCCAGTGATAGGCAATACGCACATCTCTCACGCCTGTTTGCTGGTCTCAAGCTCTGCTGTAGGATCGGTGAAAGAGTGCTCCATATTAGCAGGAGCACTATCAGACCAAAGCCCTGTCTCACTTCATATAGTGTGGCCTGCTGCTGTTTCTCCACGAGCACCATAGAGATTTAAATTTCAAAAGCTGAGATTTAGGAGCTGATTAATGTAATTGTTAGCATCATGCAAAGTGACCCTTAGACTTCATAAATGAGATTAGAAGGGCAATAGACATCTACTTTGACAACCACGTGGGTTCGGCCTGAAGAAGGGAGCATACTGGGAAGCATTACAAGTCTTTATTAATGGAGCTTGCACATAGCTCTCAACTCACCCGCTTTTGCCAGGTGTCACCCGCCTTGAAAGCAGATGAATCACCCGCCAAGTCCCTCATACACCCATTCACTTCTATGGGCCTCTCACCCGCCAAAAAGAAAATTGGGTGTTTTCACCCGCAATGGTGAAAAAAAAGGTTGGGGGATATGGCTTGCATCTCAAAAGAGAAAGATGTCAGTAGAGATATACGCAGTAGACTCAACAAATTAGAAATCAAATAAACTCACATACAAGCCCAGTGTGACCACGATGACACTAATAACATGCATAGCTGGCTATATGAAGAGCTTGAGCAATTTACCAAGGTGCCAGATTCGGAAGTCAAGTGTACGAAAACAGGGTGGAGGGGAGAAACCGAGCAGATCGCTGGTGTGGATCGCACACAGGGAGAGAAGAACAACTGAGATACATACTGTAAACAAGGGATATTGATAAACGTATAGTTGAGCACGCAGAGGTAAAGTATTTGAGAACTTCCACAAAGCATAATACGTGTAGCGTACTAATTTCTCTCACGAGGTTATACATGAGTATCTCACCAAAGTAAACTTCTCTAAATTTAAAGTTGCTGACAATGAGGCTTTAAATGCTCCTATTAAGGGAAGCAAACTGCAAAAGGCTATACAATCCCTTCCATGGGTGAAGACAACCAGACCGCATGGCCTCACAGCAGAATTTTACACAACATATCAAGAAATAGTGATCCCCCATCTTTGCGGGATCTACCAGGAGGCATTCGAAGAGAGGCAACTAACGAAATCGATGTTGGAAGCAAACGTGATCCTCTCATTGAAAGCAGGCAAACCTCCTGACAGGCTTGCATCCTACAGACCACTCTCATTACTTAATCTCCACTATTACATATTGGCAAAAGTGCTTTCAGACAGGCTGAGTAATTACCTACCGACCTTGTGTCCCCTTGACCACTATGATTGTGTTCCTGGACGCTCCACAAAACTAAACATAGAGCACTTCTTCAACACACTATCAACAGCCACTAACAGTGTAGTTTCAGCCTTTCTGGATGCAGAAAAGGCCATTGATTCTGTTGAATGGAATTTCATTTGCAAGGTCTCTCAAACTATGGACGTGTCTCGAGCCTGGTCAGCTGTATGAAATTACTATAGACAACTTGACAGCTGGTGTCATAAAAAACCACCACTCATCTCCCATACTCAAGTCGACGAGAGGTATAAGGCATAGTTGCCCCCTATCACTTATACTATTTGCCGTATTGATGATGGTAAGACAGAACTGACACGCAGCGGCATTCAAATATATAGCCAGCACATGTTGATATTGCTAGTCACAGATGATATAGTGCTATATGTCACCAACCCACATATGAATTTACCCCTGATAACAGAAAACATCACAAACTACAAAAATCTAGCTGGCTTGTCGATAAACTGGAGCAAATCTGATTTCTATCCACTAACACTTGCACAGGGTCTGTCTCTGCTACCCTACAGACCCCTTATGTGCACTTATTAGATACCCATTTGTCTGCGCTTCACTCTTTCACTTGCCACCTGCTGGCCGCACTACTTGTTGTTTTGATCCCGTGTTCAGCACTTTCCACTCCTGCCCTGCTCCTTGCACCTTCCCCTTCCCTCCCCCCTGCACTTGTGATATGATGGGTTAGGTTATTTATAACGCACTTAATACCCAAAGCTTTCTAACTGGGGACCCCGGGATCGAACCTGTGTTGGTCTGTGTCATCTTGCTTCCAAGGCGAGCACGTTGCCGCTGAGCTATCCTCCCGAATCTCAATGCCATCTCAATGTCACTGGCCTAGTAAGATTGTTGTCTTGTCCTCCCTTGTAGGCCTCCTTTGCCTCGTCGTGCCTTGAAACACTTGTGTATAGGCACGCTACAAATAAAATATCATATCATATCCACCCCTGTGGTATCTATTAGCCCATTCTTTTAGCAAATGTAAATGGAGCCCCAATTGAGTAAGATAACTGGGTATACAAATCCCCTCCACAGCTGTAGACCTATTTGAAGCTAACTATGCACCACTACTGCAATGGTTAGAGGCTCACATCAACAGGTGGACGGCACTGCCACTTACCATAATGGGGAATGAGGCAATAATAAAAAAATGATAATTTTCACAAAATGTCTTTACCTATTTCAAGCACTGAGGGTCGATTCATATAATTTTGCGAAGAAATTGCGGAAAAGGCTGCACGTCAAATTGGACAATGCGAGAGCCTGTGTGCGGATAGAAATATATGTGTGCAAAGCGTATTCATAGAATTGTTCACTGTGGGATATTTTCACCCATTCCAATATGCCCCACTGCACCACTTTACAAATGGGGAAAGAAACAGCCAAAACTGGATCTGCTAACCACTGTGTGCACAAAAATCTGCAAAACTGCGTATGGGTCACAATCACAAAAGGTTGCACACCCTGTCACACACAGACAAAGTGGTGGGGTGAAAACAGAATTATCACTACAGGAGCATGCCATTGGGCCTTGCCACATTCGACATGGAGAAAAACAGCACAAGTGTGCTTATAACCGAAAGTGCCTTTTAAAATGTAGCATTGCAACCTTCAAAGTGCTGTTTTGGCACTAGATCCATTCATTTTCCAGTCAACCATTGAAATGAAAAGGGTACTGACATTACAGATCATTCACGTGGCTCCGAGCAGCCGGGCCTCATTGACTGACATCAGCAAAGAAATGTATCTCATGGTACACCAGCCAGCAACATTTGTTTTCAGTTCCATGGGAAAAAAGCGGCTAAAAATGGCAACATGTAACCATTTCAGCTCTGCAAAGAGAACTCCAAGGAAAGGTTGGATACATACATACTGACTGCAGACAAATCCCAGCACTCAAGGGAAGATCTGATGCTGAATATAATGTATGTGCTGCAGAGGACAATCTGATGTAAAGGACTCAATTTTGTGTGCTTTTTCAGGAAGGAAGTGCAAAATCGCCTGTTTAAAGCATGTTTTTGTGAAATGCCTAATTCTTTAAATGTCAAAATCCACCTATAAACTATGTTCATTTATATGTATTAATGAAAGATGTAGGTAACTTAAAGTCAAAACCCAGTCTTGAGTTAATTAAATATTTAATTCTGAGCTGACAGCATCAGCCTAGGAATGGTTCACACCTCACTACTGGCAGGAAAGGACTAATTGGTGCTGGGAGGTTTTCACATACTCATGACAAAGAACCCATCAGACTTTTGTCTGGGACTCAGCTGAAGACAATGGCAGGCTTGAACACTCATCCCTACAGGGGAGGGGCAGGACACTTCCCTCTCATGGATGAGGACCCCCACCCTGATCAAAGGAATTTGACAGCTGTTGCAGTTGAAAGTAAAGTTTAAAAAAAAACAGCTTGGAACTTTGGTGGTTAAAAGCCTATTTGTAATTAAGCTGTAAAAACCTTTAATTTTGCACTTGAAGGAGGATTAAATCTAAAAATTGGTGGTTGTAAATCTTATTTTATGCTCTTTCGTTGAAGACGTGATTGAACCTGGTACTGCATAAGCAACAAAAGTTAAAAAGAAACACTAATTTCACCAATACTATTAATGCTGCAAATCTAACATTGTATACCCTTGTTCTAGTGGTGATTGCACAGATATGTACTGGGTTAGGAATTGTTAGGCCAAATCTTTATGATTAAAATTAACAAGTTTCCACAGAAAGACAAACAGGGTAATTCATAGAATTTCGCAGAAAAGTGTCGCAAGCGGCTGGCGCAGAGTGTCCGCGTGCGATTGTCTGCGCCAGGCACGTGCGCTAAAACCGATTTCCGCGCACAGCGAATTCATGGATTTTAGGCTCCCAAACCAGCCGTGGCGCAGAGTATCGCAGCGACCCTGCAGCAGCGCCAGTAACGCCCCCAAGAACGCCCTCGCGCAAGGAAAAGCCATCAAAATCGCTAAATCATCGCAAAGGGCTGCGCTAACCCTGGACCAGTTTACAGGGCTGCCAAACAAGGAACGCAAAGCGGGTAACGTGCATATCAGGGGTACGCATGAAGTTATACACGCGATTAGCCAGGGTACGTGTATTTCAGGGGCGCGCGGGAAGTTCCACACGCGAATAGCCTGGGCGCGTGTATTTCAGGGGTGCGCAGAAAGTTTTACACGCGATTTCAGCAGGGTACGTGTATTTCAGGGGTGCGCGGGAAGTTCCACACGCGAATAGCCTGGGCGCGTGTATTTCAGGGGTGCGCGGGAATTTTTACACGCGATTTCAGCAGGGTACGTGTATTTCAGGGGTGCGTGGGAAGTTCCACACGCGATTAGGCTGGGTGGGTCCTCACAGGTGTTCCCTGTACACCCTCGATGGCCCCTGCAGGCAGCCCACAAAACAGGGGACTACCCTGCACACCTGCTCATGTCCCCCTGCACCCCCACCCCCCAGCAGTGCAGGGGCACCCTCCACCAGGCCCCCACTCATGTCTCCCACCACCCCCACCCCCCAGCAGGGCAGGGGCACCCTCCACCAGGCCCCCACCCATGTCTCCCACCACCCCCACCCCCCAGCCACCAGGGGCAGCCTCCACCAGGCCCCCACTCATGTCTCCCACCACCCCCTGCCCCCACCATCCAGGGGCACCCTCCACAAGGCCCCCACTCATGTCTCCCACCACCCCCACCCCCCACCATCCAGGGGCACCCTCCACCAGGCCCCCACTCATGTCTCCCACCACCCCCACCCCCCACCATCCAGGGTCACCCTCCACCAGGCCCCCACTCATGTCTCCCAGCGTGCTACGTGTATTTCAGGGGTGTGCGGGAAGTTCCACATGCGAATAATTAGCCTGGGCGCGTGCATTATAGGGGTGCGCGGGAAGTTTTACACGCGATTTCAGCAGGGCACGTGTATTTCAGGGGTGCGCGGGAAGTTCCACACGCGAATAGCCGGGGCGCGTGTATTTCAGGGGTGCGCGGGAAGTTTTACACGCGATTTCAGCAGGGTACGTGTATTTCAGGGGTGCGCGGGAAGTTCCACACGCGAATAGCCTGGGCGCGTGTATTTCAGGGGTGCGCGGTAAGTTCCAAACGCGAATAGCCTGGGCGCGTGTATTTCAGGGGTGCGCGGGAAGTTCCACACGCGAATAGCCTGGGCGCGTGTATTTCAGGGGTGCGCGGGAAGTTCCACACGCGATTAGGCTGGGTGGGTCCTCACAGGTGTTCCCTGTACACCCTCGACGGCCCCTGCAGGCAGCCCACAAAACAGGGGACTACCCTGCACACCTGCTCATGTCCCCCTGCACCACCACCCCCCAGCAGTGCAGGAGCACCCTCCACCAGGCCCCCACTCATGTCTCCCACCACCCCCACCCCCCAGCATCCAGGGGCACTCTCCACCAGGCCCCCACTCATGTCTCCCACCACCCCCACCCCCAGCAGTGCAGGGGCACCCTCCACCAGGCCCCCACCCATGTCTCCCACCACCCCCACCCCCCAGCCACCAGGGGCAGCCTCCACCAGCCCCCCACTCATGTCTCCCACCACCCCCACCCCCCACCATCCAGGGGCACCCTCCACCAGGCCCCCACTCATGTCTCCCACCACCCCCACCCCCCACCATCCAGGGGCACCCTCCACCAGGCCCCCACTCATGTCTCCCAGCGTGCTACGTGTATTTCAGGGGTGCGCGGGAAGTTCCACACGCGAATAGCCTGGGCGTGTGTATTTCAGGGGTGCGCGGGAAGTTTTACACGCGATTTCAGCAGGGTACGTGTATTTCAGGGGTGCGCGGGAAGTTCCACACGCGAATAGCCGGGGCGCGTGTATTTCAGGGGTGCGCGGGAAGTTTTACACGCGATTTCAGCAGGGTACGTGTATTTCAGGGGTGCGCGGGGAGTTCCACACGCAAATAGCCTGTGCGCGTGTATTTCAGGGGTGCGCGGGAAGTTCCACACGCGAATAGCCTGGGCGCGTGTATTTCAGGGGTGCGCGGGACGTTTTACACGCGATTTCAGCAGGGTACGTGTATTTCAGGGGTGCGCGGGAAGTTCCACACGCGAATAGCCGGGGCGCGTGTATTTCAGGGGTGTGCGGGAAGTTCCACATGCGAATAGCCTGGTCGCGTGCTTTTCAGGGGTGCGCGGGAAGTTTTACACGCGATTTCAGCAGGGTACGTGTATTTCAGGGGTGCGTGGGAAGTTCCACACGCGAATAGTTGGGGCGCGTGTATTTCAGGGGTGCGCGGGAAGTTCCACACGCGAATAGCCTGGGCGCGTGTATTTCAGGGGTGCGCGGGAAGTTCCACACGCGAATAGCCTGGGCACGTGTATTTCAGGGGTGCGCGGGAAGTTTTACACGCGATTTCAGCAGGGTACGTGTATTTCAGGGGTGCGCGGGAAGTTCCACACGCGAATAGCCGGGGCGCGTGTATTTCAGGGGTGCGCGGGAAGTTCCACACTCGAATAGCCTGGGCGCGTGTATTTCAGGGGTGCGCGGGAAGTTCCACACGCGAATAGCCGTGGCGCGTGTATTTCAGGGGTGCGCGGGAAGTTCCAAATGCGATTAGGCTGGGTGGGTCCTCACAGGTGTTCCCTGTACACCCTCGACGGCCCCTGCAGGCAGCCCACAAAACAGGGGACTACCCTGCACACCTGCTCATGTCCCCCTGCACCACCACCCCCCAGCAGTGCAGGAGCACCCTCCACCAGGCCCCCACTCATGTCTCCCACCACCCCCACCCCCCAGCATCCAGGGGCACTCTCCACCAGGCCCCCACTCATGTCTCCCACCACCCCCACCCCCAGCAGTGCAGGGGCACCCTCCACCAGGCCCCCACCCATGTCTCCCACCACCCCCACCCCCCAGCCACCAGGGGCAGCCTCCACCAGGCCCCCACTCATGTCTCCCACCACCCCCACCCCCCACCATCCAGGGGCACCCTCCACCAGGCCCCCACTCATGTCTCCCACCACCCCCACCCCCCACCATCCAGGGGCACCCTCCACCAGGCCCCCACTCATGTCTCCCAGCGTGCTACGTGTATTTCAGGGGTGCCCGGGAAGTTCCAAACGCGAATAGCCTGGGCGCGTGTATTTCAGGGGTGCGCGGGAAGTTCCACACGCGAATAGCCTGGGCGCGTGTATTTCAGGGGTGCGCGGGAAGTTCCACACGCGATTAGGCTGGGTGGGTCCTCACAGGTGTTCCCTGTACACCCTCGACGGCCCCTGCAGGCAGCCCACAAAACAGGGGACTACCCTGCACACCTGCTCATGCCCCCCTGCACCACCACCCCCCAGCAGTGCAGGAGCACCCTCCACCAGGCCCCCACTCATGTCTCCCACCACCCCCACCCCCCAGCATCCAGGGGCACTCTCCACCAGGCCCCCACTCATGTCTCCCACCACCCCCACCCCCAGCAGTGCAGGGGCAACCTCCACCAGGCCCCCACCCATGTCTCCCACCACCCCCACCCCCCAGCCACCAGGGGCAGCCTCCACCAGGCCCCCACTCATGTCTCCCACCACCCCCACCCCCCACCATCCAGTGGCACCCTCCACCAGGCCCCCACTCATGTCTCCCACCACCCCCACCCCCCACCATCCAGGGGCACCCTCCACCAGGCCCCCACTCATGTCTCCCAGCATGCTACGTGTATTTCAGGGGTGCGCGGGAAGTTCCACACGCGAATAGCCTGGGCGCGTGTATTTCAGGGGTGCGTGGGAAGTTTTACACGCGATTTCAGCAGGGTACGTGTATTTCAGGGGTGCGCGGGAAGTTCCACACGCGAATAGCCGGGGCGCGTGTATTTCAGGGGTGCGCGGGAAGTTTTACACGCGATTTCAGCAGGGTACGTGTATTTCAGGGGTGCGCGGGAAGTTCCACACACGAATAGCCAGGGCGCGTGTATTTCAGGGGTGCGCGGGAAGTTCCACACGCGAATAGCCTGGACGCGTGTATTTCAGGGGTGCGCGGGAAGTTTTACACGCAATTTCAGCAGGGTACGTGTATTTCAGGGGTGCGCGGGAAGTTCCACACGCGAATAGCCGGGGCGCGTGTATTTCAGGGGTGTGCGGGAAGTTCCACATGCGAATAGCCTGGGCGCGTGCATTTCAGGTGTGCGCGGGAAGTTTTACACGCGATTTCAGCAGGGTACGTGTATTTCAGGGGTGCGCGGGAAGTTCCACACGCGAATAGCCGGGGCGCGTGTATTTCAGGGGTGCGCGGGAAGTTCCACACGCGAATAGCCTGGGCGCGTGTATTTCAGGGGTGCGCTGGAAGTTCCACTCGCGAATAGCCTGGGCGCGTGTATTTCAGGGATGCGCGGGAAGTTTTACACGCGATTTCAGCAGGGTACGTGTATTTCAGGGGTGCGCGGGAAGTTCCACACGCGAATAGCCTGGGCGCGTGTATTTCAGGGGTGCGCGGGAAGTTCCAAACGCGAATAGCCTGGGCGCGTGTATATCAAGGGTGCGCGGGAAGTTCCACACGCGAATAGCCTGGGCGCATGTATTTCAGGGGTGCGCGGGAAGTTCCACACGCGATTAGGCTGGGTGGGTCCTCACAGGTGTTATCTGTACACCCTCGACCGCCCCTGCAGGCAGCCCACAAAACAGGGGACTACCCTGCACACCTGCTCATGTCCCCCTGCACCACCACCCCCCAGCAGTGCAGGAGCACCCTCCACCAGGCCCCCACTCATGTCTCCCACCACCCCCACCCCCCAACATCCAGGGGCACTCTCCACCAGGCCCCCACTCATGTCTCCCACCACCCCCACCCCCAGCAGTGCAGGGGCACCCTCCACCAGGCCCCCACCCATGTCTCCCACCACCCCCACCCCCCAGCCACCAGGGGCAGCCTCCACCAGGCCCCCACTCATGTCTCCCACCACCCCCACCCCCCACCATCCAGGGGCACCCTCCACCAGGCCCCCACTCATGTCTCCCACCACCCCCACCCCCCACCATCCAGGGGCACCCTCCACCAGGCCCCCACTCATGTCTCCCAGCGTGCTACGTGTATTTCAGGGGTGCGCGGGAAGTTCCACACGCGAATAGCCTGGGCGCGTGTATTTCAGGGGTGCGCGGGAAGTTTTACACGCGATTTTAGCAGGGTACGTGTATTTCAGGGGTGCGCGGGAAGTTCCACACGCGAATAGTGTTAGGGAGAATTCTCTGTTTAGGCTGAATTTCCCTACCTAGTGAGTCCCCCAGCAGCTTTGCTGGATTTCTGGGGTTTATTTTTTTTCTCCTGCCAAGAGTGAGACTCTTTTACCCTCACTCTTGGGCATGTTGAAGTGGGTTTTCTTGGTTAAACCTTGTGTTGAATGGGCTATGGGGTCTTTTACTCCATAGGGCCTCATGTATTTTTTTGGATGTGGGTTACACAGCACCCTCCATGCCGTAACCCAGGGGTGTCCTAGGGACTCCCCAACATAGACTCCATACCCTGGGACTGACTACTGTCTCCCAGGGCATGTAAAGTCACCAAAGACTTTACTAGTCTTAAATCCTGAACAGAACCAGTACGAACCATCATATTGTGGACGTACTGGCTGGGGCAATTCGATTGCCCCAGGGTCTGTTAGTCGAGGGGGCACGTCTCCGTCCCCCCTGATCGAGTTTTGGCTGGTGGCAGTGGAAACTACTTTTTATATTCGACCGTGAATATTTTCCTATGGGATTTCCCATTGTTTTAGGCTAACACATTTAATTATTTATTTACGGTAGCCTTAAACATACCGCCGGTTTATATATTTATTATTATAACTCCGGTTGGGATTTTTTGCCAAAACTTGATACTAAAATGGCGTTGGCGTTCGCCTCTGTAACTCTGACCCAAAGTGGAGCCCTTTGTCCCACTTTTGGCGGGCTTCTCCACAGAAGCCCTCCAAAGTGGTGCCACTCTGTCTGGGGTACTTAGGAGGGGTGGAGGGGGATTTAGGCACCCTGGATTGAGTTACCTAGGTAACTCAAGTCGCACTCCGTCCTGATTGGCCCAAGTGGTGAGCCGGCCGGCCCACCACTTAGCATGGTTGAGTGACAGCTAGGCTGGGTGAATGGGGGTTTGCTGCATAAAAGCATGGCTTTGGGGACTGGAACTTCAGAAGTCGCCACAGGACCTAAGGATCCAACGAGGGACGAGCTGAGCTGATCTGCTACGACGACACCGCCGGTGGAGCCCTGCTGAACCATCTCACCACTTTTCCCGACGACCGAGGAGAACTCTTAACGGAGTGGCTCGTTCCCTTGACTGGTGGGGACAACCAGTTTTCACCTTCTTTCCGTTCTTCGAGGTATCCCGTGGCCGCCTTGCCAGTGCCAAGCACCCCGGCAACCGGAACCCCACCACTTTTACCCCAACCGCGAAAGTCGGTCCAACCCTTTAACCGGAGGACTCCGCGGCTGGTTTCTTCCCGGGCATTGCAACGACCTTCTTCTTCTGCTCTTCAGTGAGATCTTCTTCTCCCCTGACCGACGTCGAGCCTTGCTGCCACTGCCTGGAACAACTGCCCCCGCTGGAGGATCCTTTCCGTTAAGGTACCGTGTTCCGCCTGGCTTCCCTTGCCACCGACTGTACGAGGTAGTTTTAGCCCTCGGCTTTCGATCCTGGGATTGCCTGGGACACTTTGGCTAAACTTTCTGAGCCTCTCTAACGCTTTTCCGAACTCTTTTGCAAGACTCTGAATCCCTACCAACTGTGTGATCTTGGGCACGTTTTCGCTCTGTCTGCTCTAAGAGTGGGCCCTGCTTAGTGACTTTTGCTCACCTGTGACTTTGTGCTTCTTTGAGCTTACCAAAAGTGTTCTTGACCTTAGAGTGGTGTGTTTATCCTAATTCTGCTCTTTTTCCCTCCCTTCTTTAACCTACTAGAGTGTCATCTAACGTTAAGCGCTCACCTCTGTTTTAATTATGTGGTGTTAACCTAGAGTTGTCTAGATAGGAATAAGGATTGGGACTGCTTTCCATATAACTGTGTTTGGAGTGTTTTATTATATTTTGCTAGAGTGTTTTCAATTTGTGTGTTCTTAAAAATAAATAACTATATACTTTTGAAACCAAGCTCTGGTCAGTGTTTGCTTGTGCTATTGTGCCGGAGTACATATTGTGTATACTTTGCATACTGCCTAACTCTTCTTGAGGGAAGTCTGACTGCTCAGCCACAGCTACCAGGTAAATCTGGGTGGTGCAGACTGCTACCAAGTGGGTTTACTGCTATACCTGTAGTCTTAAATCTTTTGCAGTGTTCCCCAAGGGAACTGCACAGGTTTCTGCCTAACAAATAGCCGGGGCAAGTGTATTTCAGGGGTGCGCAGGAAGTTTTATACGCGATTTCAGCAGGGTACGTGTATTTCAGGGGTGCGCGGGAAGTTCCACACGCGAATAGCCTGGGCGCGTGTATTTCAGGGGTGCGCGGGAAGTTCCACACGCGAATAGCCTGGGCGCGTGTATTTCAGGGGTGCGCGGGAAGTTTTACACGCGATTTCAGCAGGATACGTGTATTTCAGGGGTGCGCGGGAAGTTCCACACGCGAATAGCCGGGGCGCGTGTATTTCAGGGGTGCGCTGGAAGTTCCACACGCGAATAGCCTGGGCGCGTGTATTTCAGGGGTGCGCGGGAAGTTCCACACGCGAATAGCCTGGGCGCGTGTATTTCAGGGGTGCGCGGGAAGTTTTACACGCGATTTCAGCAGGGTACGTGTATTTCAGGGGTGCGCGGGAAGTTCCACACGCGAATAGCCGGGGCGCGTGTATTTCAGAGGTGCGCGGGAAGTTCCACACTCGAATAGCCTGGGCGCGTGTATTTCAGGGGTGCGCGGGAAGTTCCAAACGCGAATAGCCGTGGCGCGTGTATTTCAGGGGTGCGCGGGAAGTTCCACATGCGATTAGGCTGGGTGGGTCCTCACAGGTGTTCCCTGTACACCCTCGACGGCCCCTGCAGGCAGCCCACAAAACAGGGGACTACCCTGCACACCTGCTCATGTCCCCCTGCACCCCCACCCCCCAGCAGTGCAGGGGCAGCCTCCACCAGGCCCCCACCCATGTCTCCCACCACCCCCACCCCCCAGCCACCAGGGGCACCCTCCACCAGGCCCCCACTCATGTCTCCCACCACCCCCACCCCCCAGCAGTGCAGGGGCAGCCTCCACCAGGCCCCCACTCATGTCTACCACCACCCCCACCCCCCAGCAGTGCAGGGGCACCCTCCACCAGGCCCCCACTCATGTCTACCACCACCCCCACCCCCCAGCAGTGCAGGGGCAGCAGGCAGTCAGGCAGCAGCAGATGGCAGGTGGGAGCGTGCTCGGGGCTCTGGGGGGGCAGTAGTTCGGCCTTCCGGGCAGGAGCGTGGTATTCCGTGTGCTTACGCGTGGCCAGCTTGGTACGGAGTGATTTGGCACGTGAAAATCCTGCACGTCAGCGTGAAAACCGAGGAAAGGCCCTTAGCGCGTAAGCGCGTCAGCACGCATACGCGATTCTATTGGACCAAAGGCCCTCAGCGCGTAAGCGCGTCTGTGACGTGACCCGCACGGATGTTTCCCACACAGCACGTGATGACAGAGCACACGTAGAAAGACTGGACTTCAGAGTGTAATCGCGTGTGATTGGTGGAAATGGCCCTACACACAGAAGTGACAAAGCGTGTAATTGGTGGAAATGGCCCTAGCGCGTACAGGCCGCGTAAGTGACGCTGGACGTGTGGGCCTGTATAAAAGGTACGCGTAGAACACCATTTCCTTGTACGTGCTTTTCGTGGAGAGCGAGTGGGTGAATTCTGTACTTCTTGTCGTTTCACACGCGATTTACTTCACAGCGTTTCAAGTTCGTATTCCCTGTTACCTCTGACAGCTTTTTCTCTTTTTTCTCTTTTACTGGTTTACCTGGGCCTGTTCCCTCAAACAGTGTTCCCTTCTACTGTTGTCCTGTCTCCTCAGACAGCGTACCAATCTTCTTTTGACGGGGGTGTTGCCAACCAAACGCGCTCCTTTTTCACGCTCTTTTACCTGGCAGACGGTGAGTCACGCACGTATCTAACATCTGTGCTTGCCCCGTGTGTAGCCTACCCCTTCAGAGGTCATTCTAGGCTGCGTGTGACACGCATACGTTCATTCTTGTGTTACTGGGTGCCACAGCGTAGTGCAGGTTTTTCTTTCTGCACACGTGGTCTAGGAGGGGTTGCGTGCACGTCATCTCCCTTTTTTGGGCCTCCTGTGCGTAGCCTGACCCGTCATCTTTCCCCAGGGGTTACAATCAGCCTTGCAAGAGCACTAGGGTACAATTACCATCTGGTACCCAACCCCTTTGACCCCCAATTGCCCAGGACAATATTTTACAGCCACTCCCATACGCACATTAACATCAGGGCCATGGCAGGGAGGCGAGGATTCCGTAAGGGTGGCAAAGGTGGAAGAGCCACAAGTGGTGGCCGTGGTGGATCCGGTAGGGGACGTGGTCGTTACTTGCAGGGTGAGCCTGTCCCCCCATGTGTGGAGGACCAGTCAAGGGCACCCATAATCCCCCCCCCTCCTGTTGAGGCTGATGTGGCTGACACCATCCATGCTCAGCCCTTGTTGGACCAGCCCATTGTGGCACCAGACCTGGCTGACTCCATGGCTGACTTCCAGGTCAGCAGGCCTATGACACGTGCGCTGGTGCACGTTGATGTCACCATGCCACGTGCATCTGGGGCAGCAAGGTCATCTGCTGCACCAAGTAGGCAGGGCGGAGAGGCTGCAGGGGCAGCTGCGGCTCCATCCACCCCAGCCCTCACACACCCAGCCCAGACAGTGTCGGTCCTAGTCCATGCTGCTGACATTCCCCCTGACACCATCACACTGTAGCCAATGCCTGCACCAACTCCCATGCTGAGAGTGCAATCCCGCACTCCTGATACAGAGTCCACCAGGGCTCCTGCCCCTAGTGTCCAGAGCGGCGCAGGACACTCAGGATCACCACCACCTTCCAAGCGGAAGAGGAAGAGTGCTCGTCCGGCACAGGTTGATGCTCCAGACACGGCTACACAGTCCGGCCCATCCAGGAAGCCCAGCTTCACGGATGACGAACTGAATGCACTTGTCGAGTATGTGTCCGCACATGACAACGAGATGGTCATTGTTGCAGGATCCAAGACCACACCTGCACAACGCCAGGCACACTGGCAGACCGTTGCGGACATCGTAAGTGCCCTTGGAATCGTGAGGCGCACAGCCAATGATTGCTATAAGCGCTGGAATGACCTAAAGCGCAGGGTAAAGAGTAAGCTGGCCTCAAGTCATGCCGCAACTCTAGTGACTGCAGGTGGGTCTCCAGTAGTAGACATGGAACTCACTCCACATGAGTCAGTCGCTGGGACCTACGTCACGGAGGAACAGATCCAAGGCGTGGGAGATCTGGCTGATTACGAGGCATTGTCCGGTGAGTGCACATGCATGTGTGTGTCATCCATGTGCATGGTGTGTGTGAGGGCTTCTGTTTGTGTGACAGGTGAGAGTGTGTGCGCCTGAGTCGTATGGGTCAGCCATGTGCTTCATGCACTACATCCTGCGCAGCTGCATTTGGCCATAGCAGTATCCCTTCTGCCAACAGTAGACATCTAGCCCAACTGCACGCCAGTTGCCATTGAAGTGTCACCTTGCCACAACATTGTTGCTTGATTTTTCACTGTTCATTTAGTCAGATTGTTTGCATTCCACCACTATTACTAGGCATGTCGCAGTCCTCTAGTCACATGTCTGACATGGCTATGGTAAAGTGGAGTGACTTTGTTACCTGGATATCATTTGTACAAACATGTCCCTGTGCAATTGCACCATTTCGGACTGGCAGCTCCAGGTGAAGAATCTGACCTGTTTGAATTAGAAAAGCTATTACATGCGGGAACTGGACTGAATGAATAGGTGCTGCCCTCCTCTCCATCTTCACTCAATAGCAATGGTACATGCCATCTGTGTGATGGCATGTGTGTTTCACCTGCCAATCACAGGCCAATGTGTGATGCCACTGCCAGGCAGCATGCAGAAAATGTGTTCATCTTCCATCTTGGTGTCATCAGTGTGTGCCATTTGCCTGCCCTTCATACGCAGTGAGGGTGCATGCATGGGAGGGTTTTAGTCATGTGGGACATGTGTCAAACAAGTACTGGTTCTCTTGCTTCTCAGCCCTCATTGTGTGCCATGGTGCTAATGCCTGTTTCCATTTCTTTGTTTTAATGTCTTTGCAGGGGAAGACGCACCTGATACTGCTGGGGTTGTGGAGATGGTGCAGACCCAGGAGGGGTCCGAGGGCCGACCAACCACCAGTGAGGGACGTGGTGTGGTGGTGGGTGAGAACCCACAAGTGCTGCAGGTCCTGCTCTCAAGGGGTGTCTCTGGCTGCACCTCCCCCGAGCTGTACTCAGGTGTTGATTCGGATGAGACCTACGTGCCGTCGCAGGTGAGTGTTCAAGGGAGGGATTCTGTTCTGTCACACGCACCTGCACCAGGGTCAGAACCCTCAATGGGGATGTCAGTGTTGGCAGCTACGCCTTTGGTGGTTACGGATGCAGGGTCACACTCCGCGACATCTGATCCTGTTCCTGGGCCAGCAGATCAGAGGGGGAATGCAGTCCTGCAGCCTCAGGCAGTGCCGGCACAGCAAGGCGCAGTTCGCCTTGCCCCAGGCAGGTGTGGTGCCCGCCGACGTGGTGGCCGTACGCCACCTGGCAATACCGCATGGGAGCAATCCATTTACGGTATGGCAACCCAACAGGCAGCATCATCCGAGATGATGGCTCAGGCCATGGATAGGGTGGCCACTCCCATTGTCCCCCCTGAAAGGCTGATGGAGCGACTAGAGCAGGCAACCGACTCCATCTGCCAGTCACACAGGGAGGACATGTTGGGGTCCAACAGGGACAGGCGGGCGGCACTGGTGACTCTGCAGGAGGCCATCTCCATTGAGTCCCAGGGCCACAGGGAAGCCCTGAGGCAGGAGCTCCTTCACCTCAGGACGACTCTTGTTGAGCTTGAGGCTTCAAAGGACAGAACAGCAGCTGGAGCGTCTCACCCGTACGCTCTCAGCTGAGATGCAGGCAACGAGGGCGGAGGTCCGGGCATCCCGTGAGTTGTTGCATGGGGACCTCTGCACACTCATCCTCCAGAACCAGACCTACCACACCCGCATGCTTGCAGCCATGGAGGAGCATACTAGGGCCTTGCGTGGGCTGCCTCCCATAGTGCAACCACCTCCGGATGCAGCTGCACAGGGTGATAATAGCGACAGCAGTGATACTCCCACAATAGGGTAGCCGTGTGGGCCATGAGCCCATGGAGGTGTTTTTTTTTCAAAGGATCCATGCAGGTGGGTTCTGGTGTGCATCCTGTCCTCGGACCTCCTGGGTGGCCTCCCCAACCCCCCCGGGCCCTTCAATGGCCATTTTTGATTTTTTTTTATTTTTATTTTTATTTTTATTTATTTTATTCCCTATTTTTTTGGGACGATTTGTTGGCTTCCGTGGTTCCTGTGGGCATACGCTGCATTGTGGCTGGGCACATGCAGGCTTGTAATGTATTTGGTTCAGATGCTTGGGTTTGAGTCACACACACCCCTCCTGCTTCCCGTTTCCATGGGCCTGCAAAGGGTGTGCCCAAGTGACAGTGAATTACACAGTGACGTTGGACTCCCATGAGCTGTGTGGGCAGTCTGTAGTCAATACTGTGTATACATTCCTAGTGCATATTGCTGTTGTGTTGTACACTGCATGTTGCATTGATGTGTAACTCATCTTCTGTGTCTACCTCCCAATTTGCAGGTCCCTTCCTCATGTCTACACAAGGACCTCTAGTCTGGAGATGTGGTCCATGTTGGCAGCAGTGCACCTACAACTCTACATGGCGCCAACACTGCACAGTTGGTAGTGGTGGGAGTGCAGGCATTTCCAGGTGGTGAGACTACTAATATTTAACATTAGTGATGTCAGTTTAATGGTAGTACGTGCTCAAGTTTGTTGTTGGTCCGGCATTACTGTGAGCATTTCAGGTGTTGCAAGTATCTAATAGGGACACTGTACATTGTGACACTAGTGTCATGTTGTGTGGATTACTTTGTTTACCTGCAAATAGCATGACATGGCACGGTGTGTGGTGTGGCGTTGCTGGGGTTGGGTTGGCTGACATGGCACTGTCCTCTTGTTGC
The DNA here is from genome assembly GCF_040938575.1 of Ambystoma mexicanum. Classification (NCBI taxonomy): domain Eukaryota; kingdom Metazoa; phylum Chordata; class Amphibia; order Caudata; family Ambystomatidae; genus Ambystoma; species Ambystoma mexicanum. The sequence continues at coordinate 406,292,064 of NC_090931.1, read as the reverse complement.
ATTTTGCAAGTGGGTATTCATTTTAGCTGCTTGAATGTGCAACTTCACAAAACTGCATTGGTGGTGTCTGTGTGGGTAGGGATGCACACATTGTGACACTTCCAGGTGAGCAATCTCAGGCTGATATGGTTTTCACGGTTCTTTCTCCAGACATTCAGGGTCAGTGTCAAGTTGAGTCATCATTGATTGTCAGATGGAATGTGGCAGGGCAGTGTGCACTCCCCAGGGGTGTGATTTCTATGTGAAGTAATTAGCCACTACCTGTGTACGGGCTGCCTCCCACCGTGCCCTTTCCCCTCCCATGCGCAGCGGCTGTGCATGTGGTTGGGGATGGGGGGGCACCACCATGTCCACGGCCAGGCCCCGGCATGTTGCAACGTTGTGCAGGACACATGCTGCCACTATGATCCTGCACACTACTGGCGGAGCGTACAACAGTGCCCGCCAGAACGGTCAAGGGAGCAAAAGCGTGACTTCAGCACTCCGAATGTGCGCTCCACTATGCCCCGGGTTGTAATGTGGCCTGCGTTATATCTTACCTGGGGTGGCGTGGTGGGGTTCCAAATTGGAGTCATCATGTGGGGGCTGAGAGGGTAGGCACTGTCCCCTGTGGAGGTGGTGATTGGTATCATTGGTGGGGTTGTGACCTTGCTCAGTATCTGACATGCATGCATGTGCAGTGGCATTCATACTCACCAAGCAGCCATGTATCGCCATACCGCCCAGCTTCTAGGTCCCGGCTTAGGGTGGACATTCGGTAAATAAAGCTGTCGTGGGTGGACCCGGGATAGTTGGCATATACTGAGGTGATGATTCCCTTGGCATTACATACTACCTGCACGTTGATGGAATGCCAGTGCTTGCGGTTCCTATAGATGTGCTCAGATGCCCTGGGGGGACGTAGAGCCACATGGGTGCAGTCGATGGCACCTAGCACTTTGGGGAATCGTGCCACAGCGTAGAAATCCAGGGCGGCAGCATGCCTTTCTGCAGGGGTTCTGGGCAGGTATATGTGCCTGCGGACTGATGGGCGTGCAGTGATGATGTTCAAGACCTGGTGTGGGCAGCGTGACTGGGTGACCTGTGATACACCACCCACAATGGCACTTGTCCGCTGAAATGATCCAGTGGCTAAGAAGTGCATTACATTGAGGACCTTCTCCAGGGGGCTGAGTGCTTGGGAGCACAGGGTGGGTGATGTGAGGTCATCCTCCCACTCACTCACCAGGTCCAGTATGATGTGTGGTGGAAACCTGTACCTCCCATGCACCTGGTCATCAGGCATCCCGAAAAGGCTGGTTCTGGGTGTGAATATTCTGGCTCTGACTATCCTCCTCCTCCTCCTCCTTTGGTAGGCCACGCCCACTGCTGCTAGGAACGGTATGTTCATCCTGGGTCTGAGCTTGTTATTTTTTTAGCGCGCAAATTAATGCGTCGCGCGTGTTGTAGGCGAGCGTGTGACTCACGCACCCCTGAAATCCAGTACCCAGTCCAATAGCGTGTGGAAATTCCCGCGCACACCGGGATACAGGTGCGCTGACGTACTTGCATGTGTAAGTGTCCGCGCACACCTGATATACACGTACATAGGACAATCGCGTGTACGCGCACTTTTGTCCAATTATGCGCGATGACACCCTGACGTGCTGTCCAATTACACGCAATGAGACTCTGCCGTGCTGTCCAATTACACGCGATGACACTCTGACGTGCAGTCTTTCCACGTGTGCTCTGTCATCATGTGCTGTGTGGGAATCACCCGTGCGGGTCACGTCACAGACGCGCTTACGCGCTGAGGGCCTTTGGTCCAATAGATTCGCGTATGCGTGCTGACGCACTTACACGCTAAGGGGCTTTCCTCGGTTTTCACGCTGACGTGCAGGATTTTCACGTGCCAAATCACTCCGTACCAAGCTGGCCACGCGTAAGCACACGGAAGACCACGCTCCTGCCCAGAAGGCCGGACTACTGCCCCCCAGAGCCCCGAGCTCACTCCCACCTGCCATCTGCTGCTGCCTGACTGCCTGCTGCCCACGTGCACTGCCATTTGCTGCCTGCACATCAGCCAGGGGTGCTGTTGCTGTGACCACCCCTGCTGGAACCGAAGACTCCCGACTGGAATTCCATCGCTCCACAGCCCAGCCCCAGGACCCAGTTGCCCACCCACTCCTGCCTCTGGGGTTGTCATGTCGGGGCAAACACCATCTGTGACCACTGACAACCCCCGGCCAGAGTGGCAGAGGGGCACCAGCTTCAGTGCCACCGAAGTTGGTGTCCTGGTGGAGCAGGTCCTGGGGCAGTATGATGCCCTCTTCGGAAGTTCCCGCGGCGACAAGGAAGGACGGACTCGGATCTGGACTGACATCGTGACTGCCATCAACGCGGAGGGGGTGGCAGTCCGGGACTTACAACATGTCAGGAAGCGCTGGGAGGACTTCAGGTCCAGGACCCTGAACAAGGCCCGGCGCCTCTTGAAGGCAGCGGATGCCAAGGGGCGCCGGGGCTACTTGTCGGAAGAACAGATGGGGGTCCTGGAACGCATATCCCCAGCCCTCCACGTCCAGGTCCTAGAGAAGCAGACCCGTCTGGAGTCGAGCGGTGAGTATACATGCATCCTGATTGTGAGCAGTGCGTGTGGTGATTATTCGGCATTGTGCCGGTTGCACATCTGTTTGTATGGGGTCGAGTATGGGTGGGGGTGTACAGGGCCGTGACATATGCGAGGGCTGTAATGTGTGAGATATGGATGGTGCTTCTGTGTGTGGGCTTGCATGGCAAATGCAGTTGTGCGTGCACACATGTTTGGATGAATGTGTATGTAAGTAGACATGTCCGTGATGTCAGGCATGTATGTTGTTTTCGGCTGCATGTATGAGCACTGTGTACATGTGCATGTGTGTGTATTTGTCAAGGGTGCAACAGTGATGCAACATGGATGCATGTGACAGCGGTATGTGGAAGCCTGATTGGCAGATGTGACATGGATGCCCGTCTGAACAGTGCAACACTTGGCAGAGGTGTAGACATGCATGCAAGTGTGGTGCTGTGTGTACATGTGTGGTGCACTTCCTGTATTGCATGTGATGTCTGGCTCCCCTTTGGCTGCTGATGCTGTTGTATGTGTAGGGATGGTGGTGGCAGTTGCGATATGGCTGTGGTATGGCTCATGTGTGTGAGTTGCAATGACATGTGTGTTGGGGATTGTGATGACATGTCTGAGGTTTGCCAATGCCACTCATGTGCAACTGTCATGCGTGTGTCCATTGTACAGTGCCCTGATGCCTGTGTTTTGTTTCTCCCTGTCTGCATCGTCAACTGATGAAGAGGGCGGAGAAGGTGCTGTGGAGCACAGCGCCGGGGATCCGACTGCCAGCCGGAGACGCAAGGCCCGGCTCCCCTCCCGTGTTGTCATCTCGTCGGGAGTGAGGAGTCCGGTGCCGCGTCCCAGGCCGCAGCTGCCGGGAGGAGGTCCAAGAGGCGGAGATTGCAGTTGGACTCCTCGGCAGCAGAAGGGGCAGCTGGGACCCCACAGGGCCCAACAGGGGAAGATGGCACGGAGTCATCCAGGTTGGTGGGGGGTTTGGTGGAGGAGGGGGCCGTGCAAGCACCAGAGACGGGGTCTGGAGGTGGGGATCCCACTAGTGCTAGTGGTGCAGTGCAGGACCAGGGACAGGAGGCAGCACAGGCGGCCGCGAAGGTGCCTGTGTGCAATCCTGTCCCCGATCCTGTCCCTGCATCATCTTGCACCAGCAGGGATGCCTATGTCCAGACCCATTTTCAGGCAGGGGATGAGCTGACGTCAACTGGCCTTCCTCTGCCTGCGGACGTGGCCATCCAGGTCCGGGTTGAGCCTGTCCTGGCTGGTGTGGCGTTGCGTCAACGGGCCATGCGAGGTGACCTGCAGTCTTTTCATGGAGAGACTGCACGTCATCTCGAATGGCTCGTTGACCACGACAGCCTGCTGGGACAGGTCACCCAGACCGGATTCCTCCATCTGATGGGGCTTGCTCCGACCCCCTCCTCAACTGGACCCCCTACGCGCCAGTCGTCCTCTGTGCCATCTTCCCACCCATCAGTCACCTGGGTGCCCTGTGGAGCTGCCTCTGACGGTGCGGCCAGGCTGGTGGAGGAGGCATCCCTGCCACAGTCGGGAGTCGGAGGTCCAGCAGGGGTGGCCACATCAACAACTGCACCCCATCCGGCGGAGAATGTGCAGGCAGCAGGAGGCAGTGCACGGGCAGAGGCAGAGCAGCAGCAGCAGCAACATGGTGGGAGACATGAAGGCTCGGGGCTTTCGACATCGGAGGGGCAGGCATCGGCCGGAGGGCAGGGGGACCCAGGACAGAGAGTGTCTTCCGTGTGGCAGCGGTTGGGCCACGCCTTAGGTGCGGAGCGGCGGCGGGCGGAAGAGGCGCGGCTCACAATGGTCAGGGCGGAGAACTCCATGCGGAGGGCCCTGAGGCGGGCCGAGTGCCTCGAGGCAATCCGCAGGGGGTTTGAGGAGGACACGGCGTCGTCCCTGCGGACCCTCGGGCCATGGAACTGGACCGCCTCCGGGACATCGAACAGGAGTTCGATGATGCCCTGGCCCGGGACACCACGGAGTGAGCCGCTGGACTTGCCCGCCGCCTTTGTATATAGTTCTTTAGTTTTAGGTTTCCTTTCTTTCTTATTATGATTTGGAGTCGACGGACACTGCTCCACTTTTTGTATATAGTTGATTTTTAGGTAGGTTTTTTAGTAGGTTTCCTTTGTTCAGTTGGGCTCATGGACCCTTGGTAGTTTTTTACATAGTTCTTTATTGCATGGAGATTTTTTAACTTTTGACTTTGGGCAAATATTTTTTGGATTCTGATTTTCAGTTTTGTGTTTTTATACGGACATGCAGCTTTTTTTTTCTCATTCACATTGTAGTTTGTTTTCTTTCTTTAGCATTCTTTATTTTTTTCAATACAATTTTGTTTCCATACTTCACTGTGTGGTATCATCTCATTGGTTTCATGCATGTCATGTTGTGTGTTTTCCCATTCAATTGCAACCATTGTGTGTGACGGACATGGGTTCATTAGCTTAATGAACATTGGGGGTGTAACATGTGATTTCCATTTCCATGTGGGTGAATGGGTTACTTGGTAGGGCTTTTTGGCTGTAAAGGATGTCCATTACGCACATGATTGGGGATTGTGAGGACCTGGTGGGGGCTGCCCCTGCACTGCTGGGGGGTGGGGGTGGTGGGAGACATGAGTGGGGGCCTGGTGGAGGGTGCCCCTGGATGGTGGGGGGTGGGGGTGGTGGGAGACATGAGTGGGGGCCTGGTGGAGGGTGCCCCTGGTGACTGGGGGGGTGGGGGTGGTGGGAGACATGGGTGGGGGCCTGGTGGAGGCTGCCCCTGGTGGCGGGGGGGTGGGGGGTGATAGGGGACATGAGTGGGGGCCTGGTGGAGGCTGCCCCTGCTCTGCTGGGGGGTGGGGGTGGTGGGAGACATGGGTGGGGGCCTGGTTGAGGGTGCCCATGGTGGCTGGGGGGGTGGGGGTGGTGGGAGACATGACTGGGGGCCTGGTGGGGGCTGCCCCTGCACTGCTGGGGGTTGGGGGTCGTGGGAGACATGAGTGGGGGCCTGGTGGAGGGTGCCCCTGGTGGCTGGGGTGTGGGGGTGGTGGGAGACATGGGTGGGGGCCTGGTGGAGGCTGCCCCTGCACTCCTGGGGGGTGGGGGTGGTGGGACACATGGATGGGGGCCTGGTGGAGGGTGCCCCTGGTGGCGGGGGTGTGGGGGTGATAGGGGACATGAGTGGGGGCCTGGTGGAGGCTGCCCCTGCACTGCTGGGGGGTGGGGGTGGTGGGAGACATGGGTGGGGGCCTGGTGGAGGGTGCCCATGGTGGCTGGGGGGTGGGGGTGGTGGGAGACAAGGGTGGGGGCCTGGTGGAGGCTGCCCCTGCACTGCTGGGGGGGTGGGGGTGGTGGGACACATGGATGGGGGCCTGGTGGAGGGTTCCCCTGCACTGCTGGGGGGTGGGGGTGGTGGGAGATATGAGTGGGGGCCTGGTGGAGGGTGCCCCTGCACTGCTGGGGGTGGGGGTGGTGGTAGACATGAGTGGGGGCCTGGTGGAGGCTGCCCCTGCACTGCTGGGGGGGGTGGGGGTGGTGGGACACATGGATGGGGGCCTGGTGGAGGGTTCCCCTGCACTGCTGGGGGGTGGGGGTGGTGGGAGACATGAGTGGGGGCCTGGTGGAGGGTGCCCCTGGTGGCTGGGGGGTGGGGGTGGTGGGAGACATGGGTGGGGGCCTGGTGGAGGCTGCCCCTGCACTGCTGGGGGGGTGGGGGTGGTGGGACACATGGATGGGGGCCTGGTGGAGGGTTCCCCTGCACTGCTGGGGGGTGGGGGTGGTGGGAGACATGAGTGGGGGCCTGGTGGAGGGTGCCCCTGGTGGCTGGGGGGTGGGGGTGGTGGGAAACATGGGTGGGGGCCTGGTGGAGGCTGCCCCTGCACTGCTGGGTGGGGTGGGGGTGGTGGGACACATGGATGGGGGCCTGGTGGAGGGTTCCCCTGCACTGCTGGGGGGTGGGGGTGGTGGGAGACATGAGTGGGGGCCTGGTGGAGGGTGCCCCTGCACTGCTGGGGGTGGGGGTGGTGGTAGACATGAGTGGGGGCCTGGTGGAGGCTGCCCCTGCACTGCTGGGGGGTGGGGGTGATAGGGGACATGAGTGGGGGCCTGGTGGAGGCTGCCCCTGCACTGCTGGGGGGTGGTGGTAGACATGAGTGGGGGCCTGGTGGAGGCTGCCCCTGCACTGCTGGGGGGTGGGGGTGATAGGGGACATGAGTGGGGGCCTGGTGGAGGCTGCCCCTGCACTGCTGGGGGGTGGGGGTGGTGGCAGACATGGGTGGGGGCCTGGTGGAGGGTGCCCCTGGTGGCTGGGGGTGGTGGTGGTGGGAGACATGAGTGGGGGCCTGGTGGAGGGTGCCCCTGCACTGCTGGGGCGTGGGGGTGGTGGTAGACATGAGTGGGAGCCTGGTGGAGGCTGCCCCTGCACTGCTGGGGGGTGGGGGTGGTGGGAGACATGAGTGGGGGCCTGGTGGAGGCTGCCCATGGTGGCAGGGGGTGGGGTTGGTGGGAGACATGAGTGGGGGCCTGGTGGAGGCTGCCCATGGTGGCAGGGGGGTGGGGGTGGTGGGAGACATGCATTGTTGATCAGTAGTGCAAGGTGACCTGTGGGTTGGCTGGGGGGCATGCCCATGGTGGATGGGCTGCCTGCGGGACATGAGCATGGGTGCAGGGTAGTCCCCCGTGGTGTGGGCTGCCTGCAGGGTCCGTGGAGGTTGTGGAGCGTACACCTGGGAGGGCCCACACGGCCAATTCACGTGTGGTACTCCCCAGAACCCCTGAAATACACGTACCCTGCTGAAATCGCGTGTGGAACTTCCCGCGCACCCCTGAAATACACGTACCCTGCTGAAATCGCGTGTGGAACTTCCCGCGCACTCCTGAAATACACGTAACCTGCTGAAATCGCGTGTGGAACTTCCCACGCACCCCTGAAATACACGTACCCTGATGAAATCACGTGTGGAACTTCCCGCGCACCCCTGAAATACACGTACCCTACTGAAATCGCGTGTGGATATTCCCGCGCACCCCTGAAATACACGTACCCTGCTCGCACTGGGCCAATCGCGTGTGGAACTTCCCCGCACCCCTGAAATACACGTACCCTGATGAAATCGCGTGTGGAACTTCCCGCGCACCCCTGAAATACACGTACCCTGCTGAAATCGCGTGTGGAATTTCCCGCGCACCCCTGAAATACACGTACCCTGCTCGCACTGGGCCAATTGCGTGTGGAACTTCCCGCGCACCCGTGAAATACACGTACCCTGCTGAAATCGCGTGTGGAACTTCCCGCGCACCCCTGAAATACACGTACCCTGCTGAAATCGCGTGTGGAACTTCCCGCGCACCCCTGAAATACACGTAACCTGCTGAAATCGCGTGTGGAACTTCCCGCGCACCCCGGATATACACGTACCCTGCTGAAATCGCGTGTGGAAATTCCCGCGCACCCCTGTAATACACGTACCCTGCTCGCACTGGGCCAATCGTGTGTGGAACTTCCCGCGCACCCCTGAAATACACGTACCCTGATGAAATCGCGTGTCGAACTTCCCGCGCACCCCTGAAATACACGTACCCTGCTGAAATCGCGTGTGGAAATTCCCGCGCACCCCTGAAATACACGTATCCTGCTCGCACTGGGCCAATCGCGTGTGGAACTTCCCGCGCACCCCTGAAATACACGTACCCTGATGAAATCGCGTGTGGAACTTCCCGCGCACCCCTGAAATACACGTACCCTGCTGAAATCGCGTGTGGAAATTCCCGCGCACCCCTGAAATACACGTACCCTGCTCGCACTGGGCCAATCGCGTGTGGAACTTCCCGCGCATCCCTGAAATACACGTACCCTGATGAAATTGCGTGTGGAACTTCCCGCGCACCCCTGAAATACACATACCCTGCTGAAATCGCGTGTGGAAATTCCTGCGCACCCCTGAAATACACGTACCCTGCTCGCACTGGGCCAATCGCGTGTGGAACTTCCCGCGCACCCCTGAAATACACGTACCCTGATGAAATCGCGTGTGGAACTTCCCGCACACCCCTGAAATACACATACCCTGCTGAAATCGCGTGTGAGACTTCCCGCGCACCCCGGTATACACGCACACGTATTTTTTGTCAGCGGGTGTCCGTGTTTGTGGGTACCCCTTTGCAGGTCATTTGTCCTGGAGGGCCACAGTATAGGACATTCATCATGGCAGTATATAGGTGCTATTTGTTGGCGCACCTTTTGGCGCACATTTCTTACAGCCGCAGAGACGCTACCGCCTGCTTTCTTGTGGCGGTCGTGTTTGTGCCTGTGCGCTGGTTTGAGCGTGCGCTATTTTGCCCTATTCTATTCCATGAATACGTGTTGTAGGCGAGCGTGTGGGCGTTCCGCGCACTTGTGCCCTGTACTTCCCCCATGATGCCCACGTTTTGGCAAGTTGTTCCCCATTCCGAGTGTTACGCCCGTGTTCCGCCTACTTTTGTTGCGTGCGCCGCGCTATGTGCGAATTTCGCTGTGACCTGTGCGATTTTCGCTGTGACCTGGCGCACGCTGTTAGATGGCCTGTGCGCCAACGTGCGCCGCACACTTTTTTATCGCACATCCGCTGGTTTTCTCGCGCACGGATTCCATGAATCGACGTGCGCTGCTTTTCGTGCGATTTTCGCACTTGCACTGCGATTTTCGCTATTCCACTGCGATTCGCACGTTTTTGCCCACTTGCGCCGCGCTAATTATTCCATGAATCGGCCTCAAAGCCAGCTCTCACTGACGCGGGAATTGGATGTAAAGTTAAACCACAACATATGTAGTGTATGTGTCTGATGTTATTAGAGGGCATAATTATAGAAATGTGTATTTGTGGGAAAGTTGAATTGTGGTCCAAATAACAGTGGGAGTTCCCAAGTGGCATCATAAAATATGACAGCTCTTGCTGGCTTCCAACCAGAAAAAGGCAGGTGCCTTTGACCAATCAGAGCCATGTGGGTGTGGATTGTAATTCTGCCCCTACCGTAAACTGAGTGATGTCACTTGGCAGGATAATTAAGGGAACTTCACCACACACAGACACACTGATTCCTGACTCCATCCTGATTTCCGCTTGACGCCCTGTTACAGAATTCTTCATCTTGTCCTGTTCCAGACTACTTTGCAAAACCAAGGCCATCAGCATTTGCTGAACTCTTTTCAGCTAGGCCCAAATCCTGAACCATCCCAAACTTAAGGGAATTCATTCTTATCCAGTCTGGCTTGCTACCACTCATGCTTGACTGCTCAAACTCGCCATCCCGCCGATCTACAGTGTTCAGTGACCAGATGGGCCAATCCAAACTAATCAAGTCTGAGGTGCCAGTCAATTGACCAGAACTGCCCAGCTGACAATACCGCCCAATGTGCCCTGATGCCAGTAGACCCGATCCATGATGACCAGAACCTGACAGTTCAATCTTAAATTACAGTGGACTCTATCAACAGGAATCATAGTAATCCATAGTATATTTGCCTTGTCTAATCTAAATCTATAACCCATTCTCTTTTACTTAAGAACTTGTAATAGTGTCACACCAGCATTGAAACGATGCTTTGATGCTTGTGCTAGTGATAATTTATTTGAAATCCTTTTGTCTTTTGAATTCCTAAACCCTTAAAATCATCCCACGGGTAATTCGACTTAGCCCTCCAAGGCGGACACAGAGGTGCTAGGGTTGGTTTCCACTGGCCACTCTGGAGCTTACTGTGTTTCAAACTGGTAACCACCCTGAATACCTTAGTTTAGAATATAATTGCCATTGTAAAAACTGATTTCTGTTTTCATTTTTGCGCCTTTATTTTCAAAAATGCCTCCCATTCAAACGTACATACCTTCTTCAATTTTACAGCTAGAGACTTAATTTCAACTCTGAGTTAAACCTAAGACCTGTAGCTACACCCACAAGCAAAGACTGCATCATGAAACAGTGTTTATATTATAAATTGCATAGTGATATTTAGGCGGGAATTCTCCATTTTGCAAACGTTTTACGTGTGTTTTCCCATTCAAGTATTTCCAAACTGTTGCTTATTTTGTAGCTTATGTTTGTTAGAACCTGTTCAGTAATGCTCTCATAGGAATTTATATCAATTTAAGTATTTTTGCACACTTTTTATTGTTTTTATAAGTCATTTTAAAAAGTGTAAATTTCCCAAAAACGTTTTTCTCTCTTGTTTGGGGAGGGAAGATTATATTCAAACACTGTATTCTGTTCTTTTATTCCTGAATATCTGCTGCTTACTTACATCTGTGTAGAAATGCTCATTTGAATTGGTACTTTGCAGGGGGAAACCTTAACTTAAATGCTATCTTTTCAACAAGCCAAAACTGTTCTTTTCTCTGTGTTTTACATTATGTGTTGCTAAAAAGTGAATTCAATTGCCTTACTGTCATGATCCCTACCCCCGGGCATCCGGTTCAAGCCCATCAGCCCCGGGAGCAGGCATCCAGATATTCAATAAAATCCCAGCAGCCCCGGCTGGGCGCTGTCTGGGTTCAGTCCTGGCTCCTTAGGCGCCAGGCTCATAATAGAAATCTGTCCTGGCGCCATAGGCGCCAGGCTCATAGACTTTACTTACCTCATGCAGACCATGCTGCAAATGAATCCAAGCCAACATGAGGCCTGGATGGGACTATTTTACTACAGGGACTATTTTTTACTCGGGTGTGGTTCTAGGGACTTCTTACCTGGAACTACTTTGGAGGCTATTTAAACCATGCCCGAACAGCAGCACATGTTTCGCGTTATTCTGCATCCAGCGTAACGCTCACCGTGCTTGCAGCCAGCATCCATTCTTCAGCCATGCTCGTCTCGAATCCAGAGCTCCTAGCAAAAGAAGAAAGAAGAAGGAAAGGTTAGAACACAGATATTATTTTCAATCCTTACTTGAATTCCGGATCCATCACGTCTTCGAACTTGAAAAGGACACTATTCCACATGCGTCACATCACCAGCTGCAGCGCCGCGCCATACTCACCAGTCCTCACAGCATTTTTCGATCCGGCGCAGCCTCCATCATTTTCTTTGCCGAATTCTACCATCTAGGGGACAAAAGAAACATAAGGTGAGCCGAGAGAGCCAACAAATACAACCTCTCCACCATAGACTTACCTGATAAAAACAACCGGAGGCATTATTCTGTAACAAACCGCAACTTCTTACGCTGCACCTGTAAGGAGAGAGAAACCAGCAATTTAAATACACGCATCTTTTACCGGACAAGGTTGGGTAATACAGACTCTTACCTGAACACCATCAGCTGCCACAAGACAGTTTTCCCTTGGACCCAGCTGCAACACAAGAAAGGAATGTACAAGAGTGAACATAGGACATATTGAACTCTTTGAACTTATACTTACGGGTTCTCACCTGGAACCTCGGAGTCAATATTCATCCGGAACTCTTCCAACACCTTCAAACCAGTGAAGTAACTGGTATCTACGCGCCCCTGCATTCCACGCAGGATGGAGAGCTCATCATTTAATTAAAAACACAAGGTGAGCTTACTGAAAGTGAATATCGGTGGTGATTAGTGGGGAGAACAGTGGGGTGCCATTACTAGAATCCACGGGTGGCTAAATCCCTTTCTCCACTTGCAGGAGAATACTTCTACAGGTCAAGCAGACGAGATTAGGCGGTCCAGTCCAGTCTGTCATCTCTGCACTACGCTTCACGTTGGAGGAGGTCGCAGCTGTCCGGGTTCGATTGACGCCCCTGTGGGAGCCAGGTGAGCGTAACACTTACTTACTTTCTAATTTGTATTGTCACCACATTGGTGATTGTTGCCCCTTATATATTAAAACAAATGCTGATTTGAATTTTAATAAATAAATAAATATGTACCTTTACCAACGAGCCTGATTCCTAGTCCATTGTGACCTGGGCGGTATTTTGAGAAGGGTGTGATATGAGTGGTATATCACTCAGAATATTGAACCTATAGGCACAATAAATATTTCATGTGTGCATTACATGCTAGGCGAGACCCGGGTGTATTGCCTGATTGAAATTCTTAACAGATTTGGGGGTTTGTGCTGGGATTTTGAGTTCGAGATACCACCTGGACAGTCTAACACAGCATACTAGCCTGCTGGGTACAGACACCTTGTGCTGTTGGTGTACTGTTCTACACTATACAAGCACCTCTCAAAATAAATACTCCAAAACCAGGCCTGTTTGTAAAAGTAAAAGCAAATTAACCCTGAAATAAGTCATAAGGAAATTGATATTTCTAAAATGGTGATCCCAGTCGAAATCAATATGGCTAGGGAACACCTCATGCACACACTGTTTGTCAGGTGTGAGTGGCCAGAACAGAATGAGCAGATCTGGCTGCAGGAAATCAAAGAACAGGTCACTGCCATGGGCCCTGATCCATGGCCAGACAAGGGCCTGTTACACCAAGCTCTTAGTGAACTGTACATGGCCCCAAAAGCTAAAGAGGAACAGAGTAAAATTGTCAAAATAGCGGCCTACCTGTACCTCCACATAGGAGTAATGCAGGAAAAGCATGTAGAAAAAATTGTTCTAGCAAAGAATCAAGTGGAAACACTAGAGAAAATTCAAAACCTATCTAGACTCTGCAGAGCAAAGTCTACTGAAGAGCCAAGAATCAGAGACAGAAGCTAGGAAGTATCTGACAAAACGAAGGGGCTGATTCATGGAATTTGTGCACCAAAAAACGGTGATTTGTGCGCAATTCTGCACGCAAATCCCCATTTGTTAAACAGGGATTTGCGGGCAGAATGGCACACGAATCCCCGTTTTTCAGTGCACAAATTCCATGAATCAGCCATTAAAAGAAGATCTGGCTCTTCTACAGCAAGATAATGCAGAACAAGACACCCAATTACAGGCACTGAAAGAGGAGCGTCAGGAAAGTGTGGACTCTTTACAACAGAAACTGCAGAAACTGGCGCACCAGTTAAATTATAATCGAGCTTGAAAGGGGCCCCTAGGGGACCCTGATGTCTATGGAAAGACGGCGGGTCACTACACACGATAGAGACGCCAGACACGAGGTTGTATTCCCAAAGCTAAGTTTTTATTGCAAAGCAAAAGTCTCAGTTGGCCAACTCGGTCTCACGCCCCGCGACGTGTATCTCTAGACCTCGAGGGACGCAAGAGAGTGAATTACGTACATCAGTTATATATATATATAAAATGCATATCAAACAATCAGCTATGACATGGTTAACACCCCTCTATATTGGGTTTCTTTGAACTTGGTGTGATGATGGACATCTCCGACCACTATGACACCTTCAAACATCTATTCTAGTAACAATTTGAAATTTGTGAGTGCGTAGGCATCTTTCGGTTATTGAATAGAACACGGCGCTTCTGTTCTTAGAAGAGAACTACATACGGGGGGGGAGTTGCATTCCGCACCTTGCTATCTATCAGATGCTATTTGCGTCCTGGGAGCCGACGTGCTCTTAGCGGGCTCAGCAAAGGGGGGCTGTTAGAAAAGCATAATTCAAGCCTTTAGCAGTATTATTCTATCATATTCTACCATATAACGAGACTGGCTGCTTCAAGGCTAGATTAAGGAGGGAGCCGGGCATTTTTCCTGGCGCTGCCTACGTTTGTGTTTCAGCGATCTCTTGTTATCCTCTCGGCCCTGCGGCCTTGTCCTTTTCACATACAGACAACAATGTTCCACAGTCGAGCAGTGTAGCGGAAAATATACTGCGACACAATAGGAACAGAAAGCAATGAGCAATGGTTAGAAAACAAAATGGCGATTCTTGTTACATCAAAATGGGCGTTCATTGGCAAACTCGAAAACCTATATTCTGTCATATCGTGCATGAGACGGTTGGTCCACGGCCACCAAAATGCGTTTGCGGTCTCAAATTAAAGGTATCCGTATTTCTAGACTGACAAACCCTCCTTTGGCCGTATGCCAAACGTCTCATCTATTTATTGAAACCTCCTCTAGTGATGATGAATCTGAAGTACTTATGTCTGAGTCTCGCATGCTATCGTGCACATCATTGTATTCATCAATATCTATTGCCATCAACTCTTTCACTACTCTCATCTCATTTGGGTCTGGGCTAGTTCGATCATGAGGTTGTTTTTTCTTTGTTATCATATGCATGCATCCTTCCGTACATCCCTCAGTTACCTCTGCACAAACTATGAGTAAACATTGTATACAACAACAGCACGTTAGGAATATTCCGAACACCACTACTAATATTGAGATCAACTTCCATCCCCAAGATCGTAGTATTCCCCAAAACCAAGATCCTATTCCCCAGCTCCCTTCTCCGATAGGGAGCTCAAAGCTTAAAACGTGCATTTTCTTTATTGCTTCAAAGATCGTGGGGGAATAGTCATCGACATAAACGCAACATGCTGATCCCACTATTTTGCAAATTCCCCCACGATCAACCAGGATTACATCGAGAGCCATTCTATTTTGCAGCGTCATTAACCTGATTCCTTTTTCTTCCAACGTCATGTTAAATAATATATCTGTTGTTGTGTTTATTGTATTCTTTAGGATTCTGGACAGTTGCCTTATATTATAGGAGTTCACTATCTGTCCTAAGAATGAATGAATGATTTTGCTACATCAGTTGCTATTAAAACACCTTTGTCAGTCCTCTTGACTCTAGTTCTGGATAATCTGGCCATGGCTGCTGTTTCTAAGAGGAATTCTCCTGGGAACAGTAGCCCTAGGTAACATGTACCTCCCCAGTTTCTGGGCAACCAAGGGTATGATTTCTCTCCACATTTAAAATAAACTGGATCACCAACGTACACTGGTTCTATTTCCCATTTTGGTACCACTGTATTCATACAACCAGTATATGTTCTGACTGAAAAAGAGCCTTTCTTTTTTAGACAAAAAAGGACAGTTCTTGGGCTATAATTCACCCTGTAAGATGGGGGAATTGCATCTTTGTTCCCTTCTGTTCTTACACGAAACGTCAATACAGATGTTTTTTCTGGCGGGGACAATCTATCTCGTCTATTTTGTCGTGTTATCTTCCGTGTACTTTTCCTCATGGGCTCTGGGGCTATTACTTGTGCTTTATGGAAAATGGAACAACCCACAGGCTTCATTATTATCGCCTCAAACTCATTCATGTTTGTTCTATCTAATTGACCCGTATTACTCTTATTCCACTTCCCACAGAACATTGCACCTAAAGATGCACTACATGCAGAACTTAATGGTAATGGCTGCACATACCACCCTATTCCTTTCCCGGCATGCTGTGGTAAATGGGCACATACCCAGCAGTTTGTTTTCTTTAGGATTGCATGTGTCATGTTCATTATCAAAAGTAAGGTGTTATTTCACAAAACCTTCCCTGTGTTTTTCTTCCAATGGGGGTAGGGTATAAGTGATCACCTGAACCGGGCTTTCAGTAGTTGATATATTAATTATTGGTAAAAAAAATTCTAATGGGTGTATTGTTTCTACCCACCATAATATTAGGGCTGTCGATATTGGTGCTACCACACTCATAAAGCACATTATTATTGTTAGTGTCAGCATACAATTTGTTTTACCATGCATTTTTCTTAAACTTATAGTCTTTATAACTGACTCATTCTCAGCGGTTGTAGTGCAGGAGGAGGCTGGAACCAGTCCCGGCATGTTTCTCGTCGTCCTTCTTCTTCCTTATCACAGTTTGTTGTGGATATCTCTCTTTGTTGCGCTTGCTCTGATGTCTATAAGTTCAATGGAATTCTCACAATTCAGTTTTGCCTGTCCTTTTTAGCCTGGATTCGATTATTCATTTTTAGGCGAGATCACGTGTCCCTTCTTATACTGCTCAGAGGACCTTTGATCAGTTACCGCCTCAGTATCATGTGTGCCCAGCTTGTCCGCTCTGGTTCAGGACACATGTACTGTTAATCAATTATCTCACTTGTCATACTACCATGTGCGCCCAGCTTGTCCGTTCTGGTTCAGGACACATGTACTTTTTATGATCGCACTGAGGAGCCGCGAGTCTTGAATTGTCCGACTTGCACAATTCTCACGCTTCTCTCCTCTACACCCCTCGTTCCTTCTCCGTCCATGAGCTGAACCAGAGGTTGACATAAACATCAAAAAGACTGTAGATCACTTTGTCTTCCGAGGCCGCAGGTTGTTTCGCCTTGCCCCTGGTATCGTATGATCCGTGAACAGTGCCTGTGCACTTTCAGAGTCTGGCTTGAAGTCAGCCTGTGGTGCTACTGCAGGTGCTGGTGTGCGCCGCGCCAATGATGCAAATCCATTTTTTTTGCGTGCTGACAAGTGCTGGTGGGCGCCAAAGGGGTACACGATTTGGTTTTGCTGGTATCTGCAAGGCAAATTTCACGTCGGTCAGCAGTGATGTCGATTCTGCTGGGCAACATTGGGGCACTCTTTGCCCTTCCCCCTTTTTGGCAATCGTCTCAGGCTTTGTTTCGGCTTTCACTTCACGTTTTGGCAGATCAGGTGGCTGCTCACTGGCAACAGTTTCTTTCGTTTATGGGACCGCTGTCTCTTTCCGGTCAGCAGTGTCAGGCAAGACTTTCAGTGCAGTTGGAATCTTTTTGGCATGGGTGGCATGGATCCACGACTTCCTTCCATCCACCCGTATTGCCGCCTGCATCGCCAAAAGTACTTGATGGGGCCCGCGCCACCTGGTGCTAATGATGACTTTCTTTCAAAGTTTTTTAGCAGCACCCAGTCTCCTGGCTCCAGCGCGTGCCCCGGACCGGTATACCATATGGGTAATGCCTCCTGCACCTGCTGATGAATCAAACGCAATTTCTGCATTAAAAGGCCACAATAAGTACTAAGCACAGGATGTTCTATCTCACTAAGTCGTTTTGGCTGAGGTGCGCACCAAACATTTGCCGGCCTCCCCATCACGATCTCGTATGGGGAGAGCCCAGTTTTAGCCTGTACAGACGTACGCATGCATAATAGTGCTATTGGTAATGCATCCACCCAACTCAACTTGCTTCCCGCACAAATCTTGATAATCTTTGATTTAAGAATCCCGTTGTGCCTCTCCACAAGACCGGCAGAACTCGGATGCCTTGAACTATGGAATCTCTTATCAATCTGAAGACCTGCACATATCTGTAACACCACTGCACCCACAAAATGCGGTCCATTATCGGACCATAGGACACGGGGCAAGCCAAATCTGGAAAAATACTCCTTCAACATTACTTTTGCCGTAGTCATTGCTGTGCAATCTTTTAAAGGATTTACCTCAACCCACTTACTGAATGCACAGATTACCACCAAGACGTATTTTAAGTTTTGGCACCTCTCCATCTCTATGAAATCAAAATGAACTACCTCAACGGCATGGAGGGCGGGCCAAAACTGCCTGTTGGTGTCACTGTTCCCTTTCCTACATTGTGTTGTAAACACGTGATACAGTTCTGCACCAACCTCTCTGCATTATTTTTTATGTTTACATTCTGCCATACTGTAGAAAGGTGCTGTATCATTTTCTTGGCACAGATGTGCGTAGGGCTGAGGGCCATTGTGACCATTGCAGTGACATATGAATTTGGCAACAACTGGTTTCTAGTTCCCTTGTCCACCCAACAACCCTACAAATTCAACTCAGCAGATCCCTCTGCCCATCCCTGTATTTCATCGGCTGTAGCCTCGGCCTGCATTTCTTTGACAGTCGCAACTCCATCTTCTATCAAACAGGGTACTTCCTCTGTCTGAACCGTCATCATCTTGGTATTCAAATCAGTGGCAGTTTATTTCGCAATCCTGTCTGCAAACGCGTTTCCCTATCCTATTTTGTATGTTACTTTTTTATGTGCCTCGCATTTTCCCTATTGCTAGGCGCTTTGGAAATGTGAGTGCAGACAGCAATCGTACAATCAAAGGGCCATGTTGAATTCTGGCACCATGTGATGTCAGAAACCCTCTCTCAGCCCAGAGTCGACCAAAGTTATGCACCACTCCAAACGTGTACTGACTATCAGTATATATATTCACATTCAAATTTTCAGAAATCTCGCAGGCTCTGGTTACTGCTATTATTTCCGCGGCTTGTGCTGAATTATAGGGGATTCTTTCACTTTCTACAACACTCTCTAGGGTAGTGATAGCGTATGCGGCAGTTGTCGTGCCATCTGGTAATTTAAAACATGAGCCGTCACAAAATAACTCTCCATCCGGCTCTTTCTGTGGAATATCACTCAAATCAACTCTCCCCTTGGTTTCTTCCTCAGTGACCATTAAGCAATCGTGGGGGGGGTGATTCATTCTTCCCAATTTCTTTATGGTTCGTGGCATTAATTCTGCAGGATTCAAAGCGCTACACCACATAATTTTGATATGGGGCGCAAACAAGATAATCTCATATCTTGTCAATCTAGCAGAGGTGAGGTGTTGCGTCTGTGTCCTATTTAATAGAACGTCTATGGCATGTGGCACCATCAAAATTAAAGTGTGCCCCAATACTATCCCTTCCGTTTGTTTCACTGACGCAGCAGCCGCCGTGACAAATCGCAAACATTGTGGTAGTGCACGCGCTACAGGGTCCAGCGCAGAAGAAAAATAGCTGCACGGCCTATTTCTTCCACCTTGTTCCTGTGTCAAAACAGCCAATGCACATCCTTCACTTTCACACACAAATAGTCTAAAAATGTTCTTATACTTCGGCGTACCCAAAACTGGAGCCGAGCATAATGCAGTTTTCAATCCATCAAATGCTCTCTGACATTTCTCATCCCACTGCAAAGGCATAACCGCATCTTTTCTAGTCAAATTCACTAATGGTTTCACAATCAGCGCAAAATTACCAATCCATTGTCGGCAATATGAATCCATGCCTATTATGGCTCTGACTCCATTTTGTGTCTTTGGAATAGGCATACAAGAAATACTTTCTATGCGTTCTGACGTTAGTCGTCTCCCTCCTTTCGAAAGTAGGTAGCCCAAATAAGCTACCTCCTTTCCATTATACTGAAATTTCTTCAAACTAGCTTTATGGCCATGTGCCGCTAGATGTGACTGTAGTAATACAGTGCTTTCTGTACAAATCTCCTCTGTGTCTGCAGCTAGCAATAAATCATCTATGTATTGCAAAAGTACACAACCCACAGGTAATTCCAGCATGTCTAGCTGTTCTATTAATGCTCTACTGTAAATACTTGGACTTTCCGTATAACCTTGCGGAATCCACGTAAATGTAAATTATCGTCCTCCTAATGTGAACACGAACAAATATCTACTGTGCTTGTCCACTGGAATACTAAAGAATGCATTTTTCAAATCTATTACACTAAAATATTCTGCTGAAACAGGTATCATTGTCAATATTGTAGTGACGTCTGGCACTAGAGGAAATTGCGGATCTACTACCTTATTCAATGCGCGTTGATCAATTATGAAATGGTATGGTACCTCATTACCTCCTTTTTTATAAACCGGAAGAATCGGGCTATTACATGTACTGCCTGTGATTTCCTCTATTACCCCTAATTTCACCAAATCGGTAACAATACTCTTCAATCCTTTCTCACCTTCTACCGAAATTTTGTATTGGGGTATTCGCGGTAGGGTATCACCTTCTTTTAAAATAATCTTTACTGGCTCTTTCTTTAAACATCCCACATCGTTGTCATGCATTGCCCATATACAGGTTGGTACTTTACTTAGTTCCCCTGATAACGCTTCGGACATGAATTCTGACACAGGGGCATCGTGTGGCCATATCGTTAGAAACACTCAGTCTGCCGTGCAATGTATAAGAGAACCTAGTTTTTTCAACAAATTTAATCCCAACAAATTTTCTCCACAATTTTCTGTTAGACGGAAAGGACAATGTTTGGTAAATGGTCCTATGGTAACTGGGACTGGTTTGGACACTGGGCTTATGACTGGTGTACCTGCGAACCCTACGGAAATATTCTTTTGCCCTGACAGTGGTATATTCGGAACCAAGTGATGGTCTATTGAACACTTCTGTGCTCCTGTATCTACAAGAAAGCGGTGCTCCTCATTCCCGACTCTCATTTCTACGTAGGGTCCTCTCTGATTCACGGGAATAGACACTGGTTCCGACCCCTGTCCTGGGCTGTCCTATTGGAGAAATAACACATTGTCCGATGTGTAATCATTACCATTACTGTAATACGTGTTTGGCTGTGTATCGAAAACATTTCCACTCTTCCCTCTATTTCCACTACTCTGATTTCCATATTGTTGATTTTGCTGTCCCTGACTCTGGTTTGGGGCATTTTGGTTTTGGCTTTGGTTTTTGATTACCTACGTTATTATGACGCTGATGTATACTATTCCTATTTGGTCCATTCGCTCCTGGGTGTCCTCTATGCTGTCTCCTCTGACCAGACCCATTTCTATTCTGTAGATGCGAGCATTGCGCTCGCCAATGTCCTTCCTCTTTACAATATGCACACTGATTTGGCCCCACTGTTCCCCCATGAATATTCAAACTACTCCTTCCTTGTGCGTTCCCTCGCCCTCTATTATGTCCTACTACTTGCTGCATTAATACCTGTGTTCTAATTAGACATTCCTTCAAGTCTGCCCCCACCTGTTTTAGCACCGATAATTCGTTCAACTGCTGCCGTTTATTATGCAACCCCTTTTTTTCCTTCCCGGGTCTCCCGACTTCCCTACTCCTGTACCCAGGTGTAGTAAACATTTCAGCATAGTCATTATCTAATTCATCTTCAAGCTCAAAAAGTCTATACACATGTTCTCTCACTTCTTCATCCCTCTCCCTACAGCGTGCTAATGCATTCAAATCTAACAATCGCTGCGGTGGTAATTTCCCAATTAGCTGTTTCCATCTCTCCACCAAATATTCACCCATGCATTCCAACACTACCTGTATTTCGTTGCTTCTACGAAAGTCATGTATCGAAGCCAATGTTGCCTTCCCATCATTCCCGTTTATATACATCTCTGCCTGTTGCTGCAATTCCACCTTCCTTTCCTTGCTGACTGCGCTGCGGGTTACCCTCGTGCACTCCCGTTGGTCAGTCCCGCCTCTTGCCCCCGTGGTTTCAACTTCAACCTTGGGCGGAACGGACGGTACCGAGTCTGTGTCTAAGGCGGGAGGTGCGGATGGGACAATGGGAACAGCAAGTGTCTGTTGTGGGTCTGGTTGGCTAGTAGGAAGTGTTACGTGCATGGTCTGTGGCTGTGGGAGGCTTGAGCTACCGGAGGGGGAGCTTGGGCTACAGGCGGGGTCTGGGCAATAGCTACTGGTCTTACTTCTGATCTTGGGCCTGTTTCATATGGGTCATTATATTTTCTATCAATTCATCTGTCATGTGTAATTCTCGTTGTGGGTATATCTTTTCTATATTCAACTGGTCACGCCTGCCTGCCCTTCTTAGACTCTCAGTCCACTCCTCCTCTTCTTTTTCTTCCGCTACCTCACCGTTTGATTTATGCCTGCGCGCATTCTTTGCTCTGCTTTTAAATCGGAGCATTGCTTCCTTTCTCCAGTCTTTAATAGTTTCAAATGCTGCAGGACGCGCTTTCTTTCTTATCAACACCCTTTCCAAGTTATCTATCCACGCCATCTCAAAACTACCATTAATCGGCCACTGATGGTCTTGTTGCTTTCTGGTTTGCCTATGCCAAGTCTCACAGAATATTATCGCACCCACTCCATACTTCACATACATCTCATACGCTGGCATTCCCCCAGGTGGTACAATTTGGCCATTTTCCAAAGATTGTCTACCACAGCGGAAAAACCCTGCTAAGGTGGACAATACCCCAGGCATGTTTCAACCTTCCCCATGGTTAATCAACCTTACCTAGGGTGTTTGATTTTGCAAAGTCAACTCTCAACCGATATCAGGATACTTTGAATCGGGGAATGACTCACCTGATAAATCAAGTCGTCTGTATACTGACGCACCAAAGGACATCGTGTCCGCGTTTCTTGGCTTCCACCTTGTTTCGGGACCCTCGCCTCCTTGTTCTCTAGCCAGGCACATCTATCAGGGATCAGATGTGTACAGATCTGCAAAGGAGTCTCTCATCACTTTTACAGGGCGCCCCAAACACCTCTTGATCCCGGCTCGATCGTCCCATCCTCGCCGTTCTCTGCCTTTCTCAATTACAACGTTACGCGAAGGAACAAGTGGGGGAGGGTCCCTATTCAGGCGCCATCTGGAAAGGGGCACCAAGGAGATCCTGACGTCTATGGAAACAAGGCGGGTCACCACACACGATAGAGACGCCAGACACGAGGTTGTATTCCCAAAGCTAGGGTTTTATTGCAGAGCAAAAGTCTCAGTTGGCCAACTCGGTCTCACGCCCCACGACGTGTATCTCTAGACCTCGAGGGACGCAAGATAGTGAATTACGTACATCAGTTACATATATACAAAATGCATATCAAACAATCAGCTATGACATGGTAAACACCCCTCTTTATTGGGTTTCTTTGAACTTGGTGTGATGATGGACATCTCCGACCACTATGACACCTCCAAACATCTATTCTAGTAACAATTTGCAATTTGTGAGTGCGTAGGCATCTTTCAGTTATTGAATAGAACACAGCGCTTCTGTTCTTAGAAGCGAACTAAATACGGGGGGGGGAGTTGCATTCCGGACCTTGCTATCTATCAGGTGCCATTCGCGTCCTGGGAGCCGACATGCTCTTAGTGGGCTCAGCAAAGGGGGGCTGTTAGAAAAGCATAATTCAAGCCTTAAGCGGTATTATTCTAACATATTCTACCATATAACGAGACTGGCTGGCAGCTGTGAAATGATTAAATGCCCTGCAGCTCTGCTTCAAGGCTACATGAAGGAGGAAGCCGGGCATTCTTCCTGGCGCTGCCTACGTTTGTGTTTCAGCGAACTCTTGTTATCCTCTCGGCCCTGCGGCCTTGTCCTTTTCACATACAGACAACAATGTTCCACAGTCGAGCAGTGTAAGCGGAAAATATACCGCGAAGCAATAGGAACAGAAAGCAATGAGCAATGGTTCGAAAACAAAATGGCAATTCTTGTTGCATCAAAATGGCCTTTCATTGGCAAACTCGAAAACCTATATTCTGTCGTATCGTGCATGAGATGGTTGGTCCACGGCCACCAAACTGCGTTTGCGGTCTCCAATTAGAGGTATCCGTATTTCTAGACTGACAAGCTTGCGCAGAACAGATAGTCACCTTACAAAACCACATAGAATCCTTGAAAGAGGAAAATAATACATTAATTATTAAAGACATCCACTCTCAAGAGCAATTTGATGAGGAGCCCCAGAAAGCCAGTGTATTTAAAAAACAAAGGGATGACTTGGCTGAACAGAGGGGCATTCTAAGTCAGGAGAGGGACGCCTTAGGCCAGGAAGTGAGCCAAAAAAAACAAGCTAGAGGAAAGAAAGCTGGCCCTCCAGGAGCTCCATGAGGCAAAAACAGAATATGAGAAGCTACTAGAGCACATCAGGAGGCTGGAGGATGCTCTGGAAAAGTACACCCATGCCAATAATGATAAAACTCAGGAGGCGAGTCTCCTGAAGCAGAAATTAGCCCAGTATTTCCAAAACAGGCAGGAAGCACAGAGAGACAATGAGGCTCTCTGTGAAAAGAATGATGTGCTCCACAAACAAATAGCAATGCAAGAGTGAATTATTGAAACCAGTAAGGCCCTGATAGAGGAGCAAACGATTCAGATTTTGGCATATCACCAGGGAATAGGGGCTGGAAGAGAAGAGGTAGGGAGGGACAGATAAACCCCTGAGCATAACATCAGGATCCCTGTAATCAGGGACTCTAACCCCTTCAGTACCATGGACTCTGCCAGCTTCATGTCCACTGGCTCATATGAACCAAGGGCCATGGGGATGGTAGACTTCAGCAGAATTGGTAACATGGGACTGACAGATCAGCACCTTAAGCACCTTTCAGGAATTGATGGACATGTATCTCTGTACAGATCCCCAAATGTTAGGGCTAACCTCTCTGATCAGGAAGGGTCCTGTGAGGGGAGAGTCAGGGAATTGGATCATCAAAAAAACCACCTACCAAAGGTTTAGTTTGTAAAATTTGGTGGGGAACTCCAGGAAATCAAGCCCAAAAGGAGTATCCTAAAAACATCTTCCCAGGTAGGGCAGTGGGGGTGGGTGGCACTCCTATAATCCTACAAGCAGGGGAGAGTCAGAAGACTCTTCTGGCCACCACAGGAATAGGGAAACTTGGCCCCTAAATTCTGAAAGCCCTTCTCAAGCTCACAGAATCAGGGAGAGCCTAGAGTATCAGATAGCCACCTCCAGTAGTAGTGCCTCAGAGTCAGAGGATGAGTGGACTTGGGTGACTAAGACCAAAAAGGCCAACAAAATTAAGAAGGCTATACAAAAAGATCCCCTGAAGCAGATCAAGGCCATTAGGATGTTATAACACCGTACCACAAAAATGTATTCAGTCTGGGAACAGCTGGAATTATACCAACAGATGATGGATACTTTTCATCTGAAAGATAGTCATAGTTGCATCCAATATGTGAAATGGACATTTTCCCCTGAGTACTCCAGCTTCTTTGCGGGACTGGAGGATCAGGAACCCCTCAAGATGGTCCACCTACAGGGCGGCCATCTTAAAACACTTCTCTGTCCATAGAACTCCCCAAGAGGCCCGCAAGGCGGCCTGCAATCTGCAGTGTGGGCAAGTTCATGCCCCACAAGAATTTGTGCAACAACTTAAATGCGCCTTTGCGCAGACCTCCAGGAGGGTGGGCACAGATAGTATGGACTTCATCAATACCTTCTTCCATGCACTCCCCAAATACATCATGGTGAGGGACTTTCATGAGAAGAGATCACTGGACTGCTTCATAGAACAGGCCACCCGTATTTATGAGGTGCAGAAACCTGTAGGAACAAAAACACCAATAAAAACCCCAAACAAGCCAACACCCCTGCTGATGCTAAGGTGGTAGGTGAATGTGGCCCTCATTTTATCTGGAGATGAGGGGCCTAAAAATATCTCTATTCTCAAAACGGTTCTAAGTCACAGGTAGGGATCAATAGACTTCTTGCTCTGTGAGCATATCCTTTTTATATACAAAAACAAAGTCTGATATTTAATTAGGTGTCACCTAACACTCTTCCCACATCAAGTGGAATCAATTATCACAAAATGTTATTAAGATTCAATACATCTCATAAAACATTCATAAAAATGATCATAGTACATAAAACATATACATTAGGTTAAAACAACACAAGTAGAAACACCATGGGTGAGTACTGTTGCAATAGCTTCTTTAGGATCACAAAATGTGTGCACATATCACACTCTGATTCCTAAGCCTCACTACTTTTGGCCTATTTCCTATTAGTGTATTACAAACAACCTGACTTGTACAAGTTTCTGCCCTTAATATACAGTCATGTAGGACATTCTTCAGGGGAAATTGTCTTGTGCCGGAATTCAAAATCTTCTTTTGTTGGGGAGAGAACCCTGTTAATCAAAAAATTGACACCTTACCAGTATCTTAGTACCCAAGTATCAATCTCTATTGGCATAAAACGGTACCCTAATCCCTGCGCTTTCTCTTCTCTTCTCTATGATAGTTTACAATTAATCCAAAATGTCTAATATTTTCTGGCTTCTCTCAATACAGGATGATGATGAATGAATGATCGCCACCCTGTATGACAGAGTAAATAAACTCGCGGAAGAACCACTTGTTAACATAGAACCCTTCCATTTCTCGTATATCACCACAGAAGAGATGAAATTAACTCTCGCCTCCATGAAACCTACCTCATGCGCAGAGAACATCATACCCGCCAAAATAATTTTAGAAAACCCAGACATCTTCACCCTCACACTTGCTAAGATCATCAACACTTCCTTTAGGGACCAACTAGTCCCCCAGGCCATAAATAAAGTCACAGTTACCCCACTAATAAAAAAACCTGGCTTGGATCCTAGAGACCCAAGCAACCTCAGGCCAATAACCAACTGTAACTTCCTGCTTAAGATCATGGATAAAGTAGCCACTGCACAATTTCAGGCACACATTGAGGCCTCTGACGCACTCCACCCACAGCAATCTGGGTTCAGGCCATCTCATAGCACAGAATCAGCTATGCTGGAATAACAAACAAAGATGCTCAACATCTTAGATAAGGGAAAAACGGGACTTCTCATCCTGTTAGACCTCAGTGCCGCCTTTGATCTATTGGATCATAATCTACTCGAAGTAGCCCTGGGCAAAACGGCCAACTGCTCACAAGAGGCAAAACATGGATAATGTCTTTTTTAAAAGGCAGGACATCTCGAGTCCATTGGGGAGACAGACTGTCCATGGAAAGGGAGATCCTCTGTGGGGTTCTCCAGGGAGCCAGCATATCCCCATTGTTGTTCAATCTCTACATCAGATACTTATGCTACATTTTAGATCATGCAGATATATTCTTTACCAATTATGCAGATGATACGCAGCAGTATTGGAATTTAGCAGGGACCATAAAACTGACAATGACCATCTAAACAGAATATATAACATCATAGAACTTTGGATGGATTCCAATTGGATGTGTTTGAACAGCAACATAACCGAGCTAATGGTTTTCGGATCCACCCAAGCCAGAAACACATTGCCACACGACTACACAAACTTCAAGATCAAAGACGTCAACATTGAAGTAATTGAGAAAGTAAAAACCCTGGGCATGATGATGGAAGCATCCTTAGGAGCAGACGCCCAGACTCAATACATAAAAAAACATGCAACTATTACTTGAGACTCCTCATAGCTATTAGACCGTATCTATAAGAGAACAACTGTGCCACAGTGGCTAGAGTAACCATCCTCTCTCGGTTAGACTACGGGAACGCACTTATGCTAGGAGCCAACAAAAAAAGCATACAGGCATTCCAGATTATCTAAAATAACGCAGTCAGGATAATCAAAGGCAAATCCAAATCAGACCACATCAGTACAGCCAGGAAGGAATTACACTGGCTCAAAATTGAGAGCAGAACTCACTTCAAGGCTCTTACAATAGCCCACAGATGCATCCACGGGAAGGCACCAGGCTATCTAAAATTGAAAATAGATCCCTATGCCCCAAGCCGCGCCTTAAGATCCTCAGATCAAAGTTGGATCGCAGTAATGCCTCATAAACGTAAATCTGGACTTGGAAAATCTTTCCCAGTTATCACAGCAGGTATCTGGAACAATCTGCCAGTCCACATAAGGAAAGAACCTAACTACTTACGCTTTCGTAAGTTAGTGAAAATGTATTTCTTTAACTGACCTCGCCACTCCTGAACCCCTAAACCTTTGATTTCTAGGAACTGTCTCGTCCCATTTCTGTTTGTCTTCGTGTCCATGTTTCTGCGCCCCGAAACTTGCGAGTTACCGGCGCATTACAAATAAATAAATATGAATCATAGCCTATGGGGGAATATACTCATGTTTCATTTCTATGAAATGCTTGAACATAGGAGCTTGTTCCACCCTATTCCTGATACAGCTCCTATGTTCAATCATTCTAGTTCTACATTTTCTGTTCGTTTTGCCAATATATATAGGTTTGCACGGACATACAATCAAATAGATAACATTATTTGTGTTGCAATTAGTATGTTCATTAATGTTCCACATCCTGTCGAGGCCCAAATCAAAATTCAGTGTCTTTTTTTCGTTTGGGTGCACATTGAGCAATTGCCACAAGGAAAATACCCTACTATGGGAGGTAGGCCCCACAGATTAGTTTGTTGAGGGGGCTTCTTTTTGACACCCACATCATTTCTCATTATCAAATTACGTACAGTGTTTTCTTTTAAAGGCCACAATAGATCTACCTACTTCCTTGGTCATGATCTTATTCCAATTTCTTGTTATAATGTTCTTAATCTTATATAAAAGGTTGCTGAACGTATTAACAAACACTAGAGGTTTTTCTTTTGTCCTTCTTTCCCTCTGAATTTGCTGATCAAGGAGAGATTCCCGATTGTTGTTGAAAGCCCTCTTAGCTGCTTTTTTTACCAAGGGGGTAGGGTAACCTCGATGTACCAACTTAGTAATCAAATTGTTAGCTCCATTTTCATATGATTCATTAGTACTGCTGTTCTTTTTCAACCTTAAAAATTGTCAGAACGGGAGCTTATTCTTCAGATGTTGGGCATGGTGACTCTTAAAATGCAACAGAGCATTCTTATCGGTAGCTTTAGTATAAGGTCGGACAAGAAGTGACCCTTTCTGATGGTATAAACAGATGTCTAGATAGTTTACCTCCTTATTGCTGATATTGCTGGTAAATTTCAGATATCTGTTTTGTTGGTTCAACCACTGTTAAAAGTGGCTTGCTTCCTCTTCATTCCCTTTCCAAATGACGAATACATCGTCTATATAATGAAGCCAACAGACAATGTTATTCTGAAAAGGATTGCGTTTGTTATTAACTACAGTTTCCTCAAACATGTTAACATACAAATTGGCAACATTAGGGGCCATTGCTGAGCCCATTGCTGTGCCTTCAATTTGTTTATCGAATTGTCCCATAAATTGAAAGAAATGTTCTGTAAGGGCCATTTCCGTACACCATTCAATAAAGGAGTTGGATACCGGATTTTCATCATCCCTTTTCAATAAAGTCTCCTCCACTACCTCTAAGGTTGCCAATTGCGGTATGTTGGTATATAATGCTTGAATGTCCAAGCAAATTAGTAAATTAGCCTTAGGGTCAAAAGTGTTACACTCTATTCTATTGATGGCGTCTGTGGTGTCCTTAATATAGCTTCTCATAGTTGGAATAAAAGGTCTTAAATGGAAGTCTACAAATTTGGAAAGTGGTTCCAGTAGAGAACTCACACCTGAGACAATTTTTTCCTTGATAATCAGAGAAGAGAGGTGGGACCTAATAGGGGTTCTAAACTTTTTCTATCCTCACAGAGTTTGAACCTGAGAGGGTAGTGGAGCCGTTGCATTTATCCTTGCATTTAGGAGTCCCTTCTGGAATACTGACATGGGACCCAGATTTTGAGCCATTTACAAGTGAGTTTTTACTTGTGTTTTGACCTTTTGCGAATCACTGCATGAGTACATTCCCCCATAGGCTATGATTCATGACAGAGTTTATTTACTCTGTCATACAGGGTGGCGATCATTCATTCATCATAATCCTGTATTGAGAGAAGCCAGAAAATACTAGACATTTTGGATTTGTCCAGATAGGCAAGCTTCACCATCATAGATTTACCTGTCATTCTAAATTGATAGAAATGGGAATATGTAGATGTCCCAATATATTAATTTGTGTTAATTGTACACTATCGTAGAGAAGAGAAGAGGAAGCGCGAGAATTCCTGAAGAAATTGGGAATCTGCAGTAAATACCAGAACATGCCCTAGATTTATTAATGGGAAAGAGAGGTATGTAATTAAAAACATATTAAAATACACTTTGAGGGATTAGGGTACAGTTTTATGCCAATAGAGATTGAAACCTGGGTACTAAGATACTAATAGGGTGTCCATTTTTTGATTAACAGGTTTCTCCCCCCAACAAAAGAAGATTTTTAATTCCGGCACAAGACAATTTCCCCTGAAGAATGTCCTACATGACTGTATATTAAGGACAGAAACTTGTACAAGTCGGGTTGTTTCTAATACACTAATAGGAAATAGGCCAAAAGTAGTGAGGCCTAGGAATCAGAGTGTGATATGTACACACATTTTGTGATCCTAAAGAAACTGTCATGATGCCTACCCCCGGGCATCCAGACCAAGTCCATCAACCCCGGAAGCAGGCATCATGTTACCTGGAGCAAACCCAGCAACCACTGTTAGGGGCTTTCTGGGTACAGTCCTGGCGCCTATGGCGCCAAGCTCATATGGGACATCAGTCCTGGCGCCATAGGCGCCAGGCTCATATGTTAAAACTTACCTGATGCAGACCATGCTGCAAGGGATCCAAGCATCCAAGCCCATGTGAGGCTTGAAGGGACTATTTTATCTTAGGGACTATTTTGTTACTCAGGTGTGGCTGTGGAGGAATACTTACCTGGGACTACTTTGAAGGCTATTTAAACCATGCCCGAAGAGCAGCACATGCTTCGCATTATTCTGCATCCAGCAGCGTAACGCTCACTGTGTCTGCAGTCAGCATCCAGCATCCTGCCATGCCCGCCTCGAGTCCAGAGCGCCTAGAAAGAAGGGAAAGAAGAAGAAAGGTTAGAACAAGAACTTTACTGGATTTCTTACCTGATTTCGGATTCAGCGCATCTTCGAACCAGAAACAGACTTCATTTTAAAAGCGTTGCATCACCAGTAGCAGCGTCGCGTCATACTCACCGTTCCTCGCAGCATCTCTACGATCTGGTGCTGTCTCCATCACCTGGTTGCCGCATTCCAGCACCTAAGGGGGACAAGAAAACAACAAGGTGAGCCAAGGGAACAAACAAGGACAATCTCTTTCCACCATATGCTTACCTGATTTTACCGCAGGAGGTATTATCCACCAGCACTCCAAATCTTCCAACGCTGCACCTGCAAGAAAAGATAAAGCAGCGAGTTAAACTTTGGCATCATTTACCGGACAGTGTTACAAAACACAGACTCCTACCTGAACGCTTTCAGCTGCCACAAGACGATCATCTTTTGGGTCTAAGCTGCAAAAGAAACAAGGAATTGGACAAGAGTGATTGATCGGATATTTTGAACTCATTAGAACTATATACTTACAGCCTTTCGCCCGGAGGTTTGGAGCCAAGATTTGTCCAGAACTCTTCCAATATCCTCAAGCCAGTGAAGTAACTGGCCATCAACACGCCCCTGCATTCTTCGAAGGATAGAGTGCTCATCATACAAAACTGTAAGACAGTGTTAATTTGTAAAAAAATAAGTGTCAGTGGCAAAAAATATTGGCCCCATAATGCCGGGCACGGTGCCGCACTCCGCGTGGCCGTGCCAGTTCAGTGCTAGACCTACCTAGATCGGCCCACCACCAGCCCATCACACTGCTGCTGCTCCATGTCACATGTTTGGCGCTGCAGCAACTGCTGGCACAGGCTAGTAGTAAATACGCAACTAAGACATGCTCCTCCTGTAACTGCGCCTCGATGCCCCTGGGCTGTGTGAGTGCTTTAAAAATGCAAATAAATGAAAAAGCATTCTGTTTCAGTCACGCTATTTGTCTCTACCCCTTCTGCCCCATCTGACAGTCTGTTATAGTACACCAAGTATTGTTAATCAGTTACCTCCAAGAAGAGCACCCTCCCCTCAGCCCGTTCTTCAGTCACCTCATCCAGGTGTTTTGTGTAATCATTTACTCTCAAGCCCTTATCAGTCATCACATCTCATAAATGCATCCCCCTACACCCTTCCTTCAAGCATGAGCATGGTGTTGTATAACTTGGAATAAGCAATTTCTGCAAGACATTGTTGTGAAATCAACGGCCTGTGCTACTTCTGCTTTAGGGCCTCTTTCCACCTTAACACATATTAAAAAACGAAATATGTTTTGTCACCCAATATTCAGGAGCCAGAGGAGAATGCATATTTGGATATCTACTTCCCACTGAAATATTCTTGACATACTTCACTAAACTGCGGGGTTGTAACAGACGCCCACCTCCCTATCTGAGGATTCCTATCTAAGGATATCATGTGCTCTCATTCGGAGCACATGCTCGGAGCGTATTGTACCAAGGTTAAGGGGCCACATCTGGTGTATAAACCACACATCAGGATAGAAAACATGCGCTGGAATTATGTAAAAAAATGACAGCAAAAGACTGTTGAGAATTATACACGTATACTTAACTAGTGCTTTTATTTATGACGACAGATTAGTGGGCACGTGCATAATTTTTATCCCCGTCTAGTTTCCATGTGTGTATCTTTAAGCCTGAAATGGCATTTCAGAAGTTCGTCTTTGCGTGGGCTTTTCTCGCGAAGTGAAGCCGGTTTGGTTTCGGCCCAATATGTGCACCCTTCCGGGTCCCCTTGCTGAAGCTCGTTTGTGAACGAATGAGGCCGATAACATTAAAAGGAAGAATGGAAACACCCAGGCAAAAATTCACAGTTCATGTTTTGCTTAGATGAATGCTATCCAGGGTCGGACTAGGGCATTCAATTGTCTTGAGTCGGGCTCGGCACCAATGAATAAGTGGCCAAAGTTGCAAACGACAATTCATTCCTTTTGTGACACACTAGTGGGACCACGTTGCCGCACGTGCCCCGCCTGGTCGTGGGTTTTGCCCTGCCTTGCCTCAATCACTTAGGCTACCTTTTGTGGGACCACCACCGCCACGGCCATGCTGAGCATGATGATGACAAAAATAGGTGCGCAGCGCAGCGGCCCCACGGAATGTTAGATTTTATAAGAAAAAAAGTATATTTGGGTGGTTGGGGCCCATGACTTTCGAAGTGCTCATTGGCACCCGCACAAATGAAAATGCAGGCAGAAGGGGGCCCCAGGAAGCAACTAGGCCGCACCAGGCAGTGCAGCAGGGCAGGCTCTCTCTCTCACAAGTCAGGACTGACGATGGCATGCCTCGACACCTTCACTTCACAGAAACTCGTGAAATGAAGGTGGCGCCGCGCTGCCTCCTGTGGCAACAACAACACGTCACCATGTAATTTCACTGGCTCAGAAGAACAGCCAATGAAAACTGCATCTTCTGTGTTACTATACAGAATGTATCAAATACTGCGTAGTAATAACAGAATGGTAGTTTTCATTGGCTGTTGTTTGTAACAGTTTGTTGTTCATTGCTATTGCTGGCCCCTCCCAGGCCCAGCCAGCCATGGCCTGCAACCTGCAAGCACGAGAGAGATCGAGATCAGAATGACAAATCCCAATGATTTATAATCGAAGCAAAGCGAAGTGGAAGAACAAACAAAGCAATTGCACGTGTGCTGGCCCCACATGAGTTCCGGTGCCCAAAAAAGAGTGCCGGTGTTGGGCACCGATAACCACCCCTACAAATTAAGCACCACTATAAGGTGAGCTTTGTGAAAGGGAATGTCAGAAGTGATAAGTGGGGACGCAGTGAAGTGTTAATACTCAAATCCACAGGTGGCTAATTCCCTTTCCCCATCTTTAGGAGACCACTTCTACGGGTCAAACAGACAAAGCTAGGTGGGCCAGTCCAGTCAGTCATCTCTGCACTACGCATCACGTTGGTGGAGACCGTGGCTGTCCAGTTCTGCTCGACACCCCTGTGGGAGCCAGGTGAGCGTAACCGAAACTATTGCAACAGTACTCACCCATGGTGTTTTGGCTTGTTTTGTTTTAACATAATGCATATGTTTTATGTACTATGATCATTTTTATGATTGTTTTATGAGATGTATTGAATCTTAATAAAATGTTGTGATAATTGATTCCACTTGATGTGTTAGGTGACACCTAATTAAATATCGGACTTTCTTTTTGTATATAAAAAGGGCCTAAAAATATACCTGCACAGAACCCATCCAATCAAGGAACCAGAAGGCCCTCGGGCCAATCCCAAACAGGAAGTCAGGGAGGTATAGACCCCTAAGTCCCCAGATTAAATTAGCCCCCGATACAAGGGCAACACACCCATCCTGGTGTATGTGTGGACTCCGCCAGTCCAAGGGGAGGATCCAACAAGCTAGGTTCCAACCCCCGGAAACTTAACTTCCCTCCTAACTTTCCCCAGGATGAAAGTAATCCCTCAAATGCCAGGTTGACCTTCTTTCCCCAGTACCCTCAAAACTTCAACCCACAGAACAGCCCTCCTTTCCTTCCCCACTTTCCTGAGCCGAAACAGCCCAATCCGGGAGAGGGGAGGCCAAGGGTGGAGGGTTACACAAACTATCCAAACCCAGGGTATTATGGGAGAAGGGATAGCTACCCTTCCCGTGAACCACCTAGGATGGTCCAGGACCCCCGTACCAGCCAGAGCACCAGCCAGAGCGGGTGTCCCCCAACTGGAGCGCCAAGTCCAGATCTTGTCCCAGGATCTGAGTCACATGTTGAGGGCTAAGCAGAACCCTCAGATGAACATGGCGCTCAGAACTCCCCATACCAAGGGTCTGGTACTCCAGAACAATGACGGGGAGAGAACTCTGACAACTCAACAGTTTCAAAGGAGGAGGCACAGGGATAAGTGGGGTGTAAAGCCTTAGAGGAAGCTTCCTTCCCCACTTGTGAAAAGCCCCTGGAAACCCAGGAACTGGAACCAAAATCTCCTGCCCCCGAAAATCTGCAACCCAAGGAACAGAGGGTGGGTAGGAGAAATAAAGGACCTAAAAAGACCCATTTTGTTGATGAGGTTAGTTTCTGCCAATTTGAAGGAGAGGGGTCCTCAGAGGACTCTGGGAATAGGATCTTCTCCTTCAGGGATGGGGGAACTCCTCCCAAAGAAAAATGGGTCCCGAGAGATCCTGAGGAAGACTGGGTGAATGTGGGGACTGAGTTAGGACCGCCCATCATTGAACCCCAGAATGATAAACCAGAAAGCTACCTTGCCCAAACCTATTCTGGGGACTGCCTCCAAAAAGGGGGGGGCAGCTCAGAATCACAACCAGGGGAGCTCAAAACTCCCCCAATATCCAACTGTACTATTTTTCTTGCAGATCCTCGAGCTCCCAAACATGATCATGCCCAAACCTATTCTGGAGACTGCCTCCAAAAAGGGGGAGTGGGACGGCCCAGAACCAGAGAAAGAAGATCCCCTAGCTCCCCAAAGCCATTCTGGTGACTGTCTCCAAAAAGGGGGGACAGCCCCGAATCAGAAAGGGAGGAGGCCGAGACTTCTCGAATCACTAAGTGTGAAATTTCCTAGAAAGGGGAGGGCAGCCCAGAACCAGAACAAGGGGAGCCCAAAAAACCCAAATAGCGGTCTGTCAAAATTCTTTGTCAGATTTCACAACTCCAACACTGAGTCTTGACCCAACTATCCCGGTGTCGGAGTCAGAAATAAGTAAATTGATCACCCAGCTTACCAAGAACACCCATTATCTTTGCCCATTGCAGGAGAAAGAAGGTAGGTTCTATGGCCATAAGCGCTGCATCACAGGTCTTTTTGTTATTGCAGTGGGTGTTGCTGCTTGTGATTTGCTGTAGGGCCGATCTCTCACAATGGGTGGCACTAATGGAACCATCTATGCAGTCTAGTGCACATATAATGCTAAGGACTGGGGACATTTGATAGAAGTGCCCTTTGATGCGATGTATGCCATTTGGGGTGCTAATTAGTGCAATGTGTGCAGAGACAGTTAAATGATGGCATATTATACCTGCCCAAGCAGACATGGACATATTGGTTTAGATATGCCATGTAATATGAGAGCTGGAATGGGCTAGTTGCACGTACATTTGGAATGGCCACCACGTATATCAGTGGAGGTGGCATTCCTGTGGGTTTTTTCTTTTGACTTTCTAGGTCACCCTCTTTGAGCTGGAGCACACACATGATGCTGGACCCACTCAAGTGATATAACGTTAGGTTCTGGGTGTCCTTTAGTGTAACTGGGAATGGTCAGAATGTGGGACAGAGCAGCTTCCTCATCTGTAGGGCCCTCTATTTTAGATGTCTTCCTATATCTACCCATTAAAACGTATATGCACCTCACCAATGCAGTGCGACAGGGATCCAACCCTGGCAGTATGGTTGGCTTTGTATTGTGTGGCATCTGGGTGGGCTGTTTCTTTGCTTTTGGGGTTGATGGGCCTCTGCTATGTATCACTAAACATCAACTGGAAGCCCTGACCACCTTCTTTTTGCAGGAAACAAAGTAAATGGTGGGGGGGGTATAACTCTGAATAGTATGTTAATTACCTCATATTGTCTTTTTTCTATTCCTTACTGGTGTTTATCGCATGAGGTATATGATGGTTACTGCTATCATTAACTTTAACTTCCTTGTATCCGATATTCCTGTATTTGGACCAGACTCAGAATTATGCAGTATTTGGGTATATCACTTTAGCTTTACTGTCAAACCAGTAATGCAGCTTCATGGCTACTCATACTACTCTAGGCTACATTTGGAATAATTTCCCAATGAGATGGTTTTTCCTCATACTATTTACTCTCAGTCTGCAGCACAAGGGGTTCTGATGGGCAGTCACTGAACATCCCAGGCCACTGAAATCATCTGCATAGTCAGTGCCTTTAAGGAGGGACCTCCCAGTGAGTCACTGGTGCCTCACTCTATGGTGTAAATCATTTACAAAGCGAAAGACAGGAGATGGTCCATCCATTAAGCTTTGGGGATCTGCTTGTTGAAGGGAAGTGGATGGGCTTGAAAGCCATATGAAGTGTGACTTAGGTTAAGGGTAGCTCGGATCTGCAACTCCTAACATGGAATGTCCGGGGCTATGCTAAAACATGCAATACTCTGTCCTATGTGAGCCGACATGCTATCAACATTGTATTTCTACAAGAAACACATATAATGGACTCAAAGCTTGCCTGTGTTGTGCAATCCTGGGCCACGAACAGATATAGCATGACATAATTAAACTATACTTATACACAAGAAAATATTTTTGGGGCTATCACTAAAGTGCTCAACATGCGCTTGGTACTGAATCTATACATTGTACACACGTTTCTGGAGAACTGCAATTATGGTTACAATGAGGCTATGCCACCACCTCATATGTGATAAAGATTTACAAGCCGATTCATGGAATGAATATGCGCTGAAAATTTCGGCGCAAGAGTGCGAAAACTTGCGATTCGCAGAGAAAGAGCAAAAATCGCAGTGCAAAATCCCAGCGCTTGTAGCACGCACCAGCTGTGCGCCTCACAAATCCAAGGCCTCTTATGATGTCCGCGACGGTCTGCCAGTGTGCCTGACGTCGAGCAGGTGTGGTCTTGCACCCTGAAGTGATCAACATTTCGCTGTCATGTGCGGACACATACCGCACAAGTGCATCACGTTTGGCATCATTGAAGCTAGGCTTCCTTGGCGTGCCGGACTGTGTAGCCGTGTCTGGGGTATCAGCCTGTACTGGACGAGCACTCTTCCTCTTTCTTTTGGAAGGTGGTGGGGATCCTGAGTGGCCTACGCTGCTCTGGCCACTAGGGGCAGGAGCATCGGTGGACTGGGTAGTTGGAGTGTGGGAATGCACACTGAGCATGGGACTTGGTGCAGGCATTGGCTGAAGTGTGACGTAGTCAGGGGGAACGTTAGCAAGATGGACTGGGACCAACACTGCCCTGGCTGGGAGAGTCAGAGCTGGGGTGGATGGAGCTGCAGCTGCCCCTGCAGCCTCCCCACCCTGCCTACTTGGGGCAGCAGATGAAATAGCTGCCCCTGATCCACGTGGCCTGGTGACACCAACTTGCGCCACCACACGTGGCCTAGACTTGGCGACCTGGAAGTCAGCCTGGGAATCACCCTGTGCCAGATCAGGTGCCACAATGGGCCGGTCCAACAAGGGCTGAGCAGAGATGGTGTCAGCCATGTTTCCCTCAACCATGGGGGGGGCAAGGGTGTCCCTGACTGGTCCTCCACACATGGGGGGCTTGGGGTACCCTGCAAATCCCGGCTATGTCCCCTACCGCACCCACCACGCCCACCTCTTGAGGCTCGGCCACCTTTGCCACCCTTACCGCTTGGTCGCCTCCCAACCATGGCACTGATGTTGTTGTGCGTATGGGAGTTGCAGTAAACTATTGTCCTGGGCAATTGGGGGTCAAAGGGGTAGGGTACTAGATGGAATTCATACCCTAGTGCTCTAGCAAGGCTGTATGTGACCCCCTGGGGAAAGATGACGGGTCACGCAAAGCACAGGCACCCCAAAAACAGAAAATAACGTGCATGCAACCCCTCATAGACCACGTGCGTTTAAAAATAAACCTGCACTACGCTGTGGCACCCAGAAACACAAAAATGAACGTACGTGTGTTACATGCAGCCTATAATGACCTCTGAAGGGGTACGCCACAAACGGGGCGAGCACAGTTGCTAAGTACGTAAAAAGAGCGTGAATTGTACGCTGTCTGAGGAGACAGGACAAAAGAAGAAGTGAACGCTGTTTGAGGAAACAGGCCCAACAGAAAATCAGAAAAAAGCTGTCAGAGGTAACAGGGAGTACGAACTCGAGGTAAATCGCATGTGAACCGACAAGAAGTACAGAATTCACCCACTCGCTCTCCACAAAAAGCACGTACAAGGAAATGACGTCCTACACGTACCTTTTGAACCGGCCCACACGTCCAACGTCACTTCCGCGTATACGCGCTAAGGCCCTATCCTCCATTTACACGAGCTGACACTCGGACGTGCAGTTCTTGGATCTGTAACATGCACCCGGGTTCAGGGAAACACCTGTGCTAAGGGCCTTTGGTCCAATGAAATTGCGTACGCGTGCTGACGCGCTTATGCGCTAAGGGCCTTTCCTCGAATTACACGCTGACGTGCAAGATTTTCACGTGCCAAATCACTCCGTATCAAGCTGGCCACGCGTTCGCACACGGAACACCAAGCTCCTGCCCAGAAGGCCGAATTACTGCCCCCCAGAGCCCCGAGCACGCTCCCACCTGCCATCTGCTGCTGCCTGATTGCCTGCTGCCCACGTGCCCTGCCATTTGCTGCCTGCACGTCAGCCTGGGGTGCTGTTGCTGTGACCACCCCTGCTGGAACCGAAGACTCCCGACTGCTATTCCATCGCTCCATAGCCCAGCCCCAGGACCCAGTTGCCCACCCACACCTGCCTCTGGGGTTGCCATGTCGGGCACTACACCATCTGGCACCACTGTCAACCCCCAGCCAGAGAGGCAGAGGGCCACCAGCTTCACTGCCACCGAAGTTGGTGTCCTGGTGGAGAAAGTCCTGGGGCAGTATGATGCCCTCTTCGAAAGGTCGGCCTCCGACAAGGAAGGACAGACTCGGATCTGGACGGACATCGTGACTGCCATCAACGCGGAGGGGGTGGCAGTCCGTGACTTCCAACATGTCAAGAAGCGCTGGGAGAACTTCAGGTCCAGGACCTTCAACAAGGCCCGGCGCCTCTTGAAGCCAGCAGATGCTAAGGTGCGCCGGGGCCACCTGTCGGAACATCAGATGAGGGTCCTGGAACGCATATGCCCAGCGCTCCACGTCCAGGTCCTTGACAGGCAGACCCGTCTGGAGTCGAGCGGTAAGTGTACATGCATACTGCTTGGAAGCTGTGCGTGTGGTGGTGTGCCAGTAGTGTGCAGGTTGTACAAGTGGTTTTGTAGGGCCATGTATGGATGTGGATGTACAGGGCTGTGAGGCTGACACTTGCAAGCCTTTCATGTGTGAGACACATGGATGGTGTATGTGTGGGTAAGCATTCAGGCCAAATGCATATGTGTGAGCACACATGTTTGGATTACTGTGTATGTAAGTTGGCATGGTTGTGGTTTCACACATGGATGTTGGTTCCAGCTGCATGTATCTGCACCGTGTACATGTGCATGTGTGTGTATTTGACATGGGTGCAACAGTGATGCAACATGGATGCATGTGAGACTGATATGTAGAAGACTGATTGCCAGATGTGACATGGATGCCAATCTCATCACTGCGACAGTTGGCGGAGGTGTACACATGCATGTAATTGTGGTGGCGTGTGTGCATGTCTAGTGCACTCCCTGTGTTTCATGTGATGTCTGGCTCACCATTGGCTGCTCATGCTGTTGTATGTGTATTGATGGTGCTGGCTGTTGCAATATGGCTGTGGAATAGCTCATGTGTGTGAGTTGCAATGATATGTGTGTTGGGGATTGTGATGCCATGTCTGAAGTTTGACAATGCCACTCATGTACAACTGTCATGTGTGTATGAGTCCATTGTACAGTACCCTGATGCCTGTCTCCTATCTCTCCCTGTCTGCAGCATCAACTGATGAAGAGGGCGGAGAAGGTGCTGTGGAGCACAGCGGAAGGGATCGCACCGCCCGGTGCCGTGTCCCAGGTCGCAGCTGCCTAGGGGAGGTCCAAGAGGCAGAGGTTGGAGTTGGACTCCTTGGCAGCCGAAGGGGCAGCTGAGACCCCACAGGGCCTGATGGAGGAAGATGGCACGGGGTCATCCAGGTTGGTGGGGGGTTTGGTGGAGGAGGAGGCCATGCAAGGGAAAGAGACGGCGTCTGGAGGTGGGGATTCCACTGGTGCTAGTGGTGCAGTGCAGGGGCAGGGACAGGAGGCAGCACAGGCTGCCGCGGAGGTGCCTGTGTGTAATCCTGTCCCCGATCCTGTGACTGCATCATCTTGCACCAGCAGGGATACCTACGTCCAGACCCGTTCTCAGCGAGGGGATTGGCTTACACCAACTGGCCTTCCTCTCCCTGTGGATGTAGCTATCCGGCACTGGGTTGAGCCTGTCCTGGGTGGGGTGGCGTTGCATCAACGTGCCATGCGAGCTGACCTGCAGTCTTTTCATGAGGAGAGTGCATGTCTTCTCGCATGGCTCGTTGACCGCGTTGACCTAATGGGACAGCTCACCAGGGACAGATTCCTCTGTTTTTTGGACCTTGTTCTGACCCCCTCCTCAACTGAACCCCCTATGCACCAGTCGTCCTCCGTGTCATCTTCCCACCCATGTGTCACCTGGGAGCCCTGTGGAGCTGCCTCTGACCCTGCGGCCAGGCTGGTGGAGGACACATCCCTGCCACAGTCCGGAGTCGGACGTCCAGCAGGGGTGGCCACCTCAACAACTGCACCCCAGCTGGAGGAGGACGTTCAGGCAGCAGGAGCCAGGGCACAGGCAGCGGCACAGCAGCAGCCGCAACAAGGTGGGAGCCATGATGGCTCGGGGCCTTCATCATCGGAGGGCAGGCATCGGCCGGAGGGCAGGAGGACCCTGGACGGGAAATGTCTTCCGTGTGGCAGCGGTTGGACCATGCAATAGATGCGGAGTGGCAGCGGGCGGAAGAGGCACGGCTCACGATGGTCAGGGCGGAGAACTCCATGCATAGGGCCCTGAGGCGGGCCGAGTGCCTCGAGGCCATTCGCAGGGACCTGGAGTTCCAGATGTCATTGTCCCTGCGAACCCTTTGGGCCATGGAAGAGGACCGCCTCCGGGACATCGAGCAGGAGTTCGATGATGGTCTGGCATGGAACATCAACATGTGAGCCGTTGGACTTGCCCGCTGCCCTTGTAAATAGTTAGTTAGTTAGTTTTAGGTTTCCTTTGGTTTTTTCTTTATTTTGGACCGCTTGGACAATGGACCATATTTTTGTATATAGTTTTTTTATTAGGTAGTAGTTTTTGGTAGGTTCAATTCTTAAGTTGGGCTCATGGACCCTGGATTCTTCAATTGTACAGTTTTACATTGGATTCATCTTTTTTGATATTTTTTTTGTGTTCAACACGGAGCAATGGTTTTTACTTTTTATTTTCCCTTGGATTTGATTTTTTGAACTGTGACTTTGGACAACATTTATTTTTGGATTTCTTTTGCTTATGTTTTCTTGATTTTCATTATTTATCGGACATGGACCATTTCTTTTGTTATTCCCATTGTTGTGTGTTTAATTTGATTTACGTTCATGTTGTCTTTAATGTATTTTTTTTATACTTCCATTAGTGGTATCATCTCATTGGTTTCAAGCATGTCATGATATGGGTTTTGACATTCACTTGCACCCATTGTGTGTGTGTGATAGACATGTGTTAATTTACATACTTGCCATTGGGGTTGTATCATGTAATTTGCATTTCTATGTGGGTGGATGCAATACTTGGGTGGGTCTTTGGCATGTGGAGGCTGGCCATAAGGGCCAGGGATCTAGATTGTGATGACGGGTTGGCTGGGGGATATGTGTCAGGGCCTGCTGGCAGGTGCCCTGCACTGCTGGGTGGTGGGGGTACAAGGGGACATGAGTGGGGGCCTGCTGGCAGGTACCCCGCACTGCTGGGGGGTGGGGGTGCAGGAGACATGTGTGGGGGCCTGTTGGCAGGTGCCCCTCAGTGCTGGGGGGTGGGTGTGCAAGGGGACATGAGTGGGGGCCTGCTGGCAGGTGCCCCGCACTGCTGGGGGGTGGGTGTGCAAGGGGACATGAGTGGGGGCCTGCTGGCAGGTGCCCCTCAGTGCTGGGGGGGTGGGTGTGCAAGGGAACATGAGTGGGGGCATGCTGGCAGGTGCCCGGCACTGCTGGGGGGTGGGTGTGCAAGGGAACATGAGTGGGGGCCTGCTGGCAGGTGCCCCTCAGTGCTGGGGGCTAGGGGTGCAAGGGGACATGAGTGGGGGCCTGCTGGCAGGTGCCCCTCATTGCTGGGGGGTGGGGGTGCAAGGGGACATGAGTGGGGGCCTGCTGGCAGGTGCCCCTCAGTGCTGAGGGGTGGGGGTGCAAGGGGACATGAGTGGGGGCCTGCTGGCAGGTGCCCTGCACTGCTGTGGGGTGGGGATGCAAGGGGGTAATGCGTTGGTGATCACTAGTGCAAGGTGACATGTGGCTTGGCTGGGGGGGCATGCCCATGGTGGATGGGCTGCCTGCGGGACATGACCAGGGGTGCAGGGTAGTCCCCTGTGGTGTGGTCTGCCTGCAGGGGCCGTGGAGGGTGTAGAGGGAACACCTGGGAGGACCCACACTGCCAATTCATGTGTAGGACCCCACTCGCACAGGGCCTATCGCGTGTAAAACTTCCCCGCACCCCAGAAATACATGTACCCTGCTGAAATCGCGTGTGGAACTTCCCGCGCACCCCAGTAATACACGTATCCTGCTGAAATTGCTTGTGGAACTTCCCGCGCACCCCTGTAATACACGTACCCTGCTGGAATTGCGTGTAAAACTTCCCCACACCGCAGAAATACACGTATCCTGCTTGAATCGCATGTGGAACTTCCCGCGCACCCCTGTAATACGCGTACTCTGCTGAAATTGCGTGTAAAACTTCCCTGCACCCCAGAAATACATGTACCCTGCTGAAATCGCGTGTGAAACTTCCCGCGCACCCCAGTAATACACGTACCCTGCTGAAATCGCTTGTGGAACTTCCCGCGCACCCCTGTAATACACGTACCCTGCTGAAATCGCGTGTAAAATTCCCCGCACTCCAGAAATACACGTACCCTGCTGAAATTGCGTGTGGAACTTCCCGCGCACCCCTGTAATACACATACCCTGCTGAAATCGCGTGTTAGACTTCCCCGCACCCCAGAAATACACGTACCCTGCTGAAATCGCATGTGGAACTTCAGGCGCACCCCTGTAATACACGTACCCTGCTGAAATCGCATGTTAAACTTCCCCGCACCCCAGAAATACACGTACCCTGCTGAAATCGCGTGTTAAACTTCCCCGCACCCCAGAAATACACGTGTCCTGCTGAAATTGCGTGTGGAACTTCACGCGCACCCCTGTAATACATGTACCCTGCTGAAATCGCGTGTTAAACTTCCCCGCACCCCTGAAATACACGTACCCTGCTGAAATCACGTGTGGAACTTCCCGCCCACCCCTCGCGCACCCCTGTAATACATGTACCCTGCTGAAATTGCGTGTAAACTTCCCCACACCCCAGAAATACACATACCCTGCTGAAATTGCATGTGGAACTTCCCGCGCACCCCAGTAATACACGTACCCTGCTGAAATCGCTTGTGGAACTTCCCGCGCACCCCTGTAATACACGTACCCTGCTGAAATCGCATGTAAAATTCCCCGCACCCCAGAAATACACGTACCCTGCTGAAATTGCATGTGGAACTTCCCGCGCACCCCTGTAATACACGTACCCTGCTGAAATCGCGTGTTAGACTTCCCCGCACCCCAGAAATACACGTACACTGCTGAAATCGCGTGTGGAACTTCAGGCG
Organism: Ambystoma mexicanum; assembly: GCF_040938575.1. Lineage (NCBI taxonomy): Eukaryota > Metazoa > Chordata > Amphibia > Caudata > Ambystomatidae > Ambystoma > Ambystoma mexicanum. The sequence goes on along the minus strand of NC_090931.1, from coordinate 406,247,726 downwards.
CACCCCTGTAATACACGTACCCTGCTAAAATCGCATGTTAAACTTCCCCGCACCCCAGAAATACACGTACCCTGCTGAAATCGCGTGTTAAACTTCCCCGCACCCCAGAAACACACGTGCCCTGCTGAAATTGCGTGTGGAACTTCACGCGCACCCCTGTAATACATGTACCCTGCTGAAATCACGTGCTAAACTGCCCCGCACCCCCAAAATACACGTACCCTGCTGAAATCACGTGTGGAACTTCCCGCCCACCCCTTGCGCACCTCTGTAATACATGTACCCTGCTGAAATCGCGTGTAAACTTCCCCACACCCCAGAAATACACATACCCTGCTGAAATCGCATGTGGAACTTCCCGCGCACCCCTGTAATACACGTACCCTGCTGAAATTGCGTGTAAAACTTCCACGCACCCCAGAAATACACGTTCCCTGCTCGGCGTTTGCTGTTTGCCAGCCCTGTATACTGGTCCAGGGTTAGCACAGCCCTTTGCGCTTAATTGGGAATTTTGATGGCTTTTCCTTGCGCAAGGGCGTTCTAGGGGGCGTAACTGGTGCTGCTGCAGGGTCGCTGCACCACTCTGCACCACGGCTGGTTTTGGAGGGTAAAATCCATGAATACGTTGTGCACGGATATCGATTTTAGCGCACGTGGCTGGTGCAGACATTCGCACGTGCAGACTGTGCGCCAGCCACGTGCTCCACTTTTGTGCGAAATTCTATGAATTACCCTGTTAAAATTCTGTACCCAATTGATTGCGCTTATCCCATATATTATAAATGCAAATAGCCCTCAAATATATTCAGAAAGTTCGCAGCCACCGTCTTTTATTTCTGCATCAGGTAAATTAAAAAGAAGTCCTCAAATATTAAACAAAAATATTTAAAACAATATTTCCATTCACACCCAAAGCACTGAATAATTTGCAAATTGGATAGATTAGGGTTTCACGACATCTATAAGCCTTGAAAGGTCCAGTGGTTGAAACACGTATAGGCTATGGCTGTGAATGGACAGACTTTTTACTGACTTCTTTTTTATTTACCTGATGTGGAAAGAAACAGCGGTGCCTGAGAACTTGCTGAATAGTTACTCAAATATTTGAGGACTATTTGCATGTATAATATATGGGACAAGTGCAATCTATTAGACGGGTCTGTGGCTCAGTGGACTAATGAATCCAATACCGGGGCTTGTGTTTGACCTCATGGTCACAGGTCGAATCCCAGCAGGTCCACTGAACGTGAGCTTTACAAATACACGTGTTATGTTATTGGGTACAGACTTTTCAATCTGTATACACAAGGCTGTGCATTTTCAATGTGCGGATGCCAAAGTAGACACCGAGGGGCATTATGCATATGCTGCCCGGATGGCCGGCAACCACAAAATACAATTACTAAAAGTCTAAGATAAAAATATTGATGATTCTCACTTCCTTGATGCGATGGCCAGATTATTGGCAAGGCCCACCTGATGTTACAACGAAATGGGCCAGAGATTTAAACACTGTCTGGGCTGTGGCTAACCACTGCACCCATGGTGGGCTCAGGTTGGAGACTCGGGCTGCCACCATAGTCAGGCAGGTGGCAGAGATGTTTAACCTAATACATTGCTGGCGAGCAAAACACCCCTGAGAGGCAATACACACATCACTCGCGCGTGTTGCTGGTCTCAAGCTCTGCTGTAGGATCGGTCAAAGAGTGCTCCATATTATCAGGAGCACTATCAGACCAAAGCCCTGTCTCACTTCATAAAGTGTGGCCTGCTGCTGTTTCTCCACGAGCACCGTAGAGATTTAAATTTCAAAAGCTGAGACTTCGGGGCTGATTAATGTACTTGTTAGCATCATGCAAAGTGACTTTGCACTGGTGCAAAGTGACTTTGCACAGCCATCAAACACCTTGATTGACAGAGCAGTGCAAAGTGTATTTGTGCAATGTAAAATGATTTGCACAAGTGTAAAATCAGTGCACATTCACTTTGTACTGCACAAATCCAATTTGCACCGCTCTGTTAGGGTGTTGGTTGGCAGTGCAAAGTCACTTTGCACCGTGCTAAACACTCCATGAATCAGGCCCTTAGACTTCAGAAATGAGAATAGAAGGGCAATAGACATCTACTTTCGACAACCACGTGGGTTCGGCCTGAAGAAGGGGGAATACTGGGAAGCATTAACAGTCTTTAGGGGGCTTGCATCTCAAAAGAGAAAGATGTCAGTAGAGATATACGCAGGAGATTCAACAAATTAGAAATCAAATAAATACACATACAAGCCCAGTGTGACCATGATGACACTAATCACATGCAGAGCCGTCTATATGAAGAGCTTGTGCAAATTACCAAGGTGCCGGATCCGAAAGTCAAGTGCACGAAACGGGGTGGATGGGAGAAACCGAGCAGATCGCTGGTGTGGATCGCACACAGAGAGAGAAGTACAACTGAGATACATACTGTAAACAAGGGATGATGATAAACGTGTAGTTGAGCACGCAGAGGTAAAGTATTTGAGAACTTCCACAAAGCATAATACGTGTCGCGTACTAATTGTTCTCACAAGGTTATAGATGAGTATCTCACCAAAGTAAACTTCTCTAAACTTGAAGATGCTGACAATGAGACTTTAAATGCTCCCATTAAGGCAAGCAAACTGCAAAAGGCTATATAATCCCTTCCATGCGGGAAGACAACCAGACCGCATGGCCTCACAGCAGAATTTTACACAACATATCAAGAAATAGCAATCCCCCATCTTTGCAGGATCTACCAGGAGGCATTCGAAGGGAGGCAACTAACGAAATCGATGTTGGAAGCAAACGTGATCCTCTCATTGAAAGCAGGCGAACCCCCTGACAGGCTTGCATCCTACAGACCACTCTCATTACTTAATCTCCACTATTACATACTGGCAAAAGTTCTTTCAGACAGGCTGAGTAATTACCTACCGACCTTGTGTCCCCTTGACCACTCTGGTTGTGTTCCTGGACGCTCCACAAAACTAAACATAGAGCACTTCTTCAACACACTATCAACAGCCACTAACAGTGTAGTTGCAGCCTTTCTGGATGCAGAAAAGGCCATCGATTCTGTTGAATGGAATTTCATTTGCAAGGTCTCTCAAAATATGGAATCGTCTCGAACCTGGTCAGCTGTATGAAATTACTATAGACAACTCGGACAGCTAGTGTAATAAAGAATCACCACTCAGCTCCCAATCTCAAGTCGACGAGAGGTTTAAGGCATAGTTGCCCCCTGTCACTTATACTATTGGCTGTATTGATGATGCTAAGACAGAATTGACACGCAGCAACATTCAAATATCTAGCCAGGACATGTTGATATTGCTAGTCACAGATGATATAGTGCTAAATGTCACCAACCCACATATGAATTTACCCCTGATAACAGAAAACATCACAAACTATAAACGTTTAGCTGGCTTGTCAATAAACTGGAGCAAATCTGAATTCTATCCATTAACACTTGCACGGGGGTCTGTATCTGCTACCCTACAGACCCCATACCTGCACTTATTAGATACCCATTTGTCTGCGCTTTACTCTTTCACTTGCCACCTGCTGGCCGCACTACTTGTTGTTTTGATCCTGTGTTCAGCACTTTCCACTCCTGCCCTGCTCCTTGCACTTTCCCCTTCCCTTCCCGCTGCACTTGTGATATGATGGGTTAGGTTAGTTATAACGCACTTAATACCCAAAGGTTTCTAACTGGGGACCCAGGGATCGAACCAGTGTTGCTCTGTGTCATCTTGCTTAGAAGGCGAGCATGTTGGCGCTGAGCTATCCTCCCGAATCTCAATGCCATCTCAATGTCACTGGGTCTAGTAAGTTTGTTGTCTTGTCCTCCCTTGTACTCCTCCCTTGCCTCATCACGCCTTGAAGCACTTGTGTATAGGCGCGCTACAAATAAAATATCATATCATATCAACCCCTGTGGTATCTATTAGCCCATTCTTTTTGCAAATTTAAATGGAGCCCCAATAGAGTAAGATAACTGGGTATACAAATCCCCTCCACGGCTGTAGACCTATTTGAAGCTAACTATGCACTACTACTGCAATGGTTAGAGGCTCAAATCAAGAGGCGGATGGCACTGCCACTTACCATAAGGGGGAGTGAGGCAATAATATAAATGATCATTTTCACAAAATATCTTTACCTATTTCACGCACTGAGGGGCTGATTCATGGAATTTTGCTCTGAAATTGGCAAGGGCTGCACGTCAAATTGGACAATGCGCGAGCCTGCGTGTGGATAGAAATAAATGCGTGCAAAGTGTATTGATGGAATTGTTCACTTTGGGATATTTTTACCCATTCCAATATGCCCCACTCCACCACTTTACAAATGGGGAAAGAAACAGCCAGAACTGAATGCGCTAACCACTGTATGCGCAAAAATCTGCATAACTGCGTATGGGTCACAATCACAAATGTTTGCACACCCTGCCAGACACAGTCAAAGTGCGGTGGTGAAAACAGAATTATCACTACAGGAGCATGCCAGTGGGCCTTGCCACATTCAACATGGAGCAAAACAGCACAGGTGTGTTAAAAACCAAAAATGCCTTTTAAAATGTAGCATTGCAACCTTCAAAGTGCTGTTTTGGCACTAGATCCATTAATTTCCCAGTGAACCATCGAAGTGAAAAGGGTACTGAAATTAAAGATCATCCACGTGGCTCCGAGGAGCCGGGCCCCATTGACTGACAGCAGCAAAGAAATGTATCTCAAGATACACCAGCCCAGCAACTTTTGTTTTCAGTTCCATGGGAAAAAAGCTGCTGAAAATGGCAACATGTAACAATTTCAGCTGTGCAAAGAGAACTCCCAGCAAAGGCTGGATACATACACACTGACTGCAGACAAATCAAAACAATCAAGGGAAGAACTGATGCTGAATATAATGTATGTGCTGCAGAGGAAAATCTGATGTGAAGGACTTTGTTTTATGTGCTTTTTCAGGAAGGAAGTGCAGCATTGCTTGTTTAAAAGCATGTTTTTGTGAAAGACCTAACTCTTTAAATGTCAAAATCCACCTATAAACTGTGTTCATTTATATGTGTTGATGAAAGATGTAGGTAACTTAAAGTCAAAACCCAGTCTTGAGTTAATTAAATATTTAATTTTGAGCTGACAGCCTGAGCCTGGGAATGGTTGACCCCTCAGTACTGGCAGGAAAGGACTAATTGCTGCTGGGAGGCTTTCACATTCTCATGACAAATAACCCATCAGACTTTTGTCTGGGACTCAGCTGAAGACAATGGCAGGCTTGAACACTCATCCCTACAGGGGAGGGGCAGGAAACTTCCCTCTCAAGGAGGAGGACCCCACCCTCATCAAAGGAATTTGACAGCTGTTGCCAGTTGAAAGAACAGTAAAAAAAAACTGCTAAGAACTTTTGGAGGTTAAATGCCTATTTGTAATTAAGCTGTAAAACCCTTTAACTTTGCACATGAAGGAGGATACATCTAAAAATTGGTGGTTGTAAATCTTATTTTATGCTCTTTCTTTGAAGACGTGATTGAACCTGGTACTGCATAAGCAACAAAAGTTATAAAGAAACACTAATACATCAATACTATTTATGCAGAAAATCTAATATTGTGTACCCGTGTTCTAGGGGTGATTGCACAGATATGTACAGGGTTAGGAATTGTTAGGCCAAATCTTTATGATTAAAATTAACAAATTTCAACAGAAAGTCAAAGCCAGCTCTCACTGACGTGGGAATTGGATGTAAAGGTAAACCACAAAATATGTAATGTATGTGTCTGATTTTATCAGAGGGCATAATTATAGAAATGTGTATTTGTGGGAAAGTTAAATTGTGGTCCAAATAACAGTGGGAGTTCCCAAGTCACATCATAAAATATGACAGCTCTTTCTGTTTTCCAATCAGAAAAAAGCAAGTGCCTTTGACCAATCCCAGCCGTGTCGGTGTGGATTGTAATTCTGCCCCTACCATAAACAGAGTGCTGTCACTTGGCAGGATAAATAAGGGAACTTCACCACACACAGACACACTGATTCCTGACTCCATCCTGATTTCCGCGTGACGCCCTGTTCCAGAATTCTTCATCTTGTCCTGTTCCAGACTACTTTGCAAAACCAAGGCCATCAGCATTTGCTGAACTCTTTTCAGCTAGGCCCAAATCCTGAACCATCCCAAACTTAAGGGAATTCATTCTGATCCAGTCTGGCTTGCTACCACTCATGCTTGCCTGCTGAAACTCGCCATCCCGCTCATCTACAGTGTCCAGTGACCAGAAGGGCCAATCCAATCAAATCCAGCCTGAGGTGCCAGTCCAATTAACCAGAACCGCCCAGCTGACAATATCGCCCGATATGCCCTGCTGCCTGTAGACCCGATCCGTGATGACCAGAACCTGACAGATCAATCTTAAATTACAGTGGACTGTATCAACTGGAATCATAGTAACCCATAGTATAATTGCCTTGTCCAATCTAAATCTATAACCCATACTCTCTTTAACTTAAGAACTTGTAATAGTGTCTTGAAACTTTGCTTTGATTTTTGTGCTAGTGATAATTTATTTGAAAATCCTTTGTCTTGTGAAATCCTAAACCCTTAAAATCATCCCACGGGTAATTCGACTGAGTCCTCCAAGGTGGACATGGAGGTGCTAGGGTTGGTTTCCCCTGACCACTATGGGTCTTAGTGTGTTTCAAACTGGTAACCAGCCTAATTACCTTAGTTTAGAACATAATTGTCATTGTAAAAACTTATTTCTGTTTTCATTTTCGCGCCTTTATTTTCAAAAACGCCTCTCATTCAAACGTACATAACTTCTTCAATGTTATAGCTAGAGACTTCATTTCAACTCTGAGTTAAACCTAAGACTTGCAGCTACACCCACAACCAAAGGGATCATGAAACAGTGTTTTTATTAAAAATTGCATAGTGAAAATTAGGCGGGAATTCTCAATTTTCCAAAAGGTTTACATGTGTGTTTTCCCATTCAAGTATTTCCAAACTCCCATTCTGATTTAAAGTGTGTTTTGTTGCTTATTTTGTAGCTTATGTTTGTTAGAACCTGGTCAGTATTGCTCTCATAGGAATTTATATCATTTTAAGTATTTTTGCACACTTTTCATTGTTTTTCTAAGCCATTTTCAACTGTCATTTTAAAAAGTGTAAATTTCCCAAAAACGTTTTTCTCTCTTGCTTGGGGAGGGAATATTATATTCAAACACTGTATTATGTTCTTTTATTCTTGAATACCTGCTGCTTACTTACATCTGTGTAGAATTGTTCATTTGTGAATTAAGGACTTTGCATGGGAAACCTTAATTTAAATGCTATCTTTTCAACAAGCCAAAACTGTTCTTTTCTCTGTGTTTTACATTCCGTGTTGCTAAAAAGTGAATTCAATTGCCTTACTTCCTTCCTTATTTGTATTGTCACCACATTGGTGATTGCTGCCCCTTATATATTAAAACATATGGTTATTTGAATTTTAATAAATAAATAAATATGTACCTTTACCAACCAGCCTGATTCCTGGTCCATTGTGACCTGGGCGGTATTTTGCAAAGGGTGTGATTTTAGTGGTATATCACTCAGAATATTGAACCTATAGACACAATAAATAAGTATTTCATGTGTGCATTACATGCTAGGCAAGACCCGGGTGTATTGCCTGATTGAAATCCTTAACAGATTTGGGGGTTCGTGCTGGGATTTTGAGTTCGAGTTACCACCCGTGACAGTCTAACACAGCATACTAACCTGCTGGGTACAGACACCTTGTGTGGTTGGTGTACTGTTCTACACTGTACAAGCCCCTCTCAAAATAAATACTCCAAAATCAGGCCTGTTTGTAAAAGTAAAAGCAAACTAATCCTGAAATAAGTCATAAGGATATTGATATTTCTAAAATGGCGATCCCAGTAGAAATCAATATGGCTAGGGAACACCTCATGCACACACTGTTTGTCAGGGGTGAGTGGCCAGAACAGAATGAGCAGATCTGGCTGCAGCTAATCAAAGAACAGGTCACTGCCATGGGCCCTGATCCATGGCAGGACAAGGGCCCATTACACCAAGCTCTTAGTGAACTGTACATGGCCCCAAAAGCTAAAGAGGAGCAGAGTAAAATTGCCAAAATGCGGCCTACCTGTACCTCCATATAGGAGTAATGCAGGAAAAGCAGGCAGAAAACATAGTTCTGGCAAAGAATCAAGTGGAAACACTAGAGAAAATGCAAAACCTATCTAGACTCTGCAGAGCAAAGGCTACTGAAGAGCCAAGAATCAGAGCCAGAAGCTAGGCAGTATCTGACAAAACTAAAAGAAGATCTGGCTCTTCTATAACAAGAGAATGCGGAGCAAGACACCCAATTAAAGGCACTGAAAGAGGAGTTTCAGGAAAGGGTGGACTCTTTACAAGAGAATCAGCAGAAACTGGCACACCAGTTAAATTATAATAGAGCTTGCGCAGAACAGATAGTCACCTTACAAAACCACATAGAATCCTTGAAAGAGGACAATAATAAATTAATTATTAAATACATCCACTCTCAAGAGGAATTTGATGAGGAGCGCCAGAAATCCAGTGTATTTAAAAAACAAAGGGATGACTTGGCTGAACAGAGGGGCACTCTAAGTCCGGAGAGGGAGGCCTTAGGCCAGGAAGTGAGACAAAAAAAACAAGATAGAGGAAAGAAAGCTGGCCCTCCAAGAGCTCCATGAAGCAAAAACAGAATATGAGAAGCTACTAGAGCACACCAGGAGGGTGGAGGATGCTCTGGAAAAGTACACCCAGTCCAATAATGATGAAACTCAGGAGGTGAGTCTCCTGCAGAAGAAATTGGCCCAGTATTTCCAAAACAGGCAGGAAGCACAGAGAGACAATGAGGCTCTCTGTGAACAGAATGATGTGCTCCACAAACAAATAGCAATACAAGAGCGAATTATTGAAACCAGTAAGGCCCTGATAGAGGCGCAAATTATTCAGAATTTGGCATATCACCAGGGAATAGGGGCTGGAAGAGAAGAGGTAGGGAGGGAGAGAGAAACCCCTGAGCATAACATCAGGACCCCTGTAATCAGGGACTCTAACCCCTTCAGTACCATGGACTCTGCCAACCTCATGTCCACTGGCTCATATGAACCAAGGGCCATGGGGATGGTAGACTTCAGAGGAATTGATAACATGGGACTGACAGATCAGCACCTTTCAGAAATTGATGGACGGGCGTCTCTGTACAGATCCCCAAATGTTAGGGCTAACCTCTCTGATCAGGAAGGCTCCTGTGAGGGGAGATTCAGGGAACTGGATCATAAAAATACTGCCTACCAAAGGTTCAGTTTGTAAAATTTGTTGGGGAACTCCAGGAAATCAAACCCAAAAGGAGTATCCTAAAATCCTCTTCCCAGGTAGGGCAGTGGGGGTAGGGGGTACTCCTCCAATCCTAGAAGCAGGGGAGAGTCAGAAGACTCTTCTGATCACCACAGGAATAGGGAAACTAGGCCCCCACATTCTGAAAGCCCTTCTCAAGCTCGCAGAATCAGGGAGAGCCTAGAGGATCAGATAGCCAACTCCAGTAGTAGTGCCTCAGAGTAATATAAGTGAACTCGGGTGACTAAGACCAAAAAGGCCAACAAAATTAAGAAGGCTATACAAAAAGATCCCCTGAAGCAGATCAAGGCCATTAGGATGTTATAACTCCCTACCACAAAAATGCATTCAGTCTGGGAACACCTGGAATTATACGAACAGATGATGGATACTTTTCATCTGAAAGATAGTCAGAGTTGCATCCAATATGTAAAATGGACATTTTCCCCTGAGTACTCCAGCTTCTTTGCAGGGATGGAGGATCAGAACCACTCAAGATGGTCCACCTACAGAGCGGCCATCTTAAAACACTTCTCTGTCCATAGAAATCCCCAAGAGGCCCGCAAGGCGGCCTACAATCTGCAGTTTGGGGAAGATCATGCCCCACAAGAATTTGTGCAAGAACTTAAACGTGGTTTTGCACAGACCAACAGGAGGGTGCGCACAGATAATAGGGACTTCATCAATACCTTCTTCCATGCACTCCCCAAATACATCATGACCCAGCTGGTGAGGGACTTTCACGAGAAGAGATCACTGGACTACGTCATAGAACAGGCCACCCGTATTTATGAGGTGCAGAAACCTGCAGGAACAAAAACACCAATGAAAACCCCAAACCAGCCAACACCCCTGCGGCTGCTAAGGTGGCGGGAAGAAGGTGTCCCTCATTTTAGATCTGGAGATGGGGGGGCCTAAAGATATACCTGCACAGAACCCATCCAATCAAGGAACCAGAAGGCCCTCGGGCCAATCCCAAACAGGCAGTCAGGGAGTTATTCCTACAAATGGGACCCCTAAGTCCCCGGATTACATTAGCCCCCGATGCAAGGGCAACAAACGCATCCTGGGGTATGTGTGGACTCCCCCAGTCCAAGGGGAGGATCCAACCAGGTAGGTACCAACCCAGGAAACTTCCCTCCTAACTTTCCCCAGAACGGCAGTAATCCCCCAAATGCCAGGTTGAGCTTTTTTCCCCGGTACCCTCAAAACCTCAACCCACAGAACAACCCTCCTTTCTTTCCCCACTTTCCTGAGCCCAGACAGCCCAATCTGGGAGAGGGGAGGCTAATGGTGGAGGGTTCCACAAACTATCCAAATCCAGGGTATTATGGGAGAAGGGATAGCTACCCTTCCCGTGAACCACCTAGGATGACCAGAGACCCCGATACCAGCCAGAGCACCAGCCAGAGCGGGTGTCCCAAATGGAGCGCCAGGTCCATATCTTGTCCCAGGATCTGGGTCGCATGTTGAGGGCTAAGCAGAACCCTCAGATGAACATGGCAGCTCAGAACTCCCCACACCAAGGGTCTATTACTCCAGAACAATGACGGGAAGAGAACCCCACAACTCACCGGTTTCAAACGAGGAGGCACGTGGATAAGGGGGTGTGTAAAGCCTTAGAGGAAGCTTCCTTCCCCACTTGTGAAAAGCCCCTGGAAACCCAGAGACTGGAACCAAAATCTCCTGCCCCCGAAAATCTGCAACCCAAAGAACAGAGGTCGGGTGGGAGAAATAAAGGACCTAAAAAGACCCATTTTGTGGAGGAGGTAAGTGTCCGCCAATTTGAAGGAGAGGGGTCCTCTGAGGACTCTGGGTATAGGATCTTCTCCTTCAGGGATGGGGGAACTCCTCCCAAAGAAAAATGGGTCCCGAGAGATCCTGAGGAAGACTGGGTGAATGTGGGGACTGAGTTAGGACCGGCCATCATTGAACCCCAGAATGATAAACCATAAAACGACTATTCTGGGGACTGCCTCCAAAAAGGGGGGGATGAGGGACACAGCCCAGAATCAGAACCAGAGGAACCCAGAACTCCCCCAATATCCAACTGTCCTATTTTTTTTGCAGATCCCCAAGCTCCCAAACAGAATCATGCCCAAACCTATTCTGGGGACTGCCTCCAAAAGGGGGGGAGGTGGGCGGCCCAGAACCAGAGAAAGAAGATTCCCTAGCTCCCCAAAGCCATTCTGGTGACTGTCTCCAAAAAGGGGGGGCAGCCCCGAATCAGAAAGGGAGGAGCCCGAGACTCCTCGAATCACTGAATGTGAAAGTTCCTGTTCAGATTCCCTAACCACCCAACTCCATTCTGGGGTCCGCCTCCTAGCAAGGGGGGGGGGGGGGGGCAGCCCAGAACCAGAACAAGGAGAGCCCGAAACTCCCCAAATAGAGGTGTGTCAAAATTCTTTGTCAGATTCCACAACTCCAACACCGACTCTTGACCCAACTATCCCGGTGTCGGAGTCAGAAATAAGTAAATTGATCACCCAGTTTACCAAGAACACCCATCACCTTTGCCCATTGGAGGAGAAAGAAGGTAGATTATATGCCTCCATCCAAGTGCAAGGGCAATGTGCAATTCCAGCACTGGTGTACACTGGATCCCAAACAACTTTGCTGTCAAAGAGGATCTTTGAGCAGCTAAATTTAGGAATTGGGGAGAGATACCAGATCCCTCTCTCCCCTCTCACCCTCTTCCTGGATAACTTCAGAACTTCGATGGGAATGAAATTCATGTCAAGGGGACTGCGGATTTGGAAATTAAAATTGGGTGACACAAGATGAAACACCCGGTCATAGTTGTGACTCCAGAGGACACACCATGTTTACTGGGGAATGACATCCTGCGTAGATTGTCTCTCTTAATAGATTGTGTGAATAAGGTACTCTGGACCCATACTCACAGGCCAATCAAATTAAAACAGAGTGTCAACCATGTTAGTCTAAATGGCACATGCCACATGGTTGAACAAAAACCAGACCAAATTAAGTTCTGTCTTTAAAACAATGACATACCCGACGTGACCATAAATGCTGTGGGACAACAAACGTGTGATGGAAACTGCTCTCCGTTTCTGCAAATCAACCTTTCTTCCAGTCTCAAGTGGCATTCCACACTGGAAGGAGATACCCTGAAATTCTATATTAATTCACAATCCGAAAATCCCAATTCCATAGCCAAAATTGATATCAAACCAGCACAAAGCTTAGCAGGCATTCTGAAGAAGGGCAAACAGCACTTCCTCCCAATTCAGTTAAATGACGGAAAAAGAGTCTGTCTTCATCACCCGAGTTGACTTGAATAGCGAAGAAATCTTCATCAGCGAAGTATTATTAAAGAAGCTCCCAAAAGAACAGACATTACCTGCTGTAGTGTCAGTGTATCAATGGGTATGGGGCCTGGAAATCCCCCATTCTAAACATCTTCGGTTGGCAGTTGTATGATCAAAATTTCTAGGGATGACAAAAGCACAATACATACTTGTTGGGTCGTGTGAGGTGTTTCTTCCGCCTCTTACATGGGCAGTCACCTCTTCAACCAGCTTGAGATTAATTTGGACCCAAGTCATTGCCGGACACGGTCCCAACTGGAGAGTAAATCTCAGGGTCCTGGCAGTCCTAAAGAAAGCCTTCCGGTCAGCACCAGTGCTATGGTAGGAAATGGAATTTCAGAAATGGAGGAGCGGTCACCATCCCAGGCCTCACCTACAGAATCTGCATCCCCAGATATGACTTGCTGGCTGAAAGACAAGTGGGTCCACATAAACAAGCTAAAGAGTTGCCATCCTAGGCATGCTTTGCGGCAAGAAGAAAAGCCTACAGAAAACCCAGAGGGAGAGAATCCGGGAACCTAGGAAATTGTTGAATTGTCATTGAATAGAATATTTTAAATTGTTATTAAATACATGCGGGAATATGGTAAATTGTCACTGAATGCATGCGTCTATCCCACTGCTGAAATCCCCATCGGAGCAGTAGTGGGAACATTTTCATAACTGGGTTATGTTCTGTTTTCTAGTTTTGTCACTAAGTATACCTAATCACCAAGAAGGACCGCCTAATGGACCCGGGAGGCAAAACCAAAGAGATCCGGAGTGTCACTCCACACTGGAAAAAAAAGCATGAGAGAAGACAGGAGTATTGTTCCTATTCCAACGAGAGCCAGTGAGGAAAGCGTGACGCAGCAATCGCTGATGGGAGAAGAACCTACACCTGAAGAAACCTGTGTTCTTCACATGGACGGAAAGAAAAATCACACATGCCCGACTTCCCCACGACTGGAAGTCAAGCTGAAGTCAGCGGGGGGGAGCTTATGTCGTATATTTTTACCCATTCCGATATTCCCCACTGCACCACTTTACAAATGGGGACAGAAACAGCCAAAACTGGATGCGCGTACCCCTGTGCGCGCAAAAATCTGGAAAACTGCGTATGGGTCACAATCACAAAAGGCTGCACACCCTGCCACACACAGTCAAAGTGGGGGGTGAAAACAGAATTATCACTGCAGGAGCATGCCAGTTTGCCTTGCCACATTCAACATGGAGCAAAACAGCACAGGTGTGCTAAAAACCGAAAATGCCTTTTACAATGTAGTGTTGCAACCTTCAAAGTTTTGGCACTAGATCTATTCATTTTCCAGTGAACCAATGAAATTAAAAGGGTACTGAAATTACAGATCATCCACGTGGCTCAGAGGAGCCATGCCTCATTAACTGACAGCAGCTAAGAAATGTATCTCATGAAAAACCAGCCCAGCAACATTTGTTTTCAGGTCCATGGGAAAAATGCGGCTAAAAATGGCAACATGTAACAATTTCAGCTGTGCAGAGAGAACTCCAAGCAAAGGCTGGATACATACATACAGACTGCAGACAAATCCCAGCACTAAAGGGAAGAACTGGTGCCGAATACAATGTGTGTGTTGCAGAGGAAAATCTGATGTAAAAGACTCAGTTTTATGGGCTTTTTCAGGAAGGAAGTGCAAAATCGCCTGTTTAAAAGCATGTTTTTGTGAAAGACCTAATTCTTTAAATGTCAAAATCCAACTATAAACTGTGTTCATTTATATGTGTTAATGAAAGATGTAGGTAACTTAAAGTCAAAACCCAGTCTTGAGTTAATTAAATATTTAATTCTATGCTGACAGCCACAGCTTGGGAATGGTTGACACCTCACTACTGGCCGGAAAGGACTAATTGCTGCTGGGAGGTTTTTGCATACTCATGAAAAAGAACCCATCAGACTTTTGTCTGGGACTCAGCTGAAGACAATGGCAGGCTTGAACACAAATCCCTACAGGGGAGGGGCAGGAATCTTCCTTCTCAAGGAGGAGGACCCCCAGCCTGATCAAAGGAATTTGACAGCTGTTGCCAGTTGAAACAAAAAAAGAAAAAAAATGCTAATAACTTTTGGTGGTTAAATGCCTATTCGTAGTTCCGCTTTAAAAACCTTTAACTTTGCCACATGACGGAGGATACATCTAAAAATTGGTGGTTTTAAATCTATTTATGCTCCTTCTTTAAAGACATGATTGAACCTAGTACTGCATAAGCAACACAAGTTATAAAGAAACACTAATTGTGCCAATACTATTAATGCTGCAAATCTAATATTGTATACCCGTGTTCTAGCGGTTATTGCACATATATGTACCGGGTTAGGAAATGTTAGGCCAAATCTTTATGATTTAAATTAAGGAAATTCCTCAGAAAGACCAAGCCAGCTCTCACTGACGTGGGAATTGGATGTAAAGGTAACCCACAAAATATGTGGAGCGGAGCTGTGAGCCTGAGGTATGAGTCAGTCTGCAGCAGCAGTCCACATCGTTGTGCGGAAGGTGCAGAAAGTACCTATTTTTCCCTTGTGACACCGCGGATCGGTGAGCGGAGCTGTGAGCCTGAGGTGTGAGCCAGTCTGCAGCAGCACTCCACATCGTTGTGCGAAAGGTGCAGGAAGTACCTATTTTTACCGTGTGAAATCACGGAGTGGTGAGCGGAGCTGGGGGCCTGAGGTGTGAGCCAGTCTGCAACAGCAGTCCACATCGTTGTGCGGAAGGTGCAGGAAGTACCTATTTTTACCGTGTGACACCGTGGAGCGGTGAGTGGAACTGTGAGCCTGAGGTGTGAGCCAGTCTTCAGGAGCAGTCCACATCGTTGTGCAGAAGGTACAGGAAGTACCTATTTCTACCGTGTGACACCGCGGAGTGGTGAGCGGAGCTGTGAGACTGAGGTGTGAGCCAGGCTGCAGCAGCAGTCCACATCGTTGTGCGGAAGGTGCAGGAAGTACCTATTTTTACCGTGTGACACCGCGGAGCAGTGAGCGGAGCTGTGAGCCTAAGGTGTGAGCCAGTCTGCAGCAGCAGTCCACATTGTTGTGCGGAAGGTGCAGGAAGTACCTATTTTTACCGTGTGACACCGTGGAGCAGTGAGCGGAGCGGTGAGCGGAGCTGTGAGCCTGAGGTGTGAGCCAGTCTGCAGCAGTCCGCTGCAGAAGCAAAGCCGAAGCCGAATGGAGCCAGAGGTACGTCCTCTGAAAGTGTTTAAAAGTTCGAAAACATTCCTGAAGGACTTCCAGCCGACAAAAACATCCAAGTCGGGGGGAAAATGAGCTTGGGAAAGAGAAGGAGGAGCAAGTCTGAATCGGCACCAAGACCGACGGCGACTCCCTCTATCCTAGAACTGTTAGCGAATACTCAGTTAACTCCTAAAACCTCCACGGATTTGACATATGTACAAGTTCCGCTACAAGGTCCTGGGAAGAATACCGAAGCAGGGAACTTTAGCCTACCTGAACTACGAGACCAAGCGGGAGATTCCTCCACCTTGACGGCCTCCCAGCCTATGCCTCGGCCCGGGACAGCCAGGGAGGCACGATCGGACGAGCAGCGGGTTTCAACGGCCAGGGAGGAGTGGGGGTTGGGAGGTCCGCAGGGCCGTGCATGACCTCGCTCGTGCCTCCGCATACACCTTTGCCGGCGCCCGCACCCGAACCCATGCCCGTTCTACCGGGCCCCCGACCGGATCTGGACCCTCAATTCGGAGCACGGTCGGGTGCGGTTGGAGGAAGATGCCAGCCAGACCTCCACCGTCAGTCGAGCTGCGACAATGACAAAAACCCGGAACCGGAACGAAAAAGGGATCGGTCAGAAGTTCTCTCCCATACTAAACCAGACACCGATACAGAAATGAGGTGGAGAGGTGCCAGAAATCGCAACCATGTCAACAGGGGGTTACATGGGGGAAAGGAGACAGGTGAGGGAGCAAAGACAACGGACGTATCCGAAATAAACGAATTACCCCCTCATCGAACAAATATTGAGGGGGAGAGAAAAGCCCCCTGCGTGGAAGGAAAAGTAGCGATTAACCCGCAAGCTACAACAGAAAAGAGCGACTGTGTGCCAAATGTGATCTCCATTCAAGCAATGCTGCATGATACTGGTCACGACAGTGAGAAAACCATGCAAGGCTTGGGCAAAAATCTGGCAAGGTCTGCCAAGCCTATTAGAGAAGTCAGAGACAGTGTGATAATCGCTGACCCCGATAAAGATACGGAATCGGACGAAGAGGACCTGGAGAGCGATAACCAAACGGAGGGAGAGCCGGAGGATTCTAATAAGGAAACAGACTGTAAACAATTGAAAACTGGATCTGGTTCAAAAAGGAAAAAAAGAGGCAAAACAAATACCCCAGCAAAAGCTAGGCCTCAAGGAGTAAAAAAAAATGGTGAATACAAGATCGTTAAAGATTATATGCTGGGGGAACAAAATTCAAGAAAAAGTAGTAAAAAAGGTGGACTGATGTCAAAAGGGCTGCACAACCCACTGCTGTCGCGCCCGCTATAAGCTTTTTTCACTCAGCAACACAAAAGAAAACAGAGCATTGACACGGAAATATCGGGCGCGGAAATGCTGGAAATAGCAACTCAAACCCAGCCCGCGCAAAAACAGGAGAACTGAGGCACCCACAGCGGCAAGCGACAGACAAGCCCGGCCAACGGCTCTTCGCAGGAAAAAGCTATGATATCCATAATTTAACCACATATAGACACCGAAAAAAAATCAAAGGCCTCCGAGAGTCCAGAATCTGTCCTTTTGAGCATAAATGGCCATCCAAGCGGTAGGATCGAAAGTACCCAGATCCAAAGTGCCCCGAATGGGGTTCAAAAAACCATAGAGGAGATAGTCATTTCAGACAAAGATCAGGAAGAAGAGGGGTTAAAGAGGATTCAATCTGATTGGGAATCCAATCGAACGTCGCAGGCACAGCAGGACAGAGATGATCGTCTGGCCTGGACAAAGCCCCATCTGTCCAGGAGGCTACCCTCTGTTTCACCCTCGTCATCTACGAAATTTGTATCACCAAGAAACCCCGTAAACATCGACAGAAATCCAAGAGTAACAGGGGAATGCCCTGGCCTAGACTCATCAGCAATATTGAGAAGATCGGATAAAACCCAAGCCTCACCAAAAAAGAAATGACTCAGCGCAATTGCGGTGGCACTACAAAATGAGTCTCGAAATAAGAAACCAGAAATGATTGTTCTCATGTCGGCCATGACCATTGTATTAGCCCCCTTCTGCAAGGTGTATGAAACAATCAAAGAAAATGTACAAGACAACACAGCAATTCTTTCTAATATAATGGCGAAATTGGCCCAGATGGATAGCCTTCTACCAGCAAATGCTGAAAAAACGCTCAATCAGAAAACTCAGTGTGAAAGGAAAATCAAAGCTTTGGAGAAACATATTGAGAACATGGAAAACTCGACAGGGACCCAACTAGTAAGAGCGTCAGATGGATCCCAGAAAACTTCAAATCAGAAAACAATGTGGGAAACTAAAATCGAAGCGCTGGAAAAAAAGATTGAGACCTTGGAATTACTGAACAAAAGGTCTAGAACAAGGACATCTGCCTGCGAAGATGCTGTAGACAAGCCTGCACCACAGACAAATGGAAAAAAGAAAACCCTGCTCATATTGACACAAGAAAAACCAGAAGGGGGGCTACGAGCCAAAGCACAAAAGACGCAGCCACCGACAATTGACCTGACGGAAAGGAAATTAAACCTTAATAAGGATACCAAAATGTCGGTAAAAGCAGACCTGAGGGGCTGGGCCGGGGTGAATCACTAGCCAACAAAAATCAACAAGATCTAAGATCTCGAGCAGAAGAGACAGACCCCGTAAAATCTCCAAGAACAGTAGACGAATTCCTAGGATGTACCGATTTAATGAACATCTCTATTTACTCAGAAAAGGGGTCACAGAAGTCAAGGGAACCCGCTATAGAAAGTGGGGTAAAAAAAACCCTGCACAGATCGGGCTGAAAATCCCACAGTCAAGTCCAAGATGGACACGGACAGTCCCATCCAGAGCGAAAATAAAGCAACAAGCCTGTCAGTCGCACAGGAAGTTGTAGCCCAAGCGACCTCGGAAAATGAGAAGCTCCAGACATACGTATCCAAACCACGAGCAGCTCGCGAAAGGGCAGACATCCAAAGAAGCCAGTGGACGTACCGAGTAGAAAAAGGCGAATTGGAAAATAGAAAAAAAGCACAAGAAGTGATACGAGTTTTCAAGCTGGAACAAAGGGAAGCAGACAAAAACTTCCTAAATCTAAACAGACCGACAATACTCCAAATAACAAAGAGAATGCAAACGCTGAAAAAGATTAGAACAGAGGACCTTGTGCTTGTCGAACCCTATCATAGGGAAAAGAAGGCGAAAGTATTTTTCCATTTGAAAGCAGCCGCCATCAAACACATTGATGAGTCAGTCTACGAAGAATTCGAGCAACTGGGCTTTTCTCTGACGGAACAAAAAAGGAAGACGAGTAAAAAAAGATCTTGAAGAGGAAAAGATGAAAAATCCAAAACTCCAATATCATTACAGATCCAAAACGGAGGATTTATACCATCAAAGCCGAGGGCATAAGACCCAGGAAAGGCAGGAAACATTCAGACGTTCACACTATCAAGACAGGGGTGCTTAATGGCCCACTGACCCGATGGAAAGAGATCACAGAAACCCAAGACAATATCGACGCACAAAGGAACAGTCCGATTGGACTGGGAACCCAATGAGAAACAACAGAGAGGATCAAAGACAAGTCGGATCCCGCAGCAGGTCAGACCAAGAACTCAAAGAGGACATGATAAATAATTATGTAAGGCATCAGAAAAAAATGGAAGACGAAAGACAACCTAAAGGCCCATGGAAGTGGCTAATGTCAAATTGGATGAAAAATAATGGCAAATAGCAACGATCAGGGTTAAAAATCCCAGAAACCCATAAAGGAATCCTATATTCTGCGCTCATGGAATATGAGAGGTCATTCGCACCTCATGATACCTGGAGATATCGATCTGGGTTTCTATGATATCTTATGCCTACAAGAAACCTGGCTCTTACACCAACCAATACTCGACGGGTTCTCTGTGATGATCTCTCCCGCAGTCAAAGGCTGCTAAGTAGACCATCGTCGGGTCTGCTAACCACAATAAAAACAGGAATGGGTCTGAGCAAACCAAGAAAGTGGAAACAGTCCTATGAAATGTTGGTCATCTTGACCTCACATATCCAGGGAAAGGCCAAGATAGTAAATGGCTTCCAAAAGACAGTGGCCATAGTGAACTGTTATTGGAATCCACAGCGAATGTCTATAAAAACCTTCTGTGACAATATGTCTGAAACGATTGACCAGCTGTATGCGGAATTTGATAAAATCAAGCTTATCTTATGCAGCGATTTGAACGCAAAATGTACTGAGGCTCTGGTCGACAAACAAAGTTCCATCGCGCAGTGGGGAGGTGTTGATCCCACCATTGAGAGAGCAAAAGCCTGGAATGAAGCAATCAGCCAAAGAAGTATTCAAAATGTTGCTTCTTTGTTCCCCAACCAAACGAACAGTCCCACGTGGGAATGCAACGGGTCCAAAGCAACGTTGGATTATATCTTCGTTTCTGATGGTCTTACGCACGTGCTGATAGGCTTCAAGGTCCAAAAAACCATCCATACTGACCACAATCTACTCTGTTGTACCTGGCTTACTACAACCTCGATATCGAGAACTTATGATTGGACGATTGAGACAAATCTACAACAGACCAGTCTACGGCTAACCGAACAAGATATTGTGAAAATCAAACACACCTGGGAGAAGAGAGCAATTGATCAGGCCCAGAACGACAGGAAAGAAAGACCAAACTACTTGCCTTTACTACTATCCTTCCAGGTGAAGGGCTCTAAAAAACCGAAGAAACCTCTTGACACCAACCATACGTATGATAAGACGTTGGTGGAAAAAAGAAAAGTGGGCCGTAGACTGCTAAGAATAGCAAAGAAATCTAATGCAGAGGTCCACTGGAAGAACTGGCGCCTGGAAGCTAAAAGCTACAACAACTGGCGCAAACAGTGCAGAGCCACTCAATATCAAAATGATGCCGAAGTAATGATGCAGAAATTACAAACAAAAAAACGAGCGAATTTTGGAGGTTGATAAAAGAGACAAACTGCACACAGTCTGCATCTTTGTCTAACGCAGTAGCCGAAGAAAGGTGGATTCAATATTTCTCTACAGAATATGAGGGTCCAACCATCGACACACAAATGAGAAAGCAGAGCCTGTCGAAATCGTAGGTGGATCTTTCGAACACAGAAGACATTGAAGCATCCATACGGAAATTGAAATCATCCAGAGCCCCGGGTCCTGACGGACTCACGAATACGGACTTAAAAATGTTTCCTGAAAAATGGGCTGAAATGATCAGTAAGAGTTTCGCGGAATGCGGCAGAACGAATATGGTGCCTAAATCCTGTCAGAAAGCGGTGATAGTCCCGATTTACAAAAAGGGTCCGAGACAAGAACCAGCGAGTTACAGGCCTATCGCCCTCCTGGACATATTAGGCAAACTTTACGCTACCCGCCTCCTGGAGCACTTCCGAGCATGGGAAAAAGACAGCCAGTCAAAAGATCAATTCCAAACGGGCTTTCAAAAAAGTGGATGCACCTCAATCAATCTTATGGCACTAAACATCTTGAAAGCAAAAGTCAAAGAGGGGGCACCTAAGGTGAATCTAGCCTTCGTGGACCTTTTAAAGGCGTTTGATAAGATTGACAGGCCAAGTCTATGGTTGAAGCTACATGGTTGGAACTGTCCTACAAAAATACTGGATCCCATAAAAGCACTTCATTCGCACACAAAAATCAAAGTCAAACTAAATCACCAGGGTGCTCTGTCAGAGGAGATCAATGTTAACAGAGGAGTGAAGCATGGGTGCCCCCTGGCGCCGGCACTGTTTATGGCATTCCTAGGCGACTACCAACTCTCCGAAAGTAAAATTTGTTCTTTTCCCCCCAAAATCACATTGAACTAAATAAAACTAAGACAAAAATTATGGTGCTTGAGAAAGCCCCAGTATAACTACGAAGAAATTAAATATGTACCTTGACAACACCAAAATCGAAATTGTAAACAGCTTCAAATATCTGGGGATTCAAATGGACAGCTCCAGATCATAAAACAGTCTCCAAAACCAACTATGGGAAAAAGCAAAAAGCCTGACCACCCAAACAAGAGCAGTGGATCGCAAATTCGGAAAATTCTCTCTGGTACCGGACATAACCTTCTATAATGCAAAAGTTGTTCCAGCCCTGACCAACGGAATGGAGGCCTCGTTATACCTCCGGCGGAATACCTGGAGCAAACTTGAAGGTCATCTGTGGAAAGGAAAACGGTGTTAGGCCTACCCAAATCCACTGCTATGCCGGCGATCAGGAGAGAGTTGGGGCTTATATCATTAGCGTCAGTGGTCGATCAAAGCGCCATGCATCTATACAGAAGAATTATCATGTCGGACACCCTACCCATCTATAATATCATACGGGATGAAACTGAATTAGGCAAATATGAGGCCCTGAACAATTGGGTAAAAGCCAGAAAGGACGACCTAGCCAAAATCGAATGCAGTGAGAAAGAGCTGAAAGAAAATCCAGACCGAATTAAAAGAAAAACGGAAGACATGGACTGGATTCTGACAACAGAGAAAGCGGTGGGGAACAAACTTCTAAACCACCTACCTCCAACATTCAACAAGGTGAAAAAACCTTTGAAATATTGCGCTAAGTTCCCAAATAAGAAGCTGAGAAACTCGATCATGAGAGCTAGACTCAACCTGTTGCCAACTAGAGAGATCATAACAATCAGAGGAGCTGGTATCGAGAAGCGTTGTTGATTATGTAAAAATGAACTATCCATCGAGACGTTGAAGCACCTTGTGATAGAGTGTTCTAACACGACTGAAAACAGAAATTTATACCTCCCCTCGTTGGCTGAAAACCTGGAGATATTCCAAACGGATGAACTGTGGAACAGATTAATCTCTGGCGAGAACACGAGATGGACCCAAGCCCTGGCCAAACTGATCGAACTAGTGTTTGATGAGATAAACCGTCTACGGCCCGAGGGCGGCTCGGTCCTGGACTCTGACTCAGCTTAAAGAAAACCATAAAGATCTCTTACGAAATTTGCTCCCTACTGACACAAAGAGGCCTGGCCAGCTCCCAGGGGAGGTGTTTAGTTCTCTCCCCTCTCAACTAGTTTCGTTTGATATGGAAGGTTTTTTTTTTTTTTGACAAAACTTGTTACTGAGTAAAGTTCAAATAAAAAAATATATATATATGTAATGTAGGTGTTTGTGTAACGCTCACCTGGCTCCCAGGGAGGCGCTGGTCTGGTCTGGGTTGCTGTGGCCTCTTCAAGCGTGATGCGCAGAATTCGGACCACCGATTGAACAGGACCCCCAAATCTTGCTTGTCTGGCCCGTAGGAATATCCTTCTGCAGATGAGAAAGGGGATTAACTGTCTGCTGAATAATGTGCTTGCTCCTCCCTTTCCCCCTTCGTTCTCCTCTGACTTCCTCCAAAAGCCCCGGTTTAAGCTCACCTTATGGTTTGGAAGGATGAACTCTCCATCCTGCTTCTGATGCAGGGGCGCGCGTTCGTCCAGTTACTTCACTGGTTTTCAGAATGGCGCTGGCAAATCCACTTGACTTTACTGAGCGATACGCCGTAAGTATGAAGATGCAAAAGTTCAAGTGTGAGCCTCCTTTTATGTTGTCTTTTTCTGTCCTTTATTTCAGGTGCAGAACAAAGGCGATGCGTTGAGGGGTTAAATTGCCGGGGTAAAATCAGGTGAGTCAGTGATGAGGGCGATCCCTCTAAATGTCTTTATAATTCCCCAGTAATGTCTTTTGTCCTTTCCCCATAGGGGCCGGGGTGCGGTACCTGCCAGAGATGTGGCGCCGACCCGAGATGTGGAATGGCTCACCAAGAATAGCCGGTAAGTAATATGGCTGAAAGTCCGGCATTCCTCTTGTGTTCCCTGGCTCACCTTTTGTCTCTTCTTCTCTCCCTTAGGTGCGGTGCAGAGATGTGGCGACCGGCACTGAGAGCCACGATGGAGCCGGGCGGCGTCTCGGGAACAGGTGAGTGAAGCGTGGCGCTGCAGCAAGCAACATGGTGCTTTTAAATGGAAGTCTTCCTGCAGGAATGCTGGCGTGAAGATTCCGGATGCAGGTAAGAAGGTTGAAATTGTTCTTGGTTTTCACCTTTCTCTTCTCTTATTCCCTCATAGGTGTTCCAGGTTCGAGGTGGGCGTGGCTGGAGTCCAGGTGCAGGAGCAGACACGGTGAGCGTTCAGCTGCTGGGATGCAGAACAACGTGAAGCACGTGTGGCTGTCCGGGTGTGGCTTAAATAGCCTTGGAAGAAGTTCCAGGTGAGTATTCTTCCACAGCCCCACCCAAGTAACAAAATAGTTCCTTCAGAAAAATAGTCCCTCCTAAGCCTCATTTGGCATGGTTCTTCATGCAGCATGGTCTGCATCAGGTGAGTGTGCAGCATGGTCTTCTTCAGGTAAGTGAACCAAACACTTCCCTTTATGAGCCTGGTGCCTATGGCGCCAGGACTGATGTCCAACATGAGCCTGGCGCCAACGGCGCCAGGACAGAGTACAAAGAGCCCCTATAAAGGGCCGCTGGGCTTTTACCCGGGGGCGTGATGCCTGCTCCCGGGGGTGCTGGGCCTGGCCTGGTGCTCCGGGGGTAGGCATCATGACAGCACTCCCCCACAAGGCCCCTCCCGAAGCCTTTTCCCCAGGAGGTTTCGGTTTGTTCAGGAAATTCTGATGGAACCTTTTTACTAGCCGAGGCCCGTACCTCTTCCAATCAATTAGATAGAAAAGTTTTGATTTTGAGATCTTAGAGTCCAAAATGTTCTTCACCTCGAATTCAGGCTCCCCGTCTATCTGGATTGGTTCTGGTGGCTTTATTAATCTGGTTCCTGGTTGCACTGGTTTCAAAAGCGACACATGAAAGACGGAATGAATCCGCATGTTAGCTGGTAGATCTAGTTTGACTGCCACTGGGTTAATTATAGCTTTGATCGAGTAAGGGCCTAAATACCTTGGATTAAAAGCCCGAGGTCCCTTGAATGATAAGTGTTTGGTAGCCAACCATACTTGATCCCCTATTTGGTATGGAGGCGCCTCCTTGCGATGCAGATCCGCATTCTTTTTGTATTTCTCTTTCGCATGTTGTAAGTGTGCAGTAGCATCCTTGAAGGCTTGAGTAATCGTAGAATGCAAATGGTCGACTGCAGGCATTTCGAGGCTCAAAGGTGAGTCCAGGTCTGAAGTACGAGGGTGATGTCCATATAGGGTATAAAAGGGGCTCTGACCAGTTCCAGAGTGTATCGAGTTATTGTATGCATATTCAGCCACCCATAAAATGTCCTTCCAATTACCCTCTGATTGGTGCAACATACATCGTAGATATTGTTCAAGGGTCTGGTTCGTTCTCTCCATCTGACCATCGGTCTGTGGGTGGTGACTGGTTGAGAGTCTTACGTCGATTTGTGCCAGTTGACAACACTTTTTCCAAAAACGAGAAATGAACTGGCTTCCCCGATCGGAGATTAGTATGGACGGGAATCCATGCAGACGGATGACATTTTCGAGGAATTCCTTGGCAAGAACAAAAGCTGAAGGTAATCCTTTCAACGGAATAAAATGGGCCATCTTGGAAAATAAATCCACCACATCCAGAATAGTATTGTATCCATTACAAGAGGGCAGGTCCGTGATAAAATCTAGTGACAAGGTGTGCCGAGGTGCTGGTGGAATGTCTAAGGGTTGAAGAAGACCGGCGGATTTTGTTTTTTGACTTTTGTTTTGGGCGCAAACTCCACAGGACATCACGAAAGATTTAATATCCTTTCGCCAGGACGGCCACCAGAATTGTCGTTTAATTTTTTCCTCTGTTTTGGCAATGCCAGGATGTCCTTCCATCAGAGTATCGTGATGACGGGAAATAACCAGTTCTTGCAATTCCTTTTCTGGCAAAAATAAACGTCCTTGGAAGTAAGGTAAGCCATCGTTGATTGAAAAGGCAGACCCCCTTGTGATCCAATCCTGCCAGGCTGAAGAGTCCAGGAATAGTTTTACCCGTGCTTGAATGTCTTCAAGGGTTTGTAAAGTGGTTATCCCCAAGATTCTTTGTTCGGGAATTATCGGCACAGGTTCTGAGTTTGTGTCCATTTCTCCCATTCCAATTCAAGATAGCGCGTCCGCTTTGCCATTCTTACAGCCAGGACGGTAGGTGATTACAAAATCGAACTCAGCAAAGAATAAAGCCCATCGGAGCTGTCGTAAAGACTGAGCCTTGGCAGTTTTTAAATATTGTAAATTTCGGTGATCAGTGATCACGGTGATGGTATGCCTAGCGCCAAGAAGATAATGCCGCCAAGCCTTAAAGGCGGACTTAATGGCTAATAATTCCTTATCGGTGATTGCATAATTTATCTCCGGCGGCGAGAACTTTCTGGACCAAAATGCTACAGGGTGCAGTTGGTTGGTTTCGGGGTCTCTCTGAGACAGGACAGCTCCCATGGCTAAGCTGGATGCATTGGTTTCGACTATATATGGGAGATCAGGACACGGATGTTTCAAAATAGGTGCAGACGTAAATTTAGCTTTTAATTCCTGAAAGGCCTGTTCAGCTTCCTTGGTCCATTCAAAACGTTTATTCTTCCGCAAGAGTGCAGTGATGGGTTGCACCACCTGTGAAAATTCTGGGATAAACCTGTGATAAAAATTGGCAAAACCAAGCATGCTTTGGACACCTTTCACCGAACTAGGTGATGGCCATTTGAGGATGGCATCCACTTTGCGTGAGTCCATTTGGACCCCTTTAGGTGTCAGGATGAATCCAAGAAATTCAACCTCGGTGGTATGGAAAACGCATTTTTTCAGCTTTGCAAACAGTTTGTGCTGGCGCAATTTCCAAGGACGGGCCTGACATGTTTTCTGTGATCAGATTCCGAAGAGGAGTACACCAGAATGTCATCGATATACACGACAACTCAGACGTCGATGAGTTCCCGAAGGACATCGTTCATGAAGAATTGGAAGGCAGCAGGCGCGTTGCACAACCCGAAAGGCATCACCTGGTATTCGAATAGTCCATATTTTGTACAGAAGGCCGTTTTCCATTCGTCGCCTTCTTTAACTCGTCCCAGATGATAAACCCCCCGGAGATCTAACTTGGTGTATATGCAAGCGTCCTTCACCTGGTCAAGGAGTTCAGGGATCAAAGGCAGAGGGTAACGGTTTTTAACAGTTATCTGGTTCAATGCGCGGTAATCGATAAAAGTTCTAAGGTCGCCTTCTTTTTATGGCACGAAGAACAAAGCCGAGGATGCCGGAGACTTTGACGGGAGAATGAAACCATTGGCTAGGTATTGATCTAAATATTGTCTCAAATGCAGATTCTCCGGCTCAGTAAGGGCATAAATCCTGCTACAAGGGGGTTGAGCATCGGGCACCAGATCGATTTGGCAATCGTACGATCTGTGAGGAGGTAACGTGTTGGCCTGTTCCTTTTGGAAGACGTCCTGGAAGTCTTGGTATTCCGGAGGTAGTTGCATGGAGACAGAGGTTACTGATGCTAGACTGACCTTCAGATTTTCTGGGTAGCAGGTTCGTGCACACTCTGGAAAGGTTATTCTCTTCGCTCGCCAATCAATTCGAGGATTATGTATCTCTAACCAAGGGATTCCGAGTATAACCTGAAACTGTGGAGCCTTGATTACATCAAACACAACTGCCTCCCGATGGCCGTCCGGACCTACAAGTGTTACCTCAGCTGTGGAATGTGTTAACGGTCCCGAGGCAATTTCGGTTCCATCGACTGTGGTGATGACATCTTTGCTGGTTTTAGGACGCAGGGGGAGGTTAATCCTGGAGACCAATTCATGATCCACGTAGTTTCCTACAGCCCCACTATCAATGTATGCCTTTATTGCATGCAACCGCTTAGGCTGTTCCAGATCTACGAGGACCATTGGCACAGTGAAATGCGAGGTCTGAGAGTTTGTTTTCAAGCTCGGCAAGCGGACCCCTACGCTTGTCGGGCGGGGTCGTTTCCCGATACAGAGGTTTCATGGATTTTTTCAGCGGCTCCTACCATCTTCCTGGGTGGCCTTGCCGGGCAATCTCGTAGAAAGTGTCCAGAGGATCCACAATAAAGACATAAGTGCATATGCCATCTTCTTTCACGTTCCTTTGCGTTAAAGGTCCTTTAACTCCTCCGTTTTGCATTGGCTCTGAGGCTTCAGCCCCTTTGAGGATAGCGTGGGTCTTGACTAACACCCGGGTATCCAACTTGGACCGATCTGATTTTCTGTTTTGCAGTCTGTGATCCAATTGGACCACTAAGTCTATATATTCAGAGCACTCTTGGGGCGGATTTACAACTTGGGCCAGGACATCTTTAAGTTCTCTGCGTAGACCTCGATAAAATAACGTGATTCTTTTATCCTCTGGCCACCCAGTTTCCACAATTAGTCTATTAAAGGTTGCAATGTAGGAAAGGAGGTCTTGATTGCCCTGTCGCAGAGATAAAAGTTTGTCATCTAGAGCCTGCCCCTGGGAGTGACGAGCAAATAACCTTTCCATGCTTGCTTGAAATCTTTGAAAATCACGAAGAATCGGGTCATCTTGAGTTACCAGTGGAACTGACCAATCAGCAGCACTGCCGCTGAGATATGACAATACAAAGGCTACCTTGGTCTGGTCATTAGGGAAGGCCCCAGGTCTGCACAGGAAATGCAAACAACACTGATTCATGAATACGGCGAATCGTTTGGGGTCCCCAGCAAAGCGTTCGGGTGAGGCCAGCGGCATGTTTCCAGGTAGATTAATCTACACCGTGTTACTGGAAAGCACAGGAGCGGGGTTCCCTCCGGAACCGGGTAAAGGAGTTTGTCCAGCTTGATCTTGCAAAAGCTGTCTAGCCAGGTCATCAGCTCTTTCCTTTGTTACAATCACTTCCCTCCTGAGAGCATTAGTCTCTTGACGAGCGGCCTGTACTTCAGCCCGTAATTCCCCCAGTAGTTGGGCCAACTGGTCAGTCTCGGAAGTTTCCATAGCGCCTGAGTGGGAATTTGTAGGAAGGCTTCGCATTCTGTAACGCTCACCTGGCTCCCACGGAGGCGCTGGTCTGGTCTGGGTTGCTGTGGCCTCTTCAAGCGTGATTCGCAGAATTCGGACCACCGATTGAACAGGACCCCCAAATATGGCTTGTCTGGCCCATAGGAATATCCTTCTGCAGATGAGAAAGGGGATTAACTGTCTGCTGAATAATGTGCTTGCTCCCCCCTTTCCCCCTTCGTTCTCCTCTGACTTCCTCCAAAACCCCCGGTTTAAGCTCACCTTATGGTTTGGAAGGATGAACTCTCCATCCTGCTTCTGATGCAGGGGCGCGCGTTCGTCCAGTTACTTCACTGGTTTTCAGAATGGCGCTGGCAAATCCACTTGACTTTACTGAGCGATACGCCGTAAGTATGAAGATGCAAAAGTTCAAGTGTGAGCCTCCTTTTATGTTGTCTTTTTCTGTCCTTTATTTCAGGTGCAGAACAAAGGCGAT
The DNA here is from genome assembly GCF_040938575.1 of Ambystoma mexicanum. Taxonomy (NCBI): domain Eukaryota; kingdom Metazoa; phylum Chordata; class Amphibia; order Caudata; family Ambystomatidae; genus Ambystoma; species Ambystoma mexicanum. The sequence continues at coordinate 406,218,361 of NC_090931.1, read as the reverse complement.
GCGTTGAGGGGTTAAATTGCCGGGGTCAAATCAGGTGAGTCAGTGATGAGGTCGACCCCTCTAAATGTCTTTATAATTCCCCAGTAATGTCTTTTGTCCTTTCCCCATAGGGGCCGGGGTGCGGTACCTGCCAGAGATGTGGCGACGACCCGAGATGTGGAATGGCTCACCAAGAATAGCCGTTAAGTAATATGGCTGAAAGTCCGGCTTTCCTCTTGTGTTCCCTGGCTCACCTTTTGTCTCTTCTTCTCTCCCTTAGGTGCGGTGCAGAGATGTGGCGACCGGCACTGAGAGCCGCGATGGAGCCGGGTGGCGTCTCGGGAACAGGTGAGTGAAGCGCGGCGCTGCAGCGAGCAACGCTGTGCTTTTAAATGGAAGTCTTCCTTCAGGAATGCTGGCGTGAAGATTCCGGGTGCAGGTAAGAAGGTTGAAATAGTTCTTGGTTTTCACCTTTCTCTTCTCTTATTCCCTTACAGGTGTTCCAGGTTCGAGGCGGGCGTGGCTGGAGTCCAGGTGCAGGAGCAGACACGGTGAGCGTTCAGCTGCTGGGATGCCGAACAACGCGAAGCACGTGTGGCTGTCCGGGTGTGGCTTAAATAGCCTTGGAAGAAGTTCCAGGTGAGTATTCTTCCACAGCCCCACCCAAGTAACAAAATAGTTCCTTCAGAAAAATAGTCCCTCCTAAGCCTCATTTGGCTTGGTTCTTCATGCAGCATGGTCTGCATCAGGTGAGTGTGCAGCATGGTCTGCTTCAGGTAAGTGCACCAAACACTTCCCTTTATGAGCCTGGCGCCTATGGCCTGGACTGATGTCCAACATGAGCCTGGCGCCAACAGAGTCCAAAGATCCCCTATAAAGGGCCGCTGGGCTTTTACCCGGGGGCGTGATGCCTGCTCCCGGGGGTGCTGGGCCTGGCCTGATTCTCCGGGGGTAGGCATCATGACAGTTTGATTTTATTAGAGGGCATAATTATAGAAATGTGTATTTGTGGGAAAGTTAAATTGTGGTACAAATAACGGTGTGAGTTCCCAAGTCACCTCATACGAAAAGGCAAGTGCCTTTGACCAATCACAGCCGTGTGGGTGTGGATTGTAATACTGCCTTTACCATAAACTGAGCGATGTCACTTGGCAGGATAAATAAGGGAACTTCACAACACACAGACACACTGATTCCTGACTCCATCCTGATTTCCGCGTGACGATCTGTTCCAGAATTCTTCATCTTGTCCTGTTCCAGACTGCTTTGCAAAACCAAGGCCATCAGCATTTGCTGAACTCTTTTCAGCTAGGCCCAAATTCTGAACCATACCAAATTTAAGGGAATTCATTCTGATGCATTCTGGCTTGCTACCACTCATGCTTGCCTGCGGAAACTTGCCATCCTGCTGATCTACAGTGTCCAGTGACCAGAATGTCCAATCCAATCCAATCCAGCCTGAAGTGCCAGTCCAATTCACCAGAACCGCCCAGCTGACAATTCCACCCGATGTGCTCTTCTACCTGTATACCCGATCTGTGATGACCAGAACCTGATGGTCCAATCTTAAATTACAGTGGACTGTAAGTATCAACAGGAATCATAGTAACCCATAGTATATTTGCCTTGTCTTATCCCTATATATAACCCATCCTCTCTTTAACTTAAGAACATGTAATAGTGTCACGCCAGTCTTGATACTTTGCTTTGATTCTTGTGGTAGTGATCATTTCTTTGAAATCCTTTTGTCTTGTGAAATCCCAAACCCTTAAAATCATCCCACGGGTTATCCGACTGAGTCCTCCAAGGTGGACACAGAGGTTCTAGGGGGTTGGTTTCCGTGGACCACTCTGGAGCTTATTGTATTTCAAACTGGTAACGAGCCTGAATACCCTAGCTTAGAGCATAATTGTCATTGTAAAAACTGATTTCTGTTTTTATTTTCACGCTTTTATTTTCAAAAACTCCTCTCATTCCAACATACATAACTTCTTCAATTGTATATCTAGAGACTAAATTTCAACCCTGAGTTAAACCTAAGACCAGTAGCTATACCCACAACCATAAACCATATCACGAAACAGTGTATTTGACCCATTTTTATTAAAAATCGCATAGTGAAAATTAGTCGGGAATTCGCAATTTTGCAATTGTAGCTCATATTTGTTAGAACCTGTTCAGTATTGCTCCCATAGGAATGTATATCAATTTAATGATTTTTGCACACTTTTCATTGTTTTTCTAAGCCATTTTCAACTGTGATTTTAAAAAGTGTAAATTTTTAAATTTACTTGTTTGGAGAGAGAAGATTATATTCAAACACTTATTCCCGAATACCTGTTGCTTACTTACATCTGTGTAGAATTGCTCATTTGTAAATTAAGGACTTTGCAGGGGGAAACCTTAACTTAAACACTATCTTTTCAACAAGCCAAAACTGTTCTTTTCTCTGTGTTTTACATTCTGTGTTGCTAAAAAGTGAATTCAATTGCCTTACTTATTTTCTTATTTGTATTGTCACCACATTGGTAATTGCTGCCCCTTATATATTAAAACATATGTTGATTTGAATTTTAATAAATGAATACATATTTACCTTTGCCAACCAGCCTGATTCCTGGTCCATTGTGACCTGGGGGTATTTTGAGAAGGATGTGATATCAGTGGTATATCTCTCAGAATATTGAACCCACAGACACAATAAATAAGTATGTCATTTGTGCATTACATGCTAGGTGAGACCCGGGTGTATTGCCTGATTGAAATCGTTAACAGCACACAAACTAACCATATTCGCAAATCACAGCTTGCCACCTATTCAAATGCAAACTCCCTTTACCTTATTCTCCTTTCCTCTCAACTCTCTGCCTCTAATATTTCCATTCTTCCCTCTCGCTACGATCACTCTATCATATTTGCCTCAATCTCCACTACTGCTTCTTCCTCACTCTCTCCATCTACTACAACTAGGACTAATTGCAAGTTTCCATCCTCCATAACCCCTGACTACCTCTCTGACTTACGCCACTTTCTTCTCCTACACTGGACTCACCTTTCCATCCACTGAATAAGCCTTCAATAACTTTAACACTGCTCGCTGTGCTCTCTTCTCCTCTCACTACCCTATGACTACACTCACTCCTAAATAACCCCCTCCATGGTCCTGGATTACACATCTCATCTGCAGCCTGAAAACAACAGTGCTGAAAAAGCTGTGCACCTGGCACTGCCAAACATGACTAGTATCTCTCTCTCATTTTACATCAATCATCCCAACATAGGTGCCTCCAGGAATTTCTCAAATCAATTCTCTCACCTCAGAAAGATAACCCCATCTCCTCTACTATTTCTGCAAATGATCTTACTGGCTACCTTCTACCCCCTCATCTTGCTCACTTTTGCCACCACTCATACCCAACTCTCCCACTACCATGAATGCCTTTGCCTCTACCAGCCCTGGTGAGATTCTTGCCCTATCCTCAAGGCAAACCCTTCTTGTGCCCCCACTGTCACCACACATTGTGAAGAACATAGCTCCCAGTGTTACTTCACATCTTGCCTCCCTTTTCAACTCTTCTTTTGACAATAACCATTTTCCCTAATCCTATAAAACAGCTAATGTCATCCCTCTCCTTAAGAAACCTGGTCTAGATCCAAATGGTCCTGACAACGTTCACCCTGTCTCTCTTCTACCACACTATTCCCCAATCCTAGAGCGAGTAGTAATCAATTGACTCACTGAGTTCCTTGATATTCACAACCTCTGGGACCCTCTTCAATCTGTCTTCCAACTTCTTCATTCTACCAAGACAGCTCTTCTCAATGTCAGCAACAAGATCTCTTCTGCTCGACATGCTAACGTTTCATCTATTCTTATTCTTCTCAACCTCTCAGCTGCCTTCGAATCTGACAACCATTCTGACCTTCTCTCTACATTATCTCTCCTTGGCATCAGAGATAATGCCCTCACTGGTTTGCTTCATTCGTTGCCCAAAGAAACCTTGATTGAAGTGGTTTTACCTCGCCACTCAATCCTACGATTGTTGGAGTTCACCAAGGGTATGTCCTTGGTCTACTTCTCTTCACTCTCTATACTTCAGCTCTTCCAACCTAATCTTCTCTTACATCTTCCCCAGGCAACTCTTTGCTGATGACACTCAGGTTGTCTTTTCCTTGCAGTTCTTATCTGATGAGCTGCTGTCAAAAATGTCAAACTTTCTCTCTGCCATCAAATATTGACTAGCATTTCACTCACTCGTGCTCAACTCCACCAAGACTGATGTTCTCTAATTCCCAGCCAAACATACTATCTCTTCCACTCCCCCTCTTCATCTGTTCTCTCCTGACTACTTTCCTTGCTCTCCTTCCACTCATAACCTTGGTGTCATCTTCGACCCATCATACAACTTCTTGCTCTTCATCTCCAAATCTGCCACTGCAGCCAGACTGAATCTCCTCAATATCAGAAAGATCTGTCATCTTCTTCCTTTCAATACTATTAAACAGCTCATATCCTCCTTAGTCCTTTATAGATCTGACTAGCATACCAGTCTACTCTATGACCTTCGCAACTCTGCTTTTTCACCTCTCAATAAAGTCATCAACTTCGCAGTCTGCACAATGTTCAACCTGTCTTGTTTTACCTGTACCTCTTCTGCCTGTTGCCAGATTGGCTAGCTATCTATGAAGCAACAGACTAAGTATAAACTTCTTATCAACATCTTCAAAACTATCCATAGACTCGCCCCACCCTACCTATCTGCTCATCTCACTCCCTACTGTCCTCCTCACTTGTTATGATCATCCTTGGCTCCCCTACTTTCCACCACTTGAGCTGTTAAACTGTAGTTATATAGTGCCTCCTTATTATGAACATTGGCCTAAGCCCACTCGTGCTACACGGAAAACAACATTGCAAAGTTCCGATTCGGGGTTAACTTCGCCGCATTTTAAGATTCATCCGCCATTTTGATTTTCACTCATGTTACATGTTCTAAATTGATGGACTGTGTTTTCAACTTTCAGTCGAGCCTTACGACCTTTGAGTTCTGTTAATGTTTAGGTTGTCCGAGAGCTGACTGTTTAACCTGGGCAAAGAAACCTTGCGTTTCATAAGAACTGCCATTCGAATGTTGTCTGCGCTCACAAGTCTCATCCTTGTATAAACATTGAAAGAATGAAGAACAAACCTCAGGCGCATGCTTTAGCTGAACTACATTGTAGAGACACTTGGACTAAGGCTTAACAGGGATTTGAGAACCAACAAAACCATTGTATTTTCATGGACATGCAAATTCTTGTAATCCTTTGCATAACATTGTAATATTGGTCATGTGAACTAGGCACGAACTCTAGCTCACAAATTATTAACGCGAAGAGAGGCTGGACAATATTGCAGGAATTGTATAAAAATGCTAGTGTTTAGATGTCCAGCACTCTCTCTCCACAATGTGTCAGCTGGTACACACTGCGAGGTGTTGGGAGCCAGATAGCTATCTGGTTTGCTTTGTAAACTGTACAGTAATAAAAGATACTTGTATCATTTCAGCCCGTGATTGGTGTATTTCTTTCGTGGTACTCAGCCTCATTATTTATTTGGTCTTTCAGATGGCGCCAGAATAGGGACCCTCAAGATTGATGCGACCACGTTGAAGAGAAGACGCGACTATCGAACTGGGATCGGACTATGAGAAAAAGGGGGCCCCTTTTGGATGAGATGCAATACCTCAACAGTACTACACAATCCGATTCTTTGACGGTGAGCATGCGGTCCGAGGCGGCATCTTGACGAGGGTCCACATATCGAGGAGGGCAGTTTTGCCGAAATCACCAACCACGAGGGTCCTTTGTAATCTGATCGGACCTCCTTAGTCCTTTGAATCAGGTGAATGGTGCCTCGATTCCTAAGTATACTGATATCCGGTTGCAGTTTTGTACTCATGAGCACAAACAACACCAGGTAAAACCAGTAATCTGACATGCCTGGAAAATTGTCTGCCTGTTTCAAGGGATTATTCCGCAGGGACAGAAAATCTTTGGAATTGGCCAACCAGCACCACAGGAGGGGTTGCCGGCATGTACTATGTACTGTAAGTATGGCATTGGTAGTATAGTATTCAACGATATTTTGCACAGAAAAACTAGACATGCTTCTGAATTTCAGTGGCCAGTCAATGGTAGTTTTGAGATTGCCCAAAAAGAGTATTTAGAGTCCATATTGTTAAAGAAAAAAGCTAGACCTGCAGCATTTGATGTAAGTGAAAATTGGAAAAAAGAAGCTATGTAGCAACTTAAGAGTAAAAAGAAGCATGGACGTCATCATATGTCAAATTCAGAAAAGGCATTATTGTATGATCAACAAAAACAGTCAGCATCTGTTAGAAACATGGACAGGCTTTTCAACTTGGTGTACAGAAAGTATATCCGTCTAAAGATTTTCATGTCTCAGATGAACTAATTGATAAACTCTTAAATGAACATAGGCCTGGTGCCACTGCACCACCTCCTTATGTACCTATTCCCGCTGTCCTACCTCTTCCCGCTGTCGAACATCCTCCCGTAGCAATTCCTGTTCTTCCCGTTGTTCCTCGGCCACCAGTTATTGCTCCTCTTCCTATTGTTGTTCCTCCGCCTGTACCTCCACCTTTACCAATTGTTACTGTTTCAGAAATTCTGTCTTTGTTACCAGCGGTGGTGTTTCCACTACCTGTTGTACAGGATATATCTACTCTCTCTTTCCCAAGCTGTTCTGCTCCACTTGTAGCTGATGAAGGGGCGAGTGTTGAATCAAAAGTAGTGACTCGGAGCACAGTTTCTAAAGATAAGAGGAGAGATTTGAATACATGGGCTAAGCAATGTATAGAGAAAGTTGAAAAATCTACTGTTTTAGCTACACTCCTTAATCTAGAAAGTTTTCCCGAACAGAATGGGCCTCATTATGACCCAGGTGGGGGACCATGGTGCTAATAGCACCATGGTCCATGCCGGTAACTTACCTACTCCGCCATGGAGAAAGGGTGAATTACCACCCCATTACAAGGTTGGCGGGGCGGTAATTCCCCCTTCCTCCATGGCCCTTCCCCATTCCCATTTTTGCCCCATAGGGCTCAATGGGAATGGGGAAGGCGCTAAGTACGGTGCCGCAAATTGCGGTGCCATAATTAGCACCAAGGTCCCTTTGCGGGTCCCTACTTTAACGGCTGGTAAAACCAGATGTTAAGGTCGGGTCCCGCAAAGGGACCTCGTAATTAGGCGCTAGGTGTTTAACGGCGCTGCAACCTTTTATGGCGTCCTAAAACACTTAGCGCCTGGGTTATAATGAGGCCCACAGTCATTCTCGCAAGACAATCCGCAATCCAGTATAGATAGCAGAAATATTTCCGATAATTCTTCAACTACCTATCTTTCTGAAGATCTTGTCTTCAACGATATATTGTTTCATTAGGACAGCCTAAAGCAGGTTCTGGAACCAACGCCTATTCCCATCAATCAGAAAGGGCCCTACGTTGAGATGACGATGGGGAATAGGAAGCATCTATTTTTGATAGATACAGGACCACAGAAGTGTTCCATTGATCATTCACGGGTTCCAGACATCCCACTGTCAGGGCAGAATAAGGTTTCTGTAGGGTTTTCTGGCACGCCAGTGGTTAGTCCGGTTTCTCGGCCGGTACCGATTTTACTGGGGCCATTCACAGATCACTGTCCATTTCTTCTGACAACAAACTGTGGAGAGAATTTGTTGGGGTTGAATCTGTTGAAGGAATTAAATGCAGTTATTCATTGTTCTTCGGATGGTGTACGTTTGACGATTTCACCACAGCAATCTTCTGCCTTACAGTTTTTGAATAGACCTTTGCCGTCTGAATTTTGTCAAGTTCCGGCATGTTTATGGGCAGTTGACATCAATGATGTTGGCATTTTGCAAATTGAACCTGTTAAAATTGTTTTGAAACCAGGAGTTAAGTTGCCACGTATTCCACAATCTAAGATTTCAGTTGGTGGTGAGCAAGCTTTAAAAGAGTATAGTTTCCGATTTTGTACATCGTGGAGTAATTGAAGAAATTGCAGGAAGTTTGTGCAATAGCCTGATTTTACTGGTGTACAATAAAGGGGATAATGCAATTCCTTTTCGTTTCATTATTGATTTGCGCGCTATCAATAAGATTGTTGCTCCACAATTTCCAATTGTGCCCAATGTAACTACGATATTAACAATGATTCCAGCTTCTGCAACTCATTTTAGTGTGGTGGATCTTAAAAATGCCTTCTTTAGCATTCCCATACATGTGGATAGCAGATATTCGTTTGTGTTCACCCTGGGGGACGCTCGTTTACATTCACCCATGCACCATAAGGGTACACAGAGAGTCCGAGCATTTATAGTAGGGCTTTGAAAGAGCAGCTCGATGCACTTGAGTTGCCATGCACTTGTACATTGTTGCAATATGTTGACAACCTTCTCTTAGCTGCAGACTCAGAAGGTGCTTGCAAGGAAGTTACTGGTTTGTTGCTTATTCATCTAGCAGAGCATAGGCATAAAGTTTCATTAAAAAAAGTTTCAGTTTTGTAGACAGGAGGTCGCCTATCTAGGCTATCTCCTGTCAAAGGAGGGATGAAGATTGACACCTGAATGGATAAAACGCATTTCTAGCATGTCTGTCCCAAATACACAGAAGGAAGTCAGAGCCATAATAGGAATGGCTTCTTACTGTAGACAGTGGATCCCAAACTTTTCACTTGTGATAAAACCAATGTTGGCATTAACAAAGAAGGGCATTTCTTTGCCATTACCGTGGAACTTGGAACAGCAGAAATCTTTTGACCTGCTCAAGACTGCACTCTGATGGATGTGAGTTGGCTGTGTTAACACAGGAACATGTGGGGAAGAGTAGACCATGCGGTTACTTTTCCTCCACACTTGATCCTGTTCCATGCGCTTTGCCGAGATGTCTGAGAGCTGACACTGATGCTGCTGCATCTGTAAAACAAAGTGAGGGTATGCTTTTAGGTCACACTTTAACCGTGATGGTATCCCACTCTGTAAACATTCTATTAAACAGAAGCAAACGCAACATCTTACTTCCGCACGATTAACAAGATACAAACTGAACCTATTTGCACCGAATATCCAAATTAAGAGTTGTTGCATATTGAATCCGGCTGAATTGTTACCTCTTCTGCAAGAAATTGCTTGCAGTGACAAAGTGTCACGTGACTGCCTCTATACCACAGAAGAAGAAACTAAAGGCAGGATTGATTTAAATGATACACCTCTGAATGATCCACAAAGGGAGCTGTTTTGTGATGGCTCCTGCTTCAAACTTCCGGATGGTACATCCACTGCTGCTTACGCCACTACTACACTAAGCACAATTGTGGAAACCAAGAGAATTCAGCATAACTCTGCACAGGCCACAGAGATTATCGCACTGATTCGAGCTTGTGAACTTTCCGAAGGGCTTAGAGTAAATATCTTTACAGATAGCCAGTACGTCTTTGGGGTGGTTCACAACTTCGGTAGACTATGAGCAGAACAAGATTTCTTGACCTCACACGGAACAAAAATCCAACATGGCACCTTGATTTTTCAGCTACTCTCAGCACTTGCACCTCCTACTCAACTAGCAATCATGAAGTGCGCCGCACATCAGAAGGTGGTAGATGATGCAGGGAGAGGAAACACTTTTGCTGACAGGATAGCTAAACAGGCCGCTACTGATTTATACTCAGAAATGTATGTCACAAAAGAAACCACAAATACCCGTACAGTAGATGAAGGGATTGACTTGATAAAGAATATTGAAGCTGATGCCACTCCAAAAGAACTTAAACACTGGGCTGAGGGTTTAGCAAGTTTGGATGAGGAAGGTTTTGGATGGACAACGAAAGGAAAAGATGCATGCTACCCGATGCATATGTCATCGCCATGGTTACAATGGCTCATTGTCCCACTCAAATATGTGCTAGAAAAATCTGTAAATTACTGGAACCTGTCTGGGTAAATGTAAACATCTCAAAAACTGTTGAGAGTTTTGTCCAAAACTGTATGGTGTGCTTACAGAATAATGCGGGGAAGGGTACAACAACACCGCAGGGTAGTTTTAGTCCCCCCTCTGTGCCTTTTGAAGTGATTATTTTTGACTTCATCAAGATGGAGCGCTGCTATAACTACAAATATGTCTTGGTAGTCATTTGTGCCTTTAGCAAGTGGGTTGCAGCCTTCCCTGTGAAAGATGCAACAGCAATGACAATGGCAAAAACCATGCTTAAGGAATGTTTTCCTATGTTTGGTTTGCTGAGGGACATCTGGTCGGATAATGGTCCACAGTTTATGGCTGCTGTTATCCTGCAAGTATGTGCGGGATTGCAGATCGATAAACGGTTCCATTCAGCTAGACACGCTCAGAGTGCTGGACTCGCAGAACACCTTAATGATATCCTGAAGAATGTCTGTGCTAGCAGTAATTTTAAATGGCCAGGCACCTTACCGATAGCTTTACTATCCATGCGGACGACCCCACAGACTAGAACTTGACTCTCCCCATATGAAATTGTGATGGGAAGGCCAGCTAACATTTGGAACCTACCAAAGCCCAAAGTATTGAAAGATGTGGAGCATTTGCTTCTTGCTGAATACTGTGACCAGTTAACTCAAAACTTGTATTTGATTTATCAACAGGTGCGAGAAGCCCTCCCAGTTAAATACGAGGGGCCAGGTCACAGAATTCGACCAAGCAACGGGGTGGTTACGAAATCATTTGAAAGAGCATCCAGTCTCGCACTGCGCTGGAGAGAACCATTCCAGGTCCTGTTGGGTACTCAGACAGCTGTAGGAAAAGCTGGCAGGAGACTCTGGATTCACGCGACACACATCAAGAAAATACCTTTTCCTTTGCCACTCAACGAAGAAGAAAAGAAGGAAACTATTTGCTCTGCTTCTGGTGTTCAATCTGTCTTGAACAACATCAAGGGTTTGTCAGCGATTCTTCCTGAGCCTGTGGGGCCTGGGGAGACTGCTGCTTTGTCTATGAATTCTTCTTCAGATCTTTCTGCATCCTTGAGCAATCTTGCCTCTGTTTCACCACTTCCATCAGGAAGCAATGACACTCTGTTCGCAGAACACGCTGTGCCTAGAATCTTGAGGTACAAACTGCGTCCATGGCACTGGACTTACAGCACAGCATGGTTGTGCCCACAGGAAACGCAGGAAACTTCCGTGGAGCTAGTCCTTTGCCACTCTCTCACTGAAACATAATTAAGTGGCTGTGAACGACAAAGCTATCTTCAATCAGTATAAATCAAGTGGTCAGGAGATCACCAATAAACAAACTTAAGGAGTCTGTTGCAGAGACCTTCCGGAACCAACTTTGAGGAATCATGCCTGTCGCTAACTCTACTCGTGCGAAGCAACCAATTGATTGTGTGGCTAACAAAGACATTGGACATACAAATTCATGGTCCTTGAGGACTTACTGTTTTCTTGTAATTATTATAACTGGTCTAACAGTAGTAATCGCTCTTGGGTTTTGGTATATTGAAGGGGTGTGTCCACTTGAAACTTTGATACCCACTGAGAGTGTTCCCACTACGTCTTCTCGTTTCATGCATCTGCACACTCTATCTTCTAGGGATTCCCAACACAGACAGAGTTACCACAACAATACACTTTTGTTAATCATGAATGCGACCCAGGCAATCTTGAATAGAACTAATTGCTGGATATGTTCACATTTGCCACAACACGGAGAAAAGGGTTTGGCTGGTATATTCATCCTTTGCATTTAACTTCTGCATGCTACGCCTCTCTAAGGGCATTAGTCTTTGGTTGCTGGAATGACAGCATCTCTGGGAACTTCGATGGCACTAATTTGAATGAGTTTGAAAGGCGAGTCCTGACGCCTCTGGGATGTCTCCGTTTTGCAAATAGGAACAAGCTTAATGTTGCTTCTATTTGATCTTCCAATAGACTTTCTAGACCTTACCAATCGCTAATCTCTTTCAAGATGGCTCACGTAGGCAACCGGGATACCACACCAAGAGTAAATATATTTACAGATAGCTAGTATGCATTTTGGGTGGTTCACAACTTCGGTAGACTATGGGCAGAACAAGGTTTCTTGACCTCACACGGAACAAAAATCCAACATAGCACCTTGATAGTTCAGCTACACTCAGCACTTGCGCTTCCTACTCAACTAGCAATCATGAAGTGCGCTGCACATCAGAAGGTGGTAGATGATGTAAGGAGAGGAAACGCTTTTGCTGACAGGATAGCTAAACAGATTGCTACTGATTTAAACTCAGAAATGTATGTCACAAACAAAACCACAAATACCTGTACAGTAGATGAAGGGATTGACTTGATAAAGAATATTCCAGCTGATGCCACTCCAAAAGAACTTAAACACTGGGCTGAGGGTTTAGAAAGTTTAGATGAGTAAGGTTGTTGGGTGGACAACAAAAGGAAAAGATGGATGCTACCCAATCCATATGTCATCGCCATGGTTACAATGGCTCATGGTCCCACTCACACATGTGCTAGAAAAATCTGTAAATTACTAGAACCTGTCTGGGTAAATGTAAACATCTCAAAACCTGTTGAGCGTTTTGTCCAAAACTGTATGGTGTGCTTACAGCATAATGTTGGTAAGGGTACAACGACACTGCGGGGTAGTTTTGGTCCCCCTCTGTGCCTTTTGTAGTGATTCATTTTGAGATCATTGAGATGGAGCTCTGCTATAACTACAAATATGTCTTAGTAGTCATTTGTGCATTTAGCAAGTGGGTTGAAGCCTTCCCTGTGAAAGATGCCACAGCAATGACAACAGTGAAAACTATGCTTAAGGAATGTTTTTCTAGGTTTGGTTTGCCAAGGGTCAACTGGTCGGATAATGGTCCACATTTTATCATTGCTGTTATCCTGCAAGTGTGCGCGGGATTGTAGATCGATAAGCGGTTCCATTTGGCTAGACATGTTCAGAGTGCTGGACTCGTAGAATGCCATAATGGTATCCTGAAGATCAAGCTTGCAAAAGTCTGTGCTAGCAGTAATTTGAAATGGCCAGACACCTTACCGATAGCTTGACTGTCCATGCATTCAGCCCCACAGACTAGAACTGGACAATCCCCATATGAAATCGTGATGGGGAGGCCAGCTAAAATTTGGAACCTACCAAAGCCAAAAGTATTGAAAGATGTGAAGCATTTGCTTCTTGCTGAATACTGTGACCAGTTAACTCAAAACTTGTATTTGATTTATCAACAGGTGCGAGAAGCCCTCCCAGTTAAATATGAGGGTTCAGGTCACAGAATTCGACCAGGCGACTGGCTGCTTAGAAAATCATTTGAAAGAGCATTCAGTCTTGCACTGCGCTGGAGAGGACCGTTCCAGGTCCTGTTGGCCACACAGACAGCTGTACGAGTAGCTGGCAGGAGACTCTGGATTCACGCGACACACATCAAGAAAATACCTTTTCCTTTGCCACTCGACAAAGAAGAAAAGAAGGAAACTATTTGCTCCGCTTCTGGTGATCAATCTGTCTTGAACAACATCAAGGGTTATTCAAAGATTCTTCTTGAGCCCGTGGGGCCTGGGGAGACTGCTGCTTTGTCTTTGAATTCTTCTTCAGATTTTTCTGCACCCTTGAGCAATCTTGCCTCTGTTTCACCACTTCCATCAGGAAGCAACGACACTCTGTTCGCAGAACACGCCGTGCCTGAAGTCTTGAGGTACGATCTGCTTCCTTGGCACTAGACTTACAGCACAGAATGGCTGTACCCACACGAAATGCAGGAAATGACCGTTGAGCTAGTCCTTGCCACTCTCTCACTGAAACATAAGGAACTTAAGAGGTCTGTTGCAGAGACTTTCCGGAACGAACTTTGACGAACCATGCCTGTCGCTAACTCTACTCGTGGAAGCAACCGATCGATTGTGTGGCTAACAAAGACATTTGACATAAAAATTCATGGTCCTTGAGGACTCACTGTTTTCTTGTAATTATGTTAACTGGTCTAACAGTAGCAATCGCTCTTGGGTTTTGGTATATTGAAGGGGTATTTCCACTTGAAACTTTGATACCAACTGAGAGTGTTCCCACTACGTCTTCTCCTTTCGTGCATCTGCACACTCTATCTTCTAGGGATTCCCAACACAGACAGAGTTAGCACAACAATACACTTTTGTTAATCATGAATGCGACCCATGCAATATTGAATAGAACTAATTGCTGGATATGTTCGCATTTGCCACAACACAGGGAAAAAGGATTGGGCTGGTATATTCATCCTTTGCCTTTAACTACTGCATGCTACACCTCTCTGAGGGCACTATTCTTTGGTCGTTGGAATGACAGCATCTCTAGGAACTTCGATTGGACTAATTTGAATGAGTTTGAAAGGCAAGTCCTGATGCCTCTGGGATGTTCCCGTTTTGCAAATAGGAGCAAGCTTAATGTTGCTTCTATTAGGCCTTTCGATAGACTTTCTAGACCTTTCCAATCACTAATCTCTTTCAAGATGGCTCCTGTAGGCAACCGGGATGCCACAACACCTTCTTACACTATCAATCATAGCCCCAACTCTGTTTCCTTCTGAATAGTAAGGGATATTTCTCAGTTAATGGGTATTTTTGAGGGTTGTACCAATATTGCGAATTTGCTGAGTGAGGCCCAACATTTGTATGTAGCTGGTCCCGTTTACTTTGTTTGTGGCAATGAAGCTTATCCTTGGCTACCTAGAGATTGGCAGGGTGTTTGTTATTTAGGTACAACAAGAAGAGAATCCAGGACTCAGCGCCATCAAATATGTGTATGCTTCCTTTTAATGATCAATCACGCAATTCATTAAAGCCCTTGTACAGTTGAGTACACGTGTTTCGGCTCCCCTGAGACTTTTTCAAATCTGGGCTATTGGTATGCACAAACAAATACATTGAAAATTAAATATGTATAATCACGCAATACATATGGTTGTACATGAGGTATGAATAGTAATGTAAAACCAAAAATGTTGAATTCACCATGTGTACGGTCATTGTTTCAGCATATTGCAAAATGCAACACAATTTAATGTGAAAGCAATGTAAAACATAGACAGAAAAGCAAGGGTTGGTGAAGGGGAGGATTGAAAGGGATAAGAAAAACAAATAATTTCATCAACAGTTTTTTTGAAACAAAGGGAAAGGGGAAAAGAGTACAAACAGAAAAAATCATTAGTTTGATTGTTATAAGTAGTCCAATGCTAGCTTAGATTCCAGAGCAGTGAAACATACAGCTTGTCACAGGTGTGCTTACCCGTGGATGAAAAGACCAATCCATAAGACTGTTGTCACCATAATAATAACAGGGCCAAATGCCCAACCGTTAAAATGAGTTCCAGACAACTGTGTGAATCATATTTTGCATACACAGTGAGACAAAAGGAACAGGGAGGGGATGGAGGCAGCGGAGAGGGGCGAGGCTAGTGCCTGGCTATATACAAAGCATAGCAAAGAGTTCTCAAGTGCTCTGAAGGGGTTTGGGACGCCAAACAACGACTAGATGTGGTGGCTTGCTGAAAAGACCCATTGCTAGGCCTGGTTCTTCATGATTATATGCAAGAACCACATTGATATGAATAAAAATCGATAATGTAATGGCAGCCTGTTCTGAAACCTGAGTTGTACTTGCCTGCTGTACCTATGCAGTGCTACCTGTTTATTCCATTGTTGGCTTTGTTGTATCAGAGCCGAAAAACCTAATAATCATATTTGAAAATTTCACAGCCACTAAAGAAATTGGTATTATCTCCACCATATAGAGCAACTGCATTTGCATTTGTACTTTCTTTTATTTCAAATGATTTAGCTCTAAGGAAGAAATGTAATGCTATATAATGTTACCATTTTTAGCTTAATTTTTAACATGTTTGCTGACATTTGTTTTATTATTCCTTGATGTTACTTGACATTGTTATATGTTTCAATGTTTCTTTTTCTTTTATGATGTTTCCTTTCTAACCTTTGAAATAAAGGTACATTTAAAGATAACTAGTTCTCACTCTAAATTACTTGCTTTGCAGCCCCACCCAGTCACAAAGAGCGATTTGATGCACAAGTATGATTTTTAGGTGCTATGAATCACCAGATTTTCACCTGCCAGAAAGGGTCTAGATAAGTGGGCATATTATCCAACTGGAAACTGACGTGTGACTCCATTCAAACGAAAGCATTGCATGACATCACACACCCTCACAAATTACACAAGTATAAGCTTTTTCTTTTACCTAGGCAATTGCAATAAGACAAAACAATGCATATTCACAAAACGTGCATCAAGAATTTGATGACTCACATAATTGTAACAAGGTAAGAACTTCTAAGAAAATAACTTTTATGTCCCTTAATACATTACATAGTCATTACATTTCACCGGTATTTTGATACAAATACTCGGTCTGATGCCTCATTCTCATACTCTTGTCCACATATCTGTTCATTAGGAACAACCTCTTCCCCAACTAGCTCTGTCGCCACTTGCATTTGATCCTCCCCACAGTCACCATGTAAATGCTGTTAACAACCTTCCCTTTGAGGAGATTCCTCTGCTATATCTCTGTTTTTCCACCATTCATCATCCACATACCTGCTCATGCCATTATCTGCCTCCTTTGTGACTTCAAGACTCCTCAATATTGCTCCTTGGTCCTTGCTCCATTTCCTGCAATCCATTGTGACAATGTGACTCCTTCCCCTCTTCTATCACTTCAATGGGATAAAAAAAACAGGAGCATCATGTTTGTTTTTTTAAAGGGTTGTTTTCACTCTTACAATGTCTCCCACACAGATCCCATACTCCACACTCTTCTTGTTCTGCTGATTCCTTCCAGTGGCACGCTTCTTTTTAACATTCTCCTTATTGTTCTCACCACTCATTACCCAAATCAACCAATGAGGATTGATGAATGAGGGAGGAGGAGACAGATGCGATCAAAAGTCAATACTTTGAACCTCATGTGTCTCCCACTCATTCTCACAAAAGGTGATTTGCCTTTTATGTGTTTCTGTAAGCCACTACCATTTCCAACACCATTTGTTTCCAGTGCACTCCATTTGCACGTGTCATCTGTACGGAATCCTTAATAATTCTGTTTATCTATTCTAACCCATTTGCCCTGGATTGTACAACACCTTTCTGAAATTCACTATCCAGTGTTCCTTTAAGTACTTGTGCATTTCATGTGACACTTATTACATGCCATTGTCAACACAATTTTCCTGGGATATCCTTTTCTCCCAAATGCATCTTCCATTAATTCAGATACTTTTTTCTGTAGTGATATTGACCACGAATCTCACTGCAAACCATTTTGATGCGTAATATACAAACAGTATAGCAAACCAACACTCTTGCCCTAATATTCCTATTGGCCCCATTAAATCGATTCCTACTTTTTTCCAAAGTTGCTTAGGGATCTCCACCCACATTGTCTATTGCACTTGCATCTTCAATGTCTTAACACTCATTGTACAAGGTGCACATGCCCCCACCATCTCCTCTACCATTGTGTCCATCTCAGGCCACCAGAATCTTCTTTTGGTTAAACATTTACCCAAATGCCCTTTGTGGACAAGCTTAATGAACTCATTTCTGAGTTTCATTGGATGAACAAGTGTTTCGCCCCTTGCTACCAGGGATAGAGGGGGTTTAATTCTCTACTTGGCCCACCTCCATGGATTCCCTCCTCTCGTAACTGCTCTTCAAGGTCCTCTTTTACGTTAGTATCCTCTCGCAGGATACACCACCCCTGATACACCACCTGGCCTGATACATTGTACACTGAACAGAGCCTTTAGGTCGCTGTCATCAGACTAACACGTACTATTGTTGCTCTGCCATAGTTGTGCTGCTGGGCATAACAAGCCTTCCTCTCTGTGATGCTGGCTGGAAATGCATTGGAGGGACAGGGCGTCCATGTCCTTGTCCTCCTGTACTCCCTTATATCATGTGTGTTCTGTGTTATTTTCTGCACAGGAGTCCAGTTGGGACCCCTGGCAGTGCAGCCCTTGCTCTTTTTGTTTGTGGTGAACAGAGACCCTTGGGATAACCTTATGACTCCCATAGGTGGGGGTACAACCTTGTACCCCTACTGTATGTTTTGGGCACCTGTGTGATGCCCACAGAGCAGAGTATTGGCTGGTGGCAGCTTCATGCTGAAATTACAGGAGCTCCGAGTATCCTCCATTTTGGGATACCCATGCCCTGCTATAGGAATCAGTGAATTCCTGATAGAAGGAAAGATAGCCCCTGTTGCCTCTTACTTTCAATTGCCTGTTGCCTTGTTTTCCCAAAGTCCTGGGAAGCCCTGATTCTGTCCCTTCCTCTGACTGGCTGTTGGGTGGAAGAACCATATATGGAATTGTGGGGAAGTCCAGGCCAGACTAGCTGGAGCCTGTCCAGTGACGGTTTGTTGTGGGTGCACCCTGGGGGTGGGACCTGTGTGAATAGAGTGTGTGACCAGTGTGCATTCTATGTTATGGGTGTCTGGTTTCTGTGTGTGTGACATAATGGATGAGACAGCACTGCCTGAAACTGACATGAATGCAGTGTGGTGTGCTGAAAGGCTGGGTGCTTGCCTCAATCCACATTCCTTGTTATGGGTGTCTGGGTGGAAGTTAATGTCCTGAATGCATGTGAGCCTGATTGGCTGCCTGCCTGCATGAATGCCTTTTTGTGTGATTAGCTGACTGAGCTTGGCTCAGGCAGAGTGAATGGGGGACAGATGTGTATATCTGGGGACCTCTCACTTACCAATTGGTTTAGAAGCTGAAGTTGAAACTTGAAGCTCATCCTTAAAGCCCAGCTGAAAGAAGAATTGCTGCTACATTTCCTTCGATGAAATCTAAAAGCTATCAAGTCTGTCGAGGACTGATCCAAGAGAGGACCTGGCTAGGAGACCTCTTCCGGAGCTACGAGGGACTATTGTGCAAATTGCTGTTCTTCATCGAGGCACCATGGAAGCCAGTCCCGAAAGGCTGTCAACCGGAGAAGGGGTCCGAAGAGAATCTTGAAGGTTAGCACCTGGACATTGAGGCCATCGAAGTCCATTGTCATCGACTGGGCTTCAGATGATTTCCGAGACCACTGGAAGCCTGTCCAGTCGTGTCACCCAGAAGCGGGGACAGCTTGCCGCTGTGGGCTCAACAACCAGAGCCGCAAAGCTCCACCTTGCATTAGAACATTTTAACGCAGACTGCCTTGCCATCACTGCTGGCCACCTTTTCCCGCTGGAGAAAGTTGAGGGTGCTGGCTACCGAAAAAAGTGTGCCGTTGGGTTTCCCTCCACCCGAAGCTGACAAAGACATCCCGAGGACTCTGATGAAGCAAAGATCCGAACCAGCTTGTGGTCGAGTCCCGATCACAGAAGATGTCACAAGGTGCGTGCTGCGGCTTCAGCACCGACAGGCCAGAGGACCGCTGAACACAATTCCCGACACCCAACGCCCGCTGCTGAGCCTGCACCTATCACTGAGTATTTTTTCTGGCACCGAACACTTCGCATCGAGTTGGACCGCATTCCTCCTCTTCTCAGGACTTCCATGAATGATCATCGAAGAGCACCGAGAAGATCGGAGCTGCTATCTCGACACCAGTGTCACACTTCTCGTTGAGGATCTCGACACCATGTGGCTCCTGCTTTAAAACAAGGGCAACGAACCGTCAAAGCCACTCTTCGACAACAGATACATTGGGGTGGTTGAACTTTTTGACCAGGAAGAAAGACTTATTTAAACATTTATGGACTGGGCTTGTTAACACTTTTATTACAGGTTGCCCAGGTGGGGGGATCCTCACTCAGAATTGTGTCTTAGTAGCTAAGGAAATCACCCTGCCATTGTTTAACCTAACCCCCCTGCCTTCCTTATGATCTATGCTGTTACACCTTGCTGCATGATTTGTATGCCATTATAAATGTCAGCAGTTGATGCATGTTAAAGGAATCTAAAGTTAAGTGTGGCACCAGTTAGAAACTGTATATATTTTCCATATTAGAATTACCAGAGTACAAAGTGTGTTATTAATTTATGTAAATATCTTGAACCTTATTTTTATATAAAGAATTGTGTTAGCATATAGCATAGTGTGTGGACATTCCTTTGTGGGGGCCTGGGGACTCACTGTACTTAAGAACCAGCCTGCATCACCTCCTGAGAGCTTAAGCCTTGGTTGCTCGTCCATACCCTACCAAATAGAAAACCTTGACTGGGGTGCTCTGTGCTTCTACTCTGCCATATAGAGGACAGGCAAACAGATACCCCCTCCAGTCTTTACACTCTCCACCACTTCTGTTTGTGTATTTTCCCTTCACACATTCTCTCACTGCAGCACTTCCAATTAACAGAGCCTACCAGCCCAGATGTGCTAGGCCAGTACAGTAACTTCCTGCCTCAGTGCTAGTTATGTTCCCGGCCCTTTCACTTTCTCACCACTGCTGTGTTTGGGCCCTCAGCTGGCAGTTGCTCACCATCAACTTTGCAGTTCCATCCCGGCTGTTGTCCACCACCTTGTTCACACTGCCAATGCTCACCGGCACCTTTGCTTCCTCGCTGCTACCAATTCTGCTCCCATACCATAATAATGGCCCACTGGTGTCCTTACTTTTTTGTTATGGCTTTTGGCCACCACTGGTGTCTTTGCCTCTCAGCTAAAATTGGCCATGTTCGCTGGCTCCCTCACTTCCACAGTGCTTCTGAGTCTGTTTCTGTAGCTGCAACATTGCTCACTGGTTTCTTCATTTCTCCGCTGTGGCTGTTGGCCATCACTGGTGTCTCACTGTTGCTCCGCCGATATCCTCTTCTCACCACGCTTGCCAGCGCTATGGATGATACCTGTACGCAAAGGAATGCTGGGGTTACGCCACCTCATCACCAATCGTGTTATAATTAATAACATCCCATCCTCCAATTGAATTAGATATGGGCATAATATAGTAACACCAGCTTCCTACATCAAGTGTATTTCGTAATCATTATCCAACTGCCAAATGGCGCGTGACTACATTTGAATGGAATCATTTAATGTTGTCACACACCATCTCAAGTTACTACAATATGGACTCAATACAACGTGTAATGATTGATCAGCAGGGAAGGCCTCAGCACAACAGACACTTAAGAGATTCACACATCTTACAACATGGATTCCAAAAGGATGGCACTTAAAGGGTGATATACGAAATGAGAGTTCTTATCCAACGTCCAGAGGTAGCTTCATATTCAGGAAGGCGCTGGATTCTCAATAAGTATTCAGTCAGTGTTATCTATAATAGTATATATTAGAGTACTGCACCTCTTCCCACTTCAAGATGCTTACATTCAACCACTGGAAAATTACCTCCAAAAACCTTGCTAGTTGCAACTGTCTGCAAGGTATGACCTCTTCCTATACTTAGAGTGGACCTTTTATATTGGGAAGGTGCAAATGACCCAAGCTAATCAGCAAACAAAGCAATCCTCTATACATAAAATATTACATCAAGGACCTTCCAGTTGAGGCATGCCCCAACAACTTGTATATTCATCTCATTCTTACAGTTCAGAAATGTTCCAAATGATGTGTTTCATTGTGTCTGTTCAAAGGGACTTTCTGAGGACATCAGTAACACATACATATGCCAGGTTTATATGTATCACTAGCACTTGGAAACGCATTCATTTCAGCATCCATTGTCTTCACTTCTAGAAGGAGAATAAGTGTAGTAAAACTTTTGCCCAGCGGTGGAGATGTCCATGTGACCACTGACTTAAAGTGGCTTGCCCTTGTGTGGGGAACACAGAACCGATTTCAAACAAGAATGTCAGAGGAAAGAAGAGTGAGAGCAAACAAGTAAGTGGTGAAAAAGAGGGGAAATGCTAGTTCCACAATGAGCATGCGCTTCAGGCAATGGCTACTCAATGATAAAAAAAAAAGAGAGAAAGGACAAGATAGAATTTGCAGGAGTTAACAAACGTGAAGGGAAATCATTTAGTGAGGATGTTGGATAGAAAAAGAACAAGAACCTGGGAAAACAAACAAACAAAATTACAGTGCAAATAACATCAATTTGTGAGTACTTAACAGACAGACATCTGCCAATAAACACTGAATAAAACCATGCTTACCCAATTTGGCCATCAAAAGAGGACAGGCTTCAGGTATGCCCAAGGTGGGAAAACCTGAATGTGTTAAATCATAAGTATACTGAGTGTAAAATGTGCCTGCTCTCAAAGTTGGAGACCCCATGTTTATAGAGATGCACCCTCGGCAACTACTGCAGCAAGCAAGTGGGTTAGAAATATTCTATTGGTCATAGAGGAACCAACCGCACCCTGCGAGCTGTACGATGTCTACCAGTCAAAGGTGGTACTAAACCTTTAAGACGGAAACGAGGCCTGGGGGCACAGTCCAGGTGATATCTTAGAACATGTGCTGACTGCATTTCGGCCGACAATTTCAGTGATCCTGCCGAGCGGTCTGGCATGTTCGTTAAGCAGGGAGACACATCGGCTATCAATAAATATTCATTCAATCTTGGCGCGGGCATTACCACATTGCAAACTCAAAGGGTCAGACTCTCCTAAAGCAGCACAGAGAATGCACTGGTTTCAGGAATGCTCAGATCACCTTATTCCCAAAGGTGCCCTGAGCATTTCAGGAGGAGCTGGACAATAGCGCAAATATCTGCTGTCCACCCCCCTTCCAAACATATGACCGGCTCTTGCTTGGAGCACATTTCACTCAGCCGTGCCGTTAAAGGGCCCATCTCGGTGAAATGCCAGAGAAAAGAAAAAGCATGGTCATCCCCCTTTGTGGTTCAAACCGCGGCTGTCACATTTAAAAGGGAAGTCATGACAGGGTGAGAAATGACCTGTCTCAAAAGCACATGGGGATGACCCTCATTTCAGGGCATTTTAAAGTGCATTCCCTTTATGAATTTGTGATGCCCTTTTAAATGCCCTGAAACGTCCCCTTATTTGCACAAATGTGCAATGGGGAGAAGAAGGGCATCTGAACAGGCACATTTAAGATGCGCTGATTGACATGCCCTTTGTGAATTGGCCTATTCATTTTTTTGGCACAAGTGAGGTCTAGCACATCTCTTCACTTGCACAAAACAACGTTTTGAGAATCTTGCACAAGTGTCCAGAAACGCTTCAAATTTGCACTCTGCATTGCCAAACCCGCAGACCGTGCACCTGCAGCTGGGCTTACTGGGGTGTTGGAAAAATGGTGTTGAACTGACCTGGTTGTGCGGACAAGGAAGCTGACCAGACAGAGGGCAGGTGCAAGTGGATCTTGGGCACCTGGCCTAAGACCCACTCACCTGGTGCCTTCCTGGTTGCTGCTCTTTTTCCCCACTTAGCAAGCCCTACACACCTCGTGCCTTCCTGGCTGCCACTCTTTTTCCCTTCTTAAGGAGCCCTCCAGACTCTTTTCCTTTGCAGATGGGGAGCAGTTGCAAGTGGATCTTGGTCACCTGGCTTAAGCCCTGTCCACTTTGTGCCTTCCTTGTTGCCGGTATTTTTCCCCACTTAGCAAGCCCTGTCCACCTGGTTGCCGCTCTTTTTCCTAGCTTTAGGAGCCCTTCAGCCTTTTTTCTTTTACAGATGGGGAGCAGGTGCAAGTGGATCTTGGTCACCTGGCCTAAGCACCACCCACCTTCCTAGCCCTGCGTCTTTCTTCCTTATACATATATACCTGCCCCCCCTCCTCCAGCACTAACTGAAATGTCGTCAGTCCTAGTACTATAGTTGCTTGTTTTGTTCCTCCCCTCCCTTTCTGCAACCCTCTACCTCACCTTTTGTTTTCTCCGGCTCTACCAGAAATGTCATCAGGCCTAGTTTGGTAGTCGCCTGTCTGTTTCCATTTCCTTCCCACTCTCCCCCTCCCTTTCTTATCTATGTCTTATCTATGTCTTAGCTCTTGCACTATCTTAAATGTTGTCAGGCCAAGTACAACAGTTAATTTCACATCCTTGCTGTTCATGACCTGTTAGAATGTCGTCATATTTTCCCTTGTTCCCTCCTTTGCCTTGAAGCACTTTGAAACACATTGTGTATAGGCACTATATAAATAGAATATCATATCATACCATAGATTAAAACACTCAAAATATACTACTAATTAAATATATTTGTTGGTGGGTTAAATGTTATAATTAGTAGGCTATTGTGAGGACAGAACATAGGATCTTTCAACAGGTTCACCTTTGAAATGAACGTGTAAAAACAGAAAATATCTACTGCCCATGATATTACTATGAGACCACAGCCACCAGGGTTGCTGGCACTATGAAGTGGGTTCAGTCATTGGGATGGAGGCTCTGGCGTCAGTAAGCAGTGTAGGATGCTGGCAATAATAAGAAGGGTAAAGGTGGGATTAACATTTGTAGATTGAACTTTCCATATTGATTTGTGTTAGAGAAAAAAACAGCCTCTCAAAGCTGCCCCCAAGATGGAACACTGCAGGAGAAATGTGGTCATGTGATCTAGAGAGAAGCGGCAGGTGCCATAAACAATGACAATGGAGACACAGGAGTACGCTCCCTGAAGCAAGAGTATGGACCTTCCGAGAACTGAATCTAATGTATCCCATTGCTAAATGCGGTATTTATTAACATGCCTCAGAAAGCTTACCAAATACTTAAGAAACATTAGAAGAACCACAAATCTGTGTTGAGGAGCTGGAGAAGATACACATATATAATCACTAATGGACTCATGTCAGCTTTTTCAAGTATTACTCTCAGCTACGTTTAGAGAGAGACTCCACTCAACAAAGTAGATGACCAGCAGCTGACCCTGGGAAGGGAAATAGATAGAACTGACTCATGAACAAAACCATGGGCAACATCAAAATCAGACTGGCAATCTGTGTATATTGTAACACGTGCCCATTCCCGAACCCAGGGGCAGTAGCATTTATGCTGGAATGATCCAAATGAAGACAGCTATTAGGGCAGCCTGAGAGATGCACGATAATTGTTGATATTATCAGTCAGACCTCTATTAATCAAAGAATTGATGACTGAAATTAAGATGTGTTTACTCTTACACAGAGATTGAGATTTGTTTCTTTTTTTTTTCTTTATGGACATTTTGATCTGTTTCTTGTTTCTTTCCCTCTCTTTCACTGAGTATACTTTTAAAATTGTTAGTATGTTTTGAAAGTGTGGATTTTGTTTTGTTTTCTTGAACTGCAGCACTGACTAACTTGTCTCTTTCTTTCAAATGGTTTGATGTATTACTAACTTTTAGCCTTATGAGTATTCTTACCAATTGTTTTTGCATACCTTGTTTTGAGTAAAACAATCCAGTTCGAGAATCTGCTTGATTTTGTTCAGTTTCACTTGGGATACCAAAACATGATATAATGGTTGAAAAACGCATCATATAAACATGACTACTTACTTAATGAGGAATTATTCTATTTGCAGCGTGGACTATATACACCCTTCTCAAACCTGAGAGATGATACCATTGTTGAGACATCACCCCGGCCCTACTCGACCTTCACTGGCTTCCACTGCACGCACAAATCACCTTCAAGGCTTGCTGCATCATCTATGAGGCAGTCGCCCTCATGTCACCCAGCTACCTTGCAGAGAAACTCAGCATCTCCGGCAGACAGTGCGCCACCAGAAGCCAGGACACGTGCAGACTTGAAATCTGCTGCTGCAAAAAGGAAAGGACCAGAACACAAGTCTTTTTCTGCCTACACCCAAGTCTATGGAGCCTCCTCCACGTCAGCATCAAACTTACCCCCATGCTCTGACAATTCAGAAAGAAACTCAAGACCCACCTCTTCAAGGAGTCTCTCCTCCTCAACACCTAGGCCATCATGTTGTCTTGCACGCCACCTCACTCACTAGACTCTGTCCCGCCCCTCTTCTCCCTGCCACCCTGGACAGATGTACCCCTCCTCTGTGCCACTCTGTATCCTACCCCTCCACTGTATATCTGTTCTCTGGTTTCCTCTGAAAAGTTCTCCGTTATGCAACTGTACTGTTGTATACCTCTGTAAAGCGCTCCTTTGCTTCTCCAAGCTAGGTCTGTGGTCAATAAATACAATAACAATAATAATAATAATACTAATAATAACAATTATACTGCTATTACTACTACTACTACTACTACTACTACTACTACTACTACTACTACTACTACTACTATTGCTAATAATAATAATAATAATAATAATAATAATAATAATAATAATAATAATAATTGTCATTATTCTGAGTCACTCCCCTTTATCAAAAAGATCCCTATTTGCACTGTGGTACAGAAAGACATTATGTGCCATATCTCATGGTCTCTCGGTGCAGTAAGTCAGTAATTCGATCTGAAAGCTTCTTAAGTGTTACTTTTGCCTCTGCCTCTACCAATTCTGTAGGTAGCTCCAATATACCTGTACCACAACTTGTCACGAATCCTCTATATGTTGTCCCAGGTCCTATAACCAACAAACATGTCTTTTTTACGGAGTCCATCATTCCATAAGGAAAACCTCTACGGCAATACCATTTGTGTAAACTGATTTGCACTACATATTCACACTGGGTAGAGTATTTTTATAGGTTCACAGTAAAAACAGAAAAGCTGTATTACTGAGCATGCAGGAGGGTCCACTCTTGTTCCCATGTCCCAAAGATGTGCACTTGACCCCTGAACTTACTAAACTATAATCACAGGTTCTGTGTTCCTTTCCTGATAATGAAGTAGGGTACATTTGCAATGCAGAACCCCAATAAATACGAGGGAATTAAGCTAAGTGATTACCATCGATTCCTCAATATCACTTATACCCTGAACCCAAAGAAGGGATTGCCAAGTCATTTAGGGGCCGATTCATGGAACAAACGTGCGCCGAAAATCCAAGCAGGTGCAAGTGAGCGCAAGCGTGAGAAATGCAGCGCACGCGCACGCGTGCGATTCAAGGAAGACGCTGCGCGTGTTTCCCGCTGTCCGTGCGCCCAATCCAGCCATGGCGCACGCAGGCATACACAGCGTGCGCTACGCGCACAGCAAAAGCGCACATAGCGCGGCGCACACAACCAAAGTGGGCGTAACAGTGGGCGTAACACGCGGAATGGGGAACAACGCCTGAAAAAGAAGGCGTAACTGGGGAAGTACTGCAGGGAACTACACGGAACGCCCACACGCACGCGAACAACCCGTATTCATGGACCCGAATACGGGAAACCCGCGCATGGCAAAAGATGCACACAGGCGTCAACGCGTCCGCCACACGAAGGCAGGCGGAAGCGTCCCTGCGCACAGTACAAAAGTGCACGCAAACAACAAACACGTATATACAGCTACGATGAATGCCCCATTTGTCGCAGCACTGATCCTGGGACACCGCAGGAGGAGGAGAATAGCCAGGGCACGCATTTTCGCACCACGGACAAGCCTTTTTGGGATGCCTGATGACGAGGTCTATGGCAGGTATAGGTTTCCACCCCACATCATCCTAGACCTGGTCAGGGAGTGGGAAGATGACCTTACATCCCCCACCCTTTGCTCCCAAGCATTGAGCCCCTTGGAGAAGGTGCTCAATGTCCTGCATTTTTTGGCCACTGGGTCATTTCAGCAGACTACTGCCATAGTGGGGGGGGTCTCACAGGCCACGCAGTCACGCTGCCTACACCAGGTACTGGCAATCATGACAGCACGCCCCTCAGTCCGCAGGCACATATACATGCCCAGAACACCCGCAGAAAGGCAGGCCGTTGTCCTGGATTTTTTCAGGGTGGCACACTTCCCCAAATTGCTCGGTGCCATAGATTGCACCCATGTGGCCCTACATCCACCTAGGGCCACTGAGCACATCTACCGAAACCGCAAGCACTGGCATTCCATCAATGTACAGGTGGTATGCGATGCAAAGGGAATCATCACCTCTGTCTATGCAAACTACCCTGGCTCCACCCATGACAGTTTCATATACAGAATGTCTGCCCTGAGCCGGGCCCTGGAAGCTGGGCAGCATGGCGACACATGGCTCCTAGGTGAGTACAAATGCCCTTGCACATGCATGCAAGTCACACACAGACAAATACCCAAACCCTAACAATCTCAACTATTATCACCTCCCCAGGGGACAGTGCCTACTCTCTGAGCAACCACATGATGACGCCAATCCGGAACCCCACCACACCACCCCAGGTAAGATACAACGCCGCCCATATTGCAACCAGGGCCATAGTGGAGCTCACATTCGGAGTGCTCAAGTCACGTTTCCGCTCCCTTGACCGCTCTGGCGGGCAACTACTCTATGCACCACCAGTAGTGTGCAGGATCATTGTGGCAGCATGTGTCCTGCACAATGTTGCAACACAGCAGGGCGTACCGGTGGACATGGTGGTGCCCCCACATCCCCAACCACAGGCACAGGGCGCTGCCCATGGGAGGGGACAGAGCACGTGGCGAGGAAGCCCAGACCCAGTTTGTGGCCACATTTTTCACCTAAACTCCCACCCCTGCGGAGTGCACACAGGCCTGGCACATACCAGGTGACAATCGATGATGACAAAGAGACAGTCAACTGTCACAGCCCTACCACCCTGAGAATGTTGCCATGGAAGTGCCACATCGTCTGCATCCCTAGCTACTTAAACACAAGCTATCCTGTGTGACCAAAAGGCACACATATGACATATGACTTGATATGGCCTATACACAAGTATTTCAAGGTGCAATGAGGCAGGGAGGGGGGAACAAGGGAAGACAGACAACGGTACAACTAGGCCAGCTGTCATTCAGATTGTGCAAGTGCAGGAGTAGGGGGCAGGGAAAAGTGCAAGGGGAAGGGGAGGGGGGGAGTGCAGTACAGGGGAAGTAGACCAAAAAACAAATACACAGGTCAGCTGGTGGCAACTGCAAAGGTAAGTGCAGACAAGTGCTGGGAAGGGGGGGCTGTAGGGATAGAGAGACAGTACCGCAGTGCAGGGGTTGCCAGGGAGCGTGGTCGGGCCAGGGACCGAGGTCGGTGAGAGTGGCCCAGTTGCAGATCCAGTGTAGTTCTAGTGAAGAATTCCGCAAGGGAGAGGCAGAGAGAAAGCAGAAGCTAAGAGGAAGGTCTTGAGGTGCTTCCCGAACCGGAGATGGTTCCCCTCAAGGTCAAGTGAGGCAAGAAGGCTGTTCCAGAGGGAGGGACCTGCCGCGGAGAGAGATCTACCCCCAGTTAGTTGCTCTGAGAAGGGGATGACCCTGAAATGCAAGGTATGCATCACACACACCTGCACAACAGGCCATGGCCATCACTGTTATGTCACTCAAACCCTCCCAAACCACAACATGACATGGCAAGCAATACCCATACACCAACACAGCAACAATAAGGTACACATTGCCATGTCCAAAATGTACAGTGGCATCAGACAATGATGCCTGACCAGGAATCAGATGAAATGACAGACCAACAACCTCCCACCCAAAATAAGTCATTTCCAAATGCATTACAAGAGTTGTACACGTAACATAACAATGAATGCCTGTCTACATGCACATTGTGCATTTCAAAATCAACACTGCAGCTTCTGTGTGCTGTGTCCTACTCCTGCAACACACTGCTCAGCGCACAGCACAGTGAACAGCCATTGTGTGTGATGCACACCCTGAGCATCACATCTAAGTGACAGACCACATTAAAAAGCAAATTAGGCATGTACAGGATCCATAATTGGTCGCAGAACATGTGCTGCAGGGACACAGTGGCCACCAGAAGGCAAACAGTGTACACGTGGATATGTAAGGGTGGGAGTACATGTAGTGCATCAGAGTGCAAGTGTGTGGGTCTGCAAGGACATGCACTCAACATATGCATGTGCACTCAAGTGACCATCAGTGTTCTCTACACATTACATGTGAACATTCACGATGTGTACACCCCAGCATGTCAAACCACAACTATCCACTCGCACCTGAAAGCTAAACACAACACATGAACAGGCATTGATCAGCAGAACACAACATGTACATAGGATACCACCATTACAATGTCAGAGTTCCCATCACACTGCAGGGCAAGGCAACTATCAACAACAACCCCCCCTCCCTCACAAATGACCATGACCCACTGAACAACTGCACCTGGGTCATGGAGCCTTCAACCCTCAATTCCACCTGGCCACAGGATCACCTTTACCCTTCGTCACCATCTCCCACCTTGTGTGTAAAAAGATGCCTGCTCCCTCGGAATCCAAACTCATTTCCAAAATCACAAAATCCAAGGCATAAAAACGAACCCGAACACCCTCCAGTAGTTGACTTGACATAGCAGTACCTCACAAAGGCCAAGTACTACCACAATGATGCAACAACCAAGGTAGCACAGTAAAACAATGTCACAACATGGCTACGAGCGGACAAACAACTGGGAATGCACGCGTCCACCCGCGTCTGCAGGAGATTGGCCAGAGCGACGGAGCACCAGGCCACGCGCACGCACGGTTGCTATAGACGCCGTATTTCTCTATAAACGGCATCTAGCACCGGCGCCTCTACTTACCCTGTGTACTCGCGGCCGCTCCCTCCCCAGCTAGACGGGGAGTTTAACTGCACGCGACTGGACGTCTGTGAGCCGCTACGTGAGGTAAGCTCTTTGGGGGTGAGCAAGTCATTACTTTCGTTTTTGTACTTACGGCCACGAGGGCTGCCTCCATTAGCATACTCGTGGCACAGGAGGGAGACCCTACTCCCTCCTTTTTCTAGTTGTACACGGTGTCTCCGATGGCTCATACCTCCACATTGAGCCACCACCCAAATGTGTACCAGTAGACACTACCCTGCATTCTGCCCTAAGGTTCCATACCCTTACCCCCAATGACCAGGTGATTTGGCACCCTATTTCATTTTCGGCTGCGTCTTTCTCTTTTTCTCTGTCCAGGGTTCCCCCTAGGACCACTCGCAGTACCACGCCTGTTGCTGATGAAGAATATCTGCACCACCATTTCTACCCATCAACTACCAAGTGAACTTTCACTTGTCCTCCTGAAGGTACCGCTGCTTGCATTTTTTCTTTCCCGTGTGTTGACACTTGACCACAAGCCACTGCAGCTAGTAGTGAGGTCCATACAACACCCATAGTAATTATATATTTCGCTTCTTTTGTCCCCCATGCAGCACAACGCTTTACCCAATGACTACTGCCCTCGGCGAGTTCTGTGTTTAACAGGACCTCTTTGAGTATCCTCCCCTGCCCAGCCCCTTTTCAGCCCTTGGGTGATTTGGATACCGAGTTTTTGGGATCTCAGCACGGGCAGGTAAGCTGTCTCCTCGCTGTATGAAAGACCAGATTCTCTGCAATATATGCTAAATGACTATTGGCACTTTTGTAAAATTACTCACTCAAGCTATCTTCACCCACTGCAGGGTTACCCCTACGGATCCCTGATGAAGGCGGACGCTACATTAATGCACTTCCACCGAAACGTGCCCACCCGGGAACTGCTACATTCATCTGTTCCCATCTGAATCAGACCCTGTTTATTCAGTCTCTGTCACGTTGGCCACTAAGATATCTTATTCTCCATAGGACCCTGGAAATACATTATGTTGGAAAGTAATGTCCGACCAAGCAACTTTCCACTAGGTTATTCATAAAGGAATTTCTAACCTTGAATTTTTTCACAAATGTCCTGTGTGTCCACTTCAATTGGTTCACCAGTATGCAAGGAAATAGAAAAGAAACCTTTGCTTAAGATTGATCTGTATATTGATAATACAGTATTCTTTGTTCACTTTGCTGTTATTACTATACTTTTGTTTTTTGTTATGAATTTTTATTGATGGTATTATATGTTGTCTTAACTTTTCATCTATGTATGTTGTACTTTTTTTCAACATTTGTTCTCAACTTTTATGTATTGAATACTTATCTATATAATTAGCAACTAAAACCCATGTTTGCTACTCTTTGGTTTGTTTTAGCTCGGTGAGAAGGTAATATACCTTTGACCTTAGGTTTGGATCCATCACTTAATAGACCAACCTATACATCAATTTGTGGGCAGGACCACCCTCCTGTACCAGTGAAGTACTTTAGCCTTGAGCTTGTCCACTAGAAAGGGTACCCCCCCTCTTTTTTACACAACAGGATGTGAACCATGTGTGGCACATAACATAGGATAATGCATCATGAACGGATGTGTATTGTCACAGGTCCCGTGTACAGGCGCGGGAGTGTCACGAAACAACCACCCCCACCGTGTCCCGAGTGCCTGCAAGGTCAAACTCACTCAGGCCCCTGAGACCCTGGTGGGGAAGGAGGTTCAGGGATATGCAGTCGGGACAGGTGTTGGCACACTGGATAACTGGAATGAGCGCAGGAGAGGGGAGGAGGAATGACACATGAAAGTAGGGAATGCACGAAAATGTACTACCTGCATGAACACATACACAATCCAAACACACTTGGACATCATTGTCATGGCCTTCTGTAGTCCAGGCTTAGGAGTGGTACAAACCAACCACCCCCTCTAGGTTTTTGGCGCCTGCAAGTTCGGGGCTTACACAGGCATCCACAACCCCAGCGGGGAAAGAGGGTTAGGGAACGTTGCTTGGATAGGTACGGGAAGCAGGAACACCGGGTAGAGGGTACAGGGTTCAAAATTGCATAGAATTCCGGGTGATTAGGGGGGATAAAAACATACCAAATTGAATCACACATACATCCATGCATTAGTGCACCCCCCAGCAAGCCTATGCAGAGCAGTTTGAAAGAAAAACAACAAGACACTTAGCTCTGGTTTTGAGTGCTGGTCTCCTGCCTGCGCACTCTCACGTCCGGTTACAGGAGCACTGCAATGCTGCAAAGAGAGCCACAGTCAACAACCTGTACGTGCCAATTACACAAAAACACACCACCAAACATGCCCCATAGCAACAAACTACTCTACAAACAGACAATCTGGTGTTTATGCTTCGTACCCATATATAACAGTAACCCTGTGACGGGTCATACACAGTCAATGCAGTAAGTCAGCCGCTGGTGGGTGCGTGGCAAATGGAACACCAATGTGTCACAATTCACACAACATGCAATTTTCCCTGGGTAAGCAGACAGACCCATATAGCAAGCCATGACTTCAGAGCAAGTTGCGTACCACCATGACCGAAACAAAGTTGGCAGTGAATTTATCATAAAGTACATGGAAATGAAATGCACTGCACCCGAGTATGTCCCTTGCTGTATGTCCCTGTGAGCTGTCCCTTTCCATGTCTCGGAAGGCTACATGGTTGATACAAGTGCCTCAATGGTCCTTGGTGTACCGGAGGGCAGGTGCCACTGCCCCTGCAGGTGTCCCAGACAACCCTACAATCAACAGCCATCAGTCCACCAACACATCTGAGCTGCATTGTGTGCTTCAACACCAATATTCGTCCAAGCTCACCCTCAGTGCTGGGACTAAGCCTGCATGTGCAACTCGCCTGGTGCAAGCTTTTCTGTGTAGTGGCCCCCCTGTGCTGCTCACCTTGCCTGGAGTTCCTTGGAACACGTCAGCAGTTCTAGGATGTAGGTCTGCAATCCCTGTGCCTCTGCTTGTGCACAAGCTTGTGCACACATGTGCATGTGGGCACCAACAAACGTGTCCAGAATTCTGTCGTCCAGTGGGCCATGTCTGCTGGCTAAGGTGCTCTGGAGGCTCATCCCCCTGCAGAAAGGGCATGAAACACATGATTAATGCTTCAAAGTCATCTGTGTGTGTCTCTTCAGGCATCTCATTACTTGACCATGTCAGAGAGTCACAGCATAAATCGCACCATCAGTCCGTCTTTCACATCCAAAGTGTGTAACACTATCTACAGCATGAATTGCAACAAGCACGTGTACAGTAAAGATAAGAAACATACTACACAATGCATAGCAATGAATGTACACATTAATCATGAAACACCCCATCTAGCAAAAGCTGAACAGTGGACAATAACACCAAAATCATCCCCACTAGGGGTGTAAACACAAGTCACACAGCACCAGACATGCAACAGATATGACAGACAAGGCCCTTGTGTTAAATTTTGTAACACCGAACCATCCTTGCGAGCCCATGGATAAGGGAGGCAGGAGTGGCATGTGTGAGTCAAGGACCCCAAGCAGCAAACACATACACAAGACAAGCCTGAAGGGCCCAGCTGGAACAGACAGTGGATGCCTTCAAAAGCCACAAAGCACCGCACTGTCACATGAAAGCACAATAGACGGGCAATTTTAAACTATAGTAACTATTAACTAATTACACTAACTATGGAAAACCTACATTACCTAATTAAACTAACTATCAAACAGAAACATAACTAACTAAACTAAAAGAAAAATCAAAAATGGCCACATGCGACCCGGGGGGGAGGGGAGGCACCCAGGAGGGGGGAGGTACAGGGTGCTGCTCAACATCCACATGCGATGATGCTGAGCCAAAAAAAAAACCTCCATGGGGTCAACGCCTGCACAGCCCGACCTATGTGGGAGATAGATGGTCGTCCGAGTCTGGCTCATCCTGTAAAGGAGGACGTGGCACAGTAGCCTGGCCACGCCTAGCCACAGCTTGCCCCTCATCGGCAGCAAGTCTGCCGGACGGGTGAGCCTGGTTCTGTGTGGCGATGTGACATAGGTCTGCATGCAGAACCTCACGTGATACACGTGCTTCCTCTTGCAAGGTAGCACGTGTAACACGGAGTTCCTCCTGCAAGGCCTGGCTGGACAACCGCTGCACCTCCCGGCAAGCCTGTAGCTCAGCCGAGATGGTACGTTCAAGCTGTGCAAACCTCTTCTCTGCCTGCTGCCTCTGGGACATCATAAGGACACCCAGAGTGGATCTGAGGGAAGCATACTCCTCCCTCAGGGCATCCATGTGCTCCTCTGCGTGAGCAGCAATTGCTTGACGCAGAGACGACATTTCAGCCTGCGTGCCCTGTCTGAGGCCGCCATGCCCAGCCTGAGCGAGCAGGCTGTGGACCGTGCCGCCTGCTGCTGGAGAAGCACCTGCCTAGCAGGGGGGAGCACAGATCGGGCCACACGCTCCATGCTTTCAGTGATGTTCTCCATTGCTGCCCCCTGCCATTCTGAATTGGCAGTCATGTCTTGCTCCCACTCAGTATACTGCGGTTGCGCGCGGCGACCGCGTTGCCGGGCTTGACCCCTGCGGGACCCAAGGACCGGGGGTCCTCGCTGTGTTGGCACCGCCCGCGGCTGCACGACTACATGACCCCGTCAACGTGATGTCCCAGGCACATCAGTGACTGGTGTGGAGGGTGACCCTGCGTCCCGATCCGCCACGAGCGGAGGAACCAAGACTGTCTGATCCCTCAGTGCAGGTGTCGCAGACAGAGGAGTGTCCACATCAGAATCACTCACCCCTGACACATGGACTTGATGCTCATCCAACTCAACATGGACGTCAGAGTCGTCATCAAGGCTGGACTCATAGGCAGCCAGAGACAAGATGGAATGTAGCACCACGGCCACGTCCCCGACCACGCCCGCCACGAGGAGGATGCCCAGCTGAGGCGCCCCTCACCTTTGGTGGCCTCCCAACCATGGCACTGATGTAGTAGTGCTGGCACAGATGGAGTGGTGCCAATGGGAGGTGTACACCACAATTGACCTGGGGAATTGGGGTGAAGGGGGTGGGAAGCAAGATGTGAACAGCCCCCCTGCACCTGCAAGGCTGTATGTGACCCCGGTGATGTGGTGACGGGTCACGCAAGCTCAGGCACCCCAAAACTGCAGTAAAACCGTGCATGCAACCCTGCAGCCTACGTGCGTGGATTCAACCTCCCGCAGTACGCAGTGGCACCTAGTAACACGAATAACGCGTACACGTGGGACACGCAGGCTACTATGAAATCAAAAATGGGTGCGATACAAAGGGGCACCCGCAGTGGGAAAAAGAGCGTGTGCAACTCACCGTCTGACTAGCGTGATGCAGAAAAACACGCGTAGCCAATACACCTGCCAAAAGAAGAGATACATCCATGATAGCTGTGAAGTTATGATGGCGCGCGAAACAACAGGAAGCAGCAACACACGTCGGGCTCCACGAAAGGCACGTACAGCGAACTGCTGGGCCCGCTCACCTTTAACCCGTGCTGAGGGAAACGCACGCGCGCGTCACGTCACTTACGCGCATGGGCCCTTTCCTCGTATTACACGCGGACGTGCAGTTTTTCACGCGCGCTGAAATGCCCATGCACGCCTGTGCGCATCACGTCACAGGGGCGCTTGCACTTCAGGGGCCTCCTGTCCAATGAAATTGCGTATGCGTGCAGACGCGCTTACGCGCTAAGGGCCTTTCCTCGAATTACACGCTGACGTGCCGAATTTTCACGTGCCAAATCACTCCGTATCAAGCTGGCCACGTGTAAGCACACGGAAGACCACGCTCTGCCCAGAAGGCCGAACTACTGCCCCCCAGAGCCCCGAGCACGCTCCCACCTGCCATCTGCTGCTGCCTGACTGCCTGCTGCCCACGTGCCCTGCATTTGCTGCCTGCACATCAGCCAGGGGTGCTGTTGATGTGACCAACCCTGCTGGAACGGAAGACTCCCGACTGGGATTCCATCACTCCACAGCCCAGCCCCAGGGCCCAGTTGCCCACCCACTCCTGCCTCTGGGGTTGTCATGTCAGGGCAAACACCATCTGAGACCACTGACAACCCCCGGCCAGAGAGGCAGAGGGGCATCAGCTTCAGTGCCACTGAAGTTGGTGTCCTGGTGGAGCAAGTCCTGGGGCAGTATGATGCCCTCTTCGGAAGTTCCCGCGCCGACAAGGAAGGACGGACTCGGATCTGGACTGACATCATGACTGCCATCAACGCGGAGGGGGTGGCAGTCCGCGACTTCCTACATGTCAAGAATCGCTGGGAGGACTTCAGGTCCAGGACCCTGAACAAGGCCCGGCGCCTCTTGAAGGCAGCGGATGCCAAGGGGCGCCGGGGCCACTTGTCGGAAGATCAGATGAGGTTCCTGGAACGCATATCCCCAGCGCTCCACGTCCAGGTCCTTGAGAGGCAGACCCGTCTGGAGTTGAGCGGTAAGTGTACATGCATCCTGATTGTGAGCTCTGCGTGTGGTGATGTTTCAGTAGTGTGCAGGTTGCACATCTGTTTGTATGGGGTCGAGTATAGGTGGGGGTGTACAGGGCCGTAGGGCTAACACATGCGAGGGCTGTCATGTGTGAGACATGGATGGTGCTTGTGTGTGTAGGCTTGCATGCCAAATGCAGTTGTGTGGGCACACATGTTTGGATGAATGTGTATGTAAGTAGACATGTCCGTGATGTCACGCATGTATGTTGTTTTCAGCTGCATGTATCAGCACTGTGTACATGTGCATTTGTGTGTATTTGACAAGGGTGTAACAGTGATGCAACATGGATGCATGTGACAGCGGGATGTGGAAGCCTGATTGGCAGATGTGACATGGATGCCCATCTGAACACTGCAACACTTGGCAGAGGTGTACACATGCATGCAAGTGTGGTGGTGTGTGTACATGTGTGGTGCACTTCCTGTGTTGCATGTGATGTCTGGCTCAGCTTTGCCTGCTCATGCTGTTGTATGGGTATGGATGGTGCTGGCAGTTGCGATATGGCTGTGGTATGGCTCATGTGTGCAAGTTGAAATGACATGTGTGTTGGGGATTGTGATGGCATGTCTGAGGTTTGCCAATGCCACTCATGTACAACTGTCATGTGTGTATGTGTCCATTGTACAGTGCCCTGATGCCTGTGTTTTATTTCTCCCTGTCTGCAGCGCCAACTGATGAAGAGGGCGGAGAAGGTGCTGTGGAGCACAGCGGCGGGGATCCCACCACCAGCCGGAGACGCAAGGCCCGGCTCCCCTCCCATGTTGTCATCTCGTCGGGGAGTGAGGAGTCCGGTGCCGCATCCCAGGTCACAGCTGCCGGGGGGAGGTCCAAGAGGCGGAGGTTGGAGTTGGACTCCTCGGCAGCAGAAGGGGCAGCTGGGACCCCACAGGGCCCAACGGGGGAAGATGGCACGGAGTCATCCAGGTTGGTGGGGGGTTTGGTGGAGGAGGAGGCCATGCAAGCAACAGAGACGGGGTCTGGAGGTGGGGATCCCACTGGTGCTAGTGGTGCAGTGCAGGACCAGGGACAGGAGGCAGCACAGGCCGCCGCGGAGGTGCCTGTGTGCAATCCTGTCCCTGATCCTGTCCCTGCATCATCTTGCACCAGCAGGGATGCCTACGTCCAGACCAGTTTTCAGGCAGGGGATGAGCAAATGACAACTGGCCTTCCTCTGCCTGCGGAAGTGGCTATCCGGGTCCGGGTTGAGCCTGTCCTGACTGGTGTGGCGTTGCGTCAACGGGCCATGCGAGGTGACCTGCAGTCTTTTCATGAGGAGACTGCACGTCATCTCGAATGGCTCGTTGACCATGTCAGCCTGCTGGGACAGGTCACCCAGGCCGGATTCCTCCGTTTGATAGGGTTTGCTACGACCCCTTCCTCAACTGAACCCCCTACGCGCCAGTCGTCCTCCGTGCCATCTTCCCACCCATCAGTCACCTGGGTGCCCTGTGGAGCTGCCTCTGACGGTGCAGCCATGCTGGTGGAGGAGGCATCCCTGCCACAGTCGGGAGTCGGACGTCCAGCAGGGGTGGCCACATCAACGACTGCACCCCAGCCGGCGGAGGATGTGCAGGCAGCAGGAGGCAGTGCACGGGCAGAGGCACAGCAGCAGCAGCAATGTGGTGGGAGCCATGAAGGCTCAGGGCCTTCAACATCGGAGGGGCAGGCATCGGCCGGAGGGCAGGAGGACCCAGGACAGAGTGTCTTCTGTGTGGCAGCGGTTGGGCCACGCCACAGATGCGGAGCGGCAGCGGGCGGAAGAGGCACGGATCACAATGGTCAGGGTGGAGAACTCCATGCGGAGGGCCCTGAGGCGGGTCGAGTACCTCGAGGCAATCTGCAGGGGTTTGGAGGTGGACACTTCGATTGCCCTGCGGACCCTCGGGGCCATGGAGGAGGGCCGCCTCCGGGACATTGAGCAGGAGTTCGATGATGCCCAGGCCCGGGACTTCCAAAAGTGAGCCGTCAAACTAGCCCGCTGCCCTTGTACATAGTTATGTAGGTAGTGTTAGGTTTCCTTTTTTTTTGGATTTATTTTGGACCTTTTGGACATTGGCCACATTTTTGTATATAGTTTATTTTATTAGTTAGTGTAGTTAGATAGGTTTCATTTCTTTTGTTGGGATAATGGACCCTGGCTTGTTCGTTTGTACATAGTTCACTGTTGGATTGTATTTTTCTTTCACAATTTGACCATGGAGCAATGGCTTTCAATCATTATTTCCCATTGGATTTTCTTTTGTGGACAGTGACTTTGGACACCATTACTTTGGATTATGATTTTTGGTTTTGCTTTTTTTCACGGACATGTTTCTTTTCATTTTTGTACATTCCCATTTCTGTTTCTTTATTTTTGATTCTATTTATGTTTCCTTTAATAGATATTTTTTTATTGAACTTCAATGTGTAGTATCTCATTGGTTTCATGCATATCATGATATGGGTTTTGAAATTCACTGACACCCATTGGGTGTATGTGAGGGAAATGTGTTTGTTTCGGAACTTGCAATTGGTGTTCGGTCATGTAATTGCCAATTATGAGTGGGTGGATGCAATACTCGGGTGGGTGTTTTGCATTTGGAGGCTGACCATAGGGACCAGGGATCTAGATTGTGATGACATGTTGGCTGGGGAACATGAGTTGGACATGGGTGGGGGCCTGCTGGCAGGTGCCCCACAGTGCTGGGGGTGGGGGTGGTGGGAGACATGGGTGGGGGCCTGTTGGAGGCTGCCCCTGCACTGCTGGGGGTGGGGGTGGTGGGAGACATGGGTGGGGGCCTGGTGGAGGCTGCCCCTGAACTGCTGTGGGGTGGGGGGTGGGGAACATGAGTTGGACATGGGTGGGGGCCTGCTGGCAGGTGCCCCACAGTGCTGGGGGTGGGGGTGGTGGGGAACATGAGTTGGACATGGGTGGGGGCCTGCTTGCAGGTGCCCCACAGTGCTGGGGGGTGGGGGTGGTGGGAGACATGGGTGGGGGCCTGGTGGAGGCTGTCCCTGCACTGCTGGGGGGGTGGGGGTGGTGGGAGACATGGGTGGGGGCCTGGTGGAGGGTGACCCTGCACTGCTGGGGGGTGGGGGTGGTGGGAGACATGGGTGGGGGCCTGGTGGAGGCTGCCCCTGCACTGCTGGGGGGTGGGGGTGGTGGGAGACATGGGTGGGGGCCTGGTGGAGGCTGCCCCTGCACTGCTGGGGGGTGGGGGTGGTGGGAGACATGGGTGGGGGCCTGGTGGAGGGTGACCCTGCACTGCTGGGGGGTGGGGTGGTGGGAGACATGGGTGGGGGCCTGGTGGAGGCTGCCCCTGCACTGCTGGGGGGTGGGGGTGGTGGGAGACATGGGTGGGGCCTGGTGGAGGGTGACCCTGCACTGCTGGGGCGTGGGGGTGGTGGGAGACATGGGTGGGGGCCTGCTGGCAGGTGCCCCCACAGTGCTGGGGGGTGGGGGTGGTGGGGAACATGAGTGGACATGGGTGGGGGCCTGCTGGCAGGTGCCCCACAGTGCTGGGGGTCGGGGTGGTGGGGAACATGAGTTGGACATGGGTGGGGGCCTGCTGGCAGGTGCCCCACAGTGCTGGGGGGTGGGGGTGGTGGGGAACATGAGTTGGACATGGGTGTGGGCCTGGTGGAGGCTGCCCCTGCACTGCTGGGGGGTGGGGGTGGTGGGAGACATGGGTGGGGGTCTGGTGGAGGCTGCCCCTGCACTGCTGGGGGGTAGGGTGGTGGGAGACATGGGTGGGGGCCTGGTGGAGGGTGCCCCTGGTGGCTGGGGGTGCAGGGGGACATGCGTTGGTGGGCAGTAGTGCAAGTTGACATGTGGGTTGGCTGGAGGGCATGGCCATGATGGATGGGGTGCCTGCAGGACATGTGCAGGGTAGGCCCCTGTGGTGTGAGCCACCTGCAGGGGCCATGGAGGGTGTAGAGGGAACACCTGGGAGGACCCACACGTGCAATTCACGTGTGGTGCTCCCCGCGCACCCCTGTAATACACGTACCCTGATTGAATCGCGTGTGAAACTTCAAGCGCACCCTTGTGATACACGTACCCTGCTGAAATCGCGTGTGGAACTTCCCGCGCACCCCTGGAATACACGTACCCTGCTGTCTTTGCGTGTGTGACTTCCCACGCACCCCTGGAATACACGTACCCTGCTGATATCGCGTGTGAACCTTCCCCCGCACCCTGAAATACACGTAGCCAGGACATTCGCGTGTGGAACTTCCCGCGCACCCCTGAGATACACATACCCTGCTGGATTCACGTGTGAAAATTCCCACGCACCCCTGATATACACGTACCCTGATGGAATCGCGTGTGGAACTTCAAGCGCACCCCTGTAATACACGTACCCTGCTGAAATCGTGTATGGAACTTTCCGCGCACCCCTGGAATACACGTACCCTGCTGATATCACGTGTGAAACTTCCCGCGCACCCCGAAATACACGTGGCATGGACATTTGCGTGTGAAACTTCTCGCGCACCCCTGCAATACACGTACCCTGCTGATATCGTGTGTAAAACTTCCCCCTCACCCTGAAATACACGTAGCCAGGACATTCGCGTGTGGAACTTCCCGCGCACCCCTGGAATACACGTACCCTGCTGATATTGCGTGTGGTACTTCCCGCGCACTCCTGGAATACACGTACCCTGCTGATATCGCGTGTGAAACTTCCCCCGCACCCCGAAATACACGTAGCCAGGACATTCGCGTGTGGAACTTCCCGCGCACCCCTGGAATACACGTACCCTGCTGATATCGCGTGTGAAACTTCCCGCGCACCCCTGGAATACACGTACCCTGCTGATATTGCATGTGAAACTTCCCCCGCACCCTGAAATACACGTAGCCAGGATATTCGCGTGTGGAACTTCCCGCACACCCCTGGAATACACGTACGCTGCTGATATCACGTGTGAAACTTCCCGCGCACCCCGAAATGCACGTAGCCAGGACATTCCTGTGTGGAACTTCCCGCGCACCCCTGAAATGCACGTACCCAGCTGAAATTACGTGAGGTACTTCCCGCGCACCCCAGTGATACACGTAGCCCGCTTGCTGTGCTGGTACAGGGTTAGCACAGCCCTTTGCGCTGGATTGGGGATTTTGATGGCTTTTCCCAGCGCGAGAGGCGTTCTTGGGGGCGTAACTGGCGCTGCTGCAGGGTCGCTGCGCCACTGTGCGCCACGGCTGGTTTTGGTGGCTGGTATCCATGAATACGCTGTGCGCTGAAATGGGTTTTGGCGCACGCGGCTGGCGCAGGGATTCGCACGCGCACACTGTACGCCAGCCGTGTGCGCCACTTGTGCGCTGAATTCTATGAATTACCCCCTTAGTAACTATCCCAGCAGGGAATACAAGTATCAAAGAATAGCTCTTGCAATACCCCAATTCTCCCTGTGAAGAAACCAACACTTATCCTTTTTTGTACATGATCAATGTGCAGTTAACTCAGTACTACTAACATAATTTCCAGTGGCCCCTGATTCCACTGCTACATGGCCATGTATTTCACCCTCGACTGATTACTTTACACTTGCATATCTCTGCACTGAATTGTTTCCCATTCCAGTACAGTCAGATAACCAGTATCGAATTGCCTGCTCACCCATGTACTACAGTACACCTAGTCAATGCCTCCACAAGGGTACAGAGAGTCCCCCACCGTATTTTCCTAGTTACTGAATAAGGGTTTAGATGAAATAACATTCCCAGGAAACACTGTGTTGATGACGTAGGTCGATGATCCTCTATTAGCTTAAGATGCATTCAACCAAGTGAAATTGATTTGTATTACATGCATTAGTCCAGCAGCCAAATATAAATTTGAAAAATGTTGAAAAAGAATTAATTTCCTAGAGTATGAAATTGTAGCGTTACACAGTGTGTAAACGGAATCCCAAACATATACAATAATATATGTACCCCAACCTACCACCATTACACAGATGAAAACATCTTTGGGTATGGTCGGGTGTTGTGTTCAATATATCTTGTGTAATGCAGCCCTGGTCAAACCCTTACAAGAGGTGATGATAATAAACACATTAGAGCAACTAATGTGGTCTTCAAACGCAAAATAAGAATTCACTGCAGTATAACATGTAATGTACAAAACACCTGACTTGTCAAATTACAACAAGCATTTATTTTGTTGTATGATCAAAACAATAGGGGTGTACTAGCATTTCTAATGGAGACATGGTTAAAAAGTCTAAAACCCAAGTTGATGCAGGTTTGTCCCCTTGTCTCAGGTCTCTTTCAGCAGCCACACATGCAGTAGAACAATGTGAATGCCTTTTATTATGTTAACTGCTAGAGGTTGCAGTACCACATGCGATAACCACATTATTTCTGCAAACAAAAACAAAACACCTTTCACTTTCTCACCTTACCAGGTATGGAAAGTTGCTGTTGAATTCCTCCCATATCTCTCCAACCTGGTGCCCTGCTTTTAATCTTGAATCTTTGCTACCAATTCCAGTAGATGGTCAGCCCAATGAATATGTGGCCCTTACAGTTGAACTTGCATTACCATGGGAAAAACTTCCCTGATGTACCATTGCACAATGCTTGTAGTTGGGTCATGTTTTTGGGATGATGAAAGGAAAGTTAGTGGTCGATTATGTGTACTGTTACCCTCAGGCTATGAAATAAAGCTTCTGACTGCCCAAT
Source organism: Ambystoma mexicanum (assembly GCF_040938575.1). Taxonomy (NCBI): domain Eukaryota; kingdom Metazoa; phylum Chordata; class Amphibia; order Caudata; family Ambystomatidae; genus Ambystoma; species Ambystoma mexicanum. The sequence goes on along the minus strand of NC_090931.1, from coordinate 406,174,597 downwards.
ATACATTCTGCTCAAGTTGCTGAATTGGTGGCTGTGACCAGAGCAGGAAAATTAGCTGATTCACATATTGTTACAACATACACAGAGTGCCATTATGCTTTTGTTGTTGCTCATGATTTTAGCTGGCTCCTTAACAGTGAGGGTGTCTCAAATCAACAGTAGCCCCACAATAAATAGTGTTTATGTTGCTGCTTGATTAAATGCCATTATGTTACCAAATGAAATAGAAATGGTTAAATATGCTGCCCAACAACCCCTATGAAATGAGATATCTAAAGGGAACACGTAAGTGGATGCTACTGCTAAAGAGGTGGTTGTTTATTTTTTAATCTCTAGATGGGTATGCACCAATCGAGACATGCCCGGGCTAGATCTCATCAATCTCATTGGCACATATTTTTTCTAGAATAGAAGACACTGGGCCTCATCATAAGTGTGCCGGTCCGGAAACAACCTTTGCCGGTGAGCTTACCAGCACCGTTGTTTCCGGACCGGCACACTAGAACCCTGCCGGGCGAGCACCCACCCATCCGGCAGGTCAGACCTGCCGGGAGGGACAGTACGCGCCAACAGAGTTTTCACAGGAGCACCGGCACCGTTGCTTACGGTGTCAGTGCTCCCGTGTACCCATTCCCATAGAGTCTTATAGGGCTCTATGGGAATGGGGACTAACAAAATTACCAGCGCCTGACTTCCCGGCCAATGGACTTGGAATAGCCCGGTGGCACCGAGAAGTCAGGCGGCAGTAATTTTTTATGGGTATGGCGGCAAGCCGCCGGTAGCACCGTCAGGGTTACCTCCGGACCTGTAATGAGGCCCACTGTCCCAGAATCAGAAAATAACTCTTGGTCTGTGTTGGTTTGTGACACATTTCTCTTCAATAACCTAAAGGTATTCTAGGCCTGACATCAAAAGTAAATAGCACAATGTTGGTAGGATAGTGGACCTAAGAGTGCACCCTCGAGCTGGAGCACCTTCACCAATATTCAAATGGATTTCCTCCAATTATAGTTCAGCTGTGAGTTTGAGTTTGAGTTTTTGTTAATCCTATTGTACACTTTTCTCAGGATGAAGTTTATTTCTTCCACCAAACTGATGCAAATACTAGTAAAATTGTTAATAAGAGATTGTGTGCCCCGGTTCAGAGTGCCTCTGAGTAATCATAGTGACTAGAGATCACACTTTAATGGCCTGGTGGTGAAGGGACTTTATATGGCCCTGAAAATAAAATAGAAACTACATTGCCCACATCATTCCCAATGAGAAGGGGCAGTCGTGAGTGAAAATGGGGCGATTACGAACAGGTTAGTCAAGTTATGCTCTGATACAGGTCTTAAAGGGCCAGATGCCTTTACACCAGTACTTTTAGCATTTGCAGTTCAAACAATAGAACAAGTGAGTTAAGTCCATATGAGGACTTGATCAGCCATCCAATGTGTCTTCCATCATTACAACCATTAAGTGTGACTGCGTAACATTTGAATGTAGAGATAACCGACAATGTGACATTGGACTATGGCAAGGCACTCACAAAATCTATTAGGTCTGTTATTAGCAGATCAAAGAAACATCGTTGAAAGAATTGAAAGAGGGGTGCCACTTACTGGAGCCTGGGGATGATGATTATGTGGCATTGGATCAGCAGAAGACATCAATGTAATATGATGTAAGTAATAATTCCACATACACTTAACAACAAACACTGCAATGAGGTTAACACACTCTGCCTGGGTGCATGTCCCTCATTGTGGGAAAATTGAAGACCCACAGAATGGTATACTACCCACTAATGCCTAGTGTGCTACTCGTGTTTCTATGCCTCTAATCCATATTGAAACAATAAGTGTTCATTTGTGTGGACATTACTGTTGTGTTGAATCAAGTCATCTATGTGAAAAGGTTAGCTCGAATTACCAATGTAGGTAATGTGGTCACTGCTACAGAGGCCAACAGTTGGTCAAGGTGTGTGAAAGAAGAGTAGAGTGGTTGCCTTGCAGGGAAGAAGCTTTATATTTACTGTGTCATGGGATTGTGGAAGAGACTATATAATAGTGTTCTTCTTCCAGCGATGGCTAAATGTATAAAAGGATGGATTCACCCTAGGTGTATTGCCCTTTTTAACTGGATTTCAGATTACCTGAACCTCAAGCAGCTCCACAGGTTAACACCAAACCCACTGTTATTAACCCTGAAAAGAATCTGACAAAACTGGATGACAGTGTGGCCTAGACTATTGCACATGAGTGATCTTGCTTGGTATTGTGCTAACACATTTCATCCAAGAGCTGTATTTGAAATAGCTGCCAGGGATGTAAGCTATATGCAATTGAGCACTTCACAAAAGACACACAATTATATTAATAGAGTGTTGCCTGATTACACAGCCAGTGAAGGCAAGAGTATGCATAGGGTTCAATGCCACACAAATGGATGAAATTATCTTGTGTACAATTGAAGGGTTACATTATGTAGACAGCATTCTTTTACTTTATGTTCATGTATTAGAGATTCATAGAACGAGCATAGGATTGTTTTCTTTAAAATGTGTGTGTAAATCCAGACAATAGTCATTTCTCTTCCTTGTCACAGAGGGCAAAATAAATACTCCAAGCCTAAAAGACAGTTCAGGGGTTTTTATTAAGATTTCAATGGACCTAATGGCCACCCCTCTCTCTCCTAGCTAGAAAAGGTTATTAGCTATTGATGATTATTACAGTACTACACTATACTTAGCACAAATACTCCCTCCTCCACCCTACTACCACTCACACCACTACACACTTCACACTACTACTCCCTCCTCCACACTACTAGGCCCTCTTCCACACAACTACTACCTCCTTCACATTACTACTATTCCACCTGCCACTTAATCAGATACCATCCTTTCACTCACACAAGTGCTGCATATTCACCCCCTATACTTGCGCTCCTAGTCACACTCATTACTCTACTTACAGAGCAGTACCATTTGCACTCACTAACCAATACCTCACCTACTCCAGAAAAAACACTTCCACATTCCACTTCTCCTTCCTTCCTGCTGCTGGTTTCTTGGTCTGTTGTTGGGAGAAGTTGGACCCCCACCAGGTCTTCAGGGGGTCCCAGCTATGGGAGGCCCCAACGTCTCCCATTTTGCCCAAAGAAATGCATCCCAGTTCCAAGCAAGCAGCAACATGTTCCAAACTGCGTTTATTTCTGGGCAGAAAAAAAAAACAAAAACAAAGAGAGCCTGCACACACAGCGAAAATCCAAGCACTGTCTCCCAAGGGGCTGGCTTGCAAGCCAGCTTTGTAACACACTGCAGGCTGACATCACAAAATTGGACCAGCTCCCAGAAATGAGATTGGCTGCTAAGTGATAAGTAATCTATAGTGCCCTTATAGGACGCCTGATCATTGGACATTTGGACCTTGATGTCAGTGGGCTGGCTTAACTGTTCCTCCCCCATTACCTAATTCTAAAATTGTTGCATTGTGAATTTGTTCCCATTAGTTTTAGCTGAACAAGCTTTCGCCCCTGGGCCCTCAGCGCTCATTGGCCAGAGCTGAGCCATTCTTGTTACAATTATGTTTCAAATTATGTGTGAGTCTTGCAAAAATGTCTTTCGTTCCCAGAGAAAAAAACACTGGGCCCTGGGTGTTCTGCTCTGACTTACTCGTATTTGTGAAGAATTAAAAATGCTTGTCTGCCAGAGTTCACTGTCGTTCAAAGAAAAAAATCTTATCTTACTGCACCACCTTGGGCTGCTCCTGTGTTTGCGAGGCGCATTGCTGAAGTCAGCATGAATCCCCACTGCGGCTGGTGTTCAGTGAGACAAGTGTACTTGGCTGTAATTTTGCTGAAACATGGCTTTACACTGTGCCATTTGATTAGGTTAATTCATATGAGCATCTGCAAGCCTTTAAACAGGAATTCTTGTGTTTTGTAGATTCTGGTATTGCTGCATTTAGGCTAATGTAGCATGTAGTTTGCAGTGTTGGTGAATTGGGTGTCTTTCAGCATATTTGTCACCCATGGGCACACTGGGGACTGGTGCAAATGATGGGTGTGCTCCTTATTCTTCCTGCTGTTCTGTCTGTTGATGTGCCTGGGGTGAGGGGGCAGGAATTTGATCTTGATTTTCCCTCTTCAGTCCCCCATCTGGTCGACTTGTCAACCACACCACCATCAACATTCATCTTCTTCCGGTCAGCATATCTTTGTCAATTCTCTGAAGTGTCCATAATTGTTCACATGATTGTCGATTACCAGTACATGTAGGAGTATTCTCCTTCTGTGTTCCACCACACTCACTTCCCTTCGTACTTCCTCGGATCACAGGGAGTATCCACCTTTATTACTGCTGGAACCATGTCGCGCACCGCTTTCTTCTCCCTTAGTCTGGCTATTCCTTTCACCATGTCTTTTATTGCTCCTCCTATGCTCACATCCATCAGTATTTGCATTCCGATCTCTTCTTCTGCTGTTCTCTCGCATCTTGCAATGGATCTTCATCTTCCGCAATGATGCTGCGCTCAGTACTAGTGCTTCAGTTATCATCTTCAATCCACCAGCCAGTCATGATGGCATCCATAACCATGAAAACGCTAGCCAGTTCTTGTCTTTCTCTGTTCATGACCAGGGAAACGCTAGCCAGTTCTTGTCTTTCTCTGTTCACATATGTTTTAATGCTGAACAGTCTTTTGTGTGCTTGTACTTCATCCAATGTTGCTTCTGTCTCACTTGAGAAGTAGTTCCCCCCTCTGTTCACTTCTCTGTCTGTTTCTCTTCTTCCATTGTTTGGGCTTTTGGTGCTTTGTTCAGTCATCTCTTATTCCTTCGGTTGTTTTCCATCTTGCGGAAGTCGTCAGACCTCAGGTGTTCCTTGGGCACCACCAACAAGGGCATGCTGATGTGCACCAACGAACAGTCTCCTCCCTTATTCGGTGGCAGTTTCTCTTGAGCTTTAGATCCATATGCTCAATATTAGTCCATAAGCACTGCTGTTCCTGCTCTTATCTCCCTACTTGTCCCAACCTTCTTGCATCCAGCCTGTTTGTCCACTTCTTTTCACTGTTGTGTGGTAACATAAGGCCGGTGCTTTCAGAGTGTTTATTGACATAGGTCCTTCTTCATTCTTCACCCAAGTCACCATCTTCGCACTCTTGTCCCACTCCGTTAGGCACTTATCATATTTTTTTTTTCTTGCAGCATGCTCACTGGTGCATTTGCTAGTTGTTTCTTCTCTCCCTGGCCCCTTTGCTACATACAGTTGTTCTTCAATGAATGAGCTGCCATTAGTTGTTCATCATGGGTAGTGTCTTGATGTATTCTTCTTTCATAGGGGATTGTCTCTTTTTACATCAATCTCAATGTTGCTGTCTTCCCTTGCAATCTTCTTCACGTTTGGAACACTTTGAGATACATGGGTATCATGCTTTGCTGTAGGTATATCTGTTGCAATCAATTCTCTCAAGGCACTCAAGGCATATGTGATTAAAGAGCAGTCAGGAAAGCTCTCCCCAGTGGCGTCCCTTCCAGTGTTGTACATGTGTGCATGTTGTTGGTTAGTGTGAGATGTATGTTTTACTCCCTTTGTGTCTGCAGTTACACTGTGCTTAACTCTCCTTACTTTGGCAGCAGTCTTTTCCTCACCCTCTGACACCGTAGGTCTTCCTGCTTGGGTTAGTGAATGTTAGTAGGGGGTACAGCGGTAATGCTCACTATTACATATGAATTTTAAATGACCATTCCCCATTATTCCGTTCATCATTAACAGTCCCATCATGACGATAAGAGTCATTATTGGCTTGCCCATAACCTCTTACGCTGCTGGGTCCTTGCAGCTGATGAGACGATAAAGTTGCCTGCCTGAAAATCGCAAGAAAGGCGTTAATACGTTAGTACTTGTTAGTAACCTCAAGCTCTGCAAACTAAACAATCACTGAGGGCAAAAATGAAACCTTCCCCCGGACATTTCTTGTTGAGGGTTTCTCAATGTGGGTCGGACAGTATAAGCACTGTATTCAAGTTGGGGAAATGTTTGGGCTATGTATTCAATGGAAGCAAGGAAATATACTTCAGGGAAACATGCTCTAAGGGGTCTGGGTTTTCTGATAGAGTGGGCACATTGAGTGGGAAAGGCTTCAGAATAGTTCAGGGTGATTAATGGGAGGTAACACAAGGAAATTTCCTACACAATTCTCACAGCATACATACGCAACAACCTGCATGTGCGAGGAAAAGAGAAAGAACAAAACAGTGTTACAGCTGTCGGGTGCACAAAATATAATTTGAAGCCTATTTCAGCATGCTATGCACACTGGGGTGTTAGTCAATATTATAGCTGCTTGTGTGCATTGGACCATAGGATGGCCATGTTTCCCTAACTCAAGAGTGTTCGTGCTGTCTTGCAATTCATTAAAATCTGTTGCGTTGGCCCTGTTGATTGTTGATCCCTCGTTGCCAGGGTGGCCACCGCTTTGTAGGGCTTGACGCCTTACACATCTAACAAAGTTTGTCAGGAGGGCAAAATGTCCCACTTACACTACAGTTTTTTCAGTCTCTAGTCCCTAATCATTTGCATTTAGCTGTCTGTTGTCTTCAGGCCTGCCCTGGGCCCTTTGTATCTGGCGAGAAATGAAAAAGAAGCGCTTGAGATCTGAGAATTAACATATTCTTCAATTTCTTGACCTAACCTCTCTGCACTACTCTTTGTCATGCATGCTGGACATAGTACCCCTGGACCTGGACAACATCTTCACGCAGAACGAGTTATGCTCATAGAACTGCTAGACCGTTCTATTCTAAATGGAGATTGTTTGATGCACTGCCGGGAAAACGACGTCTGCATTACTCATGTAGTTAAATTCACGTGATTTAGGTTAGTCATGTGTGTTTTGGCAGTACGTTCATAAGCAGCGTGAATACGTCGCTCGCTGCTTCTGATTGAACCATTATGGCATCTGGTAGCTGAAACCCTTGATCTGCGTCCTCGCATTTTCTTCAGTTACTTCCTTGGCTTCTTCGGCGTGTTTCCTTCCACACACAAATTCCTGGAGCTGCTGTCTGGAAGTCACAGGTTGGCCGCACTGTCTGCGTGTTCTTCAGTCGCGTATATTCTGACACGCGAGTTCCTGATTTCTTCGCATGCTGCTTTCCTGACTACGTGAAATTGGTTGCATGGAAATCCATGCTCAGACTGCGTGCACTTTTGTTTGCTTATCGCACGCAAGCTACTCTACTCTTTACACGCTGTGGTCCTAGTTGTGTGTCCTTGTGTTGCTTGTGAAACCTCACGCTGGCAAGAGCGGCTATCCCGGCTGCGTGAACTCTTTCGCGTGTAACCTGCACACAGGCTTTTTCCTCACGCTTGCAAGAGCGGCTGTCTCGGCTGCGTGAACTCTGTCGCGAGTAAACCTACACGCTGGCTTTTTCCTCACATTTGCAAGAGCGGCTGTCCAGGCCGCGCGATCTCTGTCTTGTGTAATCCTGAATGCGGGCTTTTGACTTCTGTTTAAACGTGTAATTCCACATGCATACTATTCTTTGCTTTGGAGTGAATCCCTGGCACCTGTGAAGAGATAACAGGTGGACTCAGTTCATCATATTTCTGTTTCTACGTGGGAAAGGAAGTTTTTATTTTGAAGGTAATTGTGCACAGTACTTTGGACACTATCCTGTTATGCACCAACCCGGTATCTAGCATGAGCCTCGTGCCGTTCGGGATAAGTCTCCCTTACTAACCTTCCCTTCCTTTTCTTTGTTTCTACTCCTGGATTTCTTCAGAGACTTGGTGAAGACTTCAGTTCTAAGCCCAGAGGTCAGTGTTGTTAACTAGTGATATTGCTGTTCTATATTCAGTTGATTTGGGACAATTTCTTATGATACTTTATTTATCCTAGGCTGACTTCCTATAAAGCTCCCACACCCTTTCCAGTGATCCCTCTCTCTGCCTGTTTCATCGGTCAGAGAGTGGTATCATTTGGAAGGTCTAATTTGACTTCACTACTATCAAGCCGTGTGAATAAGGATCCAGAAGAGCCCTACCAATTGTATCCTTTTTGGTTACTGTATCCTTTTCAACAGATACCTTGGTGATTTATGACAGAATCAGAAGCCATGGAGGGTACGGATCCTTTAACTGTCTTGACTCAGTTAATCACCGATTTGAGAAACGAAATGATTACGGCACAGGACATATTACGGCATCGCATGGATGTTATGCAAGACACCATTCATCCCAGTCCTCAAGGAGCACAGGCTCCAGTGGCCACTGCATCTGGATCTGGGACATCGGCACCATCCCAAGAGACTCTTAAAGTAGTTATGCCAACACAGTTTCCTTTGGCTCCCCCGGAAAGGTTCACAGGTGATCCTAAAACGTATAGAACCTTTGTCAATCAGTGCCGACTCCATTTCCTGTGCAGGCTTAACTCGTTTCCCGATTTAACTACTAAAGCAGCATTCGTGCTTTCTCATTTGGGGGGTACAGCTGCTGCTTGGGCTAATCCTTTATTGGAATCAAACAGTCCCTTGCTGTACGATTGCAATGATCTTCTGGCTGCTATGAGTAAGGTCTTTGATATGCGTTACGCCACTCAAGCCACAGATCTGGAGTTGCTAAGTCTAGAACAAGGTAGTCAAACTCTGTTGGCTTACATAGCCAGATTCAATCAATTAACATCCGAAACCCAATGGCCTGAAGACAAGAAAATGGCTGTTTTTTACAAGTGTCTTTCAGAAGAGCTAATAGACGCCTTGTCATACGGTCCCTGTGGTTCCTACAGGGTTCACAGAATTTCTCGATTTGATTCTACAAATCGATGCTCGAAGAAATGCTTGCAAAGGAGAGAGAAAACCTTTTTTGCAAACACTGGTTCGTCCAGAGGCACCGGCAGCTTCCTTGAGTGACCCTGAACAAGTGCAGATTGGTGCCGTGAGAGGCCGGTTATCTAATGCAGAGAGAGAGAACCGGAGAAAAAACAATGTATTCATGTACTGTGGTTCATCTGAGCATTTACTGGCGGCATGACCCAAGAAACCAGTTAAGCATTCGGGAAATGCCAAAACCCGACAGTAGCAGGAGGCCCTGTGTCGAGTGCTACATCGGACTCCCATACCATTCCAGAGTACGCACCTATAGTTGTTGAGGTGACTTTACATTTTGCTGACCAAGAATTAGTTTCCAGGGCTATGGTTGATTCCGGAGCCACAAAAAATTACATTGATATCACGTACGCTAAGAAATGTTCCATACCCCTTGTAAACAAGAACAAACCTGAAACAGTTAATACTGTAGATGGGTCAGTCTTGATTTCAGGTATGGTAACCCAGGAGACTGTTCCTATTCGGATGACTTTATCAAATGGTCATTCAGAGGAAATGATTTTTGATGTCATTGCGGCTCCGCAGTACAAACTATTGCTTGGTCTTGCCTGGTTGACTCTTCATAATCCAACCATTGACTGGGTTACGGGATTGATCCAATATCCTTCCAGTTATTGCAATGAACATTGCTTTGCCAGTCAGGAGGTGTCAACCAAATCACATATTTTGGCCTCTATGCAGGGTGGTTCCACTATCAGTGTGGTACATCAGATTGGTACACCTATACCAAGTGAATATACGGAATATGCTGATGTTTTTGACAAAGGCCAGGCAGAACAGTTGCCTCCACATAGACAGTATGATTGTCCGATTGAACTAATTCCTGGGGCTAAAATCCCTACTGGTCGTGTCTACTCTTTAACTCCCAAAGAAGATGTTGTCCTGAAAGAATACATCAATAAAGCTCTTGAAATGGGATTCATACGGCCATCCCAATCGCCTGCTGCTTCCCCATTATTCTTTGTTCCAGAGAAAGAGGGAGATCTAAGGCCCTGTATTGATTACAGAGCTCTTAATGACATCACCACAAAGAACCAGTACCCTTTACCATTGATACATGTTTTGTTAGATCAGCTAGGTACTTCTATGTATTTTTCTAAATTGGACTTACGAGGAGCCTACAATCTGGTTCGCATTCGTGAGGGCGACGAATGGAAGACCGCTTACAAGACACGGTACGGCCTTTATGAATATCTGGTGATGCCCTTTGGCCTCTGTAACGCTCCCGCCACATTTCAGTTTTTCATGAACGATATCTTCAGGGACATGATGGATCAATTTGTGGTGATCCACTTGGATGACATATTGATATATTCATCATCTTTCCAAGAACATGTTAAACATGTGTCTGCTGTCCTACAAAGGCTCAGAGAGAACAAACTTTTTGTTAAAGCCGAGAAATGTGTGTTTCATACACAAGAACTTGAATTCCTGGGTTACGACATTACCAATCATGGTGTTCGAATGAGCCGTTCCAAAGTGAAGGCCATATTGAATTGGCCCATTCCACATAATGTCAAGTCATTACAGTAATTCCTAGGTTTTGCAAATTTTTATCGCAGTATTATTTGTTCTTTCTCCAAAACAGTGGCCTCCTTGACTGCGTTAACTAGTTCCAAAGTATCATTCTGTTGGAACCAGAATGCCCAAGCCTCTTTTGAGATGTTAAAGGAAGCATTTACTACTGCACCTGCACTTCAACATCCTGATCCTGATTGTCAGTTTATCGTTGAAGTGGATGCTTCCAGTGTCGCTATAGGAGCTGTACTATCGCAAGTTTGTGCAGAAACCAAGGAAGAGCATCCAGTTGCTTTTTTCTCCCATAAGCTTCCTTCATACGAACAGATTTATACCGTTACTGAACGGGAATTGCTTGCGATCAATGATGCTTTCCGAGAATGGCGACATCATCTTCTTGGGGCCATACATCAGGTGTTGGTGTACTCTGATCATTGGAATCTTCAGGCATTCAAAACTATGAAATGCCTTACGGCTCGACAGGCCAGATGGCATGTGTTTTTTGCTCAATACAATTTCCAGATTACTTATTGCCCTGCCAGACAAAATGTCAAATCGGATGCTTTATCCCGCATCGGTGAGGATTTGAAGGAAGAACCACTGGTGCAAAATACATTGTTGGCAGACAATGTGATATGTAGTTGTTCTGCACAACCTTCCCTAAAATGTGAATTACAGGAATGGGTGAAACAAAATCCCTGATTGGTTCAGGAACTGAATCTAGACATACACAACGGTTTGCCTTTCACACAGGGGTGCTTTATCTACCAACAGTTACCACCCGGAACAAGGCTCTCAGTTGGGGACACGATTCCTTGATGGCAGCCCATCCTGGACAGAAGAAGACCCTAGAGCTGCTCAAAAGATGGTGTTGGTGGCCTTCCATAACAAGAGATGTTATAGATTATGTTTCAACATGCTTGGTATGCATCCAATGCAAAAACATTCCCGGCAAACCCGTGGGTTTAATACAATCCTTACCTGTTCCTCACAAACCATGGGAGATGATATCGATGGATTTTGTGGTAGAACTCACAAGAAATAATGGTTACAATACCGTATGGGTGGTGTTGGACTACTTTACGAAATTGGCTCTTTTTGTTCCCTGTATTGGGTTACCAACAGCTGCTGTCCTAGCTGATCTATTCATCCGGCATATATTCTGTTTTTTTGGTCTACCTTCAGTGATAATTACCAACAGGGGCTCTCAGTTTGCATCATGTTTTTGGAGAGCACTAACCTCGCATTACTAATTGATGACAGGATGTCTAGTACGTATCACCCCCAAACGGACGGACAGACTGAGAGGGTAAATAGCACTATGGAACAATACCTGCGGTGTTTGTGTCTGCAGTTCCAGTCAGACTGGGTCAATGTCCTGCCGGCAGCGGAATTTGCCTACAATAATTCCTCTCACAACTTCTCAGGGCGTGCCCCGCAGTGAACTGCAGGCACTTAAAGCTGGTACTAATGAAATGTGCTACCAAGTATTCACTACCTGTCCCCCCGCTTTTTATCTCTTTTTTTCTTTTTGTTTTTGTTCTCTATCAACCCCAACCATCACAATGTACTCCCATGCCCTGTATCCCACCCCATTTCCACTTGTTAACCCCTACTCTGTTAGTTACTCATTTAAGTCTAGCATTCTATTACTCCACTACTTCCATTACTGTCGCAGTTAAACAATATATTTCGCCCCTCATGATCTACTCCCAATTTTAATACCACCATTATTCTCCAATTCGTGTAGCAATGATCTCTTTCCCTATGTGTATTGGCTAATGCATTTCTGCCAGTGCTGTGTTGAAAAGCACTAGTGGCATTACTACTTGGACAGTGTTATTTTGTTGCCAAAGAGTATCTGTTGGGAACATGGATCATCCACCCCTTACCCAAAGTTCTCTCCTCCCAGGGTGCAGCTCCCCGCAATTCCATGATGTGTGTCTCTTGTGTATTGTTGTACCCCACTCACATCACCATGTTCCTCACTCCTCTCAGAGCAATGTGTCTCTCCTTCAGTTTTCTGCGCTGTGTTCTAGTGCCAGTGAAAGAGCCACTAGTTTTGCTGTGTGTGTTTAATAATGAGATGGCAATCGCGCGCCCTTAACCTTCTCACTTGTCCTGCCTTCCCTTAGTGTCACTACAGCATTTCCTAACCTCTTGACCCCATCAGTCTGATCGATAGTTAGTGAACCGTCAATGAAAGGCACGCCTCCCCGTCAAGTGCTTCTTTCTCCTCCTTGTGTGTCTCATTGAATTGCTCTGTGTTATTTGTGACTGCATGAGCCCAGTCTCCTTGCTGAAAGATGTGCGCCGAGAATGTAGCTGAATTTACTGTCTTTCAATGCATTGTCTTTACGCACCCCCCTTTGTACCGTGCACCCCCACTATTCCTAAACAATCTTCTTTACTTTCAGCATGTGTATGCCTGGTGTTGAACAAGTTATGGCTTTGTCGATGAATAAAATGGACATATCCAGTCTGCTCATGATGTCACAAATGCCCTTCCTTAATGGATGGCCTAGTCGCCCCACTGTCACCCAGAAAGGAAATGTTTTGTTACCTATCACCACCCCTATGCAATTGTGCTCTGCAGGATTGAGTGTGTGTGAGTGTGTGTGGCTGAGTGAGACAAATCAAGTTTGTCTGGGGTTGTCCGATTAAGAGTATAATGTCAATCCATTTCCTTTGAAAGGGTTGTTCCCCACCAAGAGGACCCCTCCCAGTCATCTAACCGGTACTGTTGCTATTGTGTCAGTGTTCTGTATGGGTGCTGACTGCTTTGCACTGCCCCTGTGTTGTCATGCTGGCTTGTAAATCCTGGGGTAGTGGTGTTGTCATTTGTGGTATCTATGTCTGAACCTGTAGTAGTGACAGTGCCTGTGTTGGTACTTGTGGTGTCTGCTGAAATGATCCCTGTATCTGTCCTTGCTGCTGCTGGCACTGGGCATAATAATTTCCCTGTGCCCCAGCATACTATTGTTGTTCCTGATTCCCCCCCCCCCATTTTGCTTTGCTCCTCCAAAATGACATGTTCTTGAAACATGTCCTAAATGTCTGCATATCCAGCACTGTAGTGACTCCCTCCCCTGTCCTGAAACACCCTCTGGAATGTTTCCTGCATTCTGTGGTCCCTGCTGTCCATAGACCAAAATCCTCCCTGATTGTCGTGCATCTGTGGTCCAAACTCGCACCCTCCTTGGAGTTCCCCCCTTCTTTGAACCCTTGCTGGAGCCAACCCTGCCCCATGTATCCTCCCCTCATGGGCGGTGCATATTGTGGTTGTTGCTGATACTGCTGTTGTGGTGCTGGTGCGTGTGAGTGGGGCTTGTTTTAACTGCCCCTTCCATTGCATACTTTAATAATTTATTTTGTACCAACTTGGCCTCATCTGCCTTTCTCTGCCTCTGCCGTTTGTTTAACCGTCTTCTCTTGCCACAATCTACAATACACACAGTCAATTTCTAGTATGCTATACTTGCTGCCTCCCTTCCATAACCCCATGCATGCTGCACCACCCCCTACTCCGCCTCTATCATGTTTGGCTGTGATGTCTAATTCAGTCCTTCTCTCCTCCTCCCATCTCTTCCTTTCCCTTTCCAGTGCAACCCACTCACTGACCACTTTTATGGCCCGTTCATCCTCCTGCTTTTGTACCCATTTCCTTGCCATCTATCCCTTCTCCATGCTCTTTTCCCATAAGCTTCCTCTCTTCCTTCCTCCTCCATTCCCTTTTTTCCCGTTCCAGTTCCTCCGCTCTCTTCCTGTCTCTCTCCTCGCACTGAACTTTCATTTCCCAGTCCCTCTCCCTTCTCTCTTCTCCCTCCATTTGCTCTGCCCAGTCAAGCTTTTTGCGCTCCTTCTCCCCACTCTCTATTGCTGTAGTTACTCCTTGCACCTCCCCCGTTATCTTTCCTTTAATTTAGAAAAAAAATACTTATGCTGCTATTTATTCCTCTGTACCTGTGCCTTCAAATCTGCTTTCATACACTGCAGCCCTCCTTTGCTCGCTCCTGTGCTGCTAGTGGGTTGTTCTGCACCTTCCTGTTTATTTTCTTTAGTGTATTGTGATGGTTTGTATGTGGTGTTTAAATGTCCTTCTGCTGCTTTCAGTTCACTCATGGAATGCAGTCCTTGCTTACCATCTGTATCATCAAATATTACACTTCCGCAGGTGCAGAAGGGTGAGACCCTTCTTCCCTCTGCTCGTGCTGGTTCAGCATCTGCTGACGCCTCGCCACTTTCCTTTCCTTCATGCGCCACAGTTCAACTGTAGCTAGGTGCTTTTCAGTCTCTTTCCCATGTAAGTGCTGTGTGTGTGTGTCAGTAGCAATTGCTGTACGCCTCTGGAGAAGCCGCCTATGGGCAGCCATGGTTTTATTTATTTGCCTTCAGTACTTTTGAATCATTGCACACTATGTTTTACTAACTTATCTGGCGTGGAAGCTGTGTGCTACATACAGTTGAAGGGGAGTCATTTCTCCGCTACCCCTAAATGCATTATGCTTTGACCTCACCTCAAATTGAGAATTTCAATAATACGCTGTGCAGGGAGCAAAAGTTAGAAAAAAACGTAACATTTCTCTTTTTTTTTTTTCTTAAATTTATATGAGTCTTCTTGGCTCTGCACCGTCGCCAGTGCACTCCACGTGCTGCCCATCTTCACCAAAACATTGCCTTCTCTGGCACACCCCCACAATCTTGTGCATGTGCCTTCCACACACCTCCTTTGGGTCACCTCTTCTACCTCTCCAAATCCACACCACTAGCTCCTCACCATCAAAAATCGGTATCCTATGCATCAATCTAAAGGTGACATCACCAAACTAAAAACGCAGTACAAATGAACAGACAAATGCGCATACACATAACAACAACCCATTGCTTCCAAACCCACACACACCCCATAAATATCCCAAAATAAAACCCCACAATCCCCAGAGCTGTCTTCCCACTCACCAGGGTGGCGTATCCATTAATCATTTTCAAATATAATCAGTCTGCACCTGCTGCGTCGTCTCGTGTTCCCTCACCAGGGAAACTTAACCAGCCGATTATCCGCCGCAATGTGAGGAAGACTCTAGCTATCTCTTGCGGGTATCCGTCATCTATTACCGAGCTAAAACACTCAATCAATAGGAATCCTCATCTACTCATCGAACTATAACGCTGACTCATAGGAATACCACACCCCCGTACATGCAATCCCATCCAGACCAACAAGCGCGGCACTGCGTCCGACACGTAGGGAGTCACTACCCCACCCAATATCCTCATAAACACAAAAAGGGACCACTACCTCCGCTCCAGTCCTGACTACAATTCACGTGCCGATCACCACTGATATGCCGAATTTCATGGCAACGTATAACCACCCGCCACCCTATTTACAATGCCTACCCCCAGTCCCTATCCAGACAATACAACTGAAAACTTCTGCAAAATACTGATCAACAATACTTCCTAATGTTTAAAACATTTGCCCATTGTTGTCCCACACAATCACACGCTCCCCTCAAAGCCCATGTTGCTGCTTGCTTGAACTTGTACGTACATTTCATATGTTGCAATGACATTTGCTCTGCTACCGGACCCCCCATCAAGGCGCTTTGCCGGACCCCTTCTTCTACAGGGCTCTCACCTCCCCTTAAGTGGGGTATTTCCAAGTGGGCCCCAATGCCTTTACCCAGTTACCCATTTTCTGGTGCTCTTCAGGTGCAGGCAAGGGTCCCACAGCTTCTCTGGGTCGGCGGCAGGGAGGGCAGTTCAATGCAGGGCTTGTGCAGGCAGTGCCCATCCACCAAGGGCCTTACAATGAGCAATGAGCCTCACAGAGGGCACAAACTTGTTGGGCAGAAGTTGGACCCCCACCATGGCTTCTGGGGGTCCCAGTTATGGGAGGCCCCAACACCTCCCATTTTGCCCAAAGAAATGCAGCCGAGTTCCAAGCAAGCAGCAACATGTTCCAAACTGCGTTTATTTCTGAGCAGCAAAAAATAAAAAAAAAACACAGAGGGCTCCATGCACAGCGAAAATCCAGGCACCGTCTCCCCTGGGGCTGGCATGCAAGCCAGCTTTGTAACACACTGCAAGCTGACATCACAAAATTGGACCAGCTCCCAGAAACCTATCTCATCCTGAGATTGGCTGCTAAGTGATAAGTAACCTATAGTGCCCTTATAGGACGCCTGATGATTGGACATTTGGACGTTGGTGTCAGTGGGCTGGCTTAACTGCTCCTCCCCATTACCTAATTCTAAAATTGTTGCATTGTGAATTTGTTCCCTTTAGTTTTAACTGAACAGGCTTTTCACCCCTGGGCGCTCAGCATTCATTGGACAGAGCTGAGCCATTCTTGTTACAATTATGTTTCAAATGATGTGTGTGTCTTGCGAAAATGTCTTTCGTTCCCAGAGAAAAAACACTGGGCCCTGGGTGTTCTGCTGCGACTTACTCGTATTTGGGAAGAATTAAAAATGCTTGTCTGCCAGAGTTCACTGTCGTTCAAGGAAAAAAATCTTATCTTACTGCAAGGTTATGGGCTGCTCCTGGGTTTGCGAGGCGCATTGCTGAAGTCAGCACAAATCCCTACTGCGGCTGGTGTTCAGTGAGACAAATGTACTTTGCTGTAATTTTCCTGAAACATCGCTTTACGCTGTGCCATTTGATTAGGTTAATTCATATGAGCATCTGCAAGCCTTTAAACAGGAATTCTTGTGTTTTGTAGAGTCTGGTATTGCTGCATTTACGCTAATGTAGCATGTAGGTTGCAGTGTTGGTGAAGTGGGTGTCTTTCAGCATATTTGACACCCTTGGGCACACTGGGGCCTGGTGCAAATGATGAGTGTGCTCCTTATTATTCCTGCTGTTCTGTCTGTTGATGTGCCTGGGGTGAGGGTACAGGAGTTTGATCTCGATTTTCCCTCTTCACTGTCACCTCCTCCTCCTCTGACCTCATCCGACTAACCCTCACCCTCAACGTCCTGCATCCTCCCTATGCTCTTGTTGGATATATGGCCCTGGCCAATCTGGCCTTGTCTTTTGAACCTGGAGGTGTTCAATACAGAAAAAGCTTTTAATGCTTGGTTAAGGCCCTCCCCCTTTCCCTGTGCAGAGCCGCAATGGAATATTGATGGTGGTTCAGGAAGAACAATGTCCAATTTCGTGGACCTTGGTCTGGGCTGCCGGAAGGTGGGTATAGTCTGGGTGTAGGTCTGTGACCCTTTGCTTAGCCCCTTGTGGTCTAGGGAGTTTGCTGTTGCTTGAGGGTGATTGCGCTAATGGTGGGAGTGTGTGTGGCCTCTTTTGCAGCTGTGTAGGCTTTGTGTTTTTTTTCTTCTGCACCTCTCTTTCGGCAGTTCCAGGTCTTCGGTATTGTAACCCAGATAGCATGAGGTGGTGGAGGGCTTCTATCTCTGCTAGTTCAGTATGTTGCATCTGGGAAGAATAGAACAAATCTGGCAACATTTTGCATAGGAGGCATGGTGTGCGACACGTGGATGCTGCTCTTGCATAAGCTGGCACTTGGGTTAGGGGGCAGGAACTGGGGCTCCCTCACCTTCCACCAACACCCTTTGGGGAAGGATAAGTAATGGATATCTCCCTGCTAGGCTTCCCTCCCGATAGTGAGAGGAGTTCCC
The DNA here is from genome assembly GCF_040938575.1 of Ambystoma mexicanum. NCBI lineage: Eukaryota > Metazoa > Chordata > Amphibia > Caudata > Ambystomatidae > Ambystoma > Ambystoma mexicanum. Next base: position 406,156,568 of record NC_090931.1, on the reverse strand, counting down.
ACCCACTCTTGACAATGTCAGAGTGATGAACTTGTCAAATTCTCCTAAAGATTCGAAATCTGCCATGCTCATAAGCATTGGCCAGTTATATTTAAATATCCCAGGAGATGAGAGCAACAGCTGGCCCCATGCATCCTTTTATTTTGTAGATTTGCAAGCATGCACATCCGAACCTGTGACTATTATAAATGTACACTGTAGACTTTGGGCTGGCTTTCATTCCATATTTTTTTTTAAAGCTGCCATTATGTCATTCATTTGACATACAGACATACAAATGCAGAGTATTGAAGGTTACATCACCCTTATTTTTCAATAGCGAAGAGTGCACAGGTGTGCCCCAAGTACTTTCCATGTTGTATGTTTTGTATTGTTTGTTTATGTGGATCTGAAATGCGGTTTAAAATAATGGAAGTCGCATCAATCAATTTTAGAGAACTGACATAGAAAGACATGTTGGGAACAAGATACGAACACAAATAGATACACATATAATGCATTAGAGGGAAAACAAAGTGTTAAAGGGGTATAGAGAGCAAGAGAGAGAGCAAGCGAGAACAAAAGCTGATGAGAGTATAGAGAATAGCCGAGAAAGAAAGCGTCATAGAGCGTGCAAGAGAGGATGAATTAGAGAGAGAGGCGGAGCAGGGGAAGGATACGGAGTGGTTGTAAGAGTGACATATAGCTCCCGCCAGCAAGTTCTGTTTTTCCGAAAGGCTTCGGTTCATCAAGATTACAGCTTGCTTGCCCTCCGCCTGCCCCCTGCTATGCTGAGCCTGTTGAGATGTGTGCCCTCTTGCCTTACAGCAGTCATAGGGGCTGTATACGTATGGGTATTTTATATGAAACTGGAAGGAATTCTACCGTTTAGCCAATGGAGGGTCACTGACCTCTGAAAAATGGTGGGTTTAGCGGGTCTGAGGTCTGGGTCGAAACGTGTGATGATGAATTGAACAACTTGAGGGGGCGGTCTTAGGTGCACTGGAAGAACTGTGTGAGAAAACATCTTTATTTGTTGTCCTGTTTTAACCCTGCATTGTTTTTTAGCCGCCATCCAAGAAAAGAAAGCCGGCCCAATGAAAAACATGGCGCATGTCATTAGCTGCAACACGCAGCTGAAGACCTGCTCCTGGGCTGATCTGTAGGGAAACACGTGTTTCATTTTATAGCACAGTACCCCGGCCACGCATGACCAATGGGTCTTGCAAGGATAGGGACACTTTGCTTCCCCGCCTTTCATGGTCCATTTGAGATGGGGCTGTGTCTTATGGAACAAATGTGTTTAGAGGGCGCTACTTCAACTCATGTAGATTATGTTGCCATGGGGTAGCGATTTGGTAGCACACTGATCTCATCACACATGCCAGAAACCAGGAAGCCCTCCCCTTTATCTCGCCTTCATCCTGTTTGCATGGTGCACTGGAGGAAACAGAGGGCCACATAATATCGTGTATGGCAGCATCTCCAGAGCTCATGCAGATAACAATATACTCTATGTGGATGCTTTATGTATGTGTATATATGCATAGTTGTATGCTTGTTTCTAGAGTGAGAGACTATGGTGGTCATTACGAGTTTGGAGCTAGCCATGGTGCTATCAGCGCAATGGCTGCCTCCAAAGTCGTGTCTGGGTCCAGGTTCTCTGAATAGGGACTTACCGGGTCATTCCAACCTTGGAGGACCCAGTAAGTCCCCATTCAAAAAACCCTTCCCCATTCCCATTCGAGCCCCCTTATGGCTCAATGAGAATGGGGAGGGAGCTAATAACAGGCCCGTAAATTAGCTCCCTGGTCCCTTAGCGGCTCCCAATAAGGACGGCTGGTTTTACCAGCCGGCCTTAGTGGGACCCGCTAAGGGACCTCGGAATGCGGCGCTAAGGGGTTAACAGCACCAGCATCCTTACTGGTGCCGTTAACCCTTTACAGCCGCACTCGTAATGACACCCAATGTCTGTGCAATGTCTATGTGTGTGCACTTGTGGATAGTGCAGTACGTTTATATGTTGTATGGGTGTGTGTGTGAATGAGAAGCAGTGTAAATGTTGAATGGGTAAGGGTATGAATATGTTTGGATATGAGCCCAGGGAGCAAGACACTGATCGAGGTTGAAGGGGGTCTACTTTGCTGCAAACATCATGGACATGTTTTCTTACAGTGAGCATATCATGTTTATTGTTATTTTGGCCAAGCCAACATTATAAGTGCCCTGCTTCGGTCCTACATTGGCCAAGCAAATATGTTTTTTTTCTCATAGTTACATGCCATTGTCCTTTGTAATTATGGAAACATGTAACATGATGGGTGCTCTTACAGAGATAAACTGGTCTACACTGGTGCAGATAGTTTAGGCAGAGTTGCTAAGTGGCATGGCATTTTTACTGGCCTTTGGGTCATATACAACATGAGGAGTGTTCTTACATGGGCATACTGAAATACATTGGTGCAGCCAGTATGGACATGTTTTCTGACAGTGGCATGGTATTTTTACTGCCTTTATTGGAAAAGTCAACATGATAAGTGTTTTTATGTGTGCATACTGACCTACATTTTTGCAGCCAGCATGAACATGTTTTTTGCACTACCAAAATAATGGCATATGCTATGGTAAAAAAATGTCATAGAATTGTATTGGAAAATAGTCATGTGCTCTGTTAGTGACTTGGCATCTATTGGATTTTTAAACTATGTAGCCTTTTACCCAGTTTTTCAAGAAAGCGTTCTTTAAAATGCACCATTTTAACCCATTATTTTAAAAAAAGTGTCTTGGGGCAGAACACCCCACCCCGAACCTCCACCTGTTGGCAAGTGGTCCTTCCCTAACTTGGACGCTCACACAAATTCATGGGAAATCTATACAGCCACTAATGAAAATCTTCACCAGCTGCCACTCGTTTTAACACACCTGGATTCCGGTGGTTTTGTTCTAGTTTGGCATTAACTAGCTGGTCCCCTTGATGACACTAAGGACTTACTGCTACCAAATATAAGTTGGGCTGAGTGTATGCCACTGATTCCAATGGAGCACACATTCTCTCCAAAGCAGTGACCCATCTTTCTGGGTGCAATGAGATACACGTGCACTTAGCCAGTGCGGGAAATTGAAAACATTTAGTCTGGTATACAGCTTCCTTTGGAGGGTGTGGCTGGCTGGCTGGATCAATTGGGTGGACCAACAGGTGAAGTCAAAGTAGGCAAGTGATCATTTAATTAAAAGAGTAAAAATATGCAAGCCTAATTTAACACTTGTAGAGACGGCATAGAATATGTGTAAATCACATAATAAACGAATCAGGCAATATGTGGAACATTATAGTTCCATTCTGAGAAAAAATGGTATACGTTTTGCTTTATTTTACCAGCCTGCAAAAAAATGGGGGCTCAGGGATTTCTCTCATCATTTACAACTATACTATCAAGAATAAAAGAAACACAGTAAAAGAAATCGCTTTGACGTCTGTGCAGAGCCTGCTGTTGCTGGTTCGAATCCTGGCAGGGTCAAACTCAGCCATTCATCCTTCCGAGGTTGATAAATGAGCACCACACACAGTGGGTAATAATAAGCAGCGCTCAGATACCTGATGGTTTGTAGCAATAAATTATTATTATTACAATGTTCTATAACGTGAAAAAATAGACAAACCTGGGTAAAAGTGCTAGAAACAGTTGAACATGGTGGATGCAGAGTGTAATGGAGATTCATTGTTTCCTTTAGGTCAACAGATCCAGGATCCAGTAGATATTTGTTGACTGCTTCCGGATCTAGGGAAATCCGACTCAATTCCTTATCTAAACTTTGCAATCTTACAGAGGCAGCTGGTGTGACTGTCCCCAGCTTGTTAGCCCCATCCCACCTCCATTATCTGGCATGTCCCTGTGGTCTTCCTGCTACTTGCCTCTTTCCCCCTTTATCCAAATAGTGTTCTGTCGAGGACCTGCCAAGCTGCTCCTCAAGACTCTGTGACAGCAACTCTATTTTAAATCTCTAGCGATGCTAGAGTGATCAGGGCCCAATTCACTTCGGGAGGGTGTACATGAGTTGCTTGGTCTCCAGCAGTTCTGAGATTGAGACCACAGTCATTCGCTCTAACTCACTGCAGAATCATCGATGAAAGAAAGTGGGATCAAGGAGAGTTCAGGGATTTCTGAGGGGAAATTTGGGATTGCTCATCTGCAGGATAGCGGATGTGAGCAGCCACCCTCAGGGAAATGGTACTCAGCAGGCCCAAAAGGAACAGTGTGGGGGCCATGGCAGGCTTTTTGAAATGATGTGCAGGAAACACCCTATCTACTACGCCAGCACCTGTTCCAGCCGAAAGCATAACACAACCTTCTTGGCCTGGCTGTTCCCGCAGTGCGATCCGTCTAACTGACATCTTCCTTATCCTCCAAGCTTCCTGTTTTAGCATTCAGAAATCCATCCCCGAACTATTGCTAACTCCTTAAACCAAAACCGCAGCTGCGTATCCTTGTGTCAATCGCAGGGTCCTCAGCGTGGCTCATTACTTAAGGAACAAATGGAGCACCACAGATCCCCCCAATCGTTTTTATCACCAAGCCAGAAACCCCAGTTCGTTGAATGTAGGGTCTGGGTAATATTACCCCATACACTGACTCGAAAAGTAGCACCAACTGAGAGGACAGCCGAGTGAAAACCAGCACCTGTAGTACCGACATGTAACCTTGTTTTCGTTCAGAGAATGGCACTGCTTGTTTCCAAGCGCAGATTATGGTTCCTGGGCTGTTATCTTTTCTATAATTGTAAAAATGTAGCTCTACAGCCTACTGTGTAGTAAGATGGTAGCCTAGTGATTGGTATATAGAGGTATAGTACCTCCACCTGTGCAACTGGTGAGACGGGAAGCATGTTTGAGGTGAGGTGAGGTGAGGGGAGTCAGGCATCAGCTTCATGATTACGGATTAGATATATGCATCATGTGTCTGTACCTATGTAAGCACTGTAATAATACACACATATCACAAATAAGGGTCCAGAGAGTTGTCATATACAAGCTATGCATTTCGATATGGTTCATGCAATGAACTCCTATTGTTATCATTAAGGATTGTGTCGGATCGCTGCAAAGATCTGTGATGTATCTCTTTCATGAGATCACAACTGTTAACCTCACACATGATCTCTATGAGAATTCTACAGGGCACACATGTGAAAGAGAAGGGCAGGGATTTCCAACCTGGATATTATTTCATATCTCAAGTTGAGATAAGGACATGCTTGAAGGGTAGCTCAAACCACTTCATTAGGCATGTGTGGAGGATCTCTTAGACTGTTTACTCGGAGGATAAGCTCAGCCGTGATCGATCCCATGAAGAAATTGTCTGACTATATTTGGCACCACTGCAAGTAAACCCCTGTGGCATAAATATAACAGATGGGCCTTAAACTCACTAGCATAGATACGTAATCGAAATTCTGTAGCGAGGAAGCTCTCAGTCTCACGGATTGCCTGGGTCATTCCTATCCCCTGCAGACATTTTGGAAGAAGCTCTGCAAACACATCCAAAAAGCACCACAAGCCCTCTACCCTTTCTGGCTCCAGATACTTTTCACCTTTGGAGGCCAAGAAGACACGCCCCCTAGACCAGGTCACTACACCAACCATCTCAGCAAGTGGGGAGGAAAGTGGTCTGCCGTGGTCCAGAGTGTCCAGAGTGTTTCTTTCATCTCCAGGAACAGTGCTGTTGTGGAGCAGGAGCCTGCTGTCCCTCACTATAAGATCCCTTTCCAGAGCAAGTGCTACACAAGAAGCAAGCTGGGAGTAAAGTGGTCTGCCGTGGTCCAGAGTATCCAGAGTGTTTCTTTCATCTCCAGGAACAGTGCCGGTGTGGAGGAGGAGCCTGCTTTCCATGCTGTCCCTCACCATAAGATCGCTTTCCCAGGGAAAAGCGCTGTGCGGGAAGCAAGTGGGGAGGAAAGTGGTCTGCCATGGTCGCTGGAGCCTGAGGAGGTGAGGAGACTGTCACAGTGTGACCGGTCCCTGAGGTTTCATATCATGGCTAAAGCTTGGGTAAGCTAACAGCGTGAATGCTGATACTGGACCTTGTCTAAATGCCACAGTGAGCGGCCTGCGAGAGACCTGAACTTGCTGGAGGAGGACTGTGATTTACGCCCAACTGTCCCTCCGCCCTTTATACACTGCTAAAACTTTTTTGCATTGCACGTATTATCGACCTGCCGTCTATCTGTTCTTTTTTTGCTCGTGATATGCAATGATGCAGCGGCACGCTCATTGGGCTAATTGAACGCTGGAACGCTGGTTGCAATGGCACTGAATCTACACAACACAGCCGAGCAGCCTTTTTCATTCGTGGGTCCCTCATTGTGAGCAACATCTACGAACATCTACGGCCACGGGAAAACTGACCATTTAGGTGTCTGGTGCAAGTGAGAGAGAACAGCTGCAGAAGATTGGTCGTGTTTCTCAGGCCTTTTTGGTCATTAGACCTCAGCCCCTCAGCACCTGTCCTTTCTCTGACTGTCAGGTGGCATAGGGGGCTGGGAGGAGAAGGACTAGGGCAGCCCCTTAAGCCATTTGGGCATGACCCGAGAGACTCGCACATAATTTTATTTTCCCCAGCCCTCTGCATTTTTCGAAATGGTATGATATCGGGATCCACACTGTTGAAACTCATTTAAACACCCCTGCAACCTAATTTATTGCAATAATTACTGACGTGGCTGGCTGATCAACACTAGATTGCATTTCACTGCTCTGACTTAACAATTGTATTACTTGATTAGTATTGCAGGGAATGCCACACTGATCACTCTTTTTAGTATGCAAAGTTGTTTATGATCTCAACAATTTGTAATGCTATTGTATGTCACTACATGTGGGTTTTCAGACATTTGCGTAGTTTGCACACCTGATTTAGTATAGTTGCATAGTTTGCACACATGAGTTTGCCTACTAAGTAGGTTAACTCATGCCACTTTCAACTGGGTGTGTGCTGTTTGGATGTTCTGGTTCTGCATGGTGCCTGGTACATGTTGCCTGGTATACACTTGCACATCTTGCACATTTTACCGACTTGCATAATTTGCACTATTGCATAATTGGCACTTTTGCACTGTCTGGACTTTTGTGCAACTTGTTCAGCATATAGAATTTCTCTGTCATGCCTTCTCAGCTAGGCTAGATTGGTTCCTGCAGACTCACACATAAAACTCCTTTTCAGCTGGACTAGTCTGTTGACGGGTTGTTTTGGAATAATTTATGACTAAACGCAAAGCAAGGGATCTTCCCCCCACTGAGAGCAAAACCAAAAAACGCAAACAGAGTCAAATTGGGCGCTTACTTCCCACCAAACTACTCTGAATTAATATTCAAAACTAATGGCAGGGAACATTGAGGAGCAAATCTTGAATACTGAGAGTGCGATTGAAGTAGCATCAACCCACAAAAGTGATCTGGAGGGCATATTAACAGTTTCATCCCGACCTAACCTCAGCCCCCATGGGAGGTCCCCTTGTATAAATTTGAGTGACCCGTCCTTGGGTGTTGGAACATGTTGCTCACACACTGGGGACTGCTTTCTTTGAATGGATGCACACACTCCGATGTCCCAGGCAAAATCATCAACCATTGATTATCTTTATATGCACACAAAACACTGGAACTTAATCAGTGGATTTCATGGTTGTACAGGAAATTGTCAGTGACCATTTACCTCTGAGGCTTATGCTAAGACAAGATTGCCCTGATATGTCCACTGTTGTCTTATCACAGTTGGATTTATGTGAAATTAATCCACACTGCAAACAGAGGATGAAATGGAAAAAGTGTGACCCGATAGAGACAAAATAAAGTGGTGTTTACTAATTTGAATCACATCCTGTGCAGTCTAGCTGAGGATGTTTATTCAAATCAGATTATTTTCCGGTCAGAACAATTCCAGCATGATTTTAAACATAATAAAAGGAGGCTGAACAGTTGGTTTGATGACTCATGCAGGATTGCGCAGAACAATCTAAAGGGAATTCTAAGAAATATGGATAGCACCAAGGGAGAAGTCATTAGTGCCAATTATAAAAGGTCAGTGGAACTTAAAAAGGATTTGTTGGCAAATGAAGCATGGGAAGACCTCCTCCTAACCATCTCCAACAAAAACTCCAAGTAGTTCTGTGAATTTGTTGCAGGGGACGCACCATACAAGAGAGTAAAAACCCAAAGGGAAAACTACGTGGGAGCAAAATCCTGGTCCTATCACTAAATGTCCCTATTCCAGGGTCAGGTATCTATGTACGAGGGCAGAGATCTGTGTTCTTCAATACGGCTGACCATGAAGCAGGTGGAGACCGTGGTTATGCAGCAATCACACAATAGTGCCCCTGGCCCAGACGCAGTTTCTGCAGATTGCAGATTTACATAAGGGCGAATTAGAATTGTGGTTCCAATCCTGATAATCTGTTTTAACTCCTATTTGGAAACAGGACTATACTGACAATCTTGGAAAAGCGCAATTATTCACCCCATATTCAAAAAAGGGGATCTGGGAAGCCTGCTGGCCGACAGTCAAATTTAATTGCTGGACACCTCCTTCAAGGTCTTGCATGTGTTATGCTGCAACATTTAGAGGACTGGATTTTGAACAGCCAAGTCCTTTGGGACATCCAATATGGCTTTAGGCCAGGCTTGGGTACACACGATCAAGCAATCAATCTCTTCCTGGTAGGGGCATCCTTAATCTTTGTAAAGGGCGAAACTATTTATTTGACCTTCGTGGACCTGAGCACTGCATTTGATAAGGTGGATATGGCGCTGTTATGACAGGTGCTCAGGTCCATGGGCTGCGCGGCTGAGTTGCTAAAAGTGTTACAATTGATTCACAAGAGAAACCAGGGCCTTTGTTCACTTCGGGGGAAGAGGGGCAATGTATGGGCTACTTCAAGGTTACATTGGGAGTGCACCAGGGCTGTGTCCTGGCCCCAGTATTGTTTACTTTGTATATCGATGGCCTGTGCGGGGCCTTGGCGGACTCTAAGGAAGACTATCCCTAGGTAGGTGCGAAAGCACTTCCAGTATTGGCATCCACCAATGACATGGTTTTAATTGCCCGCACCCCCAAAACCCTTCAGAAGCTAATAGATGTCTACACTGATTTTTGTCTAACCTGAAGTTGACAGTTAACACTAGCAAATCAGCAGTGATGGCGTGTATTTAAGGGAGGGGCACAAATATCAAATTGTGCAATATGGTAAGCAATGGTGCTATTATTCCACGGGTGTCAAAATTTGATTATTTAGATATATGTTTTCCTGAAAATTGGCGGGGGCCCATGTGTAGAAATAAAAGTAAGAAAATGAAACAGACATTGGGGGGCATTTTTCGTTTTAGGACCATATGCCAAGGCCAACCACTTTATTTAATATTAGAAGTGTATCAAGCACAAGCCAAAGCAGCAACTAATTATTTGGCAGCATTGTGGGGCAATGAAAAAGTAGCCTCTATTGAGGTAATTGAGAACAACTTTTTGAAAATGTTACTGGGCTCCCTAGTTCTACCCCTAACTATGCTGTACACAGGGAATTAGGCACATCTCATATAGGGGATTATTGGTATTAGGCACCATTGATGCACTCGCTTGGAATATGGTCAAATCCATGTGCCATTTTGTAGCCTGAAATCATTAAAAGCTTACTGTTAGGCTTCTCTTGGCACAACGTACTATGGCTGAATTGTATCTCAGTGTGCCTCAAACAGTTGAATGCTCCTAGTTTAGTGTCCAGATGATCTGTTGACATTAGTAGAGTGCAACATGTGTAAGAGGGCCTATCGTCTTTTAATTTGAACAAAACATGAATCGATTGGGCTCTCCCTTGATTCGAACAGAAAACATGTGCTACTCATGTAACCAGAAGTAATTCAGCCGTAATTGCTATACAGCAATACATCTGTAGATCACTGGGCATTGACCACGGCCAGCTTTAATCTCCTGTGGTTGAGAGAAAACACAAGGAACTGGCTGGGATGTGAGCAGTCAGTGGTCTGACATGGCTGCAATGCCGTAAAAGAGGACCTGCTACACTTTGCCTTGGTCTGCCCCATTTATGAGGACATTAGGAAAATGACAGTTACTCCATTGCTGAGAGAAGCCAATTTTAATCAATGTCGACTCATTTTTCTGCTCCGAGCTGAATCTATAGTTGTTGCCCGACCTTGTTTAGAATTTTTGAGAAGGGTATGGAATAGAAGAACACGCTTGTTGGATGCTCATTTTGAACATTTTTTCACTGAATATTGTTATTAATAAATGAGTGTTCTTACCGTGATTATGCACATTGTATTTTATTATTTGACTATGTATATTTACATTGCTTTGCATTGGTTTATGGATTTGATCTGAATACATTTCAATTTGATTGTGTAGTTTCTGAGAGCGTGACATCATGCCCCGATCTGATGCAAAGTTTCTAGTGGAACAAAGTTAGCCAATTACTTAGCAGGGACATCCTTTCTCTACAGGGCCACACCCCAAATATAAAACGGCTGCAAGTGTCCCACATACGCTCCTAATAACTCTCTCCCAGAAGCGAGTTACACTAAGAACCCACACTACCATCGAAGTCTTCCTTCGTAAGCAACATAAATATCAACCCCACTGACCCTTTAAATAAAGGGTGTCCATGGGAGTTGGAGGGGTCGGAATTAAGCAAAACCATTGCTACCTAGAATATTATCATCCGTGCTGGGGTGATATTTGAGAATGACAGAGAAAGAGGCATAGAGCAGTAAAGCAAATGCACCACACCATATACCAGGCTTCCTAGAAGAAACCGTTGATAGTAGAAAACAATTGTTTCAGTGACTATTAGATGAAAGTCAAATGCTTCGACAGCTTTGGAAGGGATGCAACACATGTAAGCAGAAAATAGGCTTGCAGTCTGCAAAGTAAGTTGCATAACCTGTTATACTCTTGAAATTAGATATTGCAATACTGATGGTGCACTCAAGGTTCCCTAGAAGGGCGTGACATCCCCTGTATGCATCAAAGGCAAACTAAGTAAAACACAGGATAGTGGTACTGATTGATCCCACATGGGAGACATAGTAATCCCCAGTCAGAGCTGTGAGGATTTTTTAAATTGCTCACACTTGCCAGCCCTGGTGGGAACATGAGAGGGAACCCCCTTATGTCCTTGTTTAAGAGGAGGCTCTGACTCTGGTGGCATCACAAAGCATTGAAATCATATGATATGATATAATGTGGAATTTGTAGCACACCTGTACACAAGTGTTTCTAGGTGTGTCAAGACAAGGAGTGGGAAACAAAGGGAGGACAAAACACGATCTTACTAGGCCTTGTGTCATTCAGATCACAAGAGGGCAGGGAAGAGGGAAGGAGAGAAGTGCCAGGGGGGGGGGGGGAGTGAAAGGGGGAAGTGCAGTTAACTATACAAGTGCAGCCAGTTGGTGGCTCATAAGTGCAGAGTGAAGGGACTGTAGGGTTGCAGATACAGACCCTTAAGTGCTGAGGAGACTGGAGGCAGTGCAAGGGCCACTGGACATGCAGGAGCCTGGGCCCGAGTTCGGAGGGTGACCAATTGACCAGTGCATGGAGCAGTCAGGTGCATCTGCAGGGGAGAGGAAGAGAGAAAGCGGAAGTGAAAAGGAAGTTCTTGAGTTGCTTCCGGACCGGAGGTGGTTCTGCTCAAGTTTGAGAGAGGCAGGCAGGGAGGGATGTTCAAGAAAGAGGCCCCAGCCGATGAAATAGATATGCCCCCGACTCTCTGCTTGGAGAAGCGTCTGACCCTCAGAGAGTTGGAGGTGGATGAGCAGAGAGCTAGAGAATTAAGATGTTTTGGAAGAGAAAGTTGGAGGTAGAGCGGTCCCAGGCCCCTGAAATCCTTGCGGACGATGCAGCGGGTCTTGAACTTGATCCTTGCAGCCACAGGGAGCCAGTGAAGAGATTTCAGAGCTGGGGAAATACGATCGCTGGGCTTGAGGCCAAGGACAAAGTCTTGCAGGCCTCTTTGGATAAGTTGTAAAAGTCGAAGAGCAGATCCTTAAGCCTTAAGGAGCACATTAACAGAGCCATCAACATGTAAACCACACCTCAGAATGAATAAGCAACACCTATCAAACCAGCTAGACTCAATCTGGAACACAGAACTAAGCATAAATGGTCTAGCCTAGGAATGTAGCACCAACCACAGGTGGAAAGAAGACAAATGTCCTCAATCAATTGAACAATTCCTCTTAGCTAATAAATTGGAGTGGATTGCACAGCTAAATAGGTTAACAAACATATATAATATACACCACACTTTTTCCAATTTGCCAACATGTTTCAGCCAAAAAGGGCTGACAATGTGGTAAAGTTCAAAAGAACAATGCCATGGTGAAGCATAAGAAAATACGGGCTTCTATAAATTAATGAACGCTCAGCCTCATTGTCTATCACTTTTCAATGAACACAATGAATGAGCTCTCAGTGGTCCTTGGCAAAAAGAAAAAAAAATGTAGTGTGGCGCCGAAAAAGACAGAGATTGCTTCAGTTTGGTCACAGAATGTGAACATTTTTGGAGAGTTTGCATTGAGCAAAGGAAGCCCCTGAACATGTGGGCGAACTGTAGGAGCTGTAGGAAGAACTCAGGCACAGATTTCAAAGCAAAGTTGTTGTAATGTCTAATGGTAACAGTAATGTTCCACCAGATTTTAGGTAATGGTTGTAACCCCTTTTGGAGTCTTATTGCACTCCATTGTGCATAGGTCTAATCAGTTCATGTGGTTATCCCACCTCTGCTTTTGCCACCATTTTAAGTGCACGTAATAACACTGCACCTAAACAAACAACCAGGCGTCCTTTTAGCAAATGAGTGGCCATGGTGTGATTATCTTGGCCCAGACAGAAAATGCACAAACTAAGTTAACTTTATAGATTGAGAAAAATGATCATGCATATTTAGCAAAGGAAAGGTGCCCAGTTAAAGTAGCCTATGAATGGAGACCCAATGGAAAAGTAATGTCTGATACTTATCATAGCGTCGAGTTTTTCGAAATGTTTTTATAGACCCTTCATGTAGCTAATCTACAGGTGAAAATTAAGTAATTTATTGGGGCACTAAAGGCCCTGTATAGGACTTTGGGTTACACCTCTTTGAAATGATGAAGTAGTAGGTAGATAAGACGTTAACTCAAGCATTGTAGGAAGCTGAGGATTGGGGTCTGAGCAAGGTTAATCACTTTGAGGCAATCAAAAATACATTTCTTAACTAATCCCTGGAGTTACACGTTCTACTGAAAATGTAATTGTGCAGTATGAGGCCAATATTAATTGGATGTAAGGTAAGATACTATTGAGAGATACACTAGTTATGTGGACATATGGAAAATGCAAGATGCACCTAGGTCCATACACCCTGCACTACCCACCCTACCTGAGACTGGGTGATCTGATCCCCACTGTTTCCTACCCTGGTTGCTTGTAGATCCCTTGCTGACACATTGCCTGCCATCCTCCCCCCCATGTTAGTTCCACACTCCCTCACCATGTAGTTTATCTGCTTCCCTCACCATGTTCTTCCCCATATGATTGTAAAGCATTCTTCTGCTTCTCTAAGCTAGGACCACGCTCAATAAAAACCCTAATAATAATAATAATAATAATAATAATAATAATAATAATAATAATAATGATAATAATAATAATAATAATGATAATGCTAATGATGATAACAATAATTATAATACAAGTGGCCACTGTGCAGAAATATTGTTGAAGATTTCTATGTCCTCGCAAAATGTGAGAAAGTACCTTTTTTAGTGATATGAGAAACATATTGTGAAAATGGTTAAAGGAGAGCTAATATAGAAAACCTTAGTCTATGCTGGTTGAGGTGAAACTGATCTTAAAAGCAACTGCACTCTCAGATTTATGGGTAGTACATTGGGTGGAGGTAGGCCAGATGTTTCCTGTAATCAGCAACTATTGAGAGTGTGAAGAATTCCCCTCACTTGAATCTGAAGCCAAATAAATAACAAAGGAATATGATTACCAGATTGCGATTAAATAAGGTTCATTTTAGAATTGGTGTGTAGAAGTGAAGACTATGCATATCTATCCGCAAATTGCTCTTGTGTGTTGGGGACAGGCAAGAATTCACTTTCTCTTTTTTTGTCCCTTCTATAGTATCCTATACCGGCTAGACCTCGTTTTATGGGCGGGACATTGTCTAAATGTTAGAGAAGCTCTGGCTTATCTTTTTAATTTGGATAATTAATCAATGGCAACATTTCTGTCTGTTACATGGTGGCTATCTTACACACATCTGGTGGCATACGCTCCTCTCACAGCAAATCAGCAACCTCAAGTCACAGCTCGTCCACAAAAAAAGGACCTGCAAATAATCCTTCTCTTGTCAGGCTCCCACCCTCTGGAACTCTATCTTTGCATCGCCTTTGAACGCCCCCACAATTCTTCAGTTCCGCAAATCTCTCAAAACGCGTCTTTTGTTTACAATGACTAATCCCAATGGATGCACAGACTGCAACTCACTGTACTGGGTAACTGTTAAAAGTTGCCAGCCCAAACGCTGGCTGCTGACACACGTCAAAGTCCTCCACTGCTCTGCAGGTAGGTGTGCACTTTAAACAATACAATAAAACAAGATCAAATAAAATAATAGATTACGGCTGATTTTCTAGGACCTTTTGGAAAGTCACTTGGTACATTTGTTGGACGCTGGCTATGTTTCTTGAATAGATGCTTTAGTTTTCTTTCGTATTGAGGATGTGTTGACATGATGCAATAGTGCTTCGTTTTTAACTTTATGTTATTGCTTATTGTTTTCACATGTTCATATGTTCTATTTTTTAGATGTGTGCGGTACATGGAAGATTCTTTCTGAAATAAAATTGATGATTTGTATGTGGGTGTTCAAAACCATAATTGTGTGGCACAGTAAATCGGGCGTTATTCTAAACACCCTTACCAGTGGCAGCCACCAAACTCACTTAAGGGCTAAGTTGGGAACGCGCTCAAAGGCTAAACGTTACCTAATAATCCCATTTCTCTTTATAGTCCTTGCTCAATGAAGAGCAACCCACTGGCAAGCTAAACAGAAAGTGAAAAAGAACTCTGTTCTGCACAAAAAAAACATGCTTTTCAGGAGCATGATCACCGGCAAACGCCTGGTTCTTCGAGGATGGAAAACTAGGATAGCTCCTTTAATTGATGACTGGGTTGAGGAGATGCACAAACTTTCTAAAATTGAAAAGGTGATTTACAAATTGAAGAACACATTGTCTGTGTGTGATAACATTTGGGGAAAGTTTAATGATCATGCTATTGATGTAGAATTGTCAATAAATTAATTTAAAAAAAGAAAAAGAACATACTTTTAAATCAATCCCCGTCTGAATAAAAATCTTTAAAGGGTCACCTGGCTGACAATGCCTTCTATTCCATCTGAGTATCAGGTAGGGTCCCCCAAAGCTTCAGATGATCTGGAGCCCTCCCCAAGTACAGAGAGCAACGTTTACAGGTAAGTTGAGTTCTTGTGATCATGCACCATAAGGCCGTTCAGAAGAAATAAGTGCTGAAGTTGCAGCTGGAATTCTGTTCTGCTCTGGGTCAAGCAACAGGCATTGTGATGTCACAACTCAAGTCTAAAAAGTTATAAAAATTGCAGTAGTGATGTCCTTTTCATTTAAGAGTTGAGTAGAGATTTCACTACTGTACTAATTAAGACAGGCTTGTATATGACTATGGAAGGCTGCCATGGTATATACATCTGATAAGCGGACACTAGAGCTAAGTGATGCTTGTGAAACTTCAAGGCTTGAACCTGAGTTGATTTTTTATTTGGAGGATGTTGTCCTATATCAGATGGTGTGAAAGATGACAGGAGGGTTGCCGCATCCTCAGATTTGAAGACACGCTTTTGTAAACTGTCTCGCAAGATTTCTGAATCACTTGGCAGTGATTTAAAGTGTCTAGTGACTCATATTGCAGGTTTTTCTATGGGGTCGATCCATGGCTCTAATCTCAAAATGTTTTGAGTCAATAGCACCATAAACTGGTTCAGAGCAATTTGAATCAACGTTAGCATTTAGACTGTTCGTATTACACTTTGTCTAGTGGTGTAGCTCAGTTGGATTAGAGACTCTTCCAGCCCATTGTCTCCTATAAATTCAAAGAGCCTTGCGTCAGCTCGCCCTACTTAAGTCAGTCGACGTTCAAATTCACCGTACTCCCCAGTTTACTTACACAATTATGTTTAAACAATCTTTAAAAAGTTTAAAAAAACACAAAATATAAAACTACAAAAATAAAAAGTGCATTTTATTCTAGGAGCAGAGCATATCACTAACAACACCTGAATTGTATTTCTGGCAGGGAACCGTACATTCAAATCAGAGATGTATATGGTGGAAATATGCAAACATATTATTTTGACAGACCACACAAGAAAAAGAGCCCAGAACACCTGAATATATTGTCTGGCATTGAACCACACAATCAGCCCAGTTAAATAAAAGGTGAAAACATGCATATATGATTTTTTTCTGAGAGACCACACAAGAAACTCAGCCGAGAACACTTGGATTATATTGGTAGGGAACAGAGCATTCAGCCGACAGAAAGAAAGGGTGGAAACATGCACACATATCTTTTTTCTCAGCGATCAGAAAAGAAATTCAGCCTGGAATATGCATTACACCCACCCATTAAACCCACCAAGTAAAGGGGGAAACGTACATTTTTCTGAAGTATTATTCAGTACATGGAAAATGAATAAACTGAAAACAAACACAATGCTAAAATGATGCTGGCAGTAAAAAAAAAAAAAAGTAGAATATCAGATATTTTAATGAGCAACAAATCATTGTTGCAACCTGCAAATAGTCCTCATAGTGAATTCAATTTCACTGACTTCCATTTCACAAGTCTATTCTATTCTACCCTATTCTATATCAATTTTGTGAAGCTCTACTTTTCCCGCAGGCCTCAAAGCGCTGACAAGTAACATACAACAGACAAGACAATCATTACAATATATTAAGACTGATTCAGATTCCAATCGATCGAAGGTTCTAAACACCTCTGCCGTCGAACAGACTGGTTTTAATAGCCTTTCTAAATTGGGCATTTGACGGCAATTGCCTAAGGGCAGTTGGGAGGTCATTCCTAACCTTCGGCCCCCAAGCATTGAAACTGAGGTCCCCGTACGACTTCAATCTGAAGCGTGGTTGTTGCAACAAATCTTTGTCATTAGACCGAAGAGTATGTCTAAAGGGTATCCAGGCATTGTTTCGAAAACATAGTTTTGAATGACAAAAGATTTTTTAAAAATGCATTTTTTTGTAGGTAAAGGTTTTTTTTTACTAAAATGGGTGTGAAGGGGTAAAAAAACAGGTGTTGGGGGGACCCCCCATTAAAAATGTTTCTATTTTTTTAACAAAATGCATTTTTTCGACACATTTTTATTCGAAACTTTGCAGTTCGAAAGTATGGCATTCAAAACTATCACTAGGAACCGTCTAAAGGCCAGTTTCTTAATACAATCTTGTAGGTACCGGGGCCAGAACATGTAAGGCATTTACGGACCAAACAATAGGCCTTAAACCTAACACTTTGGGCCGCAGGGAGCTAATCTAGCTTCCTTTGTCCCTTGGTCACATGATCTCTATGCCCAATCCCACAGACAGTACCTGTCAATAGTCCGTTGCAGTAATCCAATCTTGAGTTGATAGTTGCAGTGGCGATTAATGCCCAGTTTTCTTCTGTGAGATAGGGTCAAATCTTCCATAGTAAATGGATTGTATATGTGCAGCCAGAACATATGTATGCAACATGTTTGTCAAAATTAAGGTTACAATCACAGATCACTCCCAAGGTCTTAACTTGACTAGATACCTGGACAGTAGCCCCTCCAACTTGAAAGGCACTGTAGTGAGGGTCAAGGGACCTAAGCTTGGCCACAATGCCCACGATCAGGATCTCTGTCTTTTTGTCATTGAGGGCTAGGAAGTTGTCAGACATCCAGCCCTTAATGGCATGGACGACTTTGGAAATCAGTTCAGCATCTTCTTCATAGGAGCCTGTGAGTTCAAGGACTAGCTGTGTGTCATCTGCAAAATTTGCATAGCTGACTCCCATACTATCCAAGAGACCGAAAAATAGCTTGGACTAGATGTTGTATAGTAATGGGGACACACTAAAACCCTGAGGAACTCCGCAATTGAGGATGGCCTTCTCTGACTTACAGTCTCCATGCACTACCCTGGCCCTCGAGGACCCAGAAAGGAACGGAACCAATCAATGGCAGACTTTGAGCATCTACCCACTTCTATGAGCCTGTCCAGTAACCTCCCGTGATCAACAAGATTGAAGACGGCGGACAAGTCCAGCAGCAGCAGCATGGTCAATCTGCCTTTATCCACTATCCCAGCAAGCATAGATTTAACGTCTATGAGCGCAGTCTGCGTGCCATTGTTTTTCCAAAAACCAGATTGTCTACAGGACAGAATGCTTTTTTCCTTACCAAATGTATTGTATTCTGAGCAGGCAATTTTGTCTATGATTTTCAGCATAAAAGGCATGTTAGCTATTGGGCGAAAGGTAAAGGGGTCCTCCGGATCCAACCCCTCTTTTTTTCAAAAGAGCGGTGATCCAAACCTCCTTAATACCTTCAGGAACAGTCCCTACCAAAAGAGAACGGTTAACGATGGAAGTAATAGGAGATGCTATACTCGCAAAAAATTCCTTAAACATGATTGCAGGAAACATATCTCCCTTACAAGTTCAAGGCTTTAATTTTCCCACCGTTGACAATACATCCTCCACTGTAACCTGCTTAATGAAGAACACACCTTCCCTCATGGGTCTTGTTGCCACTAACGGTCTGGTTTTGTGCAACAGAGAAAATACCACTCATATTGTACTTGATGTGTGGGATACTATAATCTTTTGATGTTGTCTGACCTTAAGTGTAAAACCGTCATAGATTTTTTGGCACCATGCTTTGTTTACCTTTAACGGGTGTTTGGGTGCATTCCCTTTCAGCTCACCTAATATATTAAACAGCTCTCTAGTGCTAGATCTCTTTTGGGAGATTTCCGCCAGTTTCTTTCAGCAGCTCATTTGATGTGTCGAGCTGCTATAACATCTGAGGAAAACCAGTGGCAAGTGCTTGGATGTATATCTTTCCTTCCTTAGCTGGCTATATGTGGCGCTAGCCTGTCATAGGTCTGGTTAAAGATACTATGCAATTGAGATGTATAAGAGTCCAGCAAGCTAGATTCATCAATTACGGCGACTAATGGCGAACATATACGAGTAATGCCTCTTGGGTGACCCCACTAGCACATCTATGCATAGTCGATTTGATGTGTATGCTAGCCTTCTTTACCATGATATCTGGTGTACATATCAGATATTTTACCAAGAAAAAAGGCTGATCACTGTCTCAAGGATTCCATCCCCATACAATGATGCCAATCGTGTAGTTAACTGGTACAAAACTGAATGTGTCTCACTGCACAACAACACATAATTAAAAGAAAATATGCTAATAATCTTTGCTTTTAAATATGGATCTCCAAACCCTCAGGTCATCACCACCTGTGTCAAACCTCCCTCCCACAAAACTACTCTTGCTGTATTATCAGTTTCCCAAATGTTAAAAGCCTGCCTCCACAAAAAGCTACTGCCTATCTAAATGATGTACAAGCCAGGTGTTATTGTAGGGTGGCACAGAGTGTTGCTCAAAATGTCCCAGCTGGTGGAGTGTGTACCCAACTTCTCTGAGCAGAGAATAGAGAGGCCATCCCCACAATCATAAGGCAACACCAACGTCAACTTCCCCAGTGCTGTGTTGAGGACAGATGCTCCGTGGCACAGTAAGTTGGGAATTTGGAAAAGTGTTATTCTCGTGCTGCAGCTTGTGTGTACCTGCTCCCCCCTCCCTTTGTCCTGATTGCTTTCTTGTTTTTCCCCTACTAGTAAAGTCAAATCTAGGTGTGTTGTTTTGTGCTGTGCTCGAAAAACCTAGCCTTTTTCCTCTTCTAGGAAAGTCGAATCATGGTATCTTGTATCATGCCATGCTCGAAAAACTTTGCCTTTTTCCCCTTCTAGTAAAGTCGAATCTGGGTGTGTTGTATTGTGCTGTGCTCAAATGCTTAGTCCGCAACTTGGCCACATGTGCTCCCTTGTTTCTCTAGCCGCGTGCGGTGCCTCGCATCGTAAGTCCCTGCATCCTGCCCCCCCTCCTGTGTTTCACTTCCTTCGCCTCACATCTCAGCCCTTCCCTCTTTGAACTATTGTGTACTATTCTGAAACAGTCTAGTGCTCCACTGTTTTTCTGGCATTACTTTGCATTGCCTGCATTGTTAACATAGGTTCCGGTTCTGTTCTGTGCCTTGTTGACTGTATTGACTTTGTGTTTGCTCTCTTCAGTTCTTGACATTGTGTTACTATCAACTTTTTTCGGCAACACATTGCAATTGTCTGCATTGTTCTCTTCTAGGTTCCCTGCTGAACTCTGTGTTTGCTTTTGGTTCTGTACTACATCTTTAATCTCTACTTCCAGGTTGCCTGTTGTACTCTTTTATTTGCTGATAGTTCTGTACTGCATGTGATTAGTAGGTTTGTTGTTGTTCTTTGATGTGCCCTCTCCCTTTCCTGACCCCCTGTTCCTCCCTCCTGTCTGTCCCATCTGTGTCACCTTCCTCCCCCTCCCCAGCCTGGGCTCCCCTCTCCCTACCCCCCTAGCTCTTCCCCTATGATGCTCTCAGTCTCACCTAGTATTTGTAATTACTTTTCTAACAACTATACTATCCCACTCACTAAGTCTGGCAGGAAGAAGCTCGCAAGGCACATCCTGGTCTCCATCCCAGGCCTCCCTATCACTGATACCTATACCATTTCTTCCTCCAGACAGTCCCTTACTGACATACTCTTTTTCTTACCCACTACAGGTCTATGGACCCCTCATATTTTCTCTGTTCTCTCTCCTTTTTCTCTTCTCCCATTAATGGAAGCACTGGGTGGGAGACCCTCCTGGCCCCCTTCCAGTACACTAAGACCTTAATTAATGTCTACACAAATGGCACTGTCTTGGTCTACGGCCCACTTACCAATATTCTCCTCTTTGATAGATGCTTCCCGCGCATTATCAACTTTCTTTCCTCTCCTGCTATCCCTTCTTACCCCTCTCCGGCTCCTCTGCCGCCTTCTTCATTTGCGACCTCTTCAGCACCCTCTGCTGCTTCTAAGGCCACCCTGCTGCCTCCCCCCTCTGCCACCCCTTTGGCACTCTTTTCTCCCTCTCCGACTACCCTGCCTTCTCTTCCTTCCTCCTTTGCCCATCCTCATGCACCTCCAACACTTCTGCACGGTGTACCTCTGGCCTGTACCCCTCTCCGGAAGACCTTTACATGTGGCAACCTGCTCCACATCGCTACTCTCAACTCTCGTTCAGCTGTCAACCACTCCTCTGACATCTGCCAACTCAGGAAAGAGCTTGATTTGGATGTACTCGGTCTCACCGAGACTTGGTTCAAGGCCAGCTCAGTCACGTGTTTCAAGTCTCTCCTTCCCATGGCTACAAGATCCTATCCTAACCCAGAACCACCCATTCTGGTGGGAGTGTAGCCTTGATTTTCCTGGAGTGGATCCCTGCTTCTATCATTCCAATGCAGCACCACTCCTCCTTTGAATGCCTCCTCTGCAGGCTCTCTATCTCTCCTGGCCTCTTTTTCACTATGGCCACTATCGACAGGCCACCTGGCCAGGTCTCTCTCTTAATCTTTGAGTGGGCTGGCCTCTCCTCCTCGCTCCTTGCCTCTACCTCTCAAATTCACCTCCTCAGAGACTTGAACATCCACCTGGATGGTACCAGTCCTTCTTCAGGACTCTTTCACACACCTCTTTGATTTTCTCTCTCTCTCTCTCTCTCTCTCTCTCTCTGTCTCTCTCTTTCTCTCTATATTCTGCCCTCTGGCCCTACTCACTCTGCAGGGCACACCCTGGATGTTCTGCTGATCTTCTCAGACCTCTCCTTCTCTCACCCTCTCACCACTCCTCTCTCTTGGAGTGATCACTTTCTCCTTTCTTCCAACCTCTCTCTCTCTCTCTTCACTGCAGGTCAAGCTGGCTCCAACACTGCCACCTACCTTCTCGTAATCCGACCCATGAAGCGTGTATCATTTGAGGCCTTTGCTGCCATTTTCTTTCCTCCTCCTGAACCTTTGGCTGACTCACACCCTGACACAGCCCTTTCTAACCTTCATCTCTTTCTCTCTAACACTCTGGATGTCCTTACCACTGTCAAGAGGATCTGCTTGACATCCAAATCCAAGTGCAACTCTTGGTAGGATTTCGACATCGCTGCCCTTAAATGCAAGTGTAGGGTGGTGGAATGGAAGTGGAGGGAATCGGGGTGCACCCCCTGACAAACGGGCCTGCCACCTGCTCCAAAGGTAGTACAGACTTTCTGTCCTTTCTAAGAAGAGAGACTACATCCAAGCCTGCATCTCTG
This sequence comes from Ambystoma mexicanum, assembly GCF_040938575.1. Lineage (NCBI taxonomy): Eukaryota > Metazoa > Chordata > Amphibia > Caudata > Ambystomatidae > Ambystoma > Ambystoma mexicanum. Next base: position 406,134,065 of record NC_090931.1, on the reverse strand, counting down.
CAGCTTCTAACAACTCAGCCAAACTTTTCAAAATCTGCAAGGAGCTGGCCAATCCTGCTGCAGTCTCTACCTCTCCTGTTCCCTCCCAGGCCCTCTGCACAGCCTTGGCTTCTAGTTTCACTACTAAAACTCAGGACATCCTGTCCATGCTCTCTTCCTCTACCTCCTCTTCCACCTCCTCTACCACTCCTGGTCCATCTGAGGCCATCTCTCCTCTTCCTTTCTCCTCCTTTCCCTTGTTCACCACTGACAATTGTTTCTAGACAAGTCCAATCTTAGCAGGTTCTCCCCTGCTCATCCAGAACCATCGAGTACCACATCGGCACCCTTGCTCCAGCCTTGACCGATTTATGTGATCACTGCTTTGCCACTGGAACTTTACCCTCCCCTCTTAAGCACTCTCTTGTGCACCCCCTTCTAAAGAATCCCTCGGCCGTTCCTTTCTCTCGGGCTAACTGTCGCCCGATCTCCATCACTCCTTTCCTGGGCAAACTCTTGGAAAAGCTGCCCATCTCCCAGCTTAATCTAGATACTTAATTGGTTGGTTGCCGCCATGACCACCAGTCTGGCTTCACAGCTGCCAGAAACACATAAAATGATCACCCAAAGACCCTTGAAGACTTTTTCTCCAATATTGACTCTGATCTCCCGTCTGTACTTATTCTCCTTAACATATGCTGTGCTTTTGACAAAGTCAACCATGCATTCCTGCTCAACCGCCTCTGCAACAACTTTGGTATTGCTGATCTCACCCTGGACTGGTTGACCTCCTTTCTCCCACCCTCTCAGGTCCACCTGGGGTCTTTCTTGTCTTCTATCTCTCTCTCTACTTGAGGGGTTCCCCAGGGGTCTAACCTCTCTCCTTGGCTCTTCAACCACTAACTGGAACCTCTTGCCCACCACCTCGCTACTTTCTGCTCCAATTTCCAATGTTATGCAGATGACACTCAGTTCTCTTTCAGGCTCCCCTCAGCCATTTCTGCTTCTTCTCTCACACCAGACTGTCTGGCCACAATTCAGGAATGGTGTGCCACCAATGATCTCTGCCTTAATGTCAGAAATACTGGGATCCTCTTCATTGGGACACCCGCTCCCTCCTTTCCTCTCTCTCTATGGCTGCCCAATTTGAGCCCTTTTCCTGCTCCTTCCTGTGAGGCTAAGAACCTTGGTGCCATCTTCTACCCCACTCTCTCCTTCTCTCCTCACATCTCTGATGTCTCAAAGTAGTCAAACTATCAGCTGCACCTCCTCAGAGGTATTCTTTCTTTTCACACTTTCCCCAAGAAGGTCATTGTCTCCAGAGATCTGCTTCTCACTAAACTGGACTATTGCAACATCCCCCTTCACAATGTTCCTGCCTCTACTCTTCGACCTTTGCAACTTATCCAGAACAGGACTGCGAGATTTGTCCTTGGCCTCAAGCCCAGGGATCCTTTCCCTCCTGCTATGAAATCTCTTACCTGGCTGCAAGGATTATGTTCAAGACCATCTGCATCATCCACAAGGCTTTCTGGGGCCTCCAACTTTCTCTTCGCAAACATCTTCCTTCTCGAGCTCTCCGCTCATCCACCTCCAACTCTCTGAGGGTAAGACGCTTCTCCAAGCAGAGAGTTGGGGGCAGAACTATCTCCTCGGCTGGGGCCTCCCTCTGGAACAGCATCCCTGGCTCTCTCAAACTTGAGCAGAACCACCTCCGGTTCCGGAAGATACTCAAGACCTTCCTTTTCCCTTCACTTTCTCTCTTCCTCTTCCCTGCTGATGCACCTGACTGCTCCGTGCACTGGTCACCCTCTGAACTCGGGCCCAGGTTCCTGCATGTAGAGTTGCCCTTGTGCTCTCTCCGGGCTCCCGAGCACTTAACGGTCTGTATTTGCAACCCTACAATTCATTCTCTCTGCACTTATAAGCCACCCACAGGCTGCACTTGTGAGTTAACTGCATTTCCCCCTTCCCCTCCCATGGCACTTCTCCCCTTTTCTCTTCCCCGCACTTGAGCAATCTGAATGACATTAGGCCTAGTAAAATCGTTATTTTTTCCTCCCTTTGTTTCCCCCTCCATATCTTGTTGCGCCTAGAAATATTTGTGTACAGGCGTGTTACAAATGCTACATTATATCATATCATATCATGAAGTTTAAGCACGTGGCTCTTTACGTAGCCAGTGCGTTTGAACTTTTGGATTGAAAAATGTCATGAGTTCAACCTTGGTGTGAACTTTTTGAACGAAGTGAAATTCACATCTCTGATGTCTCAAAGTAGTCAAACTATTTGAAGTTTGAACAAATACATTCACCCATCACTGAGTCGATCTTTTTTTTCATTTTAGACATATTCTGTGTATTATAAAGTCGTACCAGGCAGTGGTGCAGAGGAGCAGCTGATTTTCCAATGTTGCGTGTGTGATCCCAATGCAATTAAAGGAAAAGTTACAGGATGTTGTAGGTGACCTGATTTGTAGGAAAGATTTCGCAGTCTCAGCCAGCATAGGTTTTCCGTAGGTTTTGTGAGACCTGTTTCACAGAGAGGCAGATGGGGTAACTCATGACGTCTTTCATTTGACTTCCAGTTATATGGAGCTTTGGATGGACACAGATTGGTGTTTCACGTCCCAGCCTTGCGTCCTTTCAGGTCAGTAATGGGTGTACCACGAGTACTGGTGAAGTGCAGTAAATAGCTCCGCGAATTAAGAACTTCAGGGGAGAGCAGTGGGTGGTTGGCAGGTTTGAATCCCTGTAGGTCGGATTGAGCCATTTATCCCTCCAAGGAGAGGTGTAATTGAGTTCCCTTGAATTTAAGATTAACACCTTTTCTTTCAGGAGGCTGTTAGCTATTTTTGTTCCATATAATGTGTTTCGGTGAGAGGCTCTGCCATGAAGTTCTTTATTTATTGGGAAGCAGTTCTGCTTTTTTTTTTTAACAGAGATCATTGCTAAGCCTGATAGCAGAGAGACAGAGCAAGCAGTCTCCAGTGTCCCAAATATTTGCAGCAAAGAACTGATAAGCAAAGCAGGTGCTGTGTTTTGTTTATGTTGCCTTCTGTGACTTTGTCCTCTAAAATCATCATTACAGTTCGCTGGGAGGATCGACTTTAGATTATATGTCAAAGCACAAGGCAATTATTATGTAGCAAACACGTTTATTTTATTTGCAAACAGCAGTAGCTCACACACACACTTCCACAATACCATTCAGCAGGAGTCACAGAGACGTCATTTCACCAAAATGCCAGGGGTAGCGGAAGTGACATCACACGACCCTTGACCCCTGATGACATCACAGGAAGTGATGTCATTTGACCCCACCCTGAAGTGATATCGCGGGAAGCGATGGAACACGACTTTTCACCCTTGACAAACAGGAAGCGGCATCACATAGCATTGTACACTACGAAAAATATGGTTATGACATCACTATAATGTGATGTACATTTCATACAAGAATGGATGGCCATATGTATCGTTAAGATCAGTGTGTATAGGCCCATATTACCAAATTTCTGTGAATGCAAGCAGACGTTCATTACCAAATGATAATGATGTGTTATTATTATATAGCACTTACGTTTAAGCATTTTATATCGAAAAATTATACTCACAATATCACCCAACTTATGTCGGTACTCATTTATCGACCTCAGAAGGATGAAAGGCTGAGTTGAGACGTTTAATAACAGACTAAATCAGTGACTCACCTCCTGAAGTGTGCCTGAAATAAACCTTTAATGAGTCTAGCAATTATTGTATCGAATTCGATAGACACATTATTTAGTATTCCTATTCGTTCTTATTTAGGGTCAGTGCTGAAAGTGTTAGACTTGTGGCACTGCTGATCTTCATTTTCTTCTTTTTTTAAGGGGCCTGAACAAGAAAACCAGTAGCCACTCCATAACTAAAGAGCCACATGGTGCTGGCCACAGCCCAGGAGCTTGCACTATAAAAAAAAAAAGTTTACTTTTTTAATTATTTGTCAATTTTTTAGAGGTCACAAGGGAGACCACAGAGTTCGTAAGGGAGACCTCAGAGGTCGCAATTGCGACCTCTGGTGACCGATAAATAATGTCCCTGAGGAGTCAGAGTCTATCTCCCTTTCCCCCAATCTCAAGTGTCCATTCTCCTTAAGACTGTCCGCCTGCAACTACAAATCATGTATTCCTACATCAAAGACATCGAGGCAACTATGCATACTCTTTACTTAGAGCGATGCAAGCGTTAAAGGCTTATGTGTGACTAATAAATAGAAAGTTTTAGTACTTGGTACATACTATATTGATAATTACAAGAAATAATCTAAATTAGGTCTTACGAAAGAATCACAACGCTAAAGTCCAGGCAGCAGGTGTTAGAAGAAGCACCTGGCGCTGTGCGCTGGTGTCTAGGCAGACAATGGAAGGCTTACTTATAGGCCTATCTGCTGGATAGAAATGGTGCAGTGTGCACTTCTTTCGAACCTAGGACTGTGAACGAATATTTGATTTACAGGTGAGCTTTGCAGCGCACTAACGCTGAATAGGGCCTCCATAGAGCCGCACAGTTCACCCAGGTTAGAAGAAAGCACCCGGCAAATCACAGAAGTGTTCAGTTGCAGGCAGATCAGAGCGCTCAGATGCAATGCTGATAGGGGACATAGTTGGATCCAATCTCAAGAAGCAGGTCAAGATTGAGAATAGATGAACATATTGTATATGAGTCGCATTCATGGTTCCTGGAATACTGATATAGCAATACAGTGAGAGAATTGGAGAACAGCACATTCAGGCCACTCCCAAAGATAGGTCAACTCATCTGAGGATATTCAGAGCAATGGCGATTGGTGAGGGGAATGTATTGACTACATTGACACCTTGATAGACAAGGCATTCAGGGAAGGTTTTCTCCTTCCTTGTGGACAATCCCACTAAGACTTTAGATTTCTCTCCCTGCAGAGGTTCTCTTCTGCCTCAGACTACCAGATACAATGCAGGGATAGAAGAGCCCACACTGGCAACATGTGAATTGATACACATTCCGGAAAGGCCCCTACAAAGAGAAAATACTTGACGCATGAGGCAACAGCATGCAGTGTCTTGCCACAGTCCACCAACCTAGTGCACAGTAGGAGATGGGACCATCATTATGAGAGGTGCTGCAAGAACGTACTAGACTCTCAGTATGGGAGGAGCATCAGAAACTCTATGAAAGAGCTAGATATCTACTAGTACTTGTGACAAATTAACTTCTTTCCTGCACGAGCACATGCCTTCGCACTTCCTCAAACCAATAGCCAACACAGAAATAAAGGTAAAACAGTCACAGTCCAGAGATATACCTGCTTCGCCATTTCTGTTAACATGGGCTGAGGGAAGGCGCAACTCTAAAGATGGGTCTGAATGTGATTCAGCAGTGACCCAAATGGCAAAGTATCACAGCACAAAATAAAGGGAATGTCCAATCAAGTTTGTATAAATGTTTATATGCTTTCATTAAACACACCATCTCCATGAAATCTAAATAGAAAAACTGTACAAAAAACCACACCAGTGGAAAGGACAGAGGATTCAAGAATAGAAAGATTGCAACACTCTTGGTGATAATACAGGGGTAGACAGGCAATTTCAATGACCACAATGTTTTTGTAAAAGGGAACATTTTAGGAGAGAGGTTCACGGGTGATCTAATCAGTCTCTAGGGCCCAAAATGGCCTAGAAGGCAGTTGTCAGTAAATAATACCTCCTTGGCAGTTCAATGGTGGTGAACCAGCTTTTTGGTGCTGTTCATACGGTTTGAGGTTGTTCATGTGCAGAGGTCACAGTGTCCTGGATGGGAAGAGGTGTCAAGCAGGGGTTGTACGGAGCTTGTGCAGTTTAAAGATGATGCAGGGAGAAGAGCAGATTGTGAGGGCCAAAGGAGTCGGATTGACGGTCAGTTTGAACAAGCTGGTGACCTGATACACCGGTCAGCAGGACGTGTTTCTAGAGGAGCAGCTGAATGTCTCTGCAGGAAGTCCTGCCCCTTTTCTGCCTATATGTTGAAAATCGGATTTTGTGACATGTGTAACACCAGTGATAGTGGCTATACCACAAAGAGCCTTTGAGACAAGGTATCCACTGAGAAAACCCTATGAGGTATCCCCAAAGAGATGATGGTCTACTGAGGGAGATCCCCGAAGAATTGTGAAGATGTGAAAAGGAAAGCATGGTGACGTCACAAGAAATTAGCGTGACACACTTAGAAGGATGACCAAGGAAGAGAATGCATAGACATTGTACAATCTGATGGTGAATTAAAGAATCGAGGAGACTTTTATGGTCGGAATGAAAATTGCTTGTGTGATGAAGCACTGTAGAAAATCCAAGCCGTTTTATACAGATGCTGTAACACAAGTAGACTAAGTAATCGCAAAGGCTAGCTGTACATAGTGAATAGACTGCAGGCGGTGCCACCAATATATATATATATACAATCTGGATATTCAATGTCATAACCTTAGTAAGCTCAACCCATGGAGAAAGGAGGATTGATAGCTATTAGTGTGTCAAGGTAGAGGAATAAGATGAAGCTTGAAGATGGACCAAAGGAGGATGTGCTGCCTGGTGTCAAAGGCTAAGGCAGCCAAAACAGGTTATCAGTCTTTGAACAACAGTGAATGTGAGTTGCAGAGGCATCCCTTGTTAAGTTTCAAAGAGAGAACACCATGAGTGCCAAGTTTCTTTATTCAAGACAAATGCTATGAAAGGGGCTGATTCACGGTCTCCTGTCACGTGAGTCCAGGATGGAAATGCAGTCCTGAACCTTGATAGGAACATGCTCACACTCTCTTACATTCCCAGAGAAGAAAATCTACTTCTAGTTCAAAGACAATCTCAATGGCAGAAGGCATGAGCAGTGAGAGATGATGGGCTAATTGGGTGGGGAGATGCGGTCAAGTCCACCCACCAGCACCTTGTGTACCAGCTTACGTGCTGCTAGTGAATCAAATGTTCCAGAAGGGTACAAGTGTGGCAGCCAATTGTGGAAGACCATATAGCAAAGGCCCTTATAATTTAAGAACTAATGATATGCTGTGTACCTGACTTGCACTAGGGTAGGGCCTGGGTTGTCCATCTGACTATAGAGACCCAAACACAATCCAATCCCTTATAGAAAGTATACTTAGATATTCCCCTTGAACCAACCACAATTCCTCATAGGTTTTTTTTTTTTAGTTTGCCACGTAGTATGACATCACATATGACAAGTTGTTGCTTTAAAAGTAATGTTGTTTATGAAATGCTTCGAGACTGTGCTGTGCGACGTGCATTGATGTCCGTTGTAACTCCCTGTTTTAGATAATTGAGAATAAAATAGAGACATTTTGCCAACTTCCTGAGTCTGTCTTATTATTTGGTGTAAGAGTTATTCTACATCCCATCCATCGTACAATGTGTTACCTCAATTAAAAGGACGTAAGGGTTCAGGTTCAATGAAAGCTTGAGATGATGCAGATTGTGAGAGCCACCAGGGTCGGTTAGATGGTGAGAAGATTGCAAAATTGCTGGTGACTGGATGTGCAGGTTCGGTTTGAGCAAGTTGATACAGCATCTGATGGGCTAAAAGCTCTACCAGGGTCAGTTTGACTGGGGATGCCAATCAGAAATGAAGTTGCTGGTGGAACGAGCAATGGTTTGGCAGTGGCAGATGCAACAAAGGAGTTTGCAATGACATGTTCAGCTAGCGCGGTGCAGCAGAAAACAGGTTTGAATGAACCATTTGAGTTAAAAAATCTTAGTGAGTGCCAAAGGCAGCTCCAGAGGAACTTGGTGGTTCAGAATGGCATCAACTCGGCTCGATGACAGTTTGACTGGTTTGATGCAAGCGAGCAGAGGGCTCTGGACTGTCTTAGTTCTGTGACTGCTGTCTCTCTCAGGGACAAGTTCAGTCCTTGTTCTCTGACTCCCAGCAAATGAGGCTTATGCATTCCTTAAGGGGTCCTTCAACAAGTTGAGGTCCTGACAGCAGTTTGACTGGCAGAGAGCCATGTCTTGTTCCAGCAGCAGGTTCACCCCCAATGTGCCCTGTTGATGGTTATGGAACAATGCGCTCTGTCTTGGACACTCAGTCTTCACATCACTGGTGGAGAGCTCTGGAAAGTCAATTCTCTCCTCAGAAGCCAATGACATCTCAAAAAAATCCAGAAGATGATCTGAAGAATTGGTTTGAGGCCCCTTATTTTAAATGAACAGGCCTTTGGACCTTGGACTAAAGTTCGCCTGCTTTAGGGGTACAATCGCTGTACTTGAAAGAAGTGCACTTTGTCCTTCTGACATCACACTGAAAGTGCTTTGCACCAGAGGAAGTGAAGGAGAAAGGAAGGAGAGAGAGAAAGGCAGAGACAGACAAGATGGTGGAAGTTTTCCCGCACCATACATAGCTTCTGTCTACACTTACATAGCCCCATTCCCTTCTCATTAGGATCAAGGGCCTTTAGAAATGAAGCACCCTGAAGTGATGCAACTATCTTTGAATGGGTGTGCTCCTTCAATGCCTGGGCTCAGGACAGCTTCCTGTAGAGTGCTTGACTTTGTCAGAGGGTATTACATATCCTCACAAAGAGATCAAAGACAAGGCCTGGCCCTTCAGTTTCTTGTCTTGTCATTTGGCAAGGCCTGCCTGGCGGGATAGAACACAAATAGTTTTCCAAAGCTGAGCTGGGTCACAGGAACTGCCACATGTGTGTTATGAAATTGCATGTGGTTGAAATGATCATGTGTAAGGCCATGCACATTGACCTAACTCAGGCATATCATATACTTCGAGATTACCCTTCTGCCATCATGGGCTACTTGTGGTCATCATAGTTTTTGTAACAGGTGCATATCCTACAGCTATCAGATGGGCAACAGTGACCACTGAACCTTATCTTTGCCACCAATAGAGCAAGTACTGCAGATCAGGAGACTGATTTAGCAGGGCTCAGATACACACCATGATTTTGGCATGGAGTTTATGAAAGGGGAATCTGATCAGTAGAGATTGATGGAATGGAATTTCATCCAATTCAAAAATCCCAGGGGTGTCACACCCTTGCCAGATGGAAGTTCATCACAACATTGTATTGGGAGCCTGAAAACGAAACTAAAATAATGCCCACCCCTCTAACTGAGAGATGATTTGGAGATGGGTTTCCTAAACCCATTGGATGCTGATGTTGTGACTGACCCAGATCCAGGTCTGCCTGGTCTGCAAGACTGTATAGGGGTCTCTATGGTTAACTCAGCCTATTTCACGCATCCTATTTACAGGGAATGGGGCCTAAAATATATGTGTTTTTGTTAAAATATGGAATGGATCTTTCCAAAGAGTTTATCAGACCCAGTCACCCTGCCAGACTAGATAACCTAAGGCACACTCATTAAAAAAACAGGGTCTGGAAAAAGAGGTACCAATTATTGATCATACAATAGATTAAAAGTTGTGCTCAGCCAATATAATGTTTCCTGGGTGACTTTAATAAAATAATCGTAGGAAGGGGAGACACGATTGCCGTGCAGCAATATGGTTGTGTCTTGAAAGAGCTCCCGAAGGTGACCTGGATATCCAGTCAAAGATATTCTCATCGACCAGCTTTCATTATATGGAAGACATGGGGCTCAAGCGGCTGACTTGCCATGAACATAGAGGAGCCGTCCAGCACTGTGGATAGAATGCACAAACAATAACAGCATGGAGGAATCTGAGCGTGTGGCAAAGCTAATTACAGGGGTGGCCAGCGTGGGAGAGGCAGCAGAGAACATACCTCGAGTAACCTCATGTGCAGCTCACTATCAGAGTGCCATTACATGCAGGAATGACCATTGTCGGCAATGACTCCAGGGAGCACAAATGATCCCGAAGTCCTTCGATGCCCTGAGATGCTGCAACACACTGAGAAACACAAGACATGTGAGCGGCGTGTGGCATACTGCAAAGCGGGTGGGAAGTTCCAGTTGGTAACTACACAGCACTCCAATGCTGCAGACCCCAGGCACATGGTGGGGGCGATGGCATACAGGGACCCACACAGAGTGTGTGACACCTGCACACAGAGGATGAAAAAACAGCCGAAGCGGAGCGGAGCGGATAGCAGCAACACAGCCAAGCCCACAATAGAGGAAGCAAACATCGAATGTGATGGTGGCGTAATCAGAAATATCCCCATTACCACCCCTGTCTCTTAAAACAAAACTGCGAGGTACAAGGGTTCCAGGAGTGGGAGTAGAAAGCAGAGACTGTTCAACCACAGCCACATTGGATTATGCAGGTGGGGGAAACAGCGATCAGGTGCCTGGGAGAACTACACTGGAAATACTGGCTGCTATGGGAATCCCCAAGAAACAATCAAGAATTGATCATTACACCATGCCAGGCACCCCACCAGAGACCAACACCACAAAACTCTCAGATGCTTTGGCACAAGATCTAACCATGCCAAATCAAATACTGCTGCCATTAAAGGACGCAAAGATACATTAGGCATGACAATAGACTCCCTGATTGCAAGTTAGAGATCTCAACAGTGCAAGGCAACATCAGGGAGGCAGGAAAGACAACACCAGGCAACTACAAAGTGAGGTTGCCCAACTTCAACAGAACATGAAGAAAGTAGTGGCAAAGAATGTCACTCTAGAAGGCTAGCTGTGATGTAATAACATACAAATACTTCCGGAGTCTACAGTAGTAGATAGGATGGAGACCTTCATTGAATGCCTATTGCTGGAAGTGCTCGATAACCGAGAAGCGTCACATTTATTCAAGGTTGAGCGGGCACATCGATCCCTGGGTCCCTGACCACCTCCTGGGGTCCCAGAGAGACCAAATGTAGGCTGCAAATTCAAATGGATCGAGGTGTGCTACTGAAAACCACCAGAGAGAAAGAAGAGCTGAATTACGTATCGGTCACAATCTAGATTTCTTAAGACTTCAGCCCTCAGGTGCACGAGATAAGGAAAATGTTCCATGAAACCAAAAATATATTAACCTGACATATGGTACGATATGCGATCTGAACTACCCCTCAAGCATGAAAGTCATATATGAAGGGAAATTGCAATTTTTTCATAGACCTGGGGGCCGCAGAGAGATGTGCTAAAGGGAAATTGATAGTGTTCCTCAATACTCATTCTTCCCCATGCCGATGGTCTGCATTTCAGCACTATAAATGCCGAAGAATATAGAGCAATGGTGGAAGCTCTTTCAAGAACCGGTGTGGATCGAACTATGTTGAATTGCCATCTAGCAAGGGCATGACAGGCCTGGCTTTTTCATTTTTAATAAGTAATAAAATGATGCAGGTAATTCCATCTCTGAAAGGGAAATGTGCTAATAAGATTCCTGTCATAAGCTCTGTGCCAAAAGAATTGTGTGCACTTGTGCCCTACTGCAACAGTATCCTGATTTGCAGCAACTGCTCTATCAGTGTCATAGAGCAGGTTCAGAGGTCAGAGGTGCCCTATTGACAGCTGCAGTGACATCCAAGTCTCTGCAGCTCAGGGCCTGCAACTAAAATGTGCACACATGTTACAAAAAATCTATATTTATGGATCTACTTCCTGGTGGCAGAATAATCTTTAAACATAGGCCATACCTGAGTTAGGATATGGTGGATGATGTTCCCATAGTTATTACAGTCATATCCAATTTGATTTTGCACGTGTCAGACCTGTGTGCCCAGTTGAGCTGTGGAAAGATTATGGCCCTCATTACGACCCAGGCGGTAAGTTACCGCCTGGGCCGTGACTTTACCACCATGGCGTAAACTACGTTTACGCCATGGTGGTTGGCGGACTTACCGCCCCATTCCGACCTTGGCAGGGCGGTAAGTCCCCAATCCCCATTTACCCTTCCCCATTCCCATTTTTGCCCCATAGGGCATAATGGGAGTGGGGAAGGCGTTAATTACGCCACCGTAAATTACGGTGGCGTAATTAACTCCATGGTCCCTTAGCGCCATGGATTTTAACACCTGGGGCCTCATTACGACCCTGGCGGTAAGGGGTTTACGCCAGCGTTAGCTGCGCCGACCCCTTACCGCCAATTACGAGGTCCCTTAGCGCCATGGCGCTTTTAACACCTGCTTTTAGCAGGTGTTAAAATCCATGACGCTAAGGGACCATGGAGTTAATTACGCCACCGTAATTTACGGTGGCGTAATTAACGCCTTCCCCACTCCCATTATGCCCTATGGGGCAAAAATGGGAATGGGGAAGGGTAAATGGGGATTGGGGACTTACCGCCCCCGCCAACCTCGGAATGGGGCGGTAAGTCCGCCAACCACCATGGCGTAAACGTAGTTTACGCCATGGTGGTAAAGTCACGGCCCAGGTGGTAACTTACCGCCTGGGTCGTAATGAGGCCCCTGCTAAAAGCAGGTGTTAAATCCGCCATGGCGCTAAGGGACCTCGTACTCAGGCGGTAAGGGTCGGCGCTGTTTACGCTGCCGTAAACCCCTTACCGCCTGGGTCGTAATGAGGCCCTATGTGTATTCCTCCCAGACACCGCCCAACCCTGTCCACCCCGTCCATTGTGTAAGGATGTAGGTGTACGAGACAAACACATGTTGATTGTCAAAGACTTTTATTAATATCAAAAGCAGGGGGTGGAGGAAATCCTAACTAAGCCTACATCTCAGAAGTGTTTCCCGGCCTCAACAAAACTAGCAAAGGAAACTCTATGTTTCAGAATATCCAAAGTATAGTTTGCTGTCCTGTGTCCAAATCCTACCCTATCTCTCACAAGCTAAACTTCACAAAAGGTTCAAATGTATTTCCAATCTACAGCCGACTTTGTAGCTCACAACCAAAAGTCCAAAAAGGTGTAATAAGCAAATACAAGTTCCACAATACTCAAAGGGGGTCATTACGACCCAGGCGCTAATTGCGCCAACTTTACCACCATGGTGTAAACTATGTTTACACCATGGTGGATGGCGGATTTACCGCCCCATTCCAAGGTGAGTGGGGCGGTAAATCCCCATTTCCCATTTTCCCTTCCCCATTCCCATTTTTGCCCCATAGGGCATAATGGGAGTGGGGAAGGCGCTAATTACGCCACCGTAAATTACGGTGGCGTAATTAGCATCATGGCAGGTTAGCGCCATGGATTTTAACGGCTGCTAACAGCAGCCGTTAAAATCAGAATAGGCGTTAAGGGTTAACGACGGCATTAACCCTTAACGCCTGGGTCGTAATGAGGCCCAAAGTGTTGATTCCACGGAGTCTTTCCATGTTATCCAATATTTTCTCTGTACCTGTAATGAGCAGGCCTTGCTCCTAGGCCATGCAACAAGGAAGAAATCGCCTGGACACTTTTACAAAACTGTCTTGAGGGTACCAGACCCTTGATGGACAGACTCAGATACTGGACCGAGATGAGAAATAATTACTTGGTTTTTCTCTCCCAAGCTATGTTGAGGGTCCCTGCCCCTTATCTCAGTACCCCCACCTTGGCCCACCCTCCCGCCAAGTTGGGTACTCAATGTTTTTAGATTCACAGTTCTCTTTCTCTATGTCTACACTTCCATCCACAGCCTTGGTTTACTCACCTGCTAAGGTCTCTGAGTGTCACTTGTATATGTAAAGTTCGTAGTTCTCTTCATTACTGATTGGAGAGTGTTTCACCAGCATCAGTCTTAGACTCTCTTCACTTGGTTACTCTCCCAGTTATCTTTGTCTGATCTTTCTTCAAGCCACAGCCTTGGTTTACTCCCCTGTCAAAGTATTTGGGTATCCTCTATGTTTGCAAAGCTCATATTCCCCTTTATTCCTAGTTGGGGTATGTCTTCTTTATGTGGGTCCCAGGCCCCCTTCACTTGGTTACTCACAATATTCTCATTGGCTGATCTATCTTTGATCCACAGCATTGATTTACTCTCCTGCCAAGGTCTGTGCATGTCACTAGTATATGCAAAGTTCATACTCCCATTTATTATTGGTCGGGGTATATCTTCCTGATGTGGGTCCAAGACCTCTTTCACCAGGTCACTCTGCCCCATGGGTATTCCCATGGGTATTCCCATGGGTATTCCTTCTGTCTTTCAGAGTGGTCTTCAAGCATTCTCTGGGTCTCCCCAACACTGGGAATAGCCACCCACGTACCACCCTTGTACCTGTAGGGTCTTGACCCTCTCCCTCCAGTTGTCTGCGGGTGTCCCATGTGCTTGTGCGGCTTTCTTGGCTCATCGGCACCTGCCCCGGGCTTCTGTGCATCTTGCCTGCAGCATGCCGGCAGTTTAGAGGCACTCCAGCAGCTTAGTTTACCGCTAGGTCTTTTCCCTCTCCTCCACAAGTGTGCTTCGCTCCTGGGTACCGTCTGCCTTCATGCTCTGCGGTCCTGTGCTTCCCTGGACACTCTGTCAGCTCCAACTGTGCTTCCATCCTGAGTACCATCTGTGTGTCTGTTCTGCGGTCCTGCTCATCCCTGGACACTCTCTCGGCTCCTGCTGTGCTGAAAACAAAAACACCATTGTTCCCTTCCCTCACTGCCTTGGAATGACAGCTGAAAAATAGGATCACTTGAAAGACTAGAACGTGCAAATGTGTTTGTGTCAGCGATCTGCATTACTCGGTGCCTCCTCCTCATCCCTGTAGTTCTTGTCTGAGACATGCTACAAAAATACATGAGGACATTGGGCCTCATTACGAGTTTGGAGGTAGCCATGCCGTTTTACAGGTCCTGAAAAATGGGAATTACCGGGCCATTCCGACCTTTGTGGGCCTGGTAATTCCTATTTTTGGGACCCGGACCCAGTACGTCCCCATTCACATTGAGCCCCAATAAGGCTCAATGGGAATGGGGAGAATGGTAACAACAGATTTGTTCATAACGGGACCATTGCTACCATCCTAGTCTGCTTGCGGGTGCCGGTATGCACGCCTGGTCAGACCATGCGTGCAGTCCGGCACCCATGAGCAAACTCGTAATGTTGCGGTCAGGTAAAAACGGCACTGGTAGCACTACATGCGCCATTGTTGCCTTACCGCAACACTTGAAATGAGGCCCATTGGGTTCTATGGGATTGGATGCATTTTGAGGGAAGATGGGAAGGTCTACAGTATACCACATTCCCCCAGGATAGTCAATATTCTCAAAGCGGTCTTCCCTCCGCTTGAGATCCTCCCGCTGAGTACCAACCTCAGGGTGACTGTCGGGTAGCGGCCTCATCTCCCTGGCCTCATGGAAAAGGGCTCCCCTATCTGAAGCAGTAACAATAGCTCGGGATTCATCAGAACTGACAGGACAGTAGCTTTGGGAAATGCTTCTCTTTCTTCCTTTGTAAAGGGCAGGTAAAAGCTTGTGGCTCAGTACAGCCACTCCACAGGTTGCTGGCCCAGGAACAGAAACCAAGAGACAAACCCATTCACAGAGAGCCAATCCTCACACCAGGGACTACATTTATAAATGCCTTTGATCCTATTGAGAAGGGGAGGGGCTGAGATAGGGGAGCCAGTGAGGGTTTTGTACAGTTTTGGGATGTTTCTGCCATCTTTATTCCCTCTGCCTCTCCTTCTCATTCCTGTCCTCTCTGCTTCTTCTGGAGCAAAGAACTTTGGATGTGACATCATAAGGACAAAGCCCACACATTTCACTAACAGGGATTGTACAATTAAAGAATATTAGCTTTAGTCCATTCCCCTTGGGACCTTGCCTATGAAAGAAGGGGTCTCCCACCACTTCTTTGAATCAACTTGGAAATCATCTTGAAAACATATTTGGCGCATCCCTTGAGAAGATTTTGCTCGACCTTTTTGAGAGAGCAGTCCTCCAGTTTTGAGGTGGAGGCAGGTGTTCCAAGGCACAGACCAGCTGTGTCCCCTAACCATCTCCAGTGACCATTGGGGGTAAACTCTGCAGCTGTACCATAAGAATGCCTCTCAACCAGACACCTTGTTGCCTAGGAGCTCACCATGTTGCAGATTACCTGTTAATTTATTTATTTATCTGTATTTTTATAGAGCTCCGAAACCCCTCAGGCATCAGGGCTCTGACATATGACATACACAAACACAGTACAATAATAACAATGATTAAGTTAAGAGGGCACATTAGCTAGAGCTAAAGAAACCAAGGCAATGTCAAGGCCATCAAACATCAAGAGCTGTAGGGCAAAAATCCAACATAAGTCTATCAATTCAGTACGATTCCCAGTTTAGTGGGGGAAAACGTGAGCTGTGCTGATTAAAGTCTGTTCATGTATTGAGGTAAACTGCTGGAGCCGCATCCCACGATAATGCAATCTGTATTATCACTATGAGACCACTTATCAATCTGGGTTCTACGCAGAACCTTTAGGTTTTGAGTTTGTACACAGTTGGTGCCTGATCTGGCATTAAGCCAGGCCAGGATTTTTTCTTCATAGCCTCCCTGGATTCAAAATTGTTTGGCCTATCAGCATTAGTAATAATAAAGTTTCTGGGGTCAAGGGCAAATCTCCTTAAACTGGGATCCAAGATATTGGCCTTTTCAGTTTTCCTTTGCCGTATATCCTTCAGAAGAGTAAGAGTTGCCGGAGGCACACCTTAGCGGGCACCCTATGAGACTCACTCGAGCCATCAACCCCCCCTGCTGAGCACAGGAGCGGGAGTGACAGTCGTCACCTGCAAGGACAGGTCTGCTTGCGTGGGCTCTATCAGATCTGTTTGACTGCACTGGTGAGTCACATTCAATGAGGGGGAAGTTTGTGAGCAATTTCCATTCTTTTTTGCTCAGAGAAGGTTGACTTTATCGGCATGTGTGCTGGTGAGGTAGGCATAATAGAGTTAACGGATTTCATCCACACTGGAAGTCTCCTGCATTTGTACAGGCCACAAGGTACCGCAGCAGCTGCTCTTGGAGAGGGCTCAACATCTCTGGTAACCCTGTGTCTGCCGTGCCCTTATCCAAACTCACGGCAGAATTGAGTCCTAACTGATCCCTGTGGATTCAAGTGGGTTAGCATGGAATGAGTCCCCTTCAATGTATAACCTTCTGCATTTTCTGCTTCTTGGATCTTGTTGGCAGCCCCATTTATCCCTCCTTTCTCAGTTAAGGAATTCACTACCATTAACTGCACATGCATAGAGGTTGTTGACCGAGGGCCTGCGTTATTGACCACAACCTTAGAATCATTAATGAGCTCTTTGCTACTAAGCAGCAGTTTGGAGCAAACAAACAGTTCTTGCTGGAGCTTCAATCTTTTCCTAGCACTCAGAGCTAGCACATCAGATATACGTTTGCTAATCCTGGACAGTGTCAGAAATGAAGATTCAGTACAAAGTTTCTCCCTACTCATGCCCCTGGGATGGGTACATAGGGAGCCTCGCCCTTGACTATGCGTAGTTTCCATTTCGGTAGTTGGAGCTGTGCAATTGCTCATGCCTGCCAACGACTACAGCCTTGTTACTGGCATAGCCCGAAGCTAGTTTGCTAGACTGCTAGACATGGTGACCTGCCCTAATGGGCCCCTGAAATAACTGGAAAAGCACCACCGGCATCAGCCGTTTACCCACCCGAGTAACCTGGTGCCGGCTGAAATAGACCAGTACCTTAATCCTCTTTGTTTTAATCTTAATCTCCATTCTCCACGTGGTCAGCCCATCAACTTGTATAGGAGTACGAGAACCGAGAGAAACAATCAATGGGCTGGAATCAACCCGGGGGCAGCGGGGATTTGAAGAAAGCACAGAGGCGTTATGAACACTGCGGCAGGCCCCACTGTAGGACTCAGCTCATCGCTGCTGTCCTCTCTACAATCTTCACCGCCATGACTGCAAACACTCTGTCGATCTTAGTAAAGCACCCTACCGTACATGTGCAGAAAGCGCATCAAGACGCACCACCTGACACAGCCGCCTCCGACAGCAGTCTGCTCCTCCACATGAGACAGCACTCCTGCTGTTGGTGTATGCCATACTCCCCAATCTTTGTGAGCCCAAGAAAAGGATTGACATTGGCCCCTGAGATGCTGGTGGGGGACTCAAAGCACCTGGAAGCCAGAACTGGTAAAGTCCCTGTTGTCGTAGAGGACCTGTACCGAGCCATGATTCAAGTGCGTTTCGCACTGAGCAATCTAGAAGGACCCATTGAAGCTGCCCTTTGTTATCCATTGTTCTCTGACCGCAATCCACTGTACAACTCCAATTGATGCTGCATTGCACCAGGAATAGTGCACCGTTGTTAGAACCAGGAAGTATAAATAAGGTAGTATGCACCCTTCTCTAGAAAGAACATGGCATGATAACCTGTTCTGTGGATTTTTCCACTTTGAGAGTCCGCAGCCATCGCTTTTAGTTCACTGCACTTTTCACAAAGGAGGAATAAACATTTGCATATCAGTCTTTGTCCCGCCCAGAAGGGCAGTCCAGCATCAAAATGCCAGGCAAACCTCCTTTGAACAAGAGCACCAACAGATACTCCATACATGTGTTTCAGCCTTGTTGGGCCTCATCAGTGAGGTGGAGCTGTGCCTCTCTGAGCACAGTGAGCATGGGGTCCACATCTCGGTTCCCCAAGGCGACTTAGGGTGACCAACCCCAAGTTCCTTACAAAAATACAAAAAAGGTAGCAGTCGCCCCTCTCTAGAAAGAACGTGGCATGATAGCCTTTTCTGTGTTTTCTTTTCCACCATGAAGTACTGCTGCCTGGCCTTACTCAAGCTGCCATCCAAAACACCAGCTTCTTCATTGGTGCTCCTATATGTCAATCGACCCAACCCTGGTGCTCATCGAACAGTGACCTCTAAGCCTCTCCATAGAATCAACTTGCCAGTCCATCCTGGTACCAGCTCACCCTCATCGAACGGCAACTGCCAACTGAACCTGGGAACCTCCTGATCTGAACAGCCGGAGTCGACAATTTGATGCTGCAGCCACCTTCCTTTCCACGCCAGTCTGCTGCTGGGCCATCGCGACAGCTGCATCCTCGACTCAAGCTGACACTGTGATCAATGCCAAGAAGTCTGGTTCGGCACTGCTGTACCACGAAAAACTGCAAAGAAGGTACTAGCGACTGCTAACTGCCCCCTTTGGTCCATTTATGGCCTCTATAGATTAGTTAGGTCACTTTGAAAGGTTTTCCCTCACAGGTTCATTTCCTTGTTCAGTGGCATTGTTGCTTTTTATTCCTTTCACCTCTGATTCATTACTAAGAGTGCTGGATCTGTTTGCTTTTTATATGTTCTTTCCCCGGGAGTGGGTATTGTATAGTGTTTTTTCTAGTTAATTATTATTGTACATGGTGTGTTTAATTAAAGCGTAGATATTTTTTATAAAACCTTGATTGGACATTCCTTTATTTTGGACTGGTATACTTTGCTCTATGGGTCGTTACTGAACCACATTCACAACTCTCTTAAGTGCATAGCCTTCCCTCTGCCCAGATTCACGCATAGGCCGTAGGAGATGTACCGGGTGAACTCTACCAAAAGTAACTCCCAGGAATCAAAGTAATCCAAAAAACAGAGCATACACCAAGCAAGAAGTAACAATGTGTCTTGGACCCAAACAACAGCAAGCACAGTTCAGACAGCCCTGTGGAACTGAACTGAATGAAGTGAGCAGTCAACCTCACTTCTTCCGCTATTTACCTCTCCCTACCCGCCACATTTTTCCCCTCTACCTTACCTCTCCATCCTTACCGCTTCATCGTAACACCCTCTCTGTTCCCTCCTCCTTCTCTTCCTCACCCCCTTCCTCCCTTACTTACCTCACAGGTTAATTGCCCTGACTACTGTTTTATTGGTTTGATTCATGTCTTGTAAATTGCTTCTACTGATATAAATGTCTTTGGGCCTCATTACACGGTAGGCGGTAAACCATGGCGCTATTAGCGCCATGGTTCATGCCGGTAATTTACCGGTACCGCCTTGGAGGAAAGGGGAATTACTGCCCTATTCCAAGGTTGGGAAGGCGGTAATTCCTCCTTCCTCCATTGCCTTTCCCCATTCCCATTTTTGCCCCTTAGGGCATAATGGGAATGGGGAAGGCGCTAATTACGGTACCGCAAATTGTGGTACCGTAATTAGCACCCCGGTCCCTTTGCAGGTTCGTTTTTTAACGCCTGCTAAAAGCAGGCGTTAATGTACCAACCCGCAAAGGGACCTCGTAGTAAGGCGGTTGGGGTTTACCGGTACCAGTAAAATACCGGTACCGGTAAACCCTTACCGCCTACCGTGTAATGAGGTCCTATGTATCTTGTTGTTATAATGTAAAGCACTTTGGATGAAAGCGCTTTATAAGCACAATAAATACAAATACAAATAGAAACATCACCCACTGCAGTTGAACATTTTCTATATCATTTTCCAAATGACCATACAAATGTTAGTTATATTTTTAAGGCAGGTCACAGGAGCTGATTGGTGGGACTATGTCATTCCCCTATATCAAAATATATGTTGAGTGACACTAATTGGACAATTGCCCTTTTGTCCGCAATTACATTATCACCCCTTGTAACATTACAAACCTTCATACATCACCCTGAAATTACGTGATTGTGCTAATAAGTCAAATACGCTTGTTTGTGATTGGTTGGCAATGCCCAATATACAAAATGGCTTTAGATGGCAAGGGGTGAGGCATCCACACTGAGTCGGACCAATGGTGTCCCACTTGGAAATCAATGTGGACAATGTACAATGTTGCACCCTAGGGATGCCAAACCTCTGCCCGCTGATTGGCTCCTCTTCCCATGCCCCATAACACCCACCCCAATGTTCTGCCCCCCAAGTTTCCTTCTCACTTGCTGCCAAGTGCAGTCAGAAAAACGATACCACACCATGTATGGAGTTTAATTAACCATATTTATTTTCCATTTCTCTGCCAATTCTCCTTGTATACCCGGGTGCCTAGCTCATTGGCCTCAAATGTATCTCTTACAGTTACTTTGCTGTGGCTGCATTCTCCTGGGAAACTTCAACATATGCACAATTTCAGCACACTATTTCTGCTGAATGCTCAAGAAATACATACTGCTTGTCACACAAAGCCTGCAACTCTATTATGATGAGCTGCCTGCAAGGAATGCTTTCTTAATGTTGGGCTGCAACAAAATGGCTTCTCTACTGTTCACATACTGCTCAAATGCCCCCTACCATGCACCCCCCATAACAGCGGGATGATTGATTGCTCAGGGGCAACGCATTGTGCTGGAAGCAAGACAACACAGCGCAACACAGATTTGAATCACAAATCAGCACTTACAAACCACTTGTTGATATTAAGCACATTATAAAAGAAGAATTTTAATGATAATTATAGCATCTTGCATCCTCACCCGGTGCCTGCTCTATACAATTACCCCATAGTATGCCCAAATCATCCACCCCTCATTCGTTATGCCATGGGACTTCTGACGCTATGCCTGCTTCTGTATCACCTAATTCAAGCAGTATTGCATTCAATGATGTCACCCACCATGCCACACTTGGCGTAACCATGTTACTTGTACAACTGGTACATGCGCCCCCCCACCCCCTGGCAGCATTGAATTTTGACCTTTATAACATTCCCTCCTCTGAGCGATCTATTGATTGGGACACTTTGGGCCAGCAACTCTTAGCTCTTTTCCTTTGGTATCCACACCCTTGATACCCTATGCAAACTCTCCCCTTGAGCCTAATACCCCTCCAGCGAGCAACCCATTATCATACATGCTTTCCCATCAGCAACCAATCTACCCAAAACTGCCTCATAGTTGTCTATATCCATGGGTAGCATTGTGACCATTCCTGGTGGACCATAGTCAGTCATTTATGTTTGTGTTTGTGTCTGTCGTACACGTGGTGTCATGCAGCGTCAACATTCAGGAGCATCATATTTTCTCACTTCCAAATTCTTAATCCTAATTGACATGCACTAAAGGTGATGAGCACACGAATAAGTATTGAGACAGTTATATTAAAATGTTTGCCAACCACAGGGGAACCCAGGAAAATAAGTGAGCCAGTAGTCAGATTTTACTCTGCTTGTTTCCTTTGTCGTAGTCTTATGGTGCTTATGTAAATCTTCACTAGCCTCTGTCAAAATTCAGTTTGCTGCATCGTTGGTGGGCACGAAAGTACTGCAGCTGCTTCCAATCTTCTTATACACCCTGCCGTCCATTGCTGTTAACAAAACCAACATGAACCTGTTCTGGAGGGCAACTAATATACTCTGACCCAGCTCTTCCCTCACAGCATTTATTCCTTTCTACATTGAATTTGCCAATTGGAATACTTCTTTATTGAACAACCTGTACTCTGGTGAAATAGCAACCAGTCTGTGCAATGGTTTTTGGGAATAGCATTTGTTGTGTCTTCAAATTCCCATCAACTTCAAGGATCGGGCTGGTCGTGTATCCACCCCTGTGCTCAATGCTTTATTAGTGTGTAAATCTTTATCCAATAGTGCAGGATGATTGTTGAATGGAATTCGTTCTGAATGGAGCACAGGGCTGTGTAGTGTGACTAGGTAACTTGTGCCTTCCCAATCTGGAGGGAGCAGGACACATGTCTGGGTCCTCTATGCCCACCATCTATCCATAATAACTGCAGTCCTGCTCCTCAGCACTGGGACATGCATCACCTTGGTACATCAGGTAATTGTCCCCAAATATATTGAGAAAGTGGATCTGAAACACAAAGAAAAATGTGTGAGTTCCTTTATATGCAACGATCCACGTTAGAGTATGCACATGTTTGTTCCAAACTGTGAGACAGCTGGTATTCATCTCGCTACATCCTCTTTAAACACTACCAGTCCTTCTGCCCTACATTGCAACATTCTCCCCTCCCATGTCCAATCAGGGAAGACAGACCCCTTGATGTGCATTGGTGGTTTCATATGGCACCACGGAATGCTGTGCTCTGTCTCATTGCGACAGTTTAATCTGCTGAGGGTCATGAACATTTGCTCCCCTTTATCAACCTCTTCTACCACATATTCTAATATATCGTATTTTGTGGCCTCTTTTTTCACCATTCTCATAATTTTACTTCATAACCTGGTGCTCTCTGAGTTGTCAATGTGCACTATGATTCTAGTATCGCAAAAAGATAATGCTCTGCATATAGCGTGACTGCGCAGCACATAATTATTTTTACTGATTCTTCAATGGCAAATACTGTTCCAACGAGTGCCTGTTTGCATGGGATGGGGCCTCATCTTACTGGGTCTAAGAGACCACTCTAGTAGTCCAGATATTTGTGTGCCTGTGGCTTCTTTACGTGAGGACTGCCATCATCACTGTGCCATCAGAATGTGAACACAGAAAGAATTTGTTTTCATAATTTGGGGTTGCTAAAACTAGTGCATACCATAGCCTCAACTAAAATAAATTTGGTTTCATAGTGACCATATAGCTTAAGAGACATCGATCCACTTCCAAATGTATCAGAGCATTAGATGTACCCCTGCAGAGCAAAAGAATGTTCTTCAAAAAAGTATTTTCTCTTATCCCAATGCCAGAGAAATTAGCACATCCCCGGAGTTCCAACCTGAAAAAGGCTGCAGTAGTAGCTTCCTTTATTACAATTCAACAGCTGGCCTGATCACTCCCCTACCATGCTGGCTAAAGAATGCCCTTGTTAAAACGAGTGCATATCATAACCTCAACTAAAATTGGTTTCATAGTGACCATATAGCTTATGAGACATATATCCACTTCCAAATGTATCAGAGCATTAGGTCCCCCCCCCGGAGTGCAAAAGAATGCTCTTCAAAAAAGTGTTTTCTATCATCCTACCGGAAAAGGGCTGTAGTAGTAGCTTGCTTTTTGTACAATTCAACAGCTGGCCTGATCGCTCTCCTACCATGCTGGCTAAAGAATGCCCTTGCTGTACTACTATATTTTTCCAGGGAGAGAGAAGCCTTATCCACCTGCACCACCCATCACCCATTCTCCTGAAAACCAGTCCGCAGATAATGCTAAGACTTCATTTGTTCTAGTCTACGCTTAGCAACTCTAACCTCAATAATCTGCTGTTTGGCATACTTGGGTAAAAAACAATATACTAAGTCTTGTCAACATTTAAGGACAATGGGCCTCATTATGCATTTGCCGGTCCGGAAGCAAGGATGCCGGTAAACTCACTAGCACCCTGGTTCCCGGATCGGCAATCTCCAAGTCTGCCTGCCATAGCCGCTGTGCCCGACAGGTCTGATCGTGCCGGGTGCAGTGGCCATGGTAGACAGAACCGTCATGGGAGCACCAGCACCTGTTGGACTCTATGGGAATGGGGACTTACATTTATCAGTGCCTGCCTTACCGTGCCGCCAGACTCGTAATGAGCCGGTGACACTGGGAAGTCAGGCGCCAGTAAATTATAACAAGTCCAGCGGCAACCCTTACTGCCAGACTCGTAATGAAGCCCGATATTAGCACCCCACATTTCCTAGAGAAGACCATGGAGTCTCTAAGATCCTGCGACGAGGTTGACAGTAAGAGTGCATCATCTACAAAAAACAGTGCATAGTACTTTGCCAGTCCCAGCTTTGGGGGGTCTAGGCCTTCCACACAAAGGGTAGAAATAACTTCTTTGATGTAAATAGAGAACAAAAGACATTCCAGGACACACCTTTTCCTCACTCCTCTCATGACATTAAACTGGGGTGTGACCTTTCCCGCCAGCCCATGGCAAACCACTGTCCTATTGTTACTATATAACAAGAAAATTGGTAGTACCAGGGAATCCGGCATGTTCCTCCTGGTCTAGACCTTTCACAAAGGTTCTTGTGGCACAGCATCAAATGCCGTCTTGAGATCTACAAAGATGGCATATAATTTGGTCTTTCATAAAATGGTGTACTTCTGAATAATTACAAACAGTTGGAAACTCTGATCAACCGTTCCCTTCTCCTTTTGAAATCCTGTCAGCAGGGTGCTAATAATGGAATTTCCAATACCCAAGACTGAACTCACTCAAGAATAACAAAGCAAATATTTTCCCAGACCCATTCAATAAAGGGATGGGCCAATAGTTAGCTGGCTTGTCTTTGCGCCTTTTTCATAAATTGACAGAGTTTCAGCATGCCTACATGACTCCGGAACCCTGTTTGTTTCAAGACAGACCATAACGATTCTCCACAAAACAGGTGCCCAGATACATATTTCATCTTTAAAGATGTGAGTTGGCAGCCTGTCTGGGCGTGAGGCTTTCCAGCACTTCTGTAGTTCATTTGAACTTGCAACCTTGTCTATGTCAATTGCAAACCTCTCAAATGTCTGGACAAGATGGTCACAGGTAGATTCTAGTTCTCCATGTTCCTCACCCACTCGTAAAGACTGATGAAATTACTAAGCCAGGCCTCTGCAGTGATATTACAGTGAAATTCCTAGCCCCATTAGCATCAATGCCCAAGACTAATTTCCAAAAGGTGCGGCTATCTCCACTGTTGTCCGCATTCACAAGACAATTCCATTTACAGCTAAGATAAGCATCTTTCTTTGTTTTAAAAAAATCTTGTACCTCACTCTGTTGGATCAAAGGGCCAGCTCATACACAGTTGAACCTGCTGCCAGGCTTTCTACGACCATCCGATTGGCTAGCCGACAGTCATCATCATGCCATTCTGATTTTACTAATGCATGCTTTTTGACTGATTTGCATGGTAGGGTAACCAAAGGGAGAACTACAACAGTTATTCTTTTGAATTTGGATAGGATCTCCTTGTCTTGGATCACTCCCATGTAAATTCTATCTAAATTAGGGAGGATAGCCTCATATAGCTTAGACTTAGTATCTCGTTCCAGCACATTGGCCCATTTGGCAGGCTTACGTTCATGTCCAACAATGTTCAGTGCTTGATTGCTTGGGGTAGTCTTGCAGCCTGAGTAATAGGAGTACCATATGGAAAAGGTTATAACTAGTGGCCTACGGTCACTATCATAAATATCTAAAACATGCAAGTCAATAACCCTTTTCCAGTCTCTAACATCCACACAAATATAATCAGTCAGGGTGGAACCCATGGGCCCAAAAAACGGTTTCCTAGCAGGCTTATCTCCAAGGTGCTCATTGCATGGCCTTAACTCAAGTGCATATAGGACAATAGCTAACTGATGTGTCCTTTTAGGGTTTTTCTGCAATTAAGGATGGTATATCCCAGGCCTCATATTGGATACCCACTAGGTACAATAGTGGTTCAATCTATAAATTAAAGTCCCCAATGACCAATACATGTGTACTGGCCAGGTCTGAACCATCCCAAGAGAGTATCAAATTGTGGATCCTATTTTGTACCAACATTGAGTTAGGCCTGTTGTATACATTAAACAACAAAAGACAATGGCCATCACTAGTATATGCTACCACATGTTGGAGACCAGGCAGGTCTGTTGTAAGGGGCTCTACATGCCATTTTAAGATGGAATGGACCCAGATTAGCAAACCACACTGGGACGTCCTCTTGCAACTTTTTGTGCCATCATCTGAAAGGATTGGTACCTCTGCATGTCCACCTGATCCACAGCCCACGTCGCCTGAAGGAAGATGTTCCCTAATTAAGTCACTCTAACTCAGGGTGGACACGTGTTTCAAAGCACCCACTATATTTAATGAAAGGATTTTACATGGCTGATTCCCACCATCCTCCCGCTTATTCCGATTCTGACAATCCAATAATTCCTGGTCACTTTTAATGCTCAGCTGATATGCAGGGTCTGCCCTAGCATTACAAATAACTCCAGTACGGCAATCACACTAGTACAAGGGCATCCCCCAACCCCACCTGCTGCTTAGTAAGATCCCAAATTATTCTTGTTGGTTGAGTTGAATGCTTACAAACGTATACCTTGGGGAGGGTAGGTTTGAAAGTCAATGGTCAGAAGGCCTTCCACAACTGCCCATTAGCCAAGAAAACACAAATGGAATAGAATGGGCTATCAGTAGACCTCATACACATTACAATATCCTCTCTGATGATTCAATTGCACCCCATGACATGTCTAATATAGTGGGTGTATTTGTTCACCAGAGAGGTTTGGGACTCAGATGTCCCTGGAGACAACGTAGGGACACCATGCATAACAACCAAAGGGGGTTAATTCCTTATTGGCCCCCTGCCTCCCAGTTTGCTTGACCCACACAATCATTTTCCCCAGACCAGGTATGGACCGACTTGAGTCTACGTATTCCCTCTTTGTTTATACTCATACGAGTGTTTATAACAGCAATAATAGCTCCCATTTTAACTCAGGGTTATCTGCCCCCTTAAAAGGGACAGACTTCAATACCACCGGGCCACATGGTTTGGCAAGAACATCTGGCTGTCCATTGCAAGCTAGGGCCAGCTGCCTCTGCTGGTCAACACTTGTGTTTACATTTGTTGCAAACTCCTGGGGTCCCCCTGTCTGAGGGGCTATATTAACTAGTCTAAGTCTCTCCAAGGAGTGCATTCAGAGTACCAAAGTTTACATAGTGATTTTCAGTGATCTGACCTCACTTCTCAGTTCCTGAAAAGCACTGACAGATCTATCGTGCTTTAAGAGACCATTTAATTACTTTAACTCACATAAGATAATATTAAGCCGGCCAGTAGTTACAGAGCTTTGGCCAGCCGATTCCACTACAGCCTCAGCACCCTGATTCTCATTGCCATTTTTCCTCTCCCCTCCCTAGGCATGTCACTCTTCTTAATATACTTCATTACTTCTGTCTTCATTTTTCCCTGGAACCTTGTATCACCCACATCTGGCCCTCACCCTGCTCATGGCCTTGTCCCTGCTCGCCTAGGGAGGAAAAGTATTCCTGGTGGGCACAAAGGGGTTAACCACCACTCTCACTGACTCTCCTGTCTCACACGTAAATGAAACCTCCAATCCTCCATCTCCTTGGTGTCATCGGTTATTAACACACAATCTGCCCTCCCAATTGAGCCTTTTTCTATTTAAAAAACATCCAGGGATCGGTAGGTGACTAGTGGTCCATGACTCCCCCTTCCCTCATCAGAGTAAACCTCTATAACGCTGCCAACATTAGGGGCATTAATAGCAGAACTAAAAGTGGTTGGACCCAAAATACTTGCTTGCAATAAAACCTTTCT
Organism: Ambystoma mexicanum; assembly: GCF_040938575.1. Classification (NCBI taxonomy): domain Eukaryota; kingdom Metazoa; phylum Chordata; class Amphibia; order Caudata; family Ambystomatidae; genus Ambystoma; species Ambystoma mexicanum. Next base: position 406,106,077 of record NC_090931.1, on the reverse strand, counting down.
CCCTTCCTCCTGACCCTTGCACTTTCCCACCTCATACTCCCCAAGAGAGTTCTTGGTTTGCTTCATACAGCCAAAAATGCAACCTATACTAGCACAGCCTACTATGCCCCACACTTACACCTGTATGCAATAAAATCACAAACATCTTCCCAACCACACAGTTTGCACCAGCACCAACACTATGGCCCTCATTACGACCCTGGCGGAAATCAACCGACCGGACCGCCATAGCGTAAATAGCGTTTCCGCCATTGCACGACGGAGCAAAGTGCGGCTCATTCCGACCCATCGGGCACGAGCACCACGCCATGGCGGAAGTGCAAAGTCCGCGATGGCGGAGATGACCCCAAAACGGCCCACACCGCCGCCGTACGGCGCCCTAGGTGCAATACCGCCACCCATCTTAGCGGACACCGCAGTGAGCGCCAACCGGAAAGTACGGTGACCGGAAATATACGGAAACGGAAGTAAAAGCATGGTCCCGGAACGGGAAACATCACGCCGTACACCTATAAAACCACAAATTCCACACAATCATTAAAAATACTACCCTGAGACACATCCCAACCCGTCATCCACCCTAGTGAAACCAAGAAAAATGGGAAAAGTAGCGAAGAAAGCGTGCGACCGCAAGCGGCAGGTCCACTTCTCCCATGAGGAACTCACCGTGCTCACAGAGACCCTCCAGGAGAATGCTGCCGCCGTCTTCTCCACGCAAATGACCAGGACGGCACTTGCGAACAAGAAGGCCATATGGGCCCTGGTGGCACAGCGGGTAAGTGCGGTGGGGACCGCACCCCGCAACCCACAGCAATGCAGAAAGCGATGGGACGACCTGCGGATACGCGTCCGTAGCATACTTTCTGCCAACCGCAACATTGCCACAGCTACCGGGGGAGGATCGGAATCACCCATCAAGTTGACCCCCTGGGAAGAAATCTGTGCCTCCACCATTGGAATGGAGAGCATAGAGGGAGTCGGAGGGATGGAGAAAGGAGTGCAGACATCCGAAGAATCAGGTAGGTGTCCCAAATAAAACAATGCCAAAACCACAATGTCCAATCATGTGAAGTACCACGTGTCCACATAGTGCAACAGTAACACATGTCCAGGAGAACGTCCACATACATAGGCCTGATAGCACACTTTAAAACTCACATCAAATACATAAATAATTAAAAATCCTAAAAACACCCTCTACACGTGCAGCAGGCACACCCTAACTGCAGGCTGCAAAACAACTGCACCCTCACTCCACACACAAATGAAACCACCTCCAAGGCCCCGACCCAAATCACCCTCAGGTACCACCCCAATGCATGTGATACATTGCCATTCCAATTCCCACAGACCCATTAATAACGCTCGCCCTCCTTTACTCCACCACAGGGTCCGATCCAAACGACGAGCTCCAGGACACCCCTACCAGCACACCTGCAAAGAGGGCCAAGACCAACGGCCAAAGACCCTCCACCTCAGCTGCACGCATCAAGACACGGAAGCAGCACAAATCAAGTGGCAGCACAGAGGAGGGAACTCCAACAGGCACCCCAGCAGCCAGCATGCCCACAACAGCACCACCACAGGTCCCCCCAATGGATGCCACAGTAGGCACTGCTTCTGGTGGCAGCAGCACCATAGGTGACACTGCATTAATGGCAGCATGCTCCGACACAGAAAACGGGGATGTCGAAGTTAGATCCATCCATGACCTGTCTCAATCCCCCCTGTCTGTTCCATCCCGTACACCATGAGGATACCACGCAGGGGCACCCACAAGACGACGACTGGCCATCCCCCACAAGCCCTGTGGCAAGGCAACATGAGGTGATCAGCCACTCTGTGACACCACCGCAAATGGCCATGGCCCAGCAGAGGCAACAGTCCCTCGACCAGGTAATCGTGCAACAGCAGCAACTGGCCACGCTCCTCAAGGACCATGCCGATGAATGTGGGGGCACTAAGGCAGACATAGAAACATCAACTGAGACACTTAGGGCAGAAATGGAGAGAAGTACAGAGACACTAAGGGCACAAATGGAGAGTAGCACCGAGAGCCTGAGAGTACAAATGGAGAGTAGCACCGAGAGCCTGAGAGTACAAATGGAGAGAAGCACCGAGAGCCTGAGGGGGGAACTGCATGCGACGTCCAAAGACGTATGCGCCGAACTTGCCGCAGTGCGCCGTGTGCTCACTGAGCTCTCACAAACCCTTAGGGACATGCATGGACGTGAGCAGGCAGAGACATCATCCGTTGCAAGTTCCGTCCAGGGCAGCCCCCAACGTAGATCTGGGAGGAACCTGCGCTCCACAGGCAGGGGTGCCCCTGATACCCGGAGAGGGGGCTTAATAGCGACTGCCCACTGACAATGAGCATCTTTGGACACTGGTGTTCGGGGGGGAGGTAGGAGGGTGGAGGGGGTGTGTTGGGCTCACTTGGGTGGCGGGTCGATAGGGTGTTTAACATGATATCACATATGCCATAAACAATGCACGATCATCCAATGAGATGTGTGGACATTGATCTTTGTGTACGAGGCCATTATAGGCGTTCAGTCCATATTGTGCATGTTCCAGACACACACAGTGCCACGAGTCCCGTGTCCATGTATCAGCCACCAGGCGTGAGTGCTAGAAGCATGCATCTATGAGATGCTGACGAATGTCACGGCCCTCCTGTGCCTCGCGGACTCCTTGAGGTGCTGCCACATCCCCACCCTCATCATGACCATCTTCAGGTGCTTGCAGTTCTGCGTCAGGGGGCATGGGCACATTTCTACGTACGCACATGTTGTGGAGCATGACACATGCCATGACCATCTTTGCAACCTTCACATGGCGGTACAGGAGTGCCCCGCCAGACCTGCTGAGGCAGCGGAAACGAGTCTTCAGTAGGCCGAATGCCTGTTCTATGACTACACGGGTACATGAGTGGGCATGGTTGTAGTCCTCCTCATGCTGGTCCCGTGGGTTCCGGAATGGTGTGAGGAGCCATCTCTTCAGTGGATACCCGGCATCACCTGTATGTGGACAATAAAGGAATTTTGAGGAATGCCATTGCTACGTACGCACCCCCCCCCTTACTGCCAGGTCATTGCCGCATCACATACCCCACATCATCATGCATGAAATGAGACTCACCGAGTAGCCAGGATCTGTTCCCTGCGTGTCGCTCCATGCAGCGTGGTATTGTAGAGTTCCTCAAGACCATAGAATCATGGGTTGATCCAGGGAATCGGGCACAACAATGTGTAATGATCCTGTTGGAGTCACACACCATTTGTACATTCAGAGAATGAAATTGTTTTCGGTTGCGGTACTGGGCCTCCATGGCATGTGGGACGACCAATTCCACATGGGTGCAGTCGATGGCACCAATGCAACCCGGTATGCCGGCAAGTGCATGGAATCCCACTTTTGTGTTGGTAATTTCCTGCTCCGAGCGTGGTAGAGAGATGTAGTCGTCTGCGTGCTGCAGGAGGGCATCGAGCACTTGCAATAGTGTCCGTGAAAACAGTGGCTGTGATATGCCATGCAACTGTCCGACTGTGTGCTGGTAGGTGCCTGTGGCCAGGAAGTGGAGTACAGACACCACCTTCAGTAGGGGTGGGATGGCGGTTGGGCTATCTACCATGCTGACAAGGTCAGCCTGTGTCATGTCCACAATGGCGGTTATGGTGTCCCGGTCCAAACGGTAGAGGGTGTGGATCTGCTCATCAGTGAGGTTGAACGGATGTGCTCGGAGGCGTGGGATTGCGGGCTGCCTGCGTGGTGGTAGTGGCTGTGCTGGCGGCCCTTGCTGGCCCTGCCTTGCCCTCCTCCTCCTCCTGCGTCTCCTCCGTGCGGCCGGTTGTAGTTGGTGTTCGTCTTCTTCTTGAAGTTGGAGTACTTGCAGTGCTATCAGGTCCCCCAGGGCCAACATAGCTAGTCCTGCCGGTAGCATTTCGGAGTGGGTGTGGTTGTGGGAGGAGACTGGGTGTGCAATTTATGTGTTTTCAGGCTGTATGGCCTCCACCTGTGGTGATTCATTCCACCTGTGCAAGCTGCTCTCCCCTTTGGGCGAGCACGTCCCGCACACAACGCTACAATTCGACGATTGGCATCTTGCTATTACAATCATGTATTTGTACCCGATGGCAGTGTAACATTGGTTGATATGTTCATTCGGCTATGGTCCCATTGTTTCACATACTATCTTTGCAGTCGCGAACAGACTTGTGAAGGGTCAGTGGAACGTAGTACTCAAGCAACGGTGGACCCTCATGCAACACTGTACCGAGGTTCACCGACGGGCGGGGCGTCCCATTTGTGAGTGAAGGCAGTTGCCATTTTCACACACAGCCGCACTAGATGGATTAATTTGTGATTTCAAGCGGCCACAGATGCCTTTTCGACGTGATGTTGCAAATGAGGAATTCGAAGGGCGGCGCTTTCGGTTTTCAGCTAGCGGCGAGGAGATGCCCACAGGTCTGACTGCAAATATAACGTTCTATTGTTCAATGTCCTTGGGACAGGGGCCATGGCGAGGATGCAATGATTGATATGAATAGTTTGGGATGCGCAATAGCGAAGTAGGCGATAAGGCCGGACGTTCCCAAATACATGTTACTTCACAACACTGGAATTACGGGCTGGGGCACAGTGGATTTTGCAGGCTGCATAACGCACAGACTCAATGGAAATTTCACATGTTATGTGAGTATGGAAACAGGCGTTTTCATTACGGGATGAGGGAATGATGTATGGATGCATGGACAGATGATTTGATACAGAGTTTGCCATGTACAGGGCTTCTTGGAATCTATCCGCCTCCCCTGCGCTATGTGGTGCAGGGCTGCCATAGTGGGACCATCGTCTATCTGGCCTTGTTGAGCCCTCCCTGTCTCGACGCGCCTTCAGACACTTGTGTCTATGCACTTTACCAATCCCATCTGATGGATTCTGTTTTAACAGACGCATGCACAGGTACACTCGTTTGTGATAGTGTTTTCACCTCGATATAGATAGTTATGATTCGCAAGTGGTTTTTGGGTGGTGATGATCCTTTGGAGTGGGCTAGCATGCATATGGCTGTGGATTTGGTGTGATCATTGAAGTGAGTAATTCAAATGTAGTTCTGATGGCCATACTATTCTTTTTCATTTCATTTGGGTGACAGGTATCTCCTCCCCTTTTGCCACTGCCATCTGTATGCCACTCCTGCAGATGGATTTTACTCCCGACACCTGCTGCTTCGTGTTAATCAGTGGAGCAGCATTACGATCTTATGGGACGATCGCCAATGGGCCACATGCCCTTACGCAGTACTAGTGGCTAGGAGCAACATTTCGGCCTTTCAGCTGGACTAGTGCCTCCCTATTGGGACGACCCTGCGGTTCTAGGCGCTTCCATGTTGCCTTTTCGTACGAGAATGTAGCCCCTGTGTACCAAGAAGGAACAGGGCGTCACACAAGAAGTAGCTGGTCATTTATTGCGGATGCAGCCCACAATGGTGAAATGTATTTTGGAGTTCATGGCCTAATGGCTGTATGGGCTTGGTGAATTTGTTGTGCATTAAATTTCTATTCTGATATGAACCGTGTAGCATTCTTCTTTGCAAGTGATGTGGCATATTCCTATTTGGGGAGCGATGTATTGTGAGGAGATCTGCATTGGGTTCCAGCTTCGGAGTATAGTTGCGTGGTACTGTGCTGGGCGCGTTTGCCTACGAAGCCCAGTGAGGTCAGGGATAAGGGCTGCCAATATGACTCTTTTGATGATGTCATGCTCAGGGGCGGGGGATTAGCTTTTGTGTGACAGATGCCGGTCAGCCAGTTGGATTGGTGGAATGATGTGATTATCGGAATATGGCTGGTCACAGGTGCCTGTGTTTGCGTGCGTTTCTTGGTGGGAGACTGAGGTCATGTCCATTTGTATAGCTTCTGTATTCGTGCCATCTGTGCCCTGCAGCTCCCATTGGCCCCTCTTGAGATTCATTTGTTCGTTGGCAGGCATGGATGACTAGTACATTTCACTGGTTGCATTGTGTGACTTCATTGCACCTACGGGGAGTTGTACAATGTGGCCAGGGAGCGGTGTACAGGCACTCAGTAGGGCCGTTTACGGTTGGTTCGCGATGCCGTACTTCTCACCATGGCGGAATGGTACTTTCCGCCGTGCTTGATGGCGTTAGGTGCATGTCCGCTAGGGTCAGAATTCGCGTACCGTTGCGCCATGGTGGTAATTACGGTTTGGCATGGCGCGCGCGCGCGTACTTGGTGCAGTTAGCGTTGGCGTTCACTACGGTGTCGCTAATGGCATCGTACTTTGCGGTGACGGGTCATGATCGCACCGAGCGCTATTCGATGGCGGTATTGCATTTCCGCCATCGTTTTTCGATTTCCGCCAGGGTCGTAATGAGGCCCTATGTGTTGTTTTCTTATGCCTAGCCATATGTCCAAGCTCCTTGCTTCTTTTACCACCTCAAGGCTTTTATCCTCTAGGCCATGAATGTCCTGCATCCATCTCTGATTTCAGGGATGAGAACATTAACTTCTTCAATTGGCCTAAACATTTTGATTTTTTTTTTAGAACTGCCTTTGATTGAAATAGAAGATATAGCCTTCCTTTTGGACATTCTTCTAGGAGCCACAACAATTAGCCAGTGGAGAAAGTTGTAAGGATATTACAGGGGTTTGAGGGATTCTTGAGGAAAAGCAACAGGAACACCAGACTTGTTAACAGCCAAACCATAACACAGAGCTCGAAACATACAATGGCTTTGTGGCCTACCAGAGCCCGACCACCCCCCATCGCCACTGACCGACTGGAATAGGAGGTTTACTGCTGACTTACTGCTAGCAATAGTGCTTCAATACAAAAGAAGCACCAAAACGGCACTCAAGTGCACTAATGCAGCAATGTCACAATTTGTTGTGCAAAACACCACGAGAATGATATAAGCATATTTACAGAATAGAGAAACCAAGAACGCACTTGAAGTGATCTGCAAAGTCGTGGCAGAGGGTAAGCACTACAGATAAAAAGCAGGTTTCATCCGACGGAAAAGAAATCTGTGGAGGCTATCGCAGGCTGACATACAGAAGGATCATAGGCAACCAGCTTTTTACCCACTCCACAGGATGCTGAAAAATATTCTTCCGGACTGCTTCACAACACAATTAACTTCTTGTTATTGAAAGAGTGCTCTACACACTCCCCACAGGTTCCGTGAACAGCCTGCAGCAAACAGCCCTAGTGTGCCTTCAGACAGCACAGGTTACGCCAGCAAGAGAATGCCGAGCAGGTTGTAAAGCAGGAGGCGTGACACACAGCATCTGCTGTAATTAAAGTTCCTGTCCCCCACAACAGCCTACAGCAAACAGCTGCAGTGCACCCTTAGACTGGGCGGGCTTTGCCGGCAAGGAAACACCAGTTGGATTTTAAAGCAGGGGCCTTGCCTCACAGCAACCAGTGTAATGAAAGTTCTTGGACCCTACAACAGGCTGCAGAAAACAGCCCAAGTGCTTCCTTCGACAGCGCAGGTTTCACTGGCAAGGGAACAATGGTTGTGTTTTAAAGCTTGGGTTGTGTCTCACAGCAACTGGTGAAATGAATGTCCTGGTCTCCACAAATGCTTGCAGAAAACTGCTGCAGTACACCCTTAGATAGCCCCATAATGAAATACCTCAGGGTGGCGTGGTGATCCACATAAAGTTCTGAGTGCGCAGAAGTCTTGTATGCTGCCTGTGAGCCACTCATAAAGGATAACGGGTGTCGAGCACACTATGCCCTTCTCTGAAAATAAATTTGTTACGTTTAGTTTGCTCATTAATTCTCTTCCTAATATGTTAATGTGAGTATCTTTTGAATACAATGGAGCAGTACTATTTGCTGTGTGTCTATTCTGAGTGGTAAATCTCTCCCGTGATAGGAACTGTTACAACGGCCCCAGAAAATCCCTGTGTCCATTACTTTATTAGACATGGAAAAAACACCATCCTTAATTCCAGGATTTGGTGGTTTCTGTGTAGACCAAAAATGAGAAATATTTTTGTCCAAGCTTTATCGCCACCTTGGGTTCTTCATCAGGGTCTTCAGTTAGGATTGGGGATGCATGTGTTTTCTGTTGGCTGGTGTATTGGGGATTTGGGCTTTGTCCTGAAAATGGAAATGGGGTACCTCCAAGAACTGTCACTCCTTTATAATGTGGTACTGTGTTTTGGGCTAGTAATGTGCTATTCCCCTCTGTGTATGTTTGTGCTTGAGCCTGTAAGTCCTTCTATGGTACTGTTGTCTGCTTCTGTTGTGTCAGGGTACCTGCTGGCCTTACAAGTTGCATTGTCTTTGTGAAGGGTGCCTGCACCTGCGGTGGTGTCATTTGTGTTTGAATTTGTTGCATCTATGATTGTATAGGCTGCCCCTGTGGCAGCACTGGTTGCAGTTGTGCCTGCATGGGTTAAACATACACCTGTGCCCCCCTCCCTTGGCCAAACTGCTGTTGTTGTCTGTGTGGACAAATGTGTGAGAATTGTCTCCTCTGCCCATATTTAAAACATAGTCCTCCAAATCGTGGTCCTGCTCCACCATATCCAAACCCCCACCCTCTCTGAGAGTATTGTCTTCCCGGTTGGTAATATCTTGTCTGTGGTTAATACCCCCCTTGCAGATAATATACCTGTTGCTGATATACTCTCTGTTGAGGATACCCTCCGTGATGCTGGAACCCCCCTAGCTGCCGATGCACTGCTCCCTGTGGCATGTCCCCCCATGGGGAAACCCCTTTATGAACAGGGGTCACTTTGAAGAGTCCTGGGACAATGTTGATTAGTTAGCAATGTTGCCTCTGCCTTCATTGCATTGTCTGCCATGCCTTTCTCTCTTTCCTGTTTCCTCTTACAAAAGTGTACTATGGTGGTCTGTATTTCTGGCCATCCCTTCGCCTCAATCCCAACCACCTTTCTTAGGGATGTCTGCACTTCTGAGGGCATTCCTCGGACCAGAATGTGATAAAATATTGGTATTTTCATGTACCATGTTTGTAGCGTCTCTAGTGTCCACATCTCCCGTACAAGTTGTATGTATTCTGTATGGAACTCATTTGGTTTCATTTTGTGTGCCAAAATGACCCCCCATGTCTGCTGTATCTGGGTTCATAGTCCTTAATACTTTCCACTTGTGTGCACAGCAGTTGTTAAAGGGTGCACCGTCATGGATGTCACTAATCAATTTGACTCTGTTATATCATGGCTGCTCCGACATGTTGTCCCCCCTTTTGCCCAATATGGCTGTTAATAAGCTCTTCATATTAACAACCACCAGGGTAACCCCTTCTGTCTCTTTCTCAAGGGTATATATCCATGTGCCTGCTCCCGCTGGCAGGGATGGTAAGCAATATACATCAAATTCTCTGTCCATGCTCTGCCATGGTATATTCTGTGCTCCTCCCCTACCTTTCTGCAATGGGGCAACTCTGTTTATGGCATGGGGGAAGCCCTGCCTTTTGTAGAGTGAACTAATGCCATCCTACCTATCCTATTTTTGAGGGTCTGAGACCGGTCCATAATGCTCCCCCAATCTATCTCACTTTCTTTCTCCCTCTCCATTTATCTTTCTTTCTTCCATCTTCTCCTCTCTTCCCTTTCCTTCTCTCTGTCTTTGTCCTATTCCTTGTTGTCCCATATTTCCCCTCTGCCACACCCTGTTCCTCTGCCCTCATCAGTGTCCTAAGGGTCTGCTTCGGACCACACAGAGCTCTCCTCCTCCTCCTCTTCTGGAATCTCTTTATCTACCATCATTTTTTGGGGTGTCCAGCCACCTGGTGATCCTGCCACCCCTTGATCTGCCTGCTGTTTCCAGACCTCCTTCTCTATCACACTTTTTGCTGCCTTGAACACAGTTTCTAACTGCCGCCATGCACTTTTTTCTATGTCTGCCAAGTTTTCTCAGAAGTAGTGACTCTAGCCTCTGGCATTCCCTTCCCTATTTCTGCTTTGACCCTAATTGGGAGACCCATCGTGGATTTGTATTCCGCGCTGCAGGCTTTAGAATAGGGTACACCCCATAGGGAGAGGGCAGTGTGGTGGGCAGTACTGCTGTGTCATTAACATTCCCAACTCCTTTGTAAGGGTCCTCCTTTTTCTCTTCACAATGCCTTGCTGTTGTGGCTCAGAACCTCCAGTGATGGCTACTAGGTGGTGTTGTGGAATGTGTGACTTGGTTTAAATGGACTTTCCTACTTTCACATTTAAGATGAAAGTTTTTTTAAAAAAAATGTAAACACCCATAACTTTCTTGGTGTTGTGAAAACGCAGCCAAATGCTCGAACTACAAGGTTGTCAGGACTATACTGCACTGATGATTGTAAGATGATCAATCTGAAAGCTTCCTCACATTGTGTGGACCACTGAAACTTTACCCCCTTTTTAATAAGGCCCTTAATTGTGTGGAAATATGGGCAATGTCCCTCACAAACTTGTGGTAATATTCCGCTAACCCCAAGAAGGACCTGAGTTGATCTTTATCACTGGGAAATTGGGGCTTTCTGAATGGCATCCACTAGATACAACTTGGGTTTATTACCTTGCCTTGACACTACATGACCTAAGTATTCAACACTATCTACAGATAGTCTACATTTACTCCTTTTCACCGTGAGACCAGCTTCACCCAACTTTGACAAAACAACTGTCAACAACCTGTCATGCTCTTGACTAGATTCTGCATATACTAATATATCATCCTGGAAAATTATTACAATTCTGAACACCATCCATCACCATCTCCATCACCCTCTGAAAAACAGCAGCTGCTGAAACCAAACTGAACGGCATCCTACAGTATTTGAATGTTCCTTCAGTGGTGTTGAAAGAAGTTAGGTGTTGACAGTCCTCTGAGATTGGAATTTGATGATATGCTTGTGATAAGTCAATTACTGAAGTTATTTGCCTTGCTCAACGTGGCCAACTCCTCGCTGATGATGGGTAGAGGGTGACAATATACTAAGAAAACTTAGATAAATAACATGGATTAAAAAATTAAAACAGCATTGAAGAGAAAGCAACATATTTCACTGAACAAAGTCCTTCATCCAACCGGGTTTGCGTGTGAGTCTCTTATTACCATCACCATTGTTGCCTACTTGGACACGCATGGTTGCAGGATAATCACTTTCCGTTTGCTGTCCTGTCAATCACGTCTCACTCTCATTCTGCATTTTCTCACCCTCTCCACCTCCGAGATTTCCAGCTCTTACCAACTTGCCCTGAAACCAGACTTCTCCTCCATCCATGATAACAATGCTGCCATACACTAAGGCAATTCTTTTAGGCCCCAAAAATTTACTTTCCACACACTTTTGTGTGGACCTGGGATTTTTTACCCATACCCAGTCTTCAACCTTCCACACTCTATTCTTGACACACTCCCTCCTGTCAAATGACTTTGTTCCTAGTTTGACTTTTTGCAATCAACCTCATGATGGCTTCCCTATCCACTGCAAATGTCCCTGCCAAACCTAACCATCCAGGACACAATTTGGTTCCAGGGTCCCTTCCCTTAAGTGAAACAAAAGGAGATATATTAGTAGTGGAGTGAAGAGTCGTTAGATAACTCCACATCATGTGATTCATTACCTCCCTTCAGGGTTGTCCATTGCACATAGCAAGTTGAATCCCCCCTTTGATATATCTATTTACCCTCTCATCCAAACCATTCGCTCTTCGGCGATCCAGTGCCGTTCTGATTTGTTTGATGCCATAATCCTCCAAGAATGTCCTCATGAAATGAGAGACAAATTGTACACCATTGTCTGAAACTAATTCAACAGGGCAACCTTCCCTGAGGAAAACCCTTTCCAAGAAAGAAACCAACTCTGTTGCCGTCACTTCTCTGACCACTTCCCACTCCACCCATTTAGAATGAAAATCCACTAGGACGAAAATGTATTTAAACTCATCTCCTAAATCTGCCACAGGTCCCAAGATATCCACTGCTAGCTTCTGCTACGGCTCACTAGGTACTGAATTAGGTATCAAAGGTACTTTCCTCACTACTTTGTTTTTGTCACCCAGTTGACAAGCATTGCACTGTTTCACCAGATCCTCCGACATTCTTTTTATTCAGGGCCACCAGTAGCTATGTCTCACTCTCCTTTTCATAGCTCCCTCAGCCAGATGACCTTGGTGTGCTAACTCCAACAGGCTTCTTCTCACTCCTTCTGGAGGCACTATGAACTCCTCCTCCTTAACCTGTCACCCACTAGACTCAACTCGTCTCGTATTTCCCACCATATCTCAAACCTTTTTTCAAGCAACTCCTTATGAGGCCACCCTTCAACAGTCCACTGCTTTATAAGTCTGAAATCTTGATCTGCCAGCTCTGCTTGTTCCCACTCCTCTCGGTCCAGACTCACCGATTCAGCAAGAACATACTCTTCTTCACCACCCTGTACATGAACTGTTTGAGCTTGATCCACTGGCAATCTCGATAGACAATCTGCTACCAGATTATTTTTTCCTGGCAAATAACAAACTTTAAAATTGTATAGCTGAAGGCTGAGACCCCATCTGCTTATTCTTGGTGATCTTATAGTCCATCTGCCACTATTAAATAACTGCACTAAAGGTTTGTGATCTGACCGTACTGTAAATCTCCTTCCTCAATGAAATATTTGAAATAGTTGACTGCCCAGAAAATCGTCAATGCATTGCGCTCTATTACAAAATATCTCTCCTCATCCCCTGTGAGTGGTCTAGAGGCAAACACTATCGCCCTTCCCACTTTGTTAACATCATACTGTGGTAGCGTAGCTCCCAAACCTAAGGTACTGGCATCAACCACAAGCACCGTACTTGGCATCAAATGTACCTATTGAAGGAAGCCTGTACAATCCCTTGTTTGATCAATCTGAAAGCTTCCTCACATTGTGTGGACCACTGAAACTTTACCCTCTTTTTTAATAAGGCCCTTAATGGTGTGGAGATACGGGCAAAGTCCCTCACATACTTGTGATAATATTCAACTAACCCCAAGAAGGACCTTAATTGATCTTTATCATTAGGACATGGGGCTTTCTGAATGACATCCACTAGATTTAACTTGGGTTTAATACCTTGCCTTGACACTACATGACCTAAGTATTCAACACTATCTACAGATAGTCTACATTTACTCCTTTTCACCGTGAGACCAGCTTCACCCAACTTTGACAAAACAACTGTCAACAACCTGTCATGCTCTTCACTAGATTCCGCATATACTAATATATGTTAATGTTAAATGTTAAATGTTAAAGGTATTTGTACCACACACTGTCACCAACGGAATTGGTCCCCAGGCACTCAGGCGGATCTGTAAACGATAAAGGTGGGATGGGTTAGTAAGGTGAAGAAGGGAGTAGGATAGTGAGAGGAGTGGTGTTCTGTTGGCAGCTTCAACTCAGTATACACCGGGTGCTGAGATTTGGTGCGGGTATCTGATCGGAGTCAGTCCGCGTGTGCTGTTGTTCCGGTTTATGTGTTGTTGCAGTGTTGTGAAGTGCGTGCGGCTTGTTGTGCGAGAGATGGGTGTGTAAGTTTTTTTGAGTGAGATCAGTATGCCGAGTTTGAGCTTATATTGGTTAGTGGGTTACCTGACCTTTACCATGCAAATATTCATAGTTCTGTCTGAATGTGACACCTGTTGGCCCTCACAGGCCCATGTTTAGGCCTCCATCCTGGAAAATGATTACATTCTGAACACCCTCTATCACCATCTCCATCACCCTCTAAAAAACAGCGGCTGCTGAAGCCAAACCGAACAGCATCCTGCAGTATTTGAATGTTCCTTCAGTGGTGATGAAAGAAGTTAGGCGTTGACAGTCCTCTGAGAGTGGAATTTGATGATATGCTTGTGATAAGTCAATTACTGAAAAGTAATTCGCCTTGCTCAACGCGGCCAACTCCTCGCGTATGATGGGTAGAGGGTGACGATCCACCAAAATTCTCATTAAAGTCCCTCAGGTCAACACAAAGTCTTATATCTCCACTGGCTTTAGTAGCTACAACGAATGGCGACAACCACTCTGATCCTTCTACTCTCTCTATAAGCCCCTTTGAAGTAATGTTTTGATCTCCTAATTCACTTTGTGTTTGAGTTTCTGTGGAACCAGCCTGACTTTGTGTATTTTAGGAACAGCTCCCTTCTTTAGTCTAATTCGATCTTCATAACCTTCTAATCTTCCTAGATCCTCAGTGAACACATTCGGGAACTCCTTTTCCCACTGTTCACTCACCTCTGCAATCGTAACTGGACTTCATTGGCTTCAATCCTTATACCAAGCTTCTTCTGCTCGCTCCAGCCTAACAATGAGGCTCCTTCTTTGGTGACAAATAGATCAGCTTCACAACTCCTTCCCTTGAATTTGATGGTGGTTGGAAACTTTCCTAGCAAGTCTATTTTGACATTGCCATACACATAGGGTTCTATGCCCGGATGTTCTAATTTTTCAATGTTAGCATTTGCACACTTCTCAAATGTTTCTCTAGACATTATTGTCCATGAGGAACAACTATCCACTTTCATGGTGACTACCCTGCCATTGACCATGAAAGCATCAATTGGCCTCTTGTCACTATTGGACACATCTATAATTTCCAAAACATGCTTAACTTGTTGATACTCTCCGGCATTTTCTTCCTGTTCTGGACACCTAGCATTGGCATTGGCCTCTATGTTCTCCACTGAAAAATTCTCCCTGCAGACCCTGGCAAAATGCCCTTTCTTCTTACACTTGAGGCAATTTGTATTCCGTGCCGGACAGAACGTATTTGACAAAACATGTCTATTACTGCCACACTTAAAACACTTTCTGTTTCTTGCACTGTTGGGCTTCTTGCTATTTCTGATCGTTGCCACCTCATTGTTTTTTCTGTCTTTCCTCATGCTACCCATGTATTTGGACGTCTCCTCCATGCCCCTTGCCACTTCCACTGGTTGCTCAAGGGGTAGGTCCTTTGACAGCAGCTTTTCTTGCAACCTGCTATTGATAGTGCAGAGCACCAATTCGTCACGAATTAGCGATTCTGCCAATGATCCAAATTCACATGAATGGCTGAGAGTTCGAAGTGCAGCAATAAAGGTTTCAACAGATTCATGGAGTTCTTGGATCCTTCAATAGAACTTGTGTTTCTCAAAGGTAACAGTCTTCCTTGGCTCAAAATATAGTTGTAATTTTCGGATTGCCACAGAGAACTGATCCTCCTCTCCTTTACTCCTCTCTCCTTGGGCTTTGACAGACCGTCAAAGACGCTGCGTCCTTCAGTTCCCAAATTGTGTAGCAATACAGCCTGCTTCCTCGCCGGAGCAAACTTATCCCCCCCAATGGCAATCAAGTAAGTATCGAACAACTTCTTCCATCTGTCCCATCTGATGGGTGGGATGCCTGGTTCAGACAGGAAAGGTGGGGGGGAGAGACATACTGGCAGCCGCCATGTTTTCTGTCAAGACACAAATATAACCTTGAGGTTTCTATTCTTTTGTGTCAATTTAGGATAAAGCTGTGCACATGCACTCTGCCTGTATTACGGTATACACAGAGGTTATTCAAACAACTTAGTGTGGGGCAATAGTGCCCTGGGAAAACTCACTGCCTCCCAGTACTGGTAAACTGATTCAACAATTTTTCTTGCCACTCTATTACGGTTTTTAAGGTAATTGGAAAAACAATTTGTGCTGTCACTCTGTTACAGTTAATATGGCATCTGGTTCCACAATTTTGCCTGTCGCTCTATTATAGATAATACTGTAGCTGGGGAGCCGACTTCCTGCTGCTCATTGTCATACCCCGCAGTGCTTGCGATTAAACAAATGGGCGGGGTAAGGCGGGGTAACGTTGCGTCTCATGTTGGCCGCATCAACGCCCAGGGCAAGGGCAGAGCTGTAACGCTCACCTGATTCCCGCAGAGGCGCCGGTCTTGACTGGGTGAATGCCGTATCTTCAAAGGTGATGTGTAACACACGGTTGGCTCTTTGGACTGGACCTCTGTGCACTGTATGTCTGACTCGAAGAGTAAGATGTCTGCAGATAGAAAATATGGGATTAATGAACTGGGGTTATTGGGTGCCTCTCTCCTCTTCCCTTTCTCTTCTCCTGTAGAACCCCAAAGGTTAACGCCCTCACCTTAGGTAAGTGAACGCCGAGCTCTCCATCTGCCTCGGGGCAGGGTGCCGTAACCAGTTTCTTCACTGGATAAGGGTGCAGGCCTCTTGACCTCAGAGGACTGCTGTCCGTCGTTAACTGCACGAACGGTAAGTTCTGGGCACTTCAAATGTCTTAAAAGTCTTTTGTAATGATATCTCTTGTTTTGCAGGGTTCCGGCGATGGCGGATGGTGGGCTGATGAGAGTTGAGGATCGAACCCGCGTGAGGAATAGAAGCGCCTGGAAGCACGTAAGTAAGCGCTTGTAGCCTGCTTCACGATGCGCACTAACTGTCCCTTTTATCTTGCAGGTACAAGTTCGGAGCTTTAGAGAAGCTGAAGGGTGCTGGAATACCCACTGGATTCGGCGTGGGAAGGAGTAATGACACGTGAGTAATAAAGTTGCCCAATGTCTTTAAACGCACCTTCTTTTGTCTTTCAGATGCGGGATGCAGCGCCGAAGGCCTCCGGAGCGTGCGAAGAGCTGGTAAGCTTTTGTCTTTCAGATGCCGGAATGCAGTGCGAAGACCTCCGGAGCATGCGAAGAGTAGGTAAGCCTTTGTCTTTCAGATGCCGGAATGCAGCGCGAGGCGTTGGTGACAGCCGATGGACCAGGTAAGAGATGCGCTGCCACTGAAGACCGTAGTGCTAACCTGTTCTTTCTTTGTCTTTACAGGTGCTGCTGAAGACTGGATTCCAGGATGGTAAGCCTTTGTTCCCTTAGGCCCAGGATCAGAAGCAGAAGACACGATGAGCGTTCTGCTGCAGAGAATGCAGAATAACACAAAGCAAGATTCATCCATCGGGTGTGGTTTAAATAGCCTCCTGTAGTGCTTAGGTGTCTCCTTCCACAGCCACGCCTAGGTAAGAAAAGAGTTCCTGCTTTCCAGAAGAGTTCCAGTGTTCTGAACCTATGGAGTGGCTCCTGCCCCACCCAACATGGAAAAGTAGTCCCAAACAGAAGAGGATCAGGGGTTCAACTGGCAGGTAAGTAAGCAACATGGTCTGCTGCAGGTAAGTCCACCCAAGCATTATGAGCCCGGCGCTTCCAGCGCTGGGACTGGGCATCTTTATGAGCCTGGTGCCACTGGCGCCAGGACAGGGTCCAAAAGGTCCCAATTGTGACTGGCTGGCACTCGGAACCGGGGTTATGGGTCTGCTTCCAAGGGAGTCGAGAAAGTCCTGATCTTTTGGAAGCAGAGATCATGACAGCACCCCCCCCTCAAGGCCCCTCCCAAACCGGGCTTCTCCGGGGGTTTGGGCTTGTTAGGAAATGTTCGATGAAATCTTTTGATTAGACGAGGCGCGTGGACATATTCTGCAGGTTACCAGGATCTTTCTTGGGGATCGTAGCCTTTCCAGTCAATCAGGTAAAATAGTTTAGATTTGGAGATCTTGGAATCCAGGATGCTTTTGACTTCAAACTCGAGTTCTCCATCAACTAGAATAGGTTTTGGAGATGTAGTTAGTCGGGTTTGAGGTTGCACGGATTTTAATAGAGAGACGTGGAAGACCGGATGTATCTTCATGTGAGGGGGCAAGTCCAACTTGACCGCTACTGGATTTACTATGGTAGTGATGGAATAGGGACCAAGGTATCTTGGGTTGAATGTGCGTGGTCCTTTTAGAGGTAGATATTTGGTGGATAACCAGACTTGATCTCCTACTTGATATTGGGGGGCTTCCTTCCGATGTTGGTCTGCTCCTTTCTTGTATTGTTCTTTAGCCCTTTGAAGGTGAGAAACGGCTTCCTTAAAGGCTTGGGTGATTGTAGAATGCAGGTGGTCTACTGCTGGTGTTCCAAGATCTTGGAGTGGATCCAACTCCGAGGTTCGAGGGTGACTACCGTATAAAAGAAAAAACGGGGTCTTCCCAGTTCCCGAGTGGACAGAGTTATTGTAGGCATATTCGGCTATCCAAAGGATATCTTTCCAAGTTTTTTCAGTTTGTTGTAGCATGCAGCGCAAATACTGTTCCAGAGTTTGATTGGTCCACTCGCTTTGTCCGTCGGTTTGAGGGTGGTGGCTGGTCGAAAGTCTCACATCAATTTGAGCCGACCGACAGCAACTTCGCCAAAAATGAGAAATAAATTGACTACCCCGATCCGAAATTAGAACTGAAGGAAAACCGTGCAGTCGGACGATGTTTTCGAGAAATTCTCGGGCCAGAGTTGCTGCTGTTGGTAAGCCTTTGAGTGGAATGAAATGCGCCATCTTGGAGAATAGGTCCACGATTACTAGGATCGTATTGTATCCGGAGCATGGAGGTAGATCGGTGATGAAGTCCATAGAAAGCGTATGCCAAGGGCGAGGCGGGATGTCAATAGGGCGTAAGAGGCCGGCTGGTTTTTCCTTTTGACTCTTGTTTTGGGCGCATACTCTACAGGACATTATAAAGTCTCTGATATCTTTTTTCCAAGACGGCCACCAGAAGTAGCGCTTGATCTTTTCCGAGGTCTTGGTCATACCGGGATGTCCTTCCATTAAAGAATCGTGATAACAAGAGATTACCTTTTTCTGTAAATCTGTGCTGGGCAGGTACAACCGTTCTTGGAAATATAATAGGTTGTCCTTCACCGTAAAGTCCTTTCCCTGCAGATGCCAATTCTGTATGTCTGCTGGAGTTACCAGTAGCCTGGCTTTATCCTTAACTTCCTCTATGGATTGTGTGGCGATTACACCTAGAATTCTTTGTTCGGGAATGATAGGTACAGGTTTAGGATTGATCAAATGTTCTTCCACTCCCATCCGAGAAAGGCCATCAGCTTTACCGTTTTTTGTACCAGGTCGATAGGTAATTATGAAGTCAAACTCGGCAAAGAATAGTGCCCAACGGAGTTGCCTAGAGGATTGAGCTTTTGCGGTTTTCAAATATTGCAGGTTTCGGTGATCTGTAATCACAATAACGGTGTGTCGGGCCCCCAGAAGATAATGCCGCCAAGCCTTAAAGGCGGACTTGATAGCTAGAAGTTCCTTATCAGTAATAGTGTAATTGATTTCAGGAGGCGAGAATTTGCGGGACCAAAATGCCACGGGATGCAACTGATAAGTTACTGGGTCCTTTTGTGATAGAACTGCCCCCATGGCAAGGCTCGAAGCATCAGTTTCAACGATGTAGGGGAGTTCTGGGCAAGGATGTTTTAAGATCGGGGCAGAGATAAATCTAGTCTTCAAATTCTGGAAAGCTTGTTCCGCCTCGCTAGACCATTCAAAACGTTTGTTTTTCTTTAACAAGGCGGTGATGGGCTGGACTATTCGAGAGAATTCGGCGATAAACCTGCGGTAAAAGTTAGCGAAGCCTAACATGCTTTGAACACCTTTTACGGAGGATGGCGATGGCCATTTTAGAATTGCATCGACCTTCTTTGAATCCATACGCACTCCGCTAGGTGATAATATGAATCCCAAGAATTCAACTTCAGTCACGTTGAAAACACATTTTTCCAACTTAGCGAAAAGTTTGTGTTGACGCAATCTCTCGAGGACCATTTTCACGTGTTTCCGATGTTCAGTTTCCGATGAAGAATAAACGAGGATGTCGTCAATGTAAACAACAACACACACACATCTATGAGCTCTCTGAGGACATCGTTCATAAAATATTGAAAGGCGGCCGGGGCATTGCAAAGTCCGAAGGGCATGACCTGATATTCAAATAGCCCATACTTGGTGCGGAAGGCCGTCTTCCATTCATCGCCCTCTTTTACTCGTACCAAGTGGTAGGCTCTTCTAGGATCCAGCTTTGTATATATGCATGCTTTTCTGACTTGGTCCAGGAGTTCAGGGATCAAAGGTAACGGATATCTATTCTTAACGGTGATCTGGTTCAGGGCGCGATAATCTATACAAGTTCTAAGGTCCCCTTCTTTTTTTGGAACGGAGAACAAAGCTGAGGAAGCAGGGGACTTGGAAGGACGAATAAACCCATTTGCTAGGTATTGATCCAGGTATTGTCGGAGGTGAAGATTCTCAGGCTCGGTGAGGGCATACATTCTACTACAAGGAGGAGTAGATCCAGGTATCAGGTCTATCTGGCAGTCATAAGACCTATGAGGAGGTAGAGAGTTAGCCTGATCCTTCCGGAAAACATCTTGGAATTCTAGGTATTCAGGAGGTAACTGGGGAGCCTCCGAGGAAATTGCTGCCAGTGCAACACCAGGTCGAGGGTGACAAGTAGAGACACATTCTGGAAACTGAACCGTTCTTGCTCGCCAATCGATCTGAGGATTGTGCTTCTCTAACCAATGAATTCCTAGAATAATCTGGAACTGAGGGGCCTTGATCACATCGAACACGATCTTCTCATGGTGTCCATCTTGACTTACTAGCGTCACTTCTTGGGTGGTATGCGTTACTGGTCCGGAGGCTATCTCCGTACCATCCACCGTAGTAATGACGTCCTTTACAGCCTTTGGACAAAGAGTCAGATTCATCCTCAAAACCATTTCATGATCCACATAATTGCCGATGGCACCGCTGTCGACGTAAGCTTCAGTCGCATGTAATCGATCCGGATGTTCAGGGCTAATGAGGACCATAGGTATCACGAAATGCGAAGTCACAGAACTGGTTTTAACGCTCGGCAAGAGGACCTCTATTCTTGTCGGGCGAGGTTGTTTCCCTGCTCAGAGTTTGTGACCCTGGTAACTGCAGCTCCTACTGCCTTCTTGGCTGGTTTCACCGGACAGTCTCGAAGAAAGTGCCCCAAGTTTCCGCAATAGAGGCATAATTGCAGCTGTTTTCTCCTTTCCCGCTCCTTTTGTGTTAGTGGTCCTTTCAGGCCCCCTATTTGCATGGGTTCCCCAGAGTCTACTCCTTTGGTAGGAGTTGGTGGTTTGGAAAATACTCGAGCATCAAACTTGGAACGATCAGCCTTCCTGTTCTGCAGTCTGTGATCAATTTGAACGACTAAATAAATATAGTCCGAACAGTCTTGCGGGGGATTCACTAAATGGGCTAACACATCTTTGAGCTCTCCACGTAGACCTCTATAAAACAGCGTAATCCTTTTGTCCTCAGGCCATCGAGTTTCCACTATCAGTCTGTTGAAAGACGCAATATAAGCCAAAAGGTCTTGATTACCCTGTCGCAATGAAAGGAGCTCATTGTCCAAGGCCTGCCCCTGTGAATGTCTTGCAAACAGTTTTTCCATACTGAGCTGAAAAGCTTGAAAATCATGGAGAACCGGATCATCTTGATTAACTAGAGGGATCGACCAGTCTGCCGCATTGCCACTAAGGTACGAAAGCACGAAAGCTACCTTAGCTTGATCAGTTGGAAAGGCTGCTGGCCGGCATAAGAAGTGCAACCGGCACTGATTAATAAATACTGCAAACCTCTTTGGGTCACCAGAAAATCGTTCGGGCGGAGCCAGAGGTACATTCCCAGGTAGGTTGATCTGCACTGGGTTCGTAGAGGATGTTGAAGGAAGATTTGCCCCTGATGCGGGTAACGGAATTTGTCCGGCTTGTGACTGTAGCAATTGTCTAGCGAGATCGTCTGTTCGCTCCTTGGAAATAATCAGTTCCCTTCTTAGAGCATTCGTTTCCTGACGGGCTGCATGCACTTCTGCTCTTAGTTCCCCAAGTAACTGGGCTAGCTGGTCGGTATCCGAGGTTTCCATAGCGCCTGGGTGGGAGTTTTGCGGTAGGCTTTGCGTTCTGTAACGCTCACCTGATTCCCGCAGAGGCGCCGGTCTTGACTGGGTGAATGCCGTATCTTCAAAGGTGATGTGTAACACACGGTTGGCTCTTTGGGCTGGACCTCTGTGCACTGTATGTCTGACTCGAAGAGTAAGATGTCTGCAGATAGAAAATATGGGATTAATGAACTGGGGTTATTGGGTGCCTCTCTCCTCTTCCCTTTCTCTTCTCCTGTAGAACCCCAAAGGTTAACGCCCTCACCTTAGGTAAGTGAACGCCGAGCTCTCCATCTGCCTCGGGGCAGGGTGCCGTAACCAGTTTCTTCACTGGATAAGGGTGCAGGCCTCTTGACCTCAGAGGACTGCTGTCCGTCGTTAACTGCACGAACGGTAAGTTCTGGGCACTTCAAATGTCTTAAAAGTCTTTTGTAATGATATCTCTTGTTTTGCAGGGTTCCGGCGATGGCGGATGGCGGGCTGATGAGAGTTGAGGATCGAACCCGCGTGAGGAATAGAAGCGACTGGAAGCACGTAAGTAAGCGCTTGTAGCCTGCTTCACGATGCGCACTAACTGTCCCTTTTATCTTGCAGGTACAAGTTCGGAGCTTTAGAGAAGCTGAAGGGTGCTGGAATACCCACTGGATTCGGCATGGGAAGGAGTAATGACACGTGAGTTTTAAAGTTGCCCAATGTCTTTAAACGCACCTTCTTTTGTCTTTCAGATGCGGGATGCAGCGCCGAAGGCCTCCGGAGCGTGCGAAGAGCTGGTAAGCTTTTGTCTTTCAGATGCCGGAATGCAGTGCGAAGACCTCCGGAGCATGCGAAGAGTAGGTAAGCCTTTGTCTTTCAGATGCCGGAATGCAGCGCGAGGCGTTGGTGACAGCCGAAGATCAGGTAAGAGATGCGCTGCCACTGAAGACCGTAGTGCTAACCTGTTCTTTCTTTGTCTTTACAGGTGCTGCTGAAGACTGGATTCCAGGATGGTAAGCCTTTGTTCCCTTAGGCCCAGGATCAGAAGCAGAAGACACGATGAGCGTTCTGCTGCAGAGAATGCAGAATAACGCAAAGTAAGATTCATCCATCGGGTGTGGTTTAAATAGCCTCCTGTAGTGCTTAGGTGTCTCCTTCCACAGCCACGCCTAGGTAAGAAAAGAGTTCCTGCTTTCCAGAAGAGTTCCAGTGTTCTGAACCTAGGGAGTGGCTCCTGCCCCACCCAACAGGAAAAGTAGTCCCAAACAGAAGAGGATCAGGGGTTCAACTGGCAGGTAAGTAAGCAGCATGGTCTGCTGCAGGTAGGTCCACCCAAGCATTATGAGCCCGGCGCTTCCAGCGCTGGGACTTGGCATCTTTATGAGCCTGGTGCCACTGGCGCCAGGACAGGGTCCAAAAGGTCCCAATTGGGACTGGCTGGCACTCGGAACCGGGGTTATGGGTCTGCTTCCAAGGGAGTCGGGCAAGTCCTGATCTTTTGGAAGCAGAGATCATGACAAGAGCGGCTTGTACGGGAACAGCAACACAGCTGTTCCTGGTCAGGATCTGTGGTGAGCCCCGTTGGCCGCTTCCTCGCCCGGGGAAAGGGCAGAGCGTCTTACGTGGGAACAGCGGTAACAGCTATTCCCCTTCTGGGTCTCCGGTGAGCCTCAGGCTAACTGCGCAGAAGTGCCTCCCCGCGCAGCCGCCTGCTGCCGACTTGCACTGCCTGCCCAGGACCTCCAGTGGCAGGCAGCGTGTGGCGGGCCCGCTCTAAACCTTGTCGCCAATGAAAAGAGATACAAACTCCAGCAGTGTGTGTGATTAAGGTTTTAATCAAGCAGGCCCACCTCCTCACGGCTCCACCAACCATTACATATTGAAACCCGCATTCCAGTTCCATGAGCCGCACAGAAAGAGTCATATAGCTCGTGAAACTGGAGCGCGGCCTGTTCCTTACATACTGCTGGAGTTTGTACCTCTTATCAATGATCCCTAATAAGGGTGACAGCAGGTATGCAGTTGTCCTGGCAGCCTTGCAAATATCTGTCTTGGGTTGATTAAACTATGTATAATATAGCACTGCTCTCTTAGACAAAGACAATTTCCTGGAGAAAAAGGTTTGCATTTGGGCTAATTTGCATACACAAAATGCCTTGCTGTTGTGTATCAGAACTGGAGGTGAACTTCCAGCGATGGCAACTAGAAGGCGCTGAGAATGTGTGACTTGTCTAATCACAGTTTGTTATTTACACAAATCAAACATATTAAACAAAAAATACCCAATACACACACCCCTATAGCTTTACTCATCATCCCCTCCCCTCATACATTCACACGTTCCATTCACATAAATCACCCCAAAACAACATTCAATGGCCTTCTCCACAAGCCCACCCACTCACTCTTATTAAACTCACTGACGCTCTCCTTAGGGCCTCCCCACTGATTTCTTATCAACCTCATTGGCCCTCTCCACAGGCCCCCACAATTCTAACTACCCGCTTCTCTTTTGTTTGTATACAGTTATCTAGCCCCTTCTCCTTCTTTGGCTACTGAGCTACTTCAACAATCCACCAAGCACTTCTATTTACAGCAACACTCTTGTGCCAGCCCTTCTACCTGGGCGAACACATTATACCACAATATCTCTAATCTACCATGCATGCTCCACACCAATATATCAGTGCCTACCTTCTCTCAATCCCATAAAGAATGACACAACTATACAATTGTCAGCACTACGCACCACTCCCATCTAATGGAAGTCTGCCACTGTCTATACACTCCTCTGTTCTACTACAGAAGCGCCCGCCACACACCCTCTCCCTATTGGAGGGGTGAAACTAATATCTACGACAACTATGGTCGATCACCCTCCTTTACTGTAGGATGCATCCTATAGACCATAAAAAAGCCCTGCCGTGTGTGCACATGCATGGCACTGCACATTTCTGCAATGGTACTCTGACATGCTCAAGAGTTCCTCGAGTCCTCTCGGTGCTGAGTCTTCCTCCACAGCCAGCACTTCCACCTGAGCGCGGGCGGCGCTCGGGACCCGGCAGCCCTTTGTAAATGCAGTGTCTGCTGGGCCTCCTCGTTACTGCACTTCAAACTAGTCTCAGTCCGCCTGCACTGTGCTCCAAGGAGTGCGGCAAGAATATCCTCAGCTCACCAAGCGAACTGAGGATCTCACTTGTGTCTGCACAATGAACCAGGGGACCACCACCAAACGTTATTCCTGGAATAAAAGCAATCCAAAAAATGCAGAGTACACCAAGCAAAGAGGAACACACATTTATTGGACTGAAAGAGCATCAAAGCACGTTTTAGACAGCACCGTGGAACTGAAATGAGTGAAGTGAGCTGTTGATGCCGCCCACTGCTGCTGAACATATTCATAATTTGCCAAAATACCATAAAACTATTTAGTTACATTTTTAAGGCAGGTCACAGGAGTTGATTTGTGGGAGTATGTCAGTCCCCTATATTCAAATATATGTTGAGTGACCCTAATGGACAATAACACTTTTGGCCATGATTACATTACCACTTTGCGTGACATCACAAACATTCCCACATCGCCCCTCAATTGCCTGATTGTGCTGATCAGTCAAAAACACTTGTTTGGCATTGCCCAATATACAAAATGGCTTGAAATGGCAAGGGGTGAGACAGTCACACTGAGTCGGACCAATGCTTTGCTCGGCAGACATCATCGAGGACACTGTGCAATGTTGCACCCTCAGAACATAAAAACCTCTCCCCACTGATTAGCTCCTCGTCACGCACCCCATAAACCCTACCCCAATGCTCTGCCCCACCCCCATCTCCCTTCTAAAATCTTGCTGTGATGTGTAGTCCGAAAAATAAAACCACACAGTGGCTTGAGTTTAATGAATCATTTTTCATTTTTATTTCTCTTCCAATTCTCCTTGTGCACCCTTATTCTTAGCTCATTGGCCCCGAATGCATCTCTTACAGTGCATTTGCTGGGAAACTTCAGCTGTGCAACATTTCTGCAAACTGTTTCTGCTGAATGCTCAGGAAATGCATACTTCTTGCAATGGTTGAAGTAGGTCGGGCGGTTGGGAGGGGTGCTCCACTACTTTAAAAAAGAAAAAAGGTTTTATTGTTCCCATACTTTTATTTTAAATAGAAACCATTCCGGAATGGTTTAGTTTTAAAATAAAAGTGTAGGAAGAAGTGCACTGACCATTCACTTAAGCAGCAAGTGTGTTTGTTTGGGGATTTGGATTGCACAATGGAGGGGGTGTGGTGATGGGGTTTGTGGGGGCTGGGGCCAGGCAAGCAGGGAACATAGTTCCAGTACTTCTTTCCGTACACTTCGACCACTGACATCTTGTCACACAAAGCCTGCCGCTCTATTATTATGTGTTGTCTGACAGGAATGCTTATTTAACATAGGCCTATGAACTAAATTACTTCTAGACTGTTCACACATTGCTCAAAAGCCCCCATCCCCTATACCCTCCTATAACATCTTTTACCCTCACCTGGTGCCCGCTCTATACAACTACCCCATACTATGCCCAGAACACCCACACCTCATTGCGTTCCACCATGGGACTTCTCAAGCTGCACCTGCTTCCTTGTCACCTTTTGTAAGTAATGCCTCGTTCAAAAATGTCCGAACCACCAATGTCACCTAACTCATCACTCTTGACATCACCACGTTACTTGCGCACATGGTGTGCGTGCCCCCTTTGGCAGCATTGAATCTGGACCTTTACAACAGAGGTATATTTGTTGACTGTGTGTGTTTTACCTTTATGATTGTGCTGGCTCTTAGGTTGTAGAATTATGAGGGCAGAGAGGGTGTTTTAGCCTCTAATCACCCTTTTACTCCTGCAGGGCAATAGTCACTTTGTAACATTAGTACAGAGTTGGGATTTATGACAGACTACGCCTAACGTCTCGTTTAAGGAATCAGGAATGAGACCCGGACACAGGGGGTTCATGATTTTAGCCATAAAAATTAATCGACAAAAGAAAAGGGGGTTGGGAAATTCCTCTCTGTTCCGAAACTAAGAGGTCTTTCCCTACCTCAAACAGGTTTCTCGGATGGCAGAATGTCCAAAGCAAAATGTCCTGTATCCAAATTCGTATTCTGGCCCTTACATTGTAACAAAATCAACTCTAAGGTGAAAGGCAAAATGTCTTTGGCCTTGAGTACTTTACAAAGGTTCAAAAAGAAGATGTGTAACTTCAACACTGAAGTTCCAAAAGGCTAGAATTCCTTGTTCGAGAGATTGTCCCCCCCCCAGATTTCTCTTCACTCTGTTTTATAGTTCCACCAAATATTAGTTCCTTACGTTTTTCTTGATCAACAACACAATTGGTACACAAAAAACTTGGCTGTTAGTCTGCATTTTGGTAGGATACCAGGTGTACTCTCCTGACAGATTTTCACTTCTTTTCAAAATGTTTCAACACAGCCTTGTTTTTCTAGTCTTAATGTATCCTTCTCAGGACCTCCTTAAGTAATGTATTTGACACACACTGTTCAACTTGTCACTGCCTGTTATACTTCCTTACCAGGGCTTTTTCACATGAACACATTTGCATCTTGCATCTTCCTGGTATACTCAACTGCCAGGGATTTCTTATATGAACACACTTGCAACTGCCTGGTGTACTCTCCAGCCGGGGCTCTTCTAGTGTGACTTAAATATGCCTGGTATAGTCTATATATGGCATACAATTATAAACTTTACAGTCTCTTGTATTTACTTTGTTCTGTCTCTTTATATGACCTTCACTTGCTTGTTCTTTCTTATATATTGCATTCACCATTATTTGCTTTTGGCAGGCTTGCCAATGCACCCTGATGTCTCTGCTTAACTTGGGTGGACTGACTGGCTCTTGATCGCGCATGCAGATTCTCCTGTGGTATGCCTGTGGCATCTCTTTTGGCGTTCCGCTCCCTTCCACCACCTCAGTGCGAAAGCTACTGTGTCTCTCGAGGCTCCCGTTCATCTGTTCTGCATCTCTCCAGGCTCGAATGGTGTGTAGGCTGCCTCACGGTACCTGCGAATGCTCTGGAGCCTTTCTCCTGCTTCAGACATCCTCGCAGTTTACCATAACCTTCTGTCAGCTCTCCCCGGCCTCTTTCGTGAGAAGGTTGGCTCCACAGACCTTGCATCAGCTCCACAGTCCCTCGGTTAATACTTTGAGAGACGACTAATGTGAGGTGGACAGCTGCTTTTATTTTTCTCAAGATTAGACATTATATTAAAAAAAAAAATTGGCGATAAAATCCTTGCTATTCCTACTGCATCAGGGAATGCCCTATTGTTAGGAAAGATTTCCATGTATTTATAATTTCCCCTCCATTTGTGAACCCCCCAACCTTTTGCTGTTGTCTGACCATCCGAGCCTGTCTCTTTCCAGTGGAGCCCAGCCTTCTGCTGTACTCTGCTGGGCTTTTGCTCATTTTATCATGGGGAAACTTACTTGCCCTTAATACAGTTAGTCTTTCCCTTAGTCTTTCACTTTGTCGCTATTCTTTAGCTACATGTTATCAGTGCACAAAGTACCTTACAGTAAAGTGTGCTGTGGTTTCCTTTTTATTTTTTATGCCCTAGACACCCTCTAAGGATTTTTCAGTGAATGTACAAATGTGCATTGGACAGAGCTGGTGGCAGCTGTTACTTTTCATGTATTCTTAACCCGTTTCTATGGTCCGTACCATGTTTGGCCCAGGACAGTGGCCAGTGCCTATAATGGCCATGCACAAGGTCCTTTATTCTGTCCTTTGGACATCTTGTCCCTTTGCCTTCCCTAGGTTGAGCAGACCCGGGAAATTCCTTATTTGGTCATGCAAAACCCCGCATAAACCGAAGCTTTTGCAGGCTCCTGCATGCCTGTGTCTGTGCCTCCAGGATGTGGGCTGGACTGTCTAGTTCCAATACACATCCTTGGTGCCAGGATGTTTGAAGTGATGAGAATTACTGTGACCACTTTGGTCCATGATTGGTCCAAGTGTGGGATGGCTGCATGTGAGCAGATCTCTCATTGGGTCCGATTCATTTTGGTACAAAGGAGATTCTGCATAAGACAAGACAACTTGCACCCATTTCAGGTTATTCTCTTGAGTTCATACCAAACTTAGGAAAGGAGCCAAGTATCCTGAAGCCAAGTAGAAGAGCTGAGGAACCACTGGTGACCCACTGGAAGGTTTGGCACCCTGATCCCACTGTTGTCCCATTGAACAACCTATTTCTGATCAAATCAAGAAGGTCTGTAAAGGAGCTTCGACCCATTGGAATAGTGGGACTAACTATTCTCGGCACCTCCAACTTAATCTGTAAGCAAGCCTTATCGTAAGCCTACTGGACCACCCAGTCAACTGATCAGCTTGCACAGGACCTTTGCCCTGGAACCGCTGATGTCTTGAGTTGACACTTGAGCATTTGGAGATTGTAAGCTCTGGGTATAGAGCACTCTTCTGCTGAGTATCATACACCTAGCATTCCTAGGTCTGTAATTAGGAGAGTACACCTGAACACGAGCATGTGCAGTCAGTGTCGCCCAGCCATGGTGACAAACTTTCTGGGTGCCTTGCTGCTGTGCCCCCTTGTGCCCTCAGACTCACTGAAGAGGAGTTAGCCTGATCCCTTCATCAGGAGTAGAGAAATTGCCACTGATCTGCTATGGAATCAACTCTGGAACACAGCCCCTGAAAGCCACAGAGCCTCGCAACTGCAGTATTTGAACCTGCGACGGAAGTGGACTCGACTGCCGAAGTTTGGACCAGTGTGCACTGATGGTCAGTGAGTACTTGCAACCCTTACCGGTGGCCCCTGCCGCATCCATCCATTTTTACGCACGAGTGACTCCTGAGGGTCAATCTTCTTTATCATGGTAGTCCATGCTATACTCCCAAATCTTGGATTCTGTTCTCCCCTATTGGGGAGACCCTCCTTAAATAGTGGGAACATATTCTTCACTGCCTCACTAACTGTCCTGAGATGCTACAGCCCCTGCAAGAGACCCTGATTTGGCCAAACCGCACAATCGTGTACACCAGCACTGAAAGTACTTTTGAGCACAAGGCTCCACTCATTTTAGGGATTGTTGTGTATGATTTAAAAGACCTTTAAATTAATGTATATGTATTTTTGATATATACACCTCACTGGGAGTAATTTGTAGTGTCATTTACTGTGCGTGCTCATTGTGGGCTTTCGATCACTCTCAGCCCTCCTGAGACCTAGTCTTGACCGCCGCCAATGCTACCGTGGTTGGTCTGGCTTGTCCAGAAGGTTACACTGTTTCAAGAAACAAGGCTGGCCTTCTGAACCTCTGCCCACCAGGTCACAGTTCAGAAATTCATCTTAACGCCTGTCTGGTCTAAAAGCGAAGGGAATTACTTCTAATATAAAGAAAATGGCCCTCACACTAAACAACGAAACATTTAAAGGCAATCATACACAACATGAAAGAATGAACAATATTTAACCAGAATTTTTGATAACCTTCACATGCCCTGGGTAAATCCGATCCCGAGGGTTTTCCAAAGGTCAGTTCTCCAAACGTTCAAAGGAAAAGGAACATTTTTAACCAGTTCTTATGAGTTCCAAATCAACACCAAAGTTCATTAAACACAAACCCACTGGTACTGTGCCCTGATGCCTTCAGGCTTTGGCGTATATAAGCATATACATAAATAAAATACATAAAGTCTTCTTCAGCTTTCACTTGAAAAGTTCCCCTTCCAATTTTAGCCAAGAAAATAGCACCAATGGTAATCCGTGATGTCTTCCTTCCAATATCAATTGCCACAGTTCAAAGATTAGGTTAACAAATTCCTCTTCAGTGACTTTACAATTGATTAAGACCTCGGCAGTATATTTAGTATAATTGTAAGGATGCTTCTCTTTGGGTTATTGCTTTCTTCTTGACAACTACTGTTACTGTGGAAACAGTCTCCTTAGTTCCACAGTATACTACTACTTCAACCAACTTTAATGTGACATCCACTGACAGTGTAAACAACACAGCAGTTTAGGTATTTCTGCTTCTTCTTCTACAACTTTGCACTTCAGAATTATTAGGCACATAAAGACAAGGCACTTTGACCTCTACAGGTAGGGAAGGCACTATGTTTTCCTGTACTCCAAAAAAAGGGCAGCCTCTTTCCCTCTTCTGTCTGCCTCAATGCTACAAGTATAACCTTCCTCTGCTCCAAGACTGGTTTTCTCTTAACTTCAGCAGTCTTTAGCATTACAGAATAGCTTCTTCTGCTAGACACTTTTGCAAGCACCCAGCCCCCTTTGCTCAGCTTACTTCACAAGTTCCTGTTTCCAGTAACAACCCTGAAACTGTATTGCCAATCTTCCAGCTTCAGGTAGCAATGCACTCTTGTATCAGAGGACACTGGACCTTTAACAACCTTGGTTTCACTATGGAAAGGGTATGCCTCTTGGCTTGGGTAATTCTTGTTCTTTTAGTCAGTACAACAACTTTTGGATTTTACGAATAAATGTTCTGAATACTGCAATGTTCAGTCTTCAAAGGAAAAACAGATGTAAGCACACACAACCACTCTTTAAAATAGATCTTTAAGCTTAAAGTGGTACCTGAGATTGTATTTCTATTCAATGTCGCAGAAATGGCTTCAGACTCCTTTAGGGAAATACAATTGGCCAAACGTGACATTCCTTTGATGCTGCCTTTACTTGTTACATATGTGAAAATCAATGTTAGTTTTTGTAAATGGTTTTTAATAGGTGTTCCCTTTGTAATAAGAAACACGTGACCACTCCGGCAACAGTTAATTGTTCAACTGCTCCCTCCAACTTCCCCTCAATCTGGCTTTCCTCCTGAACTGAAGTCAGAAACCTTGGAGTGATCTTCAACTCCTCTATCTCCTTCCTCCATCACACTCAGGACATTGTCAAGAAGTCACACTTTCAGCTCTTCCTTCTCAAAGGAATTTTACCTTTTCTCACTTTCCCTCAGAGGCTCAATGTGACCAAAACCCTGGTTCTCTCTGTGCTTCACTACGGCAATAGCCTCCTCCTGAATCTGCCATCTTCCACTCTGCAACCCCTGCAGCTAATCCAGAATAGGGCAGCAAGATTTATCCTTGGCCTTGTGCCCAGTGACTACATCTCTCCAGCACTAAAAAGTATTCATTGGTGCCCGGTTGCTTCACGGATTAAATTCAAAACCCTCTGCATCATCCACAAGGCTGTCTGGGTTCGGGGACCACACTATCTTCAACTTTATCTCATTAAATACTCTCCCTCTAGACCAGAATGTTCTTCTGGCACCAACTCTTTGTGTTTAAAGCATTTTTCTAAAGAGAGGGTGGGGGGTTGTTCACTTTCCTCAGTGGGCTCCCTCCTATGGAATAACCTCCCTCTGCCCCTGAGACTTGAGCAGGATCTTCTCAAATTCCAGAAGCTCCTTAAGACTTTCCTTTTTTCCTCCTCCTTTCCATCTTCTCTCCTCTGCTAATACCACAGTTGCTCAATCAGTGTTGTGAGCCCTTATGCATCATTGGGATCCTGACTGCCCAAACCAATTCTGCCCAGCTCCAGTTTATCCACAGCACATGTATCTGCACATACTCTGTCCTGGAGGTTTACAATTACACCTCCCGTGGCCCTAGTCCATATAGCACTCAACATTGCTAGGACTTCATGTGTGGCTCTCACATGAGTTCGGTCTCCCCAGCACTTACCCCCGTTCCCTCTTCCTTGCTGCACTTGCATGCACTTGCATGTTCTGAATACTTACAAAGCATAGTAGGTTTGGGTCTTCTACCTTTCTTCTACCTTTTTTCCCCCCACTGCTCTTAAATATTGTGTTTTTAATATATTTTCCCACCCTTGCTCCCTCCCTGACCTGTGGGCACTTTGGAAGACTCTTTTCTTATTGTATAAGTGCATAACATAACAAGCAAACAATGACTACAATAAATACAAATAATAGGCTTTCCTTCTTACACAAACACTACTGCTCTCAGTAGTAGTGCACATGTTACATTTCCATTATTAAAAGGAATTTTCACGATGACAAACAGTTTATACTTGCTTTTAAAATTATGTTAGTCACTTATTAGCTGGTAACAGTTACCGGCAAATCTTGCTGAGTGAACGTGAACGCCAAGCTTCCCTCACCGGCTCCAGGAACACTGCGGTTGTGGAATGCTTCACTTTCCCGACTTCTTCAACTGCTACTACTGCTTCAGGCACTCTTGGGACCAACACCCGTCTTCAGCATGGGTATCGATGGTACATCCACACCAAATGTGAGTCTCCTTTACTCCTCAATGCCTTGGCTTTCCTTTTGCTACGGGCCTCCAGCCTCAGCACAGTGGCGGCCCTCCAATCAAGGCCCAACGGTGCTCCTGGAGAAAGCTCCACTCGCAGCATGTTTTCCTCAGTGCAGCCATGACAACAAAGGTTTTGAGACAACAGGACCTTCTCAAAACTTGCAGGTGAAATCTGCTGTCTCCAGGTTCCGGCGTCCTTTCTGTGATCCCACTTCCTCGTGAACCGCCAGCCTTGTGCTCTTCTACTACTACGACTTCTGCCAGTCTTCCAACTCCTGCTCCAACTTCTTCCTTCTCCCCTCTCCTGTTGAAGCCTGTTATGTCTTACAGGTTTGGCAATTGGTGTCAGGTGTGAGCCATTGATTTACATTGCCTGACCTTTGCAAAGGCTGTTAGGCCTAAGTGCCTGACTATTAGATCTGCATGCTTCTTTATCTATCTTCTTCGTCTCATTCCCTATAGGATTGTGGGACATGTAGTTTACTTCATCAACGTCATTGTTTTTATTTCTTGAGTATTTGTAAGGGTATATTTAATTCCATTAGTCCTTATAACAGAGGGGCTGTAGGTTTTAACTTTCCTTGAGGAAAATGATTTTGAAAAGACAATGTTTCTGCCATTCCTTATAGTGTACATTTGGTATTGAGGAGGGCATTTGAGCCAAAAAATGATTTCCTTTGGTACAATGTGCTTTGGTGTCACAACCTTATAGTTTACCACCTTAGATTCCATAGGAGGTTGAGAGACATTAAAATGACAGTAAGCCATAACCTCTTCTGGTACAGGGTTAAGAGTCTCTCTTTTAGAGGAAAAATACAGTGTCTCCTCCCACTTACTATCCCCACTACCCTTGGCCTTGTCTCCACTTAGGTGATCCTCCCGCAGTACACTAACCCCAGGGTTGATATCAGAAAGCATCTGCCTTTCCCTGGCCAATAGGGAGGAGAGTTTAGTCAGGGTGTCAGTGAGGGATCTGCAGGATTCTTCACAATACCAACATGACTCGAGTTCTCTAGCCAGCATCCGCTTGTCAACTTGGTTTGCCGGTTTAAATCTCTCGGCATCAGTCAAGATTTGTCAACAACTAGAGTGCAGCTTGTGCTCTTAGCCTTCATTGATCTTCATTGCTAGACTCATCTTCTTTGTCACAGTACTTTCGCATTTAGGGATATAGAAGTCAGTTCTTGATAACTTCTATGCACATTCTGTGGCAGTGTTCTCAGGGATCTTGAAAGGCAAGTCCGTTTTTGATAACTCTTATGCAGAGTATGGGAAGGTGTATTCTTCAGCAACCCTAGGTGGGTCGGGCATGACAATATGCTGTGCATGCATGCAGAATTGATGAGGTATCCTCTTAAGAAAAAGGGGGATACCATGTCTTGTTCGATGATGTCATGTCACCCCACTGAGGGTTGCCTTCCCCCATGTGATCCTCCCTCATATAGCCACCTCCAGGGTTGGGATCAGGTAGCGACTGCCGTTCCCTTGCCACATGGGAGGAGGTCACTGCTGGGAAATAAGTGATGACACCATCAGCTTCATCACACTGATCACTGATCATCACCGACAGGCGAGAGCCGACCAATGCGAGGGAAGGCCTGAGAGAAGGCCTACCCCCTGACTGAGCTGAGCCCCAGTCTTAGCCCAACACGAGCAGGAGCTCCAACACCTTTGATGCATGTTGCCGGAGCAGCTGCAGTCGCCCTCGAGATGCCGGGATGCTGAGGTAAGCTCCAGGCACATTACCAGCTGCCTTAGAGCCCCTATCAACATCACGGTTTGCCTCTCCCAAAATCCTTCTAAATTTGAAAGTACCCTGAAGCACACTGTCTGCAATATTCCTGCAAGCTTCCTACCTCATTTCCCTGCTAATCCCACGTGCAGACTGCCCGTGTGCAGCTTGTAACTACCGAAGTTCGTTTTTCCAAGATGGCCGCCGTGCTTTGTGCTGGCCGCGCCTGACTTTGTCCGGAGTGTATGCCTGACTGCATACGACCTAATGCTTCCTTTGGATTGGCTACTGGCAACATCATAGCTGCCCACCTATCACCGACAGGCGAGAGCCGACCAATGCGAGGGAAGGCCTGAGAGAAGGCCTACCCCCTAACTGAGCTGACCGAGCGTCACCGGCGTGTTGGCCTGTTACGCTGGCGCGGACAATCCTCCTCACGGTACTATCGTACATTGCTCTCTTATCTAGACATTTACTTATTCCTGTACTACTATGACTAGGTCTGCCTGGCGCATGTGCTAGCAATTTATTTTGTCCTCGCTTATGCCGCATATAATGTGTTACATGTTAGGCCACAAGCGTACAACACCACGAGCCCCGGAGTCTCTCCCCTGCGATATTTAGAATACTTGCTACCGCACCCGCCCAGCTTTATCTCTAATCTATCAAATCTAATTAATTGCGCCGCAGTTGCGAGAGTTGTTTGCTATCCTGCGCTTATGCCTGCTCACACGAGCTGCCTTCAATCTGTCCTCGCTCCTAAGTCTCATACCCGCGCACAGTGCTGTCACGCATTAAACACTTTATAAAGTGCTCTCATTACTGTATGACTATTATAACCTGCGTTAACTCTATGCCACTAGTCTTGCCACCTCGCATTTGACCCTATCAACTTGAGCAATCTACTCACCAGCAGAGACATGCTGTATGACATCTAACTATCTACTTGTAAACCCTTCCACTAGCCTCCTATCCTACTACAATCTACCAAGGATGCACTTTGAAAACACTCTATCTGCCACTACGTTTGTACTACGTTTGTACGTGTGCAATACTCAGTTACCAGCCTTGTTGCTTTGCAATTTTCCATATTTATCAAATGTGATCATTTACTAGACAGAAGTATTCTTGCTTACAATGTATGCGATGTACAGATAATGCTGCCACAGTAGGTGACCCTGTTATTACTCTAGCCTACGTGAACATTTAGTCATTAGCCTTGCCGTATCTCTGTCCTCCTCACATTAACTAGCGTGATCTACCAGACTGAAGTATTTTAGCTCACTAGGTTTGTGTTGTATAGACAATGTGACCACAGTATGCGACCCCTTATTACCCTAGCCAGCGTAATTGCTTAATCCTTAGCCTCTACCGCAATATCTGCTAGATTTAAGCCCATGTACCTTTCAGCTATTATCTGAATCTAGGTGATTATCCTTGCATTCTTGCCAATTCGGCCACATGTGAATCTAGGTGCTTACCCATGCATTCCAGCCAAACAGCCTAATCCTGATGCGAGGCATCCATCTCACATTTCTGCCATACTGCCTCATCTCATCTTTAGGTGTTTTCTATGCATTTTACCTAAACTGCATCATTCGGACTGTAGTTGCTTACTCCTGCAATTCAGATTAACTACCATAGCTTGATGCTATTATCTAGTATGTGTCTACTTACTACCCACCTGCTGGCCAATATCCTGATCAGCCTCAAAATTGCACTACCCACTAAGATGGCCCCACAACTGCCTAACATGCCAGCTTTACATAGATTTAATAACCATGTATCTTATTTAGATTTAAATGACATTCAGGTACTACCACCCTCCAGTCACCCTCGCACCACTACAGAAAGGAATCTTGGACTTAGAGCCAGGCTAGCCAAAATCCACGAGCCTCTGGTCCGTTCATTACCTAACAGACAAAACCGTAGAACGCAACCACTCCGACCTAATCCCGCCACACAATTCAGTAACCCATTACAAAAACCTTCCTACTCGTCACCTTTTCATAACTCCTTCAACTTGGGTACTCCTGAACACTTACAGGACAAGCGCCATACTACTACCTCAGAAAGGATAGACTCCACTCCCAAAAACATAGTTAGTCCTAAGATTAAGGAAGCTCTGATCAACGGCAGATCGTTGGTAGCCCATGCCATAGAAATCGCAGACTTAATACTGTTAGAAGACCTTGACTTCCTCGCCATCACCGAAACCTGGTTACACCCAGCAGCAGGCCCTATTCTCATGGCAATCCCAGACAATTACACTATTTTGAGACAAGACCGACCCAACTCGAGAGGAGGTGGTGTCCCATTATCCATAAGTGCAGTCTTACCATGAGACTAGCCACTTCCATAGATGCCCCCTCCTGTGAAACATTAGCAGTGAAAATACCTCTCACTAACACCCACACCCTCAACATCTATTTGATCTACCGCCCACCAGGCCCCATTGGTACCTTCGATGAAGACCTCAACTCTATCCTATCCAGCAACCTTAAAAGCTCCACTCAGGCACTCACCCTAGGTGACATCAATTTTGGTTACAATGACCCGGAAGACCACCCTGCCAGCATTATAGCCAACACTCTATCTGAATTAGGCTTCGCGCAAAGATGCACGTTACCAACACACTCGAAAGGCAGAACTCTTGACTGGGTGGCTGACCACAATTGCCTAGCGAATATTACAAACATCTCACCTTTAGTCTGGACTGACCACCATTTGATATAATTCATCCTCTCCACTGATAGACCACCACCCCCGCCTACTATCAAGGCCCCGCCTACCCTTACCAGAAACAAGAAAAAAAATGACAGCAGAAAGACGTATCCCTAATCTACTCCCCACTCTCAACACATTGCCAGACGACCTGAACCCTGAGTCCCTGGTCGAAGAATATAACAAGATTATGGCCACCGCGTTGGACCGCATCGCCCCACTCAAACTCAGATCCAGCAAACCAAAAACACACCTCAATAAATGGTATACACCATTCCTCAAAAACCTAAGGCAGCAAAAAAGAAGTTGCGAGGCCATTTGGAAAAAATCCCCTTCAGACTCAAACAAGCTCAAACTTTCCAAACTAGCTGCACTGTATAAAAAATAAATATACCTGGCCAAACGTACTTCATTTGACTCCCGTATATCCCAAGCCAAATCCAACATGAAAGAACTCTTTTCAATCCTCAAAGACATAGAAACCCCGATAGCACCCCCTGACAATTGCACCAAAGACAAAAGCTGGTGTGCAGACATTCAAAATTCCCTAGCAAATAAGATTGTGACTCTCCAAAGTAAAATCTCCAGCAAAAGAGCTTCCCTGAATAACATTCCCAACTCAAAAATTCTCGACAAACCCATGCACACCGACCTAGCCTGTTTCCAGTTCGCCAAAGTCAATATTTAGGAAGTGGAAAAAATCATCCTATCTCTGAAACCGTCCAATTGCCAGGGAGACCTGTGCCCTGCTCAGCTCATCAAAGATGCTGCCCGAGACCTCTCCCCTTTCATCACAAAATTGATCAATGCCTCCTTTGCCACTGGATCCATCCCTACTAACTTAAAACAATCCTGGGTAGTCCCATTATTAAAAAAAACACTCTCGACCCTACCATACCCACAAACTGCCGACCCATAACGACCGTTCCCTTTCTCCTAAAAATTCTGGACAAGGTTGCTTATGTACAAATACAGAAGCACTTAGAAGAACATAACCTCCTGGGATCTAGAGAGTATGGGTTCCGGCCCCAACATGGGACTGAAACCGCTCTCATTGACCTGAAAGCCAAGATCGATTCGATCAGAGACAATGGGCAAGCTGCCTTACTCCTACTCCTTGACCTATCTGCAGCATTCGACCTGGTTGATTACTCTGTCCTATGCTCACACCTCCACACTGCAGCTCATTTCTCAATGGAGGCCATCACATGGATCACATCCTTCCTCAACGGTAGGACCATGAGGGTCTTCTCTCCCACTGCTGCAGCAGACCCCATACCCATCAGGGCTCCTGTGTCTCCCCACACTATACAACATATTTACCATGCCCCTTTTCGATGATTTGGATCATCTCGGTATCACCTACACTAATTTACTCAGATGATACTCAGATCCTCCTTCCGCTTTCTGGAGATTATGGAAAGGATTTGGCCTTGTTAAATAGGGTGTACATCATCATCCAGGCATGGATGGCCACTCACGGACTATGCCTGAATGATGATAAAACAGAACTCATCATCCTAGGTACCACACTCAATATAAAGAAACTCAGCCCGGACTACAATTCCTTCATGATTGATGGAAACAACATTAAAGTTATCTAGATTCCAATTTTTCCTTCAAAAGACAAGTGAGCTCCCTTGCATCCTCCACGGCCTATACATGCAAATTAATCTGCGCAGCTAAACCCTTCGTGTCGGATTCTGGTTGCCTGACACTCGCCAGAGCTCTTATTTTGTCTCGCCTTGACTACTGCAATGCCCTATATCTGGGATCTAGTAAGGCTACCACCAGTGAATTGCAAACCCTTCAGAACAATGCTCTAAGAGCAGCTCTGGGCATTTCCAGAAGGGAACACATTACAAATCTCAGCCAACAGAACAATTGGCTAGCCACTAAAGATAAAATCTTATTAAAAACGGCATCACTCACTCATAAGTCTTTGAACAATGCCGCCCCAACTTACCCTATCAACAGATTCCACCGACAGTCCTCATTAAGACCCACCAGAACCACATACAAAAACTGTCTATCTGTTCCTTACTACAAGCGGGCCACGATAGGGGGCAAAAGCTTCCCAGTAAAAGCCGCTTTGTTGTGGAATTCCTTGCCTCCGAACCTTAGAATTGACATGCCTTACCAGAATTTCCGCTCATTGGTAATCTCATGGTTGAAACTCGAGACCCACTAAGACTTTGAAGTGCCCAGCGCCACCCGCACAAACTGTAACCACGTATGCCTTCCTGCTTACCTGCCTGTGTGCCTCCTGCTTACCTGTATATAACTGCCTGCTGGCCTTATTACTGATTTGTATACAACATTGTTGTTCTTTATTCTTGTATTATGTATATTCTTGTATTGTAACTGACAGGGTAATTCATAGAATTTCGCACAAAAGTGGCGCACGCGGCTGGAGCACAGTGTCCCTGTGCGATACACTGCGCCAGCCGCGTGCGATAAAATCCATTTCATCGCACAGCGTTTTCATGGATTTTAGCCCCCAAAACCAGCTGTGGCGCAGAGTGGCGCAGCGACCCTGCAGCAGCGCCAGTTACGCCCCCAAGAACGCCCTCGCGCAAGGAAAATCCATCAAAATCCCCAAATCATCGCAAATGTCTGCGCTAACCCTGGACCAGTTTACAGGGCTGCCTAACAGCAAACGCCAAGCGGGGTCCGTGTATTACTGGGCTGCGCTGGAAGTTTCACACGCGATTGGCCCTGTGCAAGCGGGGTACGTGTATAACTGGGGAGCGTGGGAAGTTTCACACGCGACTTCAGCAGGGCACGTGTATTACTGGGGTGCGTGGGAAGTTTCACACGTGATTCCAGCAGGGTACGTGTATTACTGTGGTGCGCGGGAAGTTTCACACGTGATTGGCCCTTGTGCGAGCAGGGTACGTGTATCACTGGGGTGCGCAGGAAGTTTTACACACGATTGGCCCTGTGCGAGCGGGGTAGATGTATTACTGGGGTGCGCAGGAAATTTCACACGCGATTGGCCCTTGTGCGAGCGGGGTACGTGTATTACTGGGGTGCGCGGGAAGTTTTACATGCGATTGGCCCTTGTGTGAGCGGGGTACGTGTATTACTAGGGTGCGCGGGAAGTTTCACACGCGATTGGCCCTTGTGCGAGCGGGGTACGTGTATTACTGGGGTGCGCGGGAAGTTTCACACACGATTGGCCCTTGTGCGAGCGGGGTACGTGTATTACTGGGGTGCGTGGGAAGATTTACACGCGATTGGGCCTGTGCAAGCGGGGTACGTGTATTACTGGGGTGCGCGGGAAGTTTCACACACAATTGGCCCTTGTGCGAGCGGGGTACGTGTATTACTGGGGTGCGCGGGAAGTTTTACACGCGATTGGCCCTGTGCCAGCGGGGTACGTGTATTACTGGGGTGCGCAGGAAGTTTCACACATGATTGGCCCTTGTGCGAGCGGGGTACGTGTATTACTGGGGTGCGCGGGAAGTTTCACATGCGATTGGCCCTTGTGTGAGCGGGGTACGTGTATTACTGGGGTGCGTGGGAAGTTTTACACGTGATTGGCCCTGTGCGAGCGGGGTACGTGTATTACAGGGGTGCGCGGGAAGTTTCACACGCGATTGGCCCTTGTGCGAGCGGGGTAAGTGTATTACTGGGGTGCGCGGGAAGTTTCACACACGATTGGCCCTGTGCGAGCGGGGCACGTGTATTACTGGGGTGCACGTGAAGTTTCACACGCGATTGGCCCTTGTGCGAGCGGGGTACGTGTATTACTGGGGTGCGCGGGAAGTTTCACACGCGATTGGCCCTGTGCGAGCGGGGCACGTGTATTACTGGGGTGCGCGGGAAGTCTCACATGCGATTGGCCCTGTGCGAGCGGGGTACGTTTATTACTGGGGTAGTTTCACAGGCGAATCCAGCAGGGTACGTGTCTTTCAGGGGTGCACGGGAAGTTCCACACGCGATTGTCCTGGGTACGTGTATTTCAGGGGTGCGCGGGAAGTCTCATACGTGAATTCAGCAGGGTACGTGTATTTCAGGGGTGCGCGGGGAGTACTACACGTGATTTGGCCGTGTGGGTCCCCCGAGGGGTTCCCTCTACACCCTCCATGGCCCCTGCAGGCAGCCCACACCACAGGGGACTACCCTGCACCCCTGCTCATGTCCCGCAGGCAGCCCATCCACCATGGGCATGCCCCCCAGCCAAGCCACATGTCACCTTGCACTACTGATCAACAACGCATGTCTCCCAGCACCCCCACCCCCAGCACTGTGGGGCACCTGCCAGCAGGCCCCCACTCATGTCCAACTCATGTAACCCTGCACCCCCACCCCCCAGCATTCAGGGGCACCCTCAACCAGGCCCCCACACATGTCTCCCTGCACCCCCACCCCCCAGCAGTGCAGGGCACCCTCCACCATGCCCCCACACATGTCTCCCAGCACCCCCACCCCCCAGCATCCAGGGGCACCCTCCACCAGGCCCCCACACATGTCTCCCAGCACCGCCACCCCCCAGCAGTGCAGGGCACCCTCCACCATGCCCCCACACATGTCTCCCAGCACCCCCAACCCCCAGCAGTGCAGGGCACCCTCCACCATGCCCCCACACATGTCCCCCTGCACCCCCACCCCCCAGCATCCAGGGGCACCCCCCACCAGGCCCCCCACTCATGTCCAACTCATGTCCCCCTGCACCCCCACCCCCCAGCATCCATTGGCACCCCCCACCAGGCCCCCACTCATGTCTCCCACCCCCCAGCAGACAGGGGCACCCTCCACCAGGCCCCCACTCATGTCCAACTCATGTCTCCCAGCACCCCCACCCTCCAGCAGTGCAGTGCACCCTCCACCATGCCCCCACACATGTCTCACAGCACTCCCACCCCCCAGCATCCAGGGCACACTCCACCAGGCCCCCACTCATGTCTCCCTGCACCCACACCCCCCAGCATCCAGGGGCACCCTCCACCAGGCCCCCACTCATGTCTCCCAGCACCCCCACCCCCCAGCATCCAGGGGCACCCTCCACCAGGCCCCCACTCATGTCTCCCAGCACCCCCACCCCCCAGCAGTGCAGGGCACCCTCCACCAT
Source organism: Ambystoma mexicanum (assembly GCF_040938575.1). NCBI lineage: Eukaryota > Metazoa > Chordata > Amphibia > Caudata > Ambystomatidae > Ambystoma > Ambystoma mexicanum. Next base: position 406,063,470 of record NC_090931.1, on the reverse strand, counting down.
GCCCCCACACATGTCTCACAGCTCCCCCACCCCCCAGCATCGAGGGGCACACTCCACCAGGCCCCCACTCATGTCTCCCTGCACCCCCACCCCCCAGCATCCAGGGGCACCCTCCACCAGGGTCCCACTCATGTCTCCCAGCACCCCCACCCCCCGGCATCCAGGGGCACTCTCCACCAGGCCCCCACTCATGTCTCCCAGCACCCCCACCCCTCAGCAGTGCAGGTCAGCCTCCACCATGCCCCCACACATGTCTCACAGCACCCCCACGCCCCAGCATCCAGGGGCACACTCCACCAGGCGCCCACTCATGTCTCCCTGCATCCCCACCCCCCGCATCCAGGGGCACCCTCCACCAGGCCCCCACTCATGTCTCCCGGCACCCCCACCCCCCAACATCCAGGGGCACCCTCCACCATGCCCCCACACATGTCTCCCAGCACCCCCACCCCCCAGCATCCAGGGGCACCCTCCACCAGGCCCCCACACATGTCTCCCAGCACCCCCACCCCGCAGAAGTCAGGGGCACCCTCCACCAGGCCCCCACTCATGTCCAACTCATGTCCCCCTGCACCCCCACCCCCCAGCAGTCAGGGGCACCGTCCACCAGGCCCCCACTCATGTCGCCCAGCACCCCCACCCCCCAGCAGTGCAGGGCACCCTCCACCATGCCCCACACATGTCTCCCAGCACCCCCACCCCCCAGCATCCAGGGGCACCATCCACCAGGCCCCCACTCATGTCTCCCACCCCCAGCAGTCAGGGGCACCCTCCACCATGCCCCCACACATGTCTCCCAGCACCCCCACCCCCCTGCATCCAGGGGCACCCTCCACCAGGCCCCCACTCATGTCTCCCACCCGCCAGCAGTCAGGGGCACCCTCCACCAGGCCCCCACTCAGGTCCAACTCATGTCTCCCAGCACCGCCACCCCCAGCAGTGCAGGGCACCCTCCACCATGCCCCCACACATGTCCCCCTGCAGCCCCACCCCCCAGCATCCAGGAGCACCCTCCACCAGGCCCCCACTCATGTCTCCCACCCCCCAGCAGTCAGGCGCACCCTCCACCAGGCCCCCACTCATGTCCAACTCATGTCTCCCAGCACCCCCACCCCCCAGCAGTGCAGGGCACCCTCCACCATGCCCCCACACATGTCTCCCAGCACCCCCACCCCCCAGCATCCAGGGGCAACCTCCACCAGGCCCCCACTCATGTCCCCCTGCACCGCCACCCCCCAGCAGTCAGGGGCACCCTCCACCAGGCCCCCACTCATGTCCAACTCAAGTCTCCCAGCACCCCCACCCCCCAGCAGTGCAGGGGCACCCTCCACCAGGCTCCCACTCATGTCCCCCTGCACCCCCACCCCCCAACAGTCAGGGGCACCCTCCACCAGGCCCCCACTCATGTCAAACTCATGTCCCCCTGAACCCCCACCCCCCAGCATCCAGGGGCACCCTCCATCAGGCCCTGACTCGTGTGCCCCAGCCAACACGTCATCACAATCTAGATCCCTGGCCCTTATGGGCTGCCTCCACATGCCAAACACCCACCCAAGTATTGCATCCACCCACTTAGAAATGGCAATTACATGATACAACCACAATGGCAAGTATGTAAATGAACACATGTCTCTCACATACACACAATGGGTGTCAGTTACTGTCAAAACACATATCATGATATGCATGAAACCAATGAGATGATACTACACATTGAAGTTTGATGAAGAAAATGTATTAAAAGCAACATAAATGGAATAAAAAATAAACAAACGACAATGGGAATTAAAAACAAAAAGCAGCATGTCTGTAAAATAAATTAAAACCACAAATCATAATCCAAAGGAAAGGTGTCCAAAGTCACAGGTCAAAAAAGTAAATCCAATGGAAAATACAAACCGAAAACCATTGCTCCATGGGTAAAGTCCAAATAAAAAAATAATATTCCACATTCAACTACATACAGATAAACAATCCAGGGTCCATGATCCCAACAGAAGAAATGAAAACTACCTAATAATACTACCTAATAAAAAAACTATATCCAAAAATGCGGTCCATTGTCCAAAAGGTCCAAAAAAAAATAAAAAGCAAAGGAAACCTAACAACAACTACATAACTATTTACAAGGGCAGTGGGCTAGTCTGACGGCTCACTGATTGTTGTCATGGGCCAGGGCATCATCGAACTCCTGTTCAATGGCTTGGAGGCGGGCATGTTCCCTGGCCCCGAGGTCTCGCAGGGATAATGCAGTGTCCAGCTCCAACTCCCTGCGAATACCCTCGAGGCACTCAGCCCGCCTCAGCGCCCTCCGCATGGAGTTCTCCGCCCTGACCATTGTGAGCCGTTCCTCCTCTGCCCGCTGCCGCTCCGCACCTATCTGGTGGCCCAACCGCTCCCACACGGAAGACACTCCGATTCTAGGGTTCTCCTGCCCTCCGGCTGATGCCTGCACCCCTGATGTTGATGGCCCTGAGCCGTGATGCCTTCCACGTCGAGCCTGCCGCTGCCTCCGACGCAACTGCCTGTGCCAGCACGACGGCATCCAGGCTGATGGAATCCACCGACGCCGTTGTGCACGTGCCCTGCCCGATGATGCCGTCACATCCTCCATCTGCTGGGGTCCAGTTGCTGGTGTGTCCACCCCTGCTGGACCTCCGACTCCCGACTGTGGCAGGGATGGGATCCCCACCGAGATGGCTGCGTTGCTCGGGGCAGGTCCACAGGGGGCCCTGGTGGCATCTGGGCTTGAAGACGGCATGGAGAACGACTGGCGCATAGCCTCCACAGAGGAGGAGAGGGTCGCCAGAGTGCCCGACACATGTATGAAACCCCCGACCATGGCCACTCCCAACTGGGCCACGTTGGCACGGTGCTCTTCGTGATGACGTGCGTGCTCCCCCCGGGAAGCACGCACCTCATCACAAATGACACCCATGCGCAACGCGACACCAATCAGGACCTTCTACATACGGCCAGGGGTCCCCTCGTCCGCAGGTGGAGGGGAGTCAGATGACATGGACATCCCCCCTATCTGCGGACGGGCCTGGGACGGGGAATCCCTGCTGGTGCATGGTGGTGCAGGCACAGTGTCAGGGACAGTGACATGCCCAGGCACCTCCACGGCGACCTGTGCTGCCTCCTGTCCCTGGCCCTGGACTGCACCACTTGCACCAGCAGGGATGCCCCCACCAGGCCCCATGTGCGACTCAGTAGCGGCCTCCTCCTCCTCTGTGGAAACCACCAACCTGGATGGCTCCACCCCGTCTTCCGCCGTTGCAAGCCCCTGTGGGGGCTCACCCACCCCTTCCGCTGCAGCCGTGGGGGCATCCCCGCCGCTTTGCTCCACAGCGCCGTCTCCGCCCTCTTCTTCACTTTGCGCTGTGTAGAGGGAGACATAGAACACAAGCATCAGGATACTGTACAATGGTCCCCTAGACAGGAAGCAATAGCAGATGAGTGGCACTGTCAAAGATCCCTTCCATCATGTCCCTCCACAACACATGGGTCCGTGCAGGCAAAACACATGCCGTAACAGGCATGGCGCATGCTATGGACATTAGCAAACATGTCTAAGGGACTCTTGAAACATACAATGTTGTTTATGAACTCACATGCATCATGGGTCATGCCTATCACATGCACACGCTTCACCGTACTTTCATCCATCTGGACTCGTACACCCCAGACATAGTGGATGCAAGGATAACTAGGCTGCATCAGTGATTCTGAACATTGTCACAGACATGTCTCATGCATCCATGTCATTCACAAGTCACAGACACGCAGGTCAGACACACAGACATGGACACCATACATGCACATGGCATCAGCACCCATCCCTCACCCCCACCCATGTCCAGGAACAGAGACAGGCATGCTCTCATGTGTCCATTCCGTCCATTTAAACACATACACCAACCGTATGCTTCACACATTACTGTTCTCAAATGCATGACCATGATGTCCCTGCACACACACACGCGTACATGGCCTATGTCACACACACAGGCAAGTATCAGACAACTAGCACACTGCATCATGCCCTGTCTCACACAGCAATGCTTGGCCACTTACCGCTCGACTCCAGATGGGTCTGCCTCTCAAGGACCTGGACGTGGAGCGCTGGGGATATGCGTTCCAGGACCCTCATCTGATCTTCCGACAAGTGGCCCCGGCGCCCCTTAGCATCCGCTGCCTTCAAGAGGCGCCGGGCCTTGTTGAGGGTCCTGGACCTGAAGTCCTCCCAGCGCTTCTTGACATGATGGAATAGTCGGACTGCCACCCCCTCCGCGTTAATGGCAGTCACGATGTCCGTCCAGATCCGAGTCCGTCCTTCCTTGTCGGCGCGTGATGATCCAAAGAGGGCATCATAATGCCCCAGGACAAGCTCCACCAGGACACCAACTTCCTTCTGACTGAAGCTGGTGCCCCTCTGCCCCTCTGGCTGGAGGTCGCCAGTGGTCTCGGATGGTGTTTGCCCCGACATGGCGAACCCCGAGGCAGGCGTGGGTGGGCAACTGGGTCCTGGGCCTGGGCTGTGGAGCGATGGTATCCCAGTCGGGAGTCTTCGGTTCCAGCAGGGGTGGACACAGCAACTGGACCCCTGCAGATGGCTGATGTGCAGGCACCAAATGGCAGGGCACGGTGGCAGCAGGCAGGCAGGCAGGCTGGCAGCAGCAGATTGCTTGTGGGAGGCTGCTCGGGGCTCTGGGGGGCAGTAATCCGGCCTTTTGGGCAGTAGCGTTGTCTTCCGTGTGCTTACGCGTGGCCAGCTTTATACAGAGTGATTTGGCACGTGAAAATCAAGCACGTCTGCATGTAATTCGAGGAAAGGGCCTTAGCGCGTAAGCGCGTCAGCACACGTACGCGAATTCATTGGTCCAAAGGCCCCCAGCGTGTAGGCGCGTCTATGACGTTACGCGCACATGCGTTTTCCATGGCGCATAGAAAAAATAAGCATGTCAGAGTATCATTGCGTGCAATTGGTGGAAAGGGCCTGAGCGCGTATGCGCATCTGTGACATGCGTGCGCGGGCGTTTCCCTATGACTGCACGTCAGAGTGTCAGCTCGTGTAATTGGAGGATAGGGCCTTAGCGCGTACACGCGGAAGTGACGCTGGGTGTGTGGGCATGTTTAAAAGGTACGTGTAGGACGTCATTTCCTTGTACGTGCTTTTCATGGAGAGCGAGTGGGTGAAATCTGTACTTCTTGTCGGTTCAGACGCGATTTACTTCACGGCGTTCCAAGTTCGTACTCCCTGTTACCTCTGACAGCTTTTTCTCTTTTTGTCTTTTTCCTGGGCCTTTTTCCTCAAACAGCGTTCACTTCTCCTGTTGTCCTGTCTCCTGAGACAGCGTACAATTCTTCTTTTGGCGGGGGTGTTGCCAACGCGCACATGCGCATATTTTTCACGCGATATTTCCTGGCAGACGGTGAGTCGTGCACGTATTTGACATCTGTGCTTGCCCCGTGTGTTGCCTACCCCTTCAGAGGTCAGTCTAGGCTGCGTGTGACACGCATACGTTCATTTTTGTGTTTCTGGGTGCCACAGCCTAGTGCAGGTTTATTTTTCCACGCACGTGGTCTAGGAGGGGTTTCGTGCACATTATCTCCCTTTTTTTTATCTAGCCTTGCTAGAGCACTAGGGTACGAATTCCATCTAGTACCCTACCCCTTTGACCCCCAATTGCCCAGGACAATAGTTTACTGCAACTCCCATACGCACAACAACATCAGTGCCATGGTTGGGAGGCGAACACGCGGTAAGGATGGCAAAGGTGGGCGAGCCACAAGAGGTGGCCGTGGTGGATACGGTAGGGGACGTGGCCGGGACTTGCAGGGTGCCCCTAGCCCCCCATGTGTGGGTGACCAGTCAGGGACACCCATGCCCCCCCCTGGTTGAGGGTAACGTGGCTGACACCATCCCTGCTCAGCCCTTGTTGGACCAGCCCATTATGGCACCAGACCTGGCACAGAGTGACTCCATGGATGACTTCCAGTTCAGCAGGTCTAGGCCACATGTGGCGGTGCACGTTGGTGTCACCAGCCCACGTGGATCAGGGGCAGCTATGTCATCTGCTGCCCCGAGTAGGCAGGGTGGGGAGGCTGCAGGGGCAGCTGCGACTCCATCCGCCGCAGCTCTGAGTCTCCCAGCCAGGACAGTGTCGGTCCTAGTCCATCCTGCTGATGTTCCCCCTGACTACATCACACTTCAGCCAATGCCTGCACCAAGTCCCATGGTGAGTGTTCATTCCCACACTCCTAGTCCACAGTCCACTGGGGCTCCTGCCCCTAGTGTCCAGAGCGGTGTAGGACACTCAGTATCACCAACACCTTCCAAGCGGAAGAGGAAGAGTGCTCGTCCAGTACAGGCTGATGCCCCAGACACGGCTACACAGTCCGGCCGACCAAGGAAGCCCAGCTTCAATCAGGTCGAACTTGTTGCACTTGTGGAGTATGTGTCCGCACATGACCGCGAAATGGTGATTACTGCAGGATTCAAGACCACACCTGCACAACGTCAGGCACACTGGCAGACCATCGCGGAACTCATAAGTTCCCTTGGATTCGTGAGGCGCACAGATAATGATTGCTACAAGCGCTGGAATGACCTGAAGCGCAGGGCAAAGAAAAAGCTGGCCTCAAGTCATGCCACAACTCTAGTGACTGGAGGTGGGTCTCCAGCAGAGGACATAGAACTCACTCCACATGAGCATGTTGCTGGGACCTACGTCACGGAGGAACAGATCCAAGGCGTGGGAGACCTGCCAGATTACGAGGCATTGTCCGGTGAGTGCACATGCATGTGTGTGTCATCCATGTGCATGGTGTGTGTGTGAGTGCTTCTGATTGAGTGCCAGTTGAGGGGGTGTGTGCCTGAGTGGTTTGGGTCACCCATGTGCTTCATCCAATACATTCTGCGCACCAGGATTTGGGTGTTGCAGTATCCCTTCTGGCAACAGTAGACATTCAGCCCAACCTCACGCCAGTTGCCCTTGAAGTGTCATCTTGCCACAACATAGTTGCATATTATTCTGTGTTCATTCAGGCTGATTGTCTGCATTCCACCACTTTCACTAGACATTTCTCAGTCCTATTGTCACATGTGTGACATGGCTAGGGTACATGCCATCTGTGTGATGGCATGTGTCATATATGTGTATTGGACATGCCAATCACAGGCCAATGTGTGATGGCACTGCTAGCCAGCATGCATCAAATGTGTTGGTCTTCCATCTTGGTGTCATCAATGTGTGCCATTTGCCTCCCCTTCATATGCAGTGACAGTGCATGCATGGGAGGGTTATAGTCATGTGGGACATGTGTCAATGAAGTACTGTTTCTGTTGCTTCTCAGCCCTAATTGTGTGCCATGGTGCTAATGCCTGTTCCCATTTCTTTTCTTTCATGTCTTTGCAGGGGATGACGCACTTGAAAATGCTGGGGTTGTGGAGATGGTGCAGACCCAGGAGGGGTCTCAGGCCCGACCGGGCACCAGTGAGGGACGTGGTGTGGTGGTGGTTGAGAACTCACACTTGCTGCAGACCATCATCTCAAGTGGTGTCTCTGGGTGCACCTCCCCCGAGCTCTATTTAGGTGTCGATTCGGATAATGAGACCTATGTGCCGTCGCAGGTAATTGTTTTTGGGAGGGATTCTGTACTGTCCAACCCACCTGCACCAGGGGTAGAACCCTCAATGGGGATGTCAGTGTTGGTAGGTCCGCCTTTGGTGGTTAAGGATGCAGGGTCACACTCCGCTACATCTGATCCTGTTCCTGGGCCAGCAGATCAGAGGGGGAATGCAGTCCTGCAGCCTCAGGCAGTGCCGGCACAGCAAGGCGCAGTTTGCCTTGCCCCAGACAGGTGTGGTGCCCGCCGACGTGGTGGCCGTATGCCACCTGGCAATACCGCATGGGAGCAATCCATTTACGGTATGGCAAACCAACAGGCAGCATCAACTGAGATGATGGCTCAAGCCATGGATAGGGTGGCCACTTCCATTGTCCCCCAAGAAAGGCTGATTGAACAACTACAGCAGGCAACAGACTCCATTAGCCAGTCACACAGGGAGGACATGTTGGCGTCCAACAGGGACAGGCGGGCGGCACTGGAGACTCTGCGGGAAGCCATTTCTATTGAGTCCCAGGGCCACAGGGAAGCCCTGAGGGTGGAACTCCGTCAGCTCAGGGTAACTCTGGTTGAGCTTGAGGCTTCAGCTAACACGAGGACAGAACAGCAGCTGGAGCGGCTCAACTAGGGAGGAGGTCCGGGCATCCCGTGAGTTGCATGGGGACCTCAGCACAATTATCCTCCAGAACCAGACCTTCCACAATAGGGTAGCCGTGGAGGCCATGAGCCCGTGGAGGTGTTTTTTTTTTCGCAAGATCCACACAGGTGGGTTTTGGTGTGCACCCTGTCCTCGGACCTCCTGGGTGGCCTCCCCCACCCCCCCGGGCCCATTCATGGCCATTTTTGATTTTTGATTTTTGTTTTTTGATTTTTGATGTTTGATTTTTGATTTTTTGGACAGTGTGTTGCCTTGTGTGGCTCCCGTGGGCACATGCAGGCTTGTCCTGAAATTGGGTCAGATGCTTGGGTTTGTGTGACACACACCGCTCCTGCTTCCCGTTTCCATGGGCTTGCAAAGGGTGTGCCCAAGTGACATTGACTTACACAGTGACGTTGGACTCCCATTTGATGTGTGGGCAGTCTGTAGTCAATACTGTGTATACATTCCTAGTGTATATTGTTGTTGTATTGTACACTGCATGGTATATTGATATGTGCCTCTGCATCCATCTCATCCTCCTAATTTGCAGGTCCATTTGTCATGTCTTCACAAGGCGGTCTACTTTGGAAATGGAGTCCATGTTGTAAGCAGTTCACCTACACTTTTGCGTGGCGCTAACACTGTACAGTTGGAAGTGTTCGAAGTGCTGGCATTATCAGGTAGTGAGGCTACCAATTTTTTAAGTCCGTACTGTCATGTTTATGTTAGGTTGGAGGTTGTGTAGGTGATTAGTATTATTGGTAAGTATTTGGTAATGTGTGTTGTTGGTCCTGCATTACTGTGAGCATTTCATGTGTGTTCAGTTTCCATTAGGGACACTGTAGTTTGTGACACTTGGGTCATGTTGTGGGGATTAATTTGTTTGCTCTCACATAGCATGACATGCCATGGTGTGTTGTGTGGCCGTGCCGGGGAGGGGTTGGGTGACATGGCACTGTTCTCATGTTGTATTTTGCAAGTGGGTATTCATTTTTGCTGCATGGAAGTGTGTCTTTTGATGACACTGCATTGGTGGTGTTTGTGTAGGTAGGGATGCACACATTGTGAGACTTCCAGATGAACAATCTCAGGCTGCTATGGTTCTGACAGTTGACTGTCCCTTAATTCATCATAATTGTCAGATTGAGTCATCATTGATTGTCAGATGGTATGTGCCAGGGCTGTGTGCACTCCACAGGGGTGTGATTTCTATGTGAAGTAATTAGCCACCAGCTGCGTACGGGCTGCCTGACCCCGTGCCCTTTCCCCTCCCATGTGCAGCGGGCGTGCATGTGGTTGGGGATGTCGGGGCACCACAATGTCCACAGCCAGGCCCCGGCGTGTTGCAACATTGTGCAGGACACATGCTGCCACTATGATCCTGCACACTACTGGGGGAGCGTATAACAGCTGCCCGCCAGAACGGTCAAGGGAGCGAAAGCGTGACTTGAGCCCTCTGAATGTGCGCTCCACTAAGCCCCGTGTTGCAATATGGGCTGTGTTGTATCTTACCTCGGGAGGCGTGATGGGGTTCCGAATTGGCGTCATCATGTGGGTGCTCAGAGGGTAGGCACTGTCCCCTGGGGAGGTGGTGATGGGGATCATTAGTGGGGTATTGACATTACTCTGTATCTGTCATGCATGCGTGTGCTGTGGCATTTATACTCACCAAGCAGCCATGCTTCGCCATGCCACCCAGCTTCCATGTCCCGGTTTAGGGTTGACAACCTGTAAATAAAGCTGTCGTGGGTGGACCCTGGATAGTTGGCATATACTGAGGTGATGATTCCCTTGGCATCACATACTACCTGGACGTTGATGGAATGCCAGTGCTCGCGGTTTCTATAGATGTGCTCAGATGCCCTGGGGGTACGTAGAGCCACATGGGTGCAATCAATGGCACCTAGCACTTTGGGGAATTGTGCCATCCTGTAGAAATCCTGGCTGACAGCCTGCCTTTCTGCAGGTGTTCTGGGCAGGTATATGTGCCTGCGGACTGATGGGTGTGCAGTGATGATGGCCAACACCTGGTATAGGCACCGTGACTGTCTGGCCTGTGACACCCCCCCACTATGGCACTTGTCCGCTGAAATGACCCGGTAGCCAAGAAGTGCAGTACATTGAGGACCTTCTCCAGGGGGCTGAGTGCTTGGGAGCACAGGGTGGATGATGTGAGGTCATCCTCCCACTCACTGACCAGGTTGAGTATTATGTGTGGTGGAAACCTGTACCTCCCATACACCTGGTCATCAGGCACACCAAATAGGCTGGTTCTGGGTGTGAAGATTCTGGCCCTGGCTATCCTTCTCCTCCTCCTGCGGTATCCCACGGCCACTGCTGCTAGGAACAGTATATTCATCCTAGCGTCTGAGCTTGTTTGTTGTATGCGCACTCTTTTAAGCTGCGCGCGACGTGCGCCTTCTTCATGCTGGCGTACGTGTTTCCGGATTGGACCTTTTTTTTTGGCGCGTTGTAAGCGACCATGTAAATCTTCCCGCCCACCCCAGGAATACACGTAACAAGCTCTCCCAGGCACAGTCGCGAGTTAATATTCCCACCCACCCCTGGAATACACGTACCACATACTCACAGGCCCAGTCGGGTGTGGAACTTCACGCGCACACCGAAATACACGTACCCTGCTGATATCGCGTGTGGAAGTTCACGCGGACCCATAATACACGTACCCTGGTGAAATCGCGTGTAAGACTACCCGCGCACCCCTGGAATACACGTACCCAGGCAAATCGTACTGCTGGGGGGTGGGGGGTGGGAGACAGGAGTGGGGGCATGGTGGAGGGTGAACTACACTTCTGGGGGGTGGGGGTGCAGGGAGGCAGGAGTGGGGGCCTGGTGGAGGGTGCCCCTGACTGCTGGTGGGTGGGGGCCGTGGGGGACAGGAGTGGGGGCCTGGTGGAGGGTGCCCCTGGATGCAGGGGGGTGGGGCTGCAGGGGGACATGAGTTGGACATGAGTGGGAGCCTGTTGGGGGTGCCCCTGACTGCTGGTGGGTGGGGGTTCAGGGGGACAGGAGTGGGGGCCTGGTGGAGGGTGCCCCTGGATGCAGGGGGGTGGGGGTGCAGGGGGACAGGAGTGGGGGCCTGGTGGAGGGTGCCCCTGGATGCAGGGGGGTGGGGGTGCAGGGAGACAGGAGTGGGGGCCTGGTGGAGGGTGCCCTACAGTGCTGGGGGGGTGGGGCTGCAGTGGGACATGAGTTGGACATGAGTGGGGGCATGGTGGAGGGTGCCCCTGGATGCAGGGGGGTGGGGGGTGCAGGGGGACGGGAGTGGGGGCCTGGTGGAGGGTACCCTACAGTGCTGGGGGGTGTGGGTGCTGGTATACAGGAGTGGGGGCCTGGTGGAGGGTGCCCTGCACTGCTGGGGGGTGGGGGTGCTGGGAGACAGGAGTGGGGGCATGGTGGAGGGTGCCCTACAGTGCTGGGGGGTGGGGGTGCAGGGAGACAGGAGTGGGGGCCTGGTGGAGGGTGCCCTACAGTGCTGGGGGTGGGGGTGCAGGGAGACAGGAGTAGGGGCCTCGTGGAGGGTGCCCCTGGATGCAGGGGGTTGGGGGTGCAGGGGGACATGAGTTGGACAGGAGTGGGGGCATGGTGGAGGGTGCCCCTGACTGCTGGGGGGTGGGGGTGCTGGGAGAAGGAGTGGGGGCATGCTGGAGGGTGCCCTACAGTGCTGGGGGGTGGGGGTGCAAGGAGACAGGAGTGGGGGCCTGGTGGAGGGTGCACCTGGATGCAGGGGGGTGGTGGTGCAGAAGGACAGGAGTGGGGGCCTGGTGGAGGGTGCCCTACAGTGCTGGGGGGTGTGGGTGCTGGGAGACAGGAGTGGGGGCCTGGTGGAGGGTGCCCCTGGATGCAGGGGGGTGGGGGTGCAGGGGGACAGGAGTGGGGGCCTGGTTGAGGGTGCCCCTGGATGCAGGGGGTGGGGGTGCAGGGAGACAGGAGTGGGGGCCTGGTGGAGGGTGCCCTACAGTGCTGGGGGGTGGGAGTGCAGGGGGACATGAGTTGGACATGAGTGGGGGCATGGTGGAGGGTGCCCCTGGATGCAGGGGGGTGGGGGTGCAGGGGAACAGGAGTTGGGGCCTGGTGGAGGGTGCCCTACAGTGCTGGGGGGTGTGGGTGCTGGAGTCAGGAGTGGGGGCCTGGTGGAGGGTGCCCCTGGATGCAGTGGGGTGGGGGTGCAGAGGGACATGAGTGGGGGCCTGGTGGAGGGTGCCCCTGGATGCTGGAGGGTGGGGGTGCTGGGAGACTTGTGTTGGTGGGCAGTGGTGCAAGGTGACATGTGGGTTTGCTGGGGGGAATGCCCATGGTGGATGGGCTGCCTGCAGGACATGTGCAGGGGTGCAGGGTAGTCCCCTGTGGTGTGGGCCGCCTGCAGGGGCTGTGGAGGGTGTAGAGGGAACAGCTGGGAGGACCCACATGTCCAATTCACGTGTGGGACTCCCCGGCACCCCCGAAATACACGTAGGCTGCTGGATTCGTGTGTGGAATTTCCCACGCACCTGGAGGACACGTACCCTGCTGAAATTGCGTGTGGAACTTCACGCGCACACCGAAATACACGTACCCTGCAAATTCGCGTGTGAAACTTCCTGCGCACCCCGAAATACACGTACCCAGGGCAATCGCGTGTGGAACTTCCCACGAACCCCGTAATACACGTAACCTGCTGATATCGCGTGTGGAAGTTCACGCGGACCCATAATACACGTACCCTGGTGAAATCGCGTGTAAGACTACCCGCGCACCCCTGGAATACACGTACCCAGGAAAATCGCACTGCTGGGGGGTGCGGGGTGGGAGACATGAGTGGGGGCCTGGTGGAGGGTGCCCCACAGTGCTGGGGGTGGGGGTGCAGGGAGACAGGAGTGGGGGCTTGGTGGAGGGTGCCCTACAGTGCTGGGGGGTGGGGGTGCAGGGGGACATGAGTTGGACATGAGTGGGAGCCTGGTGGAGGGTGCCCCTGACTGCTGGTGGGTGGGGGTGCAGGGGGACAGGAGTGGGGGCCTGGTGGAGGGTGCCCTGCACTGCTGGGGGGTTGGGGTGCTGGGAGACATGCGTTGCTGGGCAGCAGTGCAAGGTGACATGTGGGTTGGCTGGGGGGCATGGCCATGGTGGATGGGCTGCCTGCGGGACATGTGCAGGGGTGCAGGGTATTCGCCTGTGGTGTGGGCCGCCTGCAGGGGCCATGGAGGGTGTAGAGGGAACAGCTGGGAGGACCCACACGGCCAATTCACGTGTGGGACTTCCCGGCACCCCCGAAATACACGTAGGCTGCTGGATTTGCGTGTGGAATTTCCCGCGCACCCGGAGTACACGTACCCTGCTGAAATTGCGTGTGGAACTTCACGCGCACACCGAAATTCACGTACCCTGCAAATTTGCGTGTGAAACTTCCCGCGCACCCCGGAATACATGTGCCCAGGACAATCGCGTGTGGAACTTCCCACGAACCCCGTAATACACGCACACAATATTTTTCACACAGCGGGTGTCCGTGTTTGTCGGTACCCCCTTGCACCTCATTTGTCCTAGAGGGCCACAGTATGGATCATTCATCATAGCTGTATATGGGTGCTTTTTGTTAGCGCACATTTATTTCAGGCGCAGGGACGCTACCGCCTGCTTTCTTGTGGCGTACTTGTTTGGCCCTGTTCGCGTCTTTGACCGTGCGCTGGTTTGCCCTATTCAATTCCATGAATACGAGTTGTAGGCGAGCGTGTGGGCGTTCCGCGCACTTGCCTCCTGTACTTCCCCCGTGACGCCAATATTTTCACGCGTTTTTCCCCATTCCAAGTGTTACGCCCCGTGTTCCGCCTACTTTTGTAATGTGCGCCGCGCTATGTGCGATTTCGCAGCGGCCGTGGCGCACGCCGTTGAATGACCTGTGCGCCGGCGTGCGCCAAGCACTTTTTCAGCGCACATCCAATATTTTTCTCGCACATGGGCTTCCATGAATCGATGTGCGCTGGTTTCCCTGCGATTTTCGCAGTTGCACTGCGATTTTCGCACTTTTACTGCGAATCTCACGTTTTGGCACCTCTGCGCCGGAAATTTTGGCACACATTAATTCCATGAATCGTTCTGTAAGTTTCGAAAACTCTTGTAAAGGCTGCGCCCTGATACCCCCGGGTACGCTCACGCATTATAAATAATAAAAACAAACAAACAAACAAACTATCAACCAAAATAAGAGTATACTTTTAACATTAGTTTTACTTACCAAGCATATTTTAATTGCTATGATGTGGCTTATACTAGACATTGTGCAGCTCCTGAATACTGTGTCCCTGCACAAGCTTTATGAGGGATTGGGTCTTCTAATGGCAGTAAGGTTAGTAAGACTGAACTGCTCAGAAACCTCAGAACATTGTTAGGTAATGGGGGAATTTCATTTGTGCAGGAAAATCAAAAAAACCTCCAGTGGGGAAGGAAGTGTCTCAGGTGGTGGCACCAAAGGACAGCCCGGGCAAGACATCCTCAAGGAGGTAGTCCAATAATCTGATGTGGGGAGTACAATTTTTGAGGCCTTTACGCATAAGCCTTTAGAGTCATGTTGTGAATGGGGCACAGTTAACAACAATAGCACAACTCAGGGCATATCTAGCTTGGACGCATATGAGAATACCCTTGCAAAGTGTGACATAGAGTTACACCAACATTTTGGGGATATTAGTGATACCAAGCATGTGAAGTCTGAGAAGGCTGCAGGCAGGTGCGTACATGAACACTTGAGTCCACAGGAAGGGTAAGGCGTATGCACCCAAATCAGAGCCAACTGATTATGAGAAACTTAAGAAGGGAAAGGGCAGAAGTACTGACCATCCATCCAAGATCACTGGTGTATTCGATCCTCACACATCTCTTATTAGTCTTATGGTGGCATCCTACATTTAAATAGCCTATTACTGCTCTTATTTGTGTGTATAGGGCCCTATATGCATTGCCCACCATCCTATTTGCATCCCCCATGTAGTTTCAGGTATACAGTGTTATTCCGATGATAATGTCTTCCAATGACTTATTCTCTTGTGATCAATCCCTTAGAGTACTGCTAGTGTCTGCCACACAATCCCTTAGTTTAAGCCGATTTTGTCTGTTTTTAAATTAAATATCCATTTTTGTTCTCTTTTTAACAGTAGTGCCTGTATAATCCCTCTCCCACCCCGCCTCTTACGGGGCACTTCACTTTCTCAATGATTGTCCACTGTATATCTTGTGGGGTATGCTGTTCCACCTGGAAATATTATACCATCGGTGCATTGACGCGTCCCAAAAAAATAAAAGACATATGTTCCTGTATCTGTTTTTGTATAGGTCAACTTGTCATGTCTACATGTTTAAGCTGGCAGGGGCATCGGATCGGATATACAACATTATTTGTCTTACAATTGGTAAAGTAATTCTGTTTCCAGGGTGTAAGTAGGTTTTAGTATATTGCCCTTGTATGTGCTGTGAGTGGGCATACAATACATTGTCCACACAGGGAATGTCCCTGTGGGGGTTCACTGCCCCATAACATGTCTTAGTGCTCACTAGTAGTAAGAGGTTGAAAAGACTGCACTGGAGTGTCCCTTACGTTCATCCATTTGTTAATCCCAAAATGTGGTTTAGGAAGGAGGAAGGCTGGATGATCCTACATTCAATATTTGCCAAAGTTTCAATGTTTCTTTCTTTATTCTATAGATTTTGTTGGAGTAGCTGAAACTGCTGTTATCACTTGTTCTCCCCCGGGTCTCTTGTCCTTTCTAAATGTTATCTCCCTAGAGATATTCTGTGATCTCTTTATTGCATGTCTTATCAATTTTTGGGGGAATCCGCTTTCTCTAAGACGACAAGTAAATGCTACAGCTTGTGTGTCATATTCTGTCAGTTCTGAGCAGTTGCTTCTATATGACAGAGTAGAATTCTTTCAAATTAGAAAAAAGGACAATAATTTGCTAGTTCCTTTTACAAGCAAACATCAATCAATGGCCAATGAATTTCGGACATTATAATCCTTCATCAGGCCCTTATGCAATCTATATCCAATCCATATTACGCTTCATATAGATTCCAACAGCGTATCATTTTATGTATATGAATTTCAAAAACAGAAATTATTAACAGGGTACCCACATACACAAAGGTAGAACATAAAAATAAAACAAAACAAGAATTAAGAAAAATCATAAGTATCCACAGTTTGCATCATATTTCCAGCTTTCTATAGTATCATGCTATATTTTATTCCCATCACCTTATCATTTTATCATGTTTGTGTGATCAACATGGTCCTGTGTAGGTTCAATACGATCTAAACAGTTCATTTAGCCGATGTTTGCCTAGTGTTGTAATCATGCATGGATGGTCCTTCACCCTCAGTGTTAGACTATCTGTTACACTGTAAACATGCATTGTCGTAGATAAGTGGTGGATTAGTGCATGGGGAAAAATTCTGACCTGGAGGGCGCAGCGTCTGAGAAGGGAATGTAAATGTCTGCATTCGTATTGTGAATGTACAGTGCAATGGTGCTGTAAAGCTCATGGCGTACGTCTTGAGTCCTGCAATTAATGTGATAAAGGAATCATCTATACATAGCTTGGCCCATAATTCTTTAACTTAAATGGACTATGATCGCGTATCTTACCTATAGAGGCAGTTCGTGCTTCCGATCATTCACTCTCAGCCATCTATCGTGATGCTTACTGCCTTAGTAAATATTAGGCTGTTGTTGTCATGGTAACGTCCTCTACCGACATGGCCGTCAGTCACAAAGCTGTTGGCCATCTTGGAAAGGGTGCGGGTCTCCGTGTCTACGTGCAACTCTCCTATTAATTAATTTTATGGCTACGTGTATGTTTACACAGTGGAAGTATATGAGTAGAGTGATGCCACATATCCTGAAACCGATAATCACTTCGCAGTAAACGACCGTGAACCATGTGATGGTCAAGGTGGCCGTTTTAAATAGCGCTGGGTCATTGGTTATCATGTGTCAAAGTGGATATGTATTCTAGTGAATAAAAAAGCTCATAAGACTGTAAGTTTAAATATATTGTTGTGTATAAACATTGTCGCTCTGGGCATTGAGTGACTACGTGATGCATGAATGTTGCAGTGGTAGTTGGACCTAGCTCTTGCCTTCTGGGTATTTAAATTAGTGTGGTGATTACAACATAATTCTACTTAATATCAACATGATTCAGTTGTTATGGCTAACCCCCTGATAGCATGAACAAATGATTTTGACACCACAGTGAAAATTAATACAACGTAATTCTGCTTACTATCAACATGATTCAGTTGTTATTGGCAAACTCCCTGATAGCATGAAAAAATATATTTTGACACCTGAGTAAAAATTAATACTCAAGTAATGAAGAGCAATTAAAAATAAATTCAGAAATGAGTACTGAAATAAAGAAAAGTGGTTAATGAACAAGTAATGAAGTAATGAAGAACAGTTCATAACAGGGCAAATTATAAAAACAGTTTAGATCAAACTCTTTGTTCATTCCTCTGGGTGATAGTGAGTCCCATCGATCGATCCAGTAAGCTTCTCTTTGTTGTCTTCTTTTTTTGGGGTCAATGCATGGTTGTGAAATGTCCAATGCCTCTAATATTTGGAATCTTAATTGGGCCACATTGTTGTGCTTCGGGTTAAAGTGTCTAGCTACTGCTGAATTCAGGTTCTTGTTCCGTATGCAAGAGTTGTGTTCGTTCATACAAGTTTTTAATTTACATCCGGTTTTGCCTACATAGCATAGGTCACATGGGCAATGTATACAGTAGATGCTATTCTCTGTGTTGCATGTCCGAAAGCACCTAAATTGGATTTTTTCACCGGTGTGTGGGTGTAGTACCACTTTTCCCTTGATTACATTGTTACAGTTACTGCAGTTTAAACATAGGTATATACCCTGTTTTTTATTTTTTTGAGGTCTGCGTATGCTGTCTCTAGTATTGACTAGAAGATCTCTTAGGTTGCTTGTGCGTTGATAAGCAAAAACTGGTCTTGTCTGGACCAGTTATTTGGTTCTTTCGTCATTGGTTAGGATCAACCAGTGTTTATTGATGCACACCTTGATCTGTGAACTTTGGGTAGAAAATTCGGAGACATGCAAAATCATCGGTGTTTCTATCTTGGTTTTTTGTTCTTGTGTGTTTGCTCTGGTCTTGGTGGTGACTTTTTCTGATGCGTGATCCAATTCCTCATTGACATATCCATGAGTTGTATTTTCCTTGTGATTTGTAATTCGGAGTAGCTCAGATACTGCTTCAAGCAGAGACAAGAACCCCCAACCTCCACCACAGGGAGCAGAAGGTAGTAGTACAACAGACGAAGCAGCACCCAGAACAGGAAGGAGCAGGCAATTTTTTTTAGACAACAGTAGAGGAGGAAGAGATCGAGGAGAGGGAAGAGGAAAAGGACCAGGAGTGACAATGAGATATCAAGCACGGGCAACCTAGTTGTTAATATCTCAAACAGAACCCTTAGCAGTCAGGAAAATGCAGTACTGCAGAAAGGACTCAAATTTGTACCTACATTCAGCACAAACTGGTTCAACACAAAAGTAGAGTTGCATAAACTAACAAGAAAACTTAAACTGAAAGTGTTCTTCGCTGAGATGGAGAATGAGAACAGCAGAGAAGAAACCCAATCTGAATTAGTCGAATTTAAACCTAAAAGCTCTTTTGTTGCCCCTATCGCTGTGCCCTCAATAGACATTTTTGAGAAGATGCTCCTGACAGACCTTAAGAAGATACACTTTGGTACACCTAAACAAAAGAATTTAAGCAGAGGTGAGATGTCCATCATCCAAGGACTGTACACAGATGAGAACATTACTATAAAACCAGCAGACAAAGGAGGTGTGTTAGTAATCCAAAACAGAGAAGATTACAAAAAGGAATGCCGAAGACAACTAAATGACCAAACCATTTACTCCAAGATAGATCATAACCCTACTAATAATATCAAGGCCAATTTAGAACTGGTACTTACAAGAGCTGAAGAACAGGGAATGATCATACATAAAACCAAACAATACCTACCGAATCCCCAACCAAAAACACCACACTTTTATTTACTCCCAAAAATACACAAGGATCTAATCAACCCATCGAGAAGACCCATAGAGGCAGCGACGGGAGGAATACTATAGCCTTTAGGCACCTACATTGACTACTTTCTGAAGCCAATCCTACCAGAAAAAACAACATATGTGAAGGATAGTACCCATTTTCTGAAGATCCTGGAAAAATTCAACTAGAAGGCAATATACTGTTCACTATAGATGTAAACAGCATGTATACTAGTATCCCACATGACCTTGGACAATCAGCTGTGGAGTGGCTTCTGCTGCAAGAAGGCAATATAGGAGCAATTAAGGAATTCATACTCACTCCACTTATTTTCATCTCCACAAATTCATATTTTACATATGATAAAGAACATTATCTTCAGGTATCAGGCACAGCGATGGGGGCACTATGGCACCCTCATATGCCAATGCGTTTATGTATCGATTTGAGACCGAACACATTCTTGAAAAAATCGAATGGAAAGACAAATTGAAAATATGGTTACGTTATATAGATGACGTGTTTGGAATATGGCAAGACACCAGATAATCATTAAATGAATTTCTAGTATACATCAACAGCATTGATACATGCATTCAATTTACTGCAGAAATCAGCAACCCTATCATACATTACCTGGATGTCAAAGTGAATGATAACCAACAACTCATTACCACCTCATTATTTAAGAAACAGACAGACAGTAACAATTTATTACATCGTATCAGATTTCATCCTCAGAACATATTGCACAACTTACCATATGGCCAAATGTTATGCCTAAAAAGAATTATCATTGACCAGGAAGAACTAGACCAGGAATTGAACAAATTACAAAGGAAACTACAAGCTCGTGGATATGGCAATGAGGAATTGGATCAAGCATCAGAAAAAAGTTGCCACGAAGACCAGAGCAAACACACTAGAACTAAAAACTAAGAGAGAAACCCAGATGATTGTGCGTGTCTCCACATTTTCTACCCAAAGTTCACAGATCAAGAGCTGCATCAATAAACACTGGCCCATCCAAACCAATGACGAAAGAACCAAAGAACTGTTCCAAACAAGACCCGTTTTTGCTTATCAACGCACAAGCAATTGAAGAGATCTTCTAGTCAATACTAGAGACAGCAAACGTAAACCTCAAAAACATAACAACAGGGTATATACCTGTGTTGAAATTCCAGTAACTGTAACAATGTAATCCAGGGAAATATGGTACTACATCTACACACCGGTGAAAAAATCCAACTTAGGTGATTAAGGGACATGCAACACAGAGAATAGCATCTACTGTATAAGTTGCCCATGTGGCCTAGGCTATGTAGTGGAAACCGTACGTAAATTAAAAACTTGTATGAACAAACACAAATCTTGCATACGGAACAAGAATCTGAATTCAGCAGTAGCTAGACACTTTAACCAGAAGAACCACAATGTGGCCCAATTAAAATTCCAGATATTAGAGGTATTGGACAATTCACAACCAGGCATTGACCCCAAAAAAAGAAGACAACAAAGAGAAGCTTACTGGGTCGATCGAATGGACTCACTATCACCCAGAGGAATGAATGAAGAGTTTGATCTAAACTGTTTTTTATAATTTGCCCTGCTATGAGCTGTTCTTCATTACTTCATTACTTGTTCATTAACCACTTTTTTTGTATTTCAGTACTCATTTCTGAATGTATTTTTAATTGTTCTTTATTACTTGAGTATTATTTTTACTCAGGTGTCAAAATAATGTTTTCATGCTATCATGGAGTTTGCTGATAACAACTGAACCATGTTGATATTAAGCAGAATTGGGTTTTATTAATTATCACTCTGGTGTCAAAATAATGTTTTCATGCTATCAGGGAGTTTGCAGATAACAACTGAATCATGTTGATATTAAGCAGAATTATGTTGTAATCACCACACTAATTTACCATACCCAGAAGGTATGAGCTAGGTCCAACTACCACTGCAGCATTCATGCCACTATCGGTTGACTTGGTGGCAGGGGCACTCCTTTGTGAATCTTAGGGAGGGCATAGAATATAGGAATTCAAAAGTGTTTTGGACACAGATAGTCAGCTTATTTTTGGCTGATGTATCCTTCACCAAGTCCCTCCTCTACAATCCCTGTGATCTTCAGTCTCAAATTGGAATTAGGATGCCATTGCAATTGTTCATAATTATCCCTGTTATTAAGAGGGAGAGCACCATCTTGTCATAATGTGTACTGTTCATTCGGGCGATAGCTCCCCTCTGCTGATTTTATAATAACATCAGGATTTTTACTGAGGGATGTCAAGGCTATGCATTCTTTCTTGGATATATTCTTGAAAGGCTGTGTGTCCTCTCCTTTAATTTCCTCAGGTTTCCTCAAAATTACCCTTTTTGAAAGTTACAGATTCTGCTGAACTTGTGTTGGGATAAAAGGTGTACTTGGAGTGTAAACCCGTCACATCCTTCTGTGTGTCCCCCTGATTGCTGTCAACCTCTTCACCAAAGAATTGTTTGAGTCCAATTTTCCAAATTAGACAAGCTACCTCTACTCTGATTTCAAAAGGGTAGTAAGTAGCTGATGGCACAAAACCTATCCCTTTTTGGAGAACCTTAAGTTCCTCACTGGCCAATAGGTGTTTAGATACTCGAATAACTAGAAGTTCTGTGTCAGTAGCCTTCCTCTTCCCCTGCTCTTTGTAATTCTGGGGGAGTTTGGATCTTGCCGTCCCCCTCATCCCTTGCCCCTCCCTCATTGGTATAAAAAAGATCTTGATCTGGAATTGGATGTGTCGATCCATCGACTGAAATCTGTTTCTGGGTATGTTCTGATCATCTCCTGTGGATCTGATAGGAGTATTATCTTCCTTCGAGCTTGCGCTCGAGAAACTCCAGGCTGCAGGTGTGTTGTTTTTATAGTTCTTTTTAGGTAAGCACCATCTCCATGGCTGTCCCACTTGGGCGTCTCATTATAGTAAGCATCTGTTATGTATGGCTAGGTCCCTTTGTGAGAAAAAGCCGCAATATCTTTTTTAGCTTCAAGATCTTTTTATTTAGATTGATTTCTTTGAAATCCTTTATCAGGGCATGTAGTTCCTCTAGTTACTTCTTATAGTTATCTATGATTGTTTTCTATTTCATTGGGTCTACTTAATCCTCAATGTCCTTTATCAATTTGACAGAGAGTGTTTTAGCTGTGTTGATAATTAGCACTAACCAGTCACTTGTAAACTTGTTTGTTATAAAACTCCAGTCCTATTGGAAATGGAGTTGGTCTAAGAATATACGTGTCTCTATTATGAGACCATCTGGGGTTGTTTGGGCTCTCAGATATTATGTCATTAGTAATCCATGAAGTTCTGTTCTAATTAATTTATTTCTTAGCCCTTCTATTTTGTTCCATTCATCTTGAGAGGTTTGGATTTCTACAGTGTGCATGTTTCCAATCAGCAATGGTGTCGCTAAAATGGTTTCAAATAATTCCTCGGCCAATGCAAGATAGTTTGATTCAGATATGGCATTCAGGTTTGGATTTGTTATAATTCTGGAATTTCTGTGGGAGGCAGACTTATATTATTGATCTTATTAGTATCAATACATAAAGCTATATGTCAATCAGCTGATCGGGCCCACGGTTGCCGCCATTAGAAGGACAGGAAAAATAAAGGGAGCCTGTACGAGTTACGGACAGGGTAGCCCAAGCATAGATACTTTAACACAATGACGGGCTACACCACCAGATAATTATCTGGTGCAATAAACCCTGCATACAGAATGAAGTGAACAGGGTGTCGCTAAAGTGCAATATTCCTATGTGCTGGACAAAAGTGTCAAAGCCTGACAGAGAGATGGTCTACCTGTCTCTATCAATCTCCAAGTCTCCTTAGGCTGTGCTGGTGTGCAGCCTATCTAAAAGCAGATAGCAGACATGTAGGACAAGCACTGGATAATAGTTGCTGTTGTTTTTAGAAAGTGTAATCACACTCTTCCTAATGACAGGTCACTTCATTCACCCAACAAAACAGACATACAATTCTACATACAAGAGGGGCCTGGTAAAACTGCACCAGACCACTTGTGGAAAAACCTATTTTTATTAGCCAGCAGTCTGTGCGTGCGTGTATTCCATGCCCCAGTGAACATCGATTAAAATCTAGAGAAGACACCTAATTGGTTCAGAATTGGACTTGTCAAAAATTCTTCATCCCCATTGCTCAGATACCAGACTTTACCTTAGTGAGCGCTGGACTCGTATATTTATGGTAAGACTAGGGAACCTAATAATGGATACTAATTTTTTCCTCCACATGAGATTTGACGTATTCGTGTTGACAAATAGTTTTGAGATAATTATCATGAGCACACCGGAGACTAGGTGTAGTTTATAAAATTTGAACTGTTAAAAACGATACAAAAACTAGTTTTTCGTTTTTTTCGGTGCTCTCTGTTGGTGACAATATTCAAATGCAAAAATGGACATCAGATATCTGGTACGGCTGGTAACAAAGCGACTATAAAAGTTGCTGATGAGCACTGAGAAGGTTTTTCTTCGTTTGCTTTCCTCTTATGCACATGGAAGGATCCACACAGAGGGATTGAATACTGGCAGTCTTTTGAGCTACTCCCAGACGCTTGGCAATCTTATGCAACGTTAGTTTGGGATTTCTGCACGGCTATTCGGGTCAGCACTGGTTTTATAGTTCTGTGAAGTACCCTTGTGATTTAGCCCGTCATTGTGTTATAGTAACTATGCTTGGGCTACCCTGCCTGTAACTCCTACAGGCCCCCCTTTATTTTTCCCCTTTCCTCTTCTATGCCTTTTTGTGATTATTTCAAGTTTCTTTGTCACGCCACTAATTCTGAAAATGGACTAAACCTTTTGCCTATGGCAGCAGCCATCTTGTTTCTTTAGAGGAGACATGACTCAGGACTGTCTAGGCTAGGGGTAGCGGACCGTTACAGGCCACATATGCCCCCCAACTCGGGGGTGGGTCCTATACAGCGAATCACATCTTTATTCACAGGAAACAACCCGCTACTGCATCATTCAACTGAGTCACAACATCTACGTACACATCTACTACCAGGAAGAAAATGCACCCCTCCTTCCCCTCTCCACAACCAATGAAACCAGACAATGTTGAGATACACATCAGGCGTTTGGATGACTAAAGCAGCCATCTATAGGTTCAAAGATTTTGAATGCGTATCAACAGCTCTAGGATCAACAATACTACCAACCCAGCCCACTCCCATCCTCCTATTCCACCCCTGGTAGTCTTCTACCCAGGCTCGATTTGTAGACAGCCTTCCACTATCAATAAATACTGAAACAGTACAACCATCCCCACCAGTGGATAACACCCACACACCTGGCATTGAGTACAAAACACATGACACTTACACCCAGTGAACTGTACCTCAAATAAGCATCAATACCTGCAGACCCAAACACCAGGGAAAAATGTAATTAAAAAATGCATCCATACAAACACTCACGTCACCAGACACCTCTGCACCTCGTACCAGTCACTTCACACCACCAGAGTTATGTGTCAGACATACAGTCTAACAAGATGCTCACAACATTCATTCATTCAGACATGCATGTGTGCCACCATGCGATTACGCTTATGATGATTAAAAACATTGCTCCGTAACTCAGCAAGCTATAGAGAAAGTATCAGCAATAAGAAAACCACCAACGCAACACAATAAGAAACACTGAAATCGGATCATTAAAAGGAACAGAAAATCTTGATCCCCAAATTCAATAAAATAAGATAAACCAAACTGATCAACCCAACACACAAAAAAAGACCCAGATAACCCCCCGACTAACCCTACTAAAAACTCTTTAAACTCTGCATAGCCACCACTCAAAACTGAAAAGACAAGACACATACCTTTGCTTCAAAAACAAAAACACTGCAATCTACAAGCACTCTACCGACTTTCCACAACACCCTGGACACACATAAAACAGCTGCATATAACCAACCACCAAACACCACACAAATGCCAATCAACTAATAACAAAGCAGCACACAGTGACTGTTTTTTCCGAACTGAAGCCACCAACAGCACCTCGAAGCTCTCTTGCGCTTTTCGCTGTCAATTCCACTAACTAACCTATCCCAACAATCTTCATTTTCAGATCTGACTGGGCACATGGAGACCATGAAAATGGGAGTGGTGTGCAGAATAAATCACAATAACATAACATAACATACCTCTGGGAGCTTTAAGTGTCTGAACATGTAACTTGAAAAATAAAATGAAGCCATGGTAACCTACTAACATCCATGTTTTAAGTCGTGACTAACCCAACCTATTAAGCAGAGAATATGCTTAGATTTGAATGACCTATAAACTGTAGCTGGGTTAACTACAAAGATTAAAAATCCCTGACCCAATGATCTGTGAGGGCACAATATTTAACATGAACACACACGGATCCTCAATATGATAACACTCTCAAATCTACCGGAAGCGATATTTCTGTGTCCAATGCATAGGACTACATTGAAATTAGCCTCATGGACCTAAACATGGAACATCCAAAGGTGGTAGGCACAGGAAAGTGGACCACAGGAATATAAGTGTGCCTAGAATGATGGTAGTATTGTTCACTCCAGCAGGACATCCATGGTGGTCATCACACGAAGTGCAGCAGTGAGACAGCATGGAAGGAGATCGATTGGAAAGTCATGAAAATAACTTGACAAGCAGTACTGTACTGTAGGTGTGCTACATTCCTTGCATAACTGTCTGCAGACACTTGCCATACCAGTACTTTATAGAATGATGCTCTTATTTCTAAAGCAGTACCTTATAGAAGTGGGCTATGTCAAGCTCAATGTGAGGGGTGGTGGGGTAGTGGGTACACAAACAGGTGTAGAACCAGGTGCTTCAGGGTATGTTCCTTCCATGCTTTATCCTGGTACTACTGCCACACAAAGTGTCCACCCCTGCAGTTGAATTTAGCTGGAAGAATCATAGCATTTTACATTTAGTCTTCTGCAGGGGTAGCAGTTTTGAGTGTGATGCACGTGCAAAGGGCTGAAACTGATGGAGGAAATATGTCAGCATATGCTAGGATGCACCACGCAACAATGACCTCTCAGCCACTATATTTCACAGCCTAGGTTGAATGAAACCACGTCACTTCTCCACTTAGTCATGATGCTGTCCGTTTATGGCCTCAGGGGGACACCTTCATCCTACCACAATCAGCCTCAGACCATGTTAGAGAAGTTGAAGAGACCAGATCCTGGTCATTCCTTAACTTGAGCAGTGCACCATTTGTCCCAGATGCCCAGCTGGTGGCCAACTGCTAGACCTAACCCCTTGTGTTGCTCATAGGGGTTATGTCCTTCAGCAAAGTGCTGGCTGCTGTAGTTGACCCCAGTCCTTGGGCTGAAGCAGATTACATTTTCCTCCAATCCTCAAACTCGTTCCCTTGCACAGCCTATGGAGGCTGCAACAAGTCTCCATATGAGGCAGCGGAGGTGGGGGGTGGCGGGGAGGGAGGAGTTGTCTTTGCTGCTCTTCTACAACAGCACTCTACTTGTTGCTTCCAGTTCAAGGGCCCTTTATTGCTAGAAGATTGATGTAGTCCAGACTGGCTAAATGATACACAATAAAACAAATAAAGTTACCTTCATTATACATATTTACAATTTTTTTAGATTCCAGTAAAACCTAGCTATTACAGAAGGCACCAACCACACTACAGGTCAGGGCCCCCAGCGATACATTTAGAAATGAGTGCCCGGCCCAGGGGTGGGCGAGAGTTTCAGACCAGGGGCTTTACCACATGGAAACATATGGAGAAGTACCAGAGAGTGCATTATTCTTCCTAAAACCCTGTCAGACCATTCATCCTATTCTCAGCTGACAAAATTACATTGAGTCCCAGAACCTTTAGATGGATGTTTAAAAATGATGCAATCAGTGACTCTATGTTCAGGGAGGGCATCCCATAGGAAATAGAACAGTACTTTCAAAGGAATACACACTCGTGTAAATATTTTTAACACAGTATTAGAAGCATTCAAGTTGTACATTAGGGGCATCTGTATATCCAAGGAGTATGAAATGCTAAAAGAAGTTAGCGAAACCCTTCAAGGCTAGAGGCGGGAAAAACCACATTGGAAACAGAATGGTAGGCAGTATTTCAACACACAGGTACGAGAAGCCAGAGAAGAGTTTGCAGGATTGTCTGCTAGTGAGATCAAGGATCTGGCTCGGCCAGCTATGGCTAGGGCATAGAACATTGAAGACAGAACCATGCAAGTATTCTCTGACTTAGCCTCCGCCTCACCCACCTTCATCCTCTGTGGTGTGCCTCAAGGCTCCTGCTTCTCCCCCACTCTCTACAACATCTTCACACGACCCCTCTTCCTCATCCTTGACGCCATGGGTATCTCTTACAACTATGCTGACGATACCCAGATCCTCCTCACCCTCACTGGCAACTATGACACCGACTCACTGACCCTCAACAACCTCTACAACACCATCCAAGCCGGGATGGGTGACAATGGATTATGCCTCACCTCCGACAAGACCAAACTCCTCCTGGTAGGCTCCCCCAACAAGCAAAAAAATCTAGACTCCCAATTCAGTCATTTCACCATTGACTCCATTAAAATACCTATCTCAGACTCGGTCAAAACTCTTGGTGTCTACTTGGATTCCAACCTCTCCATGGACAGACAAGTCAACGCAATAGCCTCCTCAGCTGCATACCACGCCAAACTAATCAACGCAGTCAGACCTTTCCTCTGCAAAGAGAACTGCACAAACATAGCCAGAGCAATCACCGGCTCCAGGCTAGATTACTGCAATGTACTCTTCCTAGGAACCTCCAACAAAAACCTAGAAAGGTTACAAATCATACAGAACAATGCCCTCTGTGCCGCCCAAGGTATTATGAAAAGAGAACACATCTCTGAGGCCAGAAAACGTGCCCACTGGCTACCAATAAGGGAAATAATCATATTCAAAGCTCTAACACTGACCCACAAGTGCATCCACCTCCCCGCCCCGGTCTACCTCTCACAAAGAATCCACCCAGTCTCCTCCACAAGGCCAACCATGTCAGCATATACCAACATGCTCTGTGAACCACTAGTAAAAAGAGCCAGAGGTGGAGGATCCAGCTTCCCCTTTCTCGCACCATCACACTGGAATGCCCTACCTCCCACAATCCGAGGTGAGCCCTCCCTCATTGCCTTCCGGAAATCTATGAAAACCATCCACTTCACTAAGGTCTCTCGCAGCACCATGCTTGCCAACAAACTGATTATAATGTAATAACCAAAGAGGCATGAGCTGTAATGACTAAACAGTTTGTAGCAATTATAATGTGCCAACGACTGCTACCAATCTTGTACCACCTGTAAATAAGTTCCTGCCAGTAACAGCGCCACAATGCCCCTGGGCTGTCTGCGTGCTATATAAATATGAATATAAATAAATAAATAAATAAATAAATAAATAAATAAATATGAAGGGGGTGAAGGACTGGGCAGAACTCTGGCATAGAAAATTCGCAAAGAAAGAGAAAATGAAGGCATCGTAAAGGTTGAGGAGACAAAGGGGGCATGGAGAGAGACAACAAGCAAATCAACAACATATTCAAAGAATACTGCACTAGGCTATACACAGCTTAATCCAGGGCATCACAAGAAGAGAATGAACTCTTCCTGAATCAGGACGTGCTGGGGTGGATAGACAAGGAACATCACCTCTGCCCGAGCATGGAAGAAATGAAGCAAGTGATAATATCCTTGCCTACTAATACAGCTCCGGGTATAGACGGGCTAATGTCGGAGTTCTACAAAGAATATTTGGAGGAGATCTCCCCACACCTCTTACAAATATTTGAATATTCACTCACTCGGACAGCCTTAATTACAGTAGTACTAAAGCCCAACAAGGAGCCATCAAGCTGCGCTTCATTTAGACTGATATCCCTAATAAATATGGACAATAAAATACTGCCAAATTATTAGCGAATCGATCGCAATCACTCATGCCCTCGCTGGTCCTTCTGTATCATGAAGCGTTTTTTTCTGGGCTTTCCACACCAAACAATTTAAGGAGGCAGTTCACACTTCTCCACAATAGAAATCCCGAGATTTCAGCAATGAGAATTGTACTCAAAGCTGAAAAGGCATTCAACTCCTTCGAGTGGCCGTCCCTTTTCGAATTTATAAATCACCGATGGTGGTGCAAATGAAGAAAATCCAACCGAGTGCCATATCCCCCCGTAACACGGTTCCCGTCAAGGCTACTTCCTGTTTCCAATGCTATTTTACAGAATTCCATAGACATAGACGGATACGAATGCACTTACCAATAAGCATAATATCATTATATTAAATTGATATGCTTCTATACATAAAAACAAATCAAAACAAACCCTCCCTGCAATAATGGAGGATGTGAAGAAATATGGTACTGTATATGAACTGAAAATTAATTGAGGAATGTCTGACATTGTACCCTTAACCCTATTTACTAGGCAATAGGATACCCCAGCTTACTTTAAATGGTGTAAAGACGGCATAAAATATCTGTTAATAGTAGTCTCCACTAGCTCCGCCACCCTACACAACACAAACTACAGCAAAACCCTGGAGGCATTAGCAGCCAGGATGGTGTGTGAGGAACGGCTCTACTCTACTCCCCAAAATTCTCAATACACGCTGTTGAAAGGGATAGACATAACATTTGAGAAGCTATTCAAGATTCACTTTAGTAGACTAGGCATAAACACATTGGAGGACTTGTTTGTAGAGGGGACCAAGCTGGTTTCATCAGTGTAAAATAAATTATGCAAATACAAAGAGTTGATACACAAGGCAGATCATGTGACAAATGGGAAGGAGTCCTGGGCATAGCACTCTCTGACCATCAGTGGAACAGGCCCAAAGGACAGCGCTCAATAACAGGCGTAGACTCACACATATACACACCTACATCAAGTGTATTACACCCCACGCAGGTTACATTCAAACCATCTGGAGAGGTCTGAAGCATGGGGAAAACGCCATGGCTTCCTACACTTGGTCTGTGAATGCATAGCAGTGACAGGGTTTTGACAATAAGTTATAGATGTGGGTATCCTGAAGTATCAGCTGCAGCAACTACAGGTTGCACACAATGCAGCATTTCAGCTGGTTTTCGGGACATCCAAATGTCAATAACCTTTGTTGCTGGTTACACTGGTTAGCAGTAGATCAAAGGATCTATTTTAAGATTCTATGTTTGGTCTAAATGGATTGGCACCGTTTTGTTTGATAAGATCTCTTACTACCATGCAAACAGATAGCTTAGATATGAGGACAAAAAAGTACTTGTGGCCCCATAACCTCGGTGAGTTCTCAGGGGCGACAGACGATTTTCAGGATATGGCCTATGTCTTTGGAATTCAATGCCTTTGAAATAAGAAACAAACCCTCCTTAATTCTATTCCTGGAAAGCTCTCAAAACCCATCTGTTCAAGTGACCTAGCCTTGGGGATGTACCTATAAAACTATTAACTCTATAAATTAAGATCTGCACCTAAAAGTAGCACACCAGCCAGGAGCATGTGATAAATAAATAAAAAATAAAACAAATAAAAAATAGATGTTACAATGGAAATGGTCGAAGACACCATCCTTACGATGCCGCTGAACTGGCAACTCAGCATTTATGTAAGTGAGAATAAAGCTACAAATAGGTTACTGGGCGGGAATCCATAGTGGCGTATTCATTAATAGCCAAAACCTGGTATAGAGGCCCAACACCACACTTGAGTCGTGGCTGCAGGCTATGTCTTTCTGCGAAGTGAATGAGAGCGAATACGGGACGGCACTACCTGCCAGGAGTAGACCAAAATATATCTGGACCCCACTAAGAAGATATCTAGATTGGAGAGCAGCCCATGGCATAGCAAGGTACACAGAGGAAGAAGAAACAGAAGGATGAACATGATGTCAGCTTCATTAAGCACTGGAAAGGGACTTGCAGGATGTGAAGGACAGTTGGGGGGACGGTTAGGAGCAGGGGAAGAGGGACTGAGAGTAGAAGTAGGGCCACACCCACTGATGAGACCGACAAAAGTCCACTGACAACCTTCACTCCAAATATGCACAACAGTGACGCAGCACAGTGACCTCAAAGGAATAACAGAGCCTTAAGGCTGATGGTGCGGGTAGGTGTAGAGCGCTGCAGTACAAAAGGGACCTGGTGAAACGAGTACCAAATAGTGATCGATCAGTCTCTGATCCAGGACAGATGGAATATGACATGTACTGTAATGGGGTGTGTACGATGCTATCTGTAATAAGGAACTACGGTCTGATGAAATGAGATACTGTGCAGTTGGTTGTTATGAGAATTAAGTTGTAATCAATAAAAAACAAAACATATGTTAAAAAGATAACTGTAGGAAGGGGGTATTACATACCATGATAATGGCTGAGCACAGGTCAATGAATTCAATCAGGTCATCACAGGCACATTTGTTTGGTGAAAATTGCTTTAAGGATCTAATAAAGTTCTTCAATACATTTTTTAACAAGACATCACACAGTCATGTTTAAGGAATGTATTTAACTTGTGGCTTTCTACCGAAGCTGACTGAGGTAGAGGCTGAAGGGCCAGCTGCTTCCCCTCTAAATCAGGCCTTAAGATGAGAAGCAGTATTTTCCAGAATGATACCCGGGAATCAGGGCCGACCGTCTTCCCTCTGTGGGGTCAATGCTGTAGAGCCCAGTGGATCGGGGGAACAGTGGTCACAGGAATTTCTTCTTGGGTAAGCAATTTCACAAAAATGGAAGAATGTATTCCTTTGTGAGAAACGATCCGGAAATGCGTTTGAAATTGGTCTCACATTTAGCAATATTCTTGGGTTCTGTACACCATTCAAAGGATTCAAATATAATTTCTCCAGCCCACTCTTCAGAAACATCCCGTGGGGCCCTCTCTCACCTTTATCTGTGCCTGTGAGAAGCCCAATGTCTAGCAATCAAACACTCAAAGGTTGCGTCAGGGGTGCCGGACGCGAAAACCAATATCTTCACACATCCTGCACTTCGGTCGGGTCTTACTTCATCTGTGCACCGTCCTCGATGGACCTGGGGTGTGCTGTGATGCTCTACAGGCCATGCTTTCCCCAGTGTCACTCCTCTCAAGTAGCCTGGATCTGTTGCTCTTCCGGCCTGCCCTTTCTAGGACCAGAGTGGGCCACCTTGCCCTGAAGCTTATCAGCCAGGCCATTATGCACACACCGCCTTGTGTTTGTCCACACACTGGGCCACTCCTGGCATACGCGGCTAGAGTTAAAGGGCTCTTCGTGCCCCAAGGTTGTGCCCCCCACTGGGTGCATATGTGTGGACCTCATTCTCCTTCTTGCTTGACAGTCTCCCTAATTGTTATTTCTAACAATGGTTTGCTTTATCTTACTCTCTCCTGAAGGGCTGGTCGAATCACCCAGCAATGGGTGTGCTTGTCCATTATGCTCTTTCTTCCCCAAGTTTCCTGGTATCCCCAAGAAAGGGGCTGGATAGCACAGTCCATTACGTTCATTGTTGGAGTACAGGTAAGGAAGTAAAACACATACACACATTAAATCAAGTATGTGTACCGCCCCTATTGTCTGCTACTTTTTATTCCTAGGTCTACCCCTGAGGGTAGACCCTGAGGAATATGTAAACCCACCTGATGGGGCCCCAATTGAGCCACTAGTTACATTTCACCGTTGGGAGCCATGGGGTGTAAAGACTGAGCTTTCCATCAGTTGCAGCTTAGTGATTGCTCCTGGTATGGCTCAAACTGTCAAAGGGAAATGTCGTTTCCCTTTGACAGTTCAGTAGTACCCCAGCCAGCTTGCCCTTGGGGGATGCATGCTGGGGTTCTGCAATCCTGAGTTTGCAAAGAGGTGCTCTTGTGGCTCCGGCTCTTCTGCTCATATGCAGGAACCACGAAGGACTCTTTGCTTTTTGGTTCCTGCTGTAAGCTGTACAGGAGCTGAGAGCCTTCATAGCAGGCAGCGTGAGTTCGAGAGGACCAGAATCCGGAGTGGGGCTTCAGGCAAGAAAATAAAAAGAATATGTGTTGCTGTGTGCTTTTATGTAACAGTTTGTGTTTGTCTGTGGGTGCTGAATGTAGGTGCATCTGTGAATGAGCATTTGAGTGCTGTATAGGTGTTCAGTGGTGCATGTAAGAGTGAATGACTAATGAATGCTATTGCATGTATGTGAATGTGAGAGATAATGAATAATGAATGACAAATGAAGCCTATTACCTGTGTGTGTGTGTGTGAATGTGAGGGTGAATGAAGAATAAGTGATACTTTGTGAATGTTGTGTGTGCTGGGACCTGGGAGCATGCATCTGATTGGGACGGAGAGGAAGAGGGGAAGGAAGGGGGTGGGGAGAGGTTGAGCAGCTCTTACTGTGCAATGGCAGATATCACTTGGCATCAAGTGTATGGCCAGAATAAAATTCCATGCAGTGGTGACGGCAGCATAATGACTGTACTCAAATGGTACCCGGCCACATTGGTGGGTCCATCATGGATATTTCTTTACTGGGATATGGCATTTTGTACCTGGCATTAAGGGAGAAGGAAGCATAACAAATATTCTGAAGTTGTACTGGCCCACATTGGTGTGTCCAGTCTGGACAAATCTTCATTGTGGGATGACATTGTTGATTGGGCATAACTGGTGAAGGCAAATTCATAAGTATTCCTAGATGTGGGTCACATTGGTGTGTCCAGTCTGGACATATTTGACTATGGTATGTCATTTTCTACTGTGCTTCAAGTGTGGAGGTAGGACAATGAGTGTTTCTATATGTTACTGGCCCACATTAGTGGGTCCATTCTGGAAATATTTATTTACTGTGTGATGAGATTTGTTTACTGGACATCAATGGTGAAGGCAGCATGATGAGTGTTCCTATCAGGTACCTTCCCACATTGAGGGGTCCAGTGTAGACATGTTTATTTACTGTGGCTGGGAATCAAGGCAGACATCAGCATGATGAGTGTCCAAATATGGTACTAGCCCATATTGGTGGGTCCCGTATGTACATATTTATTTAATGTGGCATGGCATTTTTTATTTGGAATCAAGGGTCAAGTCAGGATAATTAATGTTCTCTCATTGTAGTGGATCAGATTGGTGGGTCCAGTTTGGACATATTTTGTAGTAGTAAAATCAACAGGAGTGCATTCTTAATACTGGCATATTTGAGTGAGAATCCATGTATATGTATGGGCACAGCCAGCATGAAGATGTTTTTATTCTGGCATATATTGTTGGTGAAGTCAACATGAAAGAGAGTTGCAAAATGACCCTGTTCAATGTTGTGGATGTGTTGCATCCATTGGATTTTTACATGTCATACCCTCCAAAACCCATTACAAACTGTGGCTTTTTACTCAAATGTTAACAGAAAGTAGGCTAAAAAATGACAATTGTAACCCAAAATTTTAAAAATCTTCTGGGGGTAGGTGAACCCGACCCCTCATCCCGAAATCCCCTTGGTTAGTTTGGGCTCCCTCGCTATGCTCGTTTCTACTGCACTTTCAGAGAAAACATGTACGCTCCTCCATTTAAAAACATAACCAACCTACGCTGTCTGTGTGTCTTGTCTCAACAGTCAGATGCCAGTTTCTTTTTCAGCTGGCAACAGTTTCCAGGTATGGGGCGCAAGAGGGTTCATTATGCACTCTCATTGTTATCCATGAATGGAAGGATACGTACAGCACAGAGTACAGCACTACTGCACAGGTAGCAATTTTTTTTTGATGCAGCACCACCACATGGGTGTGGTGCATTGCTATATGTGTTGCCAGAGTAACATGGACATATAAGTAAAGACAGGCTATTCAGTCAAAAAACGATATTTACATATAAGATGCAAATCTATTTTTACCGTTAAAAGCGCACATGTGCACATTCAAAAATGCACACTATTTTTCACCTGAAATGCCTATGGTGCAAGAGACACATTTGAAAATTAATAACTAACCTTATTATAACTAACCTGACTAATAAAACTGCATTTAACATAACCCACTAATAAAAATGTGTCTCCACTGCAGAATTAGGCCTACTCTGAAAGTGAACTTTTAACGCACATTCATTTTTTTTTCTCTGCTGCTCTGTCCACATAACTACAGGAAGGAAAGAGCTCGAAGGAACAGGAAATCAGTTGGTTACACTTTTTTACTGTAGAAATGAGCCATTGTGTAGTGAGGGAGGAGATGACATGATTGATTCTGATTGGAGCAGCGTCATAGCAAGTATCATGCTAGAGGCTGTGATTAGAGTTTTGCTGGGGAAGCTTGAGGAGAGGGGGAGAACAATCGAGATCTTGGGAGAAGGACCTGTTTCCTGGCTGAAGCATTCCTGCTGCAAAAGCTGAGAATTCCAGGCAATAACTCTGGTTTGAGAACGACAGACACTTGTTTTCACTGGGGTTAATCTTCAAGGGAGCCAAATTCAGAAAGAGAATAGCCGGAGAAAACTCATGCTGAACAGATAAGGTAATTACAGAAGTGTGGGAGCCGTGCGAAAGTGTGCGAAACTGTTCAGTCAGTGTATTCGAGGGAGTCCCAGTCCCTTATCAGCATATGTAATGTTACCAATTGAATATATTCTCGCAGTTCTCTGTTCATTTTATTACAAATAATGTTGTACCATTTCATTTATTTCTGTAAAAAAGGGTTAAACTGTGTTTAAAGGAAATTTCTATAATACAAAAATATCTGAAAACAGATAGCTAGTGTGTATTATTTCTCTCTTTCATTTTGCATGGGAAAAGGTTTAAACGTGGGTAGATTTTTAAACAGTGCAATTGTCATTTTAAAACAGATGTGTGCATGATTATATTCAGTATGGACAGTTGTGAGTGACTGTTTGTAGCATAGCTTGTTGGAGGTACATGAGCCAATGGGAAGAGAGACTCTCTGGACATAGTTCCATACCGTATGTAAGGTAGTGGAAATTACCACAAAAATACCACAATAGACCATGGTGGCACACAACACTAACACTGAAAATGTGGTATCCCTAAAATGTAGGCCTGAGGTCTCTCTAGTGATCAAGAACAATCTAGATAAAAAACAAGGGATGTTGGATATTGGGGCCACAAATAAACCAACCACGCAAATTATCGCGCACATTATCTAAATAGGTCTGAATTCTGAAATAATGCAATGTATTATTGTTATGTGTGATCCAATATGAATACAGAGAGTGATTATTGCTAAAGGTATTTTGGCGGTAAGAAAATACCGCAAAGCCCCAAATATCCACAAAATAACCAACATATTTATGGTACGTTGGCCAGGAAAGTGATCATAGAGTACCTACTGGGCGTGGCAAGTGTGTCTCACACTGCCATTTGCACATTAAAGGGAACTCATTTTATAATAGCAGTGTGCCACTAAAAACGAATTTCAGAATGTCACAAAGGGAAACCACATTTTCAGACCTAGTGCAATATTTAGAGGCAAAGTTGTTTGCACATGGGACGTGGTCATTGAACGGCACCTTAGAATGGCGTGACCGCATTCAGGGTGAGGTGCAGAAAGAAAAACTAGACAATATTTTTGCAGAAGGCAGCATAATTCAGGTCTGCCTTACAAGATTATTGAATGCAGCCGATAAAAGTGCAGAGAAAGACTGTTTAATACGGCTATGCGGCAAAATATGGTTTATTTTGAATAAGTCCCTGCGAATGCAGGAGAATGATACCCAGCTGATTAACAGGTTAAAGACTGAATTAGATGGGGCAAGTAAAAATCAGGAAATGTTAAGAGCAGAATTGGATGTATGCCAAAAAGACATGCAATTAAAATGCAGAGACTTTGATGCTCAGTTATCCAAAAGCAAGAAACAATTTGAGGATAGTGAGCAAGAATTGGTACAATTAAAAGCCTTAGTGGACCACATTAGACAGGATAAAGATGAGGTTGTTTCAGAAATGCAGATTTTACAAAAAAACATTGTGAAAAAGAATGTGATCTCCAGAGTGCAGAACAAGAAATGATAAAAATGATTCAAGAAAGAGACAAGAGAAATAAAGAGTTCAATGAATGCCAAATGTAAATGTGCGACATGCAGGAGGTGATTAATAAGATGAGTGATGAAAACAACTATTTGCAAAATGAAGCAAACAGACTCCTTATAAAGTGTAAGGACTTAGAACAGCAAATGTGCATTCCCAGGTCCGAGGAGAGGCGGCAGGGTACCACATTCAATGGAGTGGAGGTGAATTCTAGCTCTGCCCAAAGAGCTAGTGCTCCAGTGACTGGGCCGGTGACTGAACTTAGTTGCAGCGCCCTTGGGGGATTTGATACTCCCATTGGGGGGAAGCCACCAATCTCATACACCTGAAAACAGGATTGAATCACAAAATAGTGCAATTCCATGCATTGCAACAAGTAGCCCCATAAAAATAATGAAATCCATTAAAGCCCTGATCAAACCATTTAAAAAGGGAGGTGAATGCTGCATTGAGGATCACTTAGAA
Source organism: Ambystoma mexicanum (assembly GCF_040938575.1). Classification (NCBI taxonomy): domain Eukaryota; kingdom Metazoa; phylum Chordata; class Amphibia; order Caudata; family Ambystomatidae; genus Ambystoma; species Ambystoma mexicanum. The sequence goes on along the minus strand of NC_090931.1, from coordinate 406,025,582 downwards.
GCGGTGCATGACATTTTTAAAGCACTCCAGATACCTAAGGAACAGTACAGACAATATTTTCATTTAACTTTAGATGCCCCGACGGCCAACATCATAAGGGGATTAAATGAACAGCAGAATATGACCTGGGTGGAGTTTGAAAAAGAAATTAGGCGTCATTTTTCTCCTTTTCAGTCATTGCAGGAGGCAAAGAAAGTCGCTTACACAATTACTGCTTGACCTAATACATCCCTTCGCCAATTTGTACAAGACTTAAAAAGAGCATTTTCTCGCTTTGATGTATCTTTTGACTCAAATTCCAATGAGTTTAAAACTGCATACTTCTATGGGCTACAGAAAGACATCATATCCCAATTGGTCCGGGAATTTGACCGTGACAAGTCCCTTGAATGGATTGTACATCAAAGCACAAAACTATATGAGGTACTCTATTGTCAGGGTAGAGAAAGGGATAAAATGAAAGATACTAGACCTAAATCTAAAGAACCCTCAGCCACAGTAATGGAAATCAGGTCAGCCAAAATGTCCATTGAGTCTGCTCAAAGCCAAGGTAAAAATAATGTGACACCTGAACAAAGGGGTAATCAACAAAGATCGCCATTTCCTGTACCAATGTTCCAATCACATGATCCTAGTAATAGAGAGAGCTACATCAGCCCTAGGTATTTAGGGGACAGACCCCGGGTAGGATATCGGCCTGATATGGCAGGTATGAACAATAACCAGAGACAAAATCAAGATCAAAGAAATGATGGTCCCTACCAGTCATTGGGGACACAGAGCAGATTTGATCCCAGCACCATGATATATGGTAATCCGGATAGACCCCGATATGTGGATCGATTTACTGATAATGGAAATCAACATAGGGGCCAGTACCCACAATCTGAGAGACAGGACATGAGGCAAAACGTGAACTACAATCCTCGTCAGTACAATGATTCCCCACCAGGGGACTATAATCAAAGGATGGGTGCAACCGGCTCCCCTCCACGAATGAATCAAGAGTTCAGAAACCATCCCAACCAACATCAATCACCTGAGAGGTATCAGAATAGATCCAATCAGGGGGAAAACAACCAATATCGACCTAGGCCACAGAAAGAGGATCCTAGAGAGATGGAAAGGTTCCAGGGCCTTGAGGCCCAAGTGGAAATGTTGGCTGAGCAAATAGGAAAGCTCTATACAGCGCAAAAACAACCTTCCAAAGAGGGGGCTGATGGCCATAGCAATGACCGGGGGGCTTCCGAAAAGTGACTAAGTACTCATGATAACTGCAGTGCCAAAAAGACAGATTGCTCTGATATAATTTTGCATAACGACTCTGAGATGCCTAATGGATTAAAAATGAAAGTGCCAGTAAATTAACTTTTGACAGTGCAAATACTTCTAAAAAAGAGGTACGGTTTAACCTAGAGCTAAATAAAACAGTAAAGATTTGTACAAATCAAAAAGAAACATTAGGAATTCCAAAAGAACAAAGGGACAGATTTAAGAAAAATGACTCATGCATGGGGAATACCAGTGAACAGGGAGTAAGTGGGGATGCTATAGCTCCTTCCCTGGGCAAGCAAAACAATGACCAAACACAGACAGAAAAATGAAATACTCAAAAGAAGGGACAAGTCAATCAGCTGAAGAATTCTTTGAGCCACATATTTTTGAAGAGGCTGAAAGGGCTGGTATCACACTAACTGATCACAAATGCACAGAATTAAAAAATGACAAATTGCTGAATGATGTTGTTACACATGTTCAGTTGGAAGGTTGTAATGTGGTCTCTGATGTTACCCAGATGGATGGGCGAACAGTGGCCACACTCCAAAAAACCTCTGATCATGGAGAAATGAATAAAGTCTCTCGCGCAGAAATGGGTAAAAAGGCGGGAAAAATGTCTTTCCATTTACCAATGTGTTTAGCCAAAAGTGAAAAAGACCTGAGAAAGGTGAGCCCTGAAATCAGTAAGAATTCACACTTCTTATGTGTATTAGAGGAAGTTGAGGACAGATATTATGCACCCATCACTGTAGAAGAAAAATGCCACACCTTTGCTATGATTGACACTGGCGCACAGACCACAATTATGTCCAAGGAGCTGGTAAAGAGTATCAATGAACGAGACCCCCACAGAGTCAGATCACAGTGAAGGAAAATCAAGGCCCAGTGCATAACTTTAATAGGGAGGAGGTGCCCATCATAGGTGTAACTGAGGTTGACATAAAAATAGGAAAGCACAGAATGAAACAAGAGGTATTGATCACATCTATTTGTGAAATTCCATTTCTGATGGGGACAGATTGCCTGAAAAGATTGTCTCCTCTCATAGATGGGGTGAATGGAGTGCTGTGGTCCTTAACCAAAAAACCATTGAGGCCTAAGAAACTAAAATCACAAAACAGCAATATAAATGAATGTCACACCGTTGCCAAAACAAATGATGCTGTGGAGGTATATCTCCAGAATAGCTGCATACCTAGTGTCACTGTTATATTAATGTGTCAAGACAAAATGCAGAGCGACAATGAAAAACTACCTGTACAAATATACTTGGACCCAAGGAAAAATTGGCAGACTGCCATAGATGAGCACACATTATGTTTTTATTTAAAAGAGAAAACATGCAAACAGAATATTGCTCCTAAAACAGATTCAGAAAAACACATTACCACTCTGGCAGAAATACACATGGAAGATGAGCAACCATGGGTTCATGTTGGTATAAATGACTATTTTAAAACAAAAAAAGCCACTTTAGCGCTTGGACATGAAAGGAGTTTCATTAATGAGAAATTGTTCCAAAAAATAATGGAGAGGGAAGAAATCCCGAAATTTAGGATTAAAAACCAATATGTTTCTGGGTTGGACAGTCCAGACTTTGAAAACCGCATTGCAGGCAGATGCATGCTTAAAATTAGCATTGGGCAGAAAACAATTTACCATAATGTATGGATAGTGAGTGGAGCACAAAATGAATTTTACATGGGCAATGACATCATGCACAGAATGTGTATGGTGTTAGATTTCCTTAATCAAAAAATATGGTCACACCTAGGTGGTCCGGCACCTGAATTTGAAGACAAAAGAAGGGCTTATCATTGTGCACAACTGGTTCCTTATGCAATCGAATTACAAATGAGGAAAGATACTATTATTCCTGCATTTACAAAACAGTTTGCAATAACACTGAAATGCAAAAATGGACAGCAGATGAAAGGCTCTGATGCATTTGTATGCCTGAATGAATCCATAAAACAGCAAGGCCTGTATTATGAATACATTCCATTGGTAGACATTGGTGAAGGATCTGTAAAAATTATGGTAAATAATAAAGGTTGTCAGGATATTCATTTAGAGGAAAACTTCCCATTAGGAATGGCCATACAAAAATCACATTATACGGCAGATTTAAATAACATGGTGATTGGAAATATCCCTGAAAAGTATGTAGATGCCAAGGGTGAGTTGCCAGAACACCTGGACTCTCAGCCCAAAGGAATATATACAATTCATTCTGTGTATCCTAATGATTCAAATGAGACAGTGTGCTGCCATCAAGAGGATTGCATAATATTTAATTTAAATGAAAATGAAACAGAAAATCAGCCCATTGAAGTGGAAGCTGATATGCCAAAATATTTAAAAATGGCAGCTTTACAAAAAGACACAGCCACACAGTTAGAGGAAAGCGCCGAGATTCCCTTACCAGAAGATTTTCCAGAATTTTCCAAAATGGTAGAAGAGCAGATCTCCCTAGCGGATGCGTGTGAAAGCAATGAGGACAGGGACAATCTGAGGGAGATATTTATGGAGTTTAAGGATGTATTTGCAAAAGATGCTTATGATTGTGGTTTAACTGATTTACATGTGGCCACACTACCAGAAGGGTGTAGCAGAAATCCAGTGTTTGTACACCAGTATAGACTACCGCTGGCATGTTTAGAATCATTTGGCAGAGATTATTAAAAATTTGGAATCGCGGGGAATCATCAGGCCCATTCATAGCACATCCAATGCACCAATTTTAGGTGTGTTAAAGCCAAATGGTCAATGGCGGCTATGTGCAGACTTGAGAGAGTTAAATAAAAGAGTACCAGTATCTAGATGGCCACTGCCTTTCATTGATCAGGGCCTAGCTCAGGTACATGGTTCAAATGTATTTACCACATTAGATCTCACCTCTGGATATTGGTGCGAGCCATTGGCAGAGGAGATACAACATTTATTTTCCTTTACATTTGACAGGACTCAATATGCCTGGCTTAGAGCTCCGTTCTGGTACATCAATAGTGGGAGTGAATTTGGCATATTTTTGAGAAAGGCCATGCCAGATGCAGCGGAAAGAAGAACAATAGTTTATGTGGACGATGTCCTGATAAAAAATGAAAGCCTGAAAAGCAATTTTGATGAAATAAGACATGTACTTGGCCAATTGCAGAAAGCAGGCGCCAAAGTATCTTTGCAAAAAGCACAATGGTGCAAAAAAAAAGTGAACTTTCTAGGGCATGAAGTGACTGAACATGGCCTAAATCCACAAAAGAAGAAAATAGAGACCATACAAAGGTTAAAATATCCTAAAAATGTGAAAGGAGTAAAAAGTTTATCAGGGATGACAGGCTATAACAGAAAGTTCATTGAAAATTATGCAGAAATCACTCAACCATTGACTAAACTGCTTAAACTGAATACTCCCTGGAAATGGGAAAAAGAGCAGTCTGATGCAGTGGCTAGATTAAAGGAATGTCTTGTAAAGGCACCATGTTTAGCATACCCCATAAAGGACAGGGATTTCTTTATAGAAATAGGTTTTTCAGAACATTGTATGTCAGCAGTGTTATCACAAAAACACGATTTGAATCACAAAACCATTGCCTATGCAAGTAAGGCATTTTCCCAAGTTGAAATGAAATTTAATGAATGTGAAAAGCCCCTATTAACCACTGTGTGGGCGCTACAACATTTCCGCCCCATTGTTCAGGGAGAAAAGGTGATTATTGAAACAAATCATCAACCTTTGCAATTTTTAGAGAGTAAAAGAATTAGATCAGGTAATCTAGCGCAGTCCAGAATCACTTCATGGACGCTGGCATTACAAGGTTTTCCCGTAGAAGTGAGATATGGACAAAATAAAAAGAACCCAATTGCTCAAGGGTTAGCTGACTTACATGACTGCGCAGCTGAACAAATACCAAATGAAATGGAAGTGGAAACTAGTTTGCAGGAATTTGAACAATCACCACACAAAGCTTTTGATGAAAAAACATGCAAGGATTTGCCAACTGTATATGTGGATGGTTGTGCTTTTCACATTGAAAATGACAGTAATAAACAATTAGTGGCAGGAATAGGAAATGTCTGGTTGAAATGTGAAGGCGTCCCCAGTATAGGGATGAGGATTGGAGATAGGAGCAGTCAGGTGGCGGAATTGGCAGCCATTTATAAAGCAATTGCTACTGCAGTTGATAAAAAGTTCAGTGAAATTGTCCTGGTGACTGATTCTGACTATGCACGGAATAGCTTTGTGGAGTATTTGCCTGGTTGGAAAGCAAGAGGCATGGTTACATACAACAAAAAGCCACTTAAACATGGGAAAATGATACAAGCCATAGACAAATTGGTGTCAGAGAATAATTTAACAATATACTGGAGAAAGATTTGTAGGCATTTAAAAACACCAGGAGAGGATAAGGAGGGAAATGATAAGGCAGACCACCTGGCTAAGATTGGGGCTGTGATGGGAGAATTGCTAACTATTGATTATTTAATGGGTGAAATACAAATTGATGCAGTGACACGTTCTAAAGCACCAAAGGAGGTAGATCAACAAGTGGTGCAGTGGAGTCATGACACGCCAGACCAAGATTTGATTGAGGCACAAAAGAATGATCGAATTTTGGGAATCTATTATAATCATTTGATAGATCCTGAACAAAATTCTTTAACTGAAAATTATTGTATGGGAAAAGAAGAGTTGAGGGTGCTATTAAAGACCAAAACACAAATTAGATTACAGGATGGACTCATGATTAGAGAGTCCATAACAGGACAAATACAGTGGGTAGTACCCCTTTCATTCAGAGGGCTAATGCTACACCATGCACATGATGCCATAACTGCAGGCCATAGAGGTTCACAAAAAACATTAGAAAGACTAAAAGATTATGCTTACTGGCCACATATGTCCCAAGATGTGGAATTATATACTAGAGGATGTCTAGTATGCGCCCAATTTAAACCTGCTTCACCAATGCATAGAGCACCATTGATGAAAAGAGGCCTAACTCTCCCATGGTCAGATTTGCAAATAGACTATGTAGGTTCTTTAAAAAGGTCGAGCAGGGGAAACCGTTATATTTTAAGTGTGGTATGTTTGATGTCGAAGTGGATTGAATGCATTCCTGCACCAGATTGTAGTGCGCAAACAGCAGCCACATTGCTGGTGAACCATGTGTTCTCAAGGTTTGGGTTGCCACAAAGAATTGAGTCAGACAGAGGAAGTCATTTCACAAGTACTCTAATGAATAAGGTATGGCAAATACTAGGTGTGAAAAGGAAACTACATATCGCATATCGGGCAGCGTCTTCAGGTACAGTTGAAAGAAGCAATAGGTCTGTTGTGGATATTTTAAAGAAATTTGTGGCAGAAGCAGGTTCCAGCTGGGATTTACGTTTACCGTTGGTTTTGATGGCAATCAGATCAACTCCTGCCAAAGCAACAGGTGTTAGCCCCCATGAGGTCTGGACAGGTAGGAAAATGGTGTTACCACAACACCTACTATACAGAACACATGAGCAGACACTTCTGAGTGCATCCACAGTTCATGAATATATTGATGAACTGAGGAGGCATTTGCAACATGCATTTGCTTTTGTGCAGAGAAATCTGGAAAGAGCTGTTGACAGTGCAAAGTCTTATTATGACAAAAATACATCAGTAAAGGAATACAGTGTAGGGGATCAGGTGTACAAGTTTCATTTTGGAAAAAGTAAACAGAAAAAGTCTAAATTTCTAGCAGCCTGGCAGGGGCCATTTTGAATTATAGATAAGGTCTCTCCTGTAGTTTATAAAATTTTGAAAAATGAAGGTGAAACGGCAATAGAGCAGTTCGTCCATGTAAATCAAATCAAACCATGCCATCCCAGACATGAGATCAGGCAGATTAAGCATGTAGAAACAGATAAAGTCCCTTGAACACAAAAAGAGAAAATAAATGGGTACAATCAGGAGGCAGTGACAAAGAAGTTAAAAAGTTGATTGTTATAATGGCACATAAACAATGTAATATATGTAAAAATATATAATATAAAATAAATAAATAAATAAATATATATAATGGAAGCTCATGGTTGGTGTGCAGAGAGAAAATGTATTAAATATTGAATGCTGTTTTATATGTGCTTGTTTTCTTTTTAACTTGTGTTTAATTTCAGAAAAAAAAAAAAAAACAAAATATTTTTACCAAGCTTGTTTTATTTTTGGCAAAAGGGTGAAGTTAGTATTGTGCTATGTACTTTATTTGTTTATTTTCTATTTGATTTAGAAAATTAACATTATTTGGTCGGAGGTTCCGGGATCAGAGCCCACGGGAGACGATGGAGTCCTGGAGCCCACGTGGACGGATTCCGGGAAAGCCCCAAAGAGGGGTGAAGACCAAGGCTGCAAAGCGATCAGCATTGAAGATGATACCGATGATATGGTTAATGATGATGATATTTGGAGGGATTTTCAAGAATTCAGAAGCACAGGTTGTCATTGAACCTGGACCAGCATCTGGTATCGCGGTGGAAGAGGCACCAGGATTCATCATGAGTGATAGAAGGATGATTTTCCAAAATATATACATACCATTGAATCCTGAGATTTTGATTGAAAAACATTTGAACAATACCGGAATTAAGATTGAACAGACTAAAGAGTGACTGGAAATAAGAAAAGAGGACACTAAGCAGTCAATAAGAGATATATTAATGCAATTGGAAAAAACATTCGTGAATTCAGCAGACATTAAGAAGAGGAGAGGAAAGAGAGGTGCGGTGATGCTCGCGATATCATTGGTAATGTCTATAGTTGGAGCCATAATAGGTACCACAATATCAACAGCCAATTCTATTTCGGTAGGATCACTGAGTACTAAAGCGCAACAACTGAGTATTGACCTAGAAATAATACATAAAACATTAGATGGAATTAGAGGGGGACTGGATAAACAAGTAATATTCATAAATGAAACTGCAATCATTCTAAATGAACAAGCGGATGTAATGCAACGGGCGACTAAAATAATACTTAAGCATGACAGAACTTTAAATGAAACATTGAACATAATGAGTCCTGTTGATAGACTATTAACGAATTATATGAGAGAAGTTCAAACTGCAGTTTCACAATTGATTCAAGGACATATCCCCTTGTATTTTGTTTCACAGGATATTATTCGTCAAATGATAGAAAGATTGACCAGGAGGGAAATTGATATAATACAGGTAAAAATTGCATTCGAAATGGGTAATGCAATGCCGTTATATGTGGACTTGGAAAGACTAGAGATCGGATTTTTGCTATGCATCCCATATGTAGCCCCTGAACTTATTTATCAAACGAAGTGGGTACACAACGTGGGATTTTGGCAAGAGGACAAATTTATTAAGATTAAGACTCCAGAATTGGTGGTATTTCAGTCATGGGAACTTGAAGTTTATTTAATACCAAACCTGGAAACATGTGTCAAATTTAAAGAACAAAATTATATGTGTCCAGGTAAACCGTTTGTTCCTGATGCCACAGATGCTATTTGTGGTTTGAAATCTGACCCAAGTATATTAGAAGGATGTGAAGTGATTATTAGCAATATGGGGAGTGAAGAAATGGCACAGGCTAAGATGGTCAGAGGTAAATTGTTGGTCAGCACCTGTTTAAAGAACATGACGGTAGTACATTTAAACTATGGAACATACGTGGTTAAACAGGTGAAATATAATGTTTTTTATTTACAGGTTCCAAAGGATACAATTGTGTCAATTGGGGGGTTAACATTGTTTCATGTAACAAATGATGTTTGGGAAACCCAAGTGGAAAATATTGATTTTTTTCAAAGGGATACTTTTCCAATAGATCCGGATGTGGAATATTTATTGAATCACAAAGAAAGACATGTTATAAAAATGAATTTGAGAAAAAACAATATTACAATTAGTAATCTGGGGATAATAAAGTGGAAAGATTTAATTGGTGAACCTGGGGGGAACGCTCAATAGTGGGTTTGGCTGTCCTGGTGCTAATCATGGGTGGATGGTTGATTGTGCTATCAGTAAAAATGAAAATGTTACTGATTTTAGTAGCTACGTCAGGAAGAGAAAGATATCCCAATACACATGCATTTTAAAAGAAAAAAAAGAACAAGTTGTTTTTAGGAATTGGCTTGGATCGTAGCCAAGTTCTAAAAACAAAAGGAGGGTATGTAAGGATATTTGGCGTGTTACAGCACAGAGTACAACACTACTGCACAGGTAGCAATTTTCTTTTGATGCAGCACCACCACATGGGTGTGGTGCATTGCTATATGTGTTGCCAGAGTAACATGGACATATAAGTAAAGACAGGCTATTCAGTCAAAAAACGATTTTTACATATAAGATGCAAATCTATTTTTACAGTTAAAAGCGTGCATGTGCACATTAAAAAATTGCACACTATTTTTCACCTGAAATACCTATGGTGCAAGAGACACATTTGAAAATTAATAACTAACCTTATTAATAACTAACCTGACTAATAAAACTGCATTTAACATAACCCACTAATAAAAATGTGTCTCCACTGCAGAATTAGGCCTACCCTGAAAGTGAACTTTTAAACGCACATTCATTTTTTTTTCTCTGCTGCTCTGTCCACATAACTACAGGAAGCAAAGAGCTTGAAGGAACAGGAAATCAGTTGGTTACAATTTTTTACTGTAGAAATGAGCCATTGTGTAGTGAGGGAGGAGATGACATGATTGATTCTGATTGGAGCAGCGTCATAGCAAGTATCATGCTAGAGGCTGTGATTAGAGTTTTGCTGGGGAAGCTTGAGGAGAGGGGGAGAACAATCGAGATCTTGCAGAGCTGGGAGAAGGACCTGTTTCCTGGCTGAAGCATTCCTGCTGCAAAAGCTGAGAATTCCAGGCAATAACCCCGGTTTGAGAACGACAGACGCTTGTTTTCACTGGAGTTAATCTTCAAGGGAGCCAAATTAAGAAAGAGAATAGCCGGAGAAAACTCATGCTGAACAGATAAGGTAATTACAGATGTGTGGGAGCCGTGCGAAAGTGTGCGAAACTGTTCAGTCAGTGTATTCGAGGGAGTCCCAGTCCCTTATCAGCATATGTAATGTTACCAATTGAATATATTCTCGCAGTTCTCTGTTCATTTTATTACAAATAATGGTGTACCATTTCATTTATTTCTGTAAAAAAGGGTTAAACTGTGTTTAAAGGAAATTTCTATAATACAAAAATATCTGAAAACAGATAGCTAGTGTGTATTATTTCTCTCTTTCATTTTGCATGGGAAAAGGTTTAAACGTGGGTAGATTTTTAAACAGTGCAATTGTCATTTTAAAACAGATGTGTGCATGATTATATTCAGTATGGACAGTTGTGAGTGACTGTTTGTAGCACAGCTTGTTGGAGGTACATGAGCCAACGGGAAGAGAGACTCTCTGGACATAGTTCCATACCGTATATAAGGTAGTGGAAATTACCACAAAAATGCCACAATAGCCCATGGTGGCACACAACACTAACACTAAAAATGTGGTATCCCTAAAATGTAGGCCCGAGGTCTCTCTAGTGATCAAGAACAATCTAGATAAAAAACAAGGGATGTTGGATATTGGGGCCACAAATAAACCAACCACGCAAATTATCGCGCACATTATCTAAATAGGTCTGAATTCTGAAATAATGCAATGTATTATTGTTATGTGTGATCCAATATGAATACAGAGAGTGATTATTGCTAAAGGTATTTTGGCGGTAAGAAAATACCGCAAAGCCCCAAATATCCACAAAATACCTAACAGATCTTCCCTATGCTGATCACGTTTTGGTGTGCTCAATTGTGATTCCCATTAGCCCTGTTAATGACCACACACAGATGATTTATAACCTGGGCATATATTTACATTTTAACTCAGGGGTGTTGGTAGGTATGCAAAAGATCTGGGGCTACTCTAATGTCGGGACTTTCGGGACTCTGGCCTAACTAGCCTTTTGGATGTCGCCCCTCTGCTTCTATCAAGTGCTACAATCAAAAGATCAGGGGCTATAGCCCCTTCAGCCACCCCGTAGAAATGCCTCTGGTCGAGAGTCATTCCTGTAGAGGAGTGTTGGCCTCCAAGGCTTTTTAGATGTGGCTATGCTGGACGACAGTGGCATGTCAATAGATTGATCAAATGAATTTCAGACACGTTACTGCGATCCTATTGTTGATGCTGCTTCTGTGGTGCTTAGCTTTAAATGTGCACAATAGGAAACCTCCATACCATGTCATCGAATTCCGGTGCTTTGAAATAAAAGCCACAGCAGAGAATCGTGATTCTATTAATGGCAAGTATGTGAGTATCATCCCTCCCAACTTCGCCCATCAGGTTCCATTCTGCTGCAGCAGGCAACTTGTCAGGATAGCAATTCTTTTGATGCCATGCCCACTTTTGCATGATTTTGGGAGATGACCTATTGGATGCTAGGCTTTCTGGCTTGCCTTTATTTCCTTTGCAGAGTGTTGGATGTGTCTGTTGGTGGTCACATGCAAAAAGAGAACTTGTCAGTGACAACGGCAATATTTAAGGAGAATGGACACCTGGGATTGGTGGGAAGGGACATGGTCATTGACTCATGTGAAGTATGGCATTATTGGAGTAGTACCTTATAAAATGTTTTTGTTTCTTACTGCTATTTGTGAATACATTAAAAGTTGGCTGAAAAATACTTTCTTGTGCCATAGTGTTTTTGCATGATGTGCTTTTTTCTTTGAGGATATTAACAATTGCTGGCAGTGCATGTTGCCAACCCAACTTTCCATTGGGTTTTTAAGCTCTTAATTTGCAGCGTGCGTGAAACCTCCATTCTCTTAATCTATTAAGCTTGTTCATAAGGTTGTTGTAAACGTTTGCCTGTTTGAGATAGTCAGGTAGAAGAGAAGGGTCGTAATACCTTCTTCAATGGCATTCCAAGTGCTACATCTGTATTGAAACATTGGTTCTTCAAACCTCTCCATTTGATTACAGTCTGTAATGTTTGTAAAGGGATGCAGCTAAACTACTTGTGATTACTTTATATAGGTCTGCAGCAAATTAATTTAGATGTGGAAATATAACTCTAACCCTGAGGAATTTAAGTGAGTTTGACTGCATTATTTGTTTTTCGGCATCACAATATGTATAGACCCAGCAGTGTATACCAACTCTCATGGCATTTAAAAATTATTCTTGTTGTAATGAGCTCCTTACATAGCACCAAACATTGAATGTGTTACCTAAAATATTCTTTATTTTATATCATACATGGAAAGAAGGTGAACACGCTGCAAATTACCCTAATTTATTAAAAATACATGAGCTCAATCTATGCTAACCATTAATTACAATTTAAGCAAAACCACACAACACAACCAACTATGACCATTTCTAACCCATTGTGTAACTTATACAACCCACATCATTCATTCTCATTCATGGTCCATTCATTCTGTGCAAAAAATACAAAGACCATTTTTTAGAAAAAACAGAGGGTCTTACAACTCGGCCCAAAGGGCAAAGTGCTATTTTCACATTAAATGCAGCAATTCATTAAAATGCTGGCACATATCAATTATCTAGTTTTGATATGAACATTCCCTGTAGCAATCGCAATGACTGCCCAATTTGTGTAGTCCGTTGGAACTTAAACACACAAGTGTCGACTCGAGTTTCGGCTTGGTACTGTCCATCGTTTCCGTACTCAAGCCATCTTTATCTTTTTTTATTTTTTTTTATTTATTATTTTGTAACTTTCACAATTATTTTATTTTTTAAATGTACTGCACAGATCCTCTCCCTCCCCCCTTAAGACCCCACAGATACCAAACCCATGAGAATCTGCAACAGACAGATAAGCCCTCTGGGATAGAAATAAACTTCAATTGTTAGTAAATGACAATAAGATATCACAGTACAAATTCCTTCCAAGTAGTGAACACTCACTGATTTGTAGGATATTCTGTACAAAACAGGAGTGGGAGCAGGTATCTCAGAAGCCTCTCTTCTCAACCTGAGGATGACAAGAAGGGTGCTAAAGCCCTTCCTGTGTGTTTACTTCAAATCACACTGTAGCGGTCTACAGCATCCTGAAATACTAAATTGCATATCCCTAGTCACGATGTGTTTCATTGCAGTTACCAATTTCTTTCAACAGTTATGCAATATTTACTTATTACGAAACACAGGTTTGTTTATGAACCTCCTCTGATCGGGGGTCCTGTCTGTAATAGTGCTGCTAAATCTCTGAATAACCATGCATCTATAATGTTGGAAATGAGTGCACACGCATGCTCCAGCCAGCTTTAGGACATGCAAGAACCCCATTTGGGGTCACATTGGTGTGTGTTGCCAGCTGCCAATTTGGATGTCTTTGTATTTCAGCTGCCAACGTCAAAGACAACATTCAGGCAGTCCCTCGGGTGCCCTACCTGACACCCTAAATGATGTGCACTTAGTGTTTCATTTTTTCAAACTAGGTATCCGAGGAGCTCCTCCATTGAGGGAAGTCTGAGCAGTGTGCTCTCCTAGCTCAGCTACGTCATTCCTGGACCGATCACTGCATCTCCTCTATTGGATTGTGTTGGGGCATCTAACCAGCCGGTGTGAACCGTTGCCATCCAATTTTGTCTTCAAGCAGACACAAAGTCCTCGAAAGCACGTTCCAGATACGTGGGCAATTCTTAGTATTGCCACGCAGCCACAAACATCCATGTTTTTAGAGACATTGGCATGTCGACACTTGGATTAATCATCTTTCATCCTGCAATGAACAAGAATTGCCTGTGGGCTAACTTCCACAAGATGCTAAGTGTGTCCCTTGCCTGCAAATTGATAAATCTAGTATATTGGTCAGAATGTTAGACAGTAAACTATATGGCTATAGGTTGAAGCATCCAGCTCAGCTAGGGAAAATGCAGAACACGTTGTGTTCAATCATGAGGGAAGAAAAATGTGTATGTCATCTCCTTTACCAGTTAGACCAGTATGGTCTTTCTATGAGATTCTGGCATGTAATGAAACTTTGATCTAGTTATTAACAAGATTGATGGCTCTTTCTACTGTAAGAGTTAATGTCTGCTGTATCTGCGTGATACTTTGGTATCTACTTTGGTTAATTTGCTTTAGGATTTTGGACAGAATGACTGTCATTTCCTGTTGTCTCAATGCTGGCAAAACTCAGATACTTCTCATTGGGACCCCTGATCCTGCTTTCCCTCTCGCACTAAGGCTACCCTTGTCAGTGACGCTAAGGTGGTTTGTCTTAAAAAGTGCAGTGGAGCTTTGGATACTGTATATCAGTATGCTCTTCCAGAAAAAGTGGAGACAGTTAAGTTCTGCAATGTATTAGTTCACATCCGATAAAAGAGTATTTAAAATAATGACATATGCCGTCCTGGGCACAAAGAGGTATTGTATATAGATCACAATACTTTGTATATATTTCAGGGGTTAGTACAATTCAAGTAACTGTGATTTTATGTATTGCTAATAATAAGGCAGTACACAAGCATGGTCAACACACAAACAATTGAGGTGTTTCTGGTGCGGTGGATAGGTGGAGAAGACCAGCGGTTGGAGTGGTCGTGACCTGCTGGTAATGGCACCGCACTGTCGTCAGAACTGAGGGAAATTGGAGCACAAAGGTGCCGTAAGGAGAATGACGTGCGCCTGTAATTGGTAAAAAATCTTCCATTTGGCCAGTTTCTCAGACTGAGAAGAAACTGCAGTACAGATGAAGACTATAAAAACACAAGCAATGATCTAAATACCCAGCTTAAAGAACGTGGATACCCGAGTCACATCATACGTCAAGCTCGCAGAAGAGCAAAACATACCGACAGAGAGAGATGCCTCACACCAGCACCCAAGGAACAAGACAAAACCAAGATGACATGTGTAACCACATTTACTTCCATCAGCAATCCCCTCAAAAAAACTATTCTTCGTCATTGGGATACACTCCACACAGAAGATTTTAAACCCATTAAACCTAGATTTGCATTTACATGGAACAGAAACCTTAAAGACCGCCTGGTGCATACCTACGGAGATAAGACAAAAGAAAACTCTCCCACACTACCCTTTGGAATCTCCCCCCGTCAGAGGTAATTTCAGATGTGGTAACTGTTCAGTATGTTCCCTGACCAACAACATAAAGCAGATTGACCTCAAAGACATGAGATGGACCTTTCCCAATTTCACCAACTGTAAAACAAAATGGTCAGTATACGCCATTAAGTGTCCCTGCGATCTAATTTACATTGGGAAATGCAAGAGAGAGATAAAACAACGAATCTGCGAACATCGCTCTTGCCTTAAAAATCTAGTCGATGACAAGCCCCTAGTGGCTCACTACAAATTGAAAAAACACAGCCATAACGATCTTTTCTGGGTAGTACTCCAAACTGTCAACAATCCATTCCGTGGAGGCAACAGAGATCTCGCACTACGCAAACTGGAACAAAAATGGATCTACCGACTTGACTCTGCCAAGAATGGCCTGAATATATCAATTGAATGGAACTTGTTTTTCAACAAATGATAGAGCACCTCTCATTTTTTCCCTCTCGACTGCTGCTTTAAACTCCTGTTGCTGTTTTTTAACCACCTACTAGTCAGCAAACATACAAACACAAACATGGGTTCGATCCACAAATTCCCATGATGAATTTATTCCTCCTTCTCTACTCTGTCTTTTGCAACTTATCTTCATTTATTTACACTGGAATATTGCTCTATATACTACCAACTAAAATGATTGTTTCTGTCAACAAAATGGGTCTCTATTCCCTTCACCCTGGCTATTTGTGGCCTTTCCAAGGAGCAATGTATTTATATGTTTCTCTGTTTAATTTTTGAGCATTTTTGTATGTTCCTCATTTTCTGCAAAATGGTTGTATTTTCAACAAAAACGCACGGTTTGATGAAATGATAATTCCTTCAATGTACATTAACACCTAAATGACCTTTTACGAGAAACACACGGTTTGGCAAAAGGACAATCCAAACGACATTCCATCTTGTGAAAACTGTCTTTAATTAAGTGCATGTATCGAGCCATGATGCACTGACCATTCCTGACGATGCCGCCATTACAGAAATAATACCCATGCTCTACATAACTACGCTATTCGTTTGCACATGCGCATCGTGTCTCGCTTAACTTAGAAACGATCTCATATATTCTACCCATCACGCATGCGCACCATTCAGACAACAACGTAAGCCACTGATACAGCTCGCTGAGAGGTAAGCACTAGGACTCCCTGTTCTCCGCGCATTTGTTTGTCCTTACTTTGCTACCGGGACCACAGCTATTTCACTAAGTTACAACATGGCCCCTCACGGTCAAATTACTTTACGTGTATTATCGAGCCATAAGCGCGATCAGCAATCTTCTAAACCAGCTGCATGCTCTAAGCCCATACAAATTCGGCATTCACCTATATCCCATTCAAATATCACGGGTGATCACTTAAACCATGTGAACTAGCAAATTTATAAATCAACATATTTCATTCCTCAAGTTTTGTCATAAGACTGGGCATGGCCCCTTTCTCTGCATGTATGTCCGCCTCCTCTCGGTCATTACTAAGTCACGCTTACCTCTGCAGCTAGCTACACGTACCCCATACATCTTTGTCCCTTTTCAACAGGACTCCCACAGTCACTAGACGTAGCCATTAAACACCGGCTCCCGCAACTTTTTTCGACTTGAACTCAAGATCGATCCTGCAAGGTAATACTATCCCTTGTTTTACCCCCCTTTCTCTATATCACATTCAATGTGCCAGTTCCCTTGAACCACAAAATTCTTTTGAATCTCTTCAGCAACCACAGAGATCGCCTATCCACTTTGCGGACTACAATCAACACGCCAGGCACTCAACCGCCAGCACCTTCAACAACAAACAGTCATGACGCTTGAACTACCTTAGGTAGGCTGTTCTTCCTGCAGTGTCCCCTTTTGTGCAAATTTACTTTGCCTTTTTCAATGAATCCCAGATCTAACACCCCATCCTATGTTTTTACCAATTACAGGCGCACGTCATTCTCCTTACGGCACCTTTGTGCTCCAATTTCCCTCAGTCCTGACGACAGTGCGGTGCCATTACCAGCAGGTCACGACCACTCCAACCGCTGGTCTTCTCCACCTATCCACCGCACCAAAAACACCTCAATTGTTTGTGTGTCGACCATGCTTGTATACTGCCTTATTATTAGCAATACATAAAATCACAGTCACTTGAATTGTGCTAACCCACTGAAATATATTCAAAGTATTGTGATCTATATACAATACCTCTTTGTGCCCAGGACGGCATATGTCATTATTTTAAATATTCTTTTATCGGATGTGAACTAATAAATTGCAGAACTTAACTGTCTCCACTTTTTCTGGAAGGGCATACTGATACACGGTATCCAAAGCTCCACTGCACTTTTTAAGACAAACCACCTTAGCGTCACTGACAAGCGTAGCCTTTGACTCCATGTTCCTTTTTTCGAACTAGTAAATGAAGTCCACCACCTGATGACAGGAGGACAAAAAAAGTATGTCAACCACCTTATGCCACCAACCATGCGAACGAAATTAAAACACCTAGTGACATGCAAACTAAATGTGATGGGAAGAAAGAGGGCTAAGGGCTCTGGAGGAACCCCTAAAAGGAAATTAAAGTGAGTATCAGAAAACAGGGTGTAAACAAGTAGCACGCAACACCAGAGGGGGGAAAAACTAGAATCAAGGATCTTTGGAGTGAAATCAGGAACAGTGCAATCAAAGGGTAAACCGAGACCCTGTATTTATTTATTTATTTATTGGACATGTGCACAAGTGTTTCTAGACACCAAAACAGTGAAAACAGTCAAAATTATCAAACAGTCAACATTTTTACAGAGTCAACACACTTTTCACTTTAGCAAAATTAGAGCAGGAACAGAGCTATGACAGGACACAATTGATAAATAATGAATAATAAAACAAGCCCGTTGCTCTGACGTGAAGACTTGTACTGATGATCCCAAATCCTCTCAGGCGTCCCTATTAAACATATGATGGGAGGACGCATGTTCACATTAAAGAGTATGTACAAAAAAAGGAAGTCATGCAGGGACTTGCAGTCTGGAAAGGATGAGAATGAAAATGAGGCTTCAAAGATCAATGCCGACTCTGGTGAAGACACCACTGAGCCCTCCAATCATGGGAACCATACAGGGTATGTCACAAAAGCATGTCGCAACCCCTGGTTGGTGGGGTATAGCAGGAGAGGTGAGAACAGTGTGCGGACTCTGGCTACTCAGGCAAAACTGTAGAAGATTGGGCTCTAAACCTCAGGCTTTACCAGGGCGTTACTGGAAACAGTGCAGTCTACAGTTGAGGTTTATAGTTCGCCAGTGGTACTTACTTTGATGATGTTTGTCTTGTTTTCTCTCATTTACTAGGGTTTATTTCATTTAAGGTTTCTTTATCTTGATGACCCGATTCAATTGTCTAGCCTGTTTCTTCTGAAGCCTTTAATGATAGGAGTTCTGAGCTTCCCCAGCAGGACGTGTTACAACTCAAAAGTTGTTGATCTTCGCTTGTCCTCCCCTATGGGGTTTGGTGTTCTTTTTCAGTTGTGATACGTCTGCGGTAGTCCGGCTGTCTCAGTCATGACCATTCAGGTCTTAGTTAACCTAGTCTCCTCCTCTCGAAAGAAGAATGGTGACTCATGTTCCTTTAGCTTTGTGTTGCTTTTGTTAATTAATAGAAATTTGAGGTAAACAAGGTTGGATGGACCATACGTGTTCAGTGGTTTGGTGTGATTGTTTTGGTCAAGTAGTTAGAAGAGCATTAGTGCTTCTTTGGAATATCCTGATTTAGTCATTACTGGGATGAGTAAGGAAGTGAGGAGGTAACATAATATTACCTGTAGTATTTATTAATCTGATTGTTTCCTTTCTGGTCCCAGTCCTTGTGCTCCTCCCTCCTGGACAAATGACAATGATTCGTTTTGTGTGAGTGCTTTGGCAGTGAGGCGGGAATAATAGTGGTGGAATGTGTTATTATAGGCCCGCCCTTGAGAAGGACGGGGCTAAGGTGTATACTCTACCGGGGAGAGGTGTATGCTCTACCTCTATTCCCAGTTAAGCATTCCCAGTACAACCCTACATTGTCGGATACCAGTACAATGCTATATCTGTCTACCCCAGTATAATCCCACTTATAAATCACTATCATATTTCTATTTTGACAAGCCCAGCATATCCCCAGCTTTCAGGGTCCTTGTATGTTTCCCTTATGAACAATCATGCTGTATTCTGAGGTTTACAATCTCTGCATGATCCCACTTTTTAGAAATCGAGGATATTCCCAGATGTATCTTCTCAGTTCTTTACAAGTTTGACGACCCTAGTATAGTTTTTGTTTGCAGGTGCCCAGTTTAAAAAATCCCAGTATACCTACAGCTGCACAATCCCAGTACAGTGCAACGTTTTACGGTATACTGCCAGTTCGATGGCAGAGCATACTCCAAGTTCGACAGTGACCTTATTATTCTCCAGTGTGCAGAATTCCAGTACATTTTCCGCATAACATTCCAGTCACAAAACCCAAGCATATAGTTAAACAACTCCAATTTGCTAGCATTTTGCAAAAAATCACAATACCTGGGATTTGTTGATTACAGTTTTAACCAATCCATCATATCCCAGTTTATTCAGACGCATGGGAGTCTGTCAAAACCAGTGTACTCTCATTTTTCAGATTGCTAGCATATACAGATCAAGAACCGGTGGTATGACCAAACACAGTATATTCCAGTTTGCAGACCTTCACTATATGTCTATTTTGAACATTCCCATAATACTCCCAATTTCCAGTGGTATCCTATTTGGCAATCACAGTTTGCAAAATCCCAGTAAACATACAGTTTGTCCGAAAACAGTAGTTTCCCAGTTTGCAGGGTACCATTATATTCCCAGTTTGACAATACTACTGTACTGTCCAGTTTTCTAAATGCCTGCGTTCTCCTAGTTTGACAATCCCAGTTGCACAATCCAAGTCTACTCTGATCTAAATAGTTTGAGTGGGATTACTTAACAAGTAATGAAAATTGTAGAGAGGGGACAGGCAACATGTGCACAGCTCCCCACCCCCGCAAACAAGAGTGAATGTCTCTGGCCATGCATGCATGTGGGCTGGAGGTAGAGGGGGTGGTCGGGGAGTTACACTGATGTGTAAATGCTTGTGGATTTTCTAAATGTGATGCTGGCAGAAAAGGAATTGTTTCAGAAAATCAGAGTGGATGGGATGAGCGACAGGGCCTTTTTGGTTGGTGCATTTGCTTGACCATTCAGAAACCTTAAAATCCCCTTAAGTGGTATCTGGTGTGTGAAACAATGTATATTAAGTGTGCACATGTTTTCAAGCATTAGTTACTTTTCGCCATGCAATTAAAAACATTAACTAAGTTTATTTCAATTTCCCACATTGCCAGTGCATTTCTACTTTGACAACTGCAGTATCCATCCAGTTGGAAAACTCCAGTATTCTTCAGTATTGCACAATTCAAGCATATTCCACATACTTCCAGTTTGAAGAACCATAGGTAGTCCATAGTATAAGGTTGCACAATACCAGTTTACTCACAGTTTTCAGTACATGTCAGCCTAGAACATCCCATCATTTTCCCAATTCCAATGTCCCAGTACAGTCTCAACTGGTAAAATGTGCACTATACTGTTGTAGTGCTATCCCAGTAGTTTTCCTTTTTGCTCACCTTCCCAGAATGCATGCAATCAGAAGTCATTTATACTCACAACTTCCCATTACAGGACTCCATTTTAATTGAAAGGGATGTTTTCAAACGACTTAAACTTTTTGCAGATTTCTACATCCTTTGTGACCCTTTACAAGCAGGTTTCCACTCCTGTCACTCCACGGAAACTGCTCTCATGAATGTCTAGAATATCATCACGTCTGCAAAGCACTCCAAACTATTCCCTATCCTAATTCTTGTTGACCTGTCCACTGTCTTTGACACCATTGTTCACTCTGATATCCTTAAAACTCTCTTTCTTCCTGGGATTTGTGATCAAACCCTTACATAGAGTGAATCCTAGCTGGCACCACATCAATTCTCTGTCTCCTGGAACAACAACACCTGTAAACTCACTTCTCCAACTGCTGGTGTTTCACAAAGCTCTGTCTTGGGGACTCTCCTCCTTATACTCTACACCTCTGCCAATGGGCCACTAATCTCCTCCTTTTGGTTCTCGCATCAACTTTCACAGACACACCTAAATCATTTTTATCTTTTCCTGAATTCTCCCCTGATCTCTCTTTCAAAATTTCTAGCTGTCTTTCTGGCATTAAATGTTGCTTGGCTTCACACTCTCTTATAATAAAATCTACTAAAACAGAGGTGCTCCTCTTCCCTGACAAATACACTCTCTCTTCTCTTCCCATGCCTCTCTAGTTATCATCCCACACTCCCCCTTACTCTTATTCAACTAGAAACCTCATCATCATCTATGACCCTTCTCAAACCTTCTCTGCTTTAATCTCCATAAACGCAAAGGCAGCTCTCCACAACCTCCTAAACATTTGGAAAAGCAGCCACTTTCTTCCTTTCAACACCAGCAAATATCTCTCACTCTTGTCTTTTCTAAACTACTGCACTACTTTGCCAGCATCTCGTTGGTCTCCCCAACTATGATTTCTGTCCCCTCAACAAGATCATTAACTTTGCCACAGGACTTTCTTTGATCCCCCTCACTTCACGCACACTTCCTTGTACTGTCACCAGGGTGGATGACTGACGATGCAAAATAGGGCCAGATTTAAATGTCTTCTTCTGGTTCACAAATCTATCCATGGTAAGGCACAACCTTATCTATCCTCCAACTCTACAAACCTTCCTGTAATCTCCTTCTGCCTTCTCGACTACACTTGTGGCACCTCATCCTCCCTGTGCTCTGTCTCACTTCCACTCTTTCTCTCTTCTTGCTCCACTTGCATGGAATTCTCTTCCTCGGGCATCTGAGAAACAGTCGCAAAACAAAAGAGATGATTGCAAGAAGGTTTGGAATTAATCGTTACCTCTGCATTGCCCTGGGCAATCCCCAACCCATCGTCTTCAGTCTCCAACTCCATTAAAGAAGGGGAAAGGCCATATGAAAATCAGGCTTGGTCCCACCTCAAAATGAGCATCCAACCCAAACTGCTAGATCACATCCATTCTGCAGGAGATCACAAGCATCCCCAACCATGTCTCAGCCTCATTGGGCGTCATCAGTGAAGAGTACCTTGGGTCGCTAGGCCCAGCAGGCTTGGAACCAACGTCTGGGCATACCCATCCCACTTGGGGTTACTTATGCAAAACAAAAGAGTTGAACTCTGAAAGGTTTGGTATTAATTCTATCCTCTGGCATTGCTCTGGGCAACGCTCCAACCCCTTGTTCTTCAGCCTGCAAAGCCATTTCAGAAGGGTAAATACCATATGCAAATAAGGATTGGTTCCACCTTAAAAGGAGCAATCCAACTCAAACTGCTAGGTCACATCCCTTATGTACGAGACCACAAGCATCTCCAAACATGTTTCAGTCTCATTGGGTGTCATCAGTGAGGAGTATCCATCACTTTTCTGGTTATAGTTTGTTTCGATATTTGAGATGACATATGCCCAGATGTTGGTCCCTTGCTCCCTGCGCCACAGGGAACAATGGTGAACCTCACTGTTAAGGCCCAACAAGGAAGCAACATGTCTGAGGTTGCTTGCATTTCCATGAAGAGAAGGCCTGGCCTAGCAGTTTGGGCTGGGGCACTCCCATTGGTGGCAGTACCTTACTGATTTGCTTGTGGCTGGACCCCTTTTGCAATGGCACAGACGGGCTAAAAAAACAGTGCTGTGGAAGGTTGCCCAGAACTCTTATAGTGGCTCAGATTAATTCAAAACCTTCCACCCATCACTTTTTTGTTTATAACCTGAGTAACATTCCACACTCATTTGTTTGAAACCAAACTAAAAGTCTACATCTGGGTCCCTGAGTTACCCTTTTAACCTACCTCTCATCTGCCTTCTAGCTAACATTTTCCCCTAACCAGCCTCTGTCCTTCACTCTCTCTGCCTCCACTTTAGCATGTCATCCATTGTGGTCCCATCCATAACACAGATTTCTGTGCTGCCTACCTGTGCTTACAAAAGTCTAATGTTGGTTGTCCTTATTCGATGTATTTTATTGTATGTATTGTCCCCAGTGATTGTTCCATTTACTTCTCTCCATTTCCCTCTACAACCTGGACAGAATACCACTCGAACCCCATTATAAGAAGCACACTGCTTCCCATCAAGTCGTCTTTCTTAGCTATTGTTCCGCCATGTTTATAAATAAATAAACAAATAAATACATTTGCATTTAAACAATACCAATAAAGTCCCAGTTGTGCATTTGTATGTCCAGTTTGACAATCTCAGAATGCACAAAATGTGCAAAATCTGAGCATATTCACAGTGATAAAATCCCATTTGCAAAGCCACAGTTTAGCACAACCCATACATGTGTTTGACCAACCCTGCCTCAGTCAAGTTTGCATAATCCTGATATATTGTCAATTGCGCAATCCCGTTATATTCTCATTTTTCACAATACCAGCATACTCCCCAAATGTTCAATCAGTTTGACACCCCCAGGAAAATGGCACTCCAAAATACTAGTATGGAAGAACAAGCCCCAAATAACATAGAAAGCAGGCTTTTGCAGGAGAAACCCCACTTTTAAAATAATACAAATCTGCAGAATCGCTGTCAAGTACTCTGCCTGTGCAGACTATTATCGTCTCAGAATTTCAAGGGCTCTGAGCCACTGTTATTTGTTTCCCCTTGTTCCTACCCTCCTTGAGTGCTTTGAAACAGGCATGTTTTAAATAAGCAATACTATACCATACCATACAACCCATATTCTGATGCCTCATAATGTCAGGCAATGCGAAAAGGCTCCAAAACCATGGCCCTGGGACGTGGCTTCCCAGCTACACGGAAAAGGGCACCTATGTTAACAGCTGTTGCTATTGGAGTATAACACGACTTTCGCTTTCTTTACACTTTTCATTGTACATAAGAGAAAAAGAAAGATGGGTTTGTGAACCGTAGTTTGCTGCTTGCAGCGTTGGCTGTTTAGATGTGAGAATCCATTTCCCAATGTTTGTATTATTGGTGAAGTCCTGCTCCAGAAACTAAAGCTCTGTTTTCTCTTCTTTTTTTCTGCTGAATTTGTGCTCAGTTTCTATATTGTTTTTCTTTTAAACATGTTTTCGGCAGACTGATCACTATTGAACACTTGCAGACCCGTCATTCAAAGTGGCGGAACAAATAGAAAAAATGCTGTGTGTGTCACCCGCAGCATTCATAGAAACGGCCCACTTATGTGCCCTTTGTATGGGCATACATTTTGTCCTGCACCTAAATTTTGATCAGGTGAAAAAAATGCCTTTACAAAAAGTGTGTTGCTGTGTGAGATCTTGAAGGTCCTATAACGGAGGAGCAGAGAGGTTTCAAACTGGCTGTGTTAAGCTTAGCTCTTTGAACTATCTAGTTTACAAATTAAAGTAGAATGGAAAGGATTATAGGCGCTGCACCTGAAAACTTGCCCCTCGAGACATTATGCACATGCGTTGCCTTGGTATGAGAGCTGCATTTGCAGGTACACAATCTGTCTCTTCATATCCTTTGGGTAGCAGGTACAGCGCATCTTAAAGCCCAATTTGACCCCAAAAACCGGTGCATGCCAGCATTGTGCGTTTTTGGGTTCGGGCATTGCCCTATTACCCTTTAGGCCAGTCCGAGCCTGGGCATGGCCTCCTACCTTCAGAGTTTCTGTTAAGTTGTATTATTTGCATAAGGTGGGATATATTATCCATCAAAAAACACTCTCACTTCTGCACACTACCAATAGTCACGTTTAACATTCTAACTTCATTGTCTGAAGGTTGGAGAAAGGATAATTTGCCATTCATGGAGGATTATTCACACATGATGAGTGGCTCGACTCGAGGTAGGCTGGTCTTTTGTAGAGGAACAAGAATCGAGCCTGTACTGGTTCCCATCTCTATTTGTCATAATAAAGTGGCATATGAATACTAAATCAACTAAGTCAATGTATTCATACAACCAGATACATGCACTCTTCCTCCTCAGACTTTGATTAAGGCACTATACTTCCTAAATCACGCAGAATTAAGCAGCCAGTCATGAATATTCCCCCTTCTGCTTTGACCAATGCCGAAGCTGCAAAGTCCAAGAAACACACTGCGTTCATCCACGGCGAGGCTCGGAAGGAATCTAACGTAGCCCAGAGGCAAGCATCCAAAGCCAACTCTGCCCTTTTGGAGGACTCATCCAGCACCATGAATGCCTGATCCGGGGTAGCCGAGTCCAACCTCTTTGTCTGCCAACATATGGTTTTTGTCAGCATGGGACGGGCCCAGTGTCTGGCCACCTTGAGTCGCCCCATTCCGCAATGCAGATTCAATGCAGTTGGGGCAGCATAGCATCTTCATACCTACATCATATGAATGCACATTGTGTTGCACTTTCGAGCATTAATATTGCATAGTTCACTGCTCATACTCATGCTTCAGTGACGAGCCGGTCTTCGCTGGGCCGTGACAGACGCACAGCGTACCACGCCCAGGACGCTTACGAGGTTGTCCTGCCACCTGCAGAGGTTCGAGTTGCTCTCCATTAACCAGGCTAAACTGTGACGGATACTTTTAGCGTCTAGTCTTTAAGTTGTGAAAACCTTTGAGATTTACTCAGTATGGGTATCCATCCAGAACTCACTTCATTACTGGTGCTACAAAAATTAAGACGAGAGAAACTGGTAAGGAATGACATTACTGAATTCTTTGAGAATGTCACTAAAAGATTGAATCTGGGGTCTGACAGCACCGTAAACAGAGTTCCACTCATGGTGAAACTACTGGAGTCATTGTTACACGTTGTTGTTGCAGACTCCAGTAGCACACCCCCGCTGGGCTCTTGCCACTATTAGAATCCGGCACAAAAGACGCTTCCGTCCAGCGTTCTGTCCTAACTCAGCCCCAAGTAAGGCCATTAGGAGAAGCGATTATAGGCATGTCAAGTAAGAACACATGTCCCAAAAAGAACCTCTGCATCTCTCGACTACAACTCCCCAGAGAAACATTGCTAACTATGAAAGGGATAAGATCACAACAAACCCGTACGCATGAACCCACCGCCCAGGACAGGTCTACTATCAAATTGTCCCTACTACAGGATCGGGAGGATAGCTCAGGGGCAACCTGCTCGCCTTGGAAGCAAGGCAACACGGAGCAACACAGGTTCGATCCCCGGGTCTGCGCTTCGAAACTTCTCGGTATTAAGCGCGTTATAAATAACCATTCATATATCATATACTTAACACCCACTCACTAAACAAACATTTAATCAATGTTCATGACTACATACA
The DNA here is from genome assembly GCF_040938575.1 of Ambystoma mexicanum. Classification (NCBI taxonomy): domain Eukaryota; kingdom Metazoa; phylum Chordata; class Amphibia; order Caudata; family Ambystomatidae; genus Ambystoma; species Ambystoma mexicanum. Next base: position 405,998,833 of record NC_090931.1, on the reverse strand, counting down.
GGAAAATAACCTAGATGTCATGTGTGTAAATGAAACCTGGCTTAGAGACTCAAGTGGCCCGAATGTAAGTCTAGCTATCCCACCTGGTTTTAGTTTTTTCAGTATAAATCACGAACAAGGAATGGGGGGATGAGTGGTTCTCCTGGCTAAGTCAAACCTGCACCTATTTGAGGCCCTCATCACTTGGCAAGGATGTGAGATCATCCATCTTAAATTTCTCCCTAATTTCAATTAGTGTATCAACATCATTCTGGTATATTAACCTGCAGTCAAGATGCCAGCGTTTAATGAAGACTTCACATCCTGGCACATCTTAATAAACCTAATAGCACCACTATACTGCTGGGCGACCTGAGAAGATGACTTGCCGCTTTGGAAGCCAAGGACACTAAAGAATTGGTAAGAGATCTGAAAAATCAAAACTTTAACATCCTTAACACAGAACCCACACACGAAGGGGGAAACATCCTGGATTGGGTTGCAATCAGGAATGTCACCATGAACATTACCAAAACTAGACCCTGTGCTTGGTATGATCACTGCTTCGTAGAATGTCTTTTGCACTACCTGAATAATTCCAGAAAGACCCACAACTTACGACAGTCACCAATAAAGACTTGAAAAAGTTTGACCCAGATGACTTGCTTCAATGTCTAACATGGGTAATCGAAATTACCTCAGATTTCTGACCCCCCAGAAGCGTTAGCAAAGATATAAAATAATCAATTTACTAACTTTTTAGATAGAGTTGGCGTGCTGAAAACCAAGCTAGTTAGGGACAAAAACTGCCAGCAATGATGGTTCTCAAACGACTTGGTAACACTAAAAAGGAATAAAAAGTCAAGCAGAAAGCCCATAGGACAAAGAAAACTTTAAAAACACGGATGAAAAGAAATCACCCTGGAAAATACTACAAACAATCTACAAAAACAAAATTCTATTGGCAAAACAGACGTTCTACAACAAAGACATAGAGAATGCAGAGAACGATTCCCAACAATTATTCAAATCTATCGTAATTTGGAGAAATAAATGACTTTGACCAAAGGTCTGTAAACTCTCTAGGGAAGATTGCATCGTGGTGCAACAGGCTTTTGCCAAAGATAATTCCTCTGCTAGGGTTAAAATCTCTGTGATACCAGAGAATGAGACGGGGCACAAATGCAAGTCTGCCAAAAAAGAGGAACTTACGTACTCTTTTCACTTCAAACCAATAACATGCACCGATATGTGCACCTTCCTTAGAGCTATGCGCCCAATCCACTGTCAGGGAGAAATTCTCCAATCTCATTCTAAGTAACCCTAATATCTTTGTGCCCTTCTTTGTTCGCTTTGTGAACACTTCCTTTCACCACGGCTTGATGCCAGATTCAATCAAACAGGTAGCAATCACAACTTTGTTAAAAATAAAAAAAATGTAATGAAAAGGACCCAAACAATCTACGCCCTATAACAAACTTACTATTTCTCTTGAAGGTAGTGGACGAAGTGGCATCTGTACAATTCCAACAGCACTTGGAAAAATTGGATATTCTGAACCATATGCAATCAGGATTTTGCCCTCAGCATGGCACGGAAAGTGTCCTATTACACCTGCAGTCACATATGCTTGACTATTTTAAAAAAGGCAAAGCTGGCCTTCTAGTACTTTTAGACCTGTCAGCCACCTTTGATTTGCTTGATCATGGTTGCTTACTGGACGCTCTGATCATGACTGGGAAATGCTCTAAAGAGGCCATAAATTGGATTAACTGCTTCTTGAGCAACAGGGAATCACGAATAAGCTGGGGAGAAGCTTTCTCCGTTGCAAAGAAAATATTATATGGAGAACCATAAGGAGCATGCTTTTCGCCGGCTCTCTTCAATCTCTATATGAAACCTTTCTGTGACTTATTTTTTATTTTAATTATGTTTATTGTTCAAGATACTGATAATGATACATGTGTTAGCAAGTTACAGACTTTTAGTGGAACAGGTAACCATATAGGATGAACAGAATTAACCATCTTAACAAGCAAGAATTTGACCTTTATCCAAAACCTTCATTGATCGAATTAACTAATTATACCTATTTGAACAAGAATAGAAGTTGGAGTTAGTACCAATTGAAAATGGAATGTTATAATAACAAGTCTGTAAAGAGTAACTAACATGGAGAAAAGAAGAGAAATTTGGGGAGACATACTGGCAGACAAACAAGAGACTTACAAGAAACAGATGGGAGCAGGGTGAGGCGGGGAAGAAGGGAATATTAAGTTATATAATAAAACTGATCTTTCCATTTCTGTAATAATATAAAACAGGCATTTGGATATAAATATAATCATCAGGTTAGTAAATTAAATATGAGAATACATGTTCAGGAGCCATGAGCAGTTGCATTGAAACAGTTAAGATAACGGGTGAAATAGTACCATTCAGCATTGTATTTATGAATTGTATTTTGATTATTAGCTATGCACATTTCCAATTTATGAGTATGACAAATAGCGTTCCACCATGCTCTGGTATAGAGTGATTGAACGTCTTTCCAGTTAGCTGTGATACATTTTGAGGCTATAAAGATAAATAGGTTGTATAATCTGGTTGAGTCTGATGAAATATATGTTGTTATGGCCAGACCTCCTAAAAATATATTCACAGAGGAAACAGAACATCTGCAGAGAAGATAAGCTTAATGAGCTTCCAAATGTTTTGCCAAAATTTGACAATACATGAACATTAAAAGAACATATGCATATATGTAGCGGGAGATAAGCCACATGACCAACATTTAGCATCATAATTTGGGTTAGCCTTAGCTAATTTAGCCGGAGTAATAAATGCTCTGTGAATGAAGAAGAAATAATGTTGTGTAATTTTTGCTGAGACACCATTTTTTTTTTAATTTTAGAAAACAGGCGGTGCCATATATGATCCTCAAACATACATCCTAAGTCAAATTCCCACTTCAGACGAATTGGGCAAACATTTAATGTTGAGGTGAGCATATTATATATTTTGAGGCTCTAATCTCACCGTTCATGGTTAGCTGACTACAGCGTCTGAGGGCATCTGGAGAAAGAATCTCATAGGAAAAGTGATTAAGTGCATCAAGACAGGAGTTGATCAATTTATTGTAAAACTGAAAGTCAGCTTTGGTATGGTAAATATGGATGAGAATTGCTGAAAGGAGAGAATAGAAGGACCATCTATAATATGTTGGATGAATCTGATTCCTTTTTTGATCCATTCTTTGCGATTAAGGATCCTTTTATTTATTACTATATACTTGTTATGCCATAGTAAAGGTGAAAGGTACGTATTGGGGGTTTTTGTATGGGGGAAGAGAAATGTTTGAAGGGCTATAACGGATGCTTTAATAGATTCCAAGGTGTTCTTGGAGGTACGTTTAAATATGTATATATATAATTAGTAATGTTGTGTGGATGAACTGTGTGTTCTTCTAATATACACCATGTAGGGATATCGGCAAATTTGGGATTTGTGAACCATTGGCGAGACTTTTTTATGAGAAATGCAGAGTGATATAGTTTAAAGTCAGGCAATATAACACCTCCCATTTTGCAAGGTGCTTTAAGTTTTGTTAGCGCAATTCTTTTACTTTTTCCTACTCCCCAAGTTTAGTAGTATGGAATATATAGATTTATAAAAGGAAAGGGATAGTGGAACGGAAAGAAGATGAAGATAATATAGTACAATAGGAGAATGCATCATTTTAATTGTATCCAAACACCCCCACCAGGAGAGGTAAAGGGGGAACCATCTTGATGTTATGTTAGGTCTTTAAGAGTGTCAATTAACGTTTTAGTGTTAAGCTTGACGGTTTCTTGGATTGTAGGGGCAAAACGAAGTCCTAAATATTTGATGGAACTTCTGCACCATTTACGACCAAAAATGTCAATGTCATGCTTGAGGCAGTGGGGATTTAAGGCATACTTTCTGATTTTTGTCTGTTTAGTTTATATCCTGATACATGACCAAACTGAGATAGTGCATCAAGGAGATTAGGTATATGAAGTTTGGGGTTTTTGAGTAAGATAAGAATATCATCAGCATATGCTGCTATTTTGGTAATTGAGGCACCTGGTTGAATCCGTGGGATATTTTTATTAGATCTTATTATTTCCAGTAACGGTTCAAGTGAAAGAATATATCATAATGGTGAGAAGGGGCAGCCCTGACGTGTGCCTCTGAGCAAGGGAAAAAAAGAGGATGTTTGGCCATTTAAATACATCGCGGATTTAGGGGCTGAATAAAGGAGTTTAACAAGTGAGATACATTTTTCACCACATCCGTACCAGCGTAGGGTTTGGAACATAAAATTCCAATCTAAATGATCAAAAGCTTTCTCTGCATCCAATGCAATGGCAGCATAGCCTTGTCTGTCTTTTTTGTCTTTAGCTGCTAGGTCAATGGCGTTAAGTAGAAGTCTAGCATTAGAGGATATGTTGCGTCCTTTTACATAGCCAGTTTGATTCGCTTTAACCAGATTTGGGAGTGAGGATTCAATTCTATTAACTAGTATTTTAGCAAAAATTTTACTTTCTATGTTGATAAGGGAAATGGGTCGATAGTTACTGGGGAGGGAAGGGTCTTTGACAGGTTTAGGGAAAATAATAAGCAAAGCTTCTGAGAATGAACCCGAGGAAAAATTTTGTGATATAAAGTATGAAAAAAGTGTTTTGAGTTTTGGGGTTAGTACATGGGATAAATTGATGTAGAATTCGGTGGATAGTCCCTCTGGGCCGGGTGCTTTGCCTTTACCTAGACTGTGAATAGCTTTAATGATCTCTGAGGAGATAATATCATTGTCAAGGTGAGAAAGGTTTATTCTAGGGTATGAAGTGTGACTAATACTATTAAGAAAGGAATCGATATTGTCATTGGGAATAGAGCTTTCTGGAGTATAAAGATCAGTATAAAATTTCCTAAAGCATTCAAGTATTTCATCAGAATGGTGATGAGATATGCCCTGAGGATCCTTAATATGAGAAATATGAAGTTTTTCCTTTTTGGTTTTTAAATAAGAAGCAAGCATTTTGCCCACTTTATTTGAAGTTTGATATATCTTAGTTTTGTATTTAAGTATGGTACCTGCTGCAAGTTCTGTGATTTCTTTATTGATTTCAAAGCGTAGTTTTATTACTTGTCGTAAGTTTGTCGAATTAGTGTCTACATAGTAGCATTGATCTGCTTGGGTGAATTTAGAGTAAAGGTCATCTAGATGATTTTTCCAATGTTTTTTGTTCCTACCCGAGAGGGCCATTATGTGACCTCTTATAGCAGCTTTGAATGAATCCCAATTGTTAACAACAGAGGTATCACAGTCTTGATTTTTAGTGAAATATTGTTGGGTGAAAGCTTGAACGGATTCATTAAACTGTGGGTCATTTAGAAGGAAATTATAAATTTTCCATCTAGTAGCAATTTTGTCCGCATCTGTAAGGCAAAAGGATGTAATAACCGGTGCGTGATCTGATATAATAATATTAGAGATTTTCGAATCTATAATGGATCCAGAGAGGGTTTTGATTGCAAAAATATATTCAAGACGTGATGATGTATTGTGTGGGGGTGAATGGAAGGTATAGTCTAATTGTGTAGGATGTGATAGTCTCCATGTGTCAATTAATCCCGTCTCCGCTAGGCAATTAACAAAGGACTTATGAGTTTTATTGATTTTGAACATGCAGCTGGATTTTTGGTCTAAAAAAGGGTCAAGGTCCTGATTAACATCTCCACACATTATCAAATTGGTGAAGTCATTTTTAAGTATCATTTGTTTGATTGCAGTCCAAAAGGGGGGGTCTGGTAGTGTGGGTCCATAGATGTTAAGGATTGATACTTGTGTAGAATCAATTAAATGTTTTACCCAAACCCATCTGCCATTAGTATCAGCATCTTGGTCAAGCATTTTGTAGGGTTGTTTTTTACTTATTAATATAGCAACTCCATTTTCTTGGAACTAGCTGGACTGGAGATAACCTCCGTAACCCAGAGAGATTTGAGCTTCATGGTTTCTTTGTTGGATAAATGAGTTTCTTGCAGGCAGGCAACCGTTGGCTTAAATTTGTTCAAGTGAGATATAACTTTGCATCTTTTCTTTGCATCTTTTAATGGGATTCTTACATCCCTTGATGTTCCATATTATGCATTTGAAGATCATTTAGTCAGAAACATAAAGATAGACATGCAACTTATAACTGTAGTACGATAATAGAAACAGATTCCTAGTAATGTGGTTTAAAACATATATACCCAAATAGTTATACAGGAGGATAGAACATTGAGGATCGGGGGGGAGGAAGGGGTTTGATCATACATTGAGAAGACTCAGACAATGAAATACGGGTGGTTTTAGAGATCAAACAGGACATAGGAGAAGGATCAGGGAGGAGAGATATACCGGGGATAGGTAGCACCAACTGGGTCACCAAAAGGAGGAGAACGACCATCAGTGGAAGAGGGACACCAAAAGAGCGCCCGCCCCAATATATTAGAGACATTGGATAGTCATTGCATTAGGTAAATAATACTACGCATAATGAAACAATTTACATAGGTTGTGAGGTCTAGATTTCAAGTAGTAGATGATGTTGAGGCCATTGCAGGAGAGGAGGTGTCCATACTGTCACTTTTTATGGATTGTATGAAGGACCTCAAATCAGCTGGGTCACCAATCACTGCGGTGCGAGCTTCATGTGTTGCTTTAAAGGAGCATGGGTGGTATAATCCATAGCGGATATTTAGTTGCTTTAGAGCAGGACGGAAGGATATAAATACTTTTCTTCTTTGAGCCGTGCTTCTGGCCACATCTTGTGAAATAAAAAGCTTGCTGCCACGCCAAATGAGCGATTTACGCTCTCTTGCTGTGGAAATGATAAGTTGTAGGTGAGAGTATTCCAATAGGTAGAAGATACGAGTCCTAGGCTGCGGACAAGATGTGGAAGAGACTGTAGGTTGACCAATTCTATGGGCCCGTTGTATATTAAATGTTGTTTCTAAGGGCAAATGTAGAATGGCTGGCAAGAATTTTTGTAGGGAAACTATGGGGTCAGTTCCCTCAGCACCCTCTGGTAAGCCTGCGATGCATAGGTTATTGCACCTACTGCGATTTTCCAAGTCTTCGTTATGTCTTTGGTGGTCTTTAATAGATTTTTCTAATTGTGCAACTCTAGGGGATATGTCTTCAAGAACACCTACTCTTTTCTCTACCTCCATATTGTTGACCCCCATCCACCTTTCATCTAATTGCTGTAACTTAGTGTTTGTAGTTTCAATAAAGGGTTAAGGTGCCCTGATTTCTGCAATAATGGCTTCAATGGCAGGATCGGAAATGCCTAGTGGAGGTGGCAAGTCACATTTTTGTCTTTTAAAATTTGTTGAAGAGGAGGTGGCATCTTTAGCAGAGGAAGCAATTTTTTGATTAGCTTTGTTAGCTGCCATAGTTGAGGATTGGTGACTGAAGCTTGTTATTGGAACGTTTAGCTGAGGTAAATAATTGAAGACAGACACATTTCAGAACTATATTAAGCTTGCATTCATTTATGTGACCGCTTTATTGTCTTAACTTGGAAGAGTTTGGCGGTACCTCTTTGTAGATATTTTCTATGATGTCTCAGAGTATACAATTATTACATCCATATTATTCATCCTGTATTATTCTTAGGTAAAGAGACCAAAATGGAAAGACAGAGAATAATAAGGCATATACTGTTGAAGCTTAAAAGTTGAAGGGATCCTGTAGGTAATTGTGATATCGAACCAGAATCCAGGAGCAGTCTTCCAGAGCAGAATATAATAAGGAGAAGAGCAAGCATGTCGAGCTGTTGAGCTGTGAGGACAGGGGGTTAATATTCCAGGCCGTGTGTTAAGCAGATAAAGATCACTGGTGAGATAGCGTGGCACTTGTTTATAGTATTTAGAGGAGAGGAGTATGTTGGTGATAAGTATTCAATGTATAGTGCAGAGGTCTTAGATTATAAAATAACATATCTTGATTTTTTTTTTCTCTTCACAATAGTATACATTTTGTTGTAATATTTGATGATATCTTGGTTACTTTTCCTTCCTTTTTATTTATCCCCTGTTCCCCTTCTCTTCTTTTCTCTGCCTTTTCTCTTCACCTCTTATTCCTCTCTCCCATTTTTACCACCCCACCTCCTCTTCCTCTCACCTTTTTTTTCCTTCTTTATCTGTGTCTTTTTCTTTTCTGTGTTGTAGAATAAACTGTTTAACTACTTTCTTTTTCTTTCTTTTATTTTCCTTTGTCCACCAGGTGGCGCACTTTGTCTGAAGGAGCCCGTGAAACTGGGCCTGAGCCGGCGTGTCACTTGAAGCGCGACGCTGCACCTCACCACATGAGGGGCGGCGCGCTACCAACTCAGTCACAGTGTCTGTCCACTGGATGCGACGCGGCCACTGAAGAGGCACTCCTCCACGTTAGAGCGGCACCCAAACCAGTTCGGAGGTGAAGCGATGCCAGGAACGTGCGAAAAAGGTAAGTTATTAAAAAAAATTAAGAACCTAATGCAATATGTATATTTTATGAGGCGGAGCGGCACCTCTAGGCAGCCATCTTTCCCAGTGCTTAGCCACGCCCCCTTCTGTGACTCATTAACCAGCCTGGGTGTGTATTTTGCCAATTATGCTGATGACAGCCAGCTCTTGATTGAGCTTTGTGGAAATTACAAGAGTGACTCAGGTAGTCTGAATCCCATTTATAAGTCAATAAAAGAGTGGATGCGCAGGAACTGGATGTGCCTTAATCCCTCAAAGGCAGAGCGCATGATCTTTGGTTGTACATAGGCGAGAGCAAAACTAATCCCTAGATCTAAATCCATGCATCTGGATGAAAACAGCATAGATGTTTCTTGAGAAAGTTAAAACATTGGGGGTCTACATTGAAGCCTCTCTCAGTTCAGGGGGGCGCTTTTGCGCAGCTGGAAAAGTGTTGCTGCCTGACAAGGCTCAGAAAAAAGGCTCCAACATCCTACAAATCAATCCTGCCTCATGTGGTCCCCTCGATACTGAAAACAGAGATCTGCATTCCTGAAGGTCGTGAGGATACCATGAAACATTTCGGAGCTCAGAATATCACTGTCCGGTGAGTACAAGCTATAAACCTGTCAGGCAGGTGGCGCTGGGACTCGGAAGACCAGTGAGGTGCCTCCTTGTGGCAGACAGATCTGACCGCACCCAGGATCCCTTCATACCCTACCACTTCAGGGTACACAACATCTGCCCGTACTCAACACCCATGGGTGTCGCACCAACCATAGTCTCCGCCGCCCACGTGAGCATTGGTGGAACCCTGCACTGATCCTGACTAGGGCCATCCCTCAAACTGGCCAGCACTGAGGAGCTCTTCAGCCTTGGCCCCAAAACTCCCTTTGCAACTGGAGCATAGCCTGCGGATGATTGGAGTCGTGGCCTGGGCATAATGACGGGACATCACCCTGTGAATATGGTGAGATGGTGAGTGTGATCCCACAGGGGTAACTACTGCCTCCCTGGAGCGGCACACATCCTTCCATAATTAGTCCCCTGCTATTCCACAGACAGCGCTGAGCACCTGCTTGTGCCTGGTGGGGGGTGAAACTCTATTTTACGACACCAAGCCAAATCTCCTTTTAGCCACTGTAGCTGGCCCACGCAAAAGAGCTGCTCACCATTGTACTGAAGGGCTCCCTCTCTGGAAGTGCCCCTATGGGGGGGGCGGGGCACCGCCATGGCCATCTGCAGTATGGAATATGGTACGAAGGGTTCTAGAACACCCAGATTTAGTTCCCACCCTGTGGTGCAACCTGTTGTCTTCCTTAGTGCCCCCGAAATGTGAAAACTGCCAAAGTCTCAACTGGGCCACATAAATACTTGTGGTTAAAACCTTGCGCACACTACATTGTATCCTATGGGCTACAGACTGCATAGACCTACTGACAGTCACATGGAAACAATGCTGGCAAGGCCGCCCTCTCCATGAGTCCACAGAGATGATCCACATTGACCAACATGCCGTGACAAGATCCTTAGTGCTGCAAGCGACACTCACAGGTAGAAAAAACAACAGTTAGGTGTCACAAGTGCCGCTGTTGTCCGTCACACTAATATGGGTAACCCCAACAAGCAAGCTAAAATAGACCAGTTTGCCAAGTCTGACGAGAATCCTCCCACACCTGTGGAAATGCCGGGCCCATCTCTCCTCGACGACTCTGCTCAGAATCAGACATTACTAGCCCTGAAGAACATTACTGATAAGCTCAGGGCCAAAATAAATGCATTAACATGTAAAGTGGACGTGTTTGCAGTCCAGATCGATAAGCTCTGTGGCCGTATGACTGAAGAAGAACAGAGGATTGGTGATGGGGAAGATAAGGTGGTGATGCTACAGTGTGATGTCGCCACCCTACAGAAAACAATCAAGAAAGTGGTAGCAAAGAATGATGAGCTTGAAGGAAGATCCAGAAGGAATAATATTCAAATAACTGGAGTGGCCGAGTCCACAAATATAGAATGTTGTTGAGAAACTGCTTTGGATGTCGTTGAGAACCTGGTTGGGAACATGTTTATGGTAGAGCATGGACACAGGTCTCTGGCATCTAGCCCTCTGCCTTAACACCCCCGCCCCCTAAACCACCCCAAACCCCCAGGGCTCCAGTGAGAGATATCATAGCTCATTTTTTAGCAACCAGGAAAGAGATGTCCTGCTCAGAGCTGCCAGAGAAAAGAAAGAACTGCCATGGGGATCAGCAGTCATTCGCCTCTTCTCTGACTTCAGTCCACAAGTTCAGGATCAAAGGAAAGCTTTTCAGTCGGTAAAAAATATCCTAAGAAGACAGGGAGTACGCTACTCAATGTCATTTTCAGCCAAGCTCAGGGTGGTGCACGAAGGCAGGGTCTCCTTTACTTCCACCGAAACGGCAGAAGACTTTTCTATGGACATCCCGTACCCAAGGGCCTTTCCCCAGTAGGTCATCCTGATACCCTCACTACAGCCATTCACATATGTTCAACATAATACAGAACCCTAATGATGGATCCCGCAGTGATCTCCTATAATGGGACCAAATATGTGGTCTTCAATAACTACTAATTATAAAGTAACATGGTATTAAGCCTTCTGCTACTTGGAGTCAACTCAGTCGCTGGTAGCCCCCCGTGCCCAGTGGCATAGAAGGCATTGTTTGGGGAACTTGATGAAGATGATTAGGGTGGGGGGTCTGAGAGGCCGATACGTTTTCTTTTTTTTTTTCTGGCGTTGGTGGGGTGTGGCAACCAGAGGGTCTGTTCAAGGTAAGTAGTGTGAAAATGATGTTTGGTTTCATGGGGTTATGTCATGTCAAGTGATGGCACAGTCAAGTATTACACATTCTTGTAGGGAACTGAAACACTTCTTCTATTCAGATAAATGTTAATGGGTTACATGGCTACTGCACAAGCCCCTCCTGGAGAAAGTATGCTAGGACACACTATCGGCATCCCGATAGAAGATAAGGGCCCATGCAAATATCTCTCTGTTAACCTGGAACATAAGTGGGTTCACCAACAGTAAGAAAGTGCACCTGATCGCAAATTCTGGTAAGAATCACAATGGAAATATTTTATGTCTGCAGGAAAATGTGCCAGTTGGGGGATACACAGGTACTGCTCCTCCTTCTCCACACACTCCCGAGGGGTAGCCATTTACATCCACCGCTCCTTAGAATTTAAACTCCATGGACAGATTGGGGATGACGAGGGAAGATACCTCCTATTGGCAGGGGAGATTGTGAGGTGGTGCGTTCTAATTATGAATTTCTATGCCTCAAATAACGACTGCCCAGATTGTTTTCAGCACTGTGACAACCACCTACGTACATTCCCGAAATATGATGTTGTGTGGGCAGGCGACTTTAATGTTGCTCTTTCTTTAGACCTAGATAGATCCTATTCCGCACAACTCACCCGCCCGAGAGCAGCCCATAAATGCACCGTGCGAGCCGAAAACCATGATCTCTACGACTCCAGCTGACTATTACACCCCACAGCAAGGAAATATTCAAATTTCTCAGGGGTGCGTGCCAGCTCCTCCAGAAGAATTATGTCATGGTATCATCTGACTTAAATTGAGACCTTATAAGGGCCCAAATACTCCCCAGAACTCTATCGGACCACTCCCAAGTATTGGTGTCCTTTCTGGGCCCGAACCGACCCCCTTAGCAGATAAATTGCCACTTTAGAGCCCACACCCTGGAGGACACAGTTTACTGAGAGGAAATTGGACAGGACATCCACACCTTTTTTATCTGATTAATGTAGGCTCAGTACCTGATCCTAAGGTTGTATGGGAGACCTTTAAGGTATATATATAAGGGGATGTTGCATGGCTAAAGAGGGCAGAGTCCTGAAGTCCATACATAGGTCCATATTTATTCAAGAGCAAGAAATCAAAGGACTGGAAGTACAACAAGGACTCTCGGACTCTGCAGAGGTACAAGCACAATTAAGAGTGAAAAGAGAGGAGATGGATCTTCTGACAACCAGAGAGGAATGGTATCTGAGAGATTCCATAGCAGCAACAATTTATGGTGAGAGGGACCGACCGAACCGCACACTACCCTGGGCTGTTAAACATGAATGACAATTAGAAACTAGTGAAATCCAAAGACACAGAGGGATACCTCAGTAGAACCTGTGGAAAGATTAACGTGGTATTCCGCAATTTCTATGAATGGTAGTACACCACCCAGACAACCATAGGACACAATGCTTTATGGCAGTATGTGTATAGGGAAGCTATGGGATGGCTGGAACCCGCTCAGGGACTACCCCTCAATGACCCTCCCTCCGATGAGGAGTACCCTAGGGCAATCCTCTCCCTCCCTAATGGTAAGGTGCCTGGCCTGGATGGTATTGCAGCCAGACTTTATAAAGTTTACGCTGACCTCCTAACACCGCATTTACGAAACATGTACTAGGCAGCCATGAATTCAGGCGTGCTACCCGAACCCACTAGGACTGTTCTTGTTACTGTACTGTTGAAACCCAGTGAAGACCCCCGTAAATGCTCCTCATATAAAAAAAAAATTCTAGTTGATTCAGACAATAAAATCCTGGCCAAGATCTTAGTCGACAGGCCTAATTTGGTCCTCCCCGACCAAGCTGGCTTCATCCCTGGACTTTTCACTGAGAATAACCTGAGACGGCTTTTTGCACTAATTCATAATGTGAACCCAGAGATCCCAATTGCCGTCACCGTGTTGGACGCCGACAAGGCCTTTGACTCTGTGGAATAGCTATTTTTATTTGAGGTCCTTCGGCACTCGAGTATCAGAACTTCCTACCTACAGTGGGTATGCCTGCTGTACACTGCGCACAGAGCAAGGGTATACAGCAATCGAATGCTGTCCAACTATATACATCCAACATGGGGTAACCGACAGGGATGCCCTCTTTCCCCTATCCTCTTTGCCGTGGCAGTCAAGCCACGAGCCTGTGCCTTATGAGAATATCAGGCACATAGAGGTGTACAAATTCACTCCCACCTCTCCATAATTTCCCTTTATGCAGACAAAATGCTGCTATAAGTAAAACATCCTAGACAAAACTTCCAACCACTTGTGGAGGTGATCTCCAAATTTGGTGACCTCTCTGGTTTAAAGATCAACTGGGCTAAGTCGGAGGTCCTCCCGTGGACCAGTAGTGTTGACTATACTCATATTGGCCTTTGTTTGGTGCCCACAGTGCATTCAATATTTGAGTATCCTTGTATCACCATCCCCGACGGAATTAGATAGAGAAAACTATGTGACAACAATTGAGAAACTGGGACACAAGGGGGATGCATGGTTCCTCTTACCCATCTCCCAGGCAGGCTGGATCTTACTAGCTAAAATGGTGATCGCCTGAAGCTTTTATACATCTTCAACAATGTCCTGGCTTGGACCCCCTAGGCTTTTGGTCCCGGCTCAGGAACTTAATGATCCGTCTTGTCTAAGCTGGCGGATGAGCTAGGATATCATATGATACATTAACTCTTCCATATGATCAAGGGGGCCTAGAATACCTGGATCTATACACTTATTTCCTAGCAGTGCAGATACAGTACTCAATCTGGTGGTTGTCCCCCTCGTCTGAACTCCCGCATACCCTGCTCTGAAAAGTAAACTCATACCCAAACAATGTAAGAGGGTTACTGTGTGGCTCCTCAGGGAGGGGGGCAAGAACAGAGATACAGCCAGTAGCAATTATATGCAGAGCCTGGAGTCAATTAGGGCATTTGGTCAGACAGCGGGAGTGGTACTCCCCCTTGTTCGCTGTATACCAGGTTAGTGGAATACCAATTACCCACAGGAACATTTTTCAACATCACTTAGAAAAGTTGGAGATCCATACATTGGGGGATCTTATTCCAGATGGAAGGTTCATTACATGGAAGGCCCTGGGATATAGGGGAGAGTGGACAGCAATAACCATGCTGTTATACTTCCGGATTCAAGAGGTGATCTGGTCCAAGTGGCCGGACTTCCCTAACGCACCTGTGTCTTTCCTAATACTAAAGTATGTCACAACCCCACCATCCACCAAAAAGCTAGTCTCCTCCATATATAAAATCACAGAGAGATACCCACCTATGTAATAACAAAGTCAAATGGGAAACAGTTCTGGGGAAGGTACTGACAATCAAACAATGGAAAAAGATCTGTACACAAACCCGCAAGTTAATCTTGAACTATCGTCTCCGATTGATAATTGACACATTTTCAATGTTTGCATCAAGTGTATTATTCCCCAGCACACCTACACAGATTATATCCACACAAATCTCCCAATTGTATGAGATGTGGAGATGGCTCAGCTGTTTTTTTTTCACATCTCCTGAAGCTATCCCCCAGATGCCAAGCACTCAATTACAAGACCCCCCCTCGTAACTGTGGTTGCTATCCCTTGTAGAAGACAGGTCTCGAGCCAAGAAGAAATTGGTGGGGATGGCATCAGTGGTTGCAAGATCCTTAATCACTAGGGCGTGGGGGAAACATAGGGCTCCTTGTTTTCGTGAATGGCTAAATTACATGATCGTGTACGAAAGGAGGGAAACTCAATAGGCATTGACCCTCCCAGACCAGAGTAAAACACTAGATTACTGGGACCCTTTAAGGGACTATATATCTAGAAACACGGAAGAACCCATCTGCTCCTCCCCCAATGGATTGCAATTTAGAATTAACCTGTCTCCTAATGTTTATGCTGGAATAGAGCGTGATCTTTTCCCCGATATCTCAACATTAAGGTCGCCCCCCCACCCTGGGACGACATTACAAGGAGGTGCTCATTCCAAGTATGTGAAGTAGCATTATGTAGGTTGCTCAATGTATTGTATCATGTGCCCAAACCAACACATCAACCTGTAGGCTTTTACATTTTTTTTTCTTTCCCTTTTTGTCCCACTGTTGCACGACTTGTTCCAATATCCTCTTGCTGTCTTAACATGGTTGGGGGGTGGGTGGGGTGGCTGTAGGGATTATTTTAGGAGTCTTTGTATCTCCGAATTGTTGTGTTTTCGTTATAAAAATACTGATAAAAAATATTTTGAAAAAAGAAGCCTCTCTCAGTTTCAAGGGGCACGATGATGGAATTGTCAGAATCCCGCACTGTAATCATAGAGTACTGAGACAAGCCAAACCATTTCTATCATCAAATAAATGTGAAGCCATCATTATGCCCCAGCTGGACTACTGTACTGCTTGCCTCATAGGAGCCAAAAAACAATGCACTACCAAGCTCCAGATGATTAAAAATGAAGAAGTCTGGATTATTTTCGATATTCCTAAAAGGGAACCCATTTCCGGGGCCAGAAAGTAATTGCATTGGCTGCAAGTGTCAGACAGATCAAGCTTCAGGGCTCTCTCAATTGCACATCAGTGCCTACATGGGAAAGCCCCCAGCTACCTTAGGAAATGCATATCACCATACATACCCTCCAGGTATCTCCGATCATGCACCCAAGGACAACTTGTACCATGTGCAAAAAAAAGCCAAGCCGTACGGGCGTTCTTTTGACATCCTCACACCTCTAGTATGGAATACACTACCTCTGAAGCTGCACCTTGAGTAATGCCATCTGGCGTTTAAGAAACAGCTGAAGACCTAGCTGTTTGAATAATCACTATCCTCAAGTCCTGACCTACCCATTTGTCTGTGTCTCTTCCTTTTAATCCTTTCTTTTCTGCGTGTTTATGTTTGCCTGCACCCGGATGCCTGGGGGCTTTGGTGCTATTTAAATACAAAAAAATAACAAAAATAACAAAAACAAATAAAAGCATATCAAATTCCAACATAGCTTTTTAAACAATTACATTTTTGGATGTATTCCATTACTGTGTGAGTTGCATTTACTAGAAATTCAGTATGGAGAAAACGTACTGCAATAAAAATGAATAACGCACTTCAAATTCCACCATAGATTAGCCAATTGTTAATACATTTCAATTCAAAGATACATAATAAAACACAGATATGATTCTTTGCAACACCTGTGAACTGTACACAGGTACTGGATTGGATTCCTATAGAAACCAAGTAAAACAAACCATGTCTAATATAATTAAGAGTCAAGTGGGGAAGGCTTGGATGAACAGAAAGGGTTCTGGGGCCATTTCTAAGACCAAGGGTGGTGTTACAGAAACTTGCCACCGCTGCAAAAATTGTTGTAGTGTAAAAATATATGCCCAAGTGCAAAAATGCATTGCAGGGATCCATTTTTGATCAAGTGCTAATCGCACTTGCACAAGTGCATAGTATCTGTTAAACCCTCCCACTCCCCCTAAACGATAATGTACAGTTTTCTGGGATGCTGATCTTGCCATTCTGGGCCACATCACCACCAGTCTGCGGTCTCTGTTAGGGCCCACCATCCAAATGTTTGCTGACCTCCAGCTCTTAGTCTTTAGTTAATAATGGATTATACAGCATGAACTGAGCTCATTCATTTATGGCAACAATGCCTAACTCTGGGCCTGATTGGCAATGTTTTTTTTAATCGGATTGTGCCACTGCAAAACACTTTGTAAACTAGGCCCTCTGTCTAAAACCCTATCCAGTGGGAAAGAAATGTCACGCAGCAGGGATTTCAATAAACCTAATATAATTATTTTGTGGCTGGTCTCCACTTTGAAACTGTGGAATGGAACTGGAGAAGCTTGTGAAATAGCTCAGTGAGTCAGTGATTATGAAGCAGCCACATGGCCGACTCAACCCTTCATCCTTCCAAGGTTTGTATATTTAGTACTATGAAACCAATTAATCATAAAATACCTAGAATTACAGCACCTTGAAGTGAGAGAACCACAGCATGAAGCTCTATGGGAAATGTTGATATTTTTATTTGGCAAAGATGCAACTGTGCCATATCCCTGCCGCAATAAATAAAACCCACCTGTGGCACATCATCATAGGTGGTAAGGAACTTGATTTTCACTTATAGTTCAACACTGTTGCTGTGCTGTATAACAGAAAACAGCCTCACAGTTCTCAGTGACAGGTTCTTTGGGCAGCATGAGTAATTTTAAAATCGAACCCTTGCGAACCGTGAGCACTGAGCACGGGTCCATGTCTGGATAGGCTTCTTCCTCCAAATCTAACCATATCTCCAATGCCAGGCGATATGCACACTGGTTGCCCATCCGAGAAAGAATTAAGTTCAAAACATTGTCCCTAGTCCACCGATGTCCCTCCAACACTGCCCCGACATACCTCCCACGCTGCGTGGAGAAATACACCCATACCCGATCTCTTAGATCATCGAACTCTCACTTCCTGAACACCCCCAACTTCAATCACCTCTCAGTAGGGGGACATAGCTTCCTGGTCATGGCTGCCAAACTCAGGAATAATCTACCATTAAGCATTCAGAAAAGAACAGGCCTACTGGAACTTCCGCAGGAACTTAAAGACTTAGCTGTTCAACTAACTCTGCTCCTCCTACAACTCTTCCATCCCACTACTGCAACTCCCCACCCGCCCCCTTTATCTCTTTTACCTTAATGTAACTAGCGCCTAGATACCCAAGGGTTTTGTGTGCTATACCAAATGCAAAAATGAATAAATAATAAAGCGAATAAACTGATTTCTAAAATGAGATGGGATAGCACCAGCATCCACTTATGGCAGTTCACTGGCACTGTGCCTTCAGCTTGGAGCTTGGCTGTGCCATGGTCAAGGAGAATCACTCATATGCAGTCAGTCCGACATGTCCCCAAAATGGCCGGTCCAAACATGTACCCCACATCCTCGTAAATGGAGTAATTAGCAGCCCAAGATGCAGGCGCACTTTCTGGGGATCAGTAATACAGGCACGTCATGTACTAAAACATGTTTACAATGTTTTAATTGTAAAATATTGTTTACAAGCTTCACCTTTGATATATGCATAGAATAGTACATACTGTGAAAATAATACTGCATTAAGACAATTGAACCAACATGCTGCTTTTAAACGGTTGCGTAGGAATAAGTTACCAGCGTATTTATTACATGCAACCTAAAATACACACAGCTGTTTGCATCTCAATGTTTTTATGACATTGGTTAGAATGCTCAGTGGGCCAAGTGCCCGCTGCAGAGATGTGTGTGTAACTTGCATGTCACAGATGGTAAACTGGCGAAGGACTGACTCAGACTTTCCTTTGAGGTAGTGGTGCTATCTGAATTCCAATAGAAAAGTCGGGCTGTTGTGCAATTACATAGATTTTCTATGTTTATGTTTGGTGTTTTATGACGCGCCACATCAGAAACATTCTGATTCAGAGCGCCCATTTTTTTATTAGTGTTTTGTTTTGAAAGGCGGTAGCTAAAGGCCCAAAAAAAGGTTCGTCAAAAGTAAGAGCAGAGATGTGCGGGGAGGAAGAAATAACTGAGAAAAGAAAAGTAAAAGCAAACAAAGATTGGCGGAGACACACATACGCAGCAATCTTTTATACCCAGTTGAGCTTAGACTTATAAAATATATAAAGCACCCCTTAGCTTGCCATATATATATGACTCAGGATGTCAGTTGCCTAGCAACTGTTAACAAAGGAATATGTTCCGTCTGTGAAGAGTCACATAGCATCACACCGGATCCTCAGTGACGCTGGAAAGTTGCATAGGCCTTAAACCATTGAAACCCTAAAGCCTGTTTCCAGACTCTGGCCCTTTTATATAAGCTGATCTCTGCCACAGCCAATTTATTCGAGATACAAATTAGTAAAAACAAGAAGACATCACATATCGTGTCCTCCCTTAATATCAGGCTTTCGTGTGGCACCTCTCATCTTCTTTAATTAAATGATGCAATTAAATGATGCTCCTAGGGGGCTGGCCTTTTGGTTGTAGCCCCTGAGCTTCTATCTGGGGCTACAACTAAAAGACCCAGAGCTATAGCCCCCCCAAACTCCTCCATAGCGACGGCTTCAGCTGACCTTTCCCCTTCCGCAGACTCCCCTCAGTACAATACAGAACATCCCACCCCCTACTCCACCCCCTCAGAAGGAACCGAAGCAGTGCTAGTTGGTGGACCACCTACCCAGAAAAATAGCAACTCTGTAAAAAAGTGGTATTCACTTTGCCCCTCCACCTATGGAAGAACATTTTGAAAAAATCTGAATCTTTAAATATAGGGGGTAGGATGTTATTGTGTTTCACCTATTTGACCATTGCTCTTTTAAACCGTCCCTTTTGGTAAACATCAAATTTTACTTCACAACCCTCCACTTTTTGGAGAGTATTGGCTGCCTTTTTAGAGACCATTATATCTGTTTTAGCCCCCATTTCCTGAAACGTCTTTTTTTTAAAGAAATAACCACCCATCAGACATGAAGATATTGGGGCTCATTTTGGCAGTCCACTGAGCTAGAATAAAGTTGCAAAAACTAGGCGTAAAGGTGTTAAACATGCCTTATAGTCTCCATTCACGTTCCCGGACATTTGTATTGTATGTAGTTTGATGTAAAGTGTGGGGTCGGAATCAGGAACGTCATTTCACCAAAATGCCAGGGGTAGCGGAAGTACATTAGATGACCCATGACCTCTGATGACATCACAGGAAGTGATGTCATTTGACCCCACCCCAAAGTGACATCACAGGAATGGTAATAGTTTATTTATAGAGTGTTTAAACACAGGTGAAGTGTTTCAAAGTGCTTCAAGGCGGGAGGGCAATAGGGGAATACAGAGTCATTCTTAGGCCTTGAAATTTCCGAATGAAAATGACTAGCAAACTTGGCCTGACGGCCTTACTACAAGTGCAGGTGTAAGACAAAAAGGAAGTAACGAAGGGGGAGGAGAGGGTGGAGAACATACAGGGCCTCATTATGACCCTGGCGCTAATGGGTTAACGGCGCCGTAAAAGGCTGCGGTGCCGTTAACCCATTAGCGCCTTACTACGAGGTCCCTTTGCGGGACCCGACCTGAACGGTTGGTCTAGACCAGCCGTTAAAGTAGGTACCCGCAAATGGACCTTGGTGCTAAGGACGGTACCGCAGTTTGCGGTACCGTACTTAGCGCCTTCCCCAGTCCCATTGAGCCCTGTGGGGCATACATGGGAATGGGTAAGGGCCAATGTTCAATGGGGAATTACTGCCCCGCCAACCTTGGAATGGGGTGGTAATTCCCCATTGAACATTGGCGGACTCGTTACGATACCGGCACCAACCATGGTGCTAATAGCGCCATGGTTTAGCTCAAGTATCGTAATGAGGGCCACAGTCTTTAAGCTACCGTGCTCGGTCAAGTACGTTTAAATAGTGCAAGTGAGTGACAGATGGTAAGGCGATAAGGGGAGGGGGGGGAGAAGGACATGCAGAAACAAAAAAACTACTGTACTGGCCTGGTGGACCGGCTCAGTATATACTAGGTGACGTAAGTGCCAGACATGGAATGAAAGGGAGATGGGAAGCTAACAAGTGCACCCAGTCCAAGAACCTGGGTTAAGTGACGAGAGGTTACCATTCCCAAGTAATGAGTAAGAAGTGCAGAAGTAGAGGGTGGAGTGCAGAGGCCTACGGGTAAGTGCAAGGACTGGCAGGGGATACTGAGACCTGTGTGGTTCTGGAGGTACAGCAGGCGAACAGTCAGCAAACAGTGCTGAATTAGGGAGAGGGCAGTCGGAAGAGTGGAGAGGGGGTTAACAAGGAAGAGGGAGAGAGAAGGAGGAAGAGAAGAGGATGGTCATGAGGAGTTTCAGCAAATGAAGGTGATCAGGCACAAGGCGGAGAGAGGCAGGGACGCTGTTCCGGAGGGAAGCACCTGCGGGAGGAAAGAGATCTACCCAAAATCTCTCATTTGAAAATCGGCTCACCCGGAGAGAGTTGGAGGCGGACGAGTAGAGGGTTCTAGAAGGAGAGTATTTAAGGAGAGAGAGTTGTAGGTAGTGCAGGCCCCGGCCCCAGAAAGCCTTGTCGACTATGCAAAGGGTCTTGAATGTGATCCTTTCAGCCACGAAGATCCAGCGGAGGGATTTCGCTGCCAGAGAGATGTGGTCCCTGGGCTTGAGGCCGAAGATGAGTCATGCAGTTCTTTTCTTGATGAGTTGTAGAGGTCGGAGAGTGGAGGTAGGGAGATTGAGAAAGAGACTGTTGGAATAGTCCACTCTAGGGAGAACCTTGGCTCTGGTGATGGTAAGCCTCTGGGGGAGGTGAGAAAACGTCATTTACCACTGATGTTCTGAGGAGGTGCAGCTGGTAGTGGGATTTTTTGGAGATGTCTGTGATATGACAGGAGAAGGAGAGATTGGAATTGAAGATGACCCCTAGACTTTTTGCCTCATTGGTGGGTGAGCGTGCAGGGCCATGTGAGGCTGGCCATGTGACAGTGGGAAAGTGGGTGCAGGGCTCCCAATGAGGCTGATCTCTGTCTTGCTGGCTTTGAGGCAGAAATCATTTGCAGCACACCAGGAATGAATTGCGGACAGACAGCCAGGGATGAACAAGGAAGAGGAGGCAGAGGGTAGCCTGAAAGAGAGCTGTGTGTCATCCGCATAACACTGAAAGTTGGAGGTGAAGGCAGAGATCATGCGGGCTAGAGGGGCCATGTAGACATTGAAGAACCAGAGGGATAGGTTAGATCCCTGGGGGACACCACAAGAAGATCGAGTGATAGTGGAGAGATAAGACCCTAGTTCCACCTGGGAAGCATGGTCAAAGAGAAAGGAGGCAAGTGCTGCCAGGCCTGATCTGCGATCCCAAGGGTGTCTCACAGACGAGATATCAGGATGTTGTGGTTTACTGTGTCAAAAGCAGAGGCGAGGTCGAGAAGACTCAGGACAGAGGGAGAGTTAGAGTCAAGATTTGAGACCAGGTTTTACACGGTTGTTCAGAAGAGCAGTTTCCATTCCTCTGGATGCTCTGAAGCCAGACTGATGGTCATGGAGACAACCAACAGATTCTGTGTGGAGGGTAACCTGAGAGATAGCCAACTTCTCAAGGAGTTTACCCAGGAAGGGAGTGATAGAGATCGGTCAGAAGTTTGCCGTAATGGAAGCGTCGGCAGAAGGTTTTTTGATCAAAGGGTGCACAAGTGAGTGTGAGAGTGGGGGAAATTCTGGTGGCGAAGGAGAGGTTACAGAGGTCTGACAGGGCTGAAGTGAGAGTGTCAATATTGTCCTTGATAGTTTTGGGAGAGGCTTTCATAGAGCGGACTTGTCTAGAGACCTCAGGTGTGACCAGGGAGAGGGTAAAGAAAGTAGGGGACTGGAGAGGGCGGCAGAGAGGCGCCCAAGAGATGTTGTTACAAGAATGGGTGAAGAGGTGAGAGTGGTCAAAACGTCCTGTGTTTTGGCAGTGATTTGAGCAGCCAGGCCTGAGCAAAGGGCCTGAGTGGTTGCAGTTGAAGGTGACGCTGCAGTAGGGTTGGCCAGTTCCTTGAGGACTTTGAAAATTTCAGCCGTGTTGTCAGATGCCGCTGAGATGCAGGTTTAAATATGGACTCTCTTTTTGTATCTTATGAGGAGTCAGTATTGCCTTTGAAGAAGACTGCAGGCCAGTTTGGCAGAGGGTAGATCTGAGGATCTCCATTTCCGTTCTGCTGCTCTGCACTTGCGTTTAAGGGCAGCCAGATCAGAGTCATGCCAAGAGTTGCACTATTTGGCAGGCTTCGGTCGGACCCTCATGACAGGGACAAGAATGTCGACAGTGTTTGAGGTGGAAAGGTGAAGGTTATTGAGGACTGTGTCACGGTGGGAGTCTGCGGCAGGAGTTGAAGGAGGAGAGTATGTGGCGGCAAAGGCAGCCACTGACACACTTTTCATGGGCCGACCGACCTTGAAGGTGGTCGGCGGTGCAGAGTGTAACAGTGCTAAAGTAGAAGAGAGCTTCAGGTGTGAGTAGATAAGAGGGTGATTGGTCCAGGACAGTGAGGTAGTGAGGGCGATAGAGAAAGGGATGTCTTTGGAGATGAGAGCATCCAAGGTCTGGCCTGCCGTGTGTGTCAAACTGCAGGGTAGAATGGAGTGAGAAAGAGATTTAAATAGGTTGCAGAAAGGTCCTGAGGAGTCGGTAGAGTCAAGATGTATGTTAATATCCCCCAGCAGGAGGAATTGGGATGAGGAGCAAAGGAGAGCAGAGGCCAGGACCGCCCATTCTGAGCGGAAGAGAGTAGACTGCCCCAGTTTCAAATAGAAGGTGACTAGAATAAGGAGGAGATAGGAGAGAGAGAGAGAGAGCCTGCAGACCAGGCATTCAAAGGAGCAGTAGGCCTGCATGAGAATAATGGAAACAGTGATCCACTCAGGAAAGATGAGGGCTACTCCAGCTCCTGGCCTGTGGGCCTGGGCTCCGAAAGGATCTTGTATCCTTCAGGCAGAAGTGTGTCAACATTCATGACAGAGCTGTCCCTAAACCATGTTCCAGTGAGGGCAAGAACATCAAGATCCATGAGTTCAAGGAGGTGGCAGAGTTCAGAGGAGTGTTTGACAGCAGAGTGAGTGTTAAGTGTGGCAACATGGGGCTGGTTGACATTTTTGAGAGACTTACAGGGGGACTGCAGGGAATAGAAGTCCCCTTTGTAAGCAGCAAGAGTGTCTGACAGATCGAGGAAGCAAAGGAACACGACCGTTCACCAATTGACAAAACAGGAAGTGGCATTACATAGCATTGTTTCTAAGTACACTACGAAAAATATGGTTACGATATCACTGTAAAGTGATATACATTTCATACAAGAATGGATCACCATATGTATCATTAATATATGTGTGTATAGGCCCATACTACCAAATTACTGTGAATGCAACCAAACGTCCAAGGCCAAACGATAATGAGGTGTCAATATAGCACTTACGCTTAAGTGTTTCACATTGAACAAATATACATACACATTCATCAACCTCAGCAGGATCAGGATGAAAGACTGAGTTGACCTTGCTGGGAGTCGAACCCACAACCTGCAGATCAGACACATTGCAGCAGCAAGCGCTCAACTCACTGAGCTGTCTTACTGGCTATAGCTATCAGAAAACCAGCCACTCCAAAAAAAAAAGAACCTCATGCTGCTGGTCACAGCCCAGAAGCCTCCATTTTTTATTTTATTTTATTGTTTAACTTTTTTTTGGGGGTAGCAAGGGAGACCACAAGGGTAGCAAGTGCAACCTCATGGGTCGCAGCTGTGACCCCTGGTGTCCTCCAAATGACGACCCTGGTCAGAAAACATGTTATGTTTCTGCCTCTGTTGACAAGTGTTCTTGCGGTCTGAAACACTTGTGTATGAGCGCAATATAAATAAAATATCATATCATATCATATCCCATTTTTATACCCTCTGCCTTGGTTTCACATCAGCATGAGATGTTCATGCTAGAGTAACACTAATGATGTTCTATGCAACCCACCTGCTTTTTACACCAGACAAATGCAGGCTGATTGCACAGGAAAGCATTGCAAACGCTGCTTGCCATGTATATATGGCAGGTGCCATTTTATCCATTTGCGGGTAGTGTGAAGATGCTTGTGTCTGCAACGTACACTTCTCATTGACTCTATGCAGTGCAAATGTCAAAAATTGACCCGAGGGGAACGGTTTGTAAGTGCAAACATAAGCTTTCCCATAGGGGCCATTTGCGCTCATTTTAAAAATGAGCTCCTTTGTGCTTAAGAGTTGTATTATGTAACATCATGCAGCACTGGGCTCCAAAGCTCGTCAGACCTGCATTGCATATCTCCATCCCCAATCATGTCACTACAGTTGAAACCTTCTTTCAGCCCACCAGGTGCCCACTCAGTCATGTTTTGGGTTGTGACGTGTGCCTGGGTTGCAGCTTTCCTGGAGTGATGTCATATGCTGGCATACTGGTGCCATCAGCCAGGGCTGTTGCTAGTTTCCAGAGTTCCGCGTACAAAGAAGGAGTGCATGTATGCAATCGAACACAGGGCCATTTGCATGGTTATTCTCCTCCACGTGCCTTCATGCACTCAACGTTATTCTCTGATGCGAAGTCGTGGTGATTAACCAGTCCCTAGAGGTGTAACGTGTTTGTATAATGGATAGCCTTCTGTGACTTTGTTGTATAGGCTGTGCCCCATCACCTCTGCTTTCAAGCCCTTGTGAAATGCTGACCACACGAATCTTTGGGTGCTGGCTTTCATGACTTTCTGTTTGTTCTGTGTTCCTTGTTTATCTGTGCATGGGATTGATGCACACTTACTAACATGTCAGACATGACATTGTTATTACTAATCCTACATGAACTGGGGCGGGTGCCTACATTGCTGGATAATTTAGTTGAGTTGACCTTGTGAAGCATCCACAGAATGCATTCACGTTGCAGGTGACACTGCAAAAAAAGGGTGATTGGAGCAAAGTTGGGCAGGTGGGCAGGATGCTGCAAAACCGGTATTGTTGATGAGTGCCAGTATGGTTCTATGTGGTTTGTGGAGGGCTTTATTCTCTATCCAGGGACACCCCTGCAACCACCGCTCCCATTTACCCCATGAATTATCCCCACAAATAATGTAGCCTATGGCCTTTCCCAGTGACCATATATATAGCAATATTATGTGTGGGGATAATATTACCTGATTCCTGGGACAGAGGGAGGAGGGATATGAGATATGGCGAAATAGGAGCAAAGACATGCAGCAAGCTCTGAGCTGTTCTGCCAAGGTAAATGTAGCAAAGTGGTGCTATTAGGCATAAAGCTGCCTTGGTTGGAGAGTGTGTGCCTAGTGTGAGGATTTTAGTAAACAGTCAGGTGAGATAGTTGGCTGGATAAGAGGTGTGGCGTTCATAGGGAGTCTGTAATTGGAGCAAGGGCTAAACAAAACCACTCAAGTTCTAGTCTCTTGTTGAGCTGAACACTGATGTGTTGTCATGCTGTTTAAGAGTGTGTTTTCATTGTTTATGTCTCTATCAGAGTAGCCACATGCATATCCACTGTATCTTTCAGTGGATTGTACTGTACACAATTATCCCTGCATGAGTTTTTTTACTTTTTTTTTTGATTCAATGAATGAAGCTTCTTAGAAATTGTACAATGAGAGGATGTCGGCTCTTTTGCTCTCTGCTTGAACGAATATAAGTGGCTGCACCAGGAACAAGCAGAGCTTACATTTCTGCATGCATTGAACACCTCTGCCACATCACAACATGGCTGTTTGTTGTGTCATTGTTTAGGCTTTTGATATTTCATATGTTATTAATATAGATTTCTTTTATTATAGATTTCTGATCAGCTGTGGGGTGCCGCAGGGCGCGTGTCTTTCCGCATTCTTGTTCAACCTATATCTGTGGGGTCTCGGCATAGTGCTTGATAACATCGGAGCATTGTATACTAACTATGCAGAAGACACCCAGCTGGTGGTTGAGCTGAGCGGGTGTTACATCAAAGACAGCGCCAAGGTAGAAGCCATCTACAGAATCATTGAAACATGGATGGCACAAAACTGGATGTGCTTGAATGGGAAAAAGATGGAGCTTATGAAATTTGGCTCCAGACAAGCCCAAGACAAACTCAGTCCGGAGTTTAAGGCCTTTACCATAAAGGACACAGTCATCCCTGTTAGTGTAAAAGCAAAAACACTTGGCCTATATTTAGAAGACTCACTGGGGGCAGAATCACAAGTGGCATACTTACACAGAAACTGCCAGTATGACCTACGGCTACTTAAGAACATCCAACCTTACTTAAGTGAGGAAAACAGTGCAACCATTGCTAGAGCGACAATTCTATCAAGATTGGACTATGAAAACGCATTGATGTTGGGTGCTCGCCAAAGATGTTTGACTAACTGTCAGGTTATCCAAAACAACGCGGTAAGAATAATTAAGAAGAAAAAAAGGAGAGACCATATTACAGAAGATAGAAAGGACCTCCATTAGCTTGCCGTCAAAGAGAGGGTCTCTGTCAAGAGCTTAACAATAGCTCATAGATTTCTTTTCGGAAAAGCGCCAGCCTAAGGTTCATTCAATATGTACCGCTAAGATCCTTAAGATCAGAAGCACAGTCTCAGATCAAATGTCCATTATTCAAATGCTCAAATGGCCTGGGCAGATCCTTCCCTGTGAAGGTAGCTCAAAATTGGAACAGCCTTGAAAGAAACTACTACAGTTTCAGGAAAAAGCTGAAAACGCACCTTTTTAAATGAATACCAACAAGAGAGTCATTTCAGCTTGTTTAAAGCTAAATTTTGTCCCATGTTACATGTAAGAGAAACGTCTTTGTCTCTTTGGGCACCCGATGCCTGTGGGCTGCGGCGCAGTACATGTACATAAATAACATACATTTATCGCTTCTGGTTATCAACAATACTTTTGCGATATTATGCAAACTCATTAGAAACAGCCATTAAGACATAAAACAATGAATAAATACATGTATAAAAGCCGATATAAACCGTAGAAAAGCTCTTCCCTTGTAAATCCACATACGCATACTTAATTATATGCAATTATAAAACATGCAATTCAGAAACTACAGCACACAGTCAAGATGCAATTATTAACATGAATAAATAACCCAAGAGATTCCTGTCCTAGTTATAATTCTCAAAGTATAGCCATCTGAGCAAGTGCTTTACCCCCAAACATGAAAGGCAGCAGTAGTGAAGGCAATAGATTCAGCGCCATATACGGCACTCCGACACGGATCCATCACAAATTGCATCTGTGAATCAGGCCCTCAATGTGTTAATAGTATCGATTGACAACTACAAGTGCCTACATGTTTAGTGACTATTGTTTCAGTTAATTTGCATGTTGGGATTCCTAATATTCCCCTTCCCAGAAAAAAGGATGGAGGAACTTTAACATGCATCACTCATTGAAGTTATGCAAACTTAGTTTGTCTACCTTGTAGGTGTGTGTGCGCAGGTGTGCACAGAAGGTGTGATATAGTATTCTATTTTATTCCAGGGAGATGTTTGCATCACTTGGTTAGGCCACAAGGAAGGTGCGAATTAAGGGTTCTCAGGAATCAATGACCTTGGTGGTCTGAAACAAGCTGGGAAAGGAGGCAGAACATGTGGATTTTTAACAATGTTCTGCCCATCAGGACACTGTTGGGATGTGATGCTCATGGAGTTTGGCTGGAGATGAAAGGCACAACATTGAGAAGAAATTTGGAAGTACAGATGGATCAGCACCCAAGCAATCTGTTCAAGCTCACAGGGACATACTAGGTAGAAACAGAAGCATTAAAAGATGCACTCAATAGGAAAGGGCCAGTTATAGGAAGATGATGACTGATGACCCAGAATGGATTGCAAAGCAATGATAACCCCAGGAATGGAAAACATACTGGAAGAGAATGATGAGATGTTGTCACATGGAAGAAGTTATCATGTGTGTAAACGATCTGTGGTTATGTTAACAGCATGCTAAACAAAGCCATGCCAATTAATGGCTAAAGAGGTTGAATGTGTCTAACTTTTTTCCCTATGGTTTTGAAAGAAAATTGCTTTCAAGACAGAAACAGTAGAAGTAAAAAACAAGTGAAAAGTCATGAGGAATGAGAGTGCTTTTTTAGGGGGGGTCTGTGCCCTGAAATGGAAGGTGGAGCACCCCTTCTGGATAATAACTTGGAAAGATGTGGTGGAATGAAAGACTCATGCAGAAGTTAAAGCAAACAGGTGTCTGCCAGCATGTTTGTCATTACTCTGAGCATCAACACCTGGAAGTGATATTGTAAACATATTGCGATCTACAGAAGCCTTTGACTTCCAGGCTTTTATTTCTGCAAATATTTTGGATTTCCTGAAATGTCCAAAATGAGCTTAACCGAAGCAATGCATGTATCCTCTAAAGCAATCAGCCGGTGAAGGCCAATTACCTCTATAAAGGCAATATATGCTCAACAGGTGGAAAAGCCCATACATGTATACATGTAATGCCTCATCATTGGGATGCTCCAGCAAGAGACTGAGAAAAACCATGATAGCTTCTTGAACATACCCACATATGCGTCACGGATCAATGGGGAGAGCAAGTTGAATAAGAGGAGGAAGAGATATGGATTATTCCCGATCTCATACTGGCATAACCTTGATGAAGACATATAGAGCTCAGCTCAGGCCATCAAAGAACAGTTTATACTGTTTCTGGATGAAGGACAAAGCAATATTAGAAGACCACTGAGAGTGCCGCAAACGGGGGTTGTGGGAGAGCAGGGCACTAAATTTCCACTGCAAGCACTGAAGGGTCAATAGGGCAGGTTGAAGGCACTGAGATGACAATATGTTGATTTGCCCTGACCACCAGAAATCCTTGTACCAGCCTTGTTTGCACTGATAGTGCTCTCCTCTGCCCACACACCACTTAGGCTACACATTAAGGACCTTCAAGTAGGCATCTTGTCAGACTATGAGCTGTCCAGGGGACACAAACCTGTGTGTCATCTGCCGGATAGGTTTTGGTGAGCAATTGTGGTAGACATTCAGGAGGGTTCAGTACGACTGGGTAGAAAGGGCCAACTAAGCTCTAGAAGTTGACTAAAGAGCACTAAATCACTGTCTAATGGAGCCTCAATCCCACAAGACTCTTCTCAGTAGTGCTGAGCTCTCTGTGTCCACTTGCCCAAGGTCCACTTAACTAGATTGTGATATAGGCTGATTTGCCTGTTTCTGCTTCACTTAATGGAGCCGGCTAGTACATTATTTATCAGCATGGTTGACAGCATGCTGGAACATTGTCTTTCCCTGGAAGATTCTGTGACGATACACCTTCCGGGGCACCAGTAGTCCAGGGATGAATATCGGTTTCTAAACCATCAATCAGCCCCACATCTCTAGTACACCAGAATGGATCCAAACAAATTGGAAACACAATTAAATTATAAGCCCACTTCACCAATTTTGGTAACATGGAAGGAACGGCAGGCCTATCTCCATAAGATTGTGGATCGTTGGTTAGTTAAAACACAGCAAAAATACAAATATTAACCAATGGCAAAAGGGACTGTCCAGTTAAGATTGTATAACATATCTACATTATTATTATCACAACAAACATTTCAAGCACATTGCAAAATACAATCTACCCTGTAAAGGAATACAGAGGACAGACAGTTTCAAGAAGAAAAGGGGATGCACTCTGGATACTGACAGGAGGGTAGTCAGTAAAGTAATTAATCACAATAGTTGAAGGATACTTGGATTCAACAGAAAAGGAGCAATGGGTCGTAAAATGTCACTAGGGGCCTTCAGAGAAGGACCAGGGGGACAGAACCACAATGCACCTTCTGCTATTAGAAGTTCTTGGTGCTCGACGGTGCAGAGTCGGTTTCAGGGCGCATTGCAGCTTCATCAATAGAGTTCATGAAGGGAGACAGCTGTGGGAATTACGCAGCAGGCAGTTTGGCAATTTGCAGGCTAGCCTTCACGGCGGCTTAGGGTCAGGAATCGTTATATCAGCGCTGGTTGGCGGGTCTGAAACACTGGTCGAGGCAGATGGAGTGAGCGACCGTGGAATGCCAACAGTCATTGGTGCAGTCAATTGCAGCTTGAGGGGCTTGACTGACACAAACATGTCCTTTAAGGTGGATGCTGTTTGATGCTTGTGAGTGCACTCCTTCTAGGTTCATCGCTGGGCTGGTGTCGTCCTTTAAGGTGGACGACTCAAAGCTGAGGAGTGTGTTGCAGGCAACAGCCTTGCCCTTGCTTGGTTCAGAGACTGTCTGGTGCGTCCCACCTAGGAAGCCTGCTGCACAGTCTAGCAGGGGATATTGTATGCTGGCTGGGTACCGGTTCTGGAGCTGCTTAGAGGGTCCTCTGGATGCAGTATCTTCCACTGTTCCCTGGGAGATGTTTAGGGGAGGGATTTTGCTTCCCTCTTTGGGAATCCTGGCCTTCCTTAACTGGCGGAAGCTGTAAGGCAGACTGTACTTTCAGCTAGGGTCTAAATTAGTTCTTCTTGTTGCTCCTGACAAAGATGTCAGATGATCTCCCAAAAGACGGGCTCAATCCGCTTTTAAAGACAAATGGGACCCGGTGATTGGTGTAGGCTAAGCCTATCTTAAATTACCAATACTGGGTCCCCACCAACAATCTTCTGTTATGTGTGCGGTCATAACCAGAGTGCTTTGCACCAGGAAAGGTAAAGGGGTGAAAACATGTACTACTAAGTCCCACCCATTTTCCTGTCTGTTGTTGTGGATCAAAGGGTCTTTCTGGTTAATTGAGCTCTCTGTGGTTTCTGATTAAAAGCATGTCACCCTTGACTTTGTGGTGAGAACAGACTTTCTGTCTCCATCAAATCACATATTCTGACCCTCTGAATTGGGTCCCCCGGCAGGGGTTGCCTACTGTAAACACATGTGCCAGACATAACACTTTACTGTCCTTGATAGTAAGAGGCGGGAGCTGGCTTCAGGTTGACACAGATGCATATCAAACGTGTTGGGGCTTTCCTGTCTTTTGTTAGCCCTGCAACCATGCCTCTATTGATTGGAGCCTCAAACTCCAGCCTCAAAATGCCAACTACTGCTAAATGATGCAGTATACATTGTTAAGAATGTTTCTAGATGCGTAAATATCTCACAGCACGTACAAAAACTCAAAGAGGGTAATTCATAGAATCCAGCGCACAAGTAGCGCACGCGGCTGGCGCACAGCGTGCGCCTGCGATAGTCTGCGCCAGGCACGTGCGCTAAAACTGATTTCCGCGCACAGCGTATTCATGGATTTCATGCTCCCAAACCAGCCGTGGCGCAGAGAATCGCAGCGAGCCTGCAGCAGCGCCAGTAACGCCCCCAAGAACGCCCTCGCGCAAGGAAAAGCCATCAAAATCGCCAAATCATCGCTAAGGGCTGCGCTAACCCTGGACCACTTCACAGGGCAGGCAAACAAGGAAAGCAAAGCGGGCAATCTTCAAATCAGGAGTACGCGGGAAGTTCTACACGCGACTAGGCAGGGAACGTGAATTACAGGGGTACGCGGGAATTATCACACGCGAACAGCCAGGGAACGCGTATTACAGGGGTACGCGTGAAGTAGAACACGCGATAGGCCAGGGAACGTGTATTACAGGGGTACGCGTGAAGTAGAACACGCGATAGGGCAGGGAACGTGTATTACAGGGGTAGGCGGGAATTATCACACGCGAACAGCCAGGGTGCGTGTATTACAGGGGTAGCGGGAAGTTCAACACGCGATTGGCCAGGGTACGTGTATTACAGGGGTACGCGTGAAGTAGAACACGCGATAGGCCAGGGAACGTGTATTACAGGGGTACGCGGGAATTATCACACGCGAACAGCCAGGGTGCGTGTATTACAGGGGTAGCGGGAAGTTCAACACGCAATTGGCCAGGGAACGTGTATTACAGGGGTACGCGTGAAGTAGAACACGCGATAGGCCAGGGAACGTGTATCACAGGGGTACGCGGGAATTATCACACGCGAACAGCCAGGGTGCGTGTATTACAGGGGTAGCGGGAAGTTCAACACGCGATTGGCCAGGGTACGTGTATTACAGGGGTGCGTGGGAATTATCACACGCGAATAGGCTGGGTGGGCCCTCACAGGTGTACCCTGTACACCCTCCACGGCCCCTGCAGGCAGCCCACAAAACAGGGGACTACCCTGCACACCTGATCATGTCCCCCTGCACCCCCATCCACCAGGGGCACCCTCCACCAGGCCCCCACCCATGTCTCCCACCACCCCCACCCCCCAGCAGTGCAGGGGCACCTGCCATCAGGCCCCCACCCATGTCTCCCACCACCCCCACCCCCCATCCACCAGGGGCACCCTCCACCAGGCCCCCACCCATGTCTCCCACCACCCCCACCCACCAGCACTGTGGGGCACGTGGCCAGCAGGCAGTCAGGCAGCAGCAGATGGCAGGTG
The DNA here is from genome assembly GCF_040938575.1 of Ambystoma mexicanum. Taxonomy (NCBI): domain Eukaryota; kingdom Metazoa; phylum Chordata; class Amphibia; order Caudata; family Ambystomatidae; genus Ambystoma; species Ambystoma mexicanum. The sequence continues at coordinate 405,965,544 of NC_090931.1, read as the reverse complement.
GGAGCGTGCTCAGGGCTCTGGGGGACTGTAATTTGGCCTCCTGGCCAGGAGCGTGGTCTTTCGTGTTTGAACGCGTGGACAGCCTGATAGGGAGTGATTTTGCACGTGAAAACCCCACACTCAGCGAATCGCGCGAAAACCCGTCACCAGCATATGTGCGTCTATAGTTACCTGCACGTGCAGTGTCAAAGCGTGTGATTGGTGAAAATGGATCTACACGCAGGAGTGACAAAGCGTGTGATTGGTGAAAATGGATCTACACGCAGGAGTGACAAAGCGTGTGATTGGTGAAAAGTGAGCTACACGCAGGAGTGTCAAAGCGTGTGATTGGTGAAAAAGGATCCACACGCAGAAGTGACAAAGCGTGTGATTGGTGAACATGGGCCAAGCACGTACACGCCGTAAGTGACGCTGTACGTGTGGGCCTGTATATAAGGTAGTGTAGAACACCATTTCCTTGTACGTGCTTTTCGTGGAGAGCGAGTGGGTGAATTCTGTACTTCTTGTCGTTTCACACGCGATTTACTTCACGGCGTTTCCAGTTCGTACTCCCTGTTACCTCTGACAGCTTTTTCTCTTTTTCCTCTTGTACTGGTTTACCTGGGCCTGTTCCCTCAAACAGTGTCCCCTTCTACTGTTGTCCTGTCTCCTCAGACAGCGTACACATCTTCTTTTGGCGGGGGTGTTGCCAACCAAACGCGCTCATTTTTCACGCTCTTTTACCTGGCAGACGGTGAGTCACGCACGTATCTAACTTCTGTGCTTGCCCCGTGTGTAGCCTACCCCTTCAGAGGTCATTCTAGGCTGCGTGTGACACGCATACGTTCATTGTGTTACTGGATGCCACAGCGTAGTGCAGGGTTTTCCATCAGCACACGTGGTCTAGGAGGGGTATTGTGCACGTTCCTTAACTTTTCTGGGGTGCCTGTGCGTTGCGTGACCCGTCATCTTTCCCCAGGGGTGTCATATAGCCTTGCCACTGCACTAGGGTACGAATACCATCTGGTACCCAACCCCTTTGACACCCAATTGCCCAGGACAATTGTGCACACCGACTCCCATACGCACAATAACATCAGTGCCATGGTTGGGAGGCGTGCAAGCCGTAAGGGTGGCAAAGGTGGCCGAGCCACACGTGGTGGCCGTGGAGGATCCACTAGGGGACGTGGTTGTGACTTGCAGGGTGCCCCTGTCCCCCCCAGTCTGGAGGACCAGTCAGGGACACCCATGCCCCCCCCCCCCCAGTTGAGGGTCATGTGGCTGATACCAACCCTGATCAGCCCTTGTCGGACCAGCCCATTGTGGCAGCAGACCTGTCCGAGGGTGATCCCATCGCTGACATCCAGGTCAGCAGGTCCACTGCACGTGCACCGGTGCACATTGGTGTCATCAGGGCACGCGCATCTATGCCAGATAGGTCATCTGCTGGCCCCCGTAGCCAGGGTGTGGCTCCATCCACCCCACCTCTCATACACCCTGCCAAGACTGTGTCGGTCCTAGTTCATGCACCTCAGATCAGGCCTGACCCCATCCCACTACCCCCAATGCCTGCACCTACTCCCATGCTGAGTGTGCAATCCCACACACCCAGTACTGAGTCCACCACGGCTCCTGCCCCTAGTGTCCACAGCGGCGTAGGACACTCTGGATCCCCACCCCCTTCCAAGCGCAAGAGGAAGAGTGCACGTCCGGCACAGGCTGATTCCCCAGGCACGGCTGCACAGTCCGGCCCATCAAGGAAGCCAAGCTTCACAGACGCCGAACTGAATGCACTTGTTCAGTATGTGTCAGATCATGATAGGGAAATGGTCATCGTTGCAGGGTCCAAGACCACACATGCCAGACGCCAGGCACACTGGCAGACCATTGCTGACAGAATAAGTGCCCTTGGAGTAGTGAGGCGCACAGCTAGTGATTGCCAGAAGCGCTGGAATGACCTTAAGCGCAGGGCAAAAGATAAGCTGGCCTCAAGTCATGCCGCAACCTTGGTGACTGGAGGTGGGTCCCCAGCACAGGAAATAGAACTCACACCACACGAGTCCGTAGCTGGATCCTACGTCACCGAGGGACAACTCCAAGGTGTGGGAGATCTCCCTGATTACGAGGCATCATCCGGTGAGTGCACATGCATGTGTGTATTATCCATGTGCATGGTGTGTGTGTGAAGCATTCATGTTGGGTGCCTGTCAAGGGGGTGTGTGGCAGAGTTGATAGTGGCACCCATGTGCCTCATCCAGTATGTTCAGTGCAACACCATCTGCCCACAGCACTATCCCAACTGGCAACAGTGCACATATGGCCCTACACCATGGAAGTTGCCCTTGAATTGTCATTTTGTCACTACATTGTTGCTCATACTCCCCTGTCTATTCATCTGATGTCTTACATACCATTCCTATACTTTCCCCCAGCCAATCAAGTTTCATCTTCACATGCCTGACATGCAATGATACCACATGCTAATGCGTCCTCTGTATATAAATGCCAACCAACATGCTGTCATACTGTGGATGTTGCCTTGACATCCACCTCCTACCTGTGTGCTTTGGTACCGTCTGGTTTCGAGCCCCATTCCCTCACACTCCATGCTGCTCTTCATGGTCTATCTTCCCTGACTTCTACAGTTCGGACCATCGTGCCCTACTCACGACACCTGCTTGCTAACAGTCAAATGAGGGCACCCTGCCCTCCAATGCGACCCACCCTATTGCTGACAAGTGCATCTGAGCCTACTCAAAGCCAACTCTCACTGACATCTGCTCATACATGCCTTTGCCTGTCCCATAGACCCTTCACATGGTCCCTGTCCTCTCTCCTTGCTCCTCTTCCACCATCAATGGTGGGACCCGTTGGGGTGTACTCCTGGCCTCCTTCCAATCCTCAGAGGCCACAATTGATGTGCATGGTAATGGGAGCATCTCAGTCCAAGGCCCTTAGGCCAAGCTCATTCTCCTTGAGAAATGCTAGCCACATCTCATCAACTTCCTTTCCTCTCCTGCTGTCCCCCCTCCTCTCTCCTCATTAATCCTGCACTGCCTCCCTGCACCCTCCCATGATCCTTCTCCGCCTCCCACTCCAACTCCTACACATGCTGCACCTCTGATCTCTAGCACTCCCCGTAAGTCCTCCAAGGCTGTCAACCTCCTCCACAATTACACTCCTTTCACTGCGGCTGCATCAGGCATTCCTCCGATATCTGTCACTTACATGAGGTTATGCACCTTGACATCCTTGGTCTCATGGAAACATGTCTGACGGCCAGCTCTGTCTGCATCCTTCACACACTCCTACCTGATGTTCAGGAGACCCTCTCCTTGGCCCGCCACTACTGTGCAGGGGGGGTGTGCCCTTGGCTTCCCTGAGGGTATTCCTGCCACTGTCACTCCTACTTAGACCTACTCCACTCTGGAATGGCTTGTGTGACGTCTCTCTCTACCACACCTTGACATTCACAAACTGTGCGTACTGTGTCTGGGAAAACTGGTCAAATGTACTACTTCCTTTCTGAGTGTCCTCACCTCTCCTCCTCACTCATGTCCCCAGACACAGAAATCCTCTTCCTTGTTGCTGTACGCATCCACCTGCATGCTTGTTGACCCCCCCACGTGACCTTTCTGTGACCTCAGCAACTCCCTCTCACCCTCTAGACTCCCGTCTGTCCCTACTCATTCTGCAGGGCACACTCTTGATGCTCTGATCTCATATGACTTTCCCCTCTCCGTCCATCTCTGCACTCCTCTCTCCTGGAGTGATCACATTCTCCTCTCCTCCCAGCTCACCCTCACCACCCCACAGGCAAAGCCACCCTCACCACTGTCACACACCTTCTTGTTATTCCAACCCATGAAGTGTGTGTCAGTCGAGGCTCATGCTGCCAAAATCTCCCCCCCATCCAGCTCCCCCTTAGGCTCACTCCCATCCTGACAGGGCCCACTCCATGCTCCACTCTATGTCAGGTACACTGGATGTCTTTGCCACGGTCATGACCACCTGTCTGAAGCCCCATGCCAATGCAGAGTCCTGGCATGACTCGGATCTTGTGAACCCAGACCACAGGTGCCGGGTGGCAGAGAGGGAATGTCCTGCATCATGCTCATCCTCTGGCAAACTGGCCTGCCACATGCTCCAAAGGCAATAGCGCCTCACCCTTTTCACCAAGATGAGATCCCCAATCCAAGGGCACATATCTGCGGCATGTGACAACTCTGCAGGACACATAGAAATCTGCAAGGACCTTGCCGAGCCAGATGCAGTGTGTACCTCCCCTGTCCCCTCCGAGCCCACAGCACTGCATGATTGTCTCTGTACCCCTATAGGCCACCCCCCCAGCACTTGTCTGCGCCTAACACCATCTGCCCTTGACGTTAAGTCCTACTTACCTTGTACAGCACTTCCAGCCGCCACTTCCCCTTGCACTTCATTGTGCCACCCACCCCTGCACTTGCGTGACATGAATGACACCAGCACCAGTAGGATTGTTGACTGGCATCCCCTACTGCCCCACCACCCCTCAGTGCTCCGCTGTACCTTCATACATTTCTGGACCGGTGCTTCACGAATGCTATATGATTCCTTTACAGGTGATGGGGAGGTGGAATCTCATTGTTTACTGCATTTTGTTGATGTAGACAAGGCACTGTGCATCGTGGCCAATTTGGACTAGCAGATCCATGTACAACATGTTAACTTATTGATGTGATGATGCAATGTCAGGACCAGAGTGGTAGAAAAGTTGCCCTCCTCTCCCTCTTCACTTGGTGGCTATGTCACATGCCATGTGTGTGATGGCATGTGCCTTTGACATGGCAATCACCGGCCAATGTGTGATGGCAGTGCTAGGCAGCATGGTGAGCAGGCGTTGCTCTCCAATCTGTACATTGTATGCCCTGAGCCTCCCCTACAGACCCAGTGATGGTGAATGCATAGGAGGTCTCCCAGTCATGTGGGACATGTGTCGTAGAACTACTGCCTCTGTTGTTCATCAGCCCTTGTTGCATGCCATGGTGCTAATGCCTGTTTCCATTTTTCTCTTTCATGTCTTTGCAGGGGACGAAGCACTTGTTGATGCTGGGGATGTGGTGGTTGAGCCGTCCCAGGAGGGCAACCCGGGCCGACCTTCCACAAGTGAGGGACGTGGTGTGTTTGTGGGTGAAAACCCACAAGTGCTGCAGGTCGTGCTGTCGAGGGGTGTCTCTGGGGGTTCCTCCCCCGAGCAGTATTCAGGTGTAGACTCGGAGGATGACACCTATGTGCAGTCGCAGGTGAGTGTTCTTGGGAGAGAATCTCCTCTGTCCGACCCACCTGCAGCCGGGCCATTGCCCTCAATGGGGATGTCAGTGTCGGCAGCTCAGCCTCCGGTGGTTACGGATGCAGGGCCACACCACACAATCTCTGATCCTGTTCCTGGGGCTGCAGATCAGAGAGGGAATGCAGTCCTGCAGCCTGAGGCCTTGCCGGCACAGCAAGGCGCAGTCCGCCTTGCCCCAGGCAGGTGTGGTGCCCGTCAACGTGGTGGCCGTATGCCACCTGGCAATACCGCTTGGGAGCAATCCATCTACGGTATGGCCAACCAACAGGCAGCATCATCCGAGATGATTGCACAGGCCATGGATAGGGTGGCCACTTCCATTGTCCCCCCAGAAAGGCTGATGGAGCGACTGGAGCAGGCTACAGAGTCCATCTGCCAGGCACACAGGGAGGATATGTTGGCGTCCAACAAGGACAGGCGGGCGGCACTGGCGACTCTGCGGGAATCACTTTCCATGGAGTCCCAGCGCCACAGGGAAGGCCTGAGGGAAGAATTCCATCACCTCAGGTCGACCCTGTTAGAGCTTGAGGCTTCATCCCATAGAAGGACAGAGGAGCAGCTGGAGCGTCTGACACGGACGCTCTCGGCCGAGATGCAGGCAACTCGTGCGGAGGTCAGGTCATCCCGGAAGTTACTGCATGGGGACCTCCGCATGATTATAACCCAGAACCAGAACTACCAGACCCGCCTGCTTGCAGCCATGGAGGAGCAAACTCGTGCTTTGCGTGGGCTGCCTCCCATTGTCACACCATCTTCTGAGGCAGCTCCCCCACCTCCTGAGTCAGCTGCAGGGTCTGGCCAGAGCGATAGCGACTCATCTCCCACAACAGAGTAGCCGTGTGGGCCACGAGCCTATGGGGTGTTTTAGTTTCCCATGATCCACACAGGTGGATTGTGGCGTGCATCCTGTCCTCGGACCTCATAGGTGCCCCCCCCCCCCCCGCCGGCCCTTTCATGGCCATTTTTTCTCAATTTTCTTTTTTCTTTTCCAAGAGTGTTGCCTTGTGTGGGTACCTGGGCATACACTGTATTGTGGCTGGGCACATGCAGGCTTGTCCTGAGTTTGGTTTCGATGCTTGGGTAGCAGACATCCACACCCCTCCTGCTTCCGTTTCCATGGGCTTGCAAAGGGTGTGCCCAAGTGACAGCAAATTACACGGTGACATTGGACTCCCATGAGCTGTTGGCCAGTCCATAGTCAATACTGTGTAGACATTCATAGTGTACATTGTTGTTGCACCTAACTATGCATGATGGTTTGATATGTGCCTCTACTTACATATGTTGCTCATGTTTTGCAGGTATTTCACACAGTTCTTCACACGGGCATACTCTCTGGAGTCAGACTACATGTCGGTAGATGTGCACTGACACTTTTGCGTGGCGCCATCACTGTACATCTGGACGGTGAGGACATACCAGCAGAATCAGGTAATGAGACTACCATTGATTACATGCATTGTGTCTTGTTTGGGTGGGCTTCAGGGTGGGTTGGTGTGTAATTTGATTGAAATTACTCTTACACAGGTGTGTAGTAGTGGCTCCAGCGCGGTTAGCTGTTCAAGTGCGGCTATGTTCCATTTGGGGCACTGCTATTTGTGACACCGGTGTCATGTTGTGATGGCCAGTTTGTTTGCTCTCACATACCATGACATGGTGTCCTCAGTGGCGGGACTGTGAAGGGAATGGGTGACATGGCAATGTTGTCATGTAGTGAATCGCCTGTGGCAATGCATATTTGATTGATGGAGTTGTGTCTTTTCGTTGTGATGCATTGCTGGTGTATGTGTAGGTAGGGGTGCACACATAGTGACACTTCCATGTTAACAATCTCAGGCTGATGTGTATCAGACAGTTTATTGTCAAGTAATTTTGTGACATTGTCAGGTAGTGTCATCATTGATTGTCAGATGGTATGTGCCAGAGCAGTGTGCACTAGCCAGCACTGTGATTCCTAGGTGAAGAAGTTGGCCACCAGTTGCGTACGGGCTGCCACCCCCGTGCCCTTTCCCCTCCCATGCGCAGCGGGCGTGCATGTGGTTGTGGATGTGGGGGCACCACCATGTCCACGGGCAGGCCCCGGCGTGTTGCAACGTTGTGCAGGACACATGCTGCCACTATGATCCTGCACACTATTCGGGGAGCATATAACAGCTGCCCGCCAGAACGGTCAAGGGAGCGAAAGCGTGACTTCAGCACTCCGAATGTGCGCTCCACTATGCCCCGTGTTGCAATGTGGGCTGTGTTGTACCTTACCTCGGGTGGCGTGGTGGGGTTCCGGATTGGGGTCATCATGTGGGGGCTGATAGGGTAGGCACTGTCCCCTGCGGAGGTGGTGATGGGTATCATTAGTGGTGTTGTGTCATGACCCAGTATCTGACATGCATGCATGTGCAGTGGCATTCATGCTCACCAAGCAGCCATGTATCTCCATGCTGGCCAGCCTCTAGGTCCCGGCATAGTGTAGACATTCTGTAGATGAAGCTGTCGTGGGTGGACCCGGGATAGTTGGCATATACTGATGTGATGATTCCCTTGGCATTGCATACAACTTGCACGTTGATGGAATGCCAGTGCTTGCGGTTTCTATAGATGTGCTCTGTTGCCCTGGGTGGACGTAGAGCCACATGTGTGCAGTCAATTGCACCAAGCACTTTGGGGAATTGAGCCACACCATAGAATTCCTGGATGCACGTCCGCCTTTCTGCATGAGTCCTGGGGAGATATATGTGCCTGCGGACTGATGGCCGTGCAGTGATGATGTTCAAGACCTGGTGTAGGCAGCGTGACTGCGTGGCCTGTGACACACCACCCACTATGGCACTTGTCCGCTGAAAGGATCCAGTGGCCAAGAAGTGCAGTACATTCAGGACCTTCTGCAGGGGGCTGAGTGCTTGGGAGCACAGGGTGGGTGATGTGAGGTCATCCTCCCACTCACTGACCAGGTCCAGTATGATGTGTGCTGGAAACCTGTACCTCCCATACACCTGGTCATCAGGCATCCCGAATAGGCTGGTTCTGGGTGTGAATATTCTGGCCCTGACTCTCCTCCTCCTCCTCCTTTGGTAGCCCACTGCCACTGCTGCTAGGAACGGTATGTTCATCCTGGCATCTGGCTTGTTTATTGATAAGTGCGCAAATTAATGCCTTGCGCGTGTTCTAGGCGAGCGTGTGACCCTCGCACCCCTGGAATCTAGTTCCCACTCCAATAGCGTGTGGAAATTCCCACGCAGCAGGCATACAGGTGCGCTGACGTACTTGCGTGTGTAAGTGCCCGCGCACCCCTGAAATACACGTACATAGGCCAATGGCGTGTACGCGCACTTTTGGCCAATTACACGTGATGTAATACACGTACATTGGCCAATCGCGTGTACGCGCACTTTTGGCCAATTACACGCGATGTAATACACGTACATTGGCCAGTCGCGTGTACGCGCACTTTTGGCCAATTACACGCGATGACACTCTGACGTGCAGTATTTCCACGTGTGCTCCGTCATCACGTGCTGAGTGGGGAACGCCCGTGCGGATCACGTCAGACGCGCTTAGGCGGTGAGGGACTCTGGTCCAATAGAATCGCGTATGCGTGCTGACGCACTTACGCGCTAAGGCCCTTTCCTCGGATTTCACGCTGACGTGCAGGAATTTCACGTGCCAAATCACTCCGTATCAAGCTGGCCACCCGAAAACACACGGAACACCACGCTCCTGCCCAGAAGGCCGAGTTACTGCCCCCCCAGTGCCCTGAGCAGCCTCCCACGTGCTATCTGCTGCTGCCTGCCTGCCTGCCTGCCTGCCTGCTGCCACCGTGCCCTGCCATTTGGTGCCTGCACATCAGCCATCTGCAGGGGTCCAGTTGCTGTGTCCACCCCTGCTGGAACTGAAGACTCCCAACTGGGATTACATCGCTCCACAGCCCAGCCCCAGGACCCAGTTGCCCACCCACACCTGCCTCTGGGGTTGCCATGTCGGGCACTTCGACATCTGGCACCAGTGGCAACCCCAGGCCAGAGGGGCAGAGGGGCACCAGCTTCACTGCCACCGAAGTTGGTGTCCTGGTGGAGCATGTCCTGGGGCAGTATGATGCCCTCTTTGGATCGTCCCGCGCCAGCAAGGAAGGACGGGAGAGGATCTGGGCCGACTGTGTGGTTGCCATCAACGCGGAGGGGGTGGCAACCCGCAACGTCCAGAAGATCAAGAAGCGCTGGGAGGACTTGAGGTCCAGGACCCTTGTGAAGGCCCGGCGCCTCGTGGAGGGGGGCCGGGGCCGCATGAGTTCCATCCAGAAGAGGGTCCTGGAACGCGTACGCCCAGCGCTCCACGCCCAGGTCCTTGAGAGGGAGGCCCGTCTGGAGTTGAGCGGTAAGTGTGCAAGCATTACTGTGTGAGACAGGGCATGTTGCGGTGTGCTGGTTCTATGATACTTGCCTGTATGTGTGCCATGGGCCATGTATGCATGTATGTGTGCAGGGACATCATGGTAATGCATGTGCGACCAGTGATGTGTGACCCACATGGTTGTTGCATGTGTTGAAATGTGGCATGGGGAGCCCTATGCAGATTTAGGACATGAGAGCATGCCAGTCTCTGTACCTGGACATGGATGGGGGTGAAGGATGGGTGCTGATGCCAGGTACATATATGGTAGCCATGTCTGTGTGCCTGACCTGCGTGTCTGTGACTTGTGCATGCCATGGATGCATGACACATGTGTGTGACAATGCACAGATTCTGTGACGCACCCAACTAACCCTTGTTTCGCCTGTGTTCGTTGTGTTTGGGGCCAGATGGATGTGACTGAGGTGAAGTGTGTGCATGTGATATGCATGAGCCATGATGCATGTGAGTTACATATCATTGAATGTTTCAAGAGTCAATTGGACATGCATGGAAATGTGCATGGCATGCACCATGCCTGTTACTGTGTGTGTTTTGCCTGGACTGACCCATGTGTTGTGGAGGGACATGATGGAAGTGTACTTTGACAGGGGTGCTCATCTGCTATTGCTTCCTGTCTAGGGGACCATTTTACAGTAGCCTGATGCTTGTGTCCTTTGTCTCCCTCTACGCAGCGGCTAGTGAAGAAGAGGGCGGAGACGGCGCTGTGGAGCAAGGCGGCGGGGATGCCCCCACGGCTCCAGCGGAAGGGGTGGGTGAGCCCCCACAGGGGCCTGCTACGGCGGGAGATGGTGAGGAGCCATCCAGGTTGGTGGTTTGCACAGAGGAGGAGGAGGAGGCCGACACTGGTGCACACAAGGGGCCTGGTGGGAGCATCCCTGCTGGTGCAAGTGGTGCAGTCCAGGGCCAGGGGCAGGAGGCAGCACAGGTCACCGTGGAGGTGCCTGTGCATGTCGCTGTCCCTGACCCTGTGAGTGCACCACCATGCACCAGCAGGGATGCCCCGTCCCAGGCCCGTCCGCAGGTAGTGGGGATGTCCATGTCAACTGACTCCCCTCCACCTGCGGCCGTGGGAACCCCTGGCCGCGTGGAGCAGGTCCTGATTGGGGTCGCGATGCGCACGGCTGTGATTCGTGATGACGTGCGTGCTTCCCGGGAGGAGCACGCACGTCATCACGAAGTGCACCGTGCCGACGTGGCCCAATTGGGATCGGCCATGTTCGGGGGGTTCCTGCATGTGTTGGCCAATCTGACGGCCCTCTCCTCCTCTGTGCAGGCTATCCACCGGTCGTTCTCCTTGCCGTCTTCCGGCCCAGATGCCACCATGGCCCCCTGTGGACCTGCCCCGACCAATGCAGCCAGCTCGGTGGGGATCCCATCCCTGCCACAGTTGGGAGTCGGAGGTCCAGCAGGGGTGGACGACACAGCAAGTGGACCCCAGCAGATGGAAGATGTGCCGGCATCATCGGGCAGGGCACGTGCACAACGGCGTCGGAGGTTACCATCAGCCTGGATGCCGTCGTGCTGGCAGAGGCAGTGGCGTCGGAGGCAGCAGCGGGCTCGACGTGGGAGGCATCATGGCTCAGGGCCATCAAGATCAGAGGGGCAGGCATCGGCCGGAGGGCAGGGCAACCCTGGCATGGCGGTGTGTTCCGTGTGGGAGGAGTTTGGCCAGCGGATAGGTGCGGAGCGGCAGCGGGCGGAAGAGGAGCGGCTCGCCATGGCCAGGGCGGAGATCTCCATGCGTCGGGCATTGAGGCGGGCTGAGTGCCTCGAGGAGGCTCGCAGGGATTTTGGTGAGCACATGGGGTTGTCCCTGCGAGACCTCGGGGCCAGGACAGAGTCCCGCCTCCAGGACATTGACATGGAGTTCGAGGATGCCCTGGCCAGCATCACCAAGTGAGCCGCAGGACTAGCCCGCTGCCTTTGTATATAGTTTTTTAGTTAGTTAGTGCTAGGTTTCCTTTATTTATTTTTATTATTTTGGACCGCTCGGACAATGGCCACTTTTTTGTACATATTTATTTTATAAGTTAGTATTAGGTTTCATTTGTGCTGTTGGGCTCATGGACCCTGGAACATTCCTGTATATATTGTTATATTTTGGGAGATACATTTTTTAATTTTTTTATTGTTTACACCATGACGTAATGGTTTTTCTTTGATTTCCTACTACATGGTTTTGCTTTGGACAAATTATATTGATTTTTTAATCCTTTGTTTTTTGGTTTATCATTTTTGTTCTCGGACATGGACCTTTTATTTACTTTGCCACATAGTTGTATGTTTTATTGGTTTACTTGATTTGTGTTTTTAATACATTTTTATATTATCTTACACTTGTGTTATTTTCTCTTTGGTTTCTTACATGTCATGATATGGGTTTTGACATTCACTTGCACCCATTGTGTATGTGTGTGTGACGGACATGTGTTCTTTTGCATACTTGCCTTTGGGGTTGTGTCATGTGATTGCATTCACTATGTGGGTGCATGCAATCCTTGCCTGGGTGTTTGTGCTGGGTATGCTGGCCATTACTGCCATGATTGTGTATCGTCAGGACCTGGGGCCAGGGGGACATGGGTGGGGGCCTGCTGGCAGGTTCCCCACAGTGCTGGGGGTGGGGGTGGTGGGAGACATGGGTTGGACATGGGTGGGGGCCTGCTGGCAGGTTCCCCACAGTGCTGGGGGTGGGGGTGGTGGGAGACATGGGTGGGGGCCTGGTGGAGGGTGCCCCTGGGGGGTGGGGGGTGGGGGTGGTGGGAGACATGGGTGGGGGCCTGGTGGAGGGTGTCCCTGGTGGATGGGGGGTGGGGGTGGTGGGAGACATGGGTTGGACATGGGTGGGGGCCTGCTGGCAGGTTCCCCACAGTGCTGGGGGTGGTGGGAGACATGGGTGGGGGCCTGGTGGAGGGTGTCCCTGGTGGATGGGGGGTGGGGGTGGTGGGAGACATGGGTGGGGGCCTGGTGGAGGGTGCCCCTGGGGGGTGGGGGTGGTGGGAGACATGGGTGGGGGCCTGGTGGAGGGTGTCCCTGGTGGATGGGGGGTGGGGGTGGTGGGAGACATGAGCAGGTGTGCAGGGTAGTTCCCTGTGGTGTGTGCTGCCTGCAGGGGCCGTGGAGGGTGTACAGGTAATGCCTGGGAGCACACAGCCAATTCGCGTGTGGAACTTCCCGCGCACCCCTGAAATCCACGTACCCGGCCATATCGCGTGTGGAACTTCCCGCGCACCCCTGCAATCCACGTACCCGGCCATATCGCGTGTGGAACTTCCCGCGCACCCCTGAAATCCACGTACCCGGCCATATCGCGTGTGGAACTTCCCGCGCACCCCTGAAATCCACGTACCCGGCCATATCGCGTGTGGAACTTCCCGCGCACCCCTGAAATCCACGTACCCTGCCATATCGCGTGTGGAACTTCCCGCGCACCCCTGCAATCCACGTACCCGGCCATATCGCGTGTGGAACTTCCCGCGCACCCCTGAAATCCACGTACCCGGCCATATCGCGTGTGGAACTTCCTGCGCACCCCTGAAATCCACGTACCCGGCCATATCGCGTGTGGGACTTCCCGCGCACCCCTGCAATCCACGTACCCTGCCATATCGCATATGGAACTTCCCGCGCACCCCTGAAATCCACGTACCCGGCCATATCGCGTGTGGAACTTCCCGCGCACCCCTGAAATCCACGTACCCGGCCATATCGCGTGTGGAACTTCCCGCGCACCCCTGTAATCCACGTACCCTGACTAATCGCGTGTGGAACTTCCCGCGCACCCCTGCAATCCACGTACCCGGCCATATCGCGTGTGCAACTTCCCGCGCACCCCTGCAATCCACGTACCCTGACTAATCGCGTGTGGAACTTCCCGCGCACCCCTGAAATCCACGTACCCGGCCATATCGCGTGTGCAACTTCCCGCGCACCCCTGCAATCCACGTACCCTGACTAATCGCGTGTGGAACTTCCCGCGCACCCCTGTAATCCACGTACCCGGCCATATCGCGTGTGCAACTTCCCGCGCACCCCGGTATGCACGCACACGTTTATTTTTTCTCTCAGCGCGTGTCTGTGTTTGTGGGTACCCCTTTGTACGTCATTTGTCCTGGAGGGCCACAGTATTGGACATTGATCATGTCTGTATATAGGTGCTATTTGTTGGCGCACTTTTTAGTGCACATTTCTTGCAGGCGCAGAGACGCTACCGCCTGCTTTCTTGTGGCGGTCGTGTTTGTGCCTGTTTGTGCCTGTGCGCTGCTTTGAGCGTGCGCTTTTTTGCCCTATTCTATTCCATGAATACGTGTTGTATGCGAGCGTGTGGGCGTTCCGCGCACTTGCCTCCTATACTTTCCCCGTGCCGCCCACATTCTTCCCCATTCCGAGTGTTGTGCCCCATTTTATTCCCCATTCCGAGTGTCCCGCCCTGTGTTCCGCCTACTTTAGAGCTGTGCGCTGCGCTCGGAGTGATAGCGCAGTGGCCGTGGCGCACGACGTTGGTTGACTTGTGCGCCGGCCTGCGCCGCGCGCTTTTTCAGCGCACGTCCTCTGCTTTTCTTGCGCACGGACTTCCATGAATCGACGTGCGCTGGTTTCCCTGCGCTTTTCGCTAATTTTCGGCGCAGCGCACGTATTGGCCCCTCTGCGCCGGGATTTTCGGCGCACATTTATTCCATGAATCGGCCTGAAAATCTTCATTGGCTCCCCATTAAGGAACAAATCAATTTTAAGGCAGACACCTTGGTTCATAAATGTATCTTTGGACAAGCTCATGACTATTAAAAAATATTAATTCCACCGTATCGTCCATCCAGAATATTGCAGTCTACCAACAAAATGCAGATTACCTGCCAATATCATAGTCACGCAATGGGACTTGGAAGATCTTTTCCAGTAAAAGCAGACACTTTCTGGAATTCACTTCCTAAAGTTCTGAGAACGTAACCCGACCTAGGAACTTTCAGAAAATCTCTGAAAACCTTGCTCTTCAAGTAATAGATTCTCCTTTCTAACCTGCTCTCTGACCTTTCTCTGTCTTGTCATGTTTCTGCGCCCCGATCCCTGCGGGTTTTCGGCGCCTTAAAAATAAAATAAATACATAAAATAAATAACTATAACCCCACAGACCTTTGTTCTCTTTACACTACCGAGAGCCACACTGCCCTGGCTGCCCTTAATGAGAGCATTGCTGCCCTGTTTTCACCTCCCCTCTCCCTTGCACTTCCCGCGCTCCCTTTCCCCCTGCACTTCTTGTTCTTGCACTGGCACGATCTGAATGACACAAGGCCTAGTAAGCTTGTTTGTCTTGTTCTCCCTCTGTCTTCCCTCCCTTGTCTTGTCCCGCCTAGAAACACTTGTGTACAGGTACATTATACATGATTTATCCTATCATATAATTTTGTTTAATCCCTAGAAGTGAAGGTCCCCAGACGAGGCCGGTCGTTGGGAGTAGAGGGACACGTTGCATGAATTGTACTTCGGTTTTTTGCATTTAACTCGGACGATAATGCACACTGGACATTACAGAAGAGCCCGGGCGAGGTCGGTAATACTGCAACGTCCAGGTCATCTTCGAGCATTGCATGTGGTCCTTACAGAAGAGTGCATTAGAATGTATATGTCCACCTTCTAACCGTGCTGCTAGCCGGTCCCTAAATCTGCGATACCTCGATCCTTGCGACCCAGTCACATTATTCCTCGTGTATTCTGCATGTTAGAGAAGTTAATGTGGCGCTAGAAACCTCTGCAGGGCGCCACGACCACCACACCCCCATAGTTCTGACTACGCTATGCTTGGAATGAGCGTGGGCATCTTCGACACCAGCTACGCTCGAGAGCACCAGTGAAGACAACGTTCATTGACCGCATATCGCCACCTAGCGGGCACTTACATTTTCTGCAACAGTAATTCACGAATTGTAACACCCACATACGAACATATATACTATTCAGATAAAAATCGATTCGCCCGGCTAAAATCGAGTATGGTTATCATCTTCAGCAGCACAACACCATTGAGCTGACCGGACATCAGCCACGGTGGACAGAACAGGACCCAGATCTGGGCAGCGCCATATCTCTACTTCCCGCCACAGAGCTCTGTTATTCCTCATCCTTTCTCAATGAAGATCTTGACTCGTCACCACTCCCCGTTTCTAGACCCTCTGCTGAACATATGCACGTCCTTTACAGCAAGATATTACAAATCACAATCATAGCCTCCCCTGCTTTTCTAGCAG
Organism: Ambystoma mexicanum; assembly: GCF_040938575.1. Taxonomy (NCBI): domain Eukaryota; kingdom Metazoa; phylum Chordata; class Amphibia; order Caudata; family Ambystomatidae; genus Ambystoma; species Ambystoma mexicanum. The sequence goes on along the minus strand of NC_090931.1, from coordinate 405,949,593 downwards.
ACTAGTCTGCAGATAGATGTAAGTATGAAATTCAGAGAGGCTGCGGGGCTGCATTTGGAGGTAGGTTTGTCCAGAACAGGGACGTAAAACTGCTTACACACTGGGCGCACCCCTGTCTCTCTCTGGAACTCTGCCTGCTGCCAGCGCTTGTACATAAAGAGCACAGGCAACACATGGCGGCAGCAAGAGAGTGGGATACCATAACGCTCCTTTGACCTATGCACTTACACACTATAACCGGAAGTAAAAACGCCTGCTTCCTAGGCAAGATCACCTTTTCTTTTCCTACAGAGCAACACTCCCTAACAGTACACAGAGAGATAAGAACCACCCAATTGGCCAAGCTCACACTCTGCCAATGCAAGAAAAACAAATGTTTAAAACTCATAGGAATTCTTGAAGACAACTCCTTTGGCTTAACTTTCAGCAACACAAATTAGTTTGCAGTTTCATTTGAACATATGTAACTACAGTCGTGCTCATCATAGGTGGGTAACATACAGGACCACTAGCAGTCAATTCCGGGAAGCAGGACACAGACTTAAAGAGTCCTGAACACTTCTTCGGCTTCAGGATCCATGGAAGAAAAACATTCCCACAGCGAGCAGGGCCGCCAGAGTACCCCAGTACTCTGTCCGAGATGCTTTGCAACACATGGGCAATCCTTTTAACATTTCAAACTCAGCCAATAGCCGCTACTGACTGCCCTGCTGAGGACCTGGATTTTGGTGATGGGAAGACTAAGGACCCGATGCATGGAAATGTGTGCAGAAATCCTGAAAGTGCTGTGCGCCGAGAAGGACACTACGTGAGCCTGCGCAGAAATTTTAAAAAATGTGCATGCCAAATATTCATGGAATTGTTTGTGCAAGATAACCGTATTCGCAAGTTGCGGCTGCAATGCTCCTGACACGCCCACATGCAAGCATAAACAGCCAGATCAGCCACCTTTATGCGCTGCCTGGGTGCAAATACACACACCCTTCAAACAGTTTTGGGGTCCCCCGCAAGCAGGTCTGCATCTTGGGGACCTTGTGGCGGGTTACCACTAACTGTTCCTGGGGCCCGGACAACCTGCGTATGAAAAATCGTAATTTAGTCTAAGCTCCGAATATCTCTGTGCAAACCCCCGTAAACCGTTCCTGTACTCCTCGACACTGCTTACACGCACACCTAAGTAAGTTTGGAACCCTAGTTCCGCAGAAGCACCCCGAATTCTGACATGCAACCCCACTTCTGCGCTGCTGATCCTAAGCGCAAGTGTACTTATGCCTGTCTTCAGGTGGCTGATCGTATGAGGGACTTGCGTGGCCTTTTCCCGACCCAGAGGTTGCGTGTTTGAATCCATGAATATGTCTCGTGCAGTGCAGTTGTGGGTGTGCAAGGGACTGCCTGCAGGCAGTCCCTTAGAACGCCTACTTTTTTACAAGTTCTTTCCTATGTCTGCTGTACCGCCCCCTTCCCACCCCTCTCCACAAGGCACACCCACGCTGTGCGTGGAGTCTCATGCAAGGCCCTCAACAGTTCGCAGAGACGTGCTAAACCAGCAAAAACTCAACGTATTTCCAGGAAAAGTACTGCGCATTCAATTCCATGAATCAACAAACAACAACTTGTGTGCAGAATGGCACGCAAGTACCCGAGTTTCCATGCAATTAATTAATTCCATGAATCGGGCCCTAAGTCTCAAAGCCCATTTTTGTACGAGCTCAGGCAACCTAATTACAACACAGTGGTAGGCACGTATATGGCATAGGCTTTGTCATGTTCAGCCCTCAGGAGCTTGGCACACAATCCTTGGAAAACTAAAGGAACCTTCAACTCAGGTTGACATCTGTTATCCAGTAGCCAGGGTTTACATGCTAGGGGAGTGCATGAGCCCCTCATATTCTCAAATGTGTAGACCACCATGTTAGAATTTGCAGTGGCTTTATGCATGAATAAAATGGAGCCAACCACATCCTTCACATCCCCTTGACTTTATACAGTGTCTTAGTGTCCTGGACAACACAGTTGAATTGCTTCACCATCCCATTGCCCTGGGGATGATAGAGCGATGCAGTTCTATGAGATACCCAACTTGTCCATAAAAATGCGGTAATCCAGTCAGAGATTAACTGGTTGCCATTGTCTGAAATGATGGTCTCGAGATCACCCTCTATCCAGCAGAGTTCCTACAGGAATTCAATGACAGCCAAGTGTAGTATGACCAACAAATGTAATCAATGGGACATTTAGACAAATTATCAATTAATACAATAGAAAATTCATAGGGAACTGCGAATAAGGACCAACCAAATCAATGGCAAGCTTATATTATAGACCTTCTAGTGCACTAATAGGTGCACACAGGGTTTGCCTGGCCGTTAGGGTTTTGTGTACATAATCACACACATTCTTGCCATTACTTGAAGTATTGCTATCAGATAATCTGGTATATGCTGACAAAGGGTTATTAATCTGTGATGCAGTTGTAACTAGGTTATCTCCCCTAGTAACCGAACAAAGCACATGGGTAGCTAGGAGAACCACCAAATGAAATGTGTGATATGACATGGATGTAAACTGGCCAAATAAAACCTTTTAAAGTCTCTTAAAAACAAAACAACTTTTAACATTACTCAAGTTTGCTCATCCAGGAGATCCTATAGGATATTATTTCCAGCAAGAAAAAAATATCTAAATTAAAAATGGGTGGCCTTACCAAAGCGATTAATTCTAAGGATTCTGTTAAATCCTGGAAATGTATACAATGAGCAATAGGAGTCCAACTGAAGTACACAACTATAGCATCCCAGAGCACATGTGATTCAAACGTCTTAATAACCTGTATAATGAGGTACAAGTCTTTAAAGATCTCGACAGAGTGAGTGAGGGCGCCACCTACATGGACCCTGGCGAGCCATTATTCTTTACATTTGAAGTATGCAAAGCCCATAAAAGCATTAATCTGAGGTTCAGTTTTTCATTGTACGTTTAATATAATTAAGAGACCACTACCAGACTGCTGGAGAAATGCACAGATAATCCCAGTCTATAAGAATGGATTGAATCGATTAGCAGAAGTATAGACCTATCTCACTCTTAGATAGCACAGGGAAACTATTTACCAGCCATTATTAGATCATCTGAACAAATGGATTGAGGAGAATAACCCAACTAGTTATCTGCAAACTGAGTTTCTTCCTGGTATAATCACTGTTGATCAGGCACTTAGACTACACCTTCAAGTCTATAACTATGTCACCCTAAGGAAGAGATATCTGTTTGCTACCTTTATTGGCTTGCAAAATGCCTTTGCTGAAGTCTCCAGATGTAAGCTATGGGCAAGATTTCTTTCACTGGGAAACCAACCGTCCCTCTGGGGTTGTAGCCTTGATCTTCCCAGAATGGATCCCTGTTTCTATCATTCCTATGGAGGTTCTACTCATCTTTTGACTGCCTGGTCTGCAGGCTCTCTATCTCTCTGGCATTGCTCTCACTGTGGCCACAAACTGGAGACCACCTGACCAGGTGCCCCCTTCTTCTCTGAGTGGGCAGACCTTTCCTCCTCTCTCCTCGCCTCTACCTCTCAGCTTCCCCTTCTCTGAGACCTAAACATAAACATCCACCTGGATGCTACCCGCCCTTCTTCAGGACTCTTTCGAAACCTCGGCGACTCTCTCTCTATTCTTCCCTCTGGCCTGTAAGAATATATAGAGCGTTTTACTAAAGGTGATGGAATTTTATTGCATTTATTGCAAAAATGTAGAGGCATTTTGTTGCCAGCAGTAATATGACACATATATACATTTTTATTTTTGCCAGTATAACATGTAAATATGTTGTTGGTGGCATCTAAGGTACAGATTTTACAACACAGCCAAGCCCAACTTGAAACTACAGAGAATGAAATACATGAATAAGAAAGTTTAGTGCTGCTAGGCCAAAATATTGAAGTGCACCATTTATGGATACCTCATGCATGGCAAATACATTAGAATATATCTGACTGACTAACCTTATTTAATATTACTAAAATAGTAACTCTAACTGTTCTAACACTAAAATGCAGTATTCTATGCAAAATGAGGTGAAAATACATGTTTTGGTGGCACTGTTGTAATTTGTTTTTTAAATGCAAACTGGCATTTTCTTTCCTCTTTTTCTTCTGTGTTAGCTTGTGGAGAGCAGAGGGAAGAGGCAGCAGGAAACCAAAGAGATACAATAATTCTGTTCTGAAACTCTCATTGTTTTGAACATGAGGTTTGATACAGTATGAGTTCTCATTGACCTGATTGGGGGGAGAATTATAGGCAGACATGCCACGTAAATAAAGTGGGAAGGCTCTGAGTTTTACTAATGGAAAAACGTGCAGATTGGAATTAGTTGAGACTGGGCTGTGAAGGCAGAGGGAGTTCCAAGGGGTTACAGAGTGCTGGCTGGGAGAATTATCTGGCTGTGCTCCCCACAAAAAATATACAGAAGCATTTTGTGCTGACTGGTCCTGCCTTTGCGAGTGGAGCAAGGTCATGCTAAGAACTTCAAAGAAGTGCTAATTTTGATAAGATTTGTGCCAAGTGAGGATCTTTTGAACGTCGTATGTTTGGTTACAATTTTATCATAGTGTAGAAAGGAAGGTTAGAAAATCACTGGATGTTATCTTTGTCAATGTCAGAATGTGGGAACATCAATCCACGTTGCAAATAGACCTGCTTGTTCTGTTTTACTTTCTTTTGTATTCCAGAGACTGCTGTAAATAACCATGGTAAGATTTGATGACATGTATATGTAATTCAAAATAATTAGTACCTATGAAAACAAATTTGGGTTTGTGTCATTCATGAATATGTGAATTTATTTTCAGTAGAAAAGGTCTAAAAGGGAGGCTCATATTAGTGCAGTAGTGTGTTTGCCAATTTACCAATGCAAGTCAAGTAACAGATAAGCAAAGGTTTATGTGTGAATGTGTGCCTTCATTGCATGCTGATTGGAAGGAATCTGATATAATATATAGATTACTGGACGTCCATGAGGCAGTAATACCTAAGGGCACATAGATTACTTGATGTAGATAAGCCAGTGATACCAGCCACAAACTGTAGATGGCACGCTGAATGCAATTATTGGGTTATAACAGTGCATATGTCCAGGCTCTCTATAGACCACTGGGAGGTATTCTAATAGAAAGGAAGGTTTTGTTTTATGATGGGGTTATAATATAAGGAGGAAAACCATGCTCATCACTAAATACCGCAAAACAAAATACCACTAAAATTACCACCAATATAAGCTAACAAGGAATGGTTACTAAAATAACATGAGCCCAGACCCAACCTAAATGCAAGACTAATTAACCACCAAATTACCACCAATATTTTTACAGTAAGAAAATACCGCCAAACCCCAAATTTACCCCAATAAGACAAAATATCTTACAGGTCCAACTCAGTCTGCAGGGTACATCCAGGATGTTCTGATCCCCTCAGAACTCTCCTCTTCAACTCTCTCACCACTACTCTCTCCTAGAGTGATCACTTTCTCCTTTTTTCCCACCTCTCTCTCTCTACCACTCATGCCAAACCGACACCAGCACTTCCACCTACCTTCTCAGGAATCCGAACCATGAAGCGTGTGTCAGCTCTGGCTTTTGCTGCTAACTTCTCTCCTCCTTCTGCACCTTTGGCTGACTCACACCCTGACACAGATCTTTCTAAACTTCATCTTTCTATCTCTCACACTTTAGATGTACTTGCCCCTGTCATGAGGATCCACTTGAAGTCCAAATGCAAGTGCAACTCTGTCCTCGTCCTTGCAACCCTCAAACGAAAGTGCAGGGTGGTTGAAAGAAAATGGAGGGCAACAGGTGCACCCAGGGGCCAACTAGCGTGCCAACTGTTCGGACAGCAATACAGACTTTCTGTCCTCGCCAAGAAGAGAGCCCACATCCAAGTATGCATCTCTACAGCATCTAACAACTCATCCAAAATATTCAAAATCTGCAAGGAGCTGACCAATCCTGCTAAAGTCTCCCTCCCAGGCACTCTATACAGCCTTGGCTTCTCACTTCATCACTAAAACTCAGGACATCCTCTCCTTCCTCTCTTCCTATTCCTCCTCATCCTCCTCCTCCCCTCCTGGCCCGCCTGTGACCATCTCTCCTCCTCCCTTCTCTTCCTTTCCCTTGTTAACCCCAACAGTGTTTCTAGACAAGTTCGATATATGAAAGTCTCATCAAAACAGGTTCTACCCTGTTCATCCAAAGCCATCAAGGACCACATTGACACCCTTGCTCCAGCCTTGGCCAATTTCCGTTATCACTCTTTTGCCACTGGAACCTTCCCTTCCCCCTTTCAGCACTCCCTTGTGCACCCCCTGCTTAAGAAGCCCTCTGCCGATCCTTCATTTCCAGCCAACTATTGCCCGATCTCCATCACCCCCTTACTGGGCAAACTCTTGGAAAAGCTGGACATCTCCCAGCTTAATTTGCACACTGAATCAGTTGGTTGTCTCCACGACCACCAGTCTAGCTTCAGAGCTGCCAGAAGCATGGAAAATGCTCTCCTGGACACCCATGGAGATTTGCTCTCAAACCTTGATTCTAACCTTCCTTCAATCCTCATTCTCCTCAATCTTTCTTCTACCCTTGATATGGTCAACCATGGCATCCTGCTCAATTTTTATTTTTGTTTATTTTTTTATTTTTTTAAATTATATAGTTTAATTTCTTTAAACTTTTCATTTATCTGCCAGTTTAAAATAGGAAGGAATTAGTTTCTCTTTTGTTTTAGATATTAAGTGGTGGTTTTTCTAGATTGAGAATTTCTTGTAAAAAGTGGCATATTGTCAGGATGAGTTTTCGCGATCTGCCGTTCAATATCTCCGTCCATCTTTCCTCTGTTATCATTGTTTGTTCGTAGATCTTGTAGTATCTGCCAAATCTTATTCTTTCCTCAGTTAGGGCTGTGCATTCCATGACTAGGTGAAAGATTGTTTCAGGTTTTTCGGTATCTGAGCAAAATCGACAGAAATTATCAGATGATGGAATTTGTCTTGTTTTGGCTAGTTAGTAGCGGGTTGGAAGTATGTTCATTCTGAGCCTCAGATATGTTGCTCGAGTTTTGGCGTCAGGGAAGATGGTCAGGTATGCCGGGAGTTCGTTGATAGATCTGAGGTCTGTTATGCATTGTAAATTCAGAGAATATTTTTTTTTCTTTTCAAGTGTTTTTATCCAGTCGTTGTCCATTATTTTCTTTTTCGCATGGTGAGGGCGGAGTGTAAGCATTTCATATGAAATATCTTCTGTTTGCATTCGCTGTTCTAGGCTGGCTTTCCACTTCTTCAGGATTGTATTGTTCATTGCTCCTTCTTTGGCTCTCAGGATTTCGATTGCCGGTGTTTTTTCGTCAGTAAGGAGCTTTCGGTATAAGTCCAGCTGTTTCCATAAAATTGTTGAGCCGATGGATTGTAGAGCTAATTCATGCCTGATTCTTGGCATAGGAAATGCAGGTGGAAGTTGTAGGATTTTACGCCAGAAGAGTGCCTCTAGTTTTGTCCAACAGGTCTGGTCTATTGCATGTATCATTGCCTCTGTTCCGTAAACTATTGTCGGGACTACTTTTTGTTTGTAAAATGAAATTATCGGTTTGAAAGAGTATTTCCCAAATTTGCGCTGTATTGAACATCCTTGTCTTGCTAAGGATTGAGTTCGTTCTTCCAGTTTTAATGTCCACTCTTTTTCGCACTTTGATTGATTTATTAGAATGCCGAGGTATTTGAAGGTTGTTACTTCTTCTAGCTGCTTTGTATTGAGATAGATTTTCAGTTGTTTCTCATTTTTGATGTTTGATGCTCTCGTTAGTTGCATGATTTTGTTTTTTTTTGTATTGACAGTGAGTTCGTTGAGGAGCATATAAGAACTTAGTTGGTTAAGACTGTGTTGTAACCCTGACGGTGTCTTGTCCAGTAGGATTATATCATCTGCATATGTCATAATTCTGACCGGAGTTGAGTTGATTTTTGGAGGGTTGAGCGCGTCCGTCTGCAAGTGGGTTTCAATGTCTGCAGTGTAGAGGTTATATAGAGTTGCAGCTAGAGGGCACCCTTGTTTTAGTCCGTTTATGACATTTATTTTAGATGATGTATGACCTTCTCGTGTGAGTCTTATTGTAATAGAGGTATTTGTGTAGAGTTGTTTGATTGGGCCCAGTATGTCGTTAGGGCATTCCCATGTTTCCAGTTTGGTCCAAAGTTTTTGTCGAGAGATCCCATCGAAGGCCATATGGAGATCTATAAACGCTGCGTACATTTTTATTTTGCTATTGATGGCTTCGTGTTTTATCAAGTTTAGTAGTAGGAGGTTGATATTAGTCCCGACATTTGCGGTGAAGCCCGTTTGTCTTGTGGCGAAGTGTTTGGTTTGAGTTGCCCATTGGTTCAGTTTTTTCAAGAGGATTGAGGCAAACAACTTTCCTAATGGATCTAGTAGTGCTATTGGATGGAAATTGGTCGGGTCATCTTTTGGACCTTGCTTATGGGTAGGAGCAATGGTTGCCGTTTTCCATGACTTTGGAATTTGGTTGAGGTTGTTTATGAGTATTATAATATTTTTCATCAGGTTTGCCCATGCATGTGGATTTTTCTTTAACATTGCATTTGATGTTCCATCTGGTCCTGGGGCTCGTGATGCATTGAGTTTTTGGATGATTTTGAAAATGTCTTGGTGAGTACATGTTATTGTCCATTTATCGTTCTGAGATTGTGAATTATTTTCAGCATCTGTTCTTGCTTTGTATAATTCTGTCTAATGGGCAATCCATTGTTGTTCCGTCACGTTACCAGTCAATTTTTGTTGTTGTGCAGAGTTGTTGTTCAGGAGGTTCCAAAGATCCCTAAGATTATGTTTTTTATAGGTTTCCAGGATTGCTTCTGCGTCAGATTGTAGTAGCATCATCTTGTGATTTTTTATCCAGTTCCTGTGGCTTTGTTTTGCTGCTTTTATTTTGATGATCGATTCCGTGTCTTTGTTTTTTGATAGTTGGCGAACTATGTTTCTCATTGATCTTTTTCTTTCAGCGAGCTCTTTGTTGTAGCAATGCTGATGAATCTGTGAAGTTCGTCGTTTAAGTGTTTTGTAATGAGGTTGGAGTAGCCATTGATAATTTAATTTCTGATCGTCTGGTAGAGAATTTTGAATGAATTTGCTTGTAAGTTGAAGTGTTGCTTTTTGAGTAATGCAAAGTTTCTTTCCAGCTGCACAGACTTCAAGTGAAATGGGGTGTTCGGGCTGATGTTGGCGCAGGATATTTTTCCCTTGTGTGACTATTTGGTTGTGGTCACTTTTTGTTGTTGTTATTATGCTTATAGTTTCTATTGAGTCTTTTAGGTTGTTGGAAAGTTATATATAGTCAATTACGGCAGAGGATTTGCCTCGAAACCAGGTTGGTAGAAGGTTTCCTTTTTCGTCTTTTGGGTGATCAATGGGTTGTAAGTTACGAATCGCGGTTTCCTTGGTCCATTTTTTGGCACGAATTGTTTGATTTTCACTTGATATTGGTTTTTCCATCTTTTTGCCATAAGTGCAAATTTAGGTCTCCGCACAGTATAAATTCGATTCCTATATGCTTCTGGATGAGATTGTCGATTGTTAGGAAAACGCCGTCTAAGAATGCTTCGTTTGTAATAGCCACCGGATTCCAGTATAGGTTCATAATTGCTATTTTCCTTTCGCAATTATTTTTCACCAAAGCGCAGGTTGGTTTGCTGTTTGACATGATTTTGATGACTGTGTTCTGTATCCATGAGTTAATGTTTGTTGTCTCGAGTATAGACCATGTAGTGTCAATCTTAATTAGCGTTAATAGTCCCGAAGACGGTCTTCCTTTGGTTCTTATTGGGGCTGGATTAAGAAAGGCTAAATAGCCGTCACAACTCGGAGTAATGGAGAGCCAGGTTTCTTGGAAGCATATGATCTGATAGGAAACGAATTCAGGAGAGGGTTCGTTGAACAGGTGGGAGTTTCCTCGTGTATTCCAGGAACATAGTGTCCAGTTTTCCAGATTGTTGGTTAATGGTTATGAGATATTGCTTAATTCTGCGGTATCTGAGTAATTTAGACTATCCTTTGATCCGTATTCACGTCTGATTGGACGATCGGTGTTGTAGCTTGTCTCTGTTTCGTCTTCGCTATATGTAATTTCTTGAGTGTCCTGTCGTCTAATTTGGTGATCTTCCGAGGTGTTCGGTTGTCTGAGTTGGCAATCTTCTAGGGTCTGCTGAAGTCTGAAATGGCGGTCACTTCTGTGTTTGGGAGCAGCAGAATAATCTGTTTTGTGGTTTTGGTCCGTTATCATTGATTGTTTTGTCTGATTTGTCTTTGTAGAGGTTTTTTTGGAGTTTTCTTTTTTGGCGATCTCTTCTCTACATGCCTTAGTGCCAGTTGAGCAGCTAAAGCCAAGTTTGTTTAAAGCATCTTTTGATGTTGTTATTTGATCCATGGTTGATTTGTTATGTAGTTTTAGCAGTATTTTGTCGTTAGAGTTTTCATCTATAAAAATTACCAGATCGATATCTCCAGAACATATTTGGTTGAGTTTTGGGATTGTTTGGAAGAGGATAAGAATGTTCGCTCTGTTCAATACTAGTTTGTTCGATCTGGTGGTAACATTTTCTATTTGCACTATGTGCTTCTCTGTTGGCTGAAAGGGGTTTATAAATTTTGGTTCTGGAAGATCTTGGTGTTCTCTTGGTTGGTTTGTGTCACAAAATTCTTGATATGATTTGGAAGGGATGTTTCCAGTAGTAATATTTGGTTTGTTGAAAAGTGAAGATGAAGAGATTTCCTCGTAGGTCATTTCGTTAATTGAAGTGTTAGATCGATTGATCGTTGAACTGTCAGAGATTTCTTCGCACGAGATTGAGTTGCTGGAGTGTTGGTCTTGCTTATATTCATCAATGATTATTAGGGTGGATTCTTTCCTTTCGTGGTTGTTTTTGTTGTTTTCTTGTGAGAGTTGATCTTCGTGTGTCATTAAATTGATTAGATCATCCAAGTCGGAGCTTTGATCTTTATTTGCTGACTTTAATGTCACTTTTGTTTGTTTCTGTAGGATTGACGGTTGTTGATCGTTGTGTGTTCTTGTGGGTTTCTTTACAGTGCTTTTAGGTCTTTTTTCAGATGACAAGGGTTGAACTGTTTTTTGAATTTTTTCTGGGTTCGCCGTTGAAATTGACACATTTCGTAGGAAAGCTCGTGAGCCTGTTTGTTTGTACGATTGTTTGGTAGGTTTCTTTAGAGGTACTTTGTTGGTGTTCCTTGTTTCTTTGAAGATACCGAATGTGCTGTTGCTGATCAGGGTTCCAGGATCATCTGTTAGTTTTTTATTTCTTTTACATGGTTTTTGCGCAGTTTTTGGTTGTGATGATGAGGATATTTGGGGATTGTTTAGGGTGTGGATTGCTTGATCGAGGATCACTTTTTCTGGTGTCAGGCATCGTGGCATGCTGTCTTGTGTTGTTTTTTGTTGTGGGATCGATTGTTGTTGCTGGTTTTTGAGTAGGACCATGAGTTCTTTTGCAAGTTGGATCTTTTCTTCCTTGTCATCTCGTGCTATGGTGAACAGTCTTTGTTGCCATGTACGGGATTGTTCTGCTTCGAAATCTAGGTGCTTTCCAATCGTGTTGATAAAGTCTTCTGTATCTATTTGTTTGGTCTGGATCATTGCGAGGAGCGTTGCGTGGTCTCTTATATTATCTTTTATGGCTTCATGAAGTTTGAGAAAGGGTATCATGGATTGGGATACAACTGCTAGCAGCATGTTTTGTAGTTCAATCATGGTTGTAGGAAGTCTCTGATTTTGTGCGTTGTCAGCGAGGGAAGGATATCTGTCTGCATGTATGGGTTCAGGAGTTTGATTGTCTGATTCGTTTCCTTGTGCTGGCGTGTGAAAGGAATCTTCTTTTTCATGGTCAAATTGGGTTACTTTTTGTTCGTTTTTTTTTTGGGAGGGAGAGCATATGATCTTTCTCTGTGGTTATTGTGATTTCCAGCCGGACGGCAAATTGGTTGTGCAATTTTTTTTGGTGCTGGTGTCGACGTGCTAGATGGAGATATCAAATGTGATGGTTCTCCGAGGATTTCTCTCATTTTTTCAACGCTGTTCATAATGGATTCGATTTCTATTGTGTCTATCGATAATTGAGCAGTTTTTTCTGTGGATGTGTTCCGAGGAGGTTTGTTTGATTCATTATGTAGTTTTTGAGCATTGTGTGATTGCAGCCATTTCAGTTTTGCCTGTTTGGCTTTTTCTCTTTTATCTATCTTTGTCGTTTGCAGTTCCGGTGTGTTTGTCTGACTTGGTTTGGTTGTTATTTCTTCGTTGTGTCTTTTGTCCCATGTTAGTAGTACATCACAGTCGTTTACACTTGTCTTTCCTTGAGTTTGTTGTTCTGATTCTTTACTGTGTTTGTGTTCCGAATGGGGCAGAGCGTCACTTGGATATTCTTCGCTATGTATTTTGTCCAATGTCGCCGGCACGTCGCAGTCATTTATGCTTGTGGTTCTTTGTTTGTGTAGCTCTGGTTTTGAATGAGGCAGGGCTTCGCTTGGCTGTTCTGCGAGAATTCGTACTGTAATATCAGATTGTTTTAGGATTCAATTTTTGCAAAAATCGCTAGATGTGTCTGTGAATGTTTGATCTATATTAGCAGCTTGTTTTTGTGTTTGTTTTTCTAGGTTTGGTGCATCCTGGATGGATGTAGACGGTTCGGTTATAGTAGTAATTTTGTCCGAATTTTTTAGTTGGAGTATCTGTTCCATTGTTGGTTGCATGGGATCTGCAGGAGGCTTCCCTCTGAACCTTGTGTTTGGCCGTGTATCTTGTCTTTTTTTGGCTAGGGAGGATGGGAGGTTTGTTGTTGGCTCCGGTGTTTTTGCGAGCGTTAGATTACAATTAGTTCCGGTTTGCATCCTGACGTTGGTAGATTTTCTCACTTTGTGCTCTTTTAGTTATTCCCAGTCAAGGTGTCTTTATACAGGATCAAAGGGGCAGGGTCCCCCGCAGTCTCCTGTGTTCTTAGTTAAGTGGTCCTGCTCAATTGCCTCCCTGACAACCTGGGTATCACTGATCAGGCCCTGTCATGGCTGAACTCCTTTCTCACTGACTGACCCTCCCAGGTCCAACTGTGGTCCTTCCTCTCTTCAATCTCTCTCTCCACTTGTGGTTTTGCCCAGTAGTCTAACCTCTCTACCTGGCTGTTCAACCAATGCCTGGCACCTTTTTCCCACTGCATCGCTTCCTTCTGCTCCAACTTTCAGTGTTATGCAAATGTCACACAGCTTTCTGTCAGGCACCCCTCAGCCACCTCTTCTCCTTATCTCATTCCAGAATGTCTGACCACAATTCAGGAATGGTGTTCCGCCAATGATCTTACTCTTAATGCCAGTAAGACTGAGATCCTCCTCATCAGAACACCAGCTCCCTCCTTTCTTCTCTCTCTCTGGCCGCCCACTGTGGGCCCTCTTCTTGCTCCTACCTGTGAGGCTAAGAACCATGGGGTCATCTTCAACTCCACCCTCTCGTTCTCTCCAACATCTCTGAGGTCTCTAAGAAGAAGTCAAACTATCAACTGCACACCCTCAGAGGTATTCTTACTTTCCTCACTTTCCCCCAGAAGCTCACTGTCTCCAGAGCTCTGATCTTTGCTAGGCTGGAATATTGCAACAGCCTCTTTCTAAATCTTCTTGCCTCTAATCTCTGACATCTTGATCTTATCCAGAACAGGACTGCAAGATTTGTCCTTGGCCTCAATCCCAGGGATCATATCCACAACTGGGGCTCAGGACAGTTCTGCAGGAACTGCCAGGAACCAACGTCTTCTGCTGCATCTTATTCTTCATATTAAGGTACTATGCCAAACCGATTGAGAGAACTGCAAAGGTACCTGATAGAGAGGCCCCGAATTCCACCGCCCGCATCCCTCGCTACCTCCCCCTTCCTGGTGCTTCTCATTCCCACCCCCGTCCCTCCTCTGCTCCCTGATTGGCCCCCGGTCCCTATCTGCGAACGTAGTACACGGCCAACAACATCCATGTCTCCTTTGTGCTGCGGCTGTAATTGGGTGAGTTTGCCCCCATTTGTAGCTGTCCTTATTTAGTTTAAGTGCATCTGCACCAAAAAGCCCAATCTTCCTTCCCCAGTCCCCGAATGCCACCTCCCGCTTCCTGGTGCTTCCCAATCCCGCCCCCGACCCTCCTCTGCGCCCTGATTGGTCCTGACAGAAGATCAAGCATTCATTGACAGTCCTTCCTGGGCAGCCCGCTGCCCGGCAGCCCCTCGGCTAAGGACCCAAGGCAAAGGGCGGCTCGTACAGTGATGGCTCCAGGTCGTATCTGCAGGTATCCGCAGGAGAAGCAAGAAGCCACTAACAAGTAAGTGTGGCAAGGGTGGGGACAGTAGCAATAACTTCTCGCCATACTACCCTACCACTCAACCTTCAACATTTTGGGTGTATGCCCAATAGCCCCTCTGTGCAAAGTTGAATGTAGAACTGTGCCCAATAGCCTATCTGTGGAAAGTTAAATCTAGAAGTGTGCCCAATAGCCGCTCATTGAAAGTTGAATTTAGAAGTGTGCCCAATAGCCCCTCTGTGCAAAGTTGAATTTAGAAGTGTGCCCAATAGCCTCTCTGTGGAAAGTTGAATTTAGAAGTGTGCCCAATAGCCGCTCATTGAAAGTTGAATTTAGAAGTGATCCCAATAGCCTCTCTGTGGAAAGTTGAATCTAGAAGTCTGCTCAATAGCCCCTCTGTGCAAAGTTGAATTTAGAAGTGTGCCCAATAGCCACTCATTGAAAGTTGTATTTTAGAAGTGTGCCCAATAGCATCTCTGTGGAAAGTTGAATTTAGAAGTGTGCACAATAACCGCTCATTGCAAGTCGAATTTAGAAGTGTGCCCAATAGCCGCTCATTTCAAGTTGAATTTAGAAGTGTGCCCAATAGCCGCTCATTTCAAGTTGAATTTAGAAGTGTTACCAATAGCTGCTCATTGAAAGTTGAATTTAGAAGTGTGCCCAATAGCCTCTCTGTGGAAAGTTGAATCTAGAAGTGTGCCCAATAGCCTCTCTGTGGAAAGTTGAATCTAGAAGTGTGCCCAATAGCCCATCTGTGGAAAGTTGAATCTAGAAGTGTTCCCAATAGCCGCACATTGAAAGTTGAATCTAGAAGTGTGCCCAATAGCCTCTCTGTGGAAAGTTGAATCTAGAAGTGTGCCCAATAGCCTCTCTGTGGAAAGTTGAATCTAGAAGTGTGCCCAATACCCACTCATTGAAAGTTGAAATTAGAAGTGTGCCCAATAGCCACTCATTGAAAGTTGTATTTTAGAAGTGTGCCCAATAGCCTCTCTGTGGAAAGTTGAATTTAGAAGTGTGCCCAATATCCGCTCATTGCAAGTTGAATCTAGAAGTGTGCCCAATACCCGCTCATTGAAAGTTGAATTTGGAAGTGTGCCCAATGGCCGCTCATTGAAAGTTGAATTTAGAAGTGTGCCCAATAGCCCTTCGGTGAATTTAGAAGTGTGCTCTGTAACACCACTGTGCAAAGTTGAATTTAGAAGTGTGCCCAATAGCCCCTCTGTGAATTTAGAAGTGTGCCCTGTAACACCTCTGTGCAAAGTTGAATTTAGAAGTGTGCCCAATAGGCCCTCTGTGAATTTAGAAGTGTGCCCTGTAACACCTCTGCAAAGTTGAATTTAGAAGTGTGCCCAATAGCCCCTGTGTGGAAAGTTGAACCTAGAAGTGTGCCCAATAGCCCCTCTGTGGAAAGTTGAATCTAGAAGTGTTCCCAGTAGCCGCTCATTGAAAGTTGAAGTTAGAAGTGTGCCCAATAGCCCCTCTGTGGAAATTTGAATCTAGAAGTGTGCCCAATAGCCGCTCATTGCAAGTCGAATTTAGAAGTGTGCCCAATAGCCGCTCATTGAAAGTTGAAGTTAGAAGTGTGCCCAATAGCCCCTCTGTGGAAAGTTGAACCTAGAAGTGTGCCCAATAGCCCCTCTGTGGAAAGTTGAACCTAGAAGTGTGCCCAATAGCCACTCTGTGGAAAGTTGAATCTAGAAGTGTGCCCAATAGCCGCTCTGTGGAAAGTTGAATCTAGAAGTGTGCCCAATAGCAGCTCATTGAAAGTTGAATTTAAAGTGTGCCCAATAGCCCCTCTGTGGAAAGGTGAATCTAGAAGTGTGCCCAATAGCCGCTCATTGAAAGTTGAATTTAGAAGTGTGCCCAATAGCACCAATGTGGAAAGTTGAATCTAGAAGTGTTCCTAATAGCCTCTCTGTGGAGAGTTGAATTTAGAAGTGTGCCCAATAGCCTCTCTGTGGAAAGTTGAATTTAGAAGTGTTCCCAATAGCCCCTCTGTGAATTTAGAAGTGTGCCCTGTAACACCACTGTGCAAAGTTGAATTTAGAAGTGTGCCCAATAGCCTCGCTGTGGAAAGTTAATTCTAGAAGTGTGCCCAATAGCCCCTCTGTGAATTTAGAAGTGTGCCCTGTAACACCTATGTGCAAAGTTGAATTTAGAAGTGTGCCCAATAGCCACTCATTGAAAGTTGTATTTTAGAAGTGTGCCCAATAGCCTCTCTGTGGAAAGTTGAATCTAGAAGTGTGCCCAATAGCCTCTCTGTGGAAAGTTAAATCTAAAAGTGTGCCCAATACCCGCTCATTGAAAGTTGAATTTAGAAGTGTGCCCAATAGCCGCTCATTGAAAGTTGAATTTAGAAGTGTGCCCAATAGCCCTCTGTGAATTTAGAAGTGTGCCCTGTAACACCACTGTGCAAAGTTGAATTTAGAAGTGTGCCCAATAGCCTCTCTGTGGAAAGTTGAATTTAGAAGTGTGCCCAATAACCGCTCATTGCAAGTTGAATCTAGAAGTGTGCCCAATACCCGCTCATTGAAAGTTGAATTTGGAAGTGTGCCCAATGGCCGCTCATTGAAAGTTGAATTTAGAAGTGTGCCCAGTAGCCCTTCTGTGAATTTAGAAGTGTGCTCTGTAACACCACTGTGCAAAGTTGAATTTAGAAGTGTGCCCAATAGCCCCTCTGTGAATTTAGAAGTGTGCCCTGTAACACCTCTGTGCAAAGTTGAATTTAGAAGTGTGCCCAATAGGCCCTCTGTGAATTTAGAAGTGTGCCCTGTAACACCTCTGCAACGTTGAATTTAGAAGTGTGCCCAATGGCCCCTGTGTGGAAAGTTGAACCTAGAAGTGTGCCCAATAGCCCCTCTGTGGAAAGTTGAATCTAGAAGTGTTCCCAATAGCCGCTCATTGAAAGTTGAAGTTAGAAGTGTGCCCAATAGCCCCTCTGTGGAAATTTGAATCTAGAAGTGTGCCCAATAGCCGCTCATTCAAAGTTGAATTTAGAAGTGTGCCCAATAACCGCTCATTGCAAGTCGAATTTAGAAGTGTGCCCAATAGCCGCTCATTGAAAGTTGAAGTTAGAAGTGTGCCCAATAGCCCCTCTGTGGAAAGTTGAACCTAGAAGTGTGCCCAATAGCCCCTCTGTGGAAAGTTGAACCTAGAAGTGTGCCCAATAGCCGCTCTCTGGAAAGTTGAATCTAGAAGTGTGCCCAATAGCCGCTCTGTGGAAAGTTGAATCTAGAAGTGTACCCAATAGCAGCTCATTGAAAGTTGAATTTAGAAGTGTGCCCAATAGCCCCTCTGTGGAAAGTTGAATCTAGAAGTGTGCCCAATAGCCGCTCATTGAAAGTTGAATTTAGAAGTGTGCCCAATAGCACCAATGTGGAAAGTTGAATCTAGAAGTGTTCCCAATAGCCTCTCTGTGGAGAGTTGAATTTAGAAGTGTGCCCAATAGCCTCTCTGTGGAAAGTTAAATTTAGAAGTGTGCCCAATAGCCCCTCTGTGAATTTAGAAGTGTGCCCTGTAACACCACTGTGCAAAGTTGAATTTAGAAGTGTGCCCAAGAGCCTCACTGTGGAAAGTTAATTATAGAAGTGTGCCCAATAGCCCCTCTGTGAATTTAGAAGTGTGCCCTGTAACACCTATGTGCAAAGTTGAATTTAGAAGTGTGCCCAATAGCCCCTCTGTGGAAAGTTGAATCTAGAAGTGTGCCCAATAGCACTCATTGAAAGTTGAATTTAGAAGTGTGCCCAATAGCACCAATGTGGAAAGTTGAATCTAGAAGTGTTCCTAATAGCCTCTCTGTGGAGAGTTGAATTTAGAAGTGTGCCCAATAGCCTCTCTGTGGAAAGTTGAATTTAGAAGTGTGCCCAATAGCCCCTCTGTGAATTTAGAAGTGTGCCCTTTAACACCACTGTGCAAAGTTGAATTTAGAAGTGTGCCCAATAGCCTTGCTGTGGAAAGTTAATTCTAGAAGTGTGCCCAATAGCCCCTCTGTGAATTTAGAAGTGTGCCCTGTAACACCTATGTGCAAAGTTGAATTTAGAAGTGTGCCCAATAGCCACTCATTGAAAGTTGTATTTTAGAAGTGTGCCCAATAGCCTCTCTGTGGAAAGTTGAATCTAGAAGTGTGCCCAATAGCCTCTCTGTGGAAAGTTAAATCTAAAAGTGTGCCCAATACCCGCTCATTGAAAGTTGAATTTAGAAGTGTGCCCAATAGCCGCTCATTGAAAGTTGAATTTAGAAGTGTGCCCAATAGCCCTCTGTGAATTTAGAAGTGTGCCCTGTAACACCACTGTGCAAAGTTGAATTTAGAAGTGTGCCCAATAGCCTCTCTGTGGAAAGTTGAATTTAGAAGTGTGCCCAATAACCGCTCATTGCAAGTTGAATCTAGAAGTGTGCCCAATACCCGCTCATTGAAAGTTGAATTTGGAAGTGTGCCCAAAGGCCGCTCATTGAAAGTTGAATTTAGAAGTGTGCCCAGTAGCCCTTCTGTGAATTTAGAATTGTGCTCTGTAACACCACTGTGCAAAGTTGAATTTAGAAGTGTGCCCAATAGCCCCTCTGTGAATTTAGAAGTGTGCCCTGTAACACCTCTGTGCAAAGTTGAATTTAGAAGTGTGCCCAATAGGCCCTCTGTGAATTTAGAAGTGTGCCCTGTAACACCTCTGCAAAGTTGAATTTAGAAGTGTGCCCAATAGCCCCTGTGTGGAAAGTTGAACCTAGAAGTGTGCCCAATAGCCCCTCTGTGGAAAGTTGAATCTAGAAGTGTTCCCAATAGCCGCTCATTGAAAGTTGAAGTTAGAAGTGTGCCCAATAGCCCCTCTGTGGAAATTTGAATCTAGAAGTGTGCCCAATAGCCGCTCATTGAAAGTTGAATTTAGAAGTGTGCCCAATAACCGCTCATTGCAAGTCGAATTTAGAAGTGTGCCCAATAGCCGCTCATTGAAAGTTGAAGTTAGAAGTGTGCCCAATAGCCCCTCTGTGGAAAGTTGAACCTAGAAGTGTGCCCAATAGCCCCTCTGTGGAAAGTTGAACCTAGAAGTGTGCCCAATAGCCGCTCTCTGGAAAGTTGAATCTAGAAGTGTGCCCAATAGCCGCTCTGTGGAAAGTTGAATCTAGAAGTGTGCCCAATAGCAGCCCATTGAAAGTTGAATTTAGAAGTGTGCCCAATAGCCCCTCTGTGGAAAGTTGAATCTAGAAGTGTGCCCAATAGCCGCTCATTGAAAGTTGAATTTAGAAGTGTGCCCAATAGCACCAATGTGGAAAGTTGAATCTAGAAGTGTTCCCAATAGCCTCTCTGTGGAGAGTTGAATTTAGAAGTGTGCCCAATAGCCTCTCTGTGGAAAGTTGAATTTAGAAGTGTGCCCAATAGCCCCTCTGTGAATTTAGAAGTGTGCCCTGTAACACCACTGTGCAAAGTTGAATTTAGGAGTGTGCCCAAGAGCCTCGCTGTGGAAAGTTAATTCTAGAAGTGTGCCCAATAGCCCCTCTGTGAATTTAGAAGTGTGCCCTGTAACACCTATGTGCAAAGTTGAATTTAGAAGTGTGCCCAATAGCCCCTCTGTGGAAAGTTGAATCTAGAAGTGTGCCCAATAGCCGCTGATTGAAAGTTGAATTTAGAAGTGTGCCCAATAGCACCAATGTGGAAAGTTGAATCTAGAAGTGTTCCCAATAGCCTCTCTGTGGAGAGTTGAATTTAGAAGTGTGCCCAATAGCCTCTCTGTGGAAAGTTGAATTTAGAAGTGTGCCCAATAGCCTCGCTGTGAAAAGTTAATTCTAGAAGTGTGCCCAATAGCCCCTCTGTGAATTTAGAAGTGTGCCCTGTAACACCTATGTGCAAAGTTGATTTTAGAAGTGTGCCCAATAGCCTCTCTGTGGAAAGTTGAATCTAGAAGTGTGCCCAATAGCCTCTCTGTGGAAAGTTAAATCTAAAAATGTGCCCAATACCCGCTCATTGAAAGTTGAATTTAGAAGTGTGCCCAATAGCCGCTCATTGAAAGTTGAATTTAGAAGTGTGCCCAATAGCCCTCTGTGAATTTAGAAGTGTGCCCTGTAACACCACTGTGCAAAGTTGAATTTAGAAGTGTGCCCAATAGCCCCTCTGTGAATTTAGAAGTGTGCCCTGTAACACCTCTGTTCAAAGCTGAATTTAGAAGTGTGCCCAATAGCCCATCTGTGAATTTAGAAGTTTGCCCTGTAACATCTCTGCAAAGTTGAATTTAGATGTGTGCCCAATAGCCCCTCTGTGAATTTAGAAGTGTGCCCTTTAACACCAATTTAGAAGTGTGCCCAATAGCCCCTCTATGAAATTAGAAGTGTACCCAATAGCATCTCTGTGAAAGTCGAATCTAGAAGTGCGCCCAACAGCCTCTCTGTGAAAACCGAACTTAGAAGCGTACCCAATAGCCGCTCATGGAAAGTTGCATCTAGAAGTGTGCCCAATATCCCCTCTGTGAAAAGTTGAATCCAGAAGTGCATTTAGAAGTCGAATTCAGAAATGTACCCAATAGCATCTCTGTGAAAGCTAAAACTAGATGTGTGCCCAATAGCCTCTCTGTGAAAGTTGAAGTTAAAAGTGTACCCAATAGATTCCCTGTGAAAGCTGAATTTAGAAGTGCATTAGAAGTTGAATTTAGAAGTATGCCCAATAGCTTCTAGGTGAAAGTTGGACTTAGAAGTGCATTTAGAAGTTGAATTTAGAATTGCGCCCAATGGCCTCTATGTGAAAGTTGAAGTTAAAAGGGTACCCAATAGACTCCCTGTGAAAGCTGAATTTAGAAGTGCATTAGAAGTTGAATTTAGAAGTGTGCCCAATAGCTTCTAGGTGAAAGTTGGTCTTAGAAGTGCATTTAGAAGTTGAATTTAGAAGTGAATTGAGAAGTGTCCCAACAGCCTCTCTGTGAAAGTTGTATTTAGAAGTGTACCCAATAGCCGCACATAGAAAGTTGTATTTAGAAGTGTGCCCAATATCCCCTCTGTGAAAAGTTGAATCTAGAAGTGCATTTAGAAGTTGAATTTAGAAGTGTGCCAAATAGCATCTATGTGAAAGTCGAACCTAGAAGTGTGCCCAATAGCCTCTCTGTGAAAGTTGAATTTAGAAGTGTGATCAATAGACTCTATGTAAAAGTTGAATTAGAAGTGCATTCAGAAGTTGAATTTAGAAGTGTGCCCAATATCCTAAAAGTCTAATACCTATGCAATTAGAAGTTGAATTTAAAAGTGTGCCCAATATCCTAATAGTCTAATACTGTGCCTGGTTGAACCGACTATGCTCCCTAATAACCTCTCTGTACAAAGTTGTTTTTAGAATCATGCCTAATACCCTCCCTGTATAAAGTCGAATTGAGAGAAGTGTGCCTAATAGTCTAATATCCCCTCTACACAAAAATTGAATCTAGAGATAGACATAATATCATCTCTATACAAAATTGAATCTAGAGGTAGACCTAATATCATCTCTGTGTACAGTTGAATTTAGAAGTGTGCCTAATAATCTGTCATCTCTGTGCAAATTGAACTTGGAAGTGTACCTAAAAGCGGTCCCCCACTGAATTTAGAACTACAATTAGAAAGTCCTCCTAAACTCCACCTAAAAGCTCGTACCACGCATGAGTACACCCACTCCACTAGAGTTTGTCAGACACGATCTCCCTGCACCGCCCCCACTCCACGATCTCCCTTCCCTCCCGTCTCCCCCTGCCCAAATCATCCCACCCTCCTCCGCATTCCCTACCATTCCCCTCTCCAAACACCAACCCAGAAGGGCACGATGGCGAGCCAACCACCCTAAGACCACTGCTCCCCTGAACCCCACCACTGACCAGTCTATGTTAACCATGCCCACTCCCCTCACTATCATACCAGGCACACCCTGCCCTGCAATCATCCACCCGCCGCCTTGCCCACAAACCCCCGCCACCACCCCCCCGAACGCACTCTTTCCCCTCCCTCAAAACTGCACGCCTAGCCCTAGCAAGAACCAAAACCGCATCCCTCTCCCCCTCTTACCCCTACCCTCTCTCACACTTCAATCGCAACAAAGAAACTAAAGAGGAAACGCACCTGGTCCCCCTCAATCTCTCAGCACTCTTCGCCTCCCCTGTCTCTATCCACCACCTCATTCCTGCAATCACCTCCTTCCCCCATGGCTTCACCCTTCCCGAAACACCTCTCCCTCGATTTCTCATCAACTGCAACTGAAACTCCTAACCGCCCACACCCCACCTTCAAATCCCTCGAACCAAACCCGATCATTCTAACACACGCAGCCACCCAATCACGCCCGAAGCCTGCCAATTTTTCTGCTCGCCCACTATTCCCATCGACCATCACCCACCCTACCCCTCTCCCTCCCCAGTCTCCGCTCTCTCTGCCACCATCCCCTTCTTCTCCAGCTCCGAGACCAACCTCACCTGCCGAGGTGAACTGCATCCTATTCAATGGCAGATCTGTAGCAAAAAACAGACACTGCATCTTTGACCTCCTCGCCTCTGACAAACCAGACCTGGCTTTCATCACCGAAACTTGGTTCTCTGACGACTTCGCCCCAATCGCTAATGAAGCCTTCTCCCCTGACTCCTCCCTCATCCCACTGAACCGTCCCTCCAGAGGAGGTGGTATAGCATTCGCCTTCAAGCCTCTCTTCCACACCTAAATCAGCAACAATCAACCATCCGTTCCTACCTGTGAATCTCTCCATGTTAAACTATCCCTCTCCCTGTCGCTCTCACACAGCTTCCTAATAATCTACAGGCCCCCTGGCTACGATAGACAATTCACAAACAACCTCTGCGAC
The DNA here is from genome assembly GCF_040938575.1 of Ambystoma mexicanum. NCBI lineage: Eukaryota > Metazoa > Chordata > Amphibia > Caudata > Ambystomatidae > Ambystoma > Ambystoma mexicanum. The sequence continues at coordinate 405,926,416 of NC_090931.1, read as the reverse complement.
TCTATTTCCACCCTTCAACTAAACCATCCCAACCTCACCCTGCTTGGAGACTTCAAACTATGCCTCGACACCCCCACCAACCCTATAAGACACTCTCTAGTTGACGGTTTAGACACAATTAACCTCCAACCCACATAAACGGCCCAACTCACTATAAAGGACACACTCTTGATGCCATCTTTAGCTCCAACACCCTGATTCATGTAAAGCCCTCCACCCCTATCATCTGGTCCGATCACTTCATTCTCTCGTTCACCATTCGCTCACCCGACCCCCTTCCCGTGCTTGAATGTGAACCTCTGAATCTACGCAAATGCTGGAAAAAATGAATAATCGTCCCGGACCTAGCCGACGCACTCCTCCAGTCTCCACCACCTACCTGCCAACTCAACAAACAACTAACCCCTGATGCCTTTGACTCATGGCTCAACGCATCTCTAATGCGGCTCACACCCCCTTGCAAACCATCAACCCGCCGTGGCCTCTTCCCCAGATGGTTCACTCCCGAGTTGAAGATCACTAAACAATTATATAAATACCTAGAACGCAAATGGCAGAAAGACAAAACCCAGGAGAGCAGGGCCACCTTGGCCCGACACCTTTATCAGTACAAGGCTGAAATCCGGAAAGCCAAAAAAGCCCACTACAACTCCCGAATCGTAAACTGCAAAAATCCAAGCAAAGAACTCCACAAAATCATCTACAAATTCACCAACCCGGCTTGCATCACGACCGTCCCAACCATCTCAAAATCACTTTTACACCACAGCTCTCGAAAGAACAAATACTCTAACCACCAAACTGGCTCTCTTACATCCACAAGGCAATTCTTCCCCCATACCGGCCAGCCCACCAGCTGCGATCACTACGCAACACACGCTTGAATCCTTTTGTCCAATATCACCAAAGCAATTACTCAAACTTCTATCTGCCCGCAAACCATCTAGCTCCCCGCTGGACCCTTGCCCAGCCACAACCCTCAAAGAAATGTTTGCTTCCACCTGTGCAGGAGAACACACAAGATCCATCATAAATGCCTCCCTTTCCTCTGGCATCTTTACTGACGCATTCAAAACGGTTCATGTCAAACCTCTAATTATAAAACCTTTGCTTGACCCTCTTGAGCCCAAAAACTACTGCCCCATCTCAAACACCAGGTTCCTTGCCAAACTCATTGACCGAACCGCCTACTCCCAACTAAATACCTTTGTCGAAGCCAACAATTTCCTAGACCCCGCCCAATCAGGTGTCAGAGCCCGTCATGGAACCGAAACCACCCTAACCTCAATCTGGGATGACCTCAAAACGATGGCAGATTCCGCGGGATGCGCCACACTGATCCTTCTTTACCTCCGCCTTCGACACAATCAATCACACAATCCTCCTTGACCGCCTCCACTCCCTAGGTATTCGTGGAACCGCTCTTAAATGGATAGCTTAATTCCTCAAAGATAGGTACCAAATAAAGATACTCTCCACCTATACCTCCCAAGCCCGACCAGTCTACACGGGAGTCCCACAAGGAACATGCCTATCCGCCCGCCTGTTCAATCTCTACTTGATCACCCTCCCACCAATAATTTGTTCACACAACATCCTGTGTTACAACTACGCCAATGACACTCAACTAATTCTAAAACTCCTGAACTCAAAACCCAACTCCCGGCCTGACCTGGCCTCCTGCCTCCTTGACAACTCTGGATGACCCAAAGCCACCTCTTAAACCCCTCCAAAACGGAAATGTATGTGGCAACTCCGAACTTCTTCCGCACCCACTACCATGGCCATCTGCCATGGGCAACTCACCGACACCTTCCAACTCAGTGAAAAATCTTGGATGCACACTTGACTCTGACCTAACACTTCCGCGCCAAGTCAACAACGTCTCAAAGACCTGCCACTACCACCTTAAAACTTTTAGGTGCATTTTTCCATATCTCTCCTTTCCCAACAGACTCTCTGTGTTCCAATCAATCGTTATATCGAGACTGGACTACGCAAACCCCCTATCCTCGGAGTCCATGCGTACCAGCTGAATAAACCCCAAAGGGAACAACCGTGGCAGCCAAATTGCTACTTGCACTCGGCCCAAGAGACCACATGGCTTCCAGTTGCCCGAAGAGTGACTTTCAAAACCTTATGCATCTCCCATTGAGCACTGCATAAAACCGGACCTCAAGATCTTCAAGACAAGCTAAAACCCTATCACCCCCCCACGCACCCTAAGATCAAGCTCAGCCGGCCTCCTAGTCATACCAAAGACAAATTCAGTCAGGTTAGGTGGATCATCATTCTCAGCCTTGGCCCCCACGCTATGGAACTGACTCCCACCCCACATCCGCCTAACTGAGGATTTAACGTATTTCCGCAAACTGCTGAAAACCTGGCTCTTCCCCTAAAAACAACCCGTACCAAACTAACCCAAACAGACTAAGAGCATCTCAATGACACCAATCCAATGAACTACCCGATGCGAGAAATTAACAACTAACAACCCCTAATATTAATTAGAAAGACAAACAGAATCAAACGAATAAAGTAGAACAAAGCAGTGAAATGGTTAATAAGAGTAAATCATACGAATACGGTAAAGAGATTTAAACTCCGGAAATGGACATAATGCATGAAGAGTGAACAAAGTGAATGGCATGGATGAAATAGTTAGAATGGATGAAGCAGGTGGAACAGATGAATGCGCTGAGTGGAAGAATGCATGAGTGGAAGAACAGATGACTAGATAGTCCGAATGAGTCTGGAAATCGAATGTGTATGTAGAACGGATGAGTGTATAGAGTGGATGAACATGTTGAGCGGATGAGTGTGTAGAGCGGCTGGGTGTGTAGAGCGGACGAACGTGTAGCGTGGATGAATGCGTAAATACAGCAAAGCGAGTAGAACGCAGGAGTGCGTAAAACAGATGAATGTGCAGAACGGATGAGCGTAAACCGGATGAGTGAGTAGAACAGATGAGTATGTAGAACGGATGAGTATGTAGAGCGCTTGAGTGTGGATAGCGCATGAGTACGGAAGTGCAGAGAGTGTGTAGATCGCTGGAGCAGATGAATGTACAGACCTGGCGAATGTATAGAGCAGATGAGTGTATAGAGTGGATGAGCGTATGGAGCGGATGAGCTTATAGAGTGGGTGAGTGTATAGAGCAGATGAGGGTATAGAGCGGATGAGTGTATAGAGCGGATGAGTGTATAGAGCGGATGAGGGTACAGAGCGGATGAGGGTACAGAGAGGATGAGTGTACAGAGCAGATGAAGGTATAGAACAGATGAGTGTAGAGATGAATATATGGAACAGGATATTGCTGTTGAATGCGTGAAAAGCACAAGTGCATAAAGCGGATGAGTGTGGGGAGCGGATGAGTGCGGGGAGCGGATGAGTGCAGGGAGCGGATGAGTGCGGGGAACTGTTGAGTTTAGGGAGCGGGTGAGTGCAGGGAATAGGCGATTGCCTAGGGTGGGTGATTGCGTAAAGCAGATGAAGGTGTAGTGCATGCGAGGGGATAAAGCGGACAAACGCCTAGAGCGGATGAGTTACACAGACCAGGTGAGTGCATAGAACGGATAAGCATGTAGAACGGATGAATGCGGAATGCATGCAGAGTGCGGGGAACGGATGGACGAGCAGAGCGTGATGGATGTGCTGAGCGGAAGAATGTGTAGAGTGGAGGACTACATAGAACAGACTAGTGGGTAGGGCTGGCAAATATATAGAACAGACGAGTGCATATGAGCGAATGAGTGCTTATGGAAAAAGGGGTACGTAGAGGGGATGAGTGCGTAGAGGGTAGGAGTGTGTAGAAGGGATGAGTGCGTAGAGGGGATGAGTGCATAGAGGGGATGAGCGCATAGAAGGGATGAGTGCGTAGAGGGGGTGAGTGCGTGGAGGGGGTGAGTGCGTGGAGGGGCTGAGTGCGTGGAGGGGGTGAGTGCATAGAGGGGTGAATGCATAGAGGGGTGAGTGCAGTGAGTGCATAAAGGGGGTGAGTGCGTAAAACAGGTAAATGGGGTGAGTGCATAGAGCGGGTGAGTGCATAGGAGGGGTGAGTGCGTAAAACAGGTGAATGCATAGTACGTGTGAGGGCATAAAGCGGAGGAGTGCCTGGAACGAACGAGTGCCTGGAACAAACGGGTGCCTGGAATGAACGAGTGCCTGCAGCGAACGAGTGCCTAGAGTGAATGGACGTGTTACGTAGAGTCGATGAGTACGTAGAATGAACGAGCACAGATTGCATCCAGTCCTGACGAGTGCGTAGAATGGAAGAGTACATAGAGATACTGAATGCGTAGACCATGGGGCAGACAGGAGTGCTTGCGTGGGGCAGACAGGAGTGCTTGCATGGAGCAGACAGGAGCGCATGCGTGGAGCAGACAAGAGTGCATGCCTAGGGCAGACTGGAGTACGCAGGTCAGACTGGAGCATGCGGGACAGACTAGAGCGTGCGGGGCAGGCTGGAATGCATGAGTCGAACAGACTGAGTTGCACCGAGTGGATAGGAGTGCGTGGAACGGACTGGAGTGCATAGAATTGTGTGACGTATACAGTATGGTTTGGAATGCAGAGAACGTTTGAAAGAGCATATAACCCATCATATAATACCACCATGCTTACTCTCTCCTCTACATCACCACTCAACTAGAACACAGAGATACTATGACACCATTCGGTATAACTGTTCTCATACCAACATCCGCCGCACACTCCACATCACTCTAAGTAAACACTGCTGGTTACACACCCCCAGCCAGGCGTTCTCCTCAGGCCTAACACAGCCACATCCGGTCTGGATAAATCCTGCCAGAACGAACACATACTCCTAATCTCTCAACCACCACACCTACCGCTAAGAGGCAGCTATTACACGAATACCCACCAGCTGCACACATACTCGCTGCTCATACCCACCTTCTGACTCTCTCTACTCTCTCTACTGATCTGAACTTCGGTTCCCAAGGGTGTTCAACCTACCAGCGCCTTCACACCATGCCAATGGTATATAAGGCGGTATATAAATGCAAAATAACAATAACAATAACAATATCTCTCAGCTCTCAAATCTCTTCAGTGGCTCCCATTGGCGGCAAGGATCAAGTTCAAGAACCTCTGCATCGTCACAAAGGCATGCTGGGGTCTGTGACTGTACTACCTTCAACTCACTCTTCCTAAACATCTCCCCTCTCAAGTTCTCTGCTCATCCACTTCCAGCTATCTGAGGGTCAGTCGCTTTTCCAAGCAGAGAGTTGGTGGCAGATCTCTATCATTGGCTGGTGCCTCCCTCTGGAACAGTCTCCCTGCCTCGCTCAAACTTAAGCAGAACCATCTCCGGTTCCAGAGGAACCTCAAGACCGTCCTCTTCGCTTCCGCTTTCTCCCTTCCTCTCCCCTGCTGATTCCCTACTGCTCCACGCACTGGCCACCTGGCTACTCTCTGAACTTGGGCCCAAGCTCCTGCATGTCCAGTTGTACCTCACACTTCCTCCTGGCTCCACTAGCACTTGTGGTCTGTATCTGCAACCCTGCAGTCCCTTTTCTCTGCACTGAGCCACAAGCTCGCTTCACTTTTGAGTTACCTGCACTTCTCCCTTCACTCGCCCCACCTTCCCCCCCACTCCGCTCGGCAGTTCTCCCTTTCCTCTGCATATGAATAGTTTAATTGCACCCCTCCTTTCCGTACCATCAGGTGCACCCTACCTGGGATGAAAAATGATACGACTACCAATGCTTGCAGACAATGCTGCATTGTTATGAATTACTGCATCTGGCCTTTATAAACAGCTTGACTTGCTTACTGCCTTCTGTAAGAGCTATGCCTTTACTATGCACTACTCCAAATCGAAATCCAGGTTATTCAAACCCCTTATGAAAAAGCAACTAAGATTACATGTATTAATCGATGGATTCCCTCATTGAGCAAGGGAGCACTTACGACTGCCTGATTTTGATTTTCTGAAGTTATAAGCTGCATATTCCAGGAAATAAGCTGCCTATTCCAGGAAGAGATCCCACATAGGATTAAGGTTCATGGATGCTGGCTGTTGATCATAACAAATTTATGAATTCAACTTAACCCTGCGTAGATATAGCGGGGCTATTGACAGGTTTCCCAGAGAACATGACAATGACACAATAAGTAACAAAAAGAAGAACAGGGACTGCACTCATTTGTGAAAACAAGTCAAAATGAACTAATTTACTCAAGATTCTTAAAAGGCTTTGTAACCCAGGTGCAATGTGTCAAAGGGTCTTCCCACAAACTGTAGTAGAAATAGCAGTATTGTCCAGGCAAAAAAAACTGTCTAGAGCCCAACTGCACACTACCTAAAAGGAACCAGAAAGACTCAGCACATTACTCACATAGCTATAGACAATAGCAATTCACACATCTCACTATTGTATAGTAGGTGCGCAATTTGATGCTAGTTGGTTACACATGGTAAAGTAACTCAAAATGCATAAAATATGCATAGAATTTCTTTTGAAGTCCTCTTCAAGACCTAAATTGTATGTCCGCATTTAAATTACAACACAAAGCACACACCATAGTTATAAGCACTATTTGAGTCATATAAAATAGGCACGGCACTTCTAGCTGATGGTTAACTCACTAAGAGATTGAATGCCACCACTCAAATTGCGCCAGTTGAAAATTAGTTTTATTAATTTGTCATGACTCCCAGTTGGAAGTGTTTTACTGATACTATCACTACTACTAATTTAATAATAATAATAATAATAATAATAATAATAATAATAATAATAATAATTTGGCATTTATATAGTGCTACGAACCCTCGGGTATCTGAGCGCTGCTTACTATTACCCACAGTGTGTGGTGCTCACTGATAGTAATAATATTACTGATTACTATCTGACACGGACAAAAGGGGGACGGAACTGCTATGAATAGGCACAGGGATTATACCCAAATATTGAAGAAGAGAGATCTCATTACTTATCAACTAGAAATTCTATTGGCTGTGATTATTTCGTATTTGTCCGGCTTTGAAGAAACACAAAGGCTGAAACACGTGTCGCCAAAGGACACTATCAGTAAAACACTTCCGACTGGGAGTTATGACAAGTGAATAAAACTCTTTTTCAACAGGCGGAATTTGTGTGGTGGCATTCAATCTTTGTGTGCACTACTGAAGAGGGCAGTGGGAGTACTCTTTGCCCGCACACAATGCGACAGAAGACTTCAGCTATATCATTGGTTTTGTTTTAACCACTTCATCCCTGTCACGCTAGGAGCCTCTCAAACCAACCCACAATCAAGTTTGAACTACACACTACCCTCTGCGTTTCCGGACTATAATCCCTTCTTCAGGGGTAAATGTTACGTCTTGAATGGTGTATGGTGTTTCTGCTGAAGTGGTTGGAGCGTAGAATGGTGAAATGGTGGAATGGTGGAATGGTGGAATGGTGGAATGGTGGAATGGTGGAATGGTAGTGGAGATTCTGTGTGAGAGTTGAAGACTGCTTGCGAGAAGATAGCAACGTTGTCAGTGGGGCCAGATACTTCGTAACATGCTTTTCCTTTATTGTACAATAAAGACTACTAACCACTGTTGTTTCCATGTGGTTACGTCAGTAAACCGTCATAGTATTTCTGAAATAGTAAAACAAATAAAACGTTGTCAGTATTAATCATTCAGTGTGACTCAGAAACAAGGTTTGCGTTTACTCTCTAGGAAGTAAATGAATCCATTCGTAACTTGATTCAACTAGGCAAAAAGCCCCTCATGTTAAGAAACCAATCAGCGTTAACAAGTACAACTAGCCAACGCTAGTGATAACAACCTTGTGAGAATGTTGGACTGTGTGATGTGGTGGTGAGAATTGTCAGTCTTTGTCTGGAATAATTGTGCGTGAGAGTGTGTTCCTGCAAAGGCAGTGGGAAGCTATGTAGCCTGGGTGATGGGAACCATTGTACTCAGCTCCAGCTCATAATGATTGTATCCTATTTCCTACCTTGAGTGATGTAACATACTAAAGATGATTTGATGACAACTTACCCGCTGCCCCCAGTAATGTGCTTTATAACACCTGCCTCTGTTTCTGAAATGGTCCTCATGATGTTTCTGTGGGCGTGGGCAGCATGAAAGTGTCTTGCAGAATGTACCACTGTTCGTGTGCTTTCTGTAACCATGCATCTATTTGAGTTTTGATGTTTCCCCCTACTGAACGGACAATAGATTGGGTTTCTTTTTACCCAATTTGTCTGGCAATGTGCCTTAGAAAGCACCACGCTCTGCTTTTGTGCACAGGGCAATTTGGGGAGGGCATGTATACACCTACAATTTGAAAATTTGAAAATGTGTCAACTCAGACAGTCTTTTTATTTAGTTTTGGGGCTTATGTGACACCAATCTGCGGGGGCTGCCTGAGGACAGAATTGTCTTGGCTCTGATATTTGAGTATAGTCGGCGATGGGGTTGTGATATTGTTTTTGTTGTTACATTGAACTCATGGAATTTTTGCTAAGGCTGTTCCTATTTCTCTCTCAAAACAATCTATGCAGAGGGTACAGATAAGTGTACCATTGCATAGCCACCTTCTGGGGCCAACAAATGAGTATTACTCTCGGTTGCCAGGAAAAAATAAATGCATACAAAAGTGTTTTATATAAAGTGCTTTGGCGGATGTGCCTTATATACGTAATAAGTCATTTTAAGTGCCCAAGTGTTAGCATTTATAAATCAAGCATAGGCTCAAAATAATGTCATAGTCCTAAATTAGTATTTCTTTAAATAGTGTGTCTTGCTTCCTTGAGGATTGAGTGAATCTTATTTTATACTGGCATGTCTGAAGCTGAATGGGAAATGGTTGTCGTCATTTCCTGGCGATACCAAGGCTGCACATCAGCCATGGGAAACATACCATGCATAAAAGGAACTCTGGGGATTTTGGATCATTTGAGGCTGATCTGTGTACACAATGGAATCACTTACAGCGGGGCTGCAGGTATGGTACCTTATACAATGCATAAAAGGCATTGAATGCCATTACTGGTGACTTTGAGGTGACACTTTACATATAATAGCATCTATTAGACATGTGAGGCTCTCCCTTACTTATGGTGACAACACTGATTGTTTGAGGCATTAACCGAAATTGGGTGGCATTACTGGACATTAGAGGATAAACCTGTCATATGGTAGAAGCAACGGGATACATAAAGCTGTACCTAAACTATTTTGAGTGTACCTAGGTTGTAAGACTCTACCTTTAGCATACTGTATTATGGCAGCACCTGGGAATGTTGGGCACACGATTATTATACATGACGTGCAGCTATTCATGATATAGGATTGCATTAAATGGCCAAATGAGGCTGCAGTGGCATATGCATTGGCAGTGTCCCTTGCTTGTGTTTGAACTCCTTGGTCTGCCATTGTCATAGCATGGCCCACTCTATGACACACGGCTTATCAAGGTAGCACTATAGTTAAGATATTGGTAGCTAAAAAGTGTATTTTATGAAATCTACGCTTATACAATTTTATTTGTACAGGTGTAAGGTGATTGCATTGCGGTTAAATGTCATGTGATGAGTCAAAGGTCATATGACATCAGTTCCTGTGAAGTCACATCCGCCACCGCTGGTATTTTGGTGAATTGATGTCCCTGAGAGAGTGGTTGGGTTTTTGGTGAGAATGAGATGCTGTCCATTTTTTCTTGCAAGGACAAACTGTTGATGATAAAGGTTTGCCTGTTAATATACCAAGAACTAAAACGGCTTCTTTTCCATCACGTTTACAGATTGGCGCTGTAACGCAGACCTATAGCTCAATGGTGTGTGGCATCAGGCTGTGGATTTCCTCCTCCTGGAGACTCCTTGTTATAAACTAAAGGTGGGGGGTTGCGAGGTGGACACCAGGTTGCAGCGCATCCATGCGGGGCTGCACACCGGAGCCCAGAGGTTATTTTCTTACTGATTCTGGGTATGAATTGCAAATGGGGGACTTATTTAGGGGATAATTAGAGATGGGATGGAGATTCTGGTTTGGGTATGTTATATTTTGTGTTTGCCTGTTTTATTGCAGTGATTTTAGTACTAGTTTATTATATCTGCCCTTGAATGGATCTGGCAAAATATACGGATTGATATCGTAGGTGGTTGTATGAAATTTGTAGGCCTGGAATATGTATGCTATTTTCAAGTAGGGGTGAAACGAATAGTGAGGAATCTTCCCGCTCAGTGAGTCTGGTATTACTTTTCTGGCGCCACCAAACTTCCACCTGATTTCAGGTGGCTTTCCTTGTTAGCTTCATTTCACGCGACGAAAAATTTCACACTGGTCTTTTTTTTCAATTTGCACAAATTTCATGCAGCAGCTCGAGAAACTTTGGGCTATTCTTCGATTTGTGATCGGTTCGCGCAGCGACACGAGAAACTTTGTGTAGGTCTTTTACCGATTCCTTCTAGGTTTGTGACATGAAATGCTTTCTGTGTGTATTTTTTTTAATCCACACTAGTTTCATGCTGCGGCATGAGAACCGATGAGCCAGTCTTTATCAATCTGTGGTTGTTGTGTACAGCAGCAAACCAAACTTTGCACGTTTTTCCACAATTCAATCTAGTTTTGTGCACTGGCACGAGAAACTTTGCGCAGCATTTCGGTGGAATTAATGGTAGGTTTGCACAGTTGCATGAGAAACTTTGCATGTTTTTTTTAAACCATGCTCAGTTTTGCGCAGCATCACACTGAACTTTGCACATCTTTTGGAACAGAGTTAGGTTCACGCAGAAGCACAAGCAACTTTGCATAGTTTTTTTATTTGATTCATTGTAGGTTTGCACAGAGGCACAAGAAACATTGTACCGCTCTTTTTGATTTGTGCTTGGTTTGTGCAGTGGCACGACGAACTTCGCTCAGATTTTTGTTCAATTTGTACTAGGTTCGCACAGTGGCATGAGAAACTTTATTCCGCTCTTTTCGATTCATACTAGGTTCATGCATCAGCACAAGAAACTTTATGCCACTCTTTTTGATTCATGCTCGGTTTGCACAGTATCACAAGAGACATTGCACAGATTGCCATGTTATATATTTATTTATTTATTCTGCATTTGTTAGGCACTTATAGATTAAGTATATTTTGTTTCAATGCGCCCACGGGGCAACAGGGAGGGAACATTGGATAGAAAACAATGAATACACTGGCAGATAAAGACAAATCTACTAGGCCCCGTGAGCATTCAGAGCATGCAAGTGCAGAGAGAGAAGTGGGGAAGAGGGGCTAAGTGCTGGAGTGCCCTCGCTTGTGGTTGAGCAGCAGGTGTGAGTGCCCAGTGTGGGAAGTGCTAGGGAACTTTCAACTTTAGTAAATCAATGGGTAGGTTTAGGCCTACAGCAGCGAGGGGCCAGTAAGTGCCAGGGTAAGTGCTGTGTGTGGGAAGAGGCTGAAGGCGATTGGGTGTGGGAGGCCAGGGACCCAGAGGACAAAAAAGGGCCCTGATCACCAATCAAAGCAACTGTGAGATTATCAGAGTTGGGAGAAAGGGAAGGAGGAGGTTAAAAGGAAAGCATTGAGGAGCTTCTGGAATTTGGGGAGGTCTGGCTCAAGACAAAGAGGGAGGGGGGACTATTCCATAAGAGGGTGCCTGCTGAAGACAGAAATCGACCACCAGCCTTCTGTTTATCGAAACGCTTGACACACAGATAGTTGATACCAGAGGAACCTAAAGGACTTGGAGTATTTAGTAAGAGCAAGTTGTAGATAACGTGGTCCACAGCCACAGACAGTGTTATGGATGATGCAGAGGGATTTGAACTTGATCCTTGCAGCAACTGAGAGCCATTGTAACGTTTTGTAGGGCAGGACATATGGTCCCTGGGTTTGAGGCCGAGGATAAGTCTTGCTGCCCTATTCTGGATTAGCTGGAGGGGTCATAGAGAGGAAGAGGTTAGATTCAAGAGTAGGCTATTGCAATAGACTAGCCTAGAGAGACCCAGAGCTCTGGGAACATTGAGCTTTTGGGGGAAAGTGTAAATTCCTTTGAAAATGAAGAGTTGAAAGTTGCACTTCTTTTCAATGTCCTGAATATGAGGGAGGAATGAAAGAGAGGGGTTGAAGATGACTCCAAGGTTTCTGGCTTCAGATGAAGGAAGAGGAGTAGAGTCCATAGAGGATGGCCAGAGAGATGGGAAGAAAGAGGGTCCAGGGGTCCCAATAGGCAGGATCTCAGTCTTGTTGGCATTGAGGCAGAGATCGGAGGTGCACCATGACTGAATGGCAGATAGGCAGTCCAGGATGATAGAAGAAGCAAGAGAGTCAGCAGGAAGTTTGAAGAAGAGTTGTGTGTCATCGGGGAAGAGGAAACTGCTAAATGGTTGGCTAGTTCCCTGCAGATTTTAAATTGTGAATTTAAATTGTTTAGTATTTTGTCACGCAATGAGAAAATGTGCATGATCCGTGCTAGTTTCTTGCAGAGGCACGAGAACCTTCAGGTGGTTTTTTGATATGTGATCAGTCCAGGCAGTGACACAAGAAACTTTTTGCGGGTCTTTTACTGATCTGTGCTAGGTTTGTGACATGATAAACTTTGTGCAGGTATTTATTTTGAATTATATACCAGCTTTGTACAGCTGCATGAGAAACTTCAGGCAGTTGTTTATCCATCGGTGGCAGTTTCATGCAGCAGCACAAGAAACTTTGCATGCTTTTCCACAAACCACGCTAGTTTCATGCAGTTGTGATCATACATGTAAATCCGATGATGTGCCAAACCACGCCCCCTGCAGTCCCCAAGCAAAAGCAGTAATATAGAATAAGAACATTCTTGTAGAAAAGAGTTTTGGTCCATTTTTGTTTGTGCATCCGCCATGTTCTTTTGTAGACACTTAACACAATTAGAGTATAGTTACTTTTGCCACACTTTAGGGAGTTAGTTTTGCTTCACTGCTGGGAGGGTTAGGTTGCTGAATACACAGACGACACATGGAAGTCAATGGATGGTGGCATGCATAGCCAGGTAGGGTATATATGAGAACATAACATGTGTCAAGCAGCGAATAAGAGTGTTACCATTGTTCAGACAAGACTCTCATTCAAGATTGCACCACCTCTTAGTTTAAGATGGTTTAATGGAAGTTTCTATTTGTACATGGTGTTCAGATAGCACAAGGTAGCCATGGTTGAGAGGAAATAGGGGACGTGACTGTGTCAGCTGAAACTGCAAGAGTGTGCCTTTCCCAGGACTCAAAACCAGATATCTAACAATTATGCTTGATTCAGACGATGGAAAAGAAGAGCACACAGAGCTTTGATCGCCTTGTGCATACACTAATATTTCCAAAGACACGAAGACAAGATGTTTAGGCAGCGCTCCCAATCATAAACCAGTGCCATAACACTAATATTAGAGTGTGCTGGTAAAACTAATAAATAAGAGAAATTGGTTTTGTACACTGGGTCCTCGCCACATTTTTTTTATAAGACAGTCATTCATTCCATGGCCTAATTATAATATTGTTCACCTGCAAGTGGCAATGTGTATCGAGACAGGAGAGCAGGATGAGCTATTCAAAGTTAGGGAACAGTCTCAGATTATTGGTGTCTGGCATGAGAAAGGAGATGCAAGTGTTCTAGTTCTTTTTTCTGGGCTGTTGTGGAGGAATGCAACAACCAAGGTCACCACAGCAAGAGCCAACCAATGGAACAAGGACTTTGTAACGTTGTGAGCATAAATACGTGCCAATGAACAAGAATAAAGACGTGCCAACCAACAAGATGTTAACCTGAAGATGTTCAAGTAATGATGTCATAAGTAATGGGGTGGACCACAATGGGTTTGGAGGTAATAGAGTGACCAATGGTAGATCCCAATGTATAGGACTCTATAGGAGTTTTGATTGAAGTAACCAATGATTATGTTCGAATGTCATGATATCATGTTTTTATAATTATGTTAATTATGTTAACAGCGTGCGCTAATTGGCCGATAATGTCCCCAATAGGGAATGGGGAATACCCATTACCGCACAACTGCCCGTGATACCGCACAACTTGTGATGAGGCCCTGTGTCTTTTTGATTTATAAACCTAGGCCTGAAGTGGGGCAACTAAGAATGTGTTGATGTTATCTCTCAGCTGTTTGTTTTTTTGTCAATAATGCAAATAATTCCAGTTTCTTTGTGCACTCTGGTCTGTTGCTTTATATTGGATTATTGCATGGTTTTGGGAACACTTGTACATTTGGAGGTCCCATTGAGATCTCCAACACCCTTAAACGTTTGAAGGCTGCTCGCTGCACCCATTGCAGAGCGGCGTCTGCCCACCAGCTTCAGTGCACAACTTTTAGAAGGTTGGCAGGCGCTGAGTTATATGAAAAGCCTGCCCGATCCCACTGGTGGCTCGCTGCACCTGTTGGTGCATGCAGTTAAGGGAGGAGGCTCAGCATGGAGGAAAAATGCAGCAATATATATATATATATCCAAAAAAGTGTCTCTTGTCCATATTGTGGTGCACAGTGCCTGCTTTTGACCGGTGCTCTGTTGAATGGACATAACACCTTGAAAAAATTTCACAACTAGTGCTCACCAACACTCAGCTGTTTATTGAAACCGCATAGGTAGTGAGACATAAAATGACTGAGCACTCGATCCGACTTTTACTAGAACCATTCATTTATTGAATAAAATTACATTTCACATAAAAGTAAGTGTTAACCTGCATGGACTTATATGTGCAGCTCCAGAAGCTCTCTGCTTCTTACCACGCATTCCACCCCTCAACAGGGGCTTCATCAGGCGAACTGTTACAATCTACATTCCTTGAGCCCTCTACCATTTTTACACTTTCAGGAAACAGAATCATTCCAATCATGTGACTGCCTTTCTAAGTTCTTGTTTACTTTCTGACCAAATGTGCGGCCATCTTTGAACTGTAAATGCTCATATAGCTGTGTATGCCTCTTATATAGATTATCAGTTCTTTTCTTAACAAACAGGTATGTCAGAATTGCTTAACTGTTTCCTTACTCATATTTCCATATTTTGAGTATCATTATACCATTATGGCGAGAATCGGAGAGCTTCTGGAGCTACACATGTAAGTCCAAGCTAGTTAAGACTTACTTTTATGTGAAATGTAATTTTATTCAAAAATGAATGTTGCTAGTAAAAGTCAGATTGAGTGCTCAGTCATTTTATGTCTCACTACATATGCGGTTTAAATAAATGGCTGAGTGTTTGTGAGCAGCAGTTGTGAAATTACACGGCCCACGGTAGTGGCCGTGTAGTTATGGTTAAGTTGCTAATCCCATAAGAAGAGCACTTTTTGGCGGATTATAACTTGACTCCCCCTAGACGAATCCTCACCAAACTTTGCAAAAAAAGTATATTGCCCACTCTGATTTTTTTTGCAAAGTTTAGTGAAGTTTGGTGCAGGGGGGGCAAAGTTATAAGGGGGGTCCCAAAATGTATTTTTTTTCCTATAGAGTGAATGGGGAAAAAAATTTGCTCACGCCTACAGCTCAAACCTCTGGACGGATTTGCACCAAATTTGCGGCAGAAGTAGCGGTTTGGTCCTGAAAGCGTGCTTTTGAAAATTTGGTATAAATCCATCCAGTAGTTCTTTTTAAAACAACCAAAAAGTAGGTCTCAAACCATTAGTGATATCTATGTCTGCTCCGTGGACACATTTCCCTGTTCGCTCCGTGGACAGGGCACCGATTGGCTAATCGGCTTGCGTCATGTCCGCGGACATACAACGTGTTCACTGATTGGCTGGGTTGAAGCGTGAGGTGTGCCGTATTCTTTTGATTGGGTCCGCCATCTTGGATCCGCAGACATTTGCAGACAGCGCAGCGATGAACTGGGGAAAAATACAACTTTGGGGAGTGTGTTGGTGTGTAAGATTGCTTGGGGAGGGTTGGGGAGTAAGAGATGGGTCAAATGCTGTATTTGTTTAGGTGTCAGGCACCCTTGATGTGTTTGTCATGTCCCCAGTCACCGCGGCTGTCGGCTGACATAAAAAAACTGCTTCTGGCTATTTTACCGTACTATGATATTGGTTTTGGGTTGTTAGTACAGTGTTGATTGTAATTAATATCCTTTATAAGTAGCCCATATAGCACAGTTAAAATCTTTCATTCTATGGGTGTGTTATGCTGCACTGGTTGTGGCCAGGGCCTAGCATTTTGGGTGAATGGCCGAAGGCCGTAGGCAGTAGGCCATGCACCCAAGACTCTAGGCCCTGGGCACAACCACCGCAGCATAATGCACCCATAGAATCAAACATCCATCAAATATCCACAAATCTACAGATTGTGTACTGTTTGATTTGTATAGTTTGTATGTGAAGTTTTGGCTACGTGATACAATTAAGATTGTAGAGTTTGATAACAAGCACTGCAGTAAAACATATCCATGGAAGTAAACATTTTGGATTGTGGTTTATGGTTAGATGTTAGCTTCAATGGTTCTGTTATGGAGCAGTATTTTTGAGTTGAATTATTATATACTTACTGTTTGACTTTTTGTGATTGGATATATTTTTGTTCATGACTTGGGTAACTGCAGCAGATATTGTTTTTCAATTTCTGTGATAAAAGAAAAGATCATGTTAGTGTAGGTAGTTCATAATGAGGTATTGCATTGCATAACAGATATTTCTGCATTATTTCAACCCTCATATTTTGTAGTTTCCAAACCAGTGTACTGTGCAATTTGCTCAGTTTCTGTGTTTCTTAAATCATTGGGTCTGTGGAAAAAAAAATTCATGCCAATTTTTTGGGGCAGTTAGATACCTGTTGGTATATTCTAACTGGTTATAGTTTATTTATATTTTCAAGTTACTCATCTATCTGTTGGTTTGTTGCAGATTTATTTGGGGCAGTTAGATACCTGTTGGCGTATTCTAACTGTGTATTTCCTCTTCTATTTTAGTGGTATTGATTTATATGTTTAGTTGTTGCAGAATCTTGGGGCAGTTAGATACCTGTTGGCGTATTCTAACTGGTTATAGTTTTTTATTTATATTTTCAAGTTACTCATCTGTCTGTTGGGTTGTTGCAGATTTTTGGGGTAGTTAGATACTTGTTGGTGTATTCTAACTGTTTATTTCTTCTTATATTTTAGTTGTATTGATTTATCTGTTTGGTTTTGCAGAATCTTGAGGCAGTTAGATGCCTGTTGGCGTATTCTAACTGTTTATAGTTTTCTAATTGAAGTTTTATTAATGTTTAGGCACAGATTAGTTATTAAATTTTGGTTTTAAGAACATTAAATAAGCGTTTATAAGATTTGCTGGTAATCTCTGCTTTACAGTAATGGTACTATCATAACATTCAAACCATCCACAATTCTTTTTCATATATGCAGTGTAGTCACCTGCATTGGTTGTGGCTCCTGCATGGTAGATTATACCTATTGTTGTGAAGGTTTTCTTACCAAGTGATGTTTGACCATGTGTGAATCCAGTCAGCTTGCAGTTGTTTTTGGTACCATCTACACTGTAACGTAAAAAGCATTAGTATTACATATTTACTATGTGTTTGTATTTGTAAGGTGGAGCGATTATCTGAATTGCAGGTAGTACATAATCTGCCATGGTTTGCATTTTGTACAAGTTGCTGAAATGGAATAGATTCACAGTTAGGTATGGATACATACATGAAGCATTCATTAGGGATTCATTCATGTGCCACATGTTTGCAGAGAGTGCATGTATGTTTCCACATGAATGAAATCTGGAAGATTCCATTAATAGGTATGTTTTTGTTTTCCAGTACTTGTAGTAAGTACATTAGAAATTCTTGTGGATCTTCTTGTGAGTTTATAGTGAATTTCACCATTCCAGCACAGTAGTCCAGTTCTTGTATTATTCCATGAACACTGTATGTGTTGTCAGGACTGTTGGTTGCATTTCTATGAAAGACTAACATTTGCAAACACAATTGGTCTGTATTGTGTAAGTAAATGCTGTGAATATTTGGTGGCAATTGGAATACAATATTTATTGCTACATTTGTATAGCAATTTACACCAGTTATATTTGAAAATTTAATGGACCTAATAGTTCTGTGTCCAAGTCATTTCTTCGGAGTGTGTGTTGCTTCTTTGAAGAAGTACCTGTGTTACTTTGAGTAGTAGATTCTTCTTTGGTTGTAGTAATTGATGAAGTATTATATATTTTTTACTCTCTTAGACAACATGAGGTATCCGTTTGTTTTACAGGTATTAAATGATGAAGGGTAAGATTTAGAAGCTCAATTACCGGAAGCACAGGAAGAGCGAGAGAGAGCAAGGCAGCTGAGGGGGGCAGAATACAGTGATAGCTCCGGATGAGTGGAGGGACGGACAGATTATGTTTAAAATTGACAGCTTCGCTGTTCAGGACCAGCAAGCATGATTGCCAGAAAGAGCTGAACAATAAAAGGTGGGGAGGGAGGCTCCCTAAAGTGTGGTGGGGCCCCTTAACGGAATGAATTTTGATTTGGTGCATGGGGAAAATAAAAGGGAGTGGGAAGATGAGGACCAAATTGAGGACGAAGATTTTGACAAAACTGAGTTTGACGAACAGCAAGTGAGAGAACAAGTGGTAGAGGTTCCCCCATTGAATGCAAGGAGAGAGTCACTGTATAAGGACAGACTTCGGTGGCTGCCAGGTCACATTGATGTGTCAAAAGCAAAGAAAAAAGGGAACATCTCCTTGTGAAAGAAGAAGGAGACGCAGTCCATTTATTACAGAAGGGCCAGGGCTAGCACAGTTTGTTCCATGACCCCAGATAGATAAAGACAATTTTTAAAATATTTTTTTTATTTGTATTGTTTGGCTGATGACTCAACCTTTCAATTTATACATTACATATCAAAAGTTGTGTACATTTTAGTCAGTTACCTATACAGTTTTTTTTTTCTCCATTAAAACACATAATAAATACATAAAAACTAGACATTTACAATCACACATCTTGATAAACATAGATAAAACATAAAACTACATCATACAAGTAATTATCAATCAAAATTTCATTAATTATTAAAAATCATAGTGCCTCAAGTACAATTCAGTTCATCACTCTAACCGGGGTAGACAGATCTAATCCTTGAAGGAATTGAATTGTTGAGATTATAATTGCTGATTTCGAGGTTCCAAATAGTTTAGACCAAAATGTGTCCTGATTTAAAGTTAGATGAATATTTATCAAGTATTTGAAGTGTTTATGGGGGGTCTTGGTTAGGGCAATACATTTGGTGGTTACATTTTTCAGGGTTTCTTAACTCTCGGTTTCTTTGCAAAATTGACATATATTATCTTGTATGTCGAGCATGCCACATCTAGCAAGGATGTCTTTTGTATGGCATAAATGTAATCTAAATCGCATGTACAAATTGCTGAACTGAGGCGTAGGATATTTGGTTAAGTGTGTAGCCATGGATCAGAGTTTTTCATGACGAAAAAAAAGTGTTACGTTAAAATCTCTATAACCGTCACTGTGTTTTTGAGTCTAATCAAATCTTGCTGGTAAAGTTTCAATTTAGCTTGGCATGGATTAGATATTAGTAGGTCACTGGTTATATCAGCATCCAGTAGTCAATTTAAAGTAAAATGTCTCCACTTTGTAGGGAATGGATGAGTTGATTGCAATACATATGTAGCTAAAGTCTGAGAAATGTTTTGGATTTGTACTGATAATAAACATTTTCTAAAGAATTAAACCAATTTCCAGGAGTAGGCAACATACAATATCATAGCACCCAGCTCAAAATGAATCAATGAGATGGGAGTGGAGTTTGGGAGATTGAATATGGATTGCCAGAATTTTCCCTCAATCTTATCCCAAAATGGTCGTTCTCTGACCTCTTTTGTTGCAGTGCCATAAATAATAATGGGTACTGCTTTTTGATTGAAGTAAGTCATTACTGGGCAACATGTGAACTTGCCAAATGTATTTTTAAAAAAGGCTTTGGCTTTTTTAAATAATGAAATAGCAGTTGATAACGTATTCCTTGTGTCAATTACATGTGATTCACAACTTACCATCCCTTACAGCAGGTGCAGGCAAGTGGATCTATGAATTAGAGAAAAGGACAGCGAGAATTACTTTGGCTGTAGGTGACATGAAAAGCTTTTTCTCCTCAACTTTAGGAGAACAGGCCACCAATGTTTGGAAAAGAGCAGGGTGTGCAGGGGTACCAGCACACAGCAATGCACACAATGGTTCTCCATTCAATAACTGCAACATGAATGTCTGTAAGGCATTAAGGATACAATACCCAGACACCTGCAACATGAGTGGTATTATGACACAAAAAATGAAGGTAGAGGAAGACCCCACAACATAGACTCAAGAAATGAAGGAAACCTGGCATTTAGAAACAAAAGAGCAATGTGATAAGAATTACAGCTGTTTTTCATACAGTCTGTCAGTACCTCCCCGATTAAGTGCAAGCTGAATTACTCAAGGTACTAGGGATAGAGGTAAAAGCATGGCCTGAAATTCAATCCAATATAGTTACCTTTTGTAGATTGAAACAGGAGAAGGATAAAAAGAAGGCTGAAGAGAGAGAGGAGGAAGCAAAATGAGTACAAACTAAATTAGCAAAGTTATCCATGGAGGTGGCTGTAATTACCAAAACAATTGAAGGACAGTATGAGCATGTTTAATAAAAGATAGGATTTTGGGGATACGTTGCAGGAAGGAGAAAGATAATGTATTAGCCCAGGGGAAGAGAGAGCTCACCACAGGGGAGGCAGAATGAATTTGGAGGTGACTTTGATGGTGGAAAACCTAGGTTTGGTTGATTTTGAGGATAAAGAGGACAATGTTGGACATGTGGAAGAATAGGGCATTTTGCATGAGCATGTAGAAGCAGGGGGGCAACACCTTATGGGTTCTTACCATATGGCCAAAGGGGAAATACAGTATATTCTACACCCATATATCGCACCATATCAGCCACAGTACACCCCCAACTTTCTGCAGCAGCCACAATACCCCTTCCTGAACATGCAGAATACACCACAGCACCAGCAGATGTAATACCATGCAACAAACATTTGTGATGTTACGCAGCAACAGGGATTTCCTAACACAGCACTACAGCCTCAAAATCAGAAACACCAACCAAATTCCAAGGCATATGGTTGCCGTTGCTGGATTTGAGACTGTGGTTCTGTGTTCATAAATGCGCAGACACAGCAATCGACCCTGCAGTGAAATACAAATGTAATACCACAGGGCGCCATTCTGAATTTTGGTGGGGTCAATGTGGCAGGGGGCAACCCTTTTTCCTTCCCATGTACCAGCACATATCCACACTAGGACAGCCCAGAGTGGGCTCTCACATGTCCAGTACTATCAGTAACTCCTGACGCAGGATAGGAACCCCGGGAGGAAGTGGGGATAGAAAACACAACATGTTCCTTCATGATGGACAGGGGGGATATTAAAACTTGTGACAGGGCGGGAGGGTTTCCATTGTCAGATATGATCATAGACACACAGGGATTCTCTGGGCTTATGGTAGCAGTTGCCTTTAGAAAGATTTGCCCATCACAGTGGACACTCACACACCAGTGAACACATTGGACAAATACTTGATGAGCAAGTTAAACATGACCATCCCATTTGCAGAAGGGGGCATAGTGTACACCACTTGAGGAATGCATTATGTATATGCAAAGGCATTTATACAAGCATTTTGTGGCCAAGCAGTTTTACTTAGAGTGCCATTTTCCAAATGTGTTTCTTTATGAAGAAAAGGTGCTGTTTAGGTGTTTTTCCAGAATTAAAGATTAGATTTGACGGTTTATAGTCATTGCATTGATTGTTTAGGTTTTACCCTATTAGCTATGTAAGAAGGTGCATCACCGGCAAGAAGCTTAAACGTGATAGTAAGGAGTCTAAAAGTCACCCTCTGCTCTATGGGTAGCCAATGCAGTTTTTTTCTTATCTATGAAACATGGGCACATTTTCTTAAACACATAGGTTCTCTTATAGAGCTATTCTGAACTACCTGGATTTTGTTCAGTTCAGTTTTGTTTATATCAATAAGTAACAAGCTATAATAGACCAGTTTTGCAGATATGATATCTCTCGCAGTGGTTTCACATCCTGTTTGTGACAGGAATGGTCATATATGTGCCAGGAGTCGAATGTAGTATGCTGAAGAGGAGACTCTGTTGTGTACATGGGCTGACATACTAAGCGGTTTCTCAAATGTAACTCCAAGGATTTTTATTTTCTCCTTAACTTGGATGACATGGTTATCGATACAGAAAGTTTGGTAAAATGATGTCAGTTTGTCCAACCTTTGTTTCAAACCGATCAGCATCAGCTCTGCTTTCCCTGGATTCAGGGCCATACCATTCGTGTCCATCCATTTGGGGATGAAATTATATATTTCTGCTATGGTCTCTACGTCCTGGTCACAGTTTCCGGATAAAATAATAAGACACTGTGAGTCACCAGCGTAATTCGAAAAACATTTGTTCCTATTTTCCAGATCGTCAAAGAAGGGGACTGTGTACAAAGTATACAAAATTGGTAATAGGGCTGCCCCCTGAGGTATACAATAATTCACGGTGACTGGGTAAGCCTGTGCTTGATTACTGCAGACTCTGATTGTTCTTGAGCCTAGGAAGGACAGCATCCAGTTCTTAGCATTAGTACTAAAATTGGCTCTTTCCTCCAGTCTGTTCACAAGAAGTTGGTGGTCCACCAGATCGAATGCCGCTGAGAGGTCTAAGAGGAGCATTGTGGAACCTTCATTTATTTTAGTCATCAGGTTAGATTTTAGTTCCTGCAGGGCTGACTCCATACTGTAACCTGGGCGGAAGCCTGACTGTCCATTATTGAGTATAGTACGTTCATTGGTAAAAGCTGCCAGCTGGTTATAGGCCACTCTGTCCATGATCTTCAGGATGAAAGGGGAGTTGGTCATAGGCTGGTAGTTCACTGTGTTCACGTAACATTGTCAAAGGTTCCAACATACTTGTTTACCACAAGAGTACTATGAAGTGTGTTAAACAGCATGTTACAAATGGACGTAGGAAACTTACAAACATGTAGTATTGCAATACAATATATGGACAACCTTTTGGTGTGCAGCACCACAGAGTAACAATGCAGGTAATATTCAGTGATACTTCTGACTTTATTAGCGGAGAAAGGGTATAAGGTGGACAAGGAAAAACTGCAATATTGATGATTTATTTGGGACAAAAATGATCTTCATAAGGAACCAGAGTAAAACCAGAAAGGGCAGAAGTGATTCACAACACATCTCAGTCAACCACAGTGAAAGAAATGCAACAATTCCTAAGGTTGTGCAATTATTGCAGATCCTCGGTATTTCATTATACCACATTCATCAGACTCCTCTTACAAGGGTTAAAGGAAGCCCAAAAGGGGAAAGGTCCTCTTATTTGTTCAGGGGAAATGGTTGAATCATTTAATGTACTGATGAATTGAATCAGCACTGCCCTAGTTCTGGCTACTGTAGGTGTCTTTCCCCGGCTTACTGCATGTAAGAGAAAATAAAATAACCAACACAACCCCTGTCGGGGAATGAGGCACTGAGAACCGGCTGCACAAGTTCAAAGAATGGTTTATTTCTCCAGCTAGGAAATAACCCAAAAAAGCCCTCCAAACCATTTACATCATGACTCATATATATATCAATTAAAGTAACTCTAACAAAAAATACTAAATGCACCCGATTGGCCAGGCAGTGTGGTGCTGTAGGTCTGGGTGGCATCTCTTCCTTCTGATTAGCTGATTGGCTGACGAGGTGATGGACGTCAAATATCTTGTGCTCCACGCAGGTCAGGGTCCGGTCACTGTAGTCACTACCTAAGCTAATATGTTGCATTCGTAAAACACTAAATAACAAATTATCTAGACATTTTATGCTACTTTTCATATTTCTACACAAATCACACATAGCATTTATTGTCTGTACAATTGGGTCATTCGTAGCTTTAATTGGAGGCCTTGACCTTTATTGTGCATGTAAAAAGAGTCAAGCTGCGTTTCACATATCTCCTAAGCTTTAGACCTATTAGTATAAGTAAAAACATATATTTTGGCAAGGTGCTTAAGGTTAGTAGCGGGTGTGTTGGGTGGGTTTCGCAGCGCAGGCGAGGGTCTGGCACTTAAAAGAAATACCTTACAGGGAGCGCAGCGCAAGGTCAGGATGGCAATAAATCACTCTAAATGGGGGTGGGTGGCTTGCACGTTTATGGGGACGAACGAGCAAAAAGTGCATAGCTCACCCTGGTTCACATGCTGGTTCTCATGCTAGCAGTGATCTCAGAGGAAGAAAACTGTATCATATTGGTTGTTGATACTTTCTCCAGCTTCAGCGTGAGAATGGGAGCACAGAGCTTTCCTTCGCAGGGGGAGTGCAAGGGTGGGGGCCAGTCAGCTGCCTGCGTGCCTTGTGTGTGTGTGTCTCTGTCCTTGGCTATTGCAGTGGAAGGGGAGCTGAGCCTTGCTGTACTATCGCAGTGAGGCCTGTTTACCCAAGATGGAGTCGAAAGGGGGCACAAAAGATGGATGCCTCGTGTCCTGCTCAGTGGTCCCATCTATGTAGCGGTCAACCATGGTTAACTTTACATAAGGGCAAGGGGCAACCCCACTACTGGAGGCACGTGGTCCAAGTCCCGTGCTGAGGAGTGTACGGTGCGATGGGGCCTGAGGGCCCCTCACTCCCATACATTCCCCCCTTTCGTTACATCTAAAGTAACAAACTTCTTATCTCGTTCTTTCCGTTCTCCCTTCGGTAGCGCTCAGCTTCAGCCACAGCCTCATCCCAAGCAGTTGTACCCTTTATTGGCATCCATGCTTTGCACACACTTCTTAAGCTGTTACCCCTTCTTGTGTATTCTTCTGGGGTGACCATTAAGTATATCCCACCATCCCCATCCAAATCTATCCAAACCTCGTTATACCACAGCAAGCCCTTTGGTTCTTTAATGGTAGTGTGATTTAGATTATCGACCACATCCCCATACTGCTTATAGATGGCAGGCATTCTATACTGCGGTGTGGTGTGTTCTCCAGTTTGTACTTGGGCATCTATCAGAGTAGCCACCGTTGTCTGTCGGCCCACTGTTACCATCATCATTGCTGAATTAGGCATATTATTTTCACAGCATCTTAGTCCCAGTTGGCACACCCAAAATATTAGGAGAAGAAAGACAATAATGGGAATGAGTATCTTCGCTGCTATGTTCACCCATGATGGTATCCAGCTGAACAGATTGTCGAACCACGTGCTGTTGTCTGCTCCACCTTCCATTCTCATTCTTTCTCCTAAACTATGCACTGCTGTTATCACGTGTGACAGTGTCCCGTTATCAGCATCTGAAGTTGGTACGAACGTGCAACACGCCCCCCCCTATTCTTTTGCAAACACCGCTGTCCATTGCCGTGATAAGATCTAAGACATATCTGTTTTGCATCGTCATCAGGCGCAGTGCACGGAGCTCTATTTTTATGATGTTGAATCCTTGTTCAGTGTCGTTAGCCAGCTGGATGAGCTCCCAGCGTGCTATCTGCAGCCATTTCGCGTTTGTGCTGGCTTGAACGCCTAGTGCTAGAAATGATGCAAAAAATGTCTCTACACATGAGAAAAGCTTGTACCGCTGCAGGATTTCAGCAAGGAGTTCTGACGATTTGGACAAAATATAATTGGATCTTTTGCTGTGTGAAAACTTGGTTCTCAATGTTTCTTCTGACAGTAGTTTGTATGCTGGGGGCTCTGTGATTGTCTCATCGGGCACTGTCGATGGTTCAGCCGATTGCCTTGCTGTCGATATGTCAGCCGATTGGCCTGCTGTCAAACCACAGTGAGCCGAAGGCCTTGCTGTAAATTGAACGTGGCTCTCTGGTATCACCATTAGTGCTGAGTGAAGTGTGGCTAGGGCACAAGTGCCTCTCCAGGATGCTGGGAGATGCAGGTAAGCTTGTTTGCCACAGATCCAGTATATGTCCATTAATGCGGCAGTGCCTTTTTTCATATTATTAAAGTCTTATTGCACTGCTGTGTGTTTCCCATAATCACCTTCCCTTCTCCATGGAAGCAAAGTTCATGCGGTATTTCCTTTTGAATCTTTATGGGTCTCTCCAGTGGTGTGACACATGTCAGCTTGGTGATATGCTGTGACCAGATGGGGATGCACGTTTCTTTTGCCCACTCGTATGTTTCGTCTGGCAGCCCTCGAAGCCCCTCAGCTTTGCATTCAATCGTTTCATCATGCCACTTGTTGTCTGCATACCTTGTCCCTTTTATTATGAAAAATGGCTCTTGGAGGCAAATTACTCCTTGTCGTCTGCTGGTGCATGTTTGTTCATTTTCCAATTTTTCCATGGTGACTGTGTGTGCCTGAAATGTCTTTTTTATTCTACACAGCATCAGATGAATCAAACATTGGGCCTCAGACAAGGGTACTTTCTGTGGAATTAACATTTTTGGGGTTCCAGTTGCATGAGGAATAAGTGAGCACACATAGCAACTTTCATTACTTGCTTGCTTTGCTGTGGTGCTCTTGTCTGAATACCATTTATTTGATTGGTCAGGGTGTCGGGGGTCCTCTATTTCATCTAACCCCAGGTTGTGATAAATATCATATCTGTTTTTTCCCGCCCCCCTTTTTCTCCTCCTTCTTTTGTTTTTTAATTTGGTACCAACTCGTTCATATTGCAGCGGGAATATTCTGGGCCATGCATCATCAATGTCGTTCATGGTGACATGTGTGTATTCAGTAGTGGTTTCTGGTGCCGTGTGTGTGTGCATGCTTTATTTCTGGAGTTAGTCAACCAATAGTAACCGTCATTTACATCCCATCCAGGCTCTATTTCCTTGGCCATAGTATTACTCAACAATGGAATAGCAGTTTTGTTCACATGCAATTGGTTATAGGGTGGCGTTGCATTTATACTATTCGATTCAACATTATAAGTGTCCTTCCAAATGGTTGTTACTCCAGTCCATATTAGTTTAGACCCTGGTTTTGTCATGTTAGCCCCGCTCCCCCCTTTGTTCATTTCATTTGCCACAAATAAAACAACGTTATACCAAATAAAATAAAACATCATTATTGCAAATAGTATGGCAGCATATTTTATAACGCATTCTACATTGCTCAATCTACTGGCCCTAGTGGCATCCCTATTTCTATCTAACATTTCAGCCTGCTCAGCCATTTCATCGCATTGGCTCATGTTGAACCTATGCGAGCGAGACAAATTCGTTAATTCATCATGAAAAGAAACATATTTGCAATTGTTCATTCTTTTTCATCTTTTGCTTAGTTTAGGCATTTAACAATTTCTTTCCATTTATCATAAAAACAATGAAGAAAAATAAGAGAAATAACACGATTCATATGAGAATAAGAGAGAAAAAAAAAGAAAGAGAGAGAGAGAGAGAGAGAGAGAGAGAGAGAGAGAGAGAATATGTAAAAATCATTTTGCTTTTTTACTATACTTTTCCTGTCTTAGTTGATGTTTTTCATCATGTCAGACTGTGTTCGCAATGCCATGCACACAGTCTGTTTCATTTTGGGGAGTGCAACACCACGTGCCCTTCTCACATCCGAGAGGTGCACCCAGTATTTCAGTCCCTTCACTTTAACTGCAGTTGGGGTACTGTACACCACTGTGTATGGACCATGAAATCTTGGTGAATTCCACCTTCTTACAAAACTTCTAACATAGATGTGTTCCCCTGGTATTAAGGGCCCCTCCGGGCTACCTGCTGCTGGCATGGAGGTGACTGTTGCTACATCTTCAGTAAATGGCGGAGCAATTTGTTTTGCTATGCTGCGTACTGCACGCATTAGCTGGGCTAGGTATTCCTTAAACTCTTCCCCCAGCACTGTGGCAGCCCTGTGTGCATCAGACGCCCTCTTAACAGGAGAGAGCGGCGTGTGCATTCTTCTCCCCGTCACGATTTCATGGGGGATCATGTGGTGATCCTTGGATGGTTGATTTCTGAGTTGGAACAGTGCTAGGGGCAGACAATATATCCAATTATTTTTTCAACGTGCTGCATAATTTTGATAAATTGCTTTTGAGCAGCCCATTGATCCTCTCCACAACTCCATTGGCCATTGGATAATAAATTGAACATAATTTATGTTTTACCCCCAGAAGGGAGGTTACTTCTTTGAAAAGATAATTCACAAAGTGCGTGCCGTTATCAGAACGGATCACATCACAGATTCCCCACCGCGAGAATACTTCTCGCACAAGGAACCTGGCAGCACATTTTGCATCGGGATGGGGACAGGAGCCCGATTCCACCCACCGTGAAAAAGGGCATACCACCACAATCAAGTATCTCGCTCCATTACATCTTTCTCCCATATCGGCGTAGTCGATATGTAGTTATCTGAATGGACCTGTAGGGCATGGCAAAGTGCCACACAGAGTTCATAATGTCATTCCTGAATTGTAAGTTTGGCATGTAGTACATTCAATCACAAATTTAGACAAGTATTCGTGCAGATTGGGAACAAACCAATCCTCCTGAATGTCTGAGGCGATGTGTTGTTTTGCAACGTGAGCTGGGAAGTGCAGTTGTTAGAACACTACTTATCTTTGATGACCCGGCACTGAAAAAACATTGTCACCTACGACCGTTATGCTACGGAATGGTGCAAGGGCACCGTTTGCAGCCGCTGCAAAAGGGTTATTGTTTATGTTCCCTACTGAGTTTTGTCTTGCCATGGGCTGTAGTGCGTTTTGCTGTTGTGGCTGCTGCTGTTGCTGCTGTTGTGGGGCTGGCTGTCTTTGTTGCATTTGGGGGTCATACCAGTACTGATCTTGTTGTCCCCACCTCCCCATTGGAGCTCCACAAGGGCTACCTGGGTGTGGGCAGCCCAACCCCTGTTCCTTGTTCATGGGCTGCTGCTGCCCCTGAAAATGCCCTGATGGTCGCATTCTACAATCTCGTGAGTAATGTCCCCACCTTCCACAATTCCAACATGACCCCTGTTGTCCTCCTCTTGGTCTTTGCCCACCATACCCTCTGTTTCCCATTCCTCCGTATCCTCCCCTCTGCCCACGGTACCCACCTCTTCCTTGGGCAGGCCTGTTCTGCCACTGTGATCCTTGGCATGGCTGTTCCTCTCCGTTCTACTGTCCTTGGTCCTCTCCAACCCTCTGCGCTGCTATCCCAACGGGCCTTCCTCCCGCGTTTTCCTCTCCTTTGTTTCCTCTGTCTGTGGTTACACTGGCAGTAATGGCGGCGATCTTCAATAATTTTGTCTGCACCAGTTTTGCTTCGTCGGCCAGCCTCTTTTGTGTGACCTCCTTTTCCTTCTCTTTGATCCTCCTCCAATGGTGTACAATTATGCTATGAATTTCAGGCCACCCTTTGGCTTCGATCCAACTATTTTGTCCAAGGCCTTCTGCACCTCTTTCGGCAACCCATTTTTAATGATAAAATAAAATAAGGCTGTTGATTGATTCCATGCCGTACCAGTTTCACTTCTCCATAAGTCTTGCACTCGCAAAATTAATTGCGCAGGATCCTCGCTCTCCTCCATCGTGCACTGCATCACTGCCTGTAAATCTGGAACATCTGGAAATGCACGACGCAATGCATCCCACACTTGTGCTCGAACATTGTTGAATGGTGATCCATCGTGGCGATCACAGCTCATCGTTACTCCCGGGAACCCTGCCCTTTCCCAGATTGTGTCTGCTTGGTCACCGATTGCTGATACTAATAAGCTTTTCACATCACCTATAGCTAACGGCACGCCTGCCGTGTTCTTCTCAAATACATGTATCCACTTACCTGCTCCTCCTGTCAGCGGGGGGAGGAGTTTTAACAGGTTGTTTTTATCCATTTGGGCCCACAGGATATAGTTTGGCCTACCTGCTTCTTTATGTATTAGTGGCATTTGTAGTTTCTGTTTCTTTCCTGTTTTGCTCGTTCTCCCTTTTTTCGTTTTACTTACCAGTATGTTCCCTGTCCTCCCTGTTCGTTGTCTTAATCTACCCTGCCATAATGGTGGTGATAGTGTGTCTGGGTAACGGCAGTTTGGCAGTGGGGAGCCCTCTGCGGCAGCTGCCTCTTCGTATTCATCTAAATCATCCCATACTTCTTCTATTTCTGACTCTGGCTCGTTATTATCCTCCCAGTTTTCCTTGGGTTTACTTCCTTGTCTTTCACCCTGATCTCCACTTTGTTGACTTTCCGGTGTATCTGGGCGTATAATTCTCACTGGCTTGTTATTCAATTGGAACAAGAACTGTCCTGACTGCCACTCTTGTTCTTGTCTTTGCTGTGATGACGTCCCTTGTGATGCTATAGATTGCCCTGATACTGAGACTCCTGGGGTTGCATTGCTTACTGTCCCTATCGGAGGTGTGA
Organism: Ambystoma mexicanum; assembly: GCF_040938575.1. Taxonomy (NCBI): domain Eukaryota; kingdom Metazoa; phylum Chordata; class Amphibia; order Caudata; family Ambystomatidae; genus Ambystoma; species Ambystoma mexicanum. The sequence continues at coordinate 405,896,058 of NC_090931.1, read as the reverse complement.
GTGACAGTGGGGGTACCTCCCCACCCCCTGGCAGCATTTGCTCTTTGTCGCATAGAGCTCTTAACCGTGTTATTTCCATTTGTGCGTGTGCTAGCTGGCGATTTAAATCGCCTGTTAAACATGCTAGGTTCACAGGAGGCGCACTTGTGGGGCCGTACAGGCCTCCTTTGTCATATGGTGGGGGTTCAGAGGCTGTTGCCCCGCACAGAGCAGTGGGGATGGGTGGTATATACATGGGCTCACTAAACCCTACTACTGGCCTGGTCATTAAGGGATAGATTTTTGTTACTTTGTTCGCGGTTGTAGTTGTTGAGCACTCCCCTTTTGGTGTCCCGGTTACTTCTTCAGGTATTTTCTGATTTTCTATCCTTCGGCTTGTACCTACCTCTGCCGTGGGGGTAACTTCCTCGAACATTCGCCATAAATCTAACACTTCTCTCCGGTTCTGTAACTGTTTCCCTTTGTATCATGCTAGCAAATGTGTTGATACTAGGTCCAACACTCTTTTGTTGAATGACCCTCCTTCTGGCCAAATTGGTATATCCCCATCTCCTTTTATCTCAGCGATCCACTGATCGTGATACTTCTGTATCCTGTCGCTATATAGTGGAAGGTGATGGCAAATATGTGCTAGTGGCGTTATTCCCCCCATGGCAATGCTTCTTTTCCTTTCTTGTGTGTTCTGGTACTCTTGAGTCTCTTCCCACCTCTCACTTGGTATGTCAGTTACAATATGTGGAAATACGTTCTTTATCAATGCTCGCAATTATGGTATGTCACATTAGCTGTTCTTTCTGAGAGGTGTTACCTGGTCACCTCTCACAATTTATTTCTTTGCCTATTATTCATTAATCACAAGTTACTTGTACTGAAATACTTGGCGTTTTCAACAAGACATATACACAAAGCAGACCAACAAACATATAATCATGCAACATGCACATGCACTGTCTGCGCGCGTTTGTTCTTTCCCTATTCCCGTTACTGTCCCCGGTTTTTCTTCTTCCCTATTCTACCTACTATTTCGCATTCACTAGCCACCTCTTTCATCTTATTATGTCTCAAGATTTCTTACCTCCACGGAAAAAGAATATTCTAAAACTACTCCGAGTCTACTCAATATACGAGACCCCTACTATTTTCTCTTTATCTCTATTCTGCACTTGTTCGGGACAAATGCTACGCGGCGCCGCCTTCTACCCCGTATGGGCTAGGATACCACTTCTCTTCTTCTCACTTCTTACAACACCTAATGGCCATATAAAGAATAGATCAGAAAAGCCTCGCCGTCACTCACATAGGCCCTATTCTTAACTACATTCCCTTTGTTGCTAATTCCCTTCTTCCCGTATTTCCCCTTACCTTCCTTTGGGGTCTTTGCAACCGGGACTCCACGTGTTCGGTCAGGTACTCCGAGGGTCGCCGCTCAGGGCCGGACCCCGCTCAGGTCCATCCCCCAACTAAGCCGTGGCCGGCCTTGGCGAGCAGCCTTTTTGATCAGGTATTCGTCAACCGGGAACCCTTGACCCTTTCTTCTTGATGTGCACAGTCTGGTCAACCACAGAGGCGATGGTCTTGCTGGGGATGTCCTGGAACTCGCTGCCGGGCGGTGCAGGCCTCGAGGCACCTCTCTAAATCACGTTGCGGGGGTCACCAAAAATGTAGGTGCCTTTCCCCGGCTTACTACGTGTAAGAGAAAATAAAATAACCAACACAACCCCTGTCGGGGAATGAGGCACTGAGAACCGACTGCAAGAGTTCAAAGGATGGTTTATTTCTCCAGCTAGGAAATAACCCAAAAAAGCCCTCCAAACCATTTACATCATCACTCATATATATATCAATTAAAGTAACTCTAACAAAAAATACTAAATGGACCTGATTGGCCAGGCGGTGTGGTGCTGTAGGTGTGGGTGGCATCTCTTCCTTCTGATTGGCTGAGTGGCTGACGAGGTGATGGACGTCAAATATCTTGTGCTCCACGCAGGTCAGGGTCCGGTCACTGTGGTCACTACCTAAGCTAATATGTTGCATTCGTAAAACACTAAATAACAAATTATCTAAACATTTTATGCTACTTTTCATATTTCTACACAAATCACACATAGTATTTATTGTCAGTACAATTGGGTCATTCGTAGCTTTAATTGGAGGCCTTGACCTTTATTGTGCATGTAAAAAGAGTCAAGCTGTGTTTCACATATCTCTTAAGCTTTAGACCTATTAGTATAAGTAAAAACATATATTGTGACAAGGTGCTTAAGGTTAGTAGTGGATGTGTTGGGTGGGATTTGCAGTGCAGGCGAGGGTCTGGCACTTAAAAGAAATACCTTACAGGGAGCGCAGGGTCAGGATGGCAATAAATCACTCTAAATGGGGGTGGGTGGCTTGCACGTATATGGGGTAGAACGAGCAAAAAGTGCTTAGCTCATCCTGGTTCACATGCTGGTTCTCATGCTAGCAGTGATCTCAGAGGAAGAAAACTGTATCATATTGGTTGTTGCAACTTTCTCCAGCTTCAGCGTGAGAATGGGAGCGCAGAGCTTTCCTTCGCAGGGGGAGTGCAAGGGTGGGGGCCAGGCAGCTGCCTGTGCGCCTTGTGTGTGTGTGTCTCTGTCCTTGGCTATTGCAGTGGAAGGGGAGCTGAGCCTTGCTGTACTATCGCAGTGAGGCCTGTTTACCCAAGATGGAGTCGAAAGGGGGTACAAAAGATGGATGCCCCGTGTCCTGCTCAGTAGTCCGATCTATGTAGTGGTCAACCGTGGTTAACTTTACATAAGGGCAAGGGGCAACCCCACTACTGGAGGCACGTGGTCCATGTCCCGTACTGAGGAGTGTACGGCGCGAGGGGGCCTGGGGGCCCCACACTCCCATACACTACTCTAATGAGTATGTGATAACAGCTTTCCTCACACAGAAATCCTCAATGGGATACAAGCCCTTGGCCTAGTATTGTGGCCTTTTGGATCCAGTAATGCAGGGACATTTCCCATGTGGACAGAACCCAGCTGCAGCAACATTCTCAATAGGAAAAATAAGGATGCGCTGTTCAGTGACTCTTTGTGTAGAGCATGCCATTTTTGCAATTTGGGAGAAGCCAGAATCCACGCTTACCACACAGCGTGCATCAGGATACGAGTTAATATTATCAAACCTTGTGATTACAATTGTAAGGTGCTGCATAGTCAATCCATCTATTTTGATTGCAGTACCTGTGGAGCAAGGTGACTACGTACATGATTGCTCAACATAGATTGGTATATATTATGACATGCCCCAGGTCATGGTGAATAAACTTGAGGGGGGAGAAGTAGTGTTCGTTGACGGTTCATCAATGATTGATCCGAGCACAGGATTGAGACACACAAGAGTGGCAGTAGTGCATAGCGAGTATGGAGAGTTTGAACTAGTGGCAAGAGCAAGACTACCCTCACATTATTCAGCACAGACCGCAGGACTGGTGTCACTAATAACAGCACTAGAAATGTACGTTGACAAAGCAGTAACTGTCTTCTCTGACTCGGCGTATGTAACATCAACAGAATGTTCAGGTCTATCCTGATGGAAAAGGAGAGGGTCGCAACAGTCTGATGGCACACCAGTGCAGCATGCCCAATATTTAGAATAGTTGTTCTGCTATCACATTTTACGTCAGTGTCAGTGGTTAAGTGCACAACCCATACTAATAGCACAAATCTAATAACAAGTGGCAATGATTTTGCAGAAACTGCAGCCAAAGAAGCAGCATGTTTTTCAGAGATATTGGATATAATAGCAATAGCCAGTGACAAAAGACAGCACCAAATGCAAATTACTGAGCACTACAATGCCCTGCCAATTATGAAGATAATAGAGCTAGAGAGACGTGCCCCACAAGAACATAGCAATTATGGGTGAAGAATGGCTGTTCCTTATAACCCACATCCTTGATATGGAGGTGGAATATCACAGGACACCTGATTATTCATTGGAATTACTGACAGTATCCCTCGTGCAATCACACTATCCTGGACATACAATAAAGGAATATATAGCGGCTGATCTCCAGGAACAATGCCTTTTGCTCAATTTACAGGGTCATGTCCTGGGATGTATTGTTAACTGTGCAGTGTGTCAGCAATATGCAGCAAGGCACACCCTCAGGACAGGGACGACTGTACTGCCCCTCTCCTCTGGGCCTTTTCAGAATCTCCATATCAACATTGTCAATATGGTGAATAGATGCACAGCTATCACTATATGAATGTTGTGGTTGTCCTTTTCACATTGGATTGAGGCTGGCCCTTGTGTTCATCCTAATGCTCAATCAGTAGCAAATTTCCATGTACGTGATGTATTACCCCAGTGGGGAGTGTGCGAAGTGTTGAGGTCTGACAATGGACCGCATTTGTTCAATGATTTATTTAAAGAAATGACATCCTTATTGGGATCAAAACACAAACTGTGTTCAATTTCTCATCCTCAAGCCAACAGACATGTGCAACGCATCAACGGCCTGCTGAAGGAGCTCCTTGTGAAGTTATGTGCTACGCTTCGAAAAAACTCAATCCATCACTTGCCATTGGCTCTTTTCACCCTGTGGAATCAGCCAGGTTCTAAGCACCACCTTACGCCCATGAGCTAGTGACTGGTAGAAGAATGCATGTTCTGCTTGCTCCTGCATGAGCACTTTCTGATGCCCATTTTACGACCACTGTTTTAGGGGTTGAATTTTATGCATTTTTGACTGCCATGACTAATTCTTTGAAGTTCAGACCCCACCCAGTGAAGCTTTGACAGGGGCGGCCTCCCACAGCCACAGCAGAAGGGGACACTTCTCAATTGGTACCAGCACTGATACCACCATTGCAGGTGTCCATTAGTGTATAAAATATGTTGTGCAATGTTGGAACACACTGCACTTTACTGGACCATGTACAGTGGAGTACGCAACACAGACTGCTGTGAAAGGACAAGATCGGAAGGGATGGGTCCTTATCAGTGACATCAAGAGGAGCAACAGCAGCACCCTCATGTTCAAAGACAATAAGGAAGAAGACAAGACATTGGAATGATGGTTCATGTGATTATCTCTAACTGTGTTTGCCCATAAACAAAAATAGAGTTGTTTTCTTTTTCCCCACAAAACAGAAGCTGTGAAGGATTTAAGGAAAATGGGCATTTTATAAGTATTTGTGTTATGTTTTTCTCTTTTTTTCTTTTTTTGTTAGAATGTAGATGGTTAGTGGCACAACAAACTGTTGAGACTATGGGCTTTATTCACAGTTTGTTTTCCTATGGGTATGCACCAATATAAATTGCTTCTGTGAATCTGGCCCAATATTTGTATCAAATAATGAATATAGAAAGATGACTGGAACAAAAAGGGGCATTTCTGAACAAGAGAAGTGTTTAGGAAGTACTTAAAAGGGTTTTTCTTTCCGAAGTAGACAATATGCGGTATGGGCATATGTAGGGGGAGATCAAATGATATGTGCTATGTCTATTCTCTCATTCTCCATGCGATGGGTGCCCTGCATGCCACGGTTGCTGTTTATAGTGCAAGAAATACCAGTACAGATGGCACACTCTTTGGTCCATCTCGCATTATGCAAGACAAGAGGGCTATTCGAGGAATTATCAGCATACACAGAATGGGTAGATAAGGAGGATTACATTTTAGTGGACAACTTTATTAAACAAAAAATAATGGCAGATAGATTAGGATAAGCAAATATTGCAATGCACTCTACATTATAGGGTCCACACAGAGGGGAAGTAATATACAGAACATAAGACATTAAAAGATGTACCAATTACACAGGAGTAACATTACCTTGGTGCTGGACGAGGCCACGCATGAACATCCTGTTATTAAGGATGTGACTATAAAGAAAAGGCCCCTCTATCTCCTGCTTTACAAAGGAGCAAACAAGAAAATTACTTCTCACAGGAATCATCCGATAGATTAGAAGAAATTCTGACTAAGTACAGGTTGTTCAGTGAAGCAGCTGTATTTTTCATGTCCCTTATCACACCTTGCACACAGGCTGCAGAACATTCTAAACAGATTCAAATAACTAGGTGGGAGTTTTTGCAATTAACATATGCAACTGAAAAGGGACTTTATTCTATACAGGAAGAACTTAAGGCTGTCAGACTGACTGGTCTCCACAACAGTTCTGTGCTTGACCTTACTCACTGCTATGCAGTGGGGGGGGTGGTCTGTGCAAAGATAGGCACATGTTGCTGTACATTCAGACCAGCAAACAATAAATAGAATGGTAGTGTGGCTGGTGCAATAGCTCCCTTGCACACACTGCATACAACCATGGGTTAGGAGAGTAGTAAAGTGGTAGATGAGGACTGGTACCATCTGATGTTCTCATGGGTACCTGTCTGGTTGGAAAACATTTTTAAGGTCGGAATTCCTATTCTCTTTGTATTGCTCGTATGCCTCTGCATCGTACCGATAGTGCTGGGATATTGCAGGGTGGTTGGGAAGAAGAGTGCACAGGTACACACATATGGTTTGGATAGAAAGGCCCATTAGTCTCCCTGGAACACGTTTTACCCCTCCTCCAGACCCTAATAATTATACACATCATTGGGTGGATTGTAAGGCAGGTGGTGATTGCTGTTTCATGACCTGTGAACCAGAAGAGTATGTAGCATGAGGATGCAGAGTCTCACTCCTTCCTCAGCACTCCCGCACCATTTGCACTGGCTGCCAGTGGATGCCCAAATTTAATTTAAGTTTCTATTTGTTGTCCATTGAGCTGTGCATAATGTTGGCCCTCACAATTTAAAAGTGAAACTGCAAAGGTACTGCACGGTGAGAAATCTTTGCTCAGAGTCCCAGTTGCTCCTCAAGATCCCGAAATAACAGCTAAAGTGATTGCATGGTTGTTGTTTCTCAGTCTTGGTCCCTGGCTTGTGGAATGCTCTTCCACTAATCTTGAGATCACTACTTGACTATGTCCCCTTATGAAGAGAGCTGAAAACTCAATTATTCTAATTCAACTTGATCTCTCTTCTCTCTATTCTATTTTTAGAGGATGAAGTAAATGGTTTACTCAGTGTTGCTGTCTTTTTAGTACCTAGATGCCTTTTGGCCTTAGTTTTGTGCTCTATCCATTCTCACAAACAAAATGTATCTTGAAGGGCGTGTCCAGGGAAAAGATACCAAATGATGTATATGACAGGATGAGTGAGTAAGACATTTCGGTCAATAAATTGACCTAAGGTGGGAATGCGATGGTGTAGGTAAAACCAATGAGGCATCAAACCACGCGGCCTGCAGTCCCCAAGCAAGAGCACAGATATAGAATAAGAAAACACAAACTGTTTTGGCCATTATTATTTTTACAGTCACTCTGTTGTTTTGTAGGCAGTTAACATAAGTAGGGTAGAGTTTGTTTTGCCAAACTTTGGGGAGCTAGTTTTGCTTGCACTGTATGGAGAATTAGGTTGCTGAATACAAGGACGACAGAGGGAAGTGTGAGAAACCAAAGGGTGTCTTACTTACTAGTCCCTGGGGATCTCTCTCTCAGGTGGCCAGGGCACTGCTATCGCATTTGAATCCAGACCCTGGGGTGGACTATTGCGAGTAGGATCACCTGGTTGGGGTATCTTCAGGGAGTGCGGGTGAGGCAGCCAATGATGAGACACAGTATCCCCCCTTTCTCGTGCCCATATCCTATCCTATTTTATAGGATTCTCCAATGTTCCAACTCCCTCCCCCTTTCTACACAAACACTGGGCCAAGGAAGAGGAGGACTGAGAGCAAAGAGGCTAACACTTGCATATCTCATTGTATATGTCCCGTTAATAAGGTCAGACAAAGTCAGGCACTTGACCTTAATCACGTACATCTGATAGCCATTAGCTCCCCCCCACACGGATAAAAGGTGAAACACAGAGACACACTCTGAGCAAGGTGGGACACAAGAATGAGCAGATATTCTGGAGAAAAGGTGAACCCATTGGGGTAGGACGATCAATTGAGGGACAAGAGTGAAGAGTAGGAAATCCTTGAAGATCCCTGCAGTAGGTCATTGCCTTTGGGAAACCAAGAAGGATATGCAGAGAAAGCCAAATTCCAGCCATAAACGAAGCCTGCATTGTGTTTCAAGGACTCCAGCGACACTCTTGGGTGAACGGCAGAGTTGGGGAGTGGAGGCAAAGCCTGTGTTATAAACCATGATTTGTGGATCAAAGCCTCAAAGAAAAGAAAGGAATGCACACAACAGGTGAGTTAGCGAAAGACATGAAAGACATGAAGGGCCGGTTTGTGTCAAGGAAAGATTGAAGCTGCAACAGTGTATCTCACAATTGAAATTTGCAAGCGTGCTGATGAGACACAAAAGAAAGCAAATGAATAATGAACTTTAAAATTTACTGATAACTGTGAAGCCAGTGATACTGAGTAGTGGAGTAGTCAGGCGAAAGAAAATAGCCCACTCCACAGTCTACGCAAAATGTTTTATGTCTTGTTATAAAGTGACAAAGCAAACAAACTAAAAAGTGTGCAATTGTCAAGATTAATGCCGTCAAAGTGGAAGTTAAAAGGTAATTGCTTTAAGAGAAAGATTTCTTTGAAATCTTCTGAGTGTGTTATGGAACTACCAAGACCAAGAGACACTGGGACAGCATAAGGGAGAGCTGCATTGAAAGTCGAAGTGGTCCTGCAGAGGTCTATGGAAAAGGCCTCACAAATTCGTAAGTCTTTCGACTTCAGTGAAATGTCTCAGCCTGAGGGAGACTGGGAACAGGAAATAAGTTAAGGGATGGGAACTCCTAACGAGTGTGAATGAAGCTTGGCAAAGGGAACCCCTGCAAGTGTTGTGATTGTGAGGTCCGAGCCCGGCTGAGATAGATCTATGATGAATCAGATACTTTATGTTAAGAGTTCTGAGCCCAAGTGAGGGAGACCTACATGAACTGTTGATGCCTTGATAGGTCTGAGCCCGACAGTGGGAGTCCTACATGAACTTTTGTTGAACTGTGAAAGAACTTTTGGTGAACTGGAAATAAGTGACTTTAACAGGGAAGGCAAGCCGTGCCTCAAATCACTTTTTGACCTACCCTTTTCTGATAGCCTGAGCCAGATTGTGTCATCCTGTCTACGGGGGCCGCCTTACTCTGAGCTGTCCAACGTGGGGATGAGGGCTGACTCAGCCACTTTAATCCTTTATCCTATAACACCAACTTTCCTTTGCATACACCTTCCCCTTTACTCAGAGATATGGCAGGCATTAGGTTTTGTTAGTATAGGCCATTTAGATTTGACTTAGACTGACTAATACTGTGTTTTCTTTATTATTTGATGGTAGATATTACTCCCATCCTAGATATAGGGCAAAGTAGGAGTTTTTCCAAAGCCCACGGATTTAATAAAGGGTTTGAAACGTGTACCTCTTGTGTCATGTGTCACTTACAGAAGGCAAAGGATGGCAGCTTGCATTGCTGAGTAGGGTATTGATGAGAACATTACATGTGTAAATTGCAACACCTTTGAATTAACATGGTTTAATGGACGTTTCTGTTTTTTCATGGTAGGGGTGAAACGAATAGTGAGGAATCTTCCCGCTCAGTGAGTCTGGTATTACTTTTCTGGCGCCACCAAACTTCCACCTGATTTCAGGTGGCTTTCCTTGTTAGCTTCATTTCACGCGACGAAAAATTTCACACTGGTCTTTTTTTTTCAATTTGCACAAGTTTCATGCAGCAGCTCGAGAAACTTTGGGCTATTTTTCGATTTGTGATCGGTTCGCGCAGCGACACAAGAAACTTTGTGTAGGTCTTTTACCGATTCCTTCTAGGTTTGTGACATAAAATGCTTTCTGTGTGTATTTTTTTTAATCCACACTAGTTTCATGCTGCGGCATGAGAACCGATGAGCCAGTCTTTATCAATCTGTGGTTGTTGTGTACAGCAGCAAACCAAACTTTGCACGTTTTTCCACAATTCAATCTAGTTTTGTGCACTGGCACGAGAAACTTTGCGCAGCATTTCGGTGGAATTAATGGTAGGTTTGCACAGTTGCATGAGAAACTTTGCATGTTTTTTTTAAACCATGCTCAGTTTGCGCAGCATCACACTGAACTTTGCACATCTTTTGGAACAGAGTTAGGTTCACGCAGAAGCACAAGCAACTTTGCATAGGTTTTTTATTTGATTCATTGTAGGTTTGCACAGAGGCACAAGAAACATTGTACCACTCTTTTTGATTTGTGCTTGGTTTGTGCAGTGGCACGACGAACTTCGCTCAGATTTTTGTTCAATTTGTACTAGGTTCGCACAGTGGCATGAGAAACTTTATTCCGCTATTTTCGATTCATACTAGGTTCATGCATCAGCACAAGAAACTTTATGCCACTCTTTTTGATTCATGCTCGGTTTGCACAGTATCACAAGAGACATTGCACAGATTGCCATGTTATATATTTATTTATTTATTCTGCATTTGTTAGGCACTTATAGATTAAGTATATTTTGTTTCAATGCGCCCACGGGGCAACAGGGAGGGAACATTGGATAGAAAACAATGAATACACTGGCAGATAAAGACAAATCTACTAGGCCCCGTGAGCATTCAGAGCATGCAAGTGCAGAGAGAGAAGTGGGGAAGAGGGGCTAAGTGCTGGAGTGCCCTCGCTTGTGGTTGAGCAGCAGGTGTGAGTGCCCAGTGTGGGAAGTGCTAGGGAACTTTCAACTTTAGTAAATCAATGGGTAGGTTTAGGCCTACAGCAGCGAGGGGCCAGTAAGTGCCAGGGTAAGTGCTGTGTGTGGGAAGAGGCTGAAGGCGATTGGGTGTGGGAGGCCAGGGACCCAGAGGACAAAAAAGGGCCCTGATCACCAATCAAAGCAACTGTGAGATTATCAGAGTTGGGAGAAAGGGAAGGAGGAGGTTAAAAGGAAAGCATTGAGGAGCTTCTGGAATTTGGGGAGGTCTGGCTCAAGACAAAGAGGGAGGGGGGACTATTCCATAAGAGGGTGCCTGCTGAAGACAGAAATCGACCACCAGCCTTCTGTTTATCGAAACGCTTGACACACAGATAGTTGATACCAGAGGAACCTAAAGGACTTGGAGTATTTAGTAAGAGCAAGTTGTAGATAACGTGGTCCACAGCCACAGACAGTGTTATGGATGATGCAGAGGGATTTGAACTTGATCCTTGCAGCAACTGAGAGCCATTGTAACGTTTTGTAGGGCAGGACATATGGTCCCTGGGTTTGAGGCCGAGGATAAGTCTTGCTGCCCTATTCTGGATTAGCTGGAGGGGTCATAGAGAGGAAGAGGTTAGATTCAAGAGAAGGCTATTGCAATAGACTAGCCTAGAGAGACCCAGAGCTCTGGGAACATTGAGCTTTTGGGGGAAAGTGTAAATTCCTTTGAAAATGAAGAGTTGAAAGTTGCACTTCTTTTCAATGTCCTGAATATGAGGGAGGAATGAAAGAGAGGGGTTGAAGATGACTCCAAGGTTTCTGGCTTCAGATGAAGGAAGAGGAGTAGAGTCCATAGAGGATGGCCAGAGAGATGGGAAGAAAGAGGGTCCAGGGGTCCCAATAGGCAGGATCTCAGTCTTGTTGGCATTGAGGCAGAGATCGGAGGTGCACCATGACTGAATGGCAGATAGGCAGTCCAGGATGATAGAAGAAGCAAGAGAGTCAGCAGGAAGTTTGAAGAAGAGTTGTGTGTCATCGGGGAAGAGGAAACTGCTAAATGGTTGGCTAGTTCCCTGCAGATTTTAAATTGTGAATTTAAATTGTTTAGTATTTTGTCGCGCAATGAGAAAATGTGCATGATCCGTGCTAGTTTCTTGCAGAGGCACGAGAACCTTCAGGTGGTTTTTTGATATGTGATCAGTCCAGGCAGTGACACAAGAAACTTTTTGCGGGTCTTTTACTGATCTGTGCTAGGTTTGTGACATGATAAACTTTGTGCAGGTATTTATTTTGAATTATATACCAGCTTTGTACAGCTGCATGAGAAACTTCAGGCAGTTGTTTATCCATCGGTGGCAGTTTCATGCAGCAGCACAAGAAACTTTGCATGCTTTTCCACAAACCACGCTAGTTTCATGCAGTTGTGATCATACATGTAAATCCGATGATGTGCCAAACCACGCCCCCTGCAGTCCCCAAGCAAAAGCAGTAATATAGAATAAGAACATTCTTGTAGAAAAGAGTTTTGGTCCATTTTTGTTTGTGCATCCGCCATGTTCTTTTGTAGACACTTAACACAATTAGAGTATAGTTACTTTTGCCACACTTTAGGGAGTTAGTTTTGCTTCACTGCTGGGAGGGTTAGGTTGCTGAATACACAGACGACACATGGAAGTCAATGGATGGTGGCATGCATAGCCAGGTAGGGTATATATGAGAACATAACATGTGTCAAGCAGCGAATAAGAGTGTTACCATTGTTCAGACAAGACTCTCATTCAAGATTGCACCACCTCTTAGTTTAAGATGGTTTAATGGAAGTTTCTATTTGTACATGGTGTTCAGATAGCACAAGGTAGCCATGGTTAAGAGGAAATAGGGGACGTGACTGTGTCAGCTGAAACTGCAAGAGTGTGCCTTTCCCAGGACTCAAAACCAGATATCTAACAATTATGCTTGTTTCAGACGATGGAAAAGAAGAGCACACAGAGCTTTGATCGCCTTGTGCATACACTAATATTTCCAAAGACACGAAGACAAGATGTTTAGGCAGCGCTCCCAATCATAAACCAGTGCCATAACACTAATATTAGAGTGTGCTGGTAAAACTAATAAATAAGAGAAATTGGTTTTGTACACTGGGTCCTCGCCACATTTTTTTTATAAGACAGTCATTCATTCCATGGCCTAATTATAATATTGTTCACCTGCAAGTGGCAATGTGTATCGAGACAGGAGAGCAGGATGAGCTATTCAAAGTTAGGGAACAGTCTCAGATTATTGGTGTCTGGCATGAGAAAGGAGATGCAAGTGTTCTAGTTCTTTTTTCTGGGCTGTTGTGGAGGAATGCAACAACCAAGGTCACCACAGCAAGAGCCAACCAATGGAACAAGGACTTTGTAACGTTGTGAGCATAAATACGTGCCAATGAACAAGAATAAAGACGTGCCAACCAACAAGATGTTAACCTGAAGATGTTCAAGTAATGATGTCATAAGTAATGGGGTGGACCACGATGGGTTTGGAGGTAATAGAGTGACCAATGGTAGATCCCAATGTATAGGACTCTATAGGAGTTTTGATTGAAGTAACCAATGATTATGTTCGAATGTCATGATATCATGTTTTTATAATTATGTTAATTATGTTAACAGCGTGCGCTAATTGGCCGATAATGTCCCCAATAGGGAATGGGGAATACCCATTACCGCACAACTGCCCGTGATACCGCACAACTTGTGATGAGGCCCTGTGTCTTTTTGATTTATAAACCTAGGCCTGAAGTGGGGCAACTAAGAATGTGTTGATGTTATCTCTCAGCTGTTTGTTTTTTTGTCAATAATGCAAATAATTCCAGTTTCTTTGTGCACTCTGGTCTGTTGCTTTATATTGGATTATTGCATGGTTTTGGGAACACTTGTACATTTGGAGGTCCCATTGAGATCTCCAACACCCTTAAACGTTTGAAGGCTGCTCGCTGCACCCATTGCAGAGCGGCGTCTGCCCACCAGCTTCAGTGCACAACTTTTAGAAGGTTGGCAGGCGCTGAGTTATATGAAAAGCCTGCCCGATCCCACTGGTGGCTCGCTGCACCTGTTGGTGCATGCAGTTAAGGGAGGAGGCTCAGCATGGAGGAAAAATGCAGCAATATATATATATATATATATCCAAAAAAGTGTCTCTTGTCCATATTGTGGTGCACAGTGCCTGCTTTTGACCGGTGCTCTGTTGAATGGACATAACACCTTGAAAAAATTTCACAACTAGTGCTCACCAACACTCAGCTGTTTATTGAAACCGCATAGGTAGTGAGACATAAAATGACTGAGCACTCGATCCGACTTTTACTAGAACCATTCATTTATTGAATAAAATTACATTTCACATAAAAGTAAGTGTTAACCTGCATGGACTTATATGTGCAGCTCCAGAAGCTCTCTGCTTCTTACCACGCATTCCACCCCTCAACAGGGACTTCATCAGGCGAACTGTTACAATCTACATTCCTTGAGCCCTCTACCATTTTTACACTTTCAGGAAACAGAATCATTCCAATCATGTGACTGCCTTTCTAAGTTCTTGTTTACTTTCTGACCAAATGTGCGGCCATCTTTGAACTGTAAATGCTCATATAGCTGTGTATGCCTCTTATATAGATTATCAGTTCTTTTCTTAACAAACAGGTATGTCAGAATTGCTTAACTGTTTCCTTACTCATATTTCCATATTTTGAGTATCATTATACCATTATGGCGAGAATCGGAGAGCTTCTGGAGCTACACATGTAAGTCCAAGCTAGTTAAGACTTACTTTTATGTGAAATGTAATTTTATTCAAAAATGAATGTTGCTAGTAAAAGTCAGATTGAGTGCTCAGTCATTTTATGTCTCACTACATATGCGGTTTAAATAAATGGCTGAGTGTTTGTGAGCAGCAGTTGTGAAATTACACGGCCCACGGTAGTGGCCGTGTAGTTATGGTTAAGTTGCTAATCCCATAAGAAGAGCACTTTTTGGCGGATTATAACTTGACTCCCCCTAGACGAATCCTCACCAAACTTTGCAAAAAAAGTATATTGCCCACTCTGATTTTTTTTGCAAAGTTTAGTGAAGTTTGGTGCAGGGGGGGCAAAGTTATAAGGGGGGTCCCAAAATGTATTTTTTTTCCTATAGAGTGAATGGGGAAAAAAATTTGCTCACGCCTACAGCTCAAACCTCTGGACGGATTTGCACCAAATTTGCGGCAGAAGTAGCGGTTTGGTCCTGAAAGCGTGCTTTTGAAAATTTGGTATAAATCCATCCAGTAGTTCTTTTTAAAACAACCAAAAAGTAGGTCTCAAACCATTAGTGATATCTATGTCTGCTCCGTGGACACATTTCCCTGTTCGCTCCGTGGACAGGGCACCGATTGGCTAATCGGCTTGCGTCATGTCCGCGGACATACAACGTGTTCACTGATTGGCTGGGTTGAAGCGTGAGGTGTGCCGTATTCTTTTGATTGGGTCCGCCATCTTGGATCCGCAGACATTTGCAGACAGCGCAGCGATGAACTAGGGAAAAATACAACTTTGGGGAGTGTGTTGGTGTGTAAGATTGCTTGGGGAGGATTGGGGAGTAAGAGATGGGTCAAATGCTGTATTTGTTTAGGTGTCAGGCACCCTTGATGTGTTTGTCATGTCCCCAGTCACCGCGGCTGTCGGCTGACATAAAAAAACTGCTTCTGGCTATTTTACCGTACTATGATATTGGTTTTGGGTTGTTAGTACAGTGTTGATTGTAATTAATATCCTTTATAAGTAGCCCATATAGCACAGTTAAAATCTTTCATTCTATGGGTGTGTTATGCTGCACTGGTTGTGGCCAGGGCCTAGCATTTTGGGTGAATGGCCGAAGGCCGTAGGCAGTAGGCCATGCACCCAAGACTCTAGGCCCTGGGCACAACCACCGCAGCATAATGCACCCATAGAATCAAACATCCATCAAATATCCACAAATCTACAGATTGTGTACTGTTTGATTTGTATAGTTTGTATGTGAAGTTTTGGCTACGTGATACAATTAAGATTGTAGAGTTTGATAACAAGCACTGCAGTAAAACATATCCATGGAAGTAAACATTTTGGATTGTGGTTTATGGTTAGATGTTAGCTTCAATGGTTCTGTTATGGAGCAGTATTTTTGAGTTGAATTATTATATACTTACTGTTTGACTTTTTGTGATTGGATATATTTTTGTTCATGACTTGGGTAACTGCAGCAGATATTGTTTTTCAATTTCTGTGATAAAAGAAAAGATCATGTTAGTGTAGGTAGTTCATAATGAGGTATTGCATTGCATAACAGATATTTCTGCATTATTTCAACCCTCATATTTTGTAGTTTCCAAACCAGTGTACTGTGCAATTTGCTCAGTTTCTGTGTTTCTTAAATCATTGGGTCTGTGGAAAAAAAAATTCATGCCAATTTTTTGGGGCAGTTAGATACCTGTTGGTATATTCTAACTGGTTATAGTTTATTTATATTTTCAAGTTACTCATCTATCTGTTGGTTTGTTGCAGATTTTTTTGGGGCAGTTAGATACCTGTTGGCGTATTCTAACTGTGTATTTCCTCTTCTATTTTAGTGGTATTGATTTATATGTTTAGTTGTTGCAGAATCTTGGGGCAGTTAGATACCTGTTGGCGTATTCTAACTGGTTATAGTTTTTTATTTATATTTTCAAGTTACTCATCTGTCTGTTGGGTTGTTGCAGATTTTTGGGGTAGTTAGATACTTGTTGGTGTATTCTAACTGTTTATTTCTTCTTATATTTTAGTTGTATTGATTTATCTGTTTGGTTTTGCAGAATCTTGAGGCAGTTAGATGCCTGTTGGCGTATTCTAACTCTTTATAGTTTTCTAATTGAAGTTTTATTAATGTTTAGGCACAGATTAGTTATTAAATTTTGGTTTTAAGAACATTAAATAAGCGTTTATAAGATTTGCTGGTAATCTCTGCTTTACAGTAATGGTACTATCATAACATTCAAACCATCCACAATTCTTTTTCATATATGCAGTGTAGTCACCTGCATTGGTTGTGGCTCCTGCATGGTAGATTATACCTATTGTTGTGAAGGTTTTCTTACCAAGTGATGTTTGACCATGTGTGAATCCAGTCAGCTTGCAGTTGTTTTTGGTACCATCTACACTGTAACGTAAAAAGCATTAGTATTACATATTTACTATGTGTTTGTATTTGTAAGGTGGAGCGATTATCTGAATTGCAGGTAGTACATAATCTGCCATGGTTTGCATTTTGTACAAGTTGCTGAAATGGAATAGATTCACAGTTAGGTATGGATACATACATGAAGCATTCATTAGGGATTCATTCATGTGCCACATGTTTGCAGAGAGTGCATGTATGTTTCCACATGAATGAAATCTGGAAGATTCCATTAATAGGTATGTTTTTGTTTTCCAGTACTTGTAGTAAGTACATTAGAAATTCTTGTGGATCTTCTTGTGAGTTTATAGTGAATTTCACCATTCCAGCACAGTAGTCCAGTTCTTGTATTATTCCATGAACACTGTATGTGTTGTCAGGACTGTTGGTTGCATTTCTATGAAAGACTAACATTTGCAAACACAATTGGTCTGTATTGTGTAAGTAAATGCTGTGAATATTTGGTGGCAATTGGAATACAATATTTATTGCTACATTTGCATAGCAATTTACACCAGTTATATTTGAAAATTTAATGGACCTAATAGTTCTGTGTCCAAGTCATTTCTTCGGAGTGTGTGTTGCTTCTTTGAAGAAGTACCTGTGTTACTTTGAGTAGTAGATTCTTCTTTGGTTGTAGTAATTGATGAAGTATTATATTTTTTTACTCTCTTAGACAACATGAGGTATCCGTTTGTTTTACAGGTATTAAATGATGAAGGGTAAGATTTAGAAGCTCAATTACCGGAAGCACAGGAAGAGCGAGAGAGAGCAAGGCAGCTGAGGGGGGCAGAATACAGTGATAGCTCCGGATGAGTGGAGGGACGGACAGATTATGTTTAAAATTGACAGCTTCGCTGTTCAGGACCAGCAAGCATGATTGCCAGAAAGAGCTGAACAATAAAAGGTGGGGAGGGAGGCTCCCTAAAGTGTGGTGGGGCCCCTTAACGGAATGAATTTTGATTTGGTGCATGGGGAAAATAAAAGGGAGTGGGAAGATGAGGACCAAATTGAGGACGAAGATTTTGACAAAACTGAGTTTGACGAACAGCAAGTGAGAGAACAAGTGGTAGAGGTTCCCCCATTGAATGCAAGGAGAGAGTCACTGTATAAGGACAGACTTCGGTGGCTGCCAGGTCACATTGATGTGTCAAAAGCAAAGAAAAAAGGGAACATCTCCTTGTGAAAGAAGAAGGAGACGCAGTCCATTTATTACAGAAGGGCCAGGGCTAGCACAGTTTGTTCCATGACCCCAGATAGATAAAGACAATTTTTAAAATATTTTTTTTATTTGTATTGTTTGGCTGATGACTCAACCTTTCAATTTATACATTACATATCAAAAGTTGTGTACATTTTAGTCAGTTACCTATACAGTTTTTTTTTCTCCATTAAAACACATAATAAATACATAAAAACTAGACATTTACAATCACACATCTTGATAAACATAGATAAAACATAAAACTACATCATACAAGTAATTATCAATCAAAATTTCATTAATTATTAAAAATCATAGTGCCTCAAGTACAATTCAGTTCATCACTCTAACCGGGGTAGACAGATCTAATCCTTGAAGGAATTGAATTGTTGAGATTATAATTGCTGATTTCGAGGTTCCAAATAGTTTAGACCAAAATGTGTCCTGATTTAAAGTTAGATGAATATTTATCAAGTATTTGAAGTGTTTATGGGGGGTCTTGGTTAGGGCAATACATTTGGTGGTTACATTTTTCAGGGTTTCTTAACTCTCGGTTTCTTTGCAAAATTGACATATATTATCTTGTATGTCGAGCATGCCACATCTAGCAAGGATGTCTTTTGTATGGCATAAATGTAATCTAAGTCGCATGTACAAATTGCTGAACTGAGGCGTAGGATATTTGGTTAAGTGTGTAGCCATGGATCAGAGTTTTTCATGACGAAAAAAAAGTGTTACGTTAAAATCTCTATAACCGTCACTGTGTTTTTGAGTCTAATCAAATCTTGCTGGTAAAGTTTCAATTTAGCTTGGCATGGATTAGATATTAGTAGGTCACTGGTTATATCAGCATCCAGTAGTCAATTTAAAGTAAAATGTCTCCACTTTGTAGGGAATGGATGAGTTGATTGCAATACATATGTAGCTAAAGTCTGAGAAATGTTTTGGATTTGTACTGATAATAAACATTTTCTAAAGAATGAAACCAATTTCCAGGAGTAGGCAACATACAATATCATAGCACCCAGCTCAAAATGAATCAATGAGATGGGAGTGGAGTTTGGGAGATTGAATATGGATTGCCAGAATTTTCCCTCAATCTTATCCCAAAAGGGTCGTTCTCTGACCTCTTTTGTTGCAGTGCCATAAATAATAATGGGTACTGCTTTTTGATTGAAGTAAGTCATTACTGGGCAACATGTGAACTTGCCAAATGTATTTTTAAAAAAGGCTTTGGCTTTTTTAAATAATGAAATAGCAGTTGATAACGTATTCCTTGTGTCAATTACATGTGATTCACAACTTACCATCCCTTACAGCAGGTGCAGGCAAGTGGATCTATGAATTAGAGAAAAGGACAGCGAGAATTACTTTGGCTGTAGGTGACATGAAAAGCTTTTTCTCCTCAACTTTAGGAGAACAGGCCACCAATGTTTGGAAAAGAGCAGGGTGTGCAGGGGTACCAGCACACAGCAATGCACACAATGGTTCTCCATTCAATAACTGCAAAATGAATGTCTGTAAGGCATTAAGGATACAATACCCAGACACCTGCGACATGAGTGGTATTATGACACAAAAAATGAAGGTAGAGGAAGACCCCACAACATAGACTCAAGAAATGAAGGAAACCTGGCATTTAGAAACAAAAGAGCAATGTGATAAGAATTACAGCTGTTTTTCATATAGTCTGTCAGTACCTCCCCGATTAAGTGCAAGCTGAATTACTCAAGGTACTAGGGATAGAGGTAAAAGCATGGCCTGAAATTCAATCCAATATAGTTACCTTTTGTAGATTGAAACAGGAGAAGGATAAAAAGAAGGCTGAAGAGAGAGAGGAGGAAGCAACATGAGTACAAACTAAATTAGCAAAGTTATCCATGGAGGTGGCTGTAATTACCAAAACAATTGAAGGACAGTATGAGCATGTTTAATAAAAGATAGGATTTTGGGGATACGTTGCAGGAAGGAGAAAGATAATGTATTAGCCCAGGGGAAGAGAGAGCTCACCACAGGGGAGGCAGAATGAATTTGGAGGTGACTTTGATGGTGGAAAACCTAGGTTTGGTTGATTTTGAGGATAAAGAGGACAATGTTGGACATGTGGAAGAATAGGGCATTTTGCATGAGCATGTAGAAGCAGGGGGGCAACACCTTATGGGTTCTTACCATATGGCCAAAGGGGAAATACAGTATATTCTACACCCATATATCGCACCATATCAGCCACAGTACACCCCCAACTTTCTGCAGCAGCCACAATACCCCTTCCTGAACATGCAGAATACACCACAGCACCAGCAGATGTAATACCATGCAACAAACATTTGTGATGTTGCGCAGCATCAGGGATTTCCTAACACAGCACTACAGCCTCAAAATCAGAAACACCAACCAAATTCCAAGGCATATGGTTGCCGTTGCTGGATTTGAGACTGTGGTTCTGTGTTCATAAATGCGCAGACACAGCAATCGACCCTGCAGTGAAATACAAATGTAATACCACAGGGCGCCATTCTGAATTTTGGTGGGGTCAATGTGGCAGGGGGCAACCCTTTTTCCTTCCCATGTACCAGCACATATCCACACTAGGACAGCCCAGAGTGGGCTCTCACATGTCCAGTACTATCAGTAACTCCTGACGCAGGATAGGAACCCCGGGAGGAAGTGGGGATAGAAAACACAACATGTTCCTTCATGATGGACAGGGGGGATATTAAAACTTGTGACAGGGCGGGAGGGTTTCCATTGTCAGATATGATCATAGACACACAGGGATTCTCTGGGCTTATGGTAGCAGTTGCCTTTAGAAAGATTTGCCCATCACAGTGGACACTCACACACCAGTGAACACATTGGACAAATACTTGATGAGCAAGTTAAACATGACCATCCCATTTGCAGAAGGGGGCATAGTGTACACCACTTGAGGAATGCATTATGTATATGCAAAGGCATTTATACAAGCATTTTGTGGCCAAGCAGTTTTACTTAGAGTGCCATTTTCCAAATGTGTTTCTTTATGAAGAAAAGGTGCTGTTTAGGTGTTTTTCCAGAATTAAAGATTAGATTTGACGGTTTATAGTCATTGCATTGATTGTTTAGGTTTTACCCTATTAGCTATGTAAGAAGGTGCATCACCGGCAAGAAGCTTAAACGTGATAGTAAGGAGTCTAAAAGTCACCCTCTGCTCTATGGGTAGCCAATGCAGTTTTTTTCTTATCTATGAAACATGGGCACATTTTCTTAAACACATAGGTTCTCTTATAGAGCTATTCTGAACTACCTGGATTTTGTTCAGTTCAGTTTTGTTTATATCAATAAGTAACAAGCTATAATAGACCAGTTTTGCAGATATGATATCTCTCGCAGTGGTTTCACATCCTGTTTGTGACAGGAATGGTCATATATGTGCCAGGAGTCGAATGTAGTATGCTGAAGAGGAGACTCTGTTGTGTACATGGGCTGACATACTAAGCGGTTTCTCAAATGTAACTCCAAGGATTTTTATTTTCTCCTTAACTTGGATGACATGGTTATCGATACAGAAAGTTTGGTAAAATGATGTCAGTTTGTCCAACCTTTGTTTCAAACCGATCAGCATCAGCTCTGCTTTCCCTGGATTCAGGGCCATACCATTCGTGTCCATCCATTTGGGGATGAAATTATATATTTCTGCTATGGTCTCTACGTCCTGGTCACAGTTTCCGGATAAAATAATAAGACACTGTGAGTCACCAGCGTAATTCGAAAAACATTTGTTCCTATTTTCCAGATCGTCAAAGAAGGGGACTGTGTACAAAGTATACAAAATTGGTAATAGGGCTGCCCCCTGAGGTATACAATAATTCACGGTGACTGGGTAAGCCTGTGCTTGATTACTGCAGACTCTGATTGTTCTTGAGCCTAGGAAGGACAGCATCCAGTTCTTAGCATTAGTACTAAAATTGGCTCTTTCCTCCAGTCTGTTCACAAGAAGTTGGTGGTCCACCAGATCGAATGCCGCTGAGAGGTCTAAGAGGAGCATTGTGGAACCTTCATTTATTTTAGTCATCAGGTTAGATTTTAGTTCCTGCAGGGCTGACTCCATACTGTAACCTGGGCGGAAGCCTGACTGTCCATTATTGAGTATAGTACGTTCATTGGTAAAAGCTGCCAGCTGGTTATAGGCCACTCTGTCCATGATCTTCAGGATGAAAGGGGAGTTGGTCATAGGCTGGTAGTTCACTGTGTTCACGTAACATTGTCAAAGGTTCCAACATACTTGTTTACCACAAGAGTACTATGAAGTGTGTTAAACAGCGTGTTACAAATGGACGTAGGAAACTTACAAACATGTAGTATTGCAATACAATATATGGACAACCTTTTGGTGTGCAGCACCACAGAGTAACAATGCAGGTAATATTCAGTGATACTTCTGACTTTATTAGCGGAGAAAGGGTATAAGGTGGACAAGGAAAAACTGCAATATTGATGATTTATTTGGGACAAAAATGATCTTCATAAGGAACCAGAGTAAAACCAGAAAGGGCAGAAGTGATTCACAACACATCTCAGTCAACCACAGTGAAAGAAATGCAACAATTCCTAAGGTTGTGCAATTATTGCAGATCCTCGGTATTTCATTATACCACATTCATCAGACTCCTCTTACAAGGGTTAAAGGAAGCCCAAAAGGGGAAAGGTCCTCTTATTTGTTCAGGGGAAATGGTTGAATCATTTAATGTACTGATGAATTGAATCAGCACTGCCCTAGTTCTGGCTACTGTAGGTGTCTTTCCCCGGCTTACTGCATGTAAGAGAAAATAAAATAACCAACACAACCCCTGTCGGGGAATGAGGCACTGAGAACCGGCTGCACAAGTTCAAAGAATGGTTTATTTCTCCAGCTAGGAAATAACCCAAAAAAGCCCTCCAAACCATTTACATCATGACTCATATATATATCAATTAAAGTAACTCTAACAAAAAATACTAAATGCACCCGATTGGCCAGGCAGTGTGGTGCTGTAGGTCTGGGTGGCATCTCTTCCTTCTGATTAGCTGATTGGCTGACGAGGTGATGGACGTCAAATATCTTGTGCTCCACGCAGGTCAGGGTCCGGTCACTGTAGTCACTACCTAAGCTAATATGTTGCATTCGTAAAACACTAAATAACAAATTATCTAGACATTTTATGCTACTTTTCATATTTCTACACAAATCACACATAGTATTTATTGTCTGTACAATTGGGTCATTCGTAGCTTTAATTGGAGGCCTTGACCTTTATTGTGCATGTAAAAAGAGTCAAGCTGCGTTTCACATATCTCCTAAGCTTTAGACCTATTAGTATAAGTAAAAACATATATTTTGGCAAGGTGCTTAAGGTTAGTAGCGGGTGTGTTGGGTGGGTTTCGCAGCGCAGGCGAGGGTCTGGCACTTAAAAGAAATACCTTACAGGGAGCGCAGCGCAAGGTCAGGATGGCAATAAATCACTCTAAATGGGGGTGGGTGGCTTGCATGTTTATGGGGACGAACGAGCAAAAAGTGCATAGCTCACCCTGGTTCACATGCTGGTTCTCATGCTAGCAGTGATCTCAGAGGAAGAAAACTGTATCATATTGGTTGTTGCAACTTTCTCCAGCTTCAGCGTGAGAATGGGAGCACAGAGCTTTCCTTCGCAGGGGGAGTGCAAGGGTGGGGGCCAGTCAGCTGCCTGCGTGCCTTGTGTGTGTGTGTCTCTGTCCTTGGCTATTGCAGTGGAAGGGGAGCTGAGCCTTGCTGTACTATCGCAGTGAGGCCTGTTTACCCAAGATGGAGTCGAAAGGGGGCACAAAAGATGGATGCCTCGTGTCTTGCTCAGTAGTCCCATCTATGTAGCGGTCAACCATGGTTAACTTTACATAAGGGCAAGGGGCAACCCCACTACTGGAGGCACGTGGTCCAAGTCCCGTGCTGAGGAGTGTACGGTGCGATGGGGCCTGAGGGCCCCTCACTCCCATACATTCCCCCCTTTCGTTACATCTAAAGTAACAAACTTCTTATCTCGTTCTTTCCGTTCTCCCTTCGGTAGCGCTCAGCTTCAGCCACAGCCTCATCCCAAGCAGTTGTACCCTTTATTGGCATCCATGCTTTGCACACACTTCTTAAGCTGTTACCCCTTCTTGTGTATTCTTCTGGGGTGACCATTAAGTATATCCCACCATCCCCATCCAAATCTATCCAAACCTCGTTATACCACAGCAAGTCCTTTGGTTCTTTAATGGTAGTGTGATTTAGATTATCGACCACATCCCCATACTGCTTATAGATGGCAGGCATTCTATACTGCGGTGTGGTGTGTTCTCCAGTTTGTACTTGGGCATCTATCAGAGTAGCCACCGTTGTCTGTCGGCCCACTGTTACCATCATCATTGCTGAATTAGGCATATTATTTTCACAGCATCTTAGTCCCAGTTGGCACACACAAAATATTAGGAGAAGAAAGACAATAATGGGAATGAGTATCTTCGCTGCTATGTTCACCCATGATGGTATCCAGCTGAACAGATTGTCGAACCACGTGCTGTTGTCTGCTCCACCTTCCATTCTCATTCTTTCTCCTAAACTATGCACTGCTGTTATCACGTGTGACAGTGTCCCGTTATCAGCATCTGAAGTTGGTACGAACGTGCAACACGCCCCCCCTATTCTTTTGCAAACACCGCTGTCCATTGCCGTGATAAGATCTAAGACATATCTGTTTTGCATCGTCATCAGGCGCAGTGCACGGAGCTCTATTTTTATGATGTTGAATCCTTGTTCAGTGTCGTTAGCCAGCTGGATGAGCTCCCAGCGTGCTATCTGCAGCCATTTCGCGTTTGTGCTGGCTTGAACGCCTAGTGCTAGAAATGATGCAAAAAATGTCTCTACACATGAGAAAAGCTTGTACCGCTGCAGGATTTCAGCAAGGAGTTCTGACGATTTGGACAAAATATAATTGGATCTTTTGCTGTGTGAAAACTTGGTTCTCAATGTTTCTTCTGACAGTAGTTTGTATGCTGGGGGCTCTGTGATTGTCTCATCGGGCGCTGTCGATGGTTCAGCCGATTGCCTTGCTGTCGATATGTCAGCCGATTGGCCTGCTGTCGAACCACAGTGAGCCGAAGGCCTTGCTGTAAATTGAACGTGGCTCTCTGGTATCACCATTAGTGCTGAGTGAAGTGTGGCTAGGGCACAAGTGCCTCTCCAGGATGCTGGGAGATGCAGGTAAGCTTGTTTGCCACAGATCCAGTATATGTCCATTAATGCGGCAGTGCCTTTTTTCATATTATTAAAGTCTTATTGCACTGCTGTGTGTTTCCCATAATCACCTTCCCTTCTCCATGGAAGCAAAGTTCATGCGGTATTTCCTTTTGAATCTTTATGGGTCTCTCCAGTGGTGTGACACATGTCAGCTTGGTGATATGCTGTGACCAGATGGGGATGCACGTTTCTTTTGCCCACTCGTATGTTTCGTCTGGCAGCCCTCGAAGCCCCTCAGCTTTGCATTCAATCGTTTCATCATGCCACTTGTTGTCTGCATACCTTGTCCCTTTTATTATGAAAAATGGCTCTTGGAGGCAAATTACTCCTTGTCGTCTGCTGGTGCATGTTTGTTCATTTTCCAATTTTTCCATGGTGACTGTGTGTGCCTGAAATGTCTTTTTTATTCTACACAGCATCAGATGAATCAAACATTGGGCCTCAGACAAGGGTACTTTCTGTGGAATTAACATTTTTGGGGTTCCAGTTGCATGAGGAATAAGTGAGCACACATAGCAACTTTCATTACTTGCTTGCTTTGCTGTGGTGCTCTTGTCTGAATACCATTTATTTGATTGGTCAGGGTGTCGGGGGTCCTCTATTTCATCTAACCCCAGGTTGTGATAAATATCATATCTGTTTTTTCCCGCCCCCCTTTTTCTCCTCCTTCTTTTGTTTTTTAATTTGGTACCAACTCGTTCATATTGCAGCGGGAATATTCTGGGCCATGCATCATCAATGTCGTTCATGGTGACATGTGTGTATTCAGTAGTGGTTTCTGGTGCCGTGTGTGTGTGCATGCTTTATTTCTGGAGTTAGTCAACCAATAGTAACCGTCATTTACATCCCATCCAGGCTCTATTTCCTTGGCCATAGTATTACTCAACAATGGAATAGCAGTTTTGTTCACATGCAATTGGTTATAGGGTGGCGTTGCATTTATACTATTCGATTCAACATTATAAGTGTCCTTCCAAATGGTTGTTACTCCAGTCCATATTAGTTTAGACCCTGGTTTTGTCATGTTAGCCCCGCTCCCCCCTTTGTTCATTTCATTTGCCACAAATAAAACAACGTTATACCAAATAAAATAAAACATCATTATTGCAAATAGTATGGCAGCATATTTTATAACGCATTCTACATTGCTCAATCTACTGGCCCTAGTGGCATCCCTATTTCTATCTAACATTTCAGCCTGCTCAGCCATTTCATCGCATTGGCTCATGTTGAACCTATGCGAGCGAGACAAATTCGTTAATTCATCATGAAAAGAAACATATTTGCAATTGTTCATTCTTTTTCATCTTTTGCTTAGTTTAGGCATTTAACAATTTCTTTCCATTTATCATAAAAACAATGAAGAAAAATAAGAGAAATAACACGATTCATATGAGAATAAGAGAGAAAAAAAAGAAAGAGAGAGAGAGAGAGAGAGAGAGAGAATATGTAAAAATCATTTTGCTTTTTTACTATACTTTTCCTGTCTTAGTTGATGTTTTTCATCATGTCAGACTGTGTTCGCAATGCCATGCACACAGTCTGTTTCATTTTGGGGAGTGCAACACCACGTGCCCTTCTCACATCCGAGAGGTGCACCCAGTATTTCAGTCCCTTCACTTTAACTGCAGTTGGGGTACTGTACACCACTGTGTATGGACCATGAAATCTTGGTGAATTCCACCTTCTTACAAAACTTCTAACATAGATGTGTTCCCCTGGTATTAAGGGCCCCTCCGGGCTACCTGCTGCTGGCATGGAGGTGACTGTTGCTACATCTTCAGTAAATGGCGGAGCAATTTGTTTTGCTATGCTGCGTACTGCACGCATTAGCTGGGCTAGGTATTCCTTAAACTCTTCCCCCAGCACTGTGGCAGCCCTGTGTGCATCAGACGCCCTCTTAACAGGAGAGAGCGGCGTGTGCATTCTTCTCCCCGTCACGATTTCATGGGGGATCATGTGGTGATCCTTGGATGGTTGATTTCTGAGTTGGAACAGTGCTAGGGGCAGACAATATATCCAATTATTTTTTCAACGTGCTGCATAATTTTGATAAATTGCTTTTGAGCAGCCCATTGATCCTCTCCACAACTCCATTGGCCATTGGATAATAAATTGAACATAATTTATGTTTTACCCCCAGAAGGGAGGTTACTTCTTTGAAAAGATAATTCACAAAGTGCGTGCCGTTATCAGAACGGATCACATCACAGATTCCCCACCGCGAGAATACTTCTCGCACAAGGAACCTGGCAGCACATTTTGCATCGGGATGGGGACAGGAGCCCGATTCCACCCACCGTGAAAAAGGGCATACCACCACAATCAAGTATCTCGCTCCATTACATCTTTCTCCCATATCGGCGTAGTCGATATGTAGTTATCTGAATGGACCTGTAGGGCATGGCAAAGTGCCACACAGAGTTCATAATGTCATTCCTGAATTGTAAGTTTGGCATGTAGTACATTCAATCACAAATTTAGACAAGTATTCGTGCAGATTGGGAACAAACCAATCCTCCTGAATGTCTGAGGCGATGTGTTGTTTTGCAACGTGAGCTGGGAAGGGCAGTTGTTAGAACACTACTTATCTTTGATGACCCGGCACTGAAAAAACATTGTCACCTACGACCGTTATGCTACGGAATGGTGCAAGGGCACCGTTTGCAGCCGCTGCAAAAGGGTTATTGTTTATGTTCCCTACTGAGTTTTGTCTTGCCATGGGCTGTAGTGCGTTTTGCTGTTGTGGCTGCTGCTGTTGCTGCTGTTGTGGGGCTGGCTGTCTTTGTTGCATTTGGGGGTCATACCAGTACTGATCTTGTTGTCCCCACCTCCCCATTGGAGCTCCACAAGGGCTACCTGGGTGTGGGCAGCCCAACCCCTGTTCCTTGTTCATGGGCTGCTGCTGCCCCTGAAAATGCCCTGATGGTCGCATTCTACAATCTCGTGAGTAATGTCCCCACCTTCCACAATTCCAACATGACCCCTGTTGTCCTCCTCTTGGTCTTTGCCCACCATACCCTCTGTTTCCCATTCCTCCGTATCCTCCCCTCTGCCCACGGTACCCACCTCTTCCTTGGGCAGGCCTGTTCTGCCACTGTGATCCTTGGCATGGCTGTTCCTCTCCGTTCTACTGTCCTTGGTCCTCTCCAACCCTCTGCGCTGCTATCCCAACGGGCCTTCCTCCCGCGTTTTCCTCTCCTTTGTTTCCTCTGTCTGTGGTTACACTGGCAGTAATGGCGGCGATCTTCAATAATTTTGTCTGCACCAGTTTTGCTTCGTCGGCCAGCCTCTTTTGTGTGACCTCCTTTTCCTTCTCTTTGATCCTCCTCCAATGGTGTACAATTATGCTATGAATTTCAGGCCACCCTTTGGCTTCGATCCAACTATTTTGTCCAAGGCCTTCTGCACCTCTTTCGGCAACCCATTTTTAATGATAAAATAAAATAAGGCTGTTGATTGATTCCATGCCGTACCAGTTTCACTTCTCCATAAGTCTTGCACTCGCAAAATTAATTGCGCAGGATCCTCGCTCTCCTCCATCGTGCACTGCATCACTGCCTGTAAATCTGGAACATCTGGAAATGCACGACGCAATGCATCCCACACTTGTGCTTGAACATTGTTGAATGGTGATCCATCGTGGCGATCACAGCTCATCGTTACTCCCGGGAACCCTGCCCTTTCCCAGATTGTGTCTGCTTGGTCACCGATTGCTGATACTAATAAGCTTTTCACATCACCTATAGCTAACGGCACGCCTGCCGTGTTCTTCTCAAATACATGTATCCACTTACCTGCTCCTCCTGTCAGCGGGGGGAGGAGTTTTAACAGGTTGTTTTTATCCATTTGGGCCCACAGGATATAGTTTGGCCTACCTGCTTCTTTATGTATTAGTGGCATTTGTAGTTTCTGTTTCTTTCCTGTTTTGCTCGTTCTCCCTTTTTTCGTTTTACTTACCAGTATGTTCCCTGTCCTCCCTGTTCGTTGTCTTAATCTACCCTGCCATAATGGTGGTGATAGTGTGTCTGGGTAACGGCAGTTTGGCAGTGGGGAGCCCTCTGCGGCAGCTGCCTCTTCGTATTCATCTAAATCATCCCATACTTCTTCTATTTCTGACTCTGGCTCGTTATTATCCTCCCAGTTTTCCTTGGGTTTACTTCCTTGTCTTTCACCCTGATCTCCACTTTGTTGACTTTCCGGTGTATCTGGGCGTATAATTCTCACTGGCTTGTTATTCAATTGGAACAAGAACTGTCCTGACTGCCACTCTTGTTCTTGTCTTTGCTGTGATGACGTCCCTTGTGATGCTATAGATTGCCCTGATACTGAGACTCCTGGGGTTGCATTGCTTACTGTCCCTATCGGAGGTGTGAGTGACAGTGGGGGTACCTCCCCACCCCCTGGCAGCATATGCTCTTTGTCGCATAGAGCTCTTAACCGTGTTATTTCCATTTGTGCGTGTGCTAGCTGGCGATTTAAATCGCCTGTTAAACATGCTAGGTTCACAGGAGGCGCACTTGTGGGGCCGTACAGGCCTCCTTTGTCATATGGTGGGGGTTCAGAGGCTGTTGCCCCGCACAGAGCAGTGGGGATGGGTGGTATATACATGGGCTCACTAAACCCTACTACTGGCCTGGTCATTAAGGGATAGATTTTTGTTACTTTGTTCGCGGTTGTAGTTGTTGAGCACTCCCCTTTTGGTGTCCCGGTTACTTCTTCAGGTATTTTCTGATTTTCTATCCTTCGGCTTGTACCTACCTCTGCCGTGGGGGTAACTTCCTCGAACATTCGCCATAAATCTAACACTTCTCTCCGGTTCTGTAACTGTTTCCCTTTGTATCATGCTAGCAAATGTGTTGATACTAGGTCCAACACTCTTTTGTTGAATGACCCTCCTTCTGGCCAAATTGGTATATCCCCATCTCCTTTTATCTCAGCGATCCACTGATCGTGATACTTCTGTATCCTGTCGCTATATAGTGGAAGGTGATGGCAAATATGTGCTAGTGGCGTTATTCCCCCCATGGCAATGCTTCTTTTCCTTTCTTGTGTGTTCTGGTACTCTTGAGTCTCTTCCCACCTCTCACTTGGTATGTCAGTTACAATATGTGGAAATACGTTCTTTATCAATGCTCGCAATTATGGTATGTCACATTAGCTGTTCTTTCTGAGAGGTGTTACCTGGTCACCTCTCACAATTTATTTCTTTGCCTATTATTCATTAATCACAAGTTACTTGTACTGAAATACTTGGCGTTTTCAACAAGACATATACACAAAGCAGACCAACAAACATATAATCATGCAACATGCACATGCACTGTCTGCGCGCGTTTGTTCTTTCCCTATTCCCGTTACTGTCCCCGGTTTTTCTTCTTCCCTATTCTACCTACTATTTCGCATTCACTAGCCACCTCTTTCATCTTATTATGTCTCAAGATTTCTTACCTCCACGGAAAAAGAATATTCTAAAACTACTCCGAGTCTACTCAATATACGAGACCCCTACTATTTTCTCTTTATCTCTATTCTGCACTTGTTCGGGACAAATGCTACGCGGCGCCGCCTTCTACCCCGTATGGGCTAGGATACCACTTCTCTTCTTCTCACTTCTTACAACACCTAATGGCCATATAAAGAATAGATCAGAAAAGCCTCGCCGTCACTCACATAGGCCCTATTCTTAACTACATTCCCTTTGTTGCTAATTCCCTTCTTCCCGTATTTCCCCTTACCTTCCTTTGGGGTCTTTGCAACCGGGACTCCACGTGTTCGGTCAGGTACTCCGAGGGTCGCCGCTCAGGGCCGGACCCCGCTCAGGTCCATCCCCCAACTAAGCCGTGGCCGGCCTTGGCGAGCAGCCTTTTTGATCAGGTATTCGTCAACCGGGAACCCTTGACCCTTTCTTCTTGATGTGCACAGTCTGGTCAACCACAGAGGCGATGGTCTTGCTGGGGATGTCCTGGAACTCGCTGCCGGGCGGTGCAGGCCTCGAGGCACCTCTCTAAATCACGTTGCGGGGGTCACCAAAAATGTAGGTGCCTTTCCCCGGCTTACTACGTGTAAGAGAAAATAAAATAACCAACACAACCCCTGTCGGGGAATGAGGCACTGAGAACCGACTGCAAGAGTTCAAAGGATGGTTTATTTCTCCAGCTAGGAAATAACCCAAAAAAGCCCTCCAAACCATTTACATCATCACTCATATATATATCAATTAAAGTAACTCTAACAAAAAATACTAAATGGACCTGATTGGCCAGGCGGTGTGGTGCTGTAGGTGTGGGTGGCATCTCTTCCTTCTGATTGGCTGAGTGGCTGACGAGGTGATGGACGTCAAATATCTTGTGCTCCACGCAGGTCAGGGTCCGGTCACTGTGGTCACTACCTAAGCTAATATGTTGCATTCGTAAAACACTAAATAACAAATTATCTAAACATTTTATGCTACTTTTCATATTTCTACACAAATCACACATAGTATTTATTGTCAGTACAATTGGGTCATTCGTAGCTTTAATTGGAGGCCTTGACCTTTATTGTGCATGTAAAAAGAGTCAAGCTGTGTTTCACATATCTCTTAAGCTTTAGACCTATTAGTATAAGTAAAAACATATATTGTGACAAGGTGCTTAAGGTTAGTAGTGGATGTGTTGGGTGGGATTTGCAGTGCAGGCGAGGGTCTGGCACTTAAAAGAAATACCTTACAGGGAGCGCAGGGTCAGGATGGCAATAAATCACTCTAAATGGGGGTGGGTGGCTTGCACGTATATGGGGTAGAACGAGCAAAAAGTGCTTAGCTCATCCTGGTTCACATGCTGGTTCTCATGCTAGCAGTGATCTCAGAGGAAGAAAACTGTATCATATTGGTTGTTGCAACTTTCTCCAGCTTCAGCGTGAGAATGGGAGCGCAGAGCTTTCCTTCGCAGGGGGAGTGCAAGGGTGGGGGCCAGCCAGCTGCCTGTGCGCCTTGTGTGTGTGTGTCTCTGTCCTTGGCTATTGCAGTGGAAGGGGAGCTGAGCCTTGCTGTACTATCGCAGTGAGGCCTGTTTACCCAAGATGGAGTCGAAAGGGGGTACAAAAGATGGATGCCCCGTGTCCTGCTCAGTAGTCCGATCTATGTAGTGGTCAACCGTGGTTAACTTTACATAAGGGCAAGGGGCAACCCCACTACTGGAGGCACGTGGTCCATGTCCCGTACTGAGGAGTGTACGGCGCGAGGGGGCCTGGGGGCCCCACACTCCCATACACTACTCTAATGAGTATGTGATAACAGCTTTCCTCACACAGAAATCCTCAATGGGATACAAGCCCTTGGCCTAGTATTGTGGCCTTTTGGATCCAGTAATGCAGGGACATTTCCCATGTGGACAGAACCCAGCTGCAGCAACATTCTCAATAGGAAAAATAAGGATGCGCTGTTCAGTGACTCTTTGTGTAGAGCATGCCATTTTTGCAATTTGGGAGAAGCCAGAATCCACGCTTACCACACAGCGTGCATCAGGATACGAGTTAATATTATCAAACCTTGTGATTACAATTGTAAGGTGCTGCATAGTCAATCCATCTATTTTGATTGCAGTACCTGTGGAGCAAGGTGACTACGTACATGATTGCTCAACATAGATTGGTATATATTATGACATGCCCCAGGTCATGGTGAATAAACTTGAGGGGGGAGAAGTAGTGTTCGTTGACGGTTCATCAATGATTGATCCGAGCACAGGATTGAGACACACAAGAGTGGCAGTAGTGCATAGCGAGTATGGAGAGTTTGAACTAGTGGCAAGAGCAAGACTACCCTCACATTATTCAGCACAGACCGCAGGACTGGTGTCACTAATAACAGCACTAGAAATGTACGTTGACAAAGCAGTAACTGTCTTCTCTGACTCGGCGTATGTAACATCAACAGAATGTTCAGGTCTATCCTGATGGAAAAGGAGAGGGTCGCAACAGTCTGATGGCACACCAGTGCAGCATGCCCAATATTTAGAATAGTTGTTCTGCTATCACATTTTACGTCAGTGTCAGTGGTTAAGTGCACAACCCATACTAATAGCACAAATCTAATAACAAGTGGCAATGATTTTGCAGAAACTGCAGCCAAAGAAGCAGCATGTTTTTCAGAGATATTGGATATAATAGCAATAGCCAGTGACAAAAGACAGCACCAAATGCAAATTACTGAGCACTACAATGCCCTGCCAATTATGAAGATAATAGAGCTAGAGAGACGTGCCCCACAAGAACATAGCAATTATGGGTGAAGAATGGCTGTTCCTTATAACCCACATCCTTGATATGGAGGTGGAATATCACAGGACACCTGATTATTCATTGGAATTACTGACAGTATCCCTCGTGCAATCACACTATCCTGGACATACAATAAAGGAATATATAGCGGCTGATCTCCAGGAACAATGGCTTTTGCTCAATTTACAGGGTCATGTCCTGGGATGTATTGTTAACTGTGCAGTGTGTCAGCAATATGCAGCAAGGCACACCCTCAGGACAGGGACGACTGTACTGCCCCTCTCCTCTGGGCCTTTTCAGAATCTCCATATCAACATTGTCAATATGGTGAATAGATGCACAGCTATCACTATATGAATGTTGTGGTTGTCCTTTTCACATTGGATTGAGGCTGGCCCTTGTGTTCATCCTAATGCTCAATCAGTAGCAAATTTCCATGTACGTGATGTATTACCCCAGTGGGGAGTGTGCGAAGTGTTGAGGTCTGACAATGGACCGCATTTGTTCAATGATTTATTTAAAGAAATGACATCCTTATTGGGATCAAAACACAAACTGTGTTCAATTTCTCATCCTCAAGCCAACAGACATGTGCAACGCATCAACGGCCTGCTGAAGGAGCTCCTTGTGAAGTTATGTGCTACGCTTCGAAAAAACTCAATCCATCACTTGCCATTGGCTCTTTTCACCCTGTGGAATCAGCCAGGTTCTAAGCACCACCTTACGCCCATGAGCTAGTGACTGGTAGAAGAATGCATGTTCTGCTTGCTCCTGCATGAGCACTTTCTGATGCCCATTTTACGACCACTGTTTTAGGGGTTGAATTTTATGCATTTTTGACTGCCATGACTAATTCTTTGAAGTTCAGACCCCACCCAGTGAAGCTTTGACAGGGGCGGCCTCCCACAGCCACAGCAGAAGGGGACACTTCTCAATTGGTACCAGCACTGATACCACCATTGCAGGTGTCCATTAGTGTATAAAATATGTTGTGCAATGTTGGAACACACTGCACTTTACTGGACCATGTACAGTGGAGTACGCAACACAGACTGCTGTGAAAGGACAAGATCGGAAGGGATGGGTCCTTATCAGTGACATCAAGAGGAGCAACAGCAGCACCCTCATGTTCAAAGACAATAAGGAAGAAGACAAGACATTGGAATGATGGTTCATGTGATTATCTCTAACTGTGTTTGCCCATAAACAAAAATAGAGTTGTTTTCTTTTTCCCCACAAAACAGAAGCTGTGAAGGATTTAAGGAAAATGGGCATTTTATAAGTATTTGTGTTATGTTTTTCTCTTTTTTTCTTTTTTTGTTAGAATGTAGATGGTTAGTGGCACAACAAACTGTTGAGACTATGGGCTTTATTCACAGTTTGTTTTCCTATGGGTATGCACCAATATAAATTGCTTCTGTGAATCTGGCCCAATATTTGTATCAAATAATGAATATAGAAAGATGACTGGAACAAAAAGGGGCATTTCTGAACAAGAGAAGTGTTTAGGAAGTACTTAAAAGGGTTTTTCTTTCCGAAGTAGACAATATGCGGTATGGGCATATGTAGGGGGAGATCAAATGATATGTGCTATGTCTATTCTCTCATTCTCCATGCGATGGGTGCCCTGCATGCCACGGTTGCTGTTTATAGTGCAAGAAATACCAGTACAGATGGCACACTCTTTGGTCCATCTCGCATTATGCAAGACAAGAGGGCTATTCGAGGAATTATCAGCATACACAGAATGGGTAGATAAGGAGGATTACATTTTAGTGGACAACTTTATTAAACAAAAAATAATGGCAGATAGATTAGGATAAGCAAATATTGCAATGCACTCTACATTATAGGGTCCACACAGAGGGGAAGTAATATACAGAACATAAGACATTAAAAGATGTACCAATTACACAGGAGTAACATTACCTTGGTGCTGGACGAGGCCACGCATGAACATCCTGTTATTAAGGATGTGACTATAAAGAAAAGGCCCCTCTATCTCCTGCTTTACAAAGGAGCAAACAAGAAAATTACTTCTCACAGGAATCATCCGATAGATTAGAAGAAATTCTGACTAAGTACAGGTTGTTCAGTGAAGCAGCTGTATTTTTCATGTCCCTTATCACACCTTGCACACAGGCTGCAGAACATTCTAAACAGATTCAAATAACTAGGTGGGAGTTTTTGCAATTAACATATGCAACTGAAAAGGGACTTTATTCTATACAGGAAGAACTTAAGGCTGTCAGACTGACTGGTCTCCACAACAGTTCTGTGCTTGACCTTACTCACTGCTATGCAGTGGGGGGGGGTGGTCTGTGCAAAGATAGGCACATGTTGCTGTACATTCAGACCAGCAAACAATAAATAGAATGGTAGTGTGGCTGGTGCAATAGCTCCCTTGCACACACTGCATACAACCATGGGTTAGGAGAGTAGTAAAGTGGTAGATGAGGACTGGTACCATCTGATGTTCTCATGGGTACCTGTCTGGTTGGAAAACATTTTTAAGGTCGGAATTCCTATTCTCTTTGTATTGCTCGTATGCCTCTGCATCGTACCGATAGTGCTGGGATATTGCAGGGTGGTTGGGAAGAAGAGTGCACAGGTACACACATATGGTTTGGATAGAAAGGCCCATTAGTCTCCCTGGAACACGTTTTACCCCTCCTCCAGACCCTAATAATTATACACATCATTGGGTGGATTGTAAGGCAGGTGGTGATTGCTGTTTCATGACCTGTGAACCAGAAGAGTATGTAGCATGAGGATGCAGAGTCTCACTCCTTCCTCAGCACTCCCGCACCATTTGCACTGGCTGCCAGTGGATGCCCAAATTTAATTTAAGTTTCTATTTGTTGTCCATTGAGCTGTGCATAATGTTGGCCCTCACAATTTAAAAGTGAAACTGCAAAGGTACTGCACGGTGAGAAATCTTTGCTCAGAGTCCCAGTTGCTCCTCAAGATCCCGAAATAACAGCTAAAGTGATTGCATGGTTGTTGTTTCTCAGTCTTGGTCCCTGGCTTGTGGAATGCTCTTCCACTAATCTTGAGATCACTACTTGACTATGTCCCCTTATGAAGAGAGCTGAAAACTCAATTATTCTAATTCAACTTGATCTCTCTTCTCTCTATTCTATTTTTAGAGGATGAAGTAAATGGTTTACTCAGTGTTGCTGTCTTTTTAGTACCTAGATGCCTTTTGGCCTTAGTTTTGTGCTCTATCCATTCTCACAAACAAAATGTATCTTGAAGGGCGTGTCCAGGGAAAAGATACCAAATGATGTATATGACAGGATGAGTGAGTAAGACATTTCGGTCAATAAATTGACCTAAGGTGGGAATGCGATGGTGTAGGTAAAACCAATGAGGCATCAAACCACGCGGCCTGCAGTCCCCAAGCAAGAGCACAGATATAGAATAAGAAAACACAAACTGTTTTGGCCATTATTATTTTTACAGTCACTCTGTTGTTTTGTAGGCAGTTAACATAAGTAGGGTAGAGTTTGTTTTGCCAAACTTTGGGGAGCTAGTTTTGCTTGCACTGTATGGAGAATTAGGTTGCTGAATACAAGGACGACAGAGGGAAGTGTGAGAAACCAAAGGGTGTCTTACTTACTAGTCCCTGGGGATCTCTCTCTCAGGTGGCCAGGGCACTGCTATCACATTTGAATCCAGACCCTGGGGTGGACTATTGCGAGTAGGATCACCTGGTTGGGGTATCTTCAGGGAGTGCGGGTGAGGCAGCCAATGATGAGACACAGTATCCCCCCTTTCTCGTGCCCATATCCTATCCTATTTTATAGGATTCTCCAATGTTCCAACTCCCTCCCCCTTTCTACACAAACACTGGGCCAAGGAAGAGGAGGACTGAGAGCAAAGAGGCTAACACTTGCATATCTCATTGTATATGTCCCGTTAATAAGGTCAGACAAAGTCAGGCACTTGACCTTAATCACGTACATCTGATAGCCATTAGCTCCCCCCCACACGGATAAAAGGTGAAACACAGAGACACACTCTGAGCAAGGTGGGACACAAGAATGAGCAGATATTCTGGAGAAAAGGTGAACCCATTGGGGTAGGACGATCAATTGAGGGACAAGAGTGAAGAGTAGGAAATCCTTGAAGATCCCTGCAGTAGGTCATTGCCTTTGGGAAACCAAGAAGGATATGCAGAGAAAGCCAAATTCCAGCCATAAACGAAGCCTGCATTGTGTTTCAAGGACTCCAGCGACACTCTTGGGTGAACGGCAGAGTTGGGGAGTGGAGGCAAAGCCTGTGTTATAAACCATGATTTGTGGATCAAAGCCTCAAAGAAAAGAAAGGAATGCACACAACAGGTGAGTTAGCGAAAGACATGAAAGACATGAAGGGCCGGTTTGTGTCAAGGAAAGATTGAAGCTGCAACAGTGTATCTCACAATTGAAATTTGCAAGCGTGCTGATGAGACACAAAAGAAAGCAAATGAATAATGAACTTTAAAATTTACTGATAACTGTGAAGCCAGTGATACTGAGTAGTGGAGTAGTCAGGCGAAAGAAAATAGCCCACTCCACAGTCTACGCAAAATGTTTTATGTCTTGTTATAAAGTGACAAAGCAAACAAACTAAAAAGTGTGCAATTGTCAAGATTAATGCCGTCAAAGTGGAAGTTAAAAGGTAATTGCTTTAAGAGAAAGATTTCTTTGAAATCTTCTGAGTGTGTTATGGAACTACCAAGACCAAGAGACACTGGGACAGCATAAGGGAGAGCTGCATTGAAAGTCGAAGTGGTCCTGCAGAGGTCTATGGAAAAGGCCTCACAAATTCGTAAGTCTTTCGACTTCAGTGAAATGTCTCAGCCTGAGGGAGACTGGGAACAGGAAATAAGTTAAGGGATGGGAACTCCTAACGAGTGTGAATGAAGCTTGGCAAAGGGAACCCCTGCAAGTGTTGTGATTGTGAGGTCCGAGCCCGGCTGAGATAGATCTATGATGAATCAGATACTTTATGTTAAGAGTTCTGAGCCCAAGTGAGGGAGACCTACATGAACTGTTGATGCCTTGATAGGTCTGAGCCCGACAGTGGGAGTCCTACATGAACTTTTGTTGAACTGTGAAAGAACTTTTGGTGAACTGGAAATAAGTGACTTTAACAGGGAAGGCAAGCCGTGCCTCAAATCACTTTTTGACCTACCCTTTTCTGATAGCCTGAGCCAGATTGTGTCATCCTGTCTACGGGGGCCGCCTTACTCTGAGCTGTCCAACGTGGGGATGAGGGCTGACTCAGCCACTTTAATCCTTTATCCTATAACACCAACTTTCCTTTGCATACACCTTCCCCTTTACTCAGAGATATGGCAGGCATTAGGTTTTGTTAGTATAGGCCATTTAGATTTGACTTAGACTGACTAATACTGTGTTTTCTTTATTATTTGATGGTAGATATTACTCCCATCCTAGATATAGGGCAAAGTAGGAGTTTTTCCAAAGCCCACGGATTTAATAAAGGGTTTGAAACGTGTACCTCTTGTGTCATGTGTCACTTACAGAAGGCAAAGGATGGCAGCTTGCATTGCTGAGTAGGGTATTGATGAGAACATTACATGTGTAAATTGCAACACCTTTGAATTAACATGGTTTAATGGACGTTTCTGTTTTTTCATGGTAGGGGTGAAACGAATAGTGAGGAATCTTCCCGCTCAGTGAGTCTGGTATTACTTTTCTGGCGCCACCAAACTTCCACCTGATTTCAGGTGGCTTTCCTTGTTAGCTTCATTTCACGCGACGAAAAATTTCACACTGGTCTTTTTTTTTCAATTTGCACAAGTTTCATGCAGCAGCTCGAGAAACTTTGGGCTATTTTTCGATTTGTGATTGGTTCGCGCAGCGACACAAGAAACTTTGTGTAGGTCTTTTACCGATTCCTTCTAGGTTTGTGACATAAAATGCTTTCTGTGTGTATTTTTTTTAATCCACACTAGTTTCATGCTGCGGCATGAGAACCGATGAGCCAGTCTTTATCAATCTGTGGTTGTTGTGTACAGCAGCAAACCAAACTTTGCACGTTTTTCCACAATTCAATCTAGTTTTGTGCACTGGCACGAGAAACTTTGCGCAGCATTTCGGTGGAATTAATGGTAGGTTTGCACAGTTGCATGAGAAACTTTGCATGTTTTTTTTAAACCATGCTCAGTTTGCGCAGCATCACACTGAACTTTGCACATCTTTTGGAACAGAGTTAGGTTCACGCAGAAGCACAAGCAACTTTGCATAGGTTTTTTATTTGATTCATTGTAGGTTTGCACAGAGGCACAAGAAACATTGTACCACTCTTTTTGATTTGTGCTTGGTTTGTGCAGTGGCACGACGAACTTCGCTCAGATTTTTGTTCAATTTGTACTAGGTTCGCACAGTGGCATGAGAAACTTTATTCCGCTCTTTTCGATTCATACTAGGTTCATGCATCAGCACAAGAAACTTTATGCCACTCTTTTTGATTCATGCTCGGTTTGCACAGTATCACAAGAGACATTGCACAGATTGCCATGTTATATATTTATTTATTTATTCTGCATTTGTTAGGCACTTA
Source organism: Ambystoma mexicanum (assembly GCF_040938575.1). Taxonomy (NCBI): domain Eukaryota; kingdom Metazoa; phylum Chordata; class Amphibia; order Caudata; family Ambystomatidae; genus Ambystoma; species Ambystoma mexicanum. The sequence continues at coordinate 405,855,890 of NC_090931.1, read as the reverse complement.
TAGATTAAGTATATTTTGTTTCAATGCGCCCACGGGGCAACAGGGAGGGAACATTGGATAGAAAACAATGAATACACTGGCAGATAAAGACAAATCTACTAGGCCCCGTGAGCATTCAGAGCATGCAAGTGCAGAGAGAGAAGTGGGGAAGAGGGGCTAAGTGCTGGAGTGCCCTCGCTTGTGGTTGAGCAGCAGGTGTGAGTGCCCAGTGTGGGAAGTGCTAGGGAACTTTCAACTTTAGTAAATCAATGGGTAGGTTTAGGCCTACAGCAGCGAGGGGCCAGTAAGTGCCAGGGTAAGTGCTGTGTGTGGGAAGAGGCTGAAGGCGATTGGGTGTGGGAGGCCAGGGACCCAGAGGACAAAAAAGGGCCCTGATCACCAATCAATGCAACTGTGAGATTATCAGAGTTGGGAGAAAGGGAAGGAGGAGGTTAAAAGGAAAGCATTGAGGAGCTTCTGGAATTTGGGGAGGTCTGGCTCAAGACAAAGAGGGAGGGGGGACTATTCCATAAGAGGGTGCCTGCTGAAGACAGAAATCGACCACCAGCCTTCTGTTTATCGAAACGCTTGACACACAGATAGTTGATACCAGAGGAACCTAAAGGACTTGGAGTATTTAGTAAGAGCAAGTTGTAGATAACGTGGTCCACAGCCACAGACAGTGTTATGGATGATGCAGAGGGATTTGAACTTGATCCTTGCAGCAACTGAGAGCCATTGTAACGTTTTGTAGGGCAGGACATATGGTCCCTGGGTTTGAGGCCGAGGATAAGTCTTGCTGCCCTATTCTGGATTAGCTGGAGGGGTCATAGAGAGGAAGAGGTTAGATTCAAGAGAAGGCTATTGCAATAGACTAGCCTAGAGAGACCCAGAGCTCTGGGAACATTGAGCTTTTGGGGGAAAGTGTAAATTCCTTTGAAAATGAAGAGTTGAAAGTTGCACTTCTTTTCAATGTCCTGAATATGAGGGAGGAATGAAAGAGAGGGGTTGAAGATGACTCCAAGGTTTCTGGCTTCAGATGACGGAAGAGGAGTAGAGTCCATAGAGGATGGCCAGAGAGATGGGAAGAAAGAGGGTCCAGGGGTCCCAATAGGCAGGATCTCAGTCTTGTTGGCATTGAGGCAGAGATCGGAGGTGCACCATGACTGAATGGCAGATAGGCAGTCCAGGATGATAGAAGAAGCAAGAGAGTCAGCAGGAAGTTTGAAGAAGAGTTGTGTGTCATCGGGGAAGAGGAAACTGCTAAATGGTTGGCTAGTTCCCTGCAGATTTTAAATTGTGAATTTAAATTGTTTAGTATTTTGTCGCGCAATGAGAAAATGTGCATGATCCGTGCTAGTTTCTTGCAGAGGCACGAGAACCTTCAGGTGGTTTTTTGATATGTGATCAGTCCAGGCAGTGACACAAGAAACTTTTTGCGGGTCTTTTACTGATCTGTGCTAGGTTTGTGACATGATAAACTTTGTGCAGGTATTTATTTTGAATTATATACCAGCTTTGTACAGCTGCATGAGAAACTTCAGGCAGTTGTTTATCCATCGGTGGCAGTTTCATGCAGCAGCACAAGAAACTTTGCATGCTTTTCCACAAACCACGCTAGTTTCATGCAGTTGTGATCATACATGTAAATCCGATGATGTGCCAAACCACGCCCCCTGCAGTCCCCAAGCAAAAGCAGTAATATAGAATAAGAACATTCTTGTAGAAAAGAGTTTTGGTCCATTTTTGTTTGTGCATCCGCCATGTTCTTTTGTAGACACTTAACACAATTAGAGTATAGTTACTTTTGCCACACTTTAGGGAGTTAGTTTTGCTTCACTGCTGGGAGGGTTAGGTTGCTGAATACACAGACGACACATGGAAGTCAATGGATGGTGGCATGCATAGCCAGGTAGGGTATATATGAGAACATAACATGTGTCAAGCAGCGAATAAGAGTGTTACCATTGTTCAGACAAGACTCTCATTCAAGATTGCACCACCTCTTAGTTTAAGATGGTTTAATGGAAGTTTCTATTTGTACATGGTGTTCAGATAGCACAAGGTAGCCATGGTTAAGAGGAAATAGGGGACGTGACTGTGTCAGCTGAAACTGCAAGAGTGTGCCTTTCCCAGGACTCAAAACCAGATATCTAACAATTATGCTTGTTTCAGACGATGGAAAAGAAGAGCACACAGAGCTTTGATCGCCTTGTGCATACACTAATATTTCCAAAGACACGAAGACAAGATGTTTAGGCAGCGCTCCCAATCATAAACCAGTGCCATAACACTAATATTAGAGTGTGCTGGTAAAACTAATAAATAAGAGAAATTGGTTTTGTACACTGGGTCCTCGCCACATTTTTTTTATAAGACAGTCATTCATTCCATGGCCTAATTATAATATTGTTCACCTGCAAGTGGCAATGTGTATCGAGACAGGAGAGCAGGATGAGCTATTCAAAGTTAGGGAACAGTCTCAGATTATTGGTGTCTGGCATGAGAAAGGAGATGCAAGTGTTCTAGTTCTTTTTTCTGGGCTGTTGTGGAGGAATGCAACAACCAAGGTCACCACAGCAAGAGCCAACCAATGGAACAAGGACTTTGTAACGTTGTGAGCATAAATACGTGCCAATGAACAAGAATAAAGACGTGCCAACCAACAAGATGTTAACCTGAAGATGTTCAAGTAATGATGTCATAAGTAATGGGGTGGACCACGATGGGTTTGGAGGTAATAGAGTGACCAATGGTAGATCCCAATGTATAGGACTCTATAGGAGTTTTGATTGAAGTAACCAATGATTATGTTCGAATGTCATGATATCATGTTTTTATAATTATGTTAATTATGTTAACAGCGTGCGCTAATTGGCCGATAATGTCCCCAATAGGGAATGGGGAATACCCATTACCGCACAACTGCCCGTGATACCGCACAACTTGTGATGAGGCCCTGTGTCTTTTTGATTTATAAACCTAGGCCTGAAGTGGGGCAACTAAGAATGTGTTGATGTTATCTCTCAGCTGTTTGTTTTTTTGTCAATAATGCAAATAATTCCAGTTTCTTTGTGCACTCTGGTCTGTTGCTTTATATTGGATTATTGCATGGTTTTGGGAACACTTGTACATTTGGAGGTCCCATTGAGATCTCCAACACCCTTAAACGTTTGAAGGCTGCTCGCTGCACCCATTGCAGAGCGGCGTCTGCCCACCAGCTTCAGTGCACAACTTTTAGAAGGTTGGCAGGCGCTGAGTTATATGAAAAGCCTGCCCGATCCCACTGGTGGCTCGCTGCACCTGTTGGTGCATGCAGTTAAGGGAGGAGGCTCAGCATGGAGGAAAAATGCAGCAATATATATATATATATATATCCAAAAAAGTGTCTCTTGTCCATATTGTGGTGCACAGTGCCTGCTTTTGACCGGTGCTCTGTTGAATGGACATAACACCTTGAAAAAATTTCACAACTAGTGCTCACCAACACTCAGCTGTTTATTGAAACCGCATAGGTAGTGAGACATAAAATGACTGAGCACTCGATCCGACTTTTACTAGAACCATTCATTTATTGAATAAAATTACATTTCACATAAAAGTAAGTGTTAACCTGCATGGACTTATATGTGCAGCTCCAGAAGCTCTCTGCTTCTTACCACGCATTCCACCCCTCAACAGGGACTTCATCAGGCGAACTGTTACAATCTACATTCCTTGAGCCCTCTACCATTTTTACACTTTCAGGAAACAGAATCATTCCAATCATGTGACTGCCTTTCTAAGTTCTTGTTTACTTTCTGACCAAATGTGCGGCCATCTTTGAACTGTAAATGCTCATATAGCTGTGTATGCCTCTTATATAGATTATCAGTTCTTTTCTTAACAAACAGGTATGTCAGAATTGCTTAACTGTTTCCTTACTCATATTTCCATATTTTGAGTATCATTATACCATTATGGCGAGAATCGGAGAGCTTCTGGAGCTACACATGTAAGTCCAAGCTAGTTAAGACTTACTTTTATGTGAAATGTAATTTTATTCAAAAATGAATGTTGCTAGTAAAAGTCAGATTGAGTGCTCAGTCATTTTATGTCTCACTACATATGCGGTTTAAATAAATGGCTGAGTGTTTGTGAGCAGCAGTTGTGAAATTACACGGCCCACGGTAGTGGCCGTGTAGTTATGGTTAAGTTGCTAATCCCATAAGAAGAGCACTTTTTGGCGGATTATAACTTGACTCCCCCTAGACGAATCCTCACCAAACTTTGCAAAAAAAGTATATTGCCCACTCTGATTTTCTTTGCAAAGTTTAGTGAAGTTTGGTGCAGGGGGGGCAAAGTTATAAGGGGGGTCCCAAAATGTATTTTTTTTCCTATAGAGTGAATGGGGAAAAAAATTTGCTCACGCCTACAGCTCAAACCTCTGGACGGATTTGCACCAAATTTGCGGCAGAAGTAGCGGTTTGGTCCTGAAAGCGTGCTTTTGAAAATTTGGTATAAATCCATCCAGTAGTTCTTTTTAAAACAACCAAAAAGTAGGTCTCAAACCATTAGTGATATCTATGTCTGCTCCGTGGACACATTTCCCTGTTCGCTCCGTGGACAGGGCTCCGATTGGCTAATCGGCTTGCGTCATGTCCGCGGACATACAACGTGTTCACTGATTGGCTGGGTTGAAGCGTGAGGTGTGCCGTATTCTTTTGATTGGGTCCGCCATCTTGGATCCGCAGACATTTGCAGACAGCGCAGCGATGAACTAGGGAAAAATACAACTTTGGGGAGTGTGTTGGTGTGTAAGATTGCTTGGGGAGGATTGGGGAGTAAGAGATGGGTCAAATGCTGTATTTGTTTAGGTGTCAGGCACCCTTGATGTGTTTGTCATGTCCCCAGTCACCGCGGCTGTCGGCTGACATAAAAAAACTGCTTCTGGCTATTTTACCGTACTATGATATTGGTTTTGGGTTGTTAGTACAGTGTTGATTGTAATTAATATCCTTTATAAGTAGCCCATATAGCACAGTTAAAATCTTTCATTCTATGGGTGTGTTATGCTGCACTGGTTGTGGCCAGGGCCTAGCATTTTGGGTGAATGGCCGAAGGCCGTAGGCAGTAGGCCATGCACCCAAGACTCTAGGCCCTGGGCACAACCACCGCAGCATAATGCACCCATAGAATCAAACATCCATCAAATATCCACAAATCTACAGATTGTGTACTGTTTGATTTGTATAGTTTGTATGTGAAGTTTTGGCTACGTGATACAATTAAGATTGTAGAGTTTGATAACAAGCACTGCAGTAAAACATATCCATGGAAGTAAACATTTTGGATTGTGGTTTATGGTTAGATGTTAGCTTCAATGGTTCTGTTATGGAGCAGTATTTTTGAGTTGAATTATTATATACTTACTGTTTGACTTTTTGTGATTGGATATATTTTTGTTCATGACTTGGGTAACTGCAGCAGATATTGTTTTTCAATTTCTGTGATAAAAGAAAAGATCATGTTAGTGTAGGTAGTTCATAATGAGGTATTGCATTGCATAACAGATATTTCTGCATTATTTCAACCCTCATATTTTGTAGTTTCCAAACCAGTGTACTGTGCAATTTGCTCAGTTTCTGTGTTTCTTAAATCATTGGGTCTGTGGAAAAAAAAATTCATGCCAATTTTTTGGGGCAGTTAGATACCTGTTGGTATATTCTAACTGGTTATAGTTTATTTATATTTTCAAGTTACTCATCTATCTGTTGGTTTGTTGCAGATTTTTTTGGGGCAGTTAGATACCTGTTGGCGTATTCTAACTGTGTATTTCCTCTTCTATTTTAGTGGTATTGATTTATATGTTTAGTTGTTGCAGAATCTTGGGGCAGTTAGATACCTGTTGGCGTATTCTAACTGGTTATAGTTTTTTATTTATATTTTCAAGTTACTCATCTGTCTGTTGGGTTGTTGCAGATTTTTGGGGTAGTTAGATACTTGTTGGTGTATTCTAACTGTTTATTTCTTCTTATATTTTAGTTGTATTGATTTATCTGTTTGGTTTTGCAGAATCTTGAGGCAGTTAGATGCCTGTTGGCTTATTCTAACTCTTTATAGTTTTCTAATTGAAGTTTTATTAATGTTTAGGCACAGATTAGTTATTAAATTTTGGTTTTAAGAACATTAAATAAGCGTTTATAAGATTTGCTGGTAATCTCTGCTTTACAGTAATGGTACTATCATAACATTCAAACCATCCACAATTCTTTTTCATATATGCAGTGTAGTCACCTGCATTGGTTGTGGCTCCTGCATGGTAGATTATACCTATTGTTGTGAAGGTTTTCTTACCAAGTGATGTTTGACCATGTGTGAATCCAGTCAGCTTGCAGTTGTTTTTGGTACCATCTACACTGTAACGTAAAAAGCATTAGTATTACATATTTACTATGTGTTTGTATTTGTAAGGTGGAGCGATTATCTGAATTGCAGGTAGTACATAATCTGCCATGGTTTGCATTTTGTACAAGTTGCTGAAATGGAATAGATTCACAGTTAGGTATGGATACATACATGAAGCATTCATTAGGGATTCATTCATGTGCCACATGTTTGCAGAGAGTGCATGTATGTTTCCACATGAATGAAATCTGGAAGATTCCATTAATAGGTATGTTTTTGTTTTCCAGTACTTGTAGTAAGTACATTAGAAATTCTTGTGGATCTTCTTGTGAGTTTATAGTGAATTTCACCATTCCAGCACAGTAGTCCAGTTCTTGTATTATTCCATGAACACTGTATGTGTTGTCAGGACTGTTGGTTGCATTTCTATGAAAGACTAACATTTGCAAACACAATTGGTCTGTATTGTGTAAGTAAATGCTGTGAATATTTGGTGGCAATTGGAATACAATATTTATTGCTACATTTGCATAGCAATTTACACCAGTTATATTTGAAAATTTAATGGACCTAATAGTTCTGTGTCCAAGTCATTTCTTCGGAGTGTGTGTTGCTTCTTTGAAGAAGTACCTGTGTTACTTTGAGTAGTAGATTCTTCTTTGGTTGTAGTAATTGATGAAGTATTATATTTTTTTACTCTCTTAGACAACATGAGGTATCCGTTTGTTTTACAGGTATTAAATGATGAAGGGTAAGATTTAGAAGCTCAATTACCGGAAGCACAGGAAGAGCGAGAGAGAGCAAGGCAGCTGAGGGGGGCAGAATACAGTGATAGCTCCGGATGAGTGGAGGGACGGACAGATTATGTTTAAAATTGACAGCTTCGCTGTTCAGGACCAGCAAGCATGATTGCCAGAAAGAGCTGAACAATAAAAGGTGGGGAGGGAGGCTCCCTAAAGTGTGGTGGGGCCCCTTAACGGAATGAATTTTGATTTGGTGCATGGGGAAAATAAAAGGGAGTGGGAAGATGAGGACCAAATTGAGGACGAAGATTTTGACAAAACTGAGTTTGACGAACAGCAAGTGAGAGAACAAGTGGTAGAGGTTCCCCCATTGAATGCAAGGAGAGAGTCACTGTATAAGGACAGACTTCGGTGGCTGCCAGGTCACATTGATGTGTCAAAAGCAAAGAAAAAAGGGAACATCTCCTTGTGAAAGAAGAAGGAGACGCAGTCCATTTATTACAGAAGGGCCAGGGCTAGCACAGTTTGTTCCATGACCCCAGATAGATAAAGACAATTTTTAAAATATTTTTTTTATTTGTATTGTTTGGCTGATGACTCAACCTTTCAATTTATACATTACATATCAAAAGTTGTGTACATTTTAGTCAGTTACCTATACAGTTTTTTTTTCTCCATTAAAACACATAATAAATACATAAAAACTAGACATTTACAATCACACATCTTGATAAACATAGATAAAACATAAAACTACATCATACAAGTAATTATCAATCAAACTTTCATTAATTATTAAAAATCATAGTGCCTCAAGTACAATTCAGTTCATCACTCTAACCGGGGTAGACAGATCTAATCCTTGAAGGAATTGAATTGTTGAGATTATAATTGCTGATTTCGAGGTTCCAAATAGTTTAGACCAAAATGTGTCCTGATTTAAAGTTAGATGAATATTTATCAAGTATTTGAAGTGTTTATGGGGGGTCTTGGTTAGGGCAATACATTTGGTGGTTACATTTTTCAGGGTTTCTTAACTCTCGGTTTCTTTGCAAAATTGACATATATTATCTTGTATGTCGAGCATGCCACATCTAGCAAGGATGTCTTTTGTATGGCATAAATGTAATCTAAGTCGCATGTACAAATTGCTGAACTGAGGCGTAGGATATTTGGTTAAGTGTGTAGCCATGGATCAGAGTTTTTCATGACGAAAAAAAAGTGTTACGTTAAAATCTCTATAACCGTCACTGTGTTTTTGAGTCTAATCAAATCTTGCTGGTAAAGTTTCAATTTAGCTTGGCATGGATTAGATATTAGTAGGTCACTGGTTATATCAGCATCCAGTAGTCAATTTAAAGTAAAATGTCTCCACTTTGTAGGGAATGGATGAGTTGATTGCAATACATATGTAGCTAAAGTCTGAGAAATGTTTTGGATTTGTACTGATAATAAACATTTTCTAAAGAATGAAACCAATTTCCAGGAGTAGGCAACATACAATATCATAGCACCCAGCTCAAAATGAATCAATGAGATGGGAGTGGAGTTTGGGAGATTGAATATGGATTGCCAGAATTTTCCCTCAATCTTATCCCAAAAGGGTCGTTCTCTGACCTCTTTTGTTGCAGTGCCATAAATAATAATGGGTACTGCTTTTTGATTGAAGTAAGTCATTACTGGGCAACATGTGAACTTGCCAAATGTATTTTTAAAAAAGGCTTTGGCTTTTTTAAATAATGAAATAGCAGTTGATAACGTATTCCTTGTGTCAATTACATGTGATTCACAACTTACCATCCCTTACAGCAGGTGCAGGCAAGTGGATCTATGAATTAGAGAAAAGGACAGCGAGAATTACTTTGGCTGTAGGTGACATGAAAAGCTTTTTCTCCTCAACTTTAGGAGAACAGGCCACCAATGTTTGGAAAAGAGCAGGGTGTGCAGGGGTACCAGCACACAGCAATGCACACAATGGTTCTCCATTCAATAACTGCAAAATGAATGTCTGTAAGGCATTAAGGATACAATACCCAGACACCTGCGACATGAGTGGTATTATGACACAAAAAATGAAGGTAGAGGAAGACCCCACAACATAGACTCAAGAAATGAAGGAAACCTGGCATTTAGAAACAAAAGAGCAATGTGATAAGAATTACAGCTGTTTTTCATATAGTCTGTCAGTACCTCCCCGATTAAGTGCAAGCTGAATTACTCAAGGTACTAGGGATAGAGGTAAAAGCATGGCCTGAAATTCAATCCAATATAGTTACCTTTTGTAGATTGAAACAGGAGAAGGATAAAAAGAAGGCTGAAGAGAGAGAGGAGGAAGCAAAATGAGTACAAACTAAATTAGCAAAGTTATCCATGGAGGTGGCTGTAATTACCAAAACAATTGAAGGACAGTATGAGCATGTTTAATAAAAGATAGGATTTTGGGGATACGTTGCAGGAAGGAGAAAGATAATGTATTAGCCCAGGGGAAGAGAGAGCTCACCACAGGGGAGGCAGAATGAATTTGGAGGTGACTTTGATGGTGGAAAACCTAGGTTTGGTTGATTTTGAGGATAAAGAGGACAATGTTGGACATGTGGAAGAATAGGGCATTTTGCATGAGCATGTAGAAGCAGGGGGGCAACACCTTATGGGTTCTTACCATATGGCCAAAGGGGAAATACAGTATATTCTACACCCATATATCGCACCATATCAGCCACAGTACACCCCCAACTTTCTGCAGCAGCCACAATACCCCTTCCTGAACATGCAGAATACACCACAGCACCAGCAGATGTAATACCATGCAACAAACATTTGTGATGTTACGCAGCAACAGGGATTTCCTAACACAGCACTACAGCCTCAAAATCAGAAACACCAACCAAATTCCAAGGCATATGGTTGCCGTTGCTGGATTTGAGACTGTGGTTCTGTGTTCATAAATGCGCAGACACAGCAATCGACCCTGCAGTGAAATACAAATGTAATACCACAGGGCGCCATTCTGAATTTTGGTGGGGTCAATGTGGCAGGGGGCAACCCTTTTTCCTTCCCATGTACCAGCACATATCCACACTAGGACAGCCCAGAGTGGGCTCTCACATGTCCAGTACTATCAGTAACTCCTGACGCAGGATAGGAACCCCGGGAGGAAGTGGGGATAGAAAACACAACATGTTCCTTCATGATGGACAGGGGGGATATTAAAACTTGTGACAGGGCGGGAGGGTTTCCATTGTCAGATATGATCATAGACACACAGGGATTCTCTGGGCTTATGGTAGCAGTTGCCTTTAGAAAGATTTGCCCATCACAGTGGACACTCACACACCAGTGAACACATTGGACAAATACTTGATGAGCAAGTTAAACATGACCATCCCATTTGCAGAAGGGGGCATAGTGTACACCACTTGAGGAATGCATTATGTATATGCAAAGGCATTTATACAAGCATTTTGTGGCCAAGCAGTTTTACTTAGAGTGCCATTTTCCAAATGTGTTTCTTTATGAAGAAAAGGTGCTGTTTAGGTGTTTTTCCAGAATTAAAGATTAGATTTGACGGTTTATAGTCATTGCATTGATTGTTTAGGTTTTACCCTATTAGCTATGTAAGAAGGTGCATCACCGGCAAGAAGCTTAAACGTGATAGTAAGGAGTCTAAAAGTCACCCTCTGCTCTATGGGTAGCCAATGCAGTTTTTTTCTTATCTATGAAACATGGGCACATTTTCTTAAACACATAGGTTCTCTTATAGAGCTATTCTGAACTACCTGGATTTTGTTCAGTTCAGTTTTGTTTATATCAATAAGTAACAAGCTATAATAGACCAGTTTTGCAGATATGATATCTCTCGCAGTGGTTTCACATCCTGTTTGTGACAGGAATGGTCATATATGTGCCAGGAGTCGAATGTAGTATGCTGAAGAGGAGACTCTGTTGTGTACATGGGCTGACATACTAAGCGGTTTCTCAAATGTAACTCCAAGGATTTTTATTTTCTCCTTAACTTGGATGACATGGTTATCGATACAGAAAGTTTGGTAAAATGATGTCAGTTTGTCCAACCTTTGTTTCAAACCGATCAGCATCAGCTCTGCTTTCCCTGGATTCAGGGCCATACCATTCGTGTCCATCCATTTGGGGATGAAATTATATATTTCTGCTATGGTCTCTACGTCCTGGTCACAGTTTCCGGATAAAATAATAAGACACTGTGAGTCACCAGCGTAATTCGAAAAACATTTGTTCCTATTTTCCAGATCGTCAAAGAAGGGGACTGTGTACAAAGTATACAAAATTGGTAATAGGGCTGCCCCCTGAGGTATACAATAATTCACGGTGACTGGGTAAGCCTGTGCTTGATTACTGCAGACTCTGATTGTTCTTGAGCCTAGGAAGGACAGCATCCAGTTCTTAGCATTAGTACTAAAATTGGCTCTTTCCTCCAGTCTGTTCACAAGAAGTTGGTGGTCCACCAGATCGAATGCCGCTGAGAGGTCTAAGAGGAGCATTGTGGAACCTTCATTTATTTTAGTCATCAGGTTAGATTTTAGTTCCTGCAGGGCTGACTCCATACTGTAACCTGGGCGGAAGCCTGACTGTCCATTATTGAGTATAGTACGTTCATTGGTAAAAGCTGCCAGCTGGTTATAGGCCACTCTGTCCATGATCTTCAGGATGAAAGGGGAGTTGGTCATAGGCTGGTAGTTCACTGTGTTCACGTAACATTGTCAAAGGTTCCAACATACTTGTTTACCACAAGAGTACTATGAAGTGTGTTAAACAGCGTGTTACAAATGGACGTAGGAAACTTACAAACATGTAGTATTGCAATACAATATATGGACAACCTTTTGGTGTGCAGCACCACAGAGTAACAATGCAGGTAATATTCAGTGATACTTCTGACTTTATTAGCGGAGAAAGGGTATAAGGTGGACAAGGAAAAACTGCAATATTGATGATTTATTTGGGACAAAAATGATCTTCATAAGGAACCAGAGTAAAACCAGAAAGGGCAGAAGTGATTCACAACACATCTCAGTCAACCACAGTGAAAGAAATGCAACAATTCCTAAGGTTGTGCAATTATTGCAGATCCTCGGTATTTCATTATACCACATTCATCAGACTCCTCTTACAAGGGTTAAAGGAAGCCCAAAAGGGGAAAGGTCCTCTTATTTGTTCAGGGGAAATGGTTGAATCATTTAATGTACTGATGAATTGAATCAGCACTGCCCTAGTTCTGGCTACTGTAGGTGTCTTTCCCCGGCTTACTGCATGTAAGAGAAAATAAAATAACCAACACAACCCCTGTCGGGGAATGAGGCACTGAGAACCGGCTGCACAAGTTCAAAGAATGGTTTATTTCTCCAGCTAGGAAATAACCCAAAAAAGCCCTCCAAACCATTTACATCATGACTCATATATATATCAATTAAAGTAACTCTAACAAAAAATACTAAATGCACCCGATTGGCCAGGCAGTGTGGTGCTGTAGGTCTGGGTGGCATCTCTTCCTTCTGATTAGCTGATTGGCTGACGAGGTGATGGACGTCAAATATCTTGTGCTCCACGCAGGTCAGGGTCCGGTCACTGTAGTCACTACCTAAGCTAATATGTTGCATTCGTAAAACACTAAATAACAAATTATCTAGACATTTTATGCTACTTTTCATATTTCTACACAAATCACACATAGTATTTATTGTCTGTACAATTGGGTCATTCGTAGCTTTAATTGGAGGCCTTGACCTTTATTGTGCATGTAAAAAGAGTCAAGCTGCGTTTCACATATCTCCTAAGCTTTAGACCTATTAGTATAAGTAAAAACATATATTTTGGCAAGGTGCTTAAGGTTAGTAGCGGGTGTGTTGGGTGGGTTTCGCAGCGCAGGCGAGGGTCTGGCACTTAAAAGAAATACCTTACAGGGAGCGCAGCGCAAGGTCAGGATGGCAATAAATCACTCTAAATGGGGGTGGGTGGCTTGCATGTTTATGGGGACGAACGAGCAAAAAGTGCATAGCTCACCCTGGTTCACATGCTGGTTCTCATGCTAGCAGTGATCTCAGAGGAAGAAAACTGTATCATATTGGTTGTTGCAACTTTCTCCAGCTTCAGCGTGAGAATGGGAGCACAGAGCTTTCCTTCGCAGGGGGAGTGCAAGGGTGGGGGCCAGTCAGCTGCCTGCGTGCCTTGTGTGTGTGTGTCTCTGTCCTTGGCTATTGCAGTGGAAGGGGAGCTGAGCCTTGCTGTACTATCGCAGTGAGGCCTGTTTACCCAAGATGGAGTCGAAAGGGGGCACAAAAGATGGATGCCTCGTGTCTTGCTCAGTAGTCCCATCTATGTAGCGGTCAACCATGGTTAACTTTACATAAGGGCAAGGGGCAACCCCACTACTGGAGGCACGTGGTCCAAGTCCCGTGCTGAGGAGTGTACGGTGCGATGGGGCCTGAGGGCCCCTCACTCCCATACATTCCCCCCTTTCGTTACATCTAAAGTAACAAACTTCTTATCTCGTTCTTTCCGTTCTCCCTTCGGTAGCGCTCAGCTTCAGCCACAGCCTCATCCCAAGCAGTTGTACCCTTTATTGGCATCCATGCTTTGCACACACTTCTTAAGCTGTTACCCCTTCTTGTGTATTCTTCTGGGGTGACCATTAAGTATATCCCACCATCCCCATCCAAATCTATCCAAACCTCGTTATACCACAGCAAGTCCTTTGGTTCTTTAATGGTAGTGTGATTTAGATTATCGACCACATCCCCATACTGCTTATAGATGGCAGGCATTCTATACTGCGGTGTGGTGTGTTCTCCAGTTTGTACTTGGGCATCTATCAGAGTAGCCACCGTTGTCTGTCGGCCCACTGTTACCATCATCATTGCTGAATTAGGCATATTATTTTCACAGCATCTTAGTCCCAGTTGGCACACACAAAATATTAGGAGAAGAAAGACAATAATGGGAATGAGTATCTTCGCTGCTATGTTCACCCATGATGGTATCCAGCTGAACAGATTGTCGAACCACGTGCTGTTGTCTGCTCCACCTTCCATTCTCATTCTTTCTCCTAAACTATGCACTGCTGTTATCACGTGTGACAGTGTCCCGTTATCAGCATCTGAAGTTGGTACGAACGTGCAACACGCCCCCCCTATTCTTTTGCAAACACCGCTGTCCATTGCCGTGATAAGATCTAAGACATATCTGTTTTGCATCGTCATCAGGCGCAGTGCACGGAGCTCTATTTTTATGATGTTGAATCCTTGTTCAGTGTCGTTAGCCAGCTGGATGAGCTCCCAGCGTGCTATCTGCAGCCATTTCGCGTTTGTGCTGGCTTGAACGCCTAGTGCTAGAAATGATGCAAAAAATGTCTCTACACATGAGAAAAGCTTGTACCGCTGCAGGATTTCAGCAAGGAGTTCTGACGATTTGGACAAAATATAATTGGATCTTTTGCTGTGTGAAAACTTGGTTCTCAATGTTTCTTCTGACAGTAGTTTGTATGCTGGGGGCTCTGTGATTGTCTCATCGGGCGCTGTCGATGGTTCAGCCGATTGCCTTGCTGTCGATATGTCAGCCGATTGGCCTGCTGTCGAACCACAGTGAGCCGAAGGCCTTGCTGTAAATTGAACGTGGCTCTCTGGTATCACCATTAGTGCTGAGTGAAGTGTGGCTAGGGCACAAGTGCCTCTCCAGGATGCTGGGAGATGCAGGTAAGCTTGTTTGCCACAGATCCAGTATATGTCCATTAATGCGGCAGTGCCTTTTTTCATATTATTAAAGTCTTATTGCACTGCTGTGTGTTTCCCATAATCACCTTCCCTTCTCCATGGAAGCAAAGTTCATGCGGTATTTCCTTTTGAATCTTTATGGGTCTCTCCAGTGGTGTGACACATGTCAGCTTGGTGATATGCTGTGACCAGATGGGGATGCACGTTTCTTTTGCCCACTCGTATGTTTCGTCTGGCAGCCCTCGAAGCCCCTCAGCTTTGCATTCAATCGTTTCATCATGCCACTTGTTGTCTGCATACCTTGTCCCTTTTATTATGAAAAATGGCTCTTGGAGGCAAATTACTCCTTGTCGTCTGCTGGTGCATGTTTGTTCATTTTCCAATTTTTCCATGGTGACTGTGTGTGCCTGAAATGTCTTTTTTATTCTACACAGCATCAGATGAATCAAACATTGGGCCTCAGACAAGGGTACTTTCTGTGGAATTAACATTTTTGGGGTTCCAGTTGCATGAGGAATAAGTGAGCACACATAGCAACTTTCATTACTTGCTTGCTTTGCTGTGGTGCTCTTGTCTGAATACCATTTATTTGATTGGTCAGGGTGTCGGGGGTCCTCTATTTCATCTAACCCCAGGTTGTGATAAATATCATATCTGTTTTTTCCCGCCCCCCTTTTTCTCCTCCTTCTTTTGTTTTTTAATTTGGTACCAACTCGTTCATATTGCAGCGGGAATATTCTGGGCCATGCATCATCAATGTCGTTCATGGTGACATGTGTGTATTCAGTAGTGGTTTCTGGTGCCGTGTGTGTGTGCATGCTTTATTTCTGGAGTTAGTCAACCAATAGTAACCGTCATTTACATCCCATCCAGGCTCTATTTCCTTGGCCATAGTATTACTCAACAATGGAATAGCAGTTTTGTTCACATGCAATTGGTTATAGGGTGGCGTTGCATTTATACTATTCGATTCAACATTATAAGTGTCCTTCCAAATGGTTGTTACTCCAGTCCATATTAGTTTAGACCCTGGTTTTGTCATGTTAGCCCCGCTCCCCCCTTTGTTCATTTCATTTGCCACAAATAAAACAACGTTATACCAAATAAAATAAAACATCATTATTGCAAATAGTATGGCAGCATATTTTATAACGCATTCTACATTGCTCAATCTACTGGCCCTAGTGGCATCCCTATTTCTATCTAACATTTCAGCCTGCTCAGCCATTTCATCGCATTGGCTCATGTTGAACCTATGCGAGCGAGACAAATTCGTTAATTCATCATGAAAAGAAACATATTTGCAATTGTTCATTCTTTTTCATCTTTTGCTTAGTTTAGGCATTTAACAATTTCTTTCCATTTATCATAAAAACAATGAAGAAAAGTAAGAGAAATAACACGATTCATATGAGAATAAGAGAGAAAAAAAAGAAAGAGAGAGAGAGAGAGAGAGAGAGAATATGTAAAAATCATTTTGCTTTTTTACTATACTTTTCCTGTCTTAGTTGATGTTTTTCATCATGTCAGACTGTGTTCGCAATGCCATGCACACAGTCTGTTTCATTTTGGGGAGTGCAACACCACGTGCCCTTCTCACATCCGAGAGGTGCACCCAGTATTTCAGTCCCTTCACTTTAACTGCAGTTGGGGTACTGTACACCACTGTGTATGGACCATGAAATCTTGGTGAATTCCACCTTCTTACAAAACTTCTAACATAGATGTGTTCCCCTGGTATTAAGGGCCCCTCCGGGCTACCTGCTGCTGGCATGGAGGTGACTGTTGCTACATCTTCAGTAAATGGCGGAGCAATTTGTTTTGCTATGCTGCGTACTGCACGCATTAGCTGGGCTAGGTATTCCTTAAACTCTTCCCCCAGCACTGTGGCAGCCCTGTGTGCAT
Organism: Ambystoma mexicanum; assembly: GCF_040938575.1. Taxonomy (NCBI): domain Eukaryota; kingdom Metazoa; phylum Chordata; class Amphibia; order Caudata; family Ambystomatidae; genus Ambystoma; species Ambystoma mexicanum. The sequence goes on along the minus strand of NC_090931.1, from coordinate 405,839,134 downwards.
CAGACGCCCTCTTAACAGGAGAGAGCGGCGTGTGCATTCTTCTCCCCGTCACGATTTCATGGGGGATCATGTGGTGATCCTTGGATGGTTGATTTCTGAGTTGGAACAGTGCTAGGGGCAGACAATATATCCAATTATTTTTTCAACGTGCTGCATAATTTTGATAAATTGCTTTTGAGCAGCCCATTGATCCTCTCCACAACTCCATTGGCCATTGGATAATAAATTGAACATAATTTATGTTTTACCCCCAGAAGGGAGGTTACTTCTTTGAAAAGATAATTCACAAAGTGCGTGCCGTTATCAGAACGGATCACATCACAGATTCCCCACCGCGAGAATACTTCTCGCACAAGGAACCTGGCAGCACATTTTGCATCGGGATGGGGACAGGAGCCCGATTCCACCCACCGTGAAAAAGGGCATACCACCACAATCAAGTATCTCGCTCCATTACATCTTTCTCCCATATCGGCGTAGTCGATATGTAGTTATCTGAATGGACCTGTAGGGCATGGCAAAGTGCCACACAGAGTTCATAATGTCATTCCTGAATTGTAAGTTTGGCATGTAGTACATTCAATCACAAATTTAGACAAGTATTCGTGCAGATTGGGAACAAACCAATCCTCTGAATGTCTGAGGCGATGTGTTGTTTTGCAACGTGAGCTGGGAAGGGCAGTTGTTAGAACACTACTTATCTTTGATGACCCGGCACTGAAAAAACATTGTCACCTACGACCGTTATGCTACGGAATGGTGCAAGGGCACCGTTTGCAGCCGCTGCAAAAGGGTTATTGTTTATGTTCCCTACTGAGTTTTGTCTTGCCATGGGCTGTAGTGCGTTTTGCTGTTGTGGCTGCTGCTGTTGCTGCTGTTGTGGGGCTGGCTGTCTTTGTTGCATTTGGGGGTCATACCAGTACTGATCTTGTTGTCCCCACCTCCCCATTGGAGCTCCACAAGGGCTACCTGGGTGTGGGCAGCCCAACCCCTGTTCCTTGTTCATGGGCTGCTGCTGCCCCTGAAAATGCCCTGATGGTCGCATTCTACAATCTCGTGAGTAATGTCCCCACCTTCCACAATTCCAACATGACCCCGGTTGTCCTCCTCTTGGTCTTTGCCCACCATACCCTCTGTTTCCCATTCCTCCGTATCCTCCCCTCTGCCCACGGTACCCACCTCTTCCTTGGGCAGGCCTGTTCTGCCACTGTGATCCTTGGCATGGCTGTTCCTCTCCGTTCTACTATCCTTGGTCCTCTCCAACCCTCTGCGCTGCTATCCCAACGGGCCTTCCTCCCGCGTTTTCCTCTCCTTTGTTTCCTCTGTCTGTGGTTACACTGGCAGTAATGGCGGCGATCTTCAATAATTTTGTCTGCACCAGTTTTGCTTCGTCGGCCAGCCTCTTTTGTGTGACCTCCTTTTCCTTCTCTTTGATCCTCCTCCAATGGTGTACAATTATGCTATGAATTTCAGGCCACCCTTTGGCTTCGATCCAACTATTTTGTCCAAGGCCTTCTGCACCTCTTTCGGCAACCCATTTTTAATGATAAAATAAAATAAGGCTGTTGATTGATTCCATGCCGTACCAGTTTCACTTCTCCATAAGTCTTGCACTCGCAAAATTAATTGCGCAGGATCCTCGCTCTCCTCCATCGTGCACTGCATCACTGCCTGTAAATCTGGAACATCTGGAAATGCACGACGCAATGCATCCCACACTTGTGCTCGAACATTGTTGAATGGTGATCCATCGTGGCGATCACAGCTCATCGTTACTCCCGGGAACCCTGCCCTTTCCCAGATTGTGTCTGCTTGGTCACCGATTGCTGATACTAATAAGCTTTTCACATCACCTATAGCTAACGGCACGCCTGCCGTGTTCTTCTCAAATACATGTATCCACTTACCTGCTCCTCCTGTCAGCGGGGGGAGGAGTTTTAACAGGTTGTTTTTATCCATTTGGGCCCACAGGATATAGTTTGGCCTACCTGCTTCTTTATGTATTAGTGGCATTTGTAGTTTCTGTTTCTTTCCTGTTTTGCTCGTTCTCCCTTTTTTCGTTTTACTTACCAGTATGTTCCCTGTCCTCCCTGTTCGTTGTCTTAATCTACCCTGCCATAATGGTGGTGATAGTGTGTCTGGGTAACGGCAGTTTGGCAGTGGGGAGCCCTCTGCGGCAGCTGCCTCTTCGTATTCATCTAAATCATCCCATACTTCTTCTATTTCTGACTCTGGCTCGTTATTATCCTCCCAGTTTTCCTTGGGTTTACTTCCTTGTCTTTCACCCTGATCTCCACTTTGTTGACTCTCCGGTGTATCTGGGCGTATAATTCTCACTGGCTTGTTATTCAATTGGAACAAGAACTGTCCTGACTGCCACTCTTGTTCTTGTCTTTGCTGTGATGACGTCCCTTGTGATGCTATAGATTGCCCTGATACTGACACTGCTGGGGTTGCATTGCTTACTGTCCCTATCGGAGGTGTGAGTGACAGTGGGGGTACCTCCCCACCCCCTGGCAGCATTTGCTCTTTGTCGCATAGAGCTCTTAACCGTGTTATTTCCATTTGTGCGTGTGCTAGCTGGCGATTTAAATCGCCTGTTAAACATGCTAGGTTCACAGGAGGCGCACTTGTGGGGCCGTACAGGCCTCCTTTGTCATATGGTGGGGGTTCAGAGGCTGTTGCCCCGCACAGAGCAGTGGGGATGGGTGGTATATACATGGGCTCACTAAACCCTACTACTGGCCTGGTCATTAAGGGATAGATTTTTGTTACTTTGTTCGCGGTTGTAGTTGTTGAGCACTCCCCTTTTGGTGTCCCGGTTACTTCTTCAGGTATTTTCTGATTTTCTATCCTTCGGCTTGTACCTACCTCTGCCGTGGGGGTAACTTCCTCGAACATTCGCCATAAATCTAACACTTCTCTCCGGTTCTGTAACTGTTTCCCTTTGTATCATGCTAGCAAATGTGTTGATACTAGGTCCAACACTCTTTTGTTGAATGACCCTCCTTCTGGCCAAATTGGTATATCCCCATCTCCTTTTATCTCAGCGATCCACTGATCGTGATACTTCTGTATCCTGTCGCTATATAGTGGAAGGTGATGGCAAATATGTGCTAGTGGCGTTATTCCCCCCATGGCAATGCTTCTTTTCCTTTCTTGTGTGTTCTGGTACTCTTGAGTCTCTTCCCACCTCTCACTTGGTATGTCAGTTACAATATGTGGAAATACGTTCTTTATCAATGCTCGCAATTATGGTATGTCACATTAGCTGTTCTTTCTGAGAGGTGTTACCTGGTCACCTCTCACAATTTATTTCTTTGCCTATTATTCATTAATCACAAGTTACTTGTACTGAAATACTTGGCGTTTTCAACAAGACATATACACAAAGCAGACCAACAAACATATAATCATGCAACATGCACATGCACTGTCTGCGCGCGTTTGTTCTTTCCCTATTCCCGTTACTGTCCCCGGTTTTTCTTCTTCCCTATTCTACCTACTATTTCTCATTCACTAGCCACCTCTTTCATCTTATTATGTCTCAAGATTTCTTACCTCCACGGAAAAAGAATATTCTAAAACTACTCCGAGTCTACTCAATATACGAGACCCCTACTATTTTCTCTTTATCTCTATTCTGCACTTGTTCGGGACAAATGCTACGCGGCGCCGCCTTCTACCCCGTATGGGCTAGGATACCACTTCTCTTCTTCTCACTTCTTACAACACCTAATGGCCATATAAAGAATAGATCAGAAAAGCCTCGCCATCACTCACATAGGCCCTATTCTTAACTACATTCCCTTTGTTGCTAATTCCCTTCTTCCCGTATTTCCCCTTACCTTCCTTTGGGGTCTTTGCAACCGGGACTCCACGTGTTCGGTCAGGTACTCCGAGGGTCGCCGCTCAGGGCCGGACCCCGCTCAGGTCCATCCCCCAACTAAGCCGTGGCCGGCCTTGGCGAGCAGCCTTTTTGATCAGGTATTCGTCAACCGGGAACCCTTGACCCTTTCTTCTTGATGTGCACAGTCTGGTCAACCACAGAGGCGATGGTCTTGCTGGGGATGTCCTGGAACTCGCTGCCGGGCGGTGCAGGCCTCGAGGCACCTCTCTAAATCACGTTGCGGGGGTCACCAAAAATGTAGGTGCCTTTCCCCGGCTTACTACGTGTAAGAGAAAATAAAATAACCAACACAACCCCTGTCGGGGAATGAGGCACTGAGAACCGGCTGCAAGAGTTCAAAGGATGGTTTATTTCTCCAGCTAGGAAATAACCCAAAAAAGCCCTCCAAACCATTTACATCATCACTCATATATATATCAATTAAAGTAACTCTAACAAAAAATACTAAATGGACCCGATTGGCCAGGCGGTGTGGTGCTGTAGGTGTGGGTGGCATCTCTTCCTTCTGATTGGCTGAGTGGCTGACGAGGTGATGGACGTCAAATATCTTGTGCTCCACGCAGGTCAGGGTCCGGTCACTGTGGTCACTACCTAAGCTAATATGTTGCATTCGTAAAACACTAAATAACAAATTATCTAAACATTTTATGCTACTTTTCATATTTCTACACAAATCACACATAGTATTTATTGTCAGTACAATTGGGTCATTCGTAGCTTTAATTGGAGGCCTTGACCTTTATTGTGCATGTAAAAAGAGTCAAGCTGTGTTTCACATATCTCTTAAGCTTTAGACCTATTAGTATAAGTAAAAACATATATTGTGACAAGGTGCTTAAGGTTAGTAGTGGATGTGTTGGGTGGGTTTTGCAGTGCAGGCGAGGGTCTGGCACTTAAAAGAAATACCTTACAGGGAGCGCAGGGTCAGGATGGCAATAAATCACTCTAAATGGGGGTGGGTGGCTTGCACGTATATGGGGTAGAACGAGCAAAAAGTGCTTAGCTCATCCTGGTTCACATGCTGGTTCTCATGCTAGCAGTGATCTCAGAGGAAGAAAACTGTATCATATTGGTTGTTGCAACTTTCTCCAGCTTCAGCGTGAGAATGGGAGCGCAGAGCTTTCCTTCGCAGGGGGAGTGCAAGGGTGGGGGCCAGCCAGCTGCCTGCGCGCCTTGTGTGTGTGTGTCTCTGTCCTTGGCTATTGCAGTGGAAGGGGAGCTGAGCCTTGCTGTACTATCGCAGTGAGGCCTGTTTACCCAAGATGGAGTCGAAAGGGGGTACAAAAGATGGATGCCCCGTGTCCTGCTCAGTAGTCCGATCTATGTAGTGGTCAACCGTGGTTAACTTTACATAAGGGCAAGGGGCAACCCCACTACTGGAGGCACGTGGTCCATGTCCCGTACTGAGGAGTGTACGGCGCGAGGGGGCCTGGGGGCCCCACACTCCCATACACTACTCTAATGAGTATGTGATAACAGCTTTCCTCACACAGAAATCCTCAATGGGATACAAGCCCTTGGCCTAGTATTGTGGCCTTTTGGATCCAGTAATGCAGGGACATTTCCCATGTGGACAGAACCCAGCTGCAGCAACATTCTCAATAGGAAAAATAAGGATGCGCTGTTCAGTGACTCTTTGTGTAGAGCATGCCATTTTTGCAATTTGGGAGAAGCCAGAATCCACGCTTACCACACAGCGTGCATCAGGATACGAGTTAATATTATCAAACCTTGTGATTACAATTGTAAGGTGCTGCATAGTCAATCCATCTATTTTGATTGCAGTACCTGTGGAGCAAGGTGACTACGTACATGATTGCTCAACATAGATTGGTATATATTATGACATGCCCCAGGTCATGGTGAATAAACTTGAGGGGGGAGAAGTAGTGTTCGTTGACGGTTCATCAATGATTGATCCGAGCACAGGATTGAGACACACAAGAGTGGCAGTAGTGCATAGCGAGTATGGAGAGTTTGAACTAGTGGCAAGAGCAAGACTACCCTCACATTATTCAGCACAGACCGCAGGACTGGTGTCACTAATAACAGCACTAGAAATGTACGTTGACAAAGCAGTAACTGTCTTCTCTGACTCGGCGTATGTAACATCAACAGAATGTTCAGGTCTATCCTGATGGAAAAGGAGAGGGTCGCAACAGTCTGATGGCACACCAGTGCAGCATGCCCAATATTTAGAATAGTTGTTCTGCTATCACATTTTACGTCAGTGTCAGTGGTTAAGTGCACAACCCATACTAATAGCACAAATCTAATAACAAGTGGCAATGATTTTGCAGAAACTGCAGCCAAAGAAGCAGCATGTTTTTCAGAGATATTGGATATAATAGCAATAGCCAGTGACAAAAGACAGCACCAAATGCAAATTACTGAGCACTACAATGCCCTGCCAATTATGAAGATAATAGAGCTAGAGAGACGTGCCCCACAAGAACATAGCAATTATGGGTGAAGAATGGCTGTTCCTTATAACCCACATCCTTGATATGGAGGTGGAATATCACAGGACACCTGATTATTCATTGGAATTACTGACAGTATCCCTCGTGCAATCACACTATCCTGGACATACAATAAAGGAATATATAGCGGCTGATCTCCAGGAACAATGCCTTTTGCTCAATTTACAGGGTCATGTCCTGGGATGTATTGTTAACTGTGCAGTGTGTCAGCAATATGCAGCAAGGCACACCCTCAGGACAGGGACGACTGTACTGCCCCTCTCCTCTGGGCCTTTTCAGAATCTCCATATCAACATTGTCAATATGGTGAATAGATGCACAGCTATCACTATATGAATGTTGTGGTTGTCCTTTTCACATTGGATTGAGGCTGGCCCTTGTGTTCATCCTAATGCTCAATCAGTAGCAAATTTCCATGTACGTGATGTATTACCCCAGTGGGGAGTGTGCGAAGTGTTGAGGTCTGACAATGGACCGCATTTGTTCAATGATTTATTTAAAGAAATGACATCCTTATTGGGATCAAAACACAAACTGTGTTCAATTTCTCATCCTCAAGCCAACAGACATGTGCAACGCATCAACGGCCTGCTGAAGGAGCTCCTTGTGAAGTTTTGTGCTACGCTTCGAAAAAACTCAATCCATCACTTGCCATTGGCTCTTTTCACCCTGTGGAATCAGCCAGGTTCTAAGCACCACCTTACGCCCATGAGCTAGTGACTGGTAAAAGAATGCATGTTCTGCTTGCTCCTGCATGAGCACTTTCTGATGCCCATTTTACGACCACTGTTTTAGGGGTTGAATTTTATGCATTTTTGACTGCCATGACTAATTCTTTGAAGTTCAGACCCCACCCAGTGAAGCTTTGACAGGGGCGGCCTCCCACAGCCACAGCAGAAGGGGACACTTCTCAATTGGTACCAGCACTGATACCACCATTGCAGGTGTCCATTAGTGTATAAAATATGTTGTGCAATGTTGGAACACACTGCACTTTACTGGACCATGTACAGTGGAGTACGCAACACAGACTGCTGTGAAAGGACAAGATCGGAAGGGATGGGTCCTTATCAGTGACATCAAGAGGAGCAACAGCAGCACCCTCATGTTCAAAGACAATAAGGAAGAAGACAAGACATTGGAATGATGGTTCATGTGATTATCTCTAACTGTGTTTGCCCATAAACAAAAATAGAGTTGTTTTCTTTTTCCCCACAAAACAGAAGCTGTGAAGGATTTAAGGAAAATGGGCATTTTATAAGTATTTGTGTTATGTTTTTCTCTTTTTTTCTTTTTTTGTTAGAATGTAGATGGTTAGTGGCACAACAAACTGTTGAGACTATGGGCTTTATTCACAGTTTGTTTTCCTATGGGTATGCACCAATATAAATTGCTTCTGTGAATCTGGCCCAATATTTGTATCAAATAATGAATATAGAAAGATGACTGGAACAAAAAGGGGCATTTCTGAACAAGAGAAGTGTTTAGGAAGTACTTAAAAGGGTTTTTCTTTCCGAAGTAGACAATATGCGGTATGGGCATATGTAGGGGGAGATCAAATGATATGTGCTATGTCTATTCTCTCATTCTCCATGCGATGGGTGCCCTGCATGCCACGGTTGCTGTTTATAGTGCAAGAAATACCAGTACAGATGGCACACTCTTTGGTCCATCTCACATTATGCAAGACAAGAGGGCTATTCGAGGAATTATCAGCATACACAGAATGGGTAGATAAGGAGGATTACATTTTAGTGGACAACTTTATTAAACAAAAAATAATGGCAGATAGATTAGGATAAGCAAATATTGCAATGCACTCTACATTATAGGGTCCACACAGAGGGGAAGTAATATACAGAACATAAGACATTAAAAGATGTACCAATTACACAGGAGTAACATTACCTTGGTGCTGGACGAGGCCACGCATGAACATCCTGTTATTAAGGATGTGACTATAAAGAAAAGGCCCCTCTATCTCCTGCTTTACAAAGGAGCAAACAAGAAAATTACTTCTCACAGGAATCATCCGATAGATTAGAAGAAATTCTGACTAAGTACAGGTTGTTCAGTGAAGCAGCTGTATTTTTCATGTCCCTTATCACACCTTGCACACAGGCTGCAGAACATTCTAAACAGATTCAAATAACTAGGTGGGAGTTTTTGCAATTAACATATGCAACTGAAAAGGGACTTTATTCTATACAGGAAGAACTTAAGGCTGTCAGACTGACTGGTCTCCACAACAGTTCTGTGCTTGACCTTACTCACTGCTATGCAGTGGGGGGGGTGGTCTGTGCAAAGATAGGCACATGTTGCTGTACATTCAGACCAGCAAACAATAAATAGAATGGTAGTGTGGCTGGTGCAATAGCTCCCTTGCACACACTGCATACAACCATGGGTTAGGAGAGTAGTAAAGTGGTAGATGAGGACTGGTACCATCTGATGTTCTCATGGGTACCTGTCTGGTTGGAAAACATTTTTAAGGTAGGAATTCCTATTCTCATTGTATTGCTCGTAAGCCTCTGCATCGTACCGATAGTGCTGGGATATTGCAGGGTGGTTGGGAAGAAGAGTGCACAGGTACACACATATGGTTTGAATAGAAAGGCCCATTAGTCTCCCTGGAACACGTTTTACCCCTCCTCCAGACCCTAATAATTATACACATCATTGGGTCGATTGTAAGGCAGGTGGTGATTGCTGTTTCATGACCTGTGAACCAGAAGAGTATGTTGCATGAGGATGCAGAGTCTCACTCCTTCCTCAGCACTCCCGCACCATTTGCACTGGCTGCCAGTGGATGCCCAAATTTAATTTAAGTTTATATTTGTTGTCCATTGAGCTGTGCATAATGTTGGCCCTCACAATTTAAAAGTGAAACTGCAAAGGTACTGCACGGTGAGAAATCTTTGCTCAGAGTCCCAGTTGCTCCTCAAGATCCCGAAATAACAGCTAAAGTGATTGCATGGTTGTTGTTTCTCAGTCTTGGTCCCTGGCTTGTGGAATGCTCTTCCACTAATCTTGAGATCACTACTTGACTATGTCCCCTTATGAAGAGAGCTGAAAACTCAATTATTCTAATTCAACTTGATCTCTCTTCTCTCTATTCTATTTTTAGAGGATGAAGTAAATGGTTTACTCAGTGTTGCTGTCTTTTTAGTACCTAGATGCCTTTTGGCCTTAGTTTTGTGCTCTATCCATTCTCACAAACAAAATGTATCTTGAAGGGCGTGTCCAGGGAAAAGATACCAAATGATGTATATGACAGGATGAGTGAGCAAGACATTTCGGTCAATAAATTGACCTAAGGTGGGAATGCGATGGTGTAGGTAAAACCAATGAGGCATCAAACCACGCGGCCTGCAGTCCCCAAGCAAGAGCACAGATATAGAATAAGAAAACACAAACTGTTTTGGCCATTATTATTTTTACAGTCACTCTGTTGTTTTGTAGGCAGTTAACATAAGTAGGGTAGAGTTTGTTTTGCCAAACTTTGGGGAGCTAGTTTTGCTTGCACTGTATGGAGAATTAGGTTGCTGAATACAAGGACGACAGAGGGAAGTGTGAGAAACCAAAGGGTGTCTTACTTACTAGTCCCTGGGGATCTCTCTCTCAGGTGGCCAGGGCACTGCTATCGCATTTGAATCCAGACCCTGGGGTGGACTATTGCGAGTAGGATCACCTGGTTGGGGTATCTTCAGGGAGTGCGGGTGAGGCAGCCAATGATGAGACACAGTATCCCCCCTTTCTCGTGCCCATATCCTATCCTATTTTATAGGATTCTCCAATGTTCCAACTCCCTCCCCCTTTCTACACAAACACTGGGCCAAGGAAGAGGAGGACTGAGAGCAAAGAGGCTAACACTTGCATATCTCATTGTATATGTCCCGTTAATAAGGTCAGACAAAGTCAGGCACTTGACCTTAATCACGTACATCTGATAGACATTAGCTCCCCCCCACACGGATAAAAGGTGAAACACAGAGACACACTCTGAGCAAGGTGGGACACAAGAATGAGCAGATATTCTGGAGAAAAGGTGAACCCATTGGGGTAGGACGATCAATTGAGGGACAAGAGTGAAGAGTAGGAAATCCTTGAAGATCCCTGCAGTAGGTCATTGCCTTTGGGAAACCAAGAAGGATATGCAGAGAAAGCCAAATTCCAGCCAAAACGAAGCCTGCATTGTGTTTCAAGGACTCCAGCGACACTCTTGGGTGAACGGCAGAGTTGGGGAGTGGAGGCAAAGCCTGTGTTATAAACCATGATTTGTGGATCAAAACCTCAAAGAAAAGAAAGGAATGCACACAACAGGTGAGTTAGCGAAAGACATGAAAGACATGAAGGGCCGGTTTGTGTCAAGGAAAGATTGAAGCTGCAACAGTGTATCTCACAATTGAAATTTGCAAGCGTGCTGATGAGACACAAAAGAAAGCAAATGAATAATGAACTTTAAAATTTACTGATAACTGTGAAGCCAGTGATACTGAGTAGTGGAGTAGTCAGGCGAAAGAAAATAGCCCACTCCACAGTCTACGCAAAATGTTTTATGTCTTGTTATAAAGTGACAAAGCAAACAAACTAAAAAGTGTGCAATTGTCAAGATTAATGCCGTCAAAGTGGAAGTTAAAAGGTAATTGCTTTAAGAGAAAGATTTCTTTGAAATCTTCTGAGTGTGTTATGGAACTACCAAGACCAAGAGACACTGGGACAGCATAAGGGAGAGCTGCATTGAAAGTCGAAGTGGTCCTGCAGAGGTCTATGGAAAAGGCCTCACAAATTCGTAAGTCTTTCGACTTCAGTGAAATGTCTCAGCCTGAGGGAGACTGGGAACAGGAAATAAGTTAAGGGATGGGAACTCCTAACGAGTGTGAATGAAGCTTGGCAAAGGGAACCCCTGCAAGTGTTGTGATTGTGAGGTCCGAGCCCGGCTGAGATAGATCTATGATGAATCAGATACTTTATGTTAAGAGTTCTGAGCCCAAGTGAGGGAGACCTACATGAACTGTTGATGCCTTGATAGGTCTGAGCCCGACAGTGGGAGTCCTACATGAACTTTTGTTGAACTGTGAAAGAACTTTTGGTGAACTGGAAATAAGTGACTTTAACAGGGAAGGCAAGCCGTGCCTCAAATCACTTTTTGACCTACCCTTTTCTGATAGCCTGAGCCAGATTGTGTCATCCTGTCTACGGGGGCCGCCTTACTCTGAGCTGTCCAACGTGGGGATGAGGGCTGACTCAGCCACTTTAATCCTTTATCCTATAACACCAACTTTCCTTTGCATACACCTTCCCCTTTACTCAGAGATATGGCAGGCATTAGGTTTTGTTAGTATAGGCCATTTAGATTTGACTTAGACTGACTAATACTGTGTTTTCTTTATTATTTGATGGTAGATATTACTCCCATCCTAGATATAGGGCAAAGTAGGAGTTTTTCCAAAGCCCACGGATTTAATAAAGGGTTTGAAACGTGTACCTCTTGTGTCATGTGTCACTTACAGAAGGCAAAGGATGGCAGCTTGCATTGCTGAGTAGGGTATTGATGAGAACATTACATGTGTAAATTGCAACACCTTTGAATTAACATGGTTTAATGGACGTTTCTGTTTTTTCATGGTGTTCAGAAAGCACACGGGAGCCAAGGTTGAGATGAGAGGGAGGACAAGATAGTGTCAGCTATCCCAGGACTAAAAACCAGATATGTAATAAAAACGTTTGTTTCAGGTGATGACAAAGATGAACAAAAGAGATTTGCCAGGCGCATTCAGTAACATTGCCAAAGACACAAAGAGAATATGTATACACATTGCCCCCAATGATAAACCAGTGACATTACACTCACGTTAGAGTGCAGTGGTAAAGTAATAAATACGAGCAATTGGTTTTGTACACTGGACCTTCCAAATATTTGTTATAAGACATTTATTCATTGCATGGCTTAGTTAATTGATTAAACACCTGCAAGTAGCAATGTATATTGAGACGGGAGGGCAGGATGAGTTATTCAGGGTTAGGAAACAGTCTGGGATTATTGGGGCCCAGCATGAGAAAGAGGGGAGTGTTCTTGTTCTTTTTTCTAAAGCTGAGTTTCGATCTCAAACACTAATTGTTCTGTTGTGGAGAAATTCAACATCCAAGGTCATCACAGTGAAGTGGGAGAATGGAAAAACAGGCTCCCGTCCTTCCCCTCTCGCGCCTGGCCTAAAGGATCACGGCCAAGGCACCCGCCACGAGAAGAGTTTGCCCATCTACCAGACGACCAAATACCCTGGTACAGGAACATACGGATGTGTCCATCTGCCTGCCCAGCAGCCCGCCCTGCCCATGCCGACACCTGCGGCACGGATCAACTAGACTATAACCTACACGTCATTAGAGATGCCATGACGACCTAGCCAACGGTCAGCACACCTGTGCAAATATACACACTGGACACTCCCGCACCAATCTACACGAAGAATATACTCAGTGCTATTACGTAGGCGACAGACATACTCACGGACATGCATCTTTATTATTTTCCACATAGGCTCTCAAAATGCAGAAACGCAAGACGCATCATGAACTCATCTAAAGAGCTTGCTTTCGCTTCTCCTAAACCCAGGTGCCATAATGAGAAATATAATAAAGACACGATACTGGTCATAAGACAATATGATACTATAACCTAAAGCGCCTGTGCACCAAACGGTTCCACCTATACACCAGGCCTAAGTAGGCCGCAAGCAAGAGCTCCCATGGACGTTAAAAGAACAAGAGTCAGGTTGCTGATCCTGCAGAATGAGCCTGGCGAAAGCAGATAGCCAAGGTCGTAATGTTGCAAACCCACATTCCAAAAGCAGACCATCAAGGGCACGATGTTGCAACCTCGCACGCCGCGCACCAACGTTAAAATCACACCTGCAAATTAAACCAGGCACACAGTGGAAAAACAATACTAATTGTGCAGAATTCTGCCTCAAACACGGTCCCACCTCACGTGACCAAGCCGAACCTGACAGGATGCCAAGCCCAGGAGAAAGAAGGCGTCTGGATCCCTCGTTACAAGACACAGGCAGATACACTTAAAAGGCTCAATGGACATCTGCGACAGTGGGAGTAGTCGGCCTTCCAGCTCATGAATAAGTCCTCACATTGTCTGCACATACTCATAGTGAAACATTGTTGCAAATGACAGGTACACCGAGAGCTGGGAACAGCGATGGCCCCAGGCTGGGAAGCTCGCGGGCGCACCAATCAGAACATGGGGCTCTTATCACTGACGCCATTAACATTAGCCAATCATCAGGAGTCTTCATGTAACAATTCTCATGTATCTAATTGTAGGGACAACCCAGATATATCACCTGACTAACCCTTGTCCACTAATATTGTTCTCTATACGTATACTATACTAACCCTACCACTCGAGCAACCAATTAAGAGTGGCAATAGGGTTTTTGCTAACTTTCTAAGGTGACGCAAGTAGCACCTCATACTAAGGTAAAAAGGGCCTGCGAGCCCCACGATTGTGTGTGTGTCAGGAGGGACGCGTACGATCCTTGACCCATCCCTGCAGTTTTTGTCTAATAAACAGCAGAGTCACCTTGCTTCTTGCTTGTGTCTCATACTCTATCTCTTCTGGGATATACGGGAGGAGTTGGGGCCTCCCTGCCCGGAGGTCTGCGGACGGCCCGGCCGACCCCGGCAGAATTTCCCCCCCGACAAGTTGGAGGCACTGCTGAGATCTGTTTAAGATCCACATTTTTATTTTTACTTTTTCCAGGCACTCCCGTTGCGAGGAGGCCCGGCGGCGCGGCCCCCTCTGCCGTTGCCCCCTTCTGAGGACTACAGGAACACCGCAGAGCTGCGAGAAGACCGGACAGCGCAATCCGGATATTGGCCCTCGGGAGCCGGTTGAGAAGTATCCCGCCCGCGGTTGACGAGTGTCCAGACGTGGTCCAGACGAGGGGAGGTGACGAGCCGCTTGGAGGGTTGCACGCAGTCGAGCGACCCCGCATCATGAGAACTTGGTGAGCATGCCACGCACAACAAGCAATGTGAAATTGTGAGGGAGGGGGGAGGAATTAAATACGGGAGGTGGGAGGTGTTGCACAGGTGCGCGGCGAAGGTTTGACAATTTAGTGTTGGAAATAGAATGAATGGTAGCCAAACAAGTGCGAAAGCAGTTGGCTACGTTACGCGAGAGAGGGGGGCGGAGCACGAAAACATCACGTGCGGCCGCTCGTAGAAACTGATTGGCCTAGGTCGCGACTACGTGCAAGGGTGTGTGTGTGTGGTTTCCTACGATTTGGCATTTATTGATCAATGAGTAGATGAGGATCCCTATTGTTCGAGCAAGACACTCGATGGGTAGATGACGTTTCCCTGTAGGCGGTAGCTAGTTAGTTGCCCAATACGGAAGATATTTGGCTGGTTAAGCCCTCCTGTCGAGGGGCGTATCACACGCAGGCGACGCAGCGTGCGCAGTCCGATTATATTATTGATTCGATTACCTTGTTCCAGGAGTGACAGGAAGACAGCTGTAAGGTTAACGGGGGTAGATTGCAAGTGTATTTTGAACTTAAAGAATATATGAAGAACTTACCAGTAGCTCGAAGAGATCGGTGACGTCACCAGTAGGGCTTTCATAGGATATCGCGAGCACAAGGCATCTTAGTTCTGAGAGTGGTGGGAAAGAGAAGTGTGGTAAGGGAGTGGAAACGGAGATAAACGGTAAATGAGTTGATCGGGGAAAGGCGAAACGGGGAACGTGGCTGCGCACGGAGAACGCCGGCCACGGCAAGTGTAGAAAGGGAGCAGCACGTGAAAATAGGACGACTGTATAAGAACGTCATAAGGGGTACGCAGCCGCAGGGGGCTACGTGCGCCTCGGCCGCAGATGGCCGTAAGGGTGTTGTATAAAGAAAGAAAGACAGAAGAAAATATACAAATGTAACATACTATATTTTTTATAATTTTCCTTAGCGGACTATCGTAAGTCCCCAAACTTACGGGGCCAGGTAACGATATAAGGCTGTATATTGTAAACTACTAGTGAGATAAACTGCTACCAGTTAGGGGAAGGGTAGCAAGTGGAGCGCTACTATGTCATACGGGACAGGATCGGGAGGGTGGGGGAACACCCTCACTACCCCACTACAACACATATGCACAACACTGCCACCCCATAGGGAGAAACTGATTAAGTATAGCATAGAATGGACCCAGGGGACGGATAACAAAATGCTAACACCGTGGCCGCCTGATGGTAGCTTCGATCCATATGCCCAACATTCACTATTAAACCATCTGCACAATACATATAAAGGGAAGAAGTTGGCAAACCACGTGGAGGTGTTTAACTTATGGAGGATGTTCCAAGGGTCCCGACCAGGACCAAATGGAATGTTCACTATGGGGGAAATACCGGAAGAAAAAGAGATTAAGGAGGAAGGAGAGGATGGGAAACAGGGGAGTGAGGACCCAAAGAACACGGGGAACAGAGGAGAGGGAGGAGAAAAGAATAATAAAACAGATGAAATAAAAAAGGAACCGAGCAACGATATACCCCTAGCAAAGGGAGTGAAAACAGAGGGAAGGGGGTTGTACCCTTTAAGAGAATTAGGAGAAATAGAAAGAGGACAGTTAAGGGCGGCTGAGGGATACTCGAACCCGGCATACAGCCCTCCACCATATGTAGCTCATAGGAAGGTGCCAGCAGGGGAGGGGAGGACTGGAGAAGACCAGACTGTGGAAATAGGAAATTATGAGTGGGTAGCTGCACAGATATTATTAAAATTACGAGGTTCATTAACAGGAGAAGAGAAGGAGGTAGTAAAGAAAACAGACGAGGATAATGCCAGGGAGAGTGAAATGAGGGGGGAAGAGCTGTTAAGACAAAAGGAAGAGATTTTGGAGGAACGACTAGCAAAATTAAGGGATGAGCAGAATGAAATGATCAAGCAGCTTGAGAGGGAGGAGAGAGAGAGCGAGGAAAAGGAAAGAAGGTAAGAACGAATTGGAAAAAATAAGGGAACGAACTGAGGAGCAAAGGAGAGAAGCTGAAAGGGTAAAAGCAGCAGCAGAAAGGGGATCAAGAGTAGTACTGCGAGAAAAGAAAAGGGAAGAAGAAGAAAAAGAAAAAGAAATGGCAATGTGGAAGAGGAGGTTACTATCAGAAACAACTAAGAAATACGAAGAAGGGAGGGTGATAGAGAGTATAGTAGAAAGAGAAAGGGTGAAATGGGAAAGGTAGAAAGAGGATGAAAGAATATTGGAAAAGATGAGAAGTGAAGTGATGGAGGAATTAAAAAGGAAAAGGGAGGAAAATAGTAGGGAGATGGAGGAGAGAAATGAAGGAGAAAGTGAAGATAGGAGAAGGGAGAGTGGAGCATGGGGGGATGTATACATAAACACAGAAGTAGCAACAACATCAGCACAAAGGGGAGCGGTTGATAAAGGAGAAAAAGGAGAACTGGACCTAATAGATTTACAAACAGTAACGATCAAGGGGAAAAAGACTGAGTGGGGGGTGCCGTTTATGGCTGGCTTTTGTAGTGAGGAAGAAGAAGGAGTGGAAAAGGAAGGAAGAAACAGTGAAAGGGAAAGCTTAGATAAACTATACATCACCCGGACCAACACAGACTCACCATGGATCAGTAGGAGAAAGGATGAACTGGAGAGAAGTGAGGAGGGAGAGCAAGGAATAGCGGAAAGACAGACACATGAGGCCGCACCATCCCCATCCCCATCACGCCCTCCCCCATCGCACCCTACATGCTCAACCACCTCACGCTCGTTACGCAAAATAAAACTTGCGCCCTTCACAGACGAACTGACACCCTATGCATGTCGGCTTAGAGACCTCCCTAGTCGCAGGCAGGAAAGACGAATACACATGCCCACATTAAATACAGGAAATAATGGAAGAAGGGGAAAAGATGGAGAAGAAAGAGTTACGAGCAGGGGAAATAAGGACGAAATTGAAGATGTAGAAGAAAGGGAAGAGGAGGAAGGGTGTGAGGACTCGATATTATGGAACACAAAGGGTGAAATGAGACATAACTTAATGCCACTTTTGGAGAGAGGAGGGGTTAGACTACAGTATGTCCCTTGGAAGCATACCGATAAAGAAAATATAAAATGCAGGCTCCCATCATTAAGTGGAGGTGCGGGTAAGTGGATATATGAAATGGAAAAACACACCGCAAGACAGAAACTAGCAGTAGGAGATGTAAAGGGCCTTTTAATATCAATATTAGGGGATAGAGCGGATGACATTTGGAAGAGAGCGGGATTCCATGGGGTAACAATAACAAACACATCGCATGATGGGGTACCATTCGCAAACTGCAGACATGCACTATGGCAGGCACTGAGGGTACAGTACCCAGACACATCAGACATAGGAGCAATTACCTCCCGCAAGATGCGTGAGAACGAAGATCCTGTTGATTATATCCAGGAAATCCAAGAGAAGTGGCGCATGGAAACTAGAGAACAATCGGATAAAACACCAGCAATATTTTACCATATACTGGTACAAGGGCTCCCAGAAGGAGTTCAGAAACAACTAAAGAAAGTAGTGGGAATGGAAGCAAAACCATGGCCAGAAATACAACTGACTATAGTGCATCATTGCAGGACATGGCAAGGAAAAATGAAACAAAAGGAAGAGGACAGGAAAACGGAAGAGGCTAAACTAGTACAGAAAAAGCTTATTAAATACACAATGGAAGGGGCACTAATAACTACGCCTACAACAATGACCCAAAGCCCCACACAAGTAGTGGCTGCACAAGATTCCTCCCAAATACCACCTTCACCAACTATAACACAACAGGCGCCGCCAATCCAACCATACACGACCAACATGGGAGGAGGACATACAATGGCAGGAGCTGGGTATTATAATTATAATAGGGGGAGAGGAGGAATTATGAGAGGGAGAGGATACAGATATGAAACCCAACAGCAGGTGGGAGGACTTAGGAATTCCTACCCCACAGGGCAACCAGTATACCAGGACAACACAGGGAGCTTTCCATGGCAGAGTAGGGAACCACTGGTGTGTTGGAGTTGTGGACTACTAGGGCACATGTCACGCACATGTAGAGTTAGACCAGGAACACCATCATGGAGTGAACTGGGACAACCAAGGCCCTCGCAGGAACAGCAGGGCCTACAACAACAGCAGACGTTGCAACAGGGAAATGAACACCAACAACAATTAACACAACAACAACAGCCACAAACATATTCACTGCCACAACAACAGGTAGCGATGAGACAACAACCCCAAGCACAACAAACACAACTGGGCAGGGTGACGGTTTTGGGACACAACCCTTACACAGGAAATGGCCAGTCGTTGTACCCTCAATAGGACAGCCCACAGACGGCCTTGGTGTGTCCCATCCTGTCAGTAACACCTAATAGTGCGGAGGAACCACGCATAGAGGTAACGATAGGTGACAAAAAATTATCATTCCTTGTTGACACCGGGGCGACCCGGTCTTGCATAAGGGAAGGTAAATTTAAGATGTCAGGCGAAGCCATGAACACCCAAGGATTCTCTGGGGCTAGAGGGTTGGTTCCCTTTACTGATAACATTCCCTTATCTATTGGAGATTATGATCTGTCAGTTCCACTTCTATATTATAGTGCCTCACCAGTAAATATACTGGGGAGAGACATAATGAACAGGTTGAATATGACGATCTCCTTTACTGAGATCGGCATAATTTGCTCTACTCCAGGGATTAACATGCTCACAGCACGACAGATTATGCAAGCATACTGCGGACAGACAGCGATTAGGGCGGAGCCAGTAGATGGCGAACTATTCCAGTATGGAACAGATATGGCAATTGCATGGATGCCAGGGATAGAAGGGAAAATATGGAGGAGGCCAGCAGCCTATCTGTTCAGACCAGAAACACCTGTTAATGAACCAGAAGGAAAGGTGGTTCTAATGGACATTGAGAGCATTTTTGCGACAGCTGATTACATTGCTGTACATGCCCAAGACAGAGAAGGAAGAGCATGCAGGGCCGTGATAGCATTAGCAGAAGGATGTAGGCTCACCCAGGTGTCAGATGAGGAGCAGTTCTCAGATGAAAAGGAGGAAGGTGAAATGGTGTTTATGATGAGTGTGGAAATATGGCTAAGAGTGGCTTACAAACAAGTAGCACAGAAAATTGCAATGGCACTTGAGGCACCCGCATGCACCCCAGTCCCCTTCTTTAAGGAGGATATGTCAAAGGTACCCAAATCATTGTGGACTACTGGCCCCTATGACGTGGGGTGCATAAAAAGTATAGGGGGAGTAAGAATAAAATTGAAAAAAGGTGCAATACTCCCCAGAGTAAAACAGTACCCACTATCAAAAGAGGCAGATGAGGGCATATATGAAACCATAACGGCCCTTATAAATAATGGCATATTGGTCCCCTCAGAATCACCATGTAACACGGCTGTGTACCCAGTGCGCAAGGCTAAAGGGGGGTCTTGGCGCTTCATACAGGATCTCAGGCCCTTGAACAACATAGTAGAAGCGGAATATCCCGTAGCAGCAAACCCGGCCACAATATTGTGTGGCATTCCAGCAGAAGCATCACGATTTACAGTGATCGACCTTAAAAATGCTTTTTTCTCAATACCATTACATCCAGACTCACAAGATCTGACGAGCTTCACTTACAGAAACACAAAGTGGAAGCACACTAGATTGCCACAAGGGTATTGCGAATCACCCTCAATTTTCAATAGAGTAATACAGATGGATTTGGGTAACATTGAAGTGGAAAGCACAGTGTTGCAGTATGTGGATGACATAATAATTTGCAGTACAAACGAAAGAACATGCAGAGAGGACTCCTTAAAGATGTTGACAATATTGGCTGAAAAAGGTTACAAGGTAGACATGGAAAAGATACAGTACTGTCAAGAACAGGTACTTTACATTGGTCAGCTTATATCCCAACATGGAAGAAAGATTGCACCACAAAGAGCACAGGCCATTTCAAACACTCCATTGCCACAAACTGTGAGGGAACTGCAGCAGTTCCTGGGACTGTGCAACTACTGTAGAGCATGGGTATTTGATTACAGTTCGTACATAGGACCCCTGCTTGAGGCGTTAAGGGAAGCTAATAAAGGGGAGAAAAAGCTGGGGTGGACGATGGAAATGAAAGAGGCTTTTGATGAATTGAAAGATGCAATATCAACTGCTCCGGTACTGGCATCCCCAGACTATGAGCGACAATTTTTTATATTTTCACATTGCGACTCAGCAGTAATGAAAGCAGTGTTGGCTCAAAAAACAAGCATGGGCTACAAACCAGTAGCATTTTACAGCGGCCACTTAGATCCTGTGATGTTAGGTGACTTCCCTTGCGAACAAGGTCTCGCCGCAGCTGCTTTTGCGGTGGAAAAAGCATCAGCAATCACCATGGGGTGCCCAACTACACTGTTTGTGGAACATGCACTATTTGCGATATTGAATAAACCTAAATCCACCCTAACCACGCAAAGAGCATCAGGTTATGAGATCATTTTATCCAGAGCTGAACTATCAATTGTTAGATGTAGCACGGTCAACCCTGCAAGGTTCCTAGCAGAAGTAATTGAGGAGGGAGATCATGCCCATGACTGTACGCAAATAACTGAAATGTACTCATGTACTAGAAAGGTTGAAGAAAACGCACTAGAGGGAGGTGAGCTCTTATTTATTGATGGGTCATCAACTATCGATCAAAGGGATGGGATAAGGAGGACTGGGGCAGCAGTGGTAAAAATGATGGAGGTACCGGTGTGTGTGGCAATGAAATGTGTACAATTACCACAGCATTACTCCGCTCAAGCAGCGGAATTAGTTGCACTGATCTTGGCGTTGAAGGAAAGCTTTGACAAACGGGTGACCATATACTCCGACAGCGCATATGTTACATCCACTGTCCATTCAGGGCTGTCGAAATGGAGAAGAAGAGGGTTTAGGAGAGCTGATGGCACTCCAGTGCAACATGCTCTCTTATTGGCTGAACTAATTGAAGTAATAAATGACCCCCAAGAATTAGCTTTAGTAAAATGCACTACACACACCAATGGTGAAGACCACGTCTCGAAGGGGAATGCAGCAGCAGATGCACATGCGAAGTATGCTGCATACTTTGGTGAAATATGGAACCCCCCAGAGTCACAGAGAGGGAGAGGGAGGGGGATGGCTAAGGAGATGTTGATAAGAGAAGGGTACACCCATCTCCCAGCCACACAGATTATGGAGCTACAAGCGGCTGCACCAATGGCCGAAAAAGAAATATGGGTTAAAAGAGGATGCACAATGTCACCAACCGACGCACTATGGCGCCAGGGTGGCACTGGAAAGGTTGTAATACCATTGGAGCTTTTGAACACCGCCCTGAGCCAACTACATCATCCAGCCCACACAGGCAAGGAAGTTATTGCAGCATGAATTAGGGAAGACTGGTTCTGCCCCGAGTTCAATTCTCATGTGTCAAACTTTATCAGTAATTGTCTCACATGTCAACAGTTTACGGCCGGCCATACTCTAAAGGTGATAAGAGGTACTATACCCCGGCCAGAGGGACCTTTCCGGCATCTCCATATTGACTATGTTGATATGATCAACATATGTCAAGGAAATAGGTATATGATTGTAGTAGTATGCCCATTCTCTAGGTGGATTGAGGCAGGGCCCTGTTCACACCCAGATGCATTTAGAGCAGCTAAATTCCTAGTGAGGGAGGTCTTCCCCAGGTGGGGAGTGTGCGAGGTGTTAAGGTCAGACAATGGCCCACATTTCGCAAACGAAATGTTCCAGCACATCACATCCTTGCTGAACATCAAGCATAAATTTGCATGTGCATACCACCCAGAGGCCAACGGTGTATGTGAACGCCTGAATGGCCTATTAAAAGAGGCAATTGCAAAGATACAGCAAACAACAAAGAAGAGTTGGTTATATTGCCTTCCATTAGCCCTATTTGAGCTAAGGAATAGACCAGGGTCCGACCACCACCTCACCCCTCACAAGGTGGTTACCGGACATCAAATGCGCCTTCCCCTAACGCCAACATCAAGAGTATTTACCGACCACGAAAGTACAGCAATTGTTCTTGGTGATGAAATGTACCAATATGTGTCTTCTTTGATTACTAGCGTAGTGTTTGTGTCTCAACAGCTCGAGCGCACACGGGGCGGGTCTAACAGCAATCAACAAGAAGACGCGGATAAAGAATTGGAAAAGGAAAAACTGTGTAAAATTGCTAAAGGTGACCACGTACTACTTCGCAATTTCAACAGGAAATGGAATAGTCCACGATTCACTGGCCCCCATCTGGTAGAGGAGGTATCAACGAGAGCAGTAAAGCTACAGGACAAGCATGCCTGGAACCACCTACACGATGTAAAGATCTACAAACTCCAGACCCGCCCCAGCACCACCGAAAGGTCCATTGGGAGAACAGCAACAACATCACCAACGGAGGAAAAAAGTTCTACCACAGCCAACGGCCCAAGTGTTCCTATACCCTGTCACTCCCCAGACTCCCCAGAGACAATAATTGAAGAAGAAAGGGGTGATCCCCATACTGCCCACCCCATGGTCACACGCTCAAAGAGTAAAGATAATTCCGCCAGTTGAGCCCCAAACCCCCTGCCCATTGACCCCTACCCCCACTGCAGTAATAACTGAACTGAAGGACATTATCTTGCACACGTACACATGTAAACACGTGAATGCACTCTTTTCTTTTCTCTCGCACATGCAGGAACTGCGTATTATTGTACTGCTAAGAAAATAGATAACTAACAAATTCACTGCCCAGGATTAGATGGTAACCTCAGACGATAACTACCCAGAAGAATTGTCACACCAATTTGTATATGAAATAAAATGGCCAACTTACCTGAAAAGGAGAAGGGTACGTGTCTACTACACAGCATTCCTCTTGGCCATAGAATACTCAATGCCCCACCTCCACCCATACTTGCCTGCCCTAAGAGATAGATCGCTTAGATTAGCGTGGGAACAGCTCTTCGCCTGGGCACTGAATGACTATTTGATAGGGAGAGCTTAAAAAACAACAACTAACATTTAATAACCAGCATATTGAGAATTTTCAGGCGGGCAACTCTAACGTCGCAAGAATACGCTGCCGGACTGCAGCAAGGTAAGAGCAAAATGCCGGTGAAGTTAGCATGTGTAATAAAAATAATAGGGATTTTGATGATCACCGGGTTCTTGGCTGCCTCTGTATGGCAGTACAGCTATGCTATCAATATTATTGCTGTACCCAAACCTAATACACCCCCATCCCCAGCTGCAACAGGTGTTACGTCAGGTGATACTAGTAAAATTGCACACAAGCAAAATAGAGTTGAACGCAGCACATACTCAGATAATAAAGGTATTGACAATTATATACAAGATTCAGCACACGTCTCAAACAACATATGGTACCAACACATGACCCGCATTGGTAAGCAGACAACAGAAGACAGCTGCTACGTTTGCTCATTAATACCATACGCCATGAGCGCTTCTCGAACATTTGTTGCCACAGAAATAGATGAAAAGACAGCACGATGCATAATATACTTGGCACTGTTACAAACGAAAGGAAGATTTCAAGGGACAGTGGTGCATATGGTGTGGAAAACACGAGACTCATACCCATACGAAAACAACTTCCTCAAGACTTATTTGAGTTACCACAAGAGCAGTTTACATGCTGAAGCATTCAGATACATAACAAGTGGTCCTGCAAAAGGGGAAACAAAGAAAGTAACACTGCAGTATTTACCATGTGATTGGTACGCCACTGAAGCTCCTGGTAAACTAGGATGCTGGGAGAGGCCACTGGTGACGATTACGGGGAAGGTGTACTTGGACAACAAATGGGAGATAGGAGTGATTGGCAGCAACATGATAACAAAAGAAACTATTTCAACTATCGATGCACACAACCACAGATGTTGGACGACTTGGATCAAGTACGTGCCCATGCTCACGTGGATAGAGACGGATGAAGACCCAATAACAATACTGCCGCTGACTGCGCCTAAGGTATGCTACCAACATAAAGGAGAGGTGGACGTAGGATACAACACCAATTGTGCCAGCGTGATGGAGTTACCTGAGGGGGGAGCAGGAATAGCAGTAATAATGGACCATTACTGGGCCTGTGGAGAAAAGGCATACCACACACTGCCCCCTCTGTGGAATGGTGTATGCACGATGGTGCACGTCAATGTACCATCACTAGTGGTACCCCAGAAGCATGTGAATGTGGCGAACTTTCCCAAAATGGATGAAGGGGACAAGAGAAAGAAGAGATCTGCACCACCTCAGGAGGAGCCAGGGAACAGGACCAGCAGCAATAATACTGTCCTAAATAGAAGGAAAAGACAAGGAGAACCTCTGACAGGAAATTACCTATGGGGAAGGTCGGAAACGGCACTCACTTCAATTCCGCCAGAACACAGACTATTCAGCAGAGCAGCAATGTTCTTCTCCTCAATAATCCATCCGGGACTGCAGGCTTACGCAAACGCAAAATGGCTCCAGATAACTAGATGGGAACTAATGATGACCATCAATTCTACAGTAAATGGATTCAACGCAATAAAAGAGGAGCTGGGAGCTATAAGGATGGTAGCACTTCAGAACAGATATGTATTGGACCTCCTCACAGCCATGGAAGGAGGAGTATGCGCAAAAATAGGACAATCATGCTGCACGTTCATTCCTGCCAACGATGCTGACAACGGTACACTGACAGAAGCAGTTTCACAATTGGCCCAGATGCACTCCAAAATGATGGATGAAAGTAAAGGTGTGAAAAAGGATGAGAGCTGGTTTTCGCTATTATGGTCATGGATGCCATCTTGGCTGTCAGATGGACTGAAAATTATAGTTGGTTATACTATTTTGGCTGGAGCTACACTGATCATAATAAGAATTTGGAAGGCCCGGAAGGCACGCACCACCGACGAGTTCCTTGAAATGGTCGGTATGCACCCCTTGATGCCAGCAGATGACGGCCAACACACAGGCATAATAATACAAGAGAGAGAGAAATTGCGCAACCAGATCATCACCAACAACCTGGACCCACCATCGGTGAAGATCGAGAACCCAAGAAACCCCAGGAGTTACATAGGGAAATGGGTATACTGTACTCCTGGAGGAACCTGTGAATATATGTATTGGTCATTTGAAGATCATGTTAACCACTATGGACATTTAGGAGGAATAACTAAAATATGGAGAGTAAGAGGAGATAACGAAAAGGATATGTTTGTGGTCGACAAGTCGACCAGAGGGGGGACTGAAGTGGAAGAATGGAAAAACAGGCTCCCGTCCTTCCCCTCTCGCGCCTGGCCTAAAGGATCACGGCCCAGGCACCCGCCACGAGAAGAGTTTGCCCATCTACCAGACGACCAAATACCCTGGTACAGGAACATACGGATGTGTCCATCTGCCTGCCCAGCAGCCCGCCCTGCCCATGCCGACACCTGCGGCACGGATCAACTAGACTAAAACCTACACGTCGTTAGAGATGCCATGACGACCTAGCCAACGGTCAGCACACCTGTGCAAATATACACACTGGACACTCCCGCACCAATCTACACGAAGAATATACTCAGTGCTATTACGTAGGCGACAAACATACTCACGGACGTGCATCTTTATTATTTTCCACATAGGCTCTCAAAATGCAGAAACGCAAGACGCATCATGAACTCATCTAAAGAGCTTGCTTACGCTTCTCCTAAATCCAGGTGCCATAATGAGAAATATAACGAAGACACGATACTGGTCATAAGACAATATGATACTATAACCTAAAGCGCCTGTGCACCAAACGGTTCCACCTATACACCAGGCCTAAGTAGGCCACAAGCAAGAGCTCCCATGGACGTTAAAAGAACAAGAGTCAGGTTGCTGATCCTGCAGAATGAGCCTGGCGAAAGCAGACAGCCAAGGTCGTAATGTTGCAAACCCACATTCCAAAAGCAGACCATCAAGGGCACGATGTTGCAACCTCGCACGCCGCGCACCAACGTTAAAATCACACCTGCAAATTAAACCAGGCACACAGTGGAAAAACAATATTAATTGTGCAGAATTCTGCCTCAAACACGGTCCCAGCTCACGTGACCAAGCCGAACCTGACAGGATGCCAAGCCCAGGAGAAAGAAGGCGTCTGGATCCCTCGTTACAAGCCACAGGCAGATACACTTAAAAGGCTCAATGGACATCTGCGACAGTGGGAGTAGTCGGCCTTCCAGCTCATGAATAAGTCCTCACATTGTCTGCACGTACTCATAGTGAAACATTGTTGCAAATGACAGGTACACCGAGAGCTGGGAACAGCGATGGTCCCAGGCTGGGAAGCTCGCGGGCGCACCAATCAGAACATGGGGCTCTTATCACTGACGCCATTAACATTAACCAATCATCAGGAGTCTTCATGTAACAATTCTCATGTATCTAATTGTAGGGACAACCCAGATATATCACCTGACTAACCCTTGTCCACTAATATTGTTCTCTATACGTATACTATACTAAACCTACCACTCGAGCAACCAATTAAGAGTGGCGATAGGGTTTTTGCTAACTTTCTAAGGTGACGCAAGTAGCGCGTCATACTAAGGTTAAAAGGGCCTGTGAGCCCCACGATTGTGTGTGTGTCAGGAC
Organism: Ambystoma mexicanum; assembly: GCF_040938575.1. Lineage (NCBI taxonomy): Eukaryota > Metazoa > Chordata > Amphibia > Caudata > Ambystomatidae > Ambystoma > Ambystoma mexicanum. The sequence continues at coordinate 405,812,016 of NC_090931.1, read as the reverse complement.
GGACGCGTACGATCCTTGACCCATCCCTGCCGTTTTTGTCTAATAAACAGCAGAGTCACCTTGCTTCTTGCGTGTGTCTCATACTCTATCTCTTCTGGGATATACGGGAGGAGTTGGGGCCTCCCTGCCCGGAGGTCTGCGGACGGCCCGGCCGACCGCGGCAGAATTTCCCCCCCGACAACAGTGAGAGCCAACAATGGCACAGGAGTTTGCAATGTTTTCAACAAAAACACTTGCTAACCAATAACATGTTAACCTGATGATGTTCAGGTAATTATGTCATAAGTAATGGGGTGGACTTGGGTGGGGTTGGAGGTAATGGAGTGACCAATGGTAGATTCCAATGTACAAAGGGGGTTTGAGTAGAGTAGCCAATGATTATGTTATAATGTTATTTTTTTATAATTATGTTCATTCTCTGTTTTTTTGCTTTATAACCCATGGGCCGGTGTGGGTGGACTGAGGATGTGTTGGTGTTATCTCCTGAGAGTTTTCTTTTTGTATAAAGCAAATAAAATTGGTTTATTCGGGCACTCTGGTCTGCTCCATTGTTTGGGATTATTGACTGGTTTGGGAGCACTTGTACACAGTGGCCCGAGTATCTATGCACAGCTTTTTTATTCGAGTCATTGTAGATTTGCACAGTGGAATGAAAAACATTGCAAACATGTTTCTAAGCATGCTAGGTTCGCTCTGAGGGAAACAAAACTTTGCACGTTTTCTTTAACCGTGCTATGTTGGTGCAGCTGCGCAAGAAACTTCACACATCTTGTTTTGTTCATTTTGTGTTAAATTCGCAAAGCAGCATGAGAAACTGTACCGCTCTTTTCAATTGGGCTTGGCTCGCGCAGCGGAATGAGAAATTTTGCGCTATTTGATATGGGTCGTGAGACAGTTCGAGAAACCTTGTGGTGCTCTTTTCGATACACAGGTGTGGCGGAATGTTGGCTTTTGCTGAAATAGATCGAAATCTTTCAGATTTCGCTTCTGTGGCTGGTGGAACAGAATTTCACTATTTCGCCCAGCCCTAGTCCCAAGGAGACCTCTCTATTATTTGTTCTTTGTTATTTGATCAGCTGAGGTGGTCACCATGCCAATCCAGGCAACAAATGGAGCAACTGCAATGGAGAGAGAGCAGGCACACAGGATCAGGGAACGGGCCAGACACCCTTGGATAATGTCATCAGCCTGGAGGGTGTCCACATGAAGCAGGCACCAGGCGCTATGGCTGCTGCAGGCTGTGAGGACGAGGCCAATATCTCAGGGCATTCCATCACAAGGGGACAGGCATCTGGCATCAGGCAGGATGCAAATGTGGACCTGAGAACCAGGATGTCCTCTGTGTTCATGCGCTACAGGCAGCTTAATCGGAGCAGAGAGCCAGTAGGCTCGGGAGGCAAGAATGACAATGGCCAGGGAAGAGTTTGCACTGCTTCGGGCAAGTAGGTGGGCTGCCATCCTGGAGGCAACTTGCAGGTTGGCGGAGGGGTTGAGAGGAACATGCTGGAGGCAGTGCAAACCCTCCAGGAAACAACACCAGCCCACCTGGGGGTAATGGACACAGTGCTCGATGATGCTGTAGTCCAGACATTGAGTGAGATTGGAGATGAGGAGGACTATCCCGCTGCCTGTGAACATAGTTTTGTAGGTGTTTGTTTCCTTTGATTTATTATTATTATTATTTGGAGCTGACATTTTGTACAATACTCAATTTTTTGTTTGTACATAGTTCTGTAGGTGTAAGTTTCATTTTAATTCTTTTTTTTTCCTTTGGAGTGGACTAAATGGACAATACTCCATGGTTAGTTTGTATAGTTTTTTAATTGATAACAACCAGACTTTATGGACATTTATTTTATTTTTGAATTGTACATATATTTCTTGACATATAGATGAATATTGTTTTGAAAAATGTACATGGACACCTTTTTTATTTGTTTTGACAGTCTGCATACCATTAATACTACTGTATATTATAATATTTTATTTACTCATAGTCATTGTTTGTAGCAGTTGTTTTGCCGTGTGCCTGTTTGGTAGTCCATTTAGTAGCCCTGATTCTATCCATTGGTAGTCAAGTGTCTGGTTGCTTACATGCATGTGTATTGTTGCTGCTTTTTTTGTGAGGGTAGTATGCACATGTGGCTGACCGGTGTTGGTGTGTGAAGTCGAAGGATGGGGGTGCACTGTCAAATGGTATTTCCTTTCACATGTGGTGGATCACTCTGTGTTTGCCTTCACAGTGTTTGGGAGTGGGGTGGGGGGGTGACTGTGGGAGTGTTACATGTTCCGGATAATGGCACATTAATTAGTTAATGCTGTCTAACACACATGTAGTGCATTCCCCTTCACCAGCATGTGTTTCGACAGTATTCATTATCTCAGGTATTGGTCAACCTCTTGCACTGGGATACGCTAGTGGCATTTCTTTATATTCCACAATGGCTGCCCAATTCTGTTGTCTCTATATGTCGTGCACTCTCTGAATGCCATGTCCTTTGCACATGCCTGGAATCTCTTTTGAAAAAAGCAGCTCAATGAGGCTCAGGCTGTGAGACACCTGGCCATTATTTGTTGATGTGGCACACATTGATGGTTGGTTTGCTTCTGTCATTGGTAAACTTTTGCTCCCTGGAGATTGATGACATGACATTCTCACATGGGCAGCAGGGCCTCACATTAACATTCACTTGTCACATGTTTATTTTGGCAAATGGTTATGGCAAGCAAGTGTGTGTTTGAGAAGATGCCACACTCATGGTTGTGGCTCAGGTGAATGCTTTCATTTTGGTTTGCAGGATACATGTTCCTGAGGATATTCTGGCTGATGTCACACCACGGCAGTCCAGGTGCACAACACACAATCATTTCAGTGATGGAGTGTCACAATGTCAGGGTAAAGCATGCAGGTGATGTCCTTTGGGGAGGAGGCTGTGTGCAGGGGAGTGTCACAGGTGAGGGGGCACGGGGTGGAGTCCCTTGGGGAGGGGGCTTCCAGCAGGGGGGTGTCCCTTGTGTGGGGGTTCTGCCTGCAGGGGGTGTAATGGGTGAGGGGGGCTGGGGGTGATGTCACTTGCGGAGGGGGGTGCCATCATGGGGCTGTTACAGGTGAAAGGGGCTGGGGGTGGTGTCACTTGTGGAGGGGGCTACCTGCAGGGAGGTGTCACTGGTGAGTTGGGCTGGGGGGTGGTGTCACTTGTGGAGGGGGGGTGCCTGCATGGGGGTGCCCCTTGTGGAGGGTGCTGCCAGCCTGGGGGGGTCACAGGTGAAAGGTGCTGGGGTGTGGACTCCCTTGTGGAGGGGGCTGCGCAGGAGGGTGACACAGTTGAGTGGGTCTGGGGGTGGTGTCACTTGTGGAGGGTGGTACCTCCAGAGGAGGGTCACAGGTGAAAGAGGCTGAGTGGTGGAGTCATTTGTGGGGGGGGCTGCCTGCAGGCGATGTGTCACAGGTGAGGGGGCTGGGGAGTGGAGACCCTTGTGGAGGGGTCTGCCTGCAGGGGGGTGTCACAGGTGAGTGGGGCTGGGGCGTGGTGTCACTTCTGAAAAGGATGCCTGCATGGGGCTGTCACAGATGAAAGGGGCTGGGGATTGGTGTCACTTGTGGAGGGGGTGCAAGCAGGGGGGTGTTGCTTGTGGAGGGTGATGCCTGCAAGTGGGTGTCACAGGTGAGTGGGACTGGGGGGTGGTGTCACTTGTGGAGGGGGTACCTGCAGGGGGTGTCACAGGTGAAAGGGGCTGGGGTGTGGAGTCACTTATGGAGGGGGCTGCCTGCAGGGGGGTGTCACAGGTGAGGTGGGCTGAGTGGTGGAGTCCCTTTTGGAGGCAGCTGCCTGCAAGGGGATGGCACAGGTGAAAGGGGCTGGGGTGGAGTCCCTTGGAGAGGGTGCTGCCTGCAGGGGGGTATCCTTTGTGGAGGATGCTGCCTGCAGGGGGGTGTCACAGGTGATGGCAGCTGGGGGGTGGTGCCACTTGTGGAGGGGGTGCCTGCATGGGGCTGTCACAGGTGAAAGGGGCTGGGGCGGAGTCCCTTGGGGAGGGGGCTGCCTGCATGGGGGTGTCACAGGTGAGGGGATCTGGGGGTGGAGTCCCTTGTGGATGGGGCCGCCTCCAGGGGGGTGTCACAGGTGAAAGGGGCTGAGGATGGAGGCCCTTGGGGAGGAGGCTGCCTGCAGTGGGGTGTCCCTTGAGGAGGGTGCTGCCTGCAGGGGGGTGTCACAGTTGAGGGTGGCTGGGGGGTGGTGTCACTTGTGGAGGGGGGTGCCTGCATGGGGCTTTCACAGGTGAACGGGGCTGGGGGGGTGTCACTTGCGGAAGGGGGTGCTTGCTTGGGGCTGTCACAGGTGAAGGGCCAGGGGTGGTGTCACATGTGGAGGGGGCTGCCTGCAGGGGGTTGTCACAGGTCAGTGGGGCAGGGGGCGGTGCAATTTGTGGAGGGGGTGCATGAAGAGAGGTGTCCCTTGTGGAGGGGGCTGCCTGCAGGGGGTGTCACATGTGAAAGGGGCTGGGGGTGGAGTCCCTTGTGGAGGGGGCTGCATGCAGGTGCGTGTCACAGGTGGGTGGCGGCTGGTGGTGGTGTCACTTGTGGAGGGAGGTACCTGCAGGGGGGTATCACAGGTGAAAAGGGGCTGGGAGGTGGAGTCCCTTGTGGAGGGGGCTGCCTGCAGGGGGGTGTCACATGTGAGGGAGGCTGGGGTTGGAGTCTCTTGTGGAGGGGGCTGACTGCAGGGGGGTTTCACAGGTGAGTGGGGCTGGAGGGGTAGTGTCACTTGTGGAGGGGGTGCCTGCATGGGGCTGTCACAGGTGAAACGGTCTGGGGGTGGTGTCACTTGTGGAAGGGGGTGACTGTAGGGGGTATCCCTTGTGGAGGTTGCTGCCTGCAGGGGTTGTCACAGGTGAAAGGGGCTGGGGTGGAGTCCCTTGTGGAGGGGGCTGCCTGCAGGGGGCGTCACAGGTTAGTGGTGCTGGGGGGTGGTATCACTTGTGGAGGGGGGTACTTGCAGGTGGGTGTCACAGGTGAAAGGGACTAGGGTGTGCAGTCCTTTGGGGAGGGGGCAGCCTGCACGGGGGTGTCACAGGTGAGTGTGGCTGAGGGGTGGAGTCCCTTGTGGAGGGGATTGCCTGCAGGTGGGTGTCAAAGGTGAAAGAGTTTGTAGGGTGGTGTCACTTGTGGAGGGGGCTACATGCAGGGGGGTGTCATAGGTAAGTGGGGTGGGGTGGTGTCACTTGTGGAGGGAGGTACCTGCAGGGGGGTATCACAGGTGAAAGGGGCTAGGAGGTGGAGTCCCTTGTGGAGGGGACTGCCTGCAGGGGGGTGTCACATGTGAGGGATGCTGGGGGGTGGAGTCCCTTGTGGAGAGGGTTGCCTGCAGGGGGGTGTCACAGGTGAGTGGGGCTGGGCAGGGTGGTGTCACTTGCCCTTGTGGAGAGGGGTGCCTGCATGGGGCTGTCACAGGTAAAATGGGCTGTGGGGTGGTGTCACTTGTGGAAGGGGTTACCTGCATGGGGCTGTCACAGGTGAAAAGGGCTGAGGGTGGTGTCACTTGTGGAGGGGGCTGCATGCAGGGGGTTGTCACAGATGAGTGGGGCCGGGAGCGGTGTCACTTGTGGAGGGGGTGCATTCTGGGGGGTGTCCCTTGCGGAGTGGGCTGCCTGCAGGGTGTGTCACAGGTGAAAAGGCCTGGGGGTGGAGTCCCGTGTGGAGGGGGCTTGCCTGCAGGGGGTGTCACAGGTGAGTGGGGCTGGGGGTGGTGTCACTTTTGGACAGAGGTACCTGCAGGGGTGTATCACAGGTGAAAGGGGCTGGGGTATGGAGTCCCTTATGGAGGGGGCTGCCTTCAGGGAGGTGTCACATGTGAGGGAGGCTGGGGGGTGGAGTCCCTTGCGAAGGGGGCTGCCTGCAGGGGGGTGTCACAGGTGAGTGGAGTTGGGGGGTGGTGTGACTTGTGGAGGGGGTACTTGCAGGAGGGTGTCACAGGTGAAAGGGGCTAGGGTGTGGAGTCCCTTGGGGAGGGGGCTGCCTGCACAGGGGTGTGACAAGTGAGTGCGGTTGGGGGGTGGTGTCACTTGTAGAGGGGGTGCCTGCATGGGGCTGTCACAGGTGAAAGGGGCTGTGGGGTGGTGTCACTTGTGGATGGTGCTCCCTGCAGGGGGGTGTCACAGGTGAAAGGGGCTGGAGTGGAGTCCCTTGTGGAGGGGGCTGCCTGCAAGGGGTGTCACAGGTGAGTGGAGTTGGGGGGTGGTGTCACTTGTGGAGGGGGGTACTTGCAGGTGGGTGTCACAGGTGAAAGGGGCTAGGTTGTGGAGTCCCTTGGGGAGGGGGCTGCCTGCACGGGGGTGTCACAGGTGAGTGGGGCTGAGGGGTGGAGTCCCTTGTGGAGGGGTTTGCATGCCGGTGGGTGTCACAGGTGAAAGGGGCTGGGGGTGGTGTCATTTGTGGAGGAGGTACCTGCAGGGGGGTGTCACATGTGAGGGTGTCCGGGATGGTGTGTGCACTACAGTGGTTAATGTGCTGTTTCGCTGGTGTATGACCTGGACTTGCCTGGGAGGGCACGCATTTTCTCTGGGGTGCGGCCGGGTATTGCGAGTTTTTGATGTGCGATTTCAGTAGGGTGCTGGCCCAAGGATGGCACGGAGGCTTGCGCAGTGTTCAGCTTTTCACTTGCTTTTTGCTGTGCGTAGAGGCGTGTTGGGGTGTTCCTCGCGCGGTTTGCTATTACTTGTGCGACGGGTACTGATGCCTCTGGAAATCCATGAATACGCGTGCCGCACATGTTTTTTCCTGTGCTGCGGCTCACGCAGGGTCCATCTCGGCGCACGGCCCTTGCACCATTTCTGTGCCAGATTACATGAATTGGGCCCTGAGTGTTTTTGCACTGTCGTGTCAGATAATGCCAGGAATCTAAAAAGTCACAGGAAGCACTATTAATATGGCAATACTTAAAATACGTGTGCAGCCCCTTTGTGGCTTAGTGCGGCTGCACTTGCCCAATTACCAGTTGCTCCCTTATCAGGCGCCCTGGACCATTTGCTCTTTGACTCTTCTCCTTTGTTGTCTTGAGAATGAAGTGGTCTAATACACAGAGACACTGCAGAGTGGTCCGGACAGGGATATGGGACACTCAAACTGCAAGCATTCATATGTTCCTATTTAATCAGGCTCCAGTTCTTTAATTCCCAATTTTACATTAAATCTAAAACATGAAAAGAGCAAATAATAGAGAGGTCTCCTTGGGACTAGGGCTGGGCGAAATAGTGAAATTCTGTTCCACCAGCCACAGAAGCGAAATCTGAAAGATTTCGATCTATTTCAGCAAAAGCCAACATTCCGCCACACCTGTGTATCGAAAAGAGCACCACAAGGTTTCTCGAACTGTCTCACGACCCATATCAAATAGCGCAAAATTTCTCATTCCGCTGCGCGAGCCAAGCCCAATTGAAAAGAGCGGTACAGTTTCTCATGCTGCTTTGCGAATCAACTCCCAACTCAGGCAGGGATGTTTGCTCCACCAGACGGGCTGATATGGCTGGGACTGGTGCACAGGGGGCCCTGGTGTTGTCTGGGCTGGAAGACACCCCAGAGGATGACTGGAGCACAGAGGAGTAAGACGAGGAGGGGGTCACATTAGTGGACAGCCCACGCAGCACAATCGAGACCAGGAATGCTGCTAGCCAGTTGAGGAGTCGCCAGACATCATTGTGATGATGTGCAAGCACTAGACAGGAAGCCCGCACTTCATCATGTATGTCATCGGTATGCCTCCCAACACTGACCAGCAGGGGTACCACTCTGTCCCGAATGGCAACAGCCGCCAGCATTGGGGTGTCGGTCTGGGTGGAAGCATCTTATACCTGGGGCTGCTTCCAGGTTGAAGCATGACAGCAGGTGCATACAGCTATATCCGCTGTTCCAGGGACAGAATTTTGGACATGCACCTCCATTGAGACTTGCACAGCCTCACGCCCGAGGGGCAGGACTGCAGTAGTCACACCCACCTCACCAACGTTGCATGACCCCATGGGCTGGGTTACTATGGCCGCCTCCTCCCGCTCCACCCCCGCCATCCTGGATGACTCCCAAGCGTCTTCCGCACTGGATGGCCCCTGTGTTGTCTCACCTTTCCTCCAATGCCGAGGAGTCCACACCCACCTTCGCCCTCTTGGAATTCCCCTAAGCAGCCATAACCGATGGGCAAGACACAGCAACAGCCTCCTCGCTCCTCGATGATGTTGTGTTCAGGGGGTGTGGCTGGGCCTTGCACCTCTGCCTGGTGGAGGCATCCCTGCTGCCTTGTTCCACAGCAAGGTCTCTGCCCTCTTCTTCCAACGCAACTGCAGATAAGGAGACATAGAACACAAACATCAGGGTACTACACCAATGTGTGCATGGCAACAGAAACTTTCACATGAAGTACGCTGGTAAAGGGTACAACCATCATCCCTCTCCACAACATACATGTACATGCAATGTACATACATGCACATAAATGTCTGTGCATCCCAACAGACAATCGCATCACGGGACATGACACATACACATGAACACCACGCATGTACATGAGATTGCCAACACCACCTCATCTGTCACACTTGTCACACGGCACATCTCTGACACATGTAACAAACCATGTGCATGTTGTGAAATGCAGCAGTAAAACACACAATGCAAATGTAATCCCATTTATATTACACATGGTTCACTACACACATGTAGAGCACTGTCTGGGTCATACACGCAGACATCCGTACAAAAGGCATGCTTGCTGTATGCCCAAGGTGCCCACTCCCTACATACAGGAACTTGCACATACAATGTGGAGCCCAGCAACACATAGACACGAACCTGACAACTCCAGACATTGCTGCAACTCGCTGACCTGTGCAAGCAGAACTGGGTAGAACTTCCAGGTCTCACATGTTGGTGTTGTTGATCCGGCACCTGTGCCCCTCTCCGTTGGCACCATCCTGGAGGAAGCGCAGGGCATTGTTGTGGGTACTGGATTTTAGGTCTTCCCAGCGCTTGTGCATGTGTTTGATGGTGCGGGATGCCACCCCCTCTGTGTTAATGGCATCCAAGATCCCATCCCAGATCAGTTTATGCCCTTCCTTGCCCGCTTGCCTTGAGGCATTGGAGAGGGCATCATAATGCCCCAGGACCTGCTCCACCAGGATGTCAATTTCCTTGGCAGTGACGTTTATAGGGCTCTGCCTCGCTGACACAGTGTTTCCACTTACCTCTGACGACATTGTTTGAGACATGGCAACCCCCGAGACAGGTGTGGGTGGGCAAGGTGGTCCTGGAGCTGGGCTGTGGAGCGGTGGTGATGGAATGGCACGTTGGGAGTCTGGTGAATCAGCTGAGGTGGTCACAGGGCCAAGGACAGGAGCACTGGCAATGGCTGGACAGCAGGCACTCAAAATGTATGGCAGGTGGGAAGCAGGCACACACATTGGGCAGGCAGCAGCAGATGGCTCAGTAGGAGGCAGCTCAGGGCAGTAGTAAACAGGTAAAAAGGCTCATAGGCAGGAGCGTGGGTCGTCCGTGTCTATTGCATGGGCAGCCAGAAACAGAGTGATGGTTATTCTGAGTATTCAAAAATTAGCATGGACACATGAAATCAGAGGAAAGGCCCTCAGCGCGTAACTTACGTGACACAGGCTGGGCGTTGGCATTCAGATTCGGGATAAAGATGAGGGTACAAGAAAATATGACTGTATGTGCAATTTGGAGTGGACAGACAAGTGTATTACAGAGACTTTTGGGGTGCCAGGCAATTTGTTCACTACTGTGACTGTAAAAATGATGTTATTTTGGTGGGGGATTTGTGCGTGTACTTTTCTTTTTTCAGAGGCTAATGGCGAGTTGCGTATGCATTATTCATACTTTGAGTGCCCCCGTGTATCACGTAGCTCCATTATTACCATTACAGTAGCTTTCCTGGGCTTCGCGTATGCAATGTTTTTGTTGCTGGGTGCCACAGCATATCACGTATGGTGCACTGGCAGTGAGTCACGGATGACATCAACACCTTAGAGAATGAAAGGCGCACCGCTGCTCAAGTCATGAAGCAGTGGAACGACCTGCACCGTAGCACCAAACGCAAGTTGGGTGCCAACCTCGCCTCTCATCTGTCAACTGGAGGGGTTCACCACAGGAGCAGGAGCTCACACCACGTGAAGAGGCCATGAGCATGTTAATTCATGTGGGTCAGGTGCAAGACGTGGGAGGCCTGCCAACTTACGTGGACACGTCTGGTGAGTGATCGCATCCTGAATATGTGTAGGCAGATTAAAAAAAATGATTATGATTGTGTTGCACTTGTGCCTGCATTTGAATGACTGCCCTGGGGGAACCATGTCATGGTGTACTGACTTGTGCACAGTGTACAATCCATGTCCAGTAGCAAGAGGAAATATACAGAGAGGAAAAGTTTGGAATTGGAACAAAATATTAAGCAGCTCTCAATGGATTTGATAAATGACCCAGTTAATCAAGAGAAAAGGAGAAAACTTAGGGAACTGCAGAGGGAGTTGAATGAGACTTTGAAAGCTAGGTCTGAAAAGGATTTGTTCAGATTGAAATGCTCTTATTTTGAATATGGTGAAAAGTGCGATCGCTGGCTGGCCTATAGATTAAGACAACAGCAATCAGAAAGATCTATCACTTCAATCAAAAGAGAGAATGGTCAGGTGACTTGTGATCCGAAATTGATTAATGAGACTTTTAGGGAGTATTATATGAAACTCTATCAAAGTGAGTTGGGTGTCAATGGAGTGAATGATTCCTTTTTTAATGGACTAGAGATACCTAGAGTGAATGATTTGGAGAAAGCTATGCTGGGTGAGCCTTTGACTGTGGATGAAATGAAAACTGCGATTGGGAAGTTGAACTCGGGCAAGTCTCCGGGTCCGGATGGTCTGCCTGCTGAATTTTATAAAATCTTACCTGATTCGGTGGTGGAACTTATGCGGGATATGTTCATGGAATCCAAAGTGGGAGGTTTGCTCCCCGCTTCTACTAGTCACGCCATTATATCGGTATTTCTAAAAAAGGATAAGGATGGCTGCTTGACTTCAAACTACCGTCCGATCAGTTTGATTAATACTGATAATAAGATCCTTGCAAAACTGTTGGCCCTTCGTTTGCAGAATCTTCTTGTGAAGTTAGTGCACACTGATCAGTCAGGCTTTGTTCATGGCCGGAGGACATCTAGCAATATTAGGAACTTATTGTTGTTGATGACACATGCACAGGATATGGATGATGATATTGCGGTGCTTTCCTTGGACGCGGAGAAAGCGTTTGATCGTGTGGATTGGGACTATCTTTTTTCAGTATTGCGTGCCATGAATTTGGGAGAGGAATTTATTTCTTGGATCGCCTTGCTTTATGCTAGCCCGACTGCCGCTGTCAGAACTAATGGGCAATTGTCAGACACTTTTGTGCTACGGAGGGGTACGAGACAGGGATGTCCTTTATCCCCCCTGATATTTGTTTTGGCCATGGAACCATTGGCGATTGCCTTAAGGAGTGACGTGGGGATACAGGGTCTGAGTTTTCATGGTGCTGACCAAAAGTTGTGGTTTTATGCAGATGACCTACTTTTGTTGTTACGGAATTTGACGGTGTCCCTTCCGGCCTTGCTGAATGTTTTGGATAGATTTCATGCTGTATCTGGCTTCAAAGTTAACTGGTCTAAATCTGAGGTGTTGCCAATTTCAGGATATTGTGACAAGAATTTGATTACTGGGATAGGATTTCAATGGTGTGAAAGGAAACTAAAGTACCTGGGTATATGGCTAACCCCACTGGTGGATGAGATGGTTGTGGTGAACATGAACGAGGTTTGTGCTGATTTAAAAATGAGCATCTTGAGGTGGTCTTTGCTTCATTTGTCTCTATGGGGCAAAGTGAACGCTATCAAAATGAATGCAGCCCCAAAGATTAATTATGTTCTAGGTATGCTTCCGATAAAGATTGGTCAGCATTACTGGAAGAAAATTGATGGTTTGTTACAGTCATTCCTGTGGGATAATAAGCCGCCTAGGCTTAAATTGTGGAAACTTCAGTTACCAATAGAAAAAGGTGGTCTAGGAGTACCGAACTTCAGGGCATATCATTTAGCCTTTTCAAGTCATTTTATTGTGCCTTTTTTGATGGATTTGCCTGATCAATGGGTAATTGCAGAGGCTAGTATGTTGGGTCCGCTCCCTCCAAGGGCAATTCTCACAGCGACCAACAAGTCATGTAATAAATCACCTTTGACGGTTTTTCTGAGAGAGACGTGGAGACAGGTTCATGAATTGTTAGGCTCGGTTGCTTCAAGGACCATTCACTCATCCATCTGGTTGAATCCATTGATTGCTATCGGGGGCAGGTCTCTATTTTGGCCGGATTGGTTTCTAGGCGGAGTGCTCTGGATTGATGATGTTCTGGTGGACGGGGGGTGGATTGGGGAATGTGAGTTACGAGCAAAGTTTCACATTGATAATTTCAGAACTGAAGACTTCAGGAAATTGAAAAGATGTATCAGAGATGTGGCGGAACTAGGAAGTTCAATGGTGAATCTTTATCTTATGGGAAGGGCGCCAGGTGGTTGTTCCATTGCTAGCAGGATATATAATTGTATTGTATCTGCTTATAAGGAAAATTCAAATTTGAGAGATGAATGGGGACGGAGGTTAGGGTGTGAGATTTCGCCTGAGATGTGGTTGGATATGTGTGCGAATGTTAAACTCTGTGCAATTGATATGGTGGAACGGTCAAGACAGATAAAGATCCTCAATAGAGTCTTTTGGAGCCCGGAGCGAATGTTTAAGAGGGGGCTGATGGACTCTGATGAATGCTGGTGTTGTGGGAATGGACAGGGAAGTCTGGAACATCTGTTGTGGGAATGTATGCGTGTACGGGGATTTTGGCACGAGGTTTGTGGTGCCTGTCTGCGTGTTTTGGATTTGGATGTTGAATTGGATTTTATGACGATGATTTTGGGAGGTGGTGAATTGCTGGATGATCTCTCTATGTCACGGAAAAAGTTTTTATTCTGTGGAGCTTGTATGGGCAAAAAGTTGGTCCTCAGGGGCTGGAAGTCACGGAATGCACCTTCTCTTGATGATTGGGTTGAGGGGATGTCTGCCCTTGCATCCATGGAAAGGGTGGTCTACAAGCGGCAAGGGAAGTTAAGGTTGTACGGAAAGGTGTGGGATGACTTTCTGAGTATTTATTGATTTATTGCAAGCTATGTATATGTAATTCTGTTATTCTGTGTATTATTGCTGAGTATTTTTGTTCTGATTGTTTGATTGATTATTTATGTAAACTTTATAAATAAACAAATAAAAAAAAAAAAAAAAAAAACAATCCATGTGCCGTACATCCATTGAACATGGCTTTGTGACAGTAATCATCATCCAATGACATACACAAAAAGACATTTCCTACATTCCACAACATCTGGTTAGTTTCATCAGTGATGTTAGTGACTCTGCTATGCTAGACAAGTGCATGTGTCTGAAGCACGTGTGACACATAATGCACTGCATGTTGGAGATAGTCCATCCACAAATGTACATAGGTGGTTCCATGCTGCAGATGACTTGAATGAACACTGGCAGTGGGCCTGACAGTGTGCCAAGAGTGGCATTGCATTTTTCTACACTGTGCACAACCCCACTGGACCTTTGGCACTGACCCTGTGGTCATATATTTGTCAGGATTCACCCCTTTTAACCTCCCACACTCAACACACACTCCATGGGTCCATGGCCCTGTCCCTCTTGTGTGTCAATGTCCCCTCTTCGTGTCTCCCAGTGCATGTCATTACTCTCTCCACATCACACACCTGGGACTCCACACTCAGGCCATGCCCACATTGTGTGCACTCCCTGTGCCAGTGGTACACTGGTGTTTCATGTAATTGTAATTCAGCTTTTGCTAGGGGCTCAGTGCTTGTTAGCACAGGGTGGGTGATGTAAGGTCATCTTCCCACTCGTGACCAGGTCTAAGATGATATGAGGTGGAAACCTATATCTGGCATAGACCTGATCATCAGGCATCCCCATGATTTTGCCCGCAAGTACCTGATTTTTGGCGCAAATAATTCTACGAATAGGGCTGTCAGAATAGGGCCGTCAGTTTCCTATTTAAGGGACTTTTCATTTAGACAAATTTGGAGCATTTTTTTTTATATTAGATGAACAGAAAAAGAAGATAACTACATGTCAGAGGAGAACATTTGCAAAATGGATAGGGGAAGCGACAGCACAATTTAATGACTTCAAGATTAGGGATTAAAAAGGAAGTTAATAACAGATTGTATGGACAAATCAGGTATTTAAGATAAAGCGAGCGTAAAACAGTAATACACACCTGTTCCACCAGATGATAGAGGAGAATGTTGACCATACATAGGAAGAGCAGGACCACAAATTTGTATTGTGCTATGGTTAATAAAAACCTATTACATAAAGTTATTACTCAGTATTCATACAATATTCTTGAACAATATTACAACATACAGCATTACAATATAATCTAAATACATTTAAAATCATAATCATTAATACATGACATAAGACAGTTATATGTCAGTTCATAATCATTAAATTACATCATTTAAAATTATTTTCCATATAAAATATGCAGCACCAGTGTATACCAGAGAGTGAGCTGCATACATAGCGGCCCAGAATTGTTCAGAGACGATCATGTCTAAACTGCTCACCAAATCATTACAGACCCTGTCATATAAATGCAGAAAATCGGACACATAGGGGCCGATTCATGAAATTAATTTCACAGAAAATAGGTGACTTGTGCCCAATCTGCGTGTACAACTCTGTTGATTCATGGAATTGAATGCGTGCCACTTTTCCTGGACTTGCATGGATTTTGGGCTGGCCTGGCACTCCTGTGTCAACCATTGAGGGCCTTGAGCGAGACTCCAATCAGAGAGTGGGCTTGGCCTGCGCAGAGTGCTGGGAAGGGGGCAGAACACCAGAAATGGGGACTGACTTGCGAAGTTGTGGGCATTCCGAGGGACAGCCTGCAGGCAGTCCCTTGCACGTCCAGTATTGCGCAGCAAGAGAACTATTTCAGGAATCCATCGTGCAACGTCTCGTCTGGGAAATGCCCACGCAAGTCTTTCATAGGATTTGCCACACGAAGGCTGGCGTAAGAACAATTGCGCGTAGGATCCTCAGTGCACAGGTGGAATTGCATGTCGTATTTCAGGGTGCATGTACTCAATCAGCATTTCGATGTAATGTAGGGGTACATGTAAGATGTGTAGCGGGGTACAGGAATGTTTTATGTGGGTTTGCACGCACATTTCCCGAGTTATTGTGTTACGAATTTTCATATGCATGTTGTCGGGGTGCTGGATACAGTTACGGGGGACTCCACACAGTCTCCCCGAGTCACAGATCTGCTTACGGGGGAACACATGCACTGTTTGTAGGGTGCTTTTATTTGTGACCAGGGGAGTGCGCAAAAGTAGCTGATCTGGCAGTTTGCTGCATTGCGTTTGAGCGTGTCAGGGGCGTTCCAGCCGTGACTTGCGAATACAGTTACTTTGCACAAACAATTCCATGAATACGCATTTCACACTTTTTTCTTCCTGCCCTTGCATGATTTATGCGCGAAATTCCATGAATCAGCCTCATAGTGAGTAAATGTCTTGCTCTTTTTATGTCGTGCTCACAATAGCAACATTTCCTACATTCATACGGCATAGATCTCCATGCCCCGATATAGTCATTCGTAGGAAGTATGTTAAAATGAAGGAACATAATACATCTTTTGAAATCATAATTCCCACATTTCAATAAATAATCACACGGTTTTCCTATGTTTAAACTTTGTGTATTATAAAGTGCATATCCCATTTTAGTATTTAGATTTTCCAGTGAATTATCCATGTCCCATTCGATAGCTTTCTTTTGTATTTGAAGGTTTACACAGGGATCCTCATTATTAAATACAGGGACATTTAGATTAATATTCTGCAAACATGAATTCACAGTTGATTGCAGGTTTCCCATTAAGGTGCCCTTATATCCAGATTGTGTGGCATTGGCTATAATTCCAAAAAGACTCTCATGATCAGTTGTTCACATTATATTGTTATATAACTTAATGCAACATATTGTTCTCAAAGTAGAGAACGACACAATACCCAGCTCACACCTAATGGCTTCCATAGGAACTGCACTGGTCTCCCAAGCCGTCCTTCAAGTCTATCAAGCCATGTAACATATTTCTCGTCAAGAATTTAAAGTGCATAAAGAGCTCCCGGAATAATGCTACTTTTATAGATTTCAAGAAACCGCTCAATTGTGAATGCACCCCTGTTTGCAAGATATCTTCTAAGGACATTCCATCTATTCATCATCTTCCTTCGGTATTTTTATACTGCAAAATAGAAGGGCAGTTTACAATAGGCGTTCCCAAGTAAGTATATATATCCCCTACCTCCAAAAGATCCTTATTAATCCTCCAAGAGTAAGATTTTCTTTTTTTTATTCGGGATTGAGCACCTATCATCATTTACATTGTCTTTTTATAACACGTCCATTCCTTGTAGCATAGTTACACAAAGCATCCAACAATCTTTGTAAACCAAAAGGAGCCTTGTCAATGATAATGGTGTCATCCATGTATGATAGCCATCTAATTCCAACGCCACCAGTTTCAAAAGAATAGTATTAAGCAGTTTACAAATGTCCATAGTGCTCATTTGTGCTCATTAGTGTAAGATCAAGGTCATCCATTTGTAACAATGAGAATACCCTCTCAAATCTATCAGGAATTTGATCAGACAATCCTATTACCACCTGCATTTACTTGTAGATTCATATCTTCAAGCTGATGGAGCTGTTTCACCATTCCATTTAAAGTAAGTTTCAGGATCTTATGATCACTAAGATTAGTGGATTCATGAACCATCTTTTTCAAGGTATAACATACTCCTTCACTTACAAAGATATGCGGCCTCGTTACAAGGGTACTGGTAGCCATGCAGCTGCCACCTGAGTCTTTTTTTTACCGGCACCCGGCAATGGGGATGTACCGGGGCATTCCGGCCCTGTCAGACCCGGTAATTCCCCTTTGCCGGGTGCCAGTAAAAATTACTCCCCATTCCCATTGAGTCCCATAGGACTCAATGGGAATAGAGAGACCGGTAGTGCCGGCGCTACCGTTAATAATGGTGCCGGTGCTACCATGTAGGTCTGATTGCGGGTGCCGTTCCGCCCGGCAGGTTAGACCTGCTGGGCTGACAGGCACCCGCGAGCAGACCTTGTAGTTTGCCAGTCCGGTAACAACGGTACCAGCAATCTTACTGGTACCGTTGTTACCGGACCGGCAACCTTGTAATGAGGCCCATAGTGTTTAATAAGGCAATACATTGTCTGCGATTTGTCAGGGGGTGTAAATCTGTTATTAGAGAAGATCTGGCCCAATGTAGCAGGGGGGCACAATGCCTAAAAGTAAGGATGGATTAGAGCCATCTGGTGCTATTAAGCAACCATTTGGCAGAGGGTGCTAATCTCCATCAAACTCAGAACCTATACCCCCACTGACTCAAGAATGACACTAAGGCCTCACCCCCCAACTCCCCAACCCACTATTACTATAATCCGTTGGTTTGGCAGAAAAGGCCCATAAACGTTGAAAGGAACACAATGAGGGGGTGAAGCACTGGATTTACCAAGTACGACTGTACTCCTGCTAGACATAGCCAAACCTGAATCCCCCTACGAGATTGCAACTTGTCACCTGAAAAGTATTATCATGGAATATAGCAGGTACAGCCAAAAATAAAAATGTTCAGAAGGAAATTGCCATAGCATTTTGGTGCTTGACTGCCCATGTGGGTGGGACAAAGACTGATATGCAAACAGATATTTCCCATCTGTGAAAGGTACAGTGTGCAAAAAGCGATGGCTGAAAACTTTCAAAGTGGGAAAAAAACACAGAACACGTTTTCATGCCATGTTCTTTCTGGAGAAGGACGCCTGCTACATTTTTGAAAAATGTTTGCAAGATACTTGGGTTGGTCACCCTGACTTACCTGGGGCAACCTAGACGTGGACTGCCTGCTCACTGTGCTCAGAGAGGCATAGCTCCACCCCATGGATGAGGCCCTACAAGGCTCAAACATGTGTATGGGTTTGCAGTTGGTACTCTTGTTCAGAAGGGAATTGCCATAGCATTTTGGCACTGGACGGCCCATGTGGGTGGGACAAAGACTGATATGCAAACAGATATTTCCCATCTGTGAAAGGTACAGTGAGCAAAAAGTGATGGCTGCGAAACTCTCAAAGTGGGAAAAAACCACAGAACAGGTTATCATGCTGTGTTCTTTCTGGAGAGGGGCGCCTGCTACCTCTTTGAAAAATAGCCAAACATATGTTGGACCCCGAGTGGTTGAATTTTATTCACAACTTTGATATTGTTGGCCTCCAAGAGACATGGATGTTGGAGATCCCTCCATTGGTGGCTTATGAAGCCTTCTCCATTCCAGCTACCAAGGTGCCCAGTGGGAGACCCAAAGGTGGACTACTGAATTGACATGGACAGTAAACAAACTTAACATGGGTAGTGTGGATATCCAGCACATTGTCGTCCACCCCCCTGACAAAAGGTGTATTCATATATTAAATGTATACAATAGACCAGATTAGAGACCAACTTACAAGTCTTTACAACTATTGCACAATTCAGTAACCAATGTGTGTGCAGCGTCTATTATACAACCAAATGTGTTCATTTATGGGGACCTAAATGTCCAGTTTGAACCCCTGCAAGCAGTGGATACTTGGGATGACAAAGATTATGTAGGGGGGATGCCAACCCTGGTGGCTGCATATCCTAAGTGAATGCACCCCCAGGGAACTGAAATTGCATGTATTGTATCAAGCCTGAATTTGATAGCTTGCAACCAGAGGTTCATGTCTGATCAACCCTCTCCCAATACATTTATGGGCCATAATGGCCATTCTAGAATTGCCTATATCCTTGTTAACATAGGTGGATGGTCATCAGTAGAATGTTTTGCCGTAATCAAGTGTAATCAGAGTGATCATAGTCATTAATTGCTTCATTGTGTTATCTAGGTGAGAAGGGGTAGTTGCAGGATGGAAGTAAAATATAACCAATCCCCTCACTACTGGACAAATTGGG
Source organism: Ambystoma mexicanum (assembly GCF_040938575.1). Lineage (NCBI taxonomy): Eukaryota > Metazoa > Chordata > Amphibia > Caudata > Ambystomatidae > Ambystoma > Ambystoma mexicanum. Next base: position 405,792,836 of record NC_090931.1, on the reverse strand, counting down.
AAAAAGGTGAGATGGGTATACATTTTGGAGAATGATGGTAGGCTTTAACTATATAACTTCACATTGACTAACATTGAAACCATCTGTGGTGGCCCAACAGATGACCAGCTTATATTAAACAAAGATGATGACTGTAGAAGGGCTAAGCGGGAATTGCTAGAATACGCAAAGGGTTATAAACCGGGACCGAGGGGAAAGTTACAAGGGAAGAGGGCTCATTACAAAGTGCTACTTAAGGGAAAGAAGGAGTCCTACCATCATGACAGATGGGATACCTTAACGATGGCATGCATGGAAATGATCCCCGCTTATTCTGGAGGATGGTACTAGGTTGGGACAAAACATCCACTGGTGCATCTTGCCACAGACATGGCACAAGCATTTTGGTGAACTCTACACTGACAAACTGAATTGTTCGATTGTCTGAGAGAAAAGTACAGGAACTAACACCAAGACCATTTCCCTAATTACAATTACAGTGAAGGAGGTTGAGGGAGCCATAAGGGCCCTTCGGGGAGGAAAAAAAAACAGTCCCTGATATGGTACCCATAGACCTCTATAAGGACAATCCTGAAATATCGGCTGTGGTCCTTAGTAGGGTATATAAAGTGGTAAACAGTATGGGGGTGATTCCAATGTATTGGCATGTGGCAGAAATGTTGCCTCTCTTTAAAAAAGGTGATAAGAACCTACCGGGCAATTACCGCCCGATATCCTTCTTGGACAGAGTAGGGAATGTTTTTGGAAAGGTCTTATTGGAATGATTACAGGGGTGGGCTGAATCTGCAGGGTTAATAAGTAAACTGCAAGCTGGATTCCAAGACCAGATCAATATGGTGGATCAGTGATTTTGCCTGGCACAAGTCTTGAACAAGTACACAGTCTTATGGAGGGCTACGGTCTATGCCGTTTTTGTGGAACATAGAACTGCCTTTGACAGTGTTCCTTGAGACCTGCTCTGGCAGGCACTGATTTTATTTAAAAAAAAAACAATACCCTCAGACCTGTTGTTATCAATCCAATTGCTCTACAGTCATTATAGACCAAATATTAGATGTGGATCTTGAGGGTAGATGTCGAGCCCATAGATGCACAAAGGGGAATAAGGCAAGGTTGCCTATTGGCACCACTCCTCTTTTATTTGTACATCAATGAAGTCATAGAAGAGTTAGAAGTATGAAACCTGGATCCGCCTAAGATGGGTAACTTTACTCTCCCCTACCTTTTCTTTGCCAACAATGCCGTACTGTTGGCAACATCGCCAATGCGGCTCAAAATCACCAAGGGAACATTCCTAAACAAGTGTAAGGAATTAAGACTACAAATAAACAAAAAACAAAACTATGGCATTCCGACATAAACTAGCCAGGAAAGTGAATTTGGAATTGTTTGTTGATGGTGTTTCCCTGGAGCAAATCTCTATGTATGATTATCTGGGTATCAGATTTTCAAAAAAAGGATTATGGACAAACCAGTTGGAAAAGGGTGTTTTGTCTCTTGAGAAATGTCCAGGGGGCATACTATGGTTTTACTATTCACATGGTAGCAGGGCTATCATCCCAGCCATTCAGCAATATCAATCACAGGCACTTGCTTCAGCACTATATGGGGCAGAGATATGGGGTTGTGCCAATGTTGACCCTTTGGGAGTTTCTGAGACCAAACTCCTAAAGCGTTTGTTGTCCCTCCCCATAAGCACTCCAGGATCTGGTCTTCGACTGAAGTGTGACCTTGTACCAATAAAAGTCCTAACCAAAGTACAGCCAGTATTGTTTTGGGCAAGACTATGGTCCTCCCGGGACTGAGAAGTTACAGAGAGATTGCCAAAAACATGTTATCCCTAGAGGGGGCCAAGTCTTTGCCATGGATGAAGCATGTTAAACTATGCCTAAAAAGGTTATACCCAAGTAAATTCTGGGTGGTACATGAAGTCATGAATGTCCAGACCAGGGGGTTAATCAAACAGGCAGCTGCCAAGTATTCCAGGCAGCTTGTGTTGGCAGCCAGTCCCTGTTACCTTGGGTCTAACACACTCTTTGGCTTTGAACCATACCTGGATGTTGTGAGCCCGAGCTTCACACAATGCCTGTATATAGACTTTCAAACACATACCTTAAAACTGAGGTCATTTACTAAATCATGTCTGAAGGGAACAAAATTGACTTGCCCAATGTGTTAGGATCTTGACGAATTGATTGCACATTTTCTGTTCATCCGTAGGTGGTATGAAGACTTTAGGATGAAATATTTGATCACTATATTGAAACAAGCTGGCACTCCATTGATTACCCAGGCCCTGGCTTACTTCCTGGACTCAGGGCAGGCCCATGTGGTTACAGTCATCGCCAAATATATTCATAGTGCCTGGCTGAGGAGACAAACTGGTTAGTGAGGTAACCGATAAATGAGGGCCTATTCTGAAATATTTGATGATGGGGATTCATGGTGTATGCTGCAGTTTCCTTATAAAAATGAACTATATTTTTACCACTTTTAATGTTGTTTTCATCCTTTTATCTATCTATTTATCAATCTTGTTTTATGCTATATGGAATTGTATTTGTTTCTATGTTATATGCTTTTACGATTTTGTGAAAGAATAAAGCACTATTGATGATGATGACATAGTGACATGCAGTGTGTGGTACCATTAGACAAAGTATCCCAATTTCCCATAATTTTAGGATGAGAATGATTGAGAAATTTCTATCCAAAATTTCTAAAAATCTCAAGCCATCTCATACCATTTCTAAATTGGATCGGATTAATATGATTTTTAACCAAATCAGCAGGAGGAGATAACAGAAACCAGCCACATGCATCCCTTTAGTCATCCATAATAGTGGATGCTAACTGCCAATAAGAGTTAAGGTCTCCAACTTCCATCAATTCAGATTTTGGGGAGTCCTCTCTCCAACCCTCCATAGTTTCTTCACCTAGCTTCAGAATAGCCACAATATGAGCATCCACAGGCAGAGAATACACATTAATGCAAAGCAACTCCCCAGTAGTACCTAGTCCAGAAATAATGGCACTTAAGACCTAGGGAAACCTACTATATCAACAGTATTCCCTAAGCACAAGTGTGTCTCTCGTATTCCATGACTTTACTGCAATTTCGTCCCTAGTATGTAATCATCATTGTGCATTATGCTGTAACCTTTCAGTGTACCAAGATTCTGTTTTCCTATTTCTATAAGGAATACATTGACTGGCATGTGATTGTATCAGATCAGTTCTCTCAGTAGGGTGGCTATCACATGGATCATTTGTGTTAATCAGTAGCTGAGGTATATGAATCAGACTGGAATTTATATATTCTTTACAAATTACAATCTCAAAACCCTTCCTTAGAAGTAATGCCGAATGAAACCTTACCATTTCTACAATGTTAGGTGGCACACATTGCACAATGGTCCAATGTTCTTGGCTATATAGATCAGGTAAGAAAATTAGCTCAATGCCACTAGAAGTAATCGTAGATAGTTCTGAAGCAAGGTGAACCAATTCCAAACCTTTTTTTCAATTAAGAAATGGAATATCAGCAGTCAGAAAAAGCTCCACAAGTTTCATTGATTTAGCCAATGAGTATTCTTTACTCTCATCCCCTGCAGTGTAGCAGTTATGAATATTATTAGAATTAGAACCCCCCTTGTCCTTGGCATGATCATTTGTGGGGTTCAGCATTGTAATATCAACCACCTTATCCTCCACAGTGTTTACTGAAGTAACGGATGGCAGAGATAATATTACCGCTAAACAATCTGTAATATTATCTTCTTGACTGGTTATTGGTCTAATGATAGTTTTACCACTACAGGCATGTTTCACATTAATCCATCCGTCTATCGAGCCATCCACTTTTTCCACCACCACACTATTTTGTAGCTAAGGATTTAGGAACAGAAGTCACTTCATAGTTACTGCCCACACTAAAACAAACAATATCATCAGTATTGATTTTAGCTAAAGATTCACTATTCTTTTTAGCGAGCTTCAAGGTAGACTCCTTGCCATGTTTTACATTATTTTTCACACACTTTTTATTATTACGTTTCCGCCTTGATCTATTTCTTTTGCCATTGGTAGAGACATCCAACACAAAGATGTCATTAGTGTCAGAGGCTGCCCTATCCACCGTAGTATCATGAAAAGGTTCATCAACCATCCAGGAAGCTCCTTATTCAACCTGAGCATTTTCCATAATAACAGCACAAAGATCACTAACCAATACTTCAGAATGTATCGACTGCCCCTTATTTAGATCTTCATTGTTATTACAACTACTATTAATGAAGATCAAATCAACAGTGTTTTCAACAATAGTATTAAGATCATGATGCTCCTTTATGATGGCTGAGCATAGGCCAAAATCAGCATCTAGTGTAACTGCAAGCTCATCCAGTTTATTAGTTGTACATATCAAGTCATCCTTATATACTTGTGCCAATAAAGTACTTTCAAACATGTTATTATCATAATCAGACAGTACATGTTCATATGCTTGAGACAATAAAGTACTTTCAAGTGTATTGATAAAACCAAAACATGTTATGGATTCAGCAGCAAAGCATGTAAAATCAGGAGTGCCAGATACATTACTGCCAATGATATTACCAAATCCTTCCATGCTTCGTCATATTTTTTCTGCTTCTAGTGGACCAGGAATGGTCAGTGATTGTCGATTTGACTCACAAACTAAATTAAGCAACAGGTTGTTATCCACCATGGAATTAGATGCACTGTTGGTAAATGGGAAAGATTCAAGAGCTCCCAAGATATTTATCATAGAATCATAAGATACTGTTAAATTAGGGATCAATATCTCCATGGTTTTAGGTTGTTCGTTAGCATGACTCACTTTAATTTCCTTACACACAGATGTAAGTTTAGAGTTTTGCTGACACTTAACTGTCTTTTCTACTCGCTCAAACACAGAGGAGGAATGAGATTCCATAGAAGCCGGGCTTTGATTTATTTTCTTATCCCATACATTTTGGGATTGAAGTTTAGGGGGATCATTATTTGGCAGCGTAAAGTTTATAGACAGTTGCCCAAATATTTAGCCAGCACGGGATGCACTAAGCTCACCAAAAACAATTTAGTATCCAAAAAAGGTGAGCGGGTACCATCCAATCACAAGTCAATTGGTGCTTAAGTAAGCATGGATGCAGTTTGTGGCAAGGGGACTCACCCTATTTACCAGAATGGCAATAAGGCAGTGAGGCTGACCCACTCTCTGACTCCCAAACTGGCCAGCTGCTAGTTCACTTTGCCCTCACTTTCACCTTTGCACGTGCATTCACGCTGGAAGGAAGACTTTATGGAAAGCACCAGTCTTCACTTTCTGAGCACCAAGTTCCCAGGCAAGAATAATAAACTTTGGATTAAGCGAGCCACTCACACAGCAGTAAGTCAAAGTACACTGCCAAACTGCTTGTTCACCTTGTCTTTACTTCCACCAAACTCTTATAATAGCCTGTCAGCCTTTCAGCAACTAAGGCAGCTGCACTATTTTGTGCACACTGCAGAGGGGATGTTGAAAATTATAGGAAGGGAAGGGAGGGGCTCTGGAAAATGGGAGGCTGACGTAATCATGCCTCTTCAGCGATACCTTGCCAGGACTGCCCTTACCCTATTGCCAACCTACAGGTGACCTATAGGTGAGTCTGTACCAAACTACCTACCTGGTAAGTGCCAAGTATTAACAAGCTTCCCCTCCCAATCCCAATCCCGAGACCGCTCGTGTCGGCATGCATCTGATATCCTCCCATGGAGCCCACCAATGACCTTGCTGTATAACGTGAAAATACTCAGCACTTACAGGGATGCTCCGCTACAGCGAGTAGATTAGACAATATCACCTTGCACTTGCAGTCACTCACACTCGCTGGTGACTGCTTGCTCACCACTTGTTATTCCCTCCTCACTACACCCTCGCAGCACCCTGGTTCTCACTACTCAGGAGCATCCAGGCTTCTAAAACAAGCACCTAACAGCATGAAGTCACACTGTTCTGTGGGTCAAGCAACACCCATAAAGAACAGCCACTTTGAGACACCTGTTTCATCATTTATTTTTTTACAAGCAAGCAGGCAGCTGTGAGAGGAGGACAGAGACAACCTCAACAGGGGGCAAAGGCACGGAGGTTGCTCACTAACAAGCACCTGAGCCTTTTGAGCCCTCTGCACTTGAGTAACTTGGTCCAGGTAACCAGGGAGCAGCAGGTGGACATATGCTGCTCAGCGTGCCTTCCTCCTATCCTCTGTCATTAATGAGGAGAGGGACAACGTCAGCAGAGAATCTTGAGTCCTCCAACCACCTTTTAGAAAAATGCTGGCAGGTAGCAAAATGGTAAGGCAGCAGCAGCAGAACCTAGATACATATGTGTTCCATGGATTCCAGGTGATTTGCAAAATCTGGCTAATATTAGAGAGAAACTGCAGCCCCATGTGAAGGAGTTGTTATAATCCTACAGGGTGGACATGAATAACTCAGGAGGGTAGCCCAAAGTATGACAAAGACTTGTAGAACATGCAAATTGGCCAGATAAGGTTCTAGGGACAAGTGACCAGTTGGTTCAGGCTAGAGAGGACTAGAGACTCAACAGTCACTTCGATCCCTGAGGTCTGTCCATGGAAAACTGATTGGGATAATAGAAGGAATTGTAATTAATTAATCTTTTAAACTGTGCTTCAAACCGGAGACAAACACATTGCTCCTGAGCTATCCTCCCATCCCTTTGGAATTGTAAGCAAAATAAAAGACAATTCCCTGCTAACTATATGAATTGATTGAAACTAGTGTTTGCACAGCATTCAGGCATCACTAAACAAAGTGAGACAGAACAGGAAGCTACAGTCAACTCTTTTTTCACTGGGCCATTTCTCAAACTTCAAAAAAAACTTATAAATATGTATAATGTGCATTGGGTGGAAGACTACACCTGGTGGTTGCAAATCACTGTATAGAGTGCCAGGGGGAGAAGAAGGGAACATTTGATAGCACATTGATGAATTTACAGATGCAGAGCTTACAGGACATGTGCAGGGACAGATGCAGAGTGCACACGCTATAAGGGGAGGCCTTCCATGGAAAAAGGCAGAGGAGCTCCCCTCTTGAGACAGATCTTACAAGTGGGTGGGAAGAGCACCCCAGGTACCCTAGGCAACTGATTCAACAAAAATGTGGTGCCAACGGTTTAGCTGAGACAGTGGGTTCTGGTATACTAGAAGAGTCAAGGGGGCTAGTCCAAACCACAGGGATTGTGAGGATCACCAGCAAATCCCTTGTTTTGTATTCATTACAAACAAATAGGGTATTGGAAAATGAGTGTCCTTACAGTCAGCTGAAACCGTGTCCTCAGGGAAACACAGGACAGAGAGATATCCAAACTCCCCAGCAGTGGGCATGATTCCCATTCCTGATAATGTTCAAAGAGCCCAAGCTCCTTTACTCATCCTGTATACTATCTCCTTCACCCTCTGCTACATGGAATTCTATTCAGATTCACCAGGACCTATTCTGACTACTGGTAGAGGGTGGTATTCTGGAAAGCCCTTCAATCCCAGTAGACCAAGAGGACCTATATGTCCAGTATCATGTAGGAAGAATGGCTGTATCATGTTTAGTGGATACAGGGGCTAATAGATCAGCCCTGCAATGTGATGCCTTTCCTGATGTACCTACCTATATCTAAAGAAAATGTGAAAGATATTGGTATATCCAATACCCCAATTATACAATAAATTACAGTACCCATCACAGTCACACTAGGAGCCATTACCGACAGGCATACTTTCCTTGTAAGCCGTAGTGCACCAGCAAATCTGCTAAGCAGAGATATTTTATGTAAACTTAGGTGCATTGTATTTCACACCTCAGACAGAGTCTTTATATGTGTGCCCTCCGCTAATACTGAAGAAGGTCTTTCTACCCCGCAGGTAGAATTGGGGGAATTGTTCACGAAAGGGAAGGAGGGATCGTTGTATGAATTAAAGGTAATAATTAACAGTATAACTGTATCCTAATGGTCCATACCTGATATTGAGAGGGGTTACTACCACACACCTGAACCTTTTAGGATGAATTGAAACCCATTCAATAAATTGCCCTGTATTCCTCAATACTCTTTTACGCCTGAAGGTAAATTAGGAAAATTAGGAATTACTCTTGGTTTTTAATCACTCATGTATCACAGGATTATTGTCCCTACGATCAGTCTGTGTAATCCTCCTATATCACCTGTGAGTAAGACTTGAATATGCACTTATTATTTTGTTCAAGATTTAAGCTCTGTTAATTTACTAGTGGGCCCTTACTTCCTAGTGGTGCCAAAACCTTCCACTATTCTTTCCTGCATTCCGCCTGATGCCATCAATTTCACGGTAGTGGATTTTTGTTCAGCATTCTATTCTGTTCCCATACATCAGAAAAAACAAAGCATGTTTGCATTTTCACACAAATGGGTCTAGTGCACCTGGCTGAGATTGCTTTAGGGTGTACGCAGGGCCCCCACCCTCTTCTCACAGCAACTAAAACGTGATTTTTTTGATATAAGATTACTTGGAAAGACTGTATTCTTTCAATATTTAGACAATGTATTCTTATGAAGCTTGGTAACAGGACACACAGGTGCTGCTGACTGCCCTAGCTGAGAAAGGGCATAAAGCATCCAAGCATAAATTGCAATTGTGCACAGAGGGGGTTCACTATTTATGGCATGACATTGTGAAAGGCCACTTGTGCAGTTCTCCCTCCCAGAAAACGACTGTCTAAAGGTTTTCAAAACCTCAGACTGCCACACAAATTAGAACATGTTTGGAGGTGGTTGGCCACTACTGACAAGTCATTTTAGGCTATGCTGAGATAGGGGAGCTTGCACGAAGACAAAGTGATTATTATCTGAAGCCCCTGCTTTGGTACTCCTAAATTATAAAAAGAGATTCACTTTGTATTGTCATGAAAAAGACATGTTTGCCCTAGCAGTTCTTAGCCAGAAGCATGGCTAAGTAACTTTTTATACCCATCACTTAGAACAAAAAAGAATTGGATCCTATGGCTTCTGAATGCTGCCTTGTTTGAGATCCATTGTCACAGCAGCATCAGCGGTAGAACAGAGGAAAACATTGTGCTGAGATCTCCCCCTGGATGTTTCAGTACTCCATGCCATAGTTTTCTTGTTTTTGAAAACCAAGATGCCATCATGTTTGTTTCTAAAGCAAGTAAAAATTAAATCCTTCTTTTGATGTCCTCAAACCTTACCCTGATGAGGTACTCTGTTCTGAACCCAGCTTCCCTACTCCCCACACTCCAAGACAGAAAACCACATAATAGTACCCCCACATGACTGTGTCAACATAACTTACTGTCAACATACTGGGCCATTCCAAACTTGGAATGGCCCAGTAATTCCCCATTATGGGAACCCAAACCCGATTTTAGCGGCAGCCATGCGAATAGCGGCATGGCTACTGCCAAAATCGTAATGAGGCCCTGTGGAGTTTATGAAGAATACTCATATAAATAGTGAACCTTTTTAGTATGATACCATGAACAGTATAGATAGGTCATGGTACTGACACATTATCTTGAACTCCACATTGGCATCCATGATGTTTAGTGTACCTTTGGCTCCCTTTCAGTTCACCACACAGTTCCCTAATTGTACTTTGAAGGCTGCTATTCACCTTCAGCAGCAGAGTGAGGCGCTGCACTGAGAATGACAAAAAAAGTGAAGTAGTAGATTGGATTTGGGATGGGGTAAATACTGGTATACAGGGCACATTTAGATGGGCACCTTGGCTGCTTAGACTAGGCTTATCTATGGGGCAGAATTCTCCAACTCCAACACCCACATTGATGAATTGGAGGTGATTGGAACACTCAGCAAGTTGACCAGAGAGACTCTGTAACAACTGATAAAGAGTTTGATAACAGCAGTGAGAGAGTTGCAATCAGATATGGTCTGTGAAGAGGTGAAAGCTTATCTGAATTCTGTGCTGTTTACTATGTGATAGGCTCAGCGAGGACCCTAATAAACGATTCTGGAGTACCAACGTACTTGTGCCCCTGGAGGGACTTCTGGTAGTACAGCAGCTGCTTCTGTGAAATGAAAGACTGCACGTTCACAGCTACAGGCTGATCAAAGGAATTTGGGCCCCCACCAGCAAGATAATGCCCGGTCCATGGTCAGGATGCAACTGGGACTGGATGACACACCAAGAAGAATGGTAATTAAGACTGCCTAGCCGTCAGCCACTACCCATGTCTGCCCTGGGGATAACTCCTGATTTGTGGTTTGGAATTAGCTCAACCTATAAATTATGGCTGCTGCATCCAACCACACTGCAGTGTCTCAATAAGCTAGATCTAGGACAGGTATTGTTAGTGGGAAATTGAATCTGCTGGTAGGGGGAAGCATCTGGATTGACTTGAACTGGTAGTCGGTTGCTTCACGGAAGGGACATGTGTGCAGTTAATTTCAGTACTTGAGTCAGACGTGCACTGCATAGTACACACAGAAACCAGACAGTTTAAAATGTTTTCGCTAGCGATAGGAAGGAATTTAGGGAGTATCATAGAGTTTCTGAAAGTGTGTGCCTGGGAGGTTTGAGAATTTTAAGGTTTAGCATCAGCAGTTGGGCAGATTACAGATATACAAAATAGTTTGCAAGTGTTGTAGGTAGTGCTTACTGAGCAGAAGATATTATCTGAGGTAGCACATCGTACAGCCCCTCTTTGTGCTCCAGGGGAGTATGTTCAATTATCAAAGAAGTGTCTGATCAAACCTATGTCCCCAACACCATGTGCATAACTGTCTTTTTTTCTTATTCTTGGTAGGCATTATTTCCTGGTGTCAGAGATGCTGCAACAGAAATGGATCCATGATAAGAAAGACAGTGCCCTCGCTGTCTGTTTCTTTTTTATTCAACGCAGAAATGTTGGCTTCTTTTGCCCTCTTCGAGGTGCAAACAGAAACACATGCTCTTCAACATGAACTGGACTCACGCATGAGAAATAGAAAAAGGGTCTAAGCAATAAATCCTGATGGTTGGGGACTTTATCAGACCAGATACTGCCTGGGAAAAGTTAGAAGTCTGAGTGAAGCAAGGGCTTTAACTTTAGCCTGGGCATTTCCCGCCCCGGTAAAGCCCCCGCACAGAGGGGCTTAATGCTACTAGCATCCCAGCATGTTTATCAGGATGCTAATCGTTTTTTTTCTTTTATAAGTTTAGAAATTGTACAGTTGCCATTTCTCAACTTAATAAAAGACTACAAACAAAGATGGCCACCATGTATTAGGGAGAAGGGAACTACATGTAGTCCCTTCTCCCTTTCCATAGGGGCCATTGCCACTGCAGAGATGTGCTGGGAACACTTGGCTGTACCATGCACTGCTGAGGGCCAAGGGAGTGCAGGGAAAGTGGGGTGGGCGTAAGGAGAGGAAGTGGGAGGGGGCCTGGGGTCTCACTTACCTCATTCCCAGTGGGGAAGATGGTGGTCTCCCACTTCTGAGGACACTTGGAGGGCTTTACCATGGTGTAAAGACCCCGTTCCGAAGAGGTTAAAAGCTTTTAGCATCCCGGCATGTTTACTGAGATGCTGACAGTTGTTTTTCTAAAGTTGAGAAACAGCACAGTTTCTGTTTCTCAACTTAAGAAATCTATAACAAAGATGGCATCTATTGATTAGGGAGAAGGGAACTACAGGTACTCACTTCACCCTTTCCATGGTGGCCATTGCCACAACGGAGATACGCCAAGTACACTGAGTGTTTCCGACACTGGTGAGGGACAAGGAAGTGCAAAATAAATGGGATAGGTGTGGGAAGGCATCAGTGATATTTAAATTCGGGTCAGAGGTCAGGGATAAGGGGAAGGGGTGTGCAGGGCTGGTTCTGCACTTCAGCCATACACCAGTGGGGAAAATGGCTGTCTCTTGCTTCTGAGAAGGTTTGGAGCAGGGTCTTTCCCATGAGGTAAATACCCAGTTCCAAGTCTCTCGATTGGCTGGGAGAACCCTCTCAACCCCCCACCTGGTGCTAATATACTTTAAATCATAGCAGAATCTGGCAATGGTTCCTCCTGTTTCGTTGGCTGAAGGTAACGTTTCTGAGTGATATGAACTGCTGATCTTAGGACATTTCAATATGTTCATGGTTAGCATGCCAAGGACATTGGTTCACCATATTATAGACTCCATCACTTATAGCTGGATTGAACAATGAGTCCCTCATCAGGTAGAGGAAACACGCCAGGGGTGTAGAACATACACCCCTTGCATGAGGAGGTGGAAACTGGAAGTTGTCATATCCGTCATCATGACCCAGAAGGTGACTACCATGTGACAACTAGAAACAGAGAAATGTAAGATAGACTCTTGCCATAATACAATGAACTGCTCAGTTATATGGGTCAGGAATAGTGTGCCAGAAGGCCTACAGAGGCCTTCTCGAAGATTCAGGTTTGAGCTTCTTTAGGATACATAAGTGGAGCAGAGAAGGCGTGGAGCAGGTTAGTTGGGTTTTGGGCTAGGATAGGTTACTGTCTATGTTTTCTTGCAAGAACAAATTGCTATTAATACATTTTTGCCTGTTCATTTAGCGAGAACTAAAACCGATTCTTTTTCATCACATTTACAAGTGTCAGGGAAAGTGTCAGGTGAGGCCCATGAGCCCCAGGGGGCAAACCAGTACAATCAAATGATTGTGGACAACTCATATAGGTAAATATGTACTTGTCCTTCTGGGTAACCCCCATTTATGGGTAGGGTTTACATGTGTACTATTCACAGCCTTCAAATATGCCAAGAATTACTTTGGTTTTCCGGGGCATATAGGAGCCATTGTTGCTAGGTCGAGGGCATCTATGTCATCCTTAACATGTCACAAAACAGTTGTTAGGATATGTTGGTGTGCAGTGACCCTAAGTACACCATTAAGGAGATATTTTCTAGCAATTGCTTAACCTATCTAACACACCCTTGTGTTTGTTGAGCTCTTCTTCTGGCAGTCGAGGTGCACCAAATTGGGGCGCTCCCAGGCTGCTGTCATCTCCTTTGCTTTCGGAATTGAGAGAAGTGACACAGCTACAGTGAAGCACCTGTGAAGCCATGTAAGACACTTCCTGAAGGTTGAGATGTAGGATTTCATGTCACAACTGAATCATTTGGCACTGGAATGTGCTTTCTGCCCACCTGATCACAATGCTGGGTTGTGTTTCCCCAGAGGTCCATTGCTTCTTTGAGTTCTGACTGGTTTACACTATGGATGGGTTGAAACATGGTCTGCCTTTTCTTTGGTGATGGCAAAGCTCCAGGCCATCGATAACTTCATGTCATTTTCCAGGGTGATGGCTTGATTTAGTGTCTAGTTGACGACACGCCAAATATTATCCTGGACGTTCTTATTATTCATGTGAACCATCTGTTGGCCTTTGATCACCTAATGCTGGCAAAGACCACATTTGCACATAGTCGGAATCGTGGAGGGCACTTTGAAATATTGTTCAATGGATTTTATTGGAAGTTGTTCCCTGGTGAATAAAACCATTATTTGTCTAGACAAGCAATAGTGTCAAATATTTCCAGGAGAGCTGAGCCATTGGCCACTGGGGTCATAGGCAGATGCCTTCACACTACTTGTGTGTTTTAGCCTAGGTAGTTCATAAGTGTGTCCTTCATCTTCCTCAAATAAAGTGATCACCATTGGAGGCTTCTTAACAGATGAGGAATTCTGCCTTCCACTTTTGTATATGAGATACTCCAGGCCACTGCAGGAACTTGGACGTTGGTTCTACATGCTGAAATATTAGCACATCGGCCCAGTTTAAAAGTGCAGTGATTGTAAGGCATGATCCATTGGATCAGTAAGGACTGTACCTATGGTTAGTTATATTTGGAGTACCAATTAGGAGTCCCAGACCCAAGGTCCAAACACTCGAAAGGAGTTGTGTCAAAGCAGAAACATACAGGTTCAATATTTCAAAGAGTGAATTGTTTTTGTGTGGAAAAGTGGTAAGTTAATTGAGAAGGCGATGCAAAGAGAAGGTCTTACTGTGCCCACTCATGAGTTCTACAGAATGTCTTTAATGGGACACCACGACTTCTTCTGTATTAATATGTCAAATTAGCTCAAAGTTCTTGTCTGTTATTCTTCTTTATTTCTTTATTTTAATGTGAGGACCAAATTGGTGAAGCTGTTCTGAACGAGGTGACTTATTACGTAGGCAAATTGCCCCTTTGTTCCTGCAAGTGTTTCTTTTAAAATGATGTTTTCTTGTTTATATACTCTTCGCTCCAAAACTCTATTAAGACCATTGTCTGTCTTCCCCTTGTTTGCCCTCCCTTGCCACATTGCGCCTTGAAACACTTGAGTATAGGCGAGTTATAAATGTCACATCATATCATATAATGTCATATACCATATCTGTTACGCAAAATTACATGCAGTACCCTTTGGGAACACTATACACAAGATTACAGGTGTAAGCACAACCTCACCTTTGTATAATTCTGTACTACACAGTTTTGTGGTAGCAGGGCTGAGCAGCCAGGTTTATCTCAAGAGGGATGTGAGCAGTAGAAGGGTTTACACAAAGGACTTGGAATCACAGTGGTTCAAGCAAATGCTTACTCAAGGTTTCTTAGTAAAACAATATTAATTTATTTACAGTCATTTAGAAAACATTCCACTAGCAATAAGCAGCTCAATATCACACTTTAATACACTCCAGTACCAAACCAATACGTTTCTAAACAAAGTTAGGCTCCCAAAAGGTGAGACAAAATGGCACTTCAGTAACTTTAAATGGGAGTAAAAAGACACAGGTTATAAGAATTAAACACAAATACTTTCTCAACCGTGTTTGCACAGTACCCTGGTAATAAGGAAAAGCTGTAGCTGAGGCAATTGTCCCTGGCAGTTCCTGCAGATCTCGCTGTTCCTGGGTCTCAGTCGTGGGGACAAGAGGAAGGACGTTGGGAGGTTCCTGCACTGCACGGGGACGGATCCACAAGTTTGGCAAAACGTCGGTTTGAGGTGTGAGTGCCTTAAAGTCCACAAGCTGGTATCCTTTTCACTGGCTATCCGGTTTTCAACAGCAATCTGAAGAAAATTCGACCAGTATGGAGATGGTTTCCGGGTGGCTTGCGAGTTGGCTGTTCCCATCAGCTCAAGGGAAGAAGTCGTCCTTGAAGGGGCTTCTCTGTTGAGGGAGTTTCAGGCTATTTGGACCTGTAGCAGGGCTTCACCAGGCAAACCAATGGCCCAGGAGTTGCAGCAGTCATCTTCCTTCAGCTCATTTTCAGTTCTTTCCTTCCAGTGGTTGACTCTGCATTCCAAGTCCCAGAGACCTGCCTCATAAACAGTTTTCTCCCATTCATTCCAGCCTAGCTGCCACTCGCCCAGAAGGGTGGCTGTGCTTGCTAACAGTCAGCCAGCCAATCATGCCAAAGTGCATTTAGGTCTTCTAGAAGACTAAGCACAGGCAGTTACGGCACTTCCCTCACTTCCTGTCCACCCCAAACACTCAGGCGCCAGAGGCGGTCTTCAGTACTGAAGCCCGCCAAAGGCAAACAAACAAAAGGGACCAAACCTGGTTTGGCGTGCAGAGACAAACACTCGAAGGAACTTTCCAAAAAGAAATGGTGAAAAAAGTCAATCGGAACCTGATTTTACAGAGTGGGCTCAGATGCCATCTTGAAAACATGACTCGGGTGGATTTTAGCTACCGGAGCGTTTAAACAGGTCACGGTTGGGAAAATCATGGTAATACCACTGCCACTAGCCATTCTGAGAGGAAAGGGTAGCATTTGAGTGCTACATGAGCTTTCTTGGCATAGGGAATGCTAGGCATTCCCTCCAGCACTCTGCTGTAAGGCAGGGTGTGCTGGGTCTAGCAATTTAAAAAGGCTAGCATAGTCAATTTAACTTTACATTCACTGAGAGACAGTAGTCAGTCTCAGAGAAAGTATTTAAACCTTGGGAAGTCTGAAAGACACTCCTGTGCCACTTCACTGATGGTGCTTTGTGACACACAATAACAGATGATGCCTTTGGAGTTGTCTAAAACTCCATATCCAAAGAACACAAAAGTAAAACACACATCACAATACCTGAAAGAGTGGGAAAAAAGGCTCACACGCTTTTCAGTTAAAAATTAAAGTCCTAAAAATCCAGCAAAGTTGCTGGGGGTCTCAAAAGGTAAGGGAAAGTAACACATTTATGATAATTCTGTCTAACAATATCATATCTGTGTTAGCTGACAGTCAACTCTTTTTGACACTTTGCATACATGAATAGGTTTATCATGGCTTGGCAAGGCCTTAGAGCTGCATTGCTATTGTCAGCAAAAATGAAATGTCCACTGTAAGACAACACACACATATAGGCTTGTAAGTGGTTTCAACCCAGCACTCCATCTAAGTCAATGCCTAGTGTGAGATGCCCAGCTGGAACCCTTATTTATATATTTTTATGTCAAAAGTTCTTTTATTTCTGGATGATGTACCCTTATTAACGCCCCTCTTTGTGAAAACCCCCGGTCTCACTGAACCAAGAAGTAGGTTGTTTTGCAAAGTTAAAAGGTTTTTTTGATGAATTGAGCAATATATATATATATATATATATCACACTTTTATGAATATGAACAATATCTAGCTATCACCCTCATGAATATACCCTGATAAGCAATGGGTGATATCACAACAAACAACAATCTCTTTAATCAATAGGAGTATGGGTGATAATAATAATGTAGCAGAGAATAACTTTGTGTGGATTTAATGAAATACACTGATATTAAATTAATGCAGCATATAAATGAAACTTGATATGAATTCAATCAAAGGCAATGTAATCACTCTTTCCCCCTTTTGCTACTCAATCCCCCCTAATATGCAATATGAAGAGATGGAATGAGGGCACACAGGTTTCAGGAATAAATAATCAACAATGTATTTCAATCCCAATTCCCCAGCAAGTTTAGAAAACAGGAATGATTTTAAACAGGTCAAATGCTTTTGAATGCGATCTGAAATTAATGGGAAAAATGCTAAAAATGGATTTTAATTCGCTAAATGGGATTCCAAACTAGTGGGAGCCGCTTTGGATATGTTCAGATAGACACTAGCAATGATGTTGGAATGACTAATGGATAGGAACTGAATTCAGAATTTGCATGCCAGAAATAGCAATTTTATATGGAATGAAATTGAGCCAAATGCAGAATCGCGGCAAACTTTTCAGCCCGCGAGAAATGCGATTACAGAAAAACGAGTTGGAGTGTGGGTCTAAGTTCTTTTGAAAGCTGAGGATGTTAGCTTCAATTTGACATTTAAATTCTGTTCCTACCATGTACGGTTAAAAAATTGCAGAGGTTTTAGTAAAGGTTGATTTTTCAGAAAAGAGTCAAGATTTCAAATGAGATATGTGCTGTTGATGATTACAACAAGGGTTTCTTAACACTAAGTGAGGCGATGAAGATGCGAGATACCAAAGATACAGCCACCAGTACAGAGGCGCCTCCGTCAGATCTTTGTCTGCTGTGACACTTGCCTTCTTCAGCAACTATATTAACGCCAAGATGATTTATCACTACAATTATCACAGGATTATGTGGAGGAGAGAAGGATTCAGTATAGACAAAAGAGATTCTACAATGCAGTTCTGGATATGTTGGAATGGGTTGGATGGGATTACTTAAGGCTAAGAGAAGGCTATGGACAGTTCTATGCTAAATACTCACAACTATGGCTTTGGAATGGGCCGTCAAGATCTGGTCAAAGGTTTGGACTGGAATTCACTCGCCACCGGACAGGTCTCAGGTGCTTGGTTCTGCTCTCAGCAAGGCACTATGGTCTCTGCGTGGCCTCTGGTTCTGGATGTGACGGGTTGGTTCTGGGTTACAGCTCTGCTCTACCGGTTTGGATCTCTGGGTTCTAGCAAGGGTTCTTGGCAAGAAACAACCAAAACAGCACAGCCCGGCTTTTGAATTGGTTGGGCCCCGTGGAAGTTTGGGGTTAAAATCAGGTTGCAAGATTCTAAAGGCCAGCTGAGAAGGGTTCAGCTTTTTGGATTAGGCCTTTTGCTTCAGGGTTCTGCAATCTGGATAGTTCTGGAGTCTGGATTCTCCTTCAGAGCGCTTCGCCAGTAGATCAGTGATGGGTGAATGTGTGTGTACCTGTGTGCCCTCAACAGTCCCTATTTATGTATTTCCCAAGGGGGTGGGGAGGCTGATTATACTAAGCCCACCCTCTAGGAAACTGATTGGTCTAAGTATTCCCTCTCTCCTGATTCGAGAAGGAAACAGTGTGTCATGATGTGTCATTTTTATGGTCCAGGGAGAAAAAACTCCCCTTTGTGTCTAACCAGAAAATCTATTTTTCATAAAAAAACATATTCACAATATTCCAAACTTGCTAATATTACATATTTACATTACAGATTAATTAAGGCACGTGTCTGTCAAAGTCCCATCTTCTGGAGAGCTTTGGTTCACAAATGACATTTTTTCGCGCTTTTGGTCGGTTACTTAGTGCCAGTTCTGTAGCATTTTTTTTACATACATGCACATACCATATGGGCATATTCCTGTAAATTTTCAAATTCCTAGCATAATCACAATTGCTACAATATCAATATTTTTGTGGTTCAGTATCTGCACATCGCACAAATTCCAGAGTAGTTTCTACTTGTGAGCAACTTTTTCATTTTAATAACCTCTAAATTCCATATTTTTGCCAGTACGGCACAATTTTCTATAAGTCTTTTCCTCAAACATATATTTTCTCCAGTTTAAAATCCACATCTCAGTCTGGGCCCGCCTCCAAGGCTTGGCTGAATCAGAGAGTAACTTGAGCTTCTTCCTGCCAAGGCTGGTTTCTATTGACGCCCCAAATTAGCATTTCCTTTCAGTTCAATGGAGTCCTTTGTCTCCACTCAGAGCAACCGGCCAAAGTGCTCCTCCCTTTTCCTTTCACACCTGCCTGTTAGATCCTCAGCAGAGCACAGGGCAAAAGATTCCTTTGTTTGGGAGAAGGAGTGGAATGCCTTTGAAGCTCAATGTAACTGGCTTTAACTTTTTAACACAATGTTTAACATAGTCTTGTCCTAAAATACAAATTACATTTTCAAAAGATATATCCATCAATCTCTTAATTCCAGCCGTTTTTAAAATATGGTTTTGAATTGTATCCACCTCTATTGCTTTTGATAGGAGTTCTTTTCCATACTTAGATCGTAATGTAGAAGTTTAAATTGACAGCTTAAGCAGTTGCCAGCTTCTGACACAGGCGAGTAGCGGTACTGTGCCAATTTTTGACACATTCTTCCAAGCCAGCATCTTTAAATGTGGATTTTCTTCTGATCAAATATGTTTCTGCTGACATTGTGCTTCAGTGAATTCTTTATATACATATATGTTTCACACCCAACAAGGAGGTTGGATCTATTGTGATGTTTGGGAACCATGATTTTTGCAAATTTAACAGCCAAGAAAAAACTGATTTGCAAGCAGCTCTGTGTTCTCTTGCAATGCAGGACCGCTTTTTCAAGTAGTTTCCTTTTCCTCTGTGGGCAGCCAAATGATAGGTTTTGGCAATGGTCTCCTGTGTTGCCACTGACATAGGCAAAAGTGGATTGGCGGCCTATTTTTCGGGTTTTCCTGTGCACTTCTGGGTGATTATTTTTAGCGTGCATAATGCTTTCCGGCGGCCATTCTGATGTTTCTGATGCAAACAGCACACAGTAATATTGCAGGGCCTGGACTAGTGGGTTAGGCTGCACCAATGTAGTCTATTAAGGCCATGCAAGAACACTTGTCATGTTTTCTTTGCCCATAATGCAATGCCATTGTCCAAGGCGTCCCCACTGCTTCACGGACATCCCATTCTATATACCCAAGAGTTTTTTCAAACAGCTTGACACTTTATGTAGTAGTTTTTTTGTGGCATAATGGTAGATGCAGTTAGCTGTGACTGACTAAACAGCAAGGTACGCATGATCAAGGAGGGATACGGATCCACAATTTTGAAATGTATTATGTTGCAAGCCAGCTGCAGTTTGTAGCGGAATGGCTGTCAGACGAGCTGACCCAAGACACCCTTCTGTTACAAACAGCATGCAGACCATTCTTTCTGAAGGAAATAGTCTGGGTACATGATGCATGTTTGAGTAACCCGCCCCTCCTACTCACATTAGAGAAGCACATGTGGCGTAGGGCCTTCGTGTTGATGGGAATCAGTATGCCATATTCCACCAAGCTTACTTTAATGGCACTGAATGCTGATAGTCAACAGCGAGGCTGATAGTTCGAGGCACTGGGAGCCCGTTGGAGTGGCCACAGTAGGTGACCTCCTGTATGATGGGGAACTCAGGGACTTTAACATGTTAGCTGCCGCAACTGGTTTACAGGTAGGCCAACATTTAACACACGCTTCGCTGCTGCATAGTATAAACCTAAGGTGGCAAGCCAGGGGAGAAGAGCTTAAGGAAATGGAAGGGATTAAAACAATATACGATACGTCAGAAGGAGGGCATGCAGTGTCTAGAATTTACAAACTATTCATGAGCCAAAAGACTGACAGGACTACTAGCACTAGATTAAGCTGGGAAGCGGACCTCCAGGAGTCTTTTGGGGAGGGAGTGTTGGAGAGGGTGCTCTTGTACCATAAACGGGTGTCTAGGAATGTAAAACTGCAGCTGCTACAGGTGTATGTGACCCACCAGGCATATCTGACCCCTAAGGGAATGCCAGGGTTCAATAAAACTAAGGAACAATGTTGCCCAAATTGTAAAACAGTTAATGCTGACATGGTTCACATGTTCTGGGCATGTCAATACTGGAATGAGCAGGCACATTTATTGTCGAAGGCAGACATGGTTTTGAACGTGCTCTCACCCATAGCCTATTTTCTGGACGTTTTCCCGAGGTCTAAGAAATTACAACATATAAGCAGACTCAAAGACCTAGGGTATGCACTGGCTAAGCACAGGATAGCGAGGGGGTGGAAAAAACAAGCTGACCCTGATGCCAGACAATGTTTGAGAGATCTGCAAAAATGGATACTGGCAGAGACCGCTGTGTGGCAGGAAGCCTGCTGGTTTGAGCCCTACAGCAAACGGAAAGATTGACCCTGAATTATGGGTGGATAATAAAGGTTGAAGCCACAGAGTGGCATTACGGAATGTGGCAGCAGGGGGGAGGCGGAGGGACAAAGGGGGAGATAGTCTGAGCATGTTTGCAGATGTGGAATAATGAGCGGCTATGAGTCATGGTTTTAAGTTGTAAAATTAATAAAATACATGTTTCTAAAGTATATAAATAAATATATATTGGCTGCACCAACATATGCAAGTACAGCCACATCTAAATACTTATCATAAAACATGCAAACTCAGTAGGAAACATGTAGGGAACATGTTCATAATGGCTATACAAATGTAGCCTAGCACGGCCACATAAGAATAATCATGTTGGTTTTGCTCATAATGCCAGACAATAAATGATACTCACACTGTAAGATAACATGCCCATTTTGGCTGCACATATATATTCCCCATGCCCTCCCAGCCCCATGTAAGCATATTCATCATGCTGGCCTTGCTCTTAATGCCAGTAAAAATGCCATGAAAGTGTAAGAAATCATGTCCATATTTACTGAACCAAGGAATGCCTTCAATGTAAGAACACTCATCATGGTCCTTTGCCCATAATGTCAGTACAAATGCTATGCCCAATGTAAGCAAACTTATAAATGGTAATTGCACAAATGCAGCCCCAACCCTCTTGACATGCCGTGTGAGAACATTCATCATTATAGTTTTGCCCATGAGACCAGAAAAACATATTCCATGTATAAAAAGATGGTCATGTGGCTGTTGTTGCACCTATCTAGCCCACACGCACACATGTACACTCATCCACATAAGTATCAATACAACACACATACTGCTACTGCATTCGCCGGAACCCCCTTATACTACAGCATACACATAACTGTTGTCCTAGTATCATGACACACACAATCAAACCTGTACTTACATAGATACAACCCTCTCATTTATCCATACATGCAGACACACATACAAAAACAAACACATACAGAAGTGTTTTCCCTGCATCCTCAGACCTGGACTCCATACGCTGTCACACACCACAATGTGGCTCCCATACACAGGTCAAGTAGGAAGCAGGATGAATTTCCTGGCACATGCATGGAGGATTTGCTGGCCCAGCTCAAAGCATCTTACATGGTGTGTTCTTGGTTACAAAATACAAGAAAGAGGTTTACATCAGTAAAGGAGGGATGTCAATTTGAGTTCAGAGCATAGACTTCTCAGTGTATCGAGAGTTAAAGAGATACATCTCTTTAGGAGGCCTTGTTAAGTCAGCCTGGGTGTGTAGGGGAATCGGAAAGAGCTGCAAAGAATTGATGAAACATCCCCATAATGATAACTAATTGCAGGAATAGGGTTGCACCCTTATTATTAAATCACTGAACTTTGGGAAACAACTGACGATTCTGTGCATACAAACTGTGAGATCACTTCTGAATGGATGTAATCAATTCCAACACTTTTTAAATCCATCTTCATTAACAAAGACAATACAGTCCAAGGTAGTCAGTGACTTATATCTACAATTTGCCGAACATTGTGGACCTCATTACCAATTTGGTGGTATCTCAGTGGTAAATCTGCCGAAATCTCACCAAACAGATTTACCATTAGGACCACTTGGTCTGGCACAATTACTGCTCTATCACAAGTGAAGGTATGGCAGCGTTAGTCCCCATTTATGGAGTCAATAGGATTCCATGGGACTTTCGGAAGGATTACCACCAGTGGTAATTCTGCTAAAATGGCCAAATTCCTGCAGGAAAGTGGCAGAATTTTCTCCAACATTTTTCTTGAGGATTTTCCTTCACCCACCATCAAAACCAGAGTTGGACAACGCAGTAAAGCAGCAGTAATGTGGCAGTAACTCTATTACCACCATGTTTCTAACAATTTTAGGTGCACCACCTAACTTGCAAGGAGGCCCACAATGTGTGCCTTAGTGAAACAACCTAAAATGAGTAAATTACAGCAGACTTATGAATAGCTCCAATAGTCCTGCAGAAGCTTTGTCTTGGGCACCCACCTTTCAAGTAGATACGTGCTGGTGAGACTGAGACTTAAGAGTTACCAGTGAAAATGGCAAAAGGCCAATGGCCAAAATCCCAGCTCTTTCAGCAATCGTGCTCTTGTTGACTTTGTGTCTAAATTGCATAGTAATTCTAAAATGTAACCTTGACGTAGAACAAGGTTTAGTCAATGGAGCAATTGATACAGTTGTTGTCTTACAAAGTTATCCACATGACAACAACATTCAGTTTGTCAACATCCACTTTGACAAACTTGTTGAAGTTAAAATAATTGGCCACACAATAGCACATTTCCTTGTTATCAACATGCACATATGCAGAGAAGAATTTTCTCAATCTCTTCAATATGCCGTCACTATTCAAAAATCACAAGGTCTAATCCTAGATCAAACAATGATTGATATTGGCAGCACACTCTTTAAAGAATTTATGAGTTACGTAGCACGTTCACGTCTGTATATGATCAATGGTCTATTCCTAGTTAACTTTGATGCACACAAAGTCAATGTTGATATTCTTTGCATCCTGGAATGCAACAGGCTACGTGCACTATACACCCCCTATTTACCTGTACCTCAAAAAAGGAAACCTTTAATAAGAAAACAAATACAAACAGAATCTATAACAGATCTTCAAACAATACTTCTAAAGAAAGATTTACCAACTTCTGCATCAAAGAATAAAACCACAAAATGGTCTAGTACGCAGTCAACTGCACGGCCATCGGAAAACAAAGACACACAACATTTACTTAAACCTTTCAGACCAGTTCTGTTGCAAATGCTCATTCTTCATAAAAATGCCACCAATAATTGTGACAACACTTACAGTGTCTCAGGTATAAGGCAAGAATTGGACTACTCTTCAGGAATGGTAAAATGTACCATATCACACAGGAAGATCCACAAGTATTATTATTATACGTACTACAAGTACTGGAAACCCAAAACATCCGTATAAATGAAATCTTCCATATTTCATACACATGGAAATATACATGCAATCTCTGCCGCCATGTTTCACAAGACCACATTCCTAATGAACGATTTGTATATGTAATTTTTACCAGTTTCTGCAGACGCCAAATCATGGCATATTTGCCGTTTTTGCAATTCAGACAATCGTTCCACCTTACAAATGAACTCACATATCCAATATGTCATACTAATGATTCTAAGGTACAATGCAGATGGTACCAAAAATAACTATAAGCTTACAGGCTTAACACATGGCCAAGTATCTCTTGGAAAGAAAACCTCCACAACAGTAGGTAAAATATACCACACTGGTGGCACACCCACTTCACGGCACTAAACTGCATATGTCAAATTAAGTAATTGGTTTGAATGTAACAGCACCTCTGTTACTCCAAAACATATGTTACTACCAAATCTAACAAATGCCTACTTAATATCCCTTCAACCAAAATTGTGTCACTAAACTGTAGTACAATTAACAGTTATAATACACCAACAGGTATCTAACTACATCAATAATACTACAATAGTGCTTTTTAAAAGTCAATAAAGTTAGAATACGCCAACAGGTATCTAACTACTTAAAACATACCCTTCATTGCAAAACACTTCAAATATGCCATCACAATTCTTATACAACAAAACATATTCTAAACTCTAATGTAGTTAGAATATGCCAACAGGTTCCTAACTATTTTAAGCAATCCCTTAATCACAACATACTTCAAACAAACATACTATCACGCTTAAACTCACTGAATTGTAATCAGGCTTTTTTTTTTAATCCAGTAGGGATTTATATTTCCTTGGCCCAATCATGTTTAATGTCAGTACAACAGCAGTATGTCATACACTAATGTTGTACCACACATAGTACTTATAATGTACTGTTTATGACGGCCTAAAAATGCAAATATACATGTAAAATTGTATACAATTAAAGCTTTTAAACCATCCTGCTTGACGAATTATACTGTTTTTTTCCACAGAAAATGAACCAGAGATTCCAGCTTCATAACACTATGGAACTAAGTAGCCATACCAAGTATAATCAAATACATATTCTATAAGCACTATCCTCAATTATACTACAATCATAAATACCATACAAAATTATATATCCACTACATTAGCTATAATTACTAGACACATCTTCCTACTGTTGTGATTCTGGCCATACTCCTACTACATTACCTATAATTACTATATACATATTACTACTGTGGTGGTTGTGGCCAGTGCACAGATTCTTGGGGTCATGGTCTACGGCCATGCCCCCCAGAATCTGGACTCTGGCCACAGCCACCCCAACACAATTAACCATATAACCATATAACAAGTGCATACAATAACCCGTAAAATAATAAAACTCACCCTGAACCCCCTGCAAATGAAATGATGTCTGCTGACACTGAAATTGACCACGGACTCGGAGGCATTTCCAAACCCTTTTTTACCTAGAAAAACAACTCCAGGGGGGGCACCTGCACCCATTTTTTTCACTAGTAAAACAGTTCCATGTCATCTTTATTCCACCATCCACCCTTCCCGTCCCCTTTTTCTAGCACCAAATAACCCAAAATGTATTTTCCAGACTTTTCCCCTACCACGCTGTTTGCGACTCCAGCCGCTGTCCGCAGATTGAACATGACAGCCATTTCCAAAAACATGACGCACCTCCCACTCTTTATCATCATTTCAGCGGGTGAGCCTGATGTCCGCGAACATCATGATGCCCCCAGGCCCAGTCAGAGGTCCGTCTGTGGACTGAACCCAGATATCACAAATGTGTGTAGATCTACGTTTTGGCCCTTTTAAAAAGAAACACTGGACAGATTGACACCTTATCTACTAATGCACACTTTAGAGACCAAGCGGCTGCTCCTGCTGCAAATTTGGTGAAAATCTGTCCAGCAGTTTGGGGTGTCGGTGTTTGCAATGATTTTTTCCATCACGTCTATGGGAAAACCACAAATTTTGGGACCCCCCTATAACTTTGTCCCTCCTGAACGAAACCTCAACAAACCGCAGAATCAATCTGACGTGGACATATACTTGTTTTGCAAAGTTTTGTGAGGATTTGTCCGGGGAAACAACGTTATATGCCACCCAAAAAGTGCTCTTCCTATGGTTTGAGCAAGTTAACCATAACTACAGGGCTGCTACCAGAGGCCCTGTAAAATATATATTTTCATGGAAGCATTTCTTTGAGTTGTCTTGGTCCTTATTTGGACAAGAGTATAGTATGTATTTAGATGACAATATGAAATTGGTCTTTATCTGATTTAGGTAGGACATCTGACCCTCTCATGTTTAGATCCTTGCTATCTTTTTTTGTTTTGAAGTTTTCAGTATATTTCTAGAACAGTGTTAGCCACGTTTTTTAATTCTTAACTGTGACCACCACTGCTGTCCGCGTCCATACCCACCGGCCCACTTCCTTGGGAAACAATATTAATGTCAGGGCCTCTAATCACCCTTTTATGTTTCCTATTAACAAAGGTCACCATACTCCCTTTAATAATCGACTTGCAGCCCGCCGCCACACCCCCGAACACCTTTCAGGCCCACTGGGAGTCACGGGGGGGGACGGGGGTGTGTTGGGGGTAGGGAAGGGGAAGTCCCAGAATGTGATTGAAGGTCACCATTCTAGCTTCAGGGGTCCCGTTGACCTTTATCAGAATACAGACATGACTTGTCCTTCTTCGGATTTCTCTGTGATTTTAATCTGTCAAAGTTCAGAAGTGACATCCTTTTATTCCACACTGGGAATTGAGTCTCCTTCCGGGTTAACCTGGTTTCTCAATAAGGATTTTCAGCATGTCGTGTGTTGCTATATGTGGGTAGTACCACTGATGAAACATCTCTTTAATGAAATACTTCTAGATGTTTTTCGATTCATTTTCTTTCAGGGGGACTCTTTCCTTTGAGATGTTGAATTTGATTGCTGCACCTAATGATCCTGTCTCCCCCCACGGATTTATCAGTGACTATCAACTAGTGGTGTACGTGGCATCTGGCGACTACATTATGACTATGGAGCTTACAGTAAAACGATCGGTTTATTTTTCTTTAAATGGCCTATTTTAAAAATGCTACCTTTTTATGACTCTAGATCACAAGTGACATGTACGTCATGGAGTAACTAGAGAGTTGTGCACGGGGTGACAACCCTATATTTGCTCCATGCGGTATTTTCTATGCAGCTCATGCCATACATACCCCCATGGTAGGCAAATTCCTAATTAAGTGACATTTGAAAACAAGTGGTATTTAAAATGCCACATGTCTTACTATTAACACTGCACTCAAAATGATGCTTTCGTATTTAAAATAAAAGTGTGTTTGTTGCTGTGTATATATTGTGCAGGAGTCAACGGGAGAAATAAATATTGCCTGCCCGGCAGTTGCCTGTTGAAGATTGGTTGGCTTCGACAGGCTCTGGGTCAGTGGCAACTGTCTTCGAATTTCCCTATACCCCATTCCCGTTCTACCTTAATCCAATAACAGCAAAAAACAACATCTGCAAAGAAGCCTCCATGTCACCTATTTGAGCCTTTGCAGTCACGCGCCTCTTTCTCTCTCCAAGCTTTGAGAGTACAGGAGGCCCCCTCCACCTCCGGACCCGCATCACTCCCCCATTTCACAGAGTCCGATGACGTCACAATGGAAGCAGCCGCCATACCTCAGTCGGTGAGGCCAGCTATGCAGACCAGGTTTCCTCTGGA
Organism: Ambystoma mexicanum; assembly: GCF_040938575.1. Taxonomy (NCBI): domain Eukaryota; kingdom Metazoa; phylum Chordata; class Amphibia; order Caudata; family Ambystomatidae; genus Ambystoma; species Ambystoma mexicanum. The sequence goes on along the minus strand of NC_090931.1, from coordinate 405,764,983 downwards.
AGCCTGCCATGCTGGAGAGCTGACTATGGCCCCTGCTGAATCGTGTGTGCCGCAGAACCAGTAAGGCCACGGAGAACGCAGGAGGTGACCAAGAACTAGGCTTCAGACCAGGCTTCAGGTGAGGCTCTTATGTAATCATGGAGCGGCTCTCTTCGTGCTCCCTTTTACTGAGAGGTGGTTTGTGCTGCTGCTGGTCAGCTGAAGTCTGTCAGCTTTTGTACAAATTCCACTTAGCCAATAAAAAGTGGTTTCTCCTGGATCAAGTGTCATCATATGAGGTTTTGGAAAGGTATCTTTATGTATCAGCAAAAAACGCACGTACATTTCTCCTAGTTGAAACAGACTCAGGACAATTACACCAAAGACATTTTCCGAGATGCAACTCTAGTTTTCTCTGTAGCAGTTCAGATATGACCCATATGTATGCAACTTGTTCCAGGAGAAGCCATTTGTAACTGGCGAACTGGAATTTCTACGGGGGTGGGGGTGGCAGTTTGTGAAGGACACGTTTAGAACAGAGGTAGGCAGAGGTTCAGTATACAACCTTTGCACATTACCTTTTTTTCGGTATCACCCACATAGTTGACTGTTCCCTGTGCAGAGAGCTATGCCCTCGTGAACTTTTACAACTCCACACATTTTTAGATGAATTTATTTTTTTTCACACCGCTTACCTGTTTCACCCAGTTAGAGGTATGCTTCCTCGAGTTCTTGCTGGTTTGAAGCATTCTGTTTTTTCAGTTTTTTTTTTTTTTTTTGTAAATGTTTGTGTTGTAAAAGGCTGTGGGTAACACAACATCCTGCCAGGTGACTCTAGGTCAGCAATCTTGGACAATTAATTATGCAGCAATTTCGCAGATAGTGCTTTTAAACGGTGCGAGCCTTTCCCACTTAACGGTCCTAAACGTAAATTAACTGTCTAAGGTTAGAAAACATGCTCTAATTTATATAATGGAATTTATTGTGGCGTTTTAGTCAAACGTTAAACCCATTTAGGTTCCAACACACTGCTCCAAAGTCAATAGCACACAACATTTAGCAGATCCTCTGTCCTGACTCCAAACAGTACAAGTCCACACTTCAGGAACCAACAGATACACATAAAGCCTATGGCCAACACCCCTCCCTGCCCCCTCCCACACTCAAACGCTGCAAGCACCAGGCTCTGCACTGGACACAAAGCCCTCGATGCTCTCAGCACATCACAACTACAATACCTTCGAGCACGCACAGCACAGGGTACTTCTAATGGTCACCACTGACAGAAAGTCCAACAATCTCACTCTCCCTTTCCTCCTAACAAACCAGCCACTACCACTCTCTACCAATTCCGCCAGAGCACCGCAGGCCATTACAATGCCAAGAGTAATAAGAGAGCAGTGGAGAAAACATCATTTATGTTACAGTGCTGTCAAACTCTGCTTCATGTGGGGTGGGTAGAGGAGCCGTAGCAGGGATTTAAAGGTGTGTAAGTCCTATAGCTCAGAGTCAGCATGAATGACACCTACCTTACGAGCCAGGTGGGTACTAATGGATTGGTCTTTTAAAAGCTCATTTGATAATGAGATGAAGAAATACTGCTTGTCCTCGCTTATCCTTGGCACCTCATTTGATGGAAATGCCTGTATGGTCTTCCCAACAGCTTGCAGCAGTAGCGTCCCCAATGAATTCTCGCTTGCGGCTTCGAGTGGTTGGTTCTGGCTCCACGCCTTGGTACATCTCTTGCTCCTCTGACCAGCTTCTAAGGCACACAAACCTGTTGATTCCCGCCTTCACAGGCCTCGACGGTTCTTGGCTGAACACCACCAGCCTCCAAGATTTAGAAGGCAGAGGATCCACCCGTATCTCAAGCTTCTTGGATTCCCCCCCCCCAGCGGCACCTGGAAATGCCCTGTCTGCACTTTGGAGCCCACCTTCTCGCCGTCTCCCAGTCTTTGCTGATCTTGTCACACACCGAGAGAGGGAGGGTCTCTGGGTGGGCAGTCCCTCACCGCACCAGCGGCTGCCTGTGTTTCGACATATCTGCGGGGAGCCCGCACCAGTACCTGCTGCGCTAATGAATGATAGCCACTCTAAAGTTGCAACAGAACTGAGCAAAGGGCACAGGGAAGTGGCCATGACAAGAGACTGGGACAAAGAGGCTGACCTAAAACCTGGAATCAGGACTGAACAACACTGTGCCAGTGAAGAGGAGATTGGGTCTGTGATCGTGCAGAAGGCTTAGCAGTACTGGTGTTTGAAGACTTGAGTCAGAAAATTGAATAAAGCCATTCTGCTGGAATATGTAAGTCCTCTTACTCTGTCAGAATGTACGATGTGTGTCTGAATTGAGAGCATCGGAATATCATGCATTGTGGGAGTTTTTTGCACGCAGGACTATGGGTGGAATTGAGATGAGTTGGAAGGCAGTGCAAAAGTGCAAGTGAAGTGTCTCAGGAGCTTCATTCTGTTTTGTATGTGGGAAAGAATGAACTGCATGTGTGTGGAAGGACTCATCTGTAGTATGAATAATGCATGTGCAGGGAGGATAACCATCTGTTAGTCTTGGGTATAGGAGCACATCTTGAGTAGAGGGACACATTATTTTTGTAAATGTAAAATGTATTGTAAGCAGATTCAATGGGGTTGGTTAGGTAAATCTTGTAAGCGAGGTATGATGACAAGTGTACATTTTTTGTGGAATGTGTTAAGCGTTTTGAGAAGAGTGCAAGCAGCATTAGGTATGGCGAACAGAGTGTAAGCAGGAGTCTGTTTTGAAGAGTGTAAACTAGTAACAGCTGATCAACTTTGAAAGTGGTGGGATTTAAAGCTTGTTCTGATTAAGCGTATGCAAGCAATGTTGGCAAGGCTATGCTATCCGGCGGGCCTATTCGGAGGCTCTCCACACCAAACAAGTTCTGAAAAGAAATTGGTTAAAATTATGGATTTTCCATTATCTTTTCATAGGAAATATGTTGACGTCATTAGCTTTGCAAAGATTCCTTAAGTGGAACACATATTACAATACTCCAGGTTCTGTTAGATTTCCAGAGAATCTCTTTTTTTCACAATAGCAACAGCTGCCAGAGTTTGTAGAACGCTCAACGCAAATACTGGGAGGATAGCTCCGGGTCAACACATTTGTCTTGAAAGCAAGACAATGCAGAACAACAAAGGTTAGAATCCTGCTCCTAGACTTAGAGACTGGTATCCAGTATTTAACGCATTATAAAATATTAGTTAATTAATGAAAGTCATGCTTTTGTCTGACACGATCCACACAACATGTTTTTTTCTTATTTATGAAGTAGGTCTGGCTCTTTTCTGCATCAACTGTTCAACACTGTTTTGTACCAAGAATCCCTAGGCAGGGAGGTGTGTGGGTTCAGTGTAAAGTGATTTGTTGCACCAGTATAATTTATGGCATTCTCTGAGAGTATTCAGTTGAGTACTTTATGCAACTTGTGTCTTTCTTCTCCACAACCTAATACTACCACACACTGAATGGAATGGCACATGGAGAGTCAGGTTAAGTGGAAACCTAGCTAGAACTTTCCATTTTGCTGCTTGATGAGCTACTCTTGATGCTGCTTGTGAATAAAATATGTAACATATGTAATCTACATTTTGGCTGTTTGGTAACCCAGAAACATCTCTTTCAACAACATCCTATTTAAACATTCTGACACAGGATGGCAGGGCAGGCTGAAGCAACCTGCACTTTAAGGGTAAGCCTTGCCCTGGCCAGTCTGGTTCTATTAAACGTTCTGCGTTAGCCTTGCAAATGCACCTTGTTGTCCACCAAATATATGCATGAGGCTATCAAACTTGGAATACTCCCTACCCTCATTAAGGCCCCTAAAATAGCTTAATTTTGAAAAGACCAAATCACACCAAAGAAAGCCCATTTCAGAAAGGGTTTAACATCAAGCATAAAGACATCTTGTCATGTATCTGAACAGCCCGGCACCAACAACTCTCTTTTGACCCACGCACCCACAATTGTTTGATGGTTGTTGAACCGGTTGCTTTCTAATGACCATAAAACCCACATTTCTTCGAGGAAACTGGTACACACATTTATTTTACAACCATACTATTTTTGCTCAACATATTTTGTAAGGAATGTATCTGTCATGTTGGTATATCATGTAATGTGTGTATCTGTCACATCATCTCTATATATCATGTTATTTTTGACGGGAAAACCTGAAAATATGTCTAACTACTTGACCTAAGAAGATATTGTAGACCCTCAAGATGAGAGGGCCTGAATAGTAGAAAACACAGCTTTAATGTAAATGCAAAGTAACGGCCGGGAGATCAGCCAGTCTCTTGAGACTTGAAAACTGATAAACTCATCACGCCCACATTGGACTACACTGTTTAAAGTAAAAAAACACAAAATTAGGATATATTCTAGACATCAGGTGTATGCTAATCCCATCCCTCTTATTATATTAGTCTGTGCCTATACACATCTAAATCAGCATAAAATGGCCTACCGTAAGTGGTTAGTACAACAACATGTAACATACGATGTGCCTCCCTCCCCAGATGACCTAGTTATGCACATTTAATAAGAAGAGTGAAATCTGTCTTGCAAAGAGGCAAACTAGATAAAATTACATTCTCTACTGTGCGACTTGACATTTTAGCATACATGCTATTCCCCAAACCTGCTGCACGCTCACGTTAAAACATGTCCTTGTTACTATTGCACACTTGGCTGCCTATGCCAAGGGTAAAAACCGTTTTTTTCATAGTGTGTTGAAATCCCTTGGGAAAGATGTCAATAGAAAGTGTAACTGAGGCCTAACTCTTAGAATAATAGCTAATATGTTTGCTGCCAGGCCATGACACCATGTACTTGGCAGCCCGAAGGCTCTCTAAAATGCGGACAAAATGAGATCCAATTAAAAAAGTTGGAGGCCCTCAAATAAAATAGCAGAAACACCCACGTTAATAATATTCACAGTGCCTATATTATCTCTTATATTTAGAATGTCACAATAACATTCCCCCTCTAGTTAATTTATCAACTACACCACCCTGCTCTTTCATCTTGTCAAAAGGAGTTTTCTGTGCCCACACTTTCACGACCTTTCATAGATCTTCTGTATATTCTTCTGGTCTACATTTCAAAAACAGCAATCCTCCTCCCCAGTAGGATAAACATATGTTTCAAAATAAGGTACAGGATCATAAGGGTAGTCAAAGAGTATTCCCAGTGGACCTATTGGATGACATACTTTAACCATGCAAGGATTGTCTTTACAAGTCCATTGTTCAGTTTGGATGTGAGCATTCTTCAGAAGAGAAGTGTCATCAATAGGTTTTATTGTCAGAGACATCATAGGAATGACCTTAACCATCATTTTCTTGTAGCATCTCACACAAATTGAAATGTTCAAACAAGAACCAGCAGCAGGATAATAAAAAAAAAATAATACTTTGAGTTGGGTTACTCATCCATGAGGCACCCATGAAAAGATTGAAGTGAACCAGTCATCACACTGCACCCCACCTTCTTTCTCCCGGGTGGCACACAGAATGTGCAGTGTGTTTATTATTTGTGAGAGTGCTCCATTATCCACATCATTGGAGGGTATGTACATGCAGGAAACATGGCCAGGTTTTGTGGAAACTCCACCCTTCATGGCATTTATGAGATTGAGTATGTACCTATTCTGTAAGGTGGTTATTCCTACTGCGCAGAGTTCCTCCCTACTAGAATTCAACTGATTTTCTGTGTCATTAGCCAATTAAATTAGTTCCCACTTTGCTATTTGTAGCCACTTGACGTTTGCTCCTATTTGCATGCCAGAAGTGAGCAATGAAGAAAAAAACATGTAAGCCTGGTTACACAGCCCATACTCTTGAGGTATAGCATTAAGCGTGTCAATTGACTCTTGAGACAAATAATTACTACAGTGTTGACGATTCAGGCACAAAGATCAGTGGACCTGCTTATGCAGTAGGTACATAGGCTTGGTCATTGGATGTTTGTGAATGGCTTTAAGGTTGACATCAGGAACCACTAGCACAGCAGCTTGTAATGTTTTCATGGAGCAGACACCTCCCCAGGATGGCGGCAGTTTCGGATATTCCAGTCCTCTGCACACCCAGTAGAGGTACATGAGTGCTGCTGTGCCCCCTTCATTATCGGAAAGGTTGACAGTTACATTGCAGTTTATAGTCACTCCCACAAACCCACTGTCGTTGCTTCTGAAACACAGGGAGAACCAGGAACATTTTATAATATTAGTAGGGGTTTAATTCCGATCTATCCTAGTCAAAGTGTTCTGTCCCATATTACAGATCAAGTTTCATTTATTTTTAGACCACACCCTTAGGTAGCCCAAACATTCCACCTACCCTGAATCCAATCAGCCCTTCGATCCCTTTGTCACTATAAAAAACAGCACCTTTCATTTGCAACCTAGCTCCAGCTCCATAATGAGACTGGTTCTGCCCTATACCATTGAGACTACGGAATGTAGGCGATGATGTGAAAACTAACACATTCTTCTTTCTTTGCTTTTCTCAAAAGTCAGTAATTTGTGCCTGTTCTCTTTTTGATATGTGTGTATAAAATCACTCAACGCGTTGCCATGCATTATCATCTTCAGCTCTAAATAATTGTTTTCATATGCTGCTGCATTAACTTCTGCACACTGTTTTTGAACCTTGTGTCTCGGAACAGTTCCTCACACTCATACATAAGTCCAGGTGAACTAAACAACTTGCTATCTCTGGTGGCATCTCTTGTGGCAGGAAAAAGCTAGGCGTGGCCGTTGCATAAGCAATCAATGAACAAACGAAACATGGGTTAATTGATTTCTCTCAACCACATGTTCTCTCCTGCATGGTGATGCACATCGTCAGATCTATCTGGAATAACAATTGGGTCATAAATATCCCTCATATCTCTAGTCATAGATACATTCATCATCTGGGGCAGTCTGGCTTCACTGCCTATTAGTAGAAGGAGCATATTGGCGGCTGTGGAGCTTTTGGCTCCAGGGATCCATGCTGCTGTGGATTTGAAGGTAAGGCCGTGAGCTATGCATTTTATCTTTTTTCTTCAATGTTTCTTTAATTCAGATTTGTATTTCCTTTTAACAGTACCGGGTGCGGTTCCTGGGGAAAGCATTTGACTGAGCACTGCACACATACACTCACACTACGAGTTAGAGTTTAATTTTGTATCTTCATTTTATTTTATTTCTCTGTTTTGCGCCTGCTCCCCAAATCTGTAAGTTGCATGTTTCATGCCTGAATCCAAACACAGCCTGCAGGCTTCACCCTGATTGGGTACCGTTTGGTTGCAGATTTTGTGTTAACAATGCAGGATGTTTCCATCACTGTAAATCCAAATGACTGCTGCATTGGGTGTTATAAATATAAAACTGAGTTTTTATTTGTCTCGGGAGGATAGATCAGGCACAACGCGCTTGCCTTGGAAGCAAGACAATGCTTCCTGGGTCGCGCTTAGAAACATTCCGGTATTAAGCGCATTATAAATAACCAATTACAATTAATACAAGGGAGACTGCTGGCTCACGGTCCTTTGATAATTTGCGACTATTAACTGTATCTTTATCTCCATTATCATGTATGCCCCCCAAGGGGTCACTCAGACTGCTTTTCATTCTAAACAAAGGAGGGGGGAATACATTGTAATAGAAATAAAGATCACGTTAATAGCCGCTTTAGTAGAGGTGCAGACAGTCCCTGTCAAACAGTTTACTTATGTAATGAAATGCGGACAACTGCTTAAAGTGGGCCATATCTCATTACAAAAGTAAACACTCTTGGCGGGCCGCATTTTGCGGGAAGGAGGGCTGCATTTGGCCTGCGGGCCGTATGTTGTGCACCCCAGTTTTAGAGGAACCGGGATGAACCTGTTTTGACAAGGCTTTCATAGATCAAACTTGAATAGCGACCTTGTCAGAGGAGAAAAGAAGAAAGGACGAGAAGGATGGTGGGGGGGTGGCTAAAGGTGGGTCAGCAAGCAAAGATGGAAAGGGGAGATGGGAGAGGAAGGCTGTGGGTGGAGAGGGTGGACAGGATGTCCTGAGTTTTTAAATGAAGTGAGAGGCAAGGGCATGTCGCAGAGACATGAGCTTTAATGTGGACTCTCTTCTTGGTGAGGACACAGAGTCGGTATTACCTTTGTAGCAGACGACAGGCCAGTTTGTCAGAGGATGAATAGGAAGTCCTCCATTTCCTCTCAGCCACACTACACTTACGTTTAAGTGTAGCTAGGTCAGAGTCATACAAGTAATTGCACTTGGCTTTGGACTTCACACGGATCCTCATGACAGGGGCAAGAGCATCAAGTGTATCAGAAACTGAAGAGTACAGCAGAGACAGGGCTGTGTCAGGATGTGAGACAGTCAAAGGTGGAAGGGGGGGAGAGAAAGTGGTGGCAAAGGCCTCAACTGACACATGCTTCATGGGCCGGATGTCTGAGAAGGTGGTGACAGTGTTGGGGTAGGCTTGGTTTGGGGGTAAGAGAGGGAGAGATGAGAGGAGAGGAGGGAGTGATCGCTTCAGGACAGAGGAGTGGTCAGAGGGATGGAGAGGGGGAGGTCAGAAGAGATCAATATATCGAGTGTGTGCCGGGCCAGAGGGGAGGATGGAGAGCGAGTTGCAGAGGTCACGGAAGTGTACAGAGGAGGAGCAAGGAGAGTCTAAATGTATATTGAGGTCACCAAGGAGGAGGAGTTGAGTTGTAGAGGCCAGGAGGGAGGAGGATCGGTCTGCCCACTCAGAGAGAAATTAGGTGATTTGACCAGGAGGCCGGTAGATGGTAACAACAGTAATAGAATGGGTAGGCGAGAGAGAAAGCCTACAGACAAAGCATTCAAAAGAGGATTAGGTCTAAGTGGAAATGATAGAGGCAGAAATCCACTCAGGAAAGATCAGGGCTACCCCCCCACTGGACGGGAGGATCTGGGTGCTGAGAGGATCTTGTAGCCATCAGGGAGGAGAGTGTCAAAGCTCGTGACAGAGCTGGCCGTGAACCATGTCTTAGTGAAACCAAGGGCATCAATGTCTAGTTATTCAAGGAGGTGGCAGATGTCAGAGGTGTGTTTGACAGCAGAGCGAGAGTTGAGAGTGGCAATATCAAGAAGGTTGCCAGCCATAAAGACCTTCCGGGGAGGGGAACAGATCAGAGGTATGCCCTGCGCAGGAGAAATAGCCCTAGGAGGGGCAGAGGAGGAGATGGAGAGAGAGGGCAAGGTAGCCAAGGGGATAGAGGAGGGGACAGCAGGAGATGAGAGGAAATTGATGAGGCGAGGGAAGCACCTATCAAAGAGGAGGAGATTGGCCTGAGGGTCTTGGAACGTGACAGTGCCATTTAGGTAGACATTAATGATGACTTTAGAGGAGTCGAAGGAAGCCATGAGAACTTCCCAGCGAGTGCCACCATTAATGGGAGAGGAGGAGATAGGGCAGAGCATAGTGACCATATGAAGAGTCCATAGATCTGGCGAAGGAACGACAAAGAGGATGTCAGTGAGGGTCTGTCTGGCGGAAGCATTGGAGTAGGTGTCGGTAATAGGAAGACCAGGGTTAGAGGCCAAAATATCCTTTTTGAACTTCTTCCTACCAGACTTAGTGAGAAGGGAAGGATAGTCAACAGAGAAGCAGTTGGAAAAAATATGAGAAACAGAAAATGCCACTGGGATGGAAGCGAAGAAAGGATGGAGATACTGGGGGGCTAAGGCAGGTAGGTGTGGGACAGAAGAGAGTGGTGAGGTTACTGGGCTGGCAAGTTACAGAGAAGAAACAGTATACAAGCAAAATACAGAGAATTTCACAACGGGCAGGAAGATATGACTTTTTAGAACAAAGCAAAAAGAACAAGATTTGACTTTTTAGAACAAAGCAAAAACAGCAAGATTTGACTTTTCGATCTTGGAATCAGATGTTAGCAAAGAGTTTTAGGAAGCACTTTGCATCAGGATAACAGCATGGGAGTAACAAGCAGAAAGAACAGTGATAGTCAATGGTGGTAGGAGTGAGTCCATAAGGAGGGAACTAACCCATAGTTCTGGAGGAGGCAATGTTAAGACAGTCTGGATTTCTTAGAGGAGATGCTATTTTATCACTGGTTGTACGCCCATCAAAGTCGACATGTTCACATAGCCAGGTATCCTGTAGTGCAACCAAAGAATAGTTGCTTAGGTGAGATATTAGCCCTCCTTCACTGAAAATATGAGCACATTCTCTGGTGTTGCATGACATTTCTAAATGAGTGTCATCGAGAGATTTGCACAAAGTGAATTTGAAGATTGTTGGAAGCCATTGTCAGTTCCCACTTCCTGCTTTGTTAATATCAGGATGAGCCAAGTGTACCTGTTGCTGGCCTGCAGGCAGCTGTGTGTTGCTAGGATGAGTATCACAGTAGACAGGTATGTCTCTCTTTGGCCCATGTAAACGGGAATTGTTTCCATGACTACATTGACACATGCAACATGAGTTTGCAGAAGTAACCTTCCCATTGGTTTTACTGATGTCTTTGCACTTATCAGGACTATGCGTGCGTGTTTTACTTATTTTTGGGGTGGCAATTTCACGTGCCAAGTGTGACTTAGTCACAGTTATTTGTGTAATAACACTTAAGTAACCCATTTTGAAAATTGCACCGTGGTGTAACATTAAATAGTCTAACAGTTCAGCAGACTTAAAACAGACATTTGTGATGTTATGATGACTATGATCTATTTGATCAACTAGTGATATGTCATCCGATAATATTACGCGCAATGGTGCAATATTATGAAATAAGCTAAGAACTGCTGTCCTGTTCAGTGGAGGGGTGTAACCATTTGTCGGCATGGCTTGCAGCCGGAATACCTTTAACGAGTTAGCCATATGCAACGAGTCGTTGTCTTTTTGGGGGTTAATAGTAGTGACTAGAGCTTGTCTATTCATGGGCGCCCATAAATCAGAGATGTGCCTCTGTTCAAGTTGTCTATCATTTTTGGAGTTCTCACTCAGATTATCAACCAGCATAACCTGAAGACTTGATGAGGCAACATCATCATTTACCACACAGTTATTTTTTGGTGGAACTGTATTTCCAGCTCTCTGCAAGGGCACAGTGCTAATAAAAACTCATATAGCACTAGGTGTGGGAACAGGTGTCACAGGTGTGCCAAGCGATACAGACGCCATTGTTTTTGCCTTCTGCATATCTCGTGGTCGTTTGACAGACATTACTGCCTGTGATACTACTTTCTTTTTTTCCTTTTTTGATTTATAGTGTTTTTTATACTTTGTGTTAGACTCTTGTATAGAACACCTGGTGTGTCTGAAAATAAATGGGGAACGGGATGTATATTTTCATTTACGCAGAATGCATGAGAATCAGTGTTGGTAGATTGATCATGAGTTTTCCTTCCTCGATTAATACTTTTATGCAATAGTAAGGATTGCAAATCGATCTTAATTTCTAGTTTTTCACATTTATCTATTAGTGTTTTTAGCAATCGTTCAAAAGCTTGGAACATTTCATCTGAGGTCATGCCGTCATGCCATCCATACTCGATATGCTAGCCGTTTTGGCTGTTGAAAAGCACGTTATGTCATTGGATACTGGGATACTGCTTTTGTCCTCAGCATATGAAGTTTGAAATCTTTGACAGTATCAAATGTAATTGCAGGATTGATAACCTGTGGCTGCAATATAGACGCAGCGTGCCTATTTGAAGCCGGAAGAGGATTATGACGCATGTCAGGAGTGCCAAGAGTATTGGTAGGGACACTCTTAAGATTATATTATTAAACATCTGTTTGGGCCTCCATTTTCAATGAGCATTGCTGGAGGTCGCCAGGATCACTCCATCTCATCCATGCTGGTGTTACTATCAATTTGGTAATTGAGAGGGGCTAATAATACAATATTGCACGCGGTGGGTGCATGTATTTGGTCAACAATAATGAGAGTGGAATCAGAGATACAAACAGGAATACTCACAGCCAATATCCCCATCTCCTGATCCTGTGCATGAGTTGAGGATGTGCTAGAATTACTAGTTGTATAGCTAGGTTTGCGGCCCTGATCAGAACGTGTTCTCGGGTCCACTTGAGTACTAGACTGAGCTTTCAACCTGCGCCAGGCTCATTATTTCCACACCGGATTGAACTCCGGTTTCAGTTTCAGTCTCGACTTCTGTTACATTTACTCTTATACTTGGAGGCACAAGTTAATCATTAACCAGTTTCGAGCCGAGACAGCGAAGAGAGTCTTGAAGCTCGTTGGTTACGACTAGTGCAGCCTGGAGTGCATCAGCAGGATTTAATGAGCTGACTTTGGAATAATAAGTGGTCATTTTTCCGAGTTATCATTTTTTTTTTCCGGCTGCGCAATGATTTGCGTGGGACAGACGCACCATACGCGCTGTTTTATTTTAGGCTCATTTCAAGTCAAATTATTGACATTGACATTCATGCCACTCTCTGGGTTATTTTCGTACTCCATGTTACCGGTTAAATAACGAGGGAATCGTTATTTACCGAAAATGCTGCAGATACACCAAAGTGTGCAGCTTCAACATTGCAGGATGTTGAAGCTGCTTACTTTGGTGTATAGGAAAGTGATCATATACACCCGTGTGGTGTATATGAACACGCCACCTTCAGAATAGGTCTTAAGTACTGAAAAGGTTGTTAACCCTTTTAACGTCCTTTTCGGTACTTGTTTGTTTGGGCATTTATATAGCGCCACAAACCCTCGGGTATCTGAACGCTTTTTATTTCCCACAGTGTGTGGTGCTTAACACCTTGATGAGAATCGGGGCCTGATAATGTAATGTGCGCATGCTTTGTGCAAGTTGATTCGTGTATATATAGCGGAAGGAAACAGAAAGAAACAGCCTGTAAGCCTGTTACCGTTAGGGTAAGTATAACGGCCTGCATGTGCTCCTGAAATCTTAACAACACGGAGCACTGATCTAGCACTGATTTGGGTCAGAATGCTATGTGACAACGGTCGCAATTACAATTACAATGCAATTACAATTCATACAAATTTTACTGTCAAGGCTCACAGACACAGAAAACGTCTGAGGTACTTCCGCAGTGCGCCGTGCTAGTGCGCACGCACGACAAATATATAGAAAGTGATTGTATAATAGGCAGAGCCTATTAAAAAACGAAAACTAACATTTAAAAAAACTGAATAAAGCATTATTTAAGCACACTATATAACAGCATATAGATAGTGTCCCAGTGCCTGTTTAGTCCGTACCACAGGTCAGCTGGTGCTAGTCGAATCCACGTGATATGATATGATATGATATGGAATTTATAACGCGCCTATACACAAGTGTTTCAATGCGCGACGCGGCAAGGGAGGGGGAACAGAGGAAAGATAGAGACAGCAATACTACTAGGCCAAGTGTCATACAGATCGCGCAAGTGCAGGGGAAGGACGTGGAGGAAAAGTGCAGAGTGGGATGGGGAGAGGGGGCAGTGCAGTACATGGAGTAATAGAATAAATACACATTAAGAGAAGTAGGGCCAGCTGGTGGCAAGTGCAAGAGTAAGTGCAGACATCAGGTGTCTAGTGCTGATGGGGCACTGTAGGGATACAGAAACAAGTCCCCAAGTGCAGGGGTAGCCAGGGTGGCAGTACAGGTGTGTAACTGGTGGGGAAGCGAACCTGGGCCCGATATCAGAGGGTGGCCAGGTAACCAGTACAGTTTCAGCCATGAATTCAGCAGGGAGAGGAGGAGAGAAAGCAGAAGCAAAGAGGAAGGTTTTGAGGTGCTTCCGGAACCGGAGATGGGAGGCCCGAGCCGAGGAAAGAGATCTACCACCAACATGTTGCTTGGAGAAGCGACTGACCCTGAGGAAGTTGGAGGCGGATGAGCGAAGAGCTCGAGAAGGAAGATATTTAGGAGGAGAGAGTTGAAGGTATTGAGGCCCAAGACCCCAGAATGGCTTGTGGACAATGCAGAGGGTTTTAAACTTAATCCTTAAACTTAATCCTCACAACCACCGGGAGCCAGTGCAGAGATCTCAGTCCTGGAGGCATACGATCCCTGGGCTTGATGCCAAGGACAAGTCTCACAGTCATGTTCTGGGTGAGTTGCAGAGTGTGGAGAGTAGAAGCAGGAAGATTTAGAAAGAGGCTGTTGCAGTAGTCAAGTCTAGAGAGAACCAGAGCTCTGGAGACAGTGAGCATCTGGGGGAAGGAGAGGAAAGGAAGAATACCTCTGAGGAGGGGCAGCTGCTAGTGTGACTTCTTGGAGATGACAGAGATGTGAGGAGAGATGGAGAGTGTGGAGTCGGAGATGACCCCAAGGTTTTTAGCCTGGTGGGAGGGAGCAGGAAAAGGGCCAATAAAGGCTGGGCAGAGAGTGACAGGAAAGGAGGGAGTGGGTGTGCCGATGAGAAGAATCTCAGTCTTACTGGCATTAAGGCAGAGATCATTGGCGGCACACCAATCCTGGATAGGAGACAGACAGAGATGAGAGACGGAAAAGAGGTGGCTGAAGGTAGCCTGAAAATGAGTTGAGTGTCATCCGCATAGCCCTGAAAGTTGGGGCAGAGATCGGTAATGTGAAGATATGAGCAGCAGGCAGTACTCCCTCCAGACCACAGACACTTCTGAGGCACTTCTGCAGTGATATTAAAGTCCTCCCTCCATATTTCTGTGATCTCCTTGGCTCATAAGCTGCAAATGGAAACATTGCTTGTACGTTTTATGTTTTTAGCCTCCTTTTCATGGACTTTTTTTGTCATATTTCGTCCTCCTGGACCCTATGCATCATTTCATAATCCCTCTTTGGATCTGGTTGCGACCCTTCAAGTCGAATATGGGAATTTGTTCATCGTAGGAGCCTTTAACATGAGGTTTAATTCCCCTATGCCCCTGGAACTTTCTCAGTTCCGTGAGGCAATGTTGGATCTGGAACTGGCACAAATTGTCTGTGACCCGACACATGTTCTGGGTGGTATTTTGGATCTGATCTTTTCTTCTGTAACCAGTATCTCGGGTGTGCACGGGAAGTAGGCATTCTGTTGTAACCACAGCCTTATTTCTTTCAATATTTCTGGGGCCTACATGGCTGGCAAAAGGACCCCAGTCACTTTTTTGAGATGTAACTGGCATACAGTTGACCCCCAGTTGCTCTCCTCTGAGATTGTATCTCGTTTAAGGCAGTTGGCAATATGGATTTTTCCCTACTCTCAGGCATCCTAGTTTTTGTTGCTAATCATATAGCCCCACCTAATATTAGTTCAGGGCAGGATATGCCCCTCTGAGCCATGGTTTACTGATTCATTGAAAGCATCTTGCCTGCAGGTTATACAGGCGTAGCATAAATGGTGCTGTGCATATGGTTCTGCTAAAAAAGCTTCTTTTCGGTACTTTGCTAGCTTATACTATCAGGAGGTGATAACAGCTAAATAATCCTATTTTTCTAGCAAGGTGGAGCTTGCTCTTAACCAGTCTAAAGAACTCTTCTTTGTGGTAAATTCCTTCTCTTTGGCCACTCTGTTATCTCTGTCTGTTCTAGCCTCTCAAGTCCTCTGTCAGATTTCTTCTACACTAAGATAGTGAACATCCATGATACCATCTCAGGTGGTAGGCAGCACATAGTGGGGGCTCCCACCTGTGAAAAGATGGATGCCGTTAGTACGGGATGGAATATATTTCCCACATTTTTTGGCCAATGATGTTCTCCAGGCAGTTGAGTGCCTGAAGTTGCCAGCCCCGTCTTTCCCTAGTCCTCTGGCCACTCTTAAAACAATTTTGCCTGCTATGATCCCTTGGCTTGTAGAAGCAGTGAACTCTACTTGTCGGACAAGTTTGGTTCCAACTGAGTTGAAGCAGGATACAGTGATTCCTCTTCTGAAAAAAAACTTCTTTGGATGTGTGGGTACTGGCTAGTTTTTGCCCTATCTCTCTTCTTCCTTTTTTCATGAAGCTATTGGAGTCTCTGATAGCACTCCTCTGTTCTTTTTTAGAATCTTCACTTTTCGTTGACTCCTTTCAGTCAGAGTTTCAACCGAGACGGGCAGAGAGAGTGTCTTGGTGTTGATAGTCAATGACCTCACCATGTTGGTGGTCTACGGCAGAGTGGGGTCCTTGATTTTATTTGATACGGTCGACCACACAGTCTTGTTATCTCGCCTGCAGATGGTGGGCCTTTCTGGGCCCGTCCTGGATTGGTTTGTTTCCTTCCTCACTGATAGGAGTCAATCACTATTTTGCCTCCTTTTCTATCTTCTTCTTGCACTCTAGTCTATGGTGTTCCTCAAGGGTAGGCCTTGGCCCCCATGCTTTTTAATATCTACATTCAGCCATTGATTTTCCTCACCCATTCCTACGGCTGTCGCTGTTATTCCTACACCGACAACACTCAGATCCTGGTCCGTCTGGATCGGGACCAAGCAACTGCAGCTTTTGAACTGCGGTAGTGTGTGTCGGCAGTGGGAAACTGGAGCAGTGTGAACTGGCTGAATCTGAATGGGGACAAGACCGAAATCCTGAGTGTGGGAGCTTCATCTGCTTCTGTTGTATGGTCTGATTCTTTCTGGCCCCTTACTTTGGGTGATCTTCCTATTCCAGTGAAGGTGGTCAAGTACTTAGGGATTCTTCTGTCATCTGACTTGTCTATGACATCCCAAGTCAGTGCAGTCTGTAAGACTGGATATTTACTTCTTAGAGTGCTGCACAGAGTTCTGCCTTTTTTGCCAGAGTGTCTGCGACCACTGGTAGTGGCTTCTTTAATTACCAGTCGGATCAACTATTGAAATGCACTCTATTTGGCATAACCCGTTGGGTTGATACACCACTTACCATTGCTGCGAAATCTAGCAGCTAGGGTGTCCGCTGCCTCCCCCTATGGAGCACATATAAGCCCTGTGCTTTGGTTGCTGCACTGGCTCTCTGCGGCTCAGAGGATTAAGTTTAAAGCCTTGTGATTGGTAAACCTTGCTTTTTTTAGGCAGGACAGGAATATTTTCAGGATAAATTTCCCCCCTACATCCCGGCAGGTTGCTGTGCTCAGGTTATGTCAACTTGGTGGTTATCCCGTGTGGGCAGTTGTGCTTTCTCATACACAGCCAGTAGACTGTGGAATGGGCTTCCATCTAACCTTAGAGGCCTTATGAACCATCTTCAGTTTAGAAGGGCACTAAAACCTTCCTGTTTTAGGGCCTTAGCTCGGCCCAGTATTTCCTCTTTTCCTCACGCCAAGATGCCTTCGGCCCAAAGTATGTGCTATAAGTGCTCCAAACATAACATATCTGCTGGTGTATTCTCAATGTTAGTAAAATTGCAAGACCTGCTCTTTTGAGGAAGGAAACACATAAAATATAGCATAAAAACACAAGATGCAATAAAGAACATGATAAGGCGAATACTGACTAAGTGTTATCTGTGTTTCTCTAACATCATGGTGAAACAATAGTTTATAGTCGGACAAATGGACTTATGAAAGTGAGAATCACACTCCCCTAGTCATGCCCCCCCCTATTCTTCCTCGTGCTGTATAGGGGGGTGATGGAACTCTTATCTTTCTGGGCATCTCTGAGGTTGGTCCATACTTTCCTGCCGGAGACCATGGGCCTCATTACGAGGTGGGAGGTAAGGGATTACCAGCACCGGTAAGGGCACCAGTGCCAGTAATCCCTTACCTCCCTACTACGAGTTTCCTTTGCGGGTCCTTCCTTGACGCCTGGTTTTTGCAGGAGTTAAGGACGGGACCCGCAAAGGGACTCTAGAGCTAATAACGGTACCGCAATTTGCGGTACCGTTATTAGCGCCTTCCCCATTCCCATTGAGCCCTATGGGGGCTCAAATGGGAATGGGGAATGGCCCTGATGAATGGGGAGTTACTGGTCCCTCTGACCTCGGAATGGACCGGTAATTGCTCCATTCACCAGGGCGGAGTCAAAAGGGTTTTGGAGGCAGCCATGGAGCTAATAGCTCCATGGCTGCCTCCAACCTCGTAATGAGGCCCCATGACTGCTCTGGGAGTAGTATGATCATCTCGAAGTGTCCAATGTATTTGGGATCTTTCCACTTCTGTACAAAGTAACTGATAAAAACACGAGAGCCTGGGAAGTGCTGTGGTTGCAGACATCATCATGAGTTTGGTTGTATCCTGCCGGTAAATCCGGTAGGACACCACCAAACGGTAATACCATTACCGACACGTGGTATGCCAGAATTACCAGCACATTCCAAATGTCGGCAACAGTGATAAATCCCCATTCAATGGAGTCCAATAGGACTTTATTGGGGGATAGCTAGTATTACAGTTAGTGCTGCCGGTAATAATGACTATATTTTGCTGGTGGGGTGGCAGGATTACTTCCCGCTCTTGGCTAGAGGTCATTCCGGCCACCGAAATAGCAAACATGTAGTATGGCGGTCTATAAACAGGCAGGTAATCAGAATTACTGTCATGTTAAATCTAGACCAGCATACTTGTAATGGCCCCCAATGTGATGACTCTTGTGGTGCCGGTGATGACTCGTTAACAGGTGGAAAAAACAAGGGCGGTTCTGGGATTCTCTCTGCCAGACATTAGTCCTGGTAACGAGAGCCTTACCCAGATTCTTTAGCTCACCATCTTTCACAGAGGACAAATATCCCAATCATATAGCAGTCTTTGTCCTTCCCAGGGGCAGTCCAGCACTGACATGCTAGGAAATTCTCCTCTGAACAAGAGTACCAAGAAGCAACCCCAGACATGTGTTTCAGTTTCGTTGGACCTCATCAGTAGGGTGGAGCTATGCCTCTCTAAGAATAGTGAGCAAGGGGTCCATGTCTGGAACCCCCTAGTAACCTACGGTGAGACCCAAAGTTACTTAAATATGCAAAAAATAAGGGGAGTCCTGGGAGTCTCTCTGTCAGACATTAGTCCTGGGAATGAGAGACTTACCCAGATTCTTTAGCTCACTATCGTTCACAGAGGAGAAATATCTGAATCGTATATCAGTCTTAGTCCTGCCCAGGGGCAGTCCAGCACTGAAATGCTAGGAAATTCTCCTCTGAACAAGAGTACTAACATCAACCCCAGACATGTGTTTCAGTTTTGTTGGACCTCATCAGTAGGGTGGAGCTATGTCTCTCTAAGAATAGTGAGCAAGGGGTCCATGTCTGGATCCCCCTAGTAACTTAGGGTGAGACCCAAAGTTACTTAAATATGCAAAATACAAGCGGGGTCCTGGCAGTCTCTCTGCCAGACATCAGTCCTGGTAATGGGAGCCTTACCCAGATTCTTTAGCTCACTATCTTTCACAGAGGAGAAATAGCCCAATCATATATTAGTCTTTGTCCTGCCCGGACTCCCAGGACCCCCTGTCACGATCCCTGCCCTAAGCCTGGATAGCAAGGCCAGGTGGGCTACTTCTACCCCCATCAGGCCCTCAAGGGGCTTGTCATTTCCCCCAGACTCTCTTGGAGTCAGTCCTGGTGCCTTTGGCGCCAGGCTCATATGCTAGAGCAGTAATCAGGGCCCATAAGGGCATTGCGCAATAACATGGATGCCTCCACATGGCTCAGTTCCTAAACTGAACCATGCGGTCTAGCATTTTGGGTGTGGCAGGCCCAGTGATACCTGGGATGCCTGCAAGCTATATAAACCACACCTGAACTCCAGTACACGCTTTGCATTACTTCGCATTCCAGCAACGTGATGCTCATCGTGTTCTACAGCATCTTCGAACCTCGAAAAAATCTGCACCTGCAAAACAAAGAGACATCGTTATTTTCAGCAGCTTACCTGAGATTCCACCGCAGGCTGCAATCAGCACCCAAGGAACAGCAAGCTTCTTGGATCTTTAAACCTGCAAAAAGAGAGAAAAGAGACATTAGACATTTACATCAGAGCCGGCAACTTACCTCTCAAGCCGCCCATCGACCAGCACTGCTTAGGAGCCTCTTGCTTCTTTGAAGGCAGCGGCCAACGGGAATAAAAGACAACAGGTTAGCAGAAGCACAGCACCATAGCGCTACGTATAGCGCCCACTTACCGCATCGAGGCGCTCCCGAAACACTATCACTTCTCGGTGAGCCCAAATCCAGCCAACGGCCCACAGCGGACTCTCGCGTTCCTACTGGGAGAGAAAAGACATCATTAGTTCAAAGAAAGGCTTACAGAACAACAGTAATAAAACCTACCTGAGAGACTCAAAGGGGTAGCATCAGTGAAGTAACTCGATTGCAATCGCCCACAGAGGACAACGCGCCCCTGCCAAGAAGGCAGGACGGAGAGCTCACTAAAGCCCAAAACAAGGTGAGGAAAGGCCCGGGGAGGCGCTGCGGCCATACCGGGTGTTGGGTGGTTATTTCCCCAGTTGCTCAATCTTGAACATTGCCCACCTGTTTTCCAGAAGGAACTCCCCGCTGATAATACCTGGGAGCGACCGAGAAGGGCACCAGGGTTCCGGCAGCTGGGTGGCGTCCCTGTGGATACCAGGTGAGCGTAACACCCCCTTGTTAAATTGCATATTTAAGTATCTTTGGGTCTCACCCTAAATTACTAGGGGAATCCAGACGTGGACCCCTTGCTCACTATTCTTAGAGAGGCACAGCTTCACCCTACTGATGAGGTCTATCCAGACCGAAACACCTGTCTGGGGTTGCTGTTGGTACTCTTGTTCAGAGGAGTATTGCCTAGCATTTTCGGTGCTGGACTGCCCCAGGGCAGGACAACAATTTATATGTTTGGGATATTTCTTCTCTGTGATAGAAGGTGAGCTAACTACTCTGGGTAAGTCTCTTGTAACCAGGACTAATGTCTGACAGAGGGACTCCCACGACCCCACTTGTCAATTTGCATATTTAAGTAACTTTGGGTCTCACCCTAAGTTACTAGGGGAATCCAGATGTCGACCCCTTGCTCACTATTCTTAGAGAGGCACAGCTCCGCCCTACTGATGAGATCCAACCAGATCGAAACACTTGTCTGGGTTTGCTGTTGGTACTCTTGTTCAGAGGAGAATTGCCTAGCATTTCGGTGCTGGACTGCCCCAGGGCAGGACAACAATGTATATGTTTAGGATATTTCTTCTCTATGAAAGATAGTGAGATAAAGACTCTGGGTAAGTCTCTTGTAACCAGGACTAATGTCTGGCAGAGGGACTTCCAGGAACCCCCTTGTTAATTTGCATATTTAGGTAACTTTGGGTCTCACCCTAAGTTACTAGGGGAATCCAGACATGGACCCCTTGCTCACAAGTTACTAGGGGAATCCAGACGTGGACCCCTTGCTCACTATTCTTAGATAGGCACAGCTCCACCCTACTGATGAGACACGTGTCTGGGGTTGCTGTTGGTACTCTTGTTCAGAGGAGAATTGCCCAGCATTTTGGTGCTGGACTGCCCCAGGGCAGGACAAAGACCGATATGTTTGGGATATTTCTTCTCTGTGAAAGATAGTGAGCTAAAGACTCTGGGTAAGTCTCTTGTAACCAGGACTAATGTCTGGCAGAGGGACTCCCAGGACCCCCCTTGTTACTTTGCATATTTCAGTAACTTTGGGTCTCACGCTAAGTTATTAGGGGAATCCAGACGTGGACCCCTTGCTCACTATTCTTAGAGAGGCACAGCTCCACCCTACTGATGAGGTCCAACCAGACCGAAACATGTGTCTGGGGTTGCTGTTGGTACTCTTGTTCAGAGGAGAATTGCCTAGCATTTCTGTGCCGGACTGCCCCAGGGCAGGACAAAGACTGCTATATTTGGGATATTTCCTCTCTGTGAAAGATAGTGAGCAAAAGACTCTGGGTATGTCTCTTGTAACCAGGACTAATGTCTTGCAGAAGGACTCCCAGGACCCCCCTTGTTCATTCATTTACAGGTAGATCAGGATCATAGCGAACAAGCCCACCATGGTGACATATAAACCTCACAGATTTTGTTAGCTCCCCTAGGTTCCACTGGAATTCTTCCTCTAAAATTTCAGCCGAAATTGCGGTTTCTGATGCAGTGCGTGCGGATGTAAGACAGTTGTGGATCTTTCTGCTTGTTTTTGATTCATGTGTGTTGAGGTGGTGATCAGACCCTGGATGATTGTGTAGCGTGAAGAGAGCAATGGGTAAACAGTACAACCAACATTTGTGCAGCATTTCACATAATTTGACAAGTTATTGTTTTAGCAGACAGTTCCTTTGTTCAACTACCCTTTGGCTTTGGGTGATAAATGGATCGCAATTTATGTTTTATTCCCAATAATGAGCAGATTTCCTTGAACATTTCATTGAAAAATTCTGTCCCATTGTCTTATCTGAGGACATCACATATTCCCCATTGGTGAAAAACATCACACACTAGAAATGTGGCTACTGATTTAACATCACAAACACAGGGACCTGATCCAAGCCATTGGGAGTATCAACAAACCACAATAATTAGGTAACAAAATGTCCTGTGCCTGTTATCTATGTCCATGTAGTCGATACGCAGGTGTCGAAACGGCCCTGAGGGGTGGGGCAACGTCACTCTTCAGTGTTCTAAGAGTGAGACCAGTAGTGTACCTTTGGCAAGTAATATGAAATCACTAAGAGACTCTTGGAGGTTTGGAATAAACTACTGTTCTTGCAAATCAGCAGCAATGTATTCTTTGGATGTATGTGAGGAAAGTGCAATTGATTGAGGCCGACGATAAGCAACTCTTGGGGCATAATTGGTTTCCCTGAAATGTTTACCTCCATTTGAGATCTGCAGGATACAGGGATCACCCCCCCCCCCCTAAACTTCCCCATTTGACCATAACTCTTTTTTCCTGCTGAGGAACCTTTGCTTGTAGTTCAATAATTTGGGTAAGTTCTTTGTAAGGGGCAGTGATATCTACTTCTTGTAAAGAAAGTTCAGAGGACACTGTAGCATCTGGGTTTTCTTAATAAGCTGCTTCTTTTACTGCCAATTCTACTTCAGTGTTACCATTGGCAATTGTGTCCATGTTGTTTGTCGGAGCTATGCATTTATTTTACTCCTGAATCAGTTGTAGGGATTGACAATGGATTTATTAACCTGGATAGTAACACAGCATGCTGTACTGGTGTACCACCTGATTTTTTAAATCCTCTCATTTGCCATCTGGACAGGCCTGAAACGTACTGTAGATGTGACATAGGCTGAATCTTAGTAAATAGTATTGGAGCACCCACGAGACAATTCTAATGCAGTTACAAGGGCCACAAACTCTACTGGTTGTGAGGAGTAGTGCATGGGTAGTGACACTTATGCTAACATATGGTACTTCCCTTAGTTGAGGCTCACTATTGCTGTTTCTGTGTGCCTATTCTTGTGTTCTGATCAATAGTTGACAAACTGTCAATGCAGAGTCTTCTTAGACTCGGGCAGTGTCATCAGTAGTGTCTTCATCCATAGTGCAATCATGAAATGTGTAATTTGGCTGTACTGGTTCTGCAATTAATGTTGCTGGATTAACAGCGTGACATCTGACAAAGTGAATGGAGGTGGTTCAACAAAATAACTTCATACCCTGATGCTCTTTGGGTGGTGAGAGTGAATTTTGATTTATCTAGAATTGCTAAAACTGCATGATCCACGTAAAGTGTGAGAGGGAACCCCATGGAAATTATAGATGATTGCTGTATGGTGAATGCAGTGTCTGCCAGAGTCTGCTTGATGGGAAGTGCATTACAGGGTCCATCCTATCTCCCAGTGAGGTCATTTGGGTCAGGACAGCAGTCTATTTGGTCATTAGAGTGTGAAAACAAACATAATTGTTTTTATAATCGGTGTTGCTGGACCAGGGGCAGTACAGATTGCCTTTCTGAGATCCCGAAATGATCATTTGTTCTGTCTAGTCAATTGGCCTTTTTGCTTTCTGTGCTTCCTTAAGCACTTGTAGCAGGGGTTTGGTGTATGTTGAAAAGTCAAACATCTATGTTAGACAATAGTTACATAAACCCTAAAACTGCTGCATCTACATCTGTGGTAGGCTCTGGCGTTTTCTGGGGTTATTCTGTCTGATAATGATATTATCTGCCCTAGGTAAACACATTCTTGCTGACAATACTGCAATATTTCCTTGTAACCCATTTCTGCCAATAAGGTGAAACGTTTTACTGAATTCCTACATAGCTCCTCAGTAGTACTACAGAACCGGAGGTCATCCACATACTGAATCACTGTGATCTGCATTTGTAAGTTTCCTAGATCCATTTGCAACACCCTGTTAAAATACTTGGGGACTCACACACAACAAGTGTGTTGAAACCTGTGTCCCTGTAAGTAAAAGCTGAAATCCAGGGTATAATGGGATAGAGAAAAATGCATCTGTGAGATGTATTAATGTAAAATATGCTGCTTCTGTGGGATGCTACACAGGATGGTGGCAGGAATAGGGACCACTGGGAATCCTTCCTCTATAATATAGTTCAATGGACATACGTCCTGCACCATTCTCCTCATTGACCCTTTGATTTTTTTTTCCCAGGCGAAATAGCTTTGTTACATGGGGACTCTGATGGGTATAGTATGCCCTGCTGCCACAAAGCTATAACGGTGGAGTAAATGCCTTGACATGAGGTATTGCCTCAGTCAGGTCAAAGATGTGCCTGTTTTCAGTTTAATGAGAACCGCCCCAAGGACTGTAGATTCTTAAAGCTTTAAAGAACTATAGCAAAAATAGGTAAATAATACATAGAAACAGGAGTAAATTACTATCAGGCCCTATAACGTAGGATTATGGCTTAAAGTATTAAAGAAATAGAGATTTATAATTTCTTCTGTACTACATGTAAGCACAGCTGTATTTTTAAAGATAAGAAAAGAGTGAGGTTATACCTAGAACTTCCAGTAAGTGGGGATCAGAAGATATCACATTGTTTGCTAGGATGGTAAGGAGTAACTTAGGATGTCAGGAAGGAAGATGTATTGCCAAATACATTTGTGAATAATAATGGTAATTTAAATGGTTGTATGTCTCGTAATGGAAGCCAGTGAAAACAACATATACTAGGGGTGGTTTGTGCAAATAAAGGAACATTTGCTATAGTATAAGCTACATGGTCCTATCTAATTTGAAGTCTAGAGGTGTAACCAGATAAATGTACACTGCAATAGTCCAGTTTAGAATGTCCTCCAGTATTTATAGCACCAGTGGGTGCCAAAGGAAAACCAAGCTAGCTACAGTGGTTGAGAAGGTCCCACCATAAAGGGTATGAAGGGTGATTTGACCAAATCTTAAAATCCTCAACTATGAGACAATATGCTGCTGCAGAGGAGAGTTCTAAGATCAATGTCTGTAAAAAAAGAAGATTTATTAAGGTGTGGTATTGGATACAGTAGTGCATTAGTATAGCAATAAAGCCTTCAAGGTTAGGAGAGTTTGGCAAAGGGGTTTTGGAAATCTCCAAGGTGATTTTAGAAACAATGCCCCTTGGAGTATTTACAAACTGCTTCAAGATAGAAGTTGTTGTTCCCATCGTAAAATAAAGCTTTCTGATGACCCCAAGTATCTTGGCAACTACTGCCCTGTATGTCTCCTTCCCCATTAGCTGGTCAAGTGGCACAGCGAGTAGAGTGCTCGCTTTGACATCCGTGCAGAGCCTGCGAACGCAGGTTCGAATCCCGGCAGCGCCAAACTCAGCGTTTCATCCTTCCGAGGTCGATAAATGAGCACCACACACCGTGGGTAATAATAAGCAGCGCTCAGATACCTGAGGGCTCGTAGCGCTATATAAATGCCAAATTATTATTATTATTATTAATGGATAGTCTTCAAACAACTCCTTTTCAACAGGATCTGCCAGTACCTTCACACTAACACTCTCCACAGCCCTCTCCAAACTGGATTACAGAACCTGGATTCTACCAAATTGTCTCTTATAAATATCTTGCACTTTCAAACCACTGCAAACCATTGTAAACTATCCTTCATCATAATGTTTCCTGTCATCTCAGCCACGTGTGACATTTCAACTACTTCTCTTTCCTTCAGGCACTCATCCACCTGTCATGTCACGTGGGAGACCGGAGTCTGCCGCTCCCTTTTCCTCCTGGCGAGTCTACCCGCGCGTTCGCGTCTGGGGACTCGCCAGGGGAGGAGCGTTGGGTGTTGGGCCCGGCGGCCTACGGCGCATGCGCGGGAGACCTCTGTCGCGGTTCCGCGCATGCGCCGTGGACTGGGCTAGCCTCCTTGGAAGGGCTTGCCTTCCAGGCCTCGTTGTGGGTTCGCCGGTGCCCGGAGACGAAGCGGCTTGCGTTCCAAGCCTCTCGGGCGCTGGCGACCCATAAAAGAGGCCACGAATCGATGCAAGCCGCGTCTCAACGTGGTTTGCTTCGCTTCGCTTTGTTTGTTCCTGTGCTCAGGTACTTACCTGGGTCCAGTCCTGGGCCAGCCTTCCACCTTCCTGGGTCCTGCCCTGGGCCTGCCTGTTTACCCTTATCTGGGTCCTGCCCTGGGCCTGCCTGTTTACCCTTACCTGGGTCCTGCCCTGGGCCTGTCTGTTTACCCTTACTTGGGTCCTGCCCTGGCCTGTCTGCTTACCCTACCAGGGTCCTGCCCTGAGCCTGCCTGTTTACCCCTACCTGGGCCCTGTCCTGGGCCAGCCAACTACTTACCTAGGACCTGCCCTGGGCCTGCCAGCTACCCTTACCTGGGTCCTGTCTTGGGCCTGCCTGCTCACTCCTGCCATAATCCCATCCAGAACCTGCCAATCACTTACCTGGGCCCTGCCAAGCAACTCTTCCAGGTCAACTCTGGGTCCGCCTACTCGGCACCTTTTAGGGCCTGACTGCTAGTTGTATCTGGTCTCCCTCATTCCTGTCTGCCTGCTCCTGTCGGACCACCAGCATCTGCCAAGATCTTTTCTTTCTGCGGTATTCACCTGTCTTGCCGCGTCGGACATTTTGACTACTACTGCAGTTCTTGAGCCTCCGGAGTATTGTTATCGGACTTCATCTTGCCAGCAATCTTCACCTAAACTTTGGCCTCACCTGTCTGTGCTTGCACAGTCCCACTGTCACAGTTATCAGAAGAGTGCCTTCGTGACATTGGGAGTCGGTCCATCCTCCACCCATTTCTAATCGTGGGTGGTGGAGAGGCTGGTTCTTCGTGCCACTTGTTCATCTTTTCACGAGCTCCAGACTGGCGACCTCTGCGAGATCGACCTCCAAGACATCAGGTACGCGGCCCTCTCGGGCTTCCCAACTTGACACCACCTTTTAATCTGTGCATACAAACTTGCATGGTTTGCCCATCATTTTCCATCTCATGGAATACTGGAATTTCTTATACTAATCCTCTGTCTGCAAGTATCCTGCAAGGTTCTGTACTTTGCCATCTACTATTTACCCAGTACACAGTTTCTTTGGGTCAAACCTTCTCCTTCGGATTCCACTATCACCTCTTTGCCAACAACATGTAATCCTTCTTCTCCTTCCCTAAATTTGTTCCTGAATTCTCTGCCTGCCTATCTGATTCTCTATCCACTATCTGTCTCTGGCATGTTGTTGTCTTAGATTAAACTCTTGGACAGAAGTAATCAATCTACCTGCCTCCAATGACCTACCTCTCCTTCTGTCACCTACCTTGTTCCCACCTGAATTACTTTCCGACTCCCCCAAGGCACCACACCTGACGATCCTTCTTTTGGAAGTGTTCTTAACCTGCAACACGTTATCACGTTGACCTCTGCAGTAGCCAGGATTCAACTTGGGAACATCAAGTAAATCTGCTATCACGCACCTTTAACCACCACTAAAACCCTTGTTCTGAATTTGGTAATCAGTTGCCTTGATTAATGTGCCAACCTTCATTTTCTTCTCCTTCTATCCACTTCGAAAATAGCACTGTTTTGCCATTGGTATCCTCTATAATGTTCCCTCCCCCCCTCCACCTCCAAGCTCTTCCTCAGTGCCAGGTGGCTTTCCATGAAACACCAATCACTGTACAAATTAATGTATTTTCCTTGCATTCAAATCTTTTCCTGGCCTTCCAACCCTAACCTAGTGTACCCTATCTGCCCCTACTTTCCTCCACGCGCTCCCTGTTGGTGCACGCTCACTAATCTCTTTGCTGCTGGCTCATTCTGAACTTACTCTCGCCTTCTTTTCCATCCCCCTACTTGATCCCGATCACCAAAACCCCCTTCTTCCACATGTCAAAAACACTGCTACAATTGTATCTCTCAAATCCTCTCCAAAGCTCAAACTCCTAATCCACAAAAGTGCACCTCTACCTCCTCCCACATTACTTTATATCCCTGACCTCTGTGAGAAACCAAATGGTGTCTCACTTGCTAATCCCCGGGGATCTCTCTTTCAGGTGTCCAGGGATTTGCCATCAATGTTTGATCCAGACCATGTGGGTGGACCAGTGCAGTAGGATGACCTGGGTGAGGGATCTTCAAGGAGTGGGGGTGAGACAACCAATGGTGAGATGCGGTATCCCCCTTTCCCGTTCCCATACCTCATCCTATTTAATAGGATTCTCCAATGTTCCAACTACCCACCCCCTTTCTACACAAACACTGGGCTGAGGAAGAGGAGATTGAGAGTAAAGAGGCTAACACTTGCATATTCCACTGGAAATGTCCCGTTAATAAAGTCAGGTAAAGTCAGGCACTTGACCTTAGTCACATACATCTGATACACATTAGTTCCCCCCACATGGATAAAAGGCGGAACATGAAACATACTCTGAGCAAGGTGAAACACGAGCAGGAGCAGCTCTTCTGGGTTGAAGGCAGACCCATTGGAGCAGGATGACCAATCGAGGGACCACAGCGAGGGGTAGAAAAACCCTGAGGATCCCTGCAGGAGCTTGTTGCCTCTGGGAAACCATGAAGCATATGCAGAGAAAGCAAAATCCCAGACAAACAAAGCCTGCATTGTGTTTCAAGGACGCCAGTGACCCACCTGGGTGAACGGCAGAATTGAGGAGGCGAGACCTGTGGTATCAACATTGTCTCATGAATCAAAGCGGCACAGAACCGAAAGGATTGCACACAGTGAGTTATCAAAAGACATGAAAGGCTGGTTGTATCAAGGAAAGATTGAAGCTGCAACAGTGTATCTCTGAATTGAAGGTTGCGCGCGTGCTGATGAGACGCGAAAGAAAGCAAACATGTAGTGAACTTTAAAATCAGCAGTAACTGTGAAGCAAAGGATACAGAGTAGCGGAGTGGTCCGGTGAAAGGAAACAGCACACTCTAAAGTTTTTGCGAAATGTTTGATGTTTTTTTATAAAGCGACAAAGTGAACAAACTCTGAAATGTGTGATTGTGAAGATTAACCCTGACAAAAGGGGAAGTTAAAAAGGTGATTGTCTTTAGAGAAAGATTTATTTGAACTTTTCTGATTGGGTTATGGAACTACCAAGACCCAGAAACACTGGGGCAAATACCATAACAGAGTGTTGAAGTGAAAGTCAAAGTGGTCCTGCGGAGGTCTATGGAAAAAGCCTCACACATTTGAAAGTCTTCAACATCAGTGAAAGGTCAGAGCCCGAATGAGTGAGACCTGGAAAATGAAATAAGTTAGGGGAAGTGGACCCCTAATAAATGTGAATAAAGCTTGGGGAAGAGATCACCTGCAAGTGCAGTGATTGTGAGGTCCAAGCCCGGCTGAGGGAGATCTACGTTTAATCAGATACTTTTGTTGAGAGGTCTGAGCCCGACTGAGGGAGACCTACATGAACTGTTGATGCCTTGAGAGGTCTGAGCCCGACAGTGGGAGACCAATGTGAATTTGTGTTGGACTGTTAAAGAAATTTTGGTGAACTGAAATAAGTGACTTTAATGTAGAAGACCAGGCAGGTCTTTATCCACAATTTGAACTGCCTTTTTTTGATCACCTGAGCCAGAGTGTGTCATCCTGTGTACAGGGGCCGCCTTACTGTCTCCTGTCTAACGTGGGTAGGAGAGCTACTCGGCCATCTTGATCCGTTATGTATAACATTGACTTTCCTTTGCATACATGTTCCCATTTCACACTCTTTTTGTATAAGAGATAGGGCAGACATTCTTTTTTATTTTTTTAGTATAGGTCATTTTGATTTGACACAGATTAACTAGGACTGGGTTTTCTTTATTATTTGATGGTAGACACTACTCCCATCATAGCTAAAAGGCAAAGCAGGAGTTTTCCAAAACCCAAGAAAGTAATAAAGGTTTTGAAACGTGTAGCTCTTGTATCAGTGTCATACTTGTGATACCATGTCTCCCTTACACCTCCTAGCACCTTACTCCATTGTATATTTTAACCGTAAATATCCAGTCATCCTGACTACTTGTCCATCATGTCAGTGTTGTCCCTGTTTACTGTTACCTTCAATAATGTATCATCCATCAGTCAACTGTTCACTTTCTATCCACTTCTGTGTAGCCCCTCTCCCAGAACTGCCTTTTTGTCTGTTGTTTAATTTGCCTTTTTGTCTGTTGTTTAATTTTCTAAGTGTTTCTGGTCGCAAGAACCTTGACCCTAAATATAATAAATGCAGAAATAGACATGAATCCTAGAAGAAAATGAGAAACACAGAAGAACACCTTCCAAGACAAGAATTGTAAAAGAAATTGCACCATGCAAAACGCTGCAACCTGTTGCCTACATGAGGCTCAGTGGCTACTATAAGCCCAATAGAAGACTTTTGTTGCTGGGAACGAAACCCTTGGAATACTGAAATGATTCAATATTTGAATATTCTGAGACCTTTAATTTGTGGATGGGGCAGAGCCATTAGGTTTCAAGATTTGGAAAATTTGGTGAGGTACTGACCATGGAACTTTAAGACTATACAATTTCAGCCACATATGAAATCATATAGATTGACCTGGAAAAAAATGTGAGGTTGTGCAACATTGAGAATTTGATTTGATTTGATTTGATTTGATTTGATTTTATTTATAAAGCGAAAAAAACCAGGCCCAGGGGCAACCGGGCGCATACTCTTAAAAACATGTTACAAAAAGCAGTAGTTACAGAAGTTACAAAAATATACAGCATATATACATGTACATACTCTTAAACATGTTACAAAGAGCAGTAGTTACAGTGAGTTACAAAAATATACAGCATATATACATGTACCGAAGGGTATCATTAACAGCGTATGATACAGGGACAGAGCAGAGAGAAAATGTATATTCAGTTCTGTACCCCACATGGAGTCTGGACTGTGTCAAGGTCTCATGAGTCTTGGGAGAGCAGCCATGTTTTAGCATTGTTCTTGAAGGAGTGGAATGATGGCTCAATTCTGATAGGTGTGGGCAAGGTGTTCCAGAGTTTGGAAGCCAGGACGGGGAAGCTCACCCCACCAGCTTTTTGGAGTTTGCATCTAGGCACGATAGGTCGAGTGGAGGTGTGGCGTGAGAAGCGAGTGGACAGGTAAGATGGGGCGTTGTTGTTCAGACATTTGTGAGTCAGAGCTAGGGTTTTCAGGGCAATTCTCTGTTTTACCGGGAGCCAGCGTAAGTCCAATCTGACGGAGGAGATATGAGAGCGTCTCGGGATGTTTAAGGCTGCCCTTAAGGCATTATTTTGTACAGTTTGCAATTTATTAAGGTTAGACTGACTGGTCCCTAGGTAGAGAGCACTACAGTAGTCGATTTTGGCCATAACAAGAGTTCTGGCGAGTGTGATACAGTTGGTGGAGTTTAGGAAGGGTCTACAGGCAGTGATAAGTTTGCAGGTATAGGCCGAAGCTGACCTAACTGCATTTATTTGCCTGTTCAGAGAAAGCGAGGAGTCAAGATAGACCCCTAGCGGCTTAGTATCTTTGGAGACTTTAATGTAATTGCCGTCAATAATGAAGGACTTGTAGGTTTGGTCTAGTTTGTTGAGCCGATGATTTGATCCTAAAAGTAAGAGCTCAGTCTTATCATCGTTAAGGCAAAGTTTGTGCTGTGCCATCCAGGCCTGGATGACCAAGTAAACATTGTTAAGGGCTTTGGTGTCAGCTGTGTAGTCTCCTGTGATAGGGATGAGTATCTGGGTGTCGTCTGCGTAGTTAGTGTAGGAGACACCCAGATAGTCAAACACATCGAAGAAGGGCTTGGTGAATACGTTATACAACGTAGGGGATACACAAATGAAATAGATTAAATAGAAACGCTTGAAAACACAAATGCTACTTCACTCCAGAGGAGAAACAGAGAACGTGAGCAAGGTCCAAAGCATTGAAAACTTTCTTCTTAAAGATAAGATTCTAAAGGTCAGATACTCCAAAAGTGCTGGAAGTTAACATAAAGTGCAGAGGACGAGACCTGAGAAACTTTAAGAACCTACAGTTCTTCATATTCTGAACCATACATGTGCATTTCTCCATCGTGCGAGCACCAACTCCAATGGCTCAGTGGCTAGTCCTCCAGGCATAAATTAGTATTATATCAACACTCATAAATACGATTCTCCCTGAACCCAATAAAACAAATGCAGATCAAATCAATGTGAGAGCATTTCACATTAAAGGTCCTATAAGAGCACATAATTGAGAAATGTCATGAAAAAAAAGAATATTTCTATCCCTATTTTGGGCATAGATGCGCATGGTGATAGCAGTGAATAATACTGCTGCTTTCCACTTACATAAATTGCATCACACGTTCATAATGAAACCTGTTATCCATTGCACATCCCGCTGTGTGTGTTAGCAGAGCAGAGAAGAATGTGTCTGATATCTGCACATTTTCAAGCGCTTAAACTTTGTGATATTGGGATGCACTTTAAAATAGACAAAAATGCCCCTGACTTGCCTATTTGCACACACGGTGAAACAGAAGCATCTGGATGCGCACATCTATGATGATTCAGATTTAATTTCTGATAAGGCTACAATTTCTATTGGGAAAGTGAAAGTGACACTTTCTGCATTAAGTGTGAAACACATTTCTTTGCTTTAATGCATATAACACTTCTTGACTGCCTGGCTATAGCGGCTCAAGACAAAACCCTTTACATTGTGTGTACCAAATTCTTGAGTCAGGAGCTTGCCCCATATCCTCTAAGAGTAAGACTGCACCAGAATCTCACACCGAATTCTGAATACACAGTTCAAGCAAGTCTTTCATCCACCCAAAGTACTTACGTGTGATCACCATTCCTTTGCTATTCCCCTGAAATAACAAGGAAAATAAATGAGATCTGAACACAAGCTATACTTGCATCCCAGCATGTTGGATATCTTAACAGGCAACATGCTTGCTTCTCACATGGACCAATCCGACAATTTGCAAATTGATATCCCCAGCAAAGCCGAATTAGCCCTTTATGAAATCGAGATCTATACACGGAGTACCATACATTTGAGTGATAACAACAGCGATTAGTGCATTGCTTGTAAGCAAACCAAATGTAACATGAAGCACTATGTTTAAACACAATTATTGTTTCTCTCACAAAGACCCATCTGGAAAAAAGTAAATCCAAAAAATGCATTTGCATTTACATTACTATTTATCCAACATACTTTTCCATAACACTTCCTGGCAGAGGAGTCTTGGATAGCTTGGTGTCAGTCAGAGTTGGAGAGTAATTTGGTTCTGAAAGGGTTAAAAAATGTAGCAACATGTGCGTATCGATGGTACTTCTTTCTTTGTACATCGTGGTGCATCTGGGTACATTGCGAATTCGGTATTATCTGATTTTTATTTTTGAAGCTCTTTATGCCCATGCCTGCAAGTCACATTAAGTAGCCATAGTCAGCGCTGTGCCATGCCATAATGTAAGGTGCCTACATTGAATTAATATTGTATGGTATGGTAGATGGGACGATCCACTCTCATTTGTTTAACCTCAGAGACAATTGTCTGTAAGAATGTTGCAAATACCACTGGTGCTGTCAACAGAATAATAAAACATTCTATCAGTGTAGTATTGGACATCTTCTGGGTATAACATGCCCTCGGTGGACAGGAAATTCACCAGCCTTAAATGTAAACTTTGTAGTCTGGGCTGAACAATGTAGGTCTAATTGCTGCTTAATTGATGCTCAATCTGCTTTTGGAAATGCATTATAGAAAGGCTTTGGGTCCAGAAAAAACAAGCAAGGTCACTGGTACTAGCATTAGGCAGTCAACAAGACATTATGAGGTGAGATACATGGGGCGCAGAGGATGCTGTGGGTATGACTGGTCCGTCCCTTGCCACTTAAAATGTGCCAAATGCGCATGAATACCTTCTGGAGGCAGTGATCAGGGTGAGCAATAGAACAGTTCAGAAGGACTTGTGACTGACTCAAGGCACTAGGTGTAAAAAGAAGATCTGGGCCCTTGGTTAGCTGGTGAGGAGATGCTGCTACCTGGCCACTGGACCGATAGGCTGAATGAATGCTCCATTCAGAGGTCACCTGCTACAGACTGCTAGTAGGAAGGGTTATGCATGTGAACAGAGAATAATCCTGGACAGGTCCCTGGGGCCCCTAGTGAGGATCAAGGTGCAAGCACCACCCACACAGCCTCAATGTAGTTCTGGCCTCCCTGGAAGACCTTTTGAGGTGGCATGCATGCCTAGAAAGTGGGTCTACTCTGCAGGATCACAGACAAAGGGGTGAGGGTGTCGGAGCCCGAACTACTAGCACATAATGTGGGGAGTTAAGCCACATTGCCCACTCCTTCAATAAATCACCATCGTTTCCCTAATCTGTCATCAGCATTTCAACTGTGGTGACACCTATTGATTGGAAGGTAGGACGAGGGCACAGCAACTTGTGCCCGCGGAAGTTTGCAACCATACCACTAGATGTATGTTGGCATTGCAGTTGCCAGGTATAAGGCAGGCTTGCTGTGTAACAGAACATGGAAATAAGAGCAGGCGCGATTTGCCTGGCACTCCATATCGCTCATCCATTTCCTTGACGCAATGTGTTTAAACTGGGACATCCGACCCCCCCTTTTGGCAGCCGATCAATTACCCAAAGTGCCCATTTCTGTAACATCAGCAGCTTCAAAGTCAGAAACTTGAAATAAAAAGGATTAAATGATCTAATAAAAAATGAAATAGGAAGATCACAATGGCCCGTCTCTAGCTCCTGAGCGTTCGACATTATCCATCGGGCCGTCCAGAGCCCCCCGGCGGCGGGAAAGCCTTCCTTCTCTTCCGACAAGCAATTTGTAATCTCTTCTGCTGAGATTACAATAGCTAGGCCTTCATTGTTCCCCTATCGCTCACCTCTCGGGTTCTCTTTAATAAAGGCGCAGCCCTTTGGGGGAAGAATAGATTAAAATGAAAACCTGTTTCTTTCTGAAAGCACAACCTGAGCAAATTCAGCTTTCATGTCGGTCATGTTTTAGGTCCCCGATTGAGTGTCAATCTCCAGGCAAAGGAAAGAGGTGGCGCCCTGCAGCCGCCCTTCTTTTCTCATATAGAAAATAGCTTTGTACTAAACCTGGGAACTTAAATGCACTTTTGCCATAGTATTGATAACCTGTTTCTTCCTTCTCTCTTGTCTACTCATTCCATAGTTTTCCTTTAATGTAAATCATTTTTCAAATATGGAGCAACCCTTTCCAATGAAATTTGATGCACAATTCCAAGTATTGCTCTTCTACCCAAATCACCTTCCAATGTAAATGAAGCAGTTCCCGCCAAATTCGAGTCCGAGTTTAGAAGCATATCTTCCTGACGACTCACCTCCTAGAGCAGAGAAATTAGTCCCTGATCCAATTGTGTTCCAGCTCCTGCCTCGCCTCTCCTAAGTAATAGTAATGAATCTGAGCACTGCTTATTATTAACCAAGGTGGGTGGTGCTCATAAATCGACATTGGAAGGATGAAAGGATGAGTTTGGCATTGCCAGGATTCGAACCTGCATCAGCAAGCTCTGCACGGATGTCAAAGCGAGCGCTCTACTCACTGTGCTATCGGATCGGCTAAGAATTGTTAAGAATTGTTAAGAATTGCTGCATAATTTACAACGCTCCTTCTGCCATCACATATCTAGAAATTACTCCTCCCTCGACCAAAAAAGACCAACTGCCATAGTGTTTCCCACTCAGACCGTAGCATTGCTCTTAGAGAAATAAGGTCCCCGCACAGGGCTCCTCACCCCCCTACGACAATGACATGGAAAATTACCTCTTGAAAATAATGATGAAACACAATTTTGGTTTCTTTTGTGTTCCCTTGCAAATTAGATTAAAAGTGAACATTGCCCACCTGGGCTCTTTTTGTTTCTTTTCTTCATAGATTTCTTGATGATGCACACGTCTTGCCAAAGGCATTCAGAGTGCTGTACAATTAAAGAAGATAAAACAGTACAAAAAGACAAACGAGTGATACACTGCACACAAAATAAAAGGGCTCTGTATTTCTTCATTAAAAAGAGGTAATAAGCAATCAACAATGTTTCAAAACTATTTTTTCAACGGAAGGCGACATGGCGCACAATGAAGTGAAGGCCGAAGCACATTCCGAAGACAAGGCATAGCTGTGGAGAAGGATTGACTCTCATCGCTGATTCTCTTAACACATGGATTTTCAAGGCAGAAATTAACTGTGCTTCTAGTTATTCTCTGTCTGCCAGAAATATCCAGCTTCTGAGACATCGTCATTACACTTGTATAGCACAGCAGATATCCAGCTTCTGAGACATCATCATTACACTTTTTATAGCACAGCAGATATCCAGCTTCTGAGACATTGTCATTACACTTGTATAGCACAGCAGATATCCAGATTCTGAGACATCATCATTACACTTGTATAGCACAGCAGATATCCAGCTTCTGAGACATCATCATTACACTTGTATAGCACAGCAGATTACCATAGGCATCAAGGCACTAGCATGTGATTCTGCGGGATAACGATTTAGACAGGTTTATGAAAACAAGTATGGTTTAAAGTTTTAGACCGCTCGAAATGAAACAGGCAACAAAGGGGTAGAGTATTCCACAAGTTCAACCCTGTCCCCGAGACGGCACGGTCGCCACAGTGGCCCAGTCAATAGTGTGGCACTGCAACATAAAAGAGGAGGCTGGCCGCAAATTACGCTTCAGTTGATAAGGAAGACATTTCTCCTGAAGAGGCGAGCACCCTTGCATGTGGTGCGCTCAGTGAATCATGCAAAGAGATGTATATTTGATCCAAGCGGTCAGCGGGAGCCAATGGAGATTTGGCCGGGCAACTGAAACATGGTGACCATGAGGAATGCCTTTGGCTAGGGCACGGATGGTACGAAGAAAGGTGAATGGCTTTAGCTGCAATACAGCACACCTTAAATTGAACAATGGCTTCAGCTGGTAGCCAGTGATTTCAAAATAGGGGGAATTGGATTATCTTTTTGTGTGCAGACAACGGGCCTCATTACAAGTTTTCCGGTCCAGTAACAACCGGACCGGCAAACTACGAGTTCTGCTCGCGGGTGCACCCGAGAGCAGACCATGTCAGATGCACTGGGACCATTCACGAATGGTGCCGGTGCATCCGACCTCCCCATTCCCATTGACTTCTATTGGGCTCAAATGGGAATGGGGAGCATTTTTTTCTGGCACACTGGAATGGACAATTACCAGGTTCGGCGGGGCCGCAATGCCCCGGTAATTGCCCATTCGCAGGTGCTGGAAAAATTTGCAAGTTTGGCGGCAGCCTGCTGGTTTTACCGGCAAGGCTACCACCAAACTTGTTATGAGGCCCAATAGGTTGAGCTGCATTTTCAAATGAAGACATTAAGGAGTGAATAATGATTTGTGGGAGACCCAGCAGGAAAGCATATCCTCCATCAACGTAATAGCGCACCTAGGATTGTACAACCGAGAAAAATAGCTTGGGCGGGAGGATTGTCTTGATTTGGCACAATGGAGGGATCTGTTATTGTGCTGCTTGAGTCTTCTTGGAAACATTACATTTCGTAGAAATTCGAGAATTCAACAGAGTGAACGCAGGACACAAGTAAAGGTAAAATAGCAATCTTAGCAAAAATAGAGAGCCAATCTTCAACTACTGCCCCATGATGCATGTCTGAGCACTGAAGAAACTCTGTTTTGGATGAATTTCATTTTAAATTGGCAGTCAGCAAAAATGATTCAATCACGTCCAGGCTTTCTTCAGGTGAGTTACATCAACAGGAGCTTTGATCTTCAAATACAACTGCAGAACATCCACATATTGATCAATACCTACCCCCGTGGTCTGCCCCCCAAAGTGGATCCAGGTCAATATTAAACATAATAATTGACGGGATGGGCCATTTGGGTACTCCATATTGTATGGCAATGATGGGGAGTGGAAAGATCCCACCTGAAGAGCTTTAGATCTGTCAGTGATTAGGTTTTGTAAGAAATGTTGGTTCGTATGTGTCACTTTTGATTGCATATGTAGCATCATGACCAGCATATGGTCGTGGCTGAGTTGTGGTTGCTTGAGAAACCATAACTTGCAAATATGTGTGGTTTTGATTTGCATGACAACAATAGCATCCTTTTAATAACCATTTGTTCACTGCACTGCAAAGCTTTTTGTAACTTAACATTTACCATAAAATCTCTTTAGCTAATATTTGTCTCAGTTTGTTTAATGACATATGCTAACATACCAGAGTTTCCTACTAGGCCTGCTGTCGAGCTCAGAAGGCAATTTGCCTGTTCATAGTCTGACAAAGAAATGTTCTAGCCACTCATTGCTGCCATACCTAGTTGGCACCGTAAACAGTGGCCACTTTGCCCAGGAAGCCCATGCCTTAAATTCCTCCCAGTGCCTCAATGTGGCCACTGGGCATGATCGATTGTAATTGTGTATGAGTGAGACATAGTTTTAGCCTACGGCAACTTGTTGGTAGTCCGAGGGATGTGCCTTCATGCATTGCCCAGGCCAGCTCCTAGACACCTTCAGCAATGACAAGTGGCGTCTTTGATTGGGGTGTGACATTCAGCCATCTTCCTGCCTCCATCAGAAATGAGCAATCTTACATTGAGTTCAAAAATCTTGTAAAAACGTGGTTGTTCAACAAATACGATTAATACCTGAACCAATTGTCAACATGACTAATCACTGCATCAAATGTTCTTCTTACTTCTGCCTATTGTACCAAACGCAGCGATACCCTTGTGTCTCGGCATTACAAAAAATAAATACATACATTAAAATGATCTGCGTGCCTCATGCCACATGCTGTTGCACCTGGGCATAGCCTCTAGCCATGGAACAATAGTTTCCTATTTAAGGAAACCCGCGTCCCCTGCACACTATCAACAAGAGGCTAAAAGCCTGTATATAAGAAGTTTTAATAGGTACAGTCAGTAGCCTAGTAGTTTTCACAGTTTTTAAATACATTTCATTGCTTTGTTTAGCTCACAAAGTTATTCTTAAATCATCCAATTATTTCTTGACAACTTTTCTGTTTATCCAACAAACAGTAGTTTATTCATTTGATAACAACAAATCATAAATCACAATTTAATGTGGCCCAACGCGTTTCGAGTATCAATTTTCACTCTTCATCAGGGGCAATGTGTTCTGTATTCTTAACATTCAATACAATTTCTGTAGAAAAAAGTTATAAATTAATTATCTAATAATATGTATTATTATTTATACTTTTGAACCAAAACAAGGTAATTCATTAGTTAGATAGGAGTACAAAAAATGGCATCATCGCATGTTTTCAACCAATAACATTAGTTTAAGAGATTTAGTCTTGTAACAAAGGATGAACTTATTCACCAAATGCTTGGGAGCCTATTGAGTTTGTAGACAATACCATCAATAGAATCGGAGTGTGATTGGTAACCTATTAAGAAAAAAAGTGGGGAATGGTGTAACAAGATCCTGTTCCTGTGCTATTTAGAAATGTAAGAACTACAATGGTGACAAATGCCAAGTACCCGTGGTGATTTATGAAGTGTAGAATAAAACCTAGACTCACTTCACGATGTCATGTAGGACACCCCCAGTAGTCTTTTAAAGGCATCAGTGTGAACTGGTTGTAGTATTCTAAAAAAGAGAAATAGCATGGCTATATTATAAAGAAAAGGTCAAGCCGCCTAAGAAAAGGTAGCCTTAAAGGATACTTACAGTACAAGAAGGTGACTGCTGGTAAGAGGTAGAGTATGGGCATTCTCCATCCGCACCCGAATGCCGGATAAGAGTGGTATGTATATTTATAGTCGCGAGTGACGTCACCCGCGCATGCGCGTGATGACGTCACGTTGCAAGCTCCAATTCTGATTGGATTTAAGTGTAAACATGGTCGCGAGTGACTTCACCCGCGCGTGTTGCGTGATGACGTCGACGCGACCAACCTCACACGAAATAATCGTGTAGAGGGAATCATGGGAATTGAAGTTTGTTTTCCAATCGTACTGTATGTCAGACGGCAGCATCTGCTAGAACGCAGAATATGTTTTCCTACTGGGAGGCAAAAGGTGGTAGTCCGCCTCGTTTCATCTGTAGATGAATCTGTATATGTATGGACGCTCCCTAGATGCAGTAAATGATCGTGTAGGAGTGTTTCTGTGTGTTACTCAAGGCTTGAAATAGTTGAAAAAAAGTGTTGAAAAAAAGTGTTACTGCACATAATAAATGTCACTGTGACCAGTGGGAGAGTGGGCAATGTATGTCCACAACCTAACTATTATTCCTGATTTAACTACTTTGAATCATTACTATATACACTCAAAATATAGGTGTGCATGGTGATTATCAAACTTCTTGTCATAGCCTCTAGCCATGCCCAGTAGAGATTACTTACAAGCGGTTCACTGCTAGACCTGTGGATCCAGTGCTGTGGTTTCAATCTGTGCCCCAAACTTTGTTTTCTTGTTTCAGGTTGTTTTGAGCTATTGGATCAGATAAGCAGACACCATTTTCATCATGTAATCCAAAACTGCAAATCTAATGCTCAAACATATTTTATTTTTCATTATTTGGTGGTAAATTGCAATACTCTGCAACCAACCTGACTGCACCTAATGCCGAGGATGGCTGCCAGGGGTCAGGATTGTGTCATTTTAAATAATAGTTGCAGTTCAGGGGGTCAGAGGTACATTTGATCAATTCTATTGTGAAGAGTCAGCATGTCTGGACGCGGCAAAGGAGGGAAGGGGCTCGGCAAAGGCAGCGCCAAGAGGCACAGGAAAGTGCTGCGAGACAACATCCAGGGCATCACCTTACAGAACACAGTGCATTTTGCTGCCAACTTTCCAGATTTTCATCTGAAACCTGATTGCATCCATGGCTCCTCCAATGCCACCTGGTACTACATCTGCTTCAGCACCACTCCCACCCCCTCTACCACCACCAC
The DNA here is from genome assembly GCF_040938575.1 of Ambystoma mexicanum. Lineage (NCBI taxonomy): Eukaryota > Metazoa > Chordata > Amphibia > Caudata > Ambystomatidae > Ambystoma > Ambystoma mexicanum. The sequence continues at coordinate 405,723,813 of NC_090931.1, read as the reverse complement.
CTCCCCAAGGGCCTGAAGAGGGGAACAGGAGTGAGGATGTAGACGAGGATAAAGAGGATGAAGAGGATGAGGTAGTGGAAGTCCCTACTACCAGCACTCGCCATTACTCTTGGGTGTGACGTTTACTTACCATTCATGGTAACGTACCCAAGGCATGTGCGAACAAAATCACCTGCAACAAGTGCAAAATGGTGCTCAGTCACGGGAGACCTGGTTCGTACAGCTTTGGTACGACAACTATGAAGCAACACCTCAAGTCGTTCCACGGTGGGGCCATTTTCAAGGTTCTACCTTGCAAGGTGCGTAGTAGGTTGAGTTCCTCTACTACATCCTCTGTTTCCGCTCCTCTCACCACAAGGGACACTCCTGTGGGAGAGCGCATCCCTCCAGCTGCCTCACAGGCCATTCATAATGCTGATGACCCTTACCTTTCGAGGGTCACAGTTTTGTGTATGTACTACGATGCAGTACTCTGCAGGGGAGGAGACTTCGTAGTGCTTTCTAGACTGCCGTCAAGGAGCACAAGAAGACCTGCTACCTACCTAAGTAAGGCCCAACCTACATCTTCCTCTCTCCATCTGCCTTTTCTTATCCCCGTGGTTGGTGTCCCCCCTTACCCTCCTTTCCCCTCCTCTCCTAGTGTGTCGTGGGTAAAAAACCCAAAACAATATAAAACCAAAAACATTTTTAAAAAAAAAGGCTCTTTTCAGAGCCGCCTTTCACAGTTTAAAAATAGAAGTGGCACCAAAATGGAGCAGGGCCCTGTGTATTTTTTAGAATTCCGCGACAGTTCGGAGACATCTAAAATTTTGGGGTGCTGCCCTATCATAACCATTGCACTTTTCTCTGGGAGGAAGTGGTGGCTCTGAAAAGAGCCTTTTGTTGGTGTTTGTTTGTGTTTGAAAAACGTAAAACGGTTAACACCTACTGCAAAATGGATGGCTGAAATTCCAAAAAAGGTTGCAATGCATTTTGTAAATTTGTCAGAAAAATCTGATTGCCAGCATAAGTAAGATGGACTCCATCTCTGCGAAAAATGTATGTGCTACAAAACATAATATTTTCACTGTGAAAAGAGGACATGTCAACATGTCTTAGAAAGGCACAAACAGCCTTATTGACATTGCGCCTCGCTTTCTCCATTTGTGGACCAAATGAAGAAGAACGCAGCCACATTTGTCTCTGCGCAATCCGAGAAAAAATTACTTGAGAATTTGGAAACATGTCCATGACCTTCCCAAGTCCTTCTTTCATTGCAAATTGCAAAGAAATTCCAAACACATGTCCTAAACTATTCCCTGCTCTGTCCTCCAAAGTAGCACAGAGAGGGAGCAAGTCCAGCCACTTCATTCCACGCACTCCATGCCAGTGCACATCCACATGTGGGAATCCAAGATCAACAGCTACTCCACAGCTTTCTGCATGCACCTTCAACCAATGTATCCACGAGTCTCCCAAAATCCAGACAATCTGTTTTCTGAAACACACAGCCATAGATATCTGTTCTTCTCTCAGGAAAAATACTATCTGACAAACTCTCTCCTAACACAACACACCCACTAAACTTTACTGACCAATCCCTTGCTCTGCTCATTCTCATTTGCATGCCTCCCCAAACCAAAATCCCTGTGTGTAACACGCGATGTCCGCGGACTACCGCCATGTCCGCGGACATATCGTAACATGGACAGCCCTCTACCATTTCCACTTCACTCTCTGTGCCATTCCCTCATTGGATACAGCTAAGTAGTCCCACAACCATCCACCAATCACATCCAAGACCTCTACATCTAACTCCATCATCATAGATCAGCACTTCAAATGTACTGTTAATCACTGTGAGTACAAGTGTCATATCATTGGAAAGCACCTACTACAAGAACTACTGTACAAGTCTCCAAGATTTCTACTTACAGCTGCATGCATATCCATATGCATAAACACAAACTAGAGGTATGCATATTTTCTGTATTGTACATGTACAATTCTTATAAATGCATATAAACAGATCAACTGTCTTTTAAGCTGTATAACCTATAAAATGAACTTACTGTCATATTTCCCATCTGTATAATCAACGGTCACTTCCAAACATATCTGCTATTTAATTTCTTTTTACACACACATTTGCAAAGCATGTTGAACTAACATATTTAAAGTAAAATATAAAGACTGCACATAGTCAAACGAAATTGCATGCACACAATATGTTCTGATATCAAACAAGAATACTTGTACAAAAACATAGAAATCAATGTCTAAATTAACATCAGTGCTATGAACACACAAAATTACTAATTTCTTTCCTTTACAATTGCAGTGAAGACCACTCTCCTGAAAAGTAGCAGCAGAATCTGAAGTACAAACAACAACTCAGAAGAAACCTGCCCATCCCACAAAAAAGTAAGTTAATTACCACCATAATATTTTTATTATTACTCAAACACACTGTGGGGTGCATTCATGATATTTCTGCACCTAGAAACAGAGATTGTGCACCATTCTGCCCACAAATCCCCATTTGTTAAACAGGGATTTGCAGGCAGAATGGCGCACAAATCCCCATTTTACGGCGCACAAATGACATAACTCAGCCCCTAGAATTTTAATATTATAGAACAAAGTACTGTTTTAATTCTATACCATTAGATTTACTATTTGTGTTTCTCCTCACCACTAGCTTACTTTCTACTGTCATCTGAACCCCAGTTTAGTAGCACATAAATTCAAGAATACCCATCCCAACTAGTTGTAGTTGCCCAATGCACAACCACACACCATCAGATACATCTTTATCATCATACGCAAACACTCATGCACACAGCACACATACATTGCAGAACACCCCAACCCATACCTTCTTTATTTTTTCAACAGACCCTAAAGAATGCCTACCAAAAATCAAGTCCGTAGAAAGCAATGCAGAAGTAGAGCAAATGAAAATAGAAGTGTCCAAAATAAGCATCCATCTCTAGCAAAATTTGTACAAGAAGTTCAAACAAAACAGCTAATACAGTAATTTAGCGAAACAAAACAAGCTTCAAGTACAGAAACTTGGCCTCCTCTATCAAAATATAAAACAAAACAGAAAAAGATTAACAAGAATTCAGCTACCACCACTGCTAAAACTATTCATATAAATCTTGATATAGTGCCAAGTAAGCATACCAAAAAAAGTATTTTAGCAAAAATGTTCTGCCACAGAGTCCTTCAAAATCTTATAAAAACAGGAGGGAAATCAGGCAGAACCCTTAAAACCTACCGTAGAAATTTAATCTTAGAAGCTTTGATAGACAGTGCAATCCTTCTCAAAAGAAAGTTATTTATTTTAGTAGTGTTAAACAAAATGAAACCTCTAACAAAACTAATGACTAAATTACAAAAAAGACTTCTCAATAAACGAAATGTCAACAAAAATAACTTCTTACAAATCTGTGGAGTTGAGTGGAGTCATACCACAAGCACATAACCATATTTTAATGAAGAAGCATACAAACAAAAGCAAACAAATACAATTGCCATACATAGCAGTGGACGAGGATATGAAAATGTTAATAATACCATAATGGAACAAGAAATACTACTTACAAAAATATCCCCAGAAAACTTAGAATTACCTCTCCATTCAACTGAACCCGAACGTCTAGTATTCAAATGGTCATGCACGTCAATGTGTAACATTCCCAAAAAATCTTTCAAGTCTTTACGGCAATTCCTCAATCAGTATGTGAAAGGCAAAGACAAAACCAAAATGAAACTACTGCAAAACATGGATACCTGTCCAGTGCGCAAGTACACAGGACTAAAAAGACATTCATTAGCCTGCATTTCAGGACCTATTTACAAAAGCACCTTCCATCATATCAAAATGACATCAACATATCATTCAACTATAAGAAATCTAGACTATAAACTGTACTATGCTAAAAGTTCTGCTTTAGCACTAGACAATTTAAATAAAATTCATCTACATGGTACAGCCAAAGACCTGCTTGAAGAAATTGACTATATCCAGAAAAAATATTTTGTAAGTGAAAGCCACTTACAAAATGCAATAGCTTTACAACAGACTAGCAACAATTCTACGCATGGCAACCTTCTACTACACACATACAAAAAAGAAATACTGAAATGTAAAAGTACATCTGTTGAAGTACCAAACCATGTGTTTGTATGTTGCCGCAGAACTTTTTATAAAAGTAACACAAAATCTGTAGACCTAACATACAAAATAGAAAACAATGAAGATTCTAAATGGTTTGAATTAGCTCTCTACCTTATAGCAGAAAACAAATACAAAATAACTGACCCCTTAACACTTTGCAGTTACTTCACTATAAAACTTGACAACAACCAAACTCCCTCACGTGCTATCACAAATAATTTGGAATTATTCCCATACATTGGTAGTGGGAATAATTCCACTTTTTTATTTATACTTTTATATTCCCACTACCAAAACCCTTACAGCAACTCAATTTATATGAGAGCATCATAATTCAAACAGTGCACCCCTTCAACCAAAAACAGCAAAATTACCTCCCTCTGAATTGGTGAATTGGTGAAAGGCATTTGTGACAAAGTAGTGTATTTACCATTAGATCTAAAACAAAATCTGCACACTCTGGGAGTGCAACGTCCAATGGAGCAATCTTTAATTATCTTAGTAAATGGTGTACTTACAAAAGACAAAACAAATTGGCAACAACTGGTAGACTTACATAAAGTTAGAAAAGCCTTGCAATATCGAAAAGACAATAATGAATACTACAAAGAAATGAATATTGAAGAAAACTTGAAGGAAACCAATGAAATAATTTGAGTCACCAGAAACTGGTCAATTTGAGCTTCTAGATCATGGAACAGTATCCAATACTTTAGACCATTATACAATTCATCCATGCACTCTAATGACACCGTAGAAGATGCGCTAGAAATGTACCAAATGCGACAAACAAAAGGATCACCAATAAGCATATGGGAAAAAACTATAGAAGCACATGCTTTTCCTCTACTCTTTCCTACTGGCAAAGGAGGAAGGTACGATGATAGACCTTTTCAAATGACAGCATCAGAATACCACTTGTTACGGATGTATTCTGAAGATCCCAGATTTAGACAAAATGTGGAATACATATTCCACCTACTCTTTGAAAGTGAACTAGCAATTCTATGTTACGGAGTTGCACACACATTAAAATCAGGAACCCACTTTCAAAATATGTCAGCTACACAATTTTTACAAAAAGTGCAAGAAAATGATGAGGTTGTACAATCAAGTATTACAAATCTATTAGCAAACATGCATGGTACTAAAGAGTACTGGTTCCGACGTCATGGAGATGTACGTTGTATGATAAGAAACCTTGGCCCACCCACTTGGTTTGTTACATTAATTTCTGCAGAATATGCATGGGAAGATTTACATGATTTGCTACGCTTATCAAACAAAAACAAAACAAACATAGATATACTAACACCTGGAGAACTTTGTTCTCTAGATACTGTTAATGTTTCAAGATATTGTCATCATTGCTTCATTGCTATGCTACACTTTATTTGTAATAAAACTGTTCCTCCCCTCGGAGAAGTGCAACACTTCTTTTGGAGAAAAGAATACCAAGCCAGAGGAGCACCACCTATCCACATGCTTTTATGGATTAAAGATGCTCCTAAATTTGGTCAAGACAATGATGCCACTGTGTTACAGTTTATCGGAAAATATGTCACTTGTGAAATTCCATCGGAAGCAACAAATAGTGATCTTCATGCACAAATTTTACAATTTCAAAGACACAAATGTGGCAAATGTTGTCATCGCAAATACAAAAACAAAGGGAAATACTACACCAAATGCCACTTTGGTTTCCCTAGACCAGTTACAAAAACAGGTCAAGTAAACAACTTCATGTCTTCAGTTAGACATAGTGTTAAAGGTAAATAACCTTTAGAGAGCTATGCAAATTACAAACCTATACTACTGTACGTCAGTGATGAAGCTGGTTCTGGCAAAACATTCTTAATCAAAATCATTAGCAAATTCCTTCAACAATTGACAAACAACAAACTGTCAGCTGTTGTCACTGCCCCCAAAGGTTTAGCTGCCTACAACATAGGCAATGTCACTTTACACCGATTACTACTCCTGCCAGTAGAACACCAAAACAAATTAGACTATTACAAACTTTCTACAGAAGCTGCAATGGAACTACGCAGAGTATTAAAACAGATGAAAATGCTACTAATAGATGAATTGAGCATGGTCTCCAACCTAATGTGGGCTTTGATTCACCTCAGATTACAAGAAGTACTCAAAACAAACTATGAAGAGCTCTTTGGAGGAAAACACATTATTGTTTTCGGAGATCTTCTTCAAATGACACCAGTGAAAGGTGAGCCTATTTTTAAAACCTTAGGACACAAACTCTGCCGTAAAACTGGTGGCAGCATAGGAAATTTCAACCTTTGGCAACATTTCCAATACAGAGAATTAACAGAAAACATGTGGCAATCTGCAGATCTCACTTATGCCTACATCTTAAAAAGTATTACAGTTGGTATACTATCTCAAGAAGCACAAACAATATTAAAAACCCAGCACATTCATGCACTTTATGGCGAGAATACATGTGCTACGGATGTTATGAAACAATTAGCACACAAAAATATCAATTGTATGGCCTTAATGCCAACTCTTGCAAGCTGTTCCAAATTCAATGAAACAATGTTGAAAAAAGAAATGCAACCAATAATGGAAATTAGCGCCACAGACAAACTAGACGTACATGGTATGACACTACCCATGTGTGAGCAAGCCACCACAAGACTAAATAGTTTAGAAAATCCAATCTCCAACACAGCTGGGTTGAAAAAAATATTAAAATGATCCTTAAACTGTAGAGTAATGCTTAAACGTAACCTTGACGTGGATCAAGGACTAATTAATGGAGCACTGGGTACAGTTGTTGGCTTTCACACATACTCACATGACAACAACATTCAGTTTGTCAATATTCTCTTTATCAAACTTTCAGAAGTGAAAAGGATAGGACACTCAACAGCTCGATTCCTTCTCTTCAAAGACATGTATGTACGCAGAGAACAATTTTCTCTAACTCTTGCATACACAGTTACCATTCATAAATCACAAGGTCTTACCCTAGACAAAGCATTGATAGATTTTGGTAAAACAGTCTTTAAAGAAGGCATGAGCTACGTAGCACTATCACGCTTACGTACACTTGACAGTCTATGTCTAATCAACTTTGATGCAAGTAAAGTAAATGCTGATATTCCTTGCATTTTAGAGTACAATAGACTCCATTCACTATACACCCCCATCTAAAAACATATCCTGTTCCACAAAAAGTAAAACGTAAAAGAAAACTAAATCAAACAGAAATGCAACAGGATGTCACTGCAAATCCTCCAAAGAGAGTAAAAGAAACTAATATTTCATCAATTACCACAACCAAAGAAGAACCTATTACTCAAAGTAACTCAGGTACTTCTTCAAAGAAACAACACACATTCCGAAAAAATGACTTGAACACAGACTTATCTGGTCCATTTTAATTTTCAAATATAATTGGTGTAAGTTGCTACGCAAATGTAGCAATGAATATTCTATTTCAATTACCACCAATTGTTGACAATATTTACTTACACAGTACAGACCAATTGTGTTTGCAAATGTTAGTACTTCACAGAAATGCAGCAAACAATCCTGACAACACGTATAGTGTTTTTGGAATAAGACAAGAATTGGACTACTGTGCTGGAATAGTGAAATTCACTATAAACTCACAGGAAGTTCCACAAGAATTTCTAATGTACCTACTACAAGTACTGGAAAACAAAAACATACCTATAAATGAAATCTTACAGAATTCATACATGTGGAAACATACATGCACTCTCTGCAACATATCCAAAGGATTTGTTACACAGGAACAAATTCCTAATGAGCGCTTCGTGTATGTATCCATACCCAATTGCGAATCCATTCCATTTCAGCAACTTGTACAAAATGCAAACCATGGTAGATTTTGTACTACCTGCAATTCGGATAATCACTCCACCTTACTAATACAAACACATAGTAAATATGTAATACTAATGCTTCTTCCCTACATTGCAGATGGTACCAAAAACAACTGCAAGCTGACTGGATTCACACATGGTCAAGTATCACTTGGTTAGAAAACCTTAACAACAATAGGTATAATCTACCACACAGGTGCCACAACCAATTCAGGTGACTATACTGCATATATAAAAAAATAAATGTGGATGGTTCGAATGTAATGATAGTACCATTACTCTAAAGCAGAGATTACCAGCAAATCTTACAAACGCTTATTTAATCTTCTTAAAACCAAAATGTATTAACTAATCTGTACTTAAACATTAACAAAATTTCAATTAAAAAACTATAAACTGTTAGAATATGCCAACACGTATCTAACTGCTCCAAGATTCTACAACAACTAAACAGATAAATGAATACCACTAAATTATATATAAAAAATAAACAGTAAGAATACGCCAACTGGTATTTGACTGCCCCAAGATTTTGTAATAACCAAACAGATAAATCAATGACGCTACATTATAACAGAAAATAGACAGTTAGAATACACCAACTGGTATCTAACTGCCCCAAGATTTTACAATATCCAAATAGATAAATCAATACCACTTTATTATAACAAAAAATAGGCAGTTAGAATATGCCAACAGGTATCTAACTGCCCCAAGATTCTACAACAACTAAACAGATAAATGAATACCACTAAATGATATCAAGAAATAAACAGTTGGAATACGCCAACTGGTATCTACCTGCCTCAAGATTTTGCAATAACCAAACAGATAAATCAATACCACTACATTATAACAAAAAATAGACAGTTAGAGTATGCCAACTGGTATCTAACTGCCCCAAGATTTTATAATATCCAAACAGATAAATCAATACCACTTTATTATAACAAAAAATAGACAGTTAGAATATGCCAACAGGTATCTAACTGCTCCAAAAATCTGCAACAAGCCAACATATAGAACATTAGCCGGAAATATTTGTGCTCACACTTGCTTTTTTTACAGCTGCAATATTGAGGTTGAAATGTGCTCTCTTTGTACAAGGCCTGTTTGTTCACTCAGCATCGCTTTTATACGTTTGACGCGTTGCTATTGAGAGCTTGATCAGAGACATAATATCAGCAAATGCCCTGACTATTGGGAGGAGGCTAGAGCACTATCAGAGGCATGACAAAATATGAACAGGGGTAGAGAAGTCTCAGCAACCTGTCTTGCTTTGGTTAGGTTTGATGGATTTCAACTAATGCCATTGCCTCCAGAGTTACCATTTAAGTCATTCTGGTTGTCAGACGATGGACCGACAATGTTGGTCAGGAGCACACACAAGGGAAAATGTCTAATTTCTTCTCTTGGCTCAAAACCCATGTCTTTAATGAGAGGGAGTACTTTCTCATTCACAAAGATATAGGCCCTCATTACAACCCTGGCGCTAAACCATGGTGCTATTTGCACCATGGTTGGTGCTGGTGTTGTAACGAGTCCGCCATGGTGGAATGGGGAAATACCGCCCCATTCCAAGGTTGGCGGGGCGGTATTTCCCCATTCCACCATGGCCCTTCCCCATTCCCATTTTCGCCCCATAGGGCTCAATGGGACTGGGGAAGGCGCTAAGTACGGTACCGCAAATTGCGGTACCGTAATTAGCACCAAGGTCCCTTTGCGGCACCCTACTTTAATGGCTGGTAAAACCAGCCGTTAAGGTCGGGTCCCGCAAAGGGTCCTCGTAATCAGGCGTTAAGGGTTTAACGGCGCCGACACCTTTTACAGCGCTGTTAAACCCTTAACGCCAGGGTCGTAATGACCCCCATAGTCAAGTGTGAAGGCACATCTTCTGCTTACTCGGATATATTCCAATTCAGCATCGCCAGGACAAAACCCATTGCGGGTCATTACGACCTGGGCGCAAAGGGATACTGGGCACCGGTAAAGACACTGGTGCCGGTAATATCTTTGCGCCCTATTCCGAGGTCCCTTTGCGGGTCCTTCCCTTAACGCCTGGTAAAACCTGGCTTTATGGACGGGACCCGCAAAGGGATACCGGGGTCAATAACGGTACAGCAATTTGCGGTACCGTTATTGACACCTTCCTCCTTCCCATTGAGCGCTATGGGGTCTCAAATGGGAATGGAGAATGGCTTTTCAAATGGGGGCTTACCGGTCTGGCAAAGGTCGGAATAGACCGGTAAATCCCCATACCACCAAGTTGGTGGCGGTACCTTTATTGGTGCTAGTCATGGCGCTAATAGCACCATGACAAGCACCAACCTCGGAATGACGGCCATTGAGTCTAATGAAAACACATGCTTCAAGGAGCACCTTCCAATCCTTGGTGAGATGTTTACCCTTAGCTTTAGATGTAATGGAGTAGGATTCATTACGGACAAGCTCACTAGGATGAGTTAATTCGATGTGTGCGTTGAAATCCCCTAATATCAAAATTGGACACTTGTGGTGGTGGCATTCTAGCAAGGCTCTTGCGGTCGTTACATTAATGGTGGTTGCTATTCTGTTTGGGGGGGTCATCAATAGTAATTAAAATGATGCTTTGACTTTGATACTGTAGATTAGCGGCTTGTACCATTGATGTAGATTTGGGGAGTTCAACCAATGACCAATTTAACGTCATTGAGACAACGTTGCAAAGTGTTCCTTGAAAACTGAGGTGAGCCATTGCCAGAATCCTTCTGCTTTACAATCCCCCTTACCAGGGGCACTCTGTTGGGGCATTAGGCTGGTATCTTTGCCCATTATAGGATTGACACTAACTGCCACACTCAGTAACCTATTTGAGACACCCACTGAAGCACAAGTAGGATAAGGGTGTAGCAGAGGTTGTAGGAAGTGAGATTCACAAAGACTGAAAGTGCTGCCAGGGATGGCACTTAGAATATTTGTGAACATGAGACATTTTGGTGTGTGTCTTAGATATCAGAGTGATAGGGGCCCTAGCTTTGGTTTTGGACAGCTGGGTAGTATGGCCCTGATATCCCAATTTAAAGAGGTCATCTTGAAATTTCCTGATGTAGTACAGAAGAGAATCTGACTTAAACCAGACATTTGATATGTTTGATGTGATGTGTTCTATTTAGTCAACAATACGGATATCATCAGTAGTGATAACTCTGAGGGGAGTTACTGAGTGAAACAAGACCAGCACGACTATGTGATTGAGAGGGGTACATACTGTTCTCTCACTATAGATTGAAAAGGAAGAGCCAAGTTTTGTGTTTCACTCTTAGGGTCAGGCACATTCTGCAACGAGGGCGGGTTTACTACCGGAAAACTAAGAGGAATGGCGTTGTGAGAAAGCTTAGAAGGCGGGGCCCATACTTCTGTCAGTGTTCCTTGACTTATTGGGAGGGTGTTTTGGGGACCAGTAAGGCTCAACTAGCAGTAGGTCCTACAGGGTAGGGTATATTTGTGGCAGTGGATTTGAAGTTAGCCAGGGTTGGCCATGTCACAGGGTCAACAACTAATGAAATCTCAGGTGTGATAGAGTGTGAATTGATTTCAGAATCAATGGCTTTACCTGTTGCACTAAGGGAGGAAATAATGCAGAAATGTTTTGTGGTTTTTAAGCGCTTCGCATACATGAAGGCCTGAGAAGTTGTTTTTTTTTTCATTTCATAGTGACTGATTTAGGTTTTGAGGCTCCAGATATCATAAGCGTAAAGGGCTTGCTGGGCAATACCCTTGGTGGGTCTGCCACTAATGTTCCACCAGATTGGTCAGGAATCAATGGATTAGGGGCCTCAATGTTAGTGGCTTGATTTTTTTTACAATTGTCTTAACCTTCTTAACCCTGTTCTGCAAAAGAATAGACTGGAAATCGATGTTATGTTCTAATTTCTCGCATTTAGTTATTAGAGTTTTTAGCAGACACTCGAACGCGAGAGACATCTCATCTGAAGTCATGCTGCAGAGGATTATGTCGTTTGTATCTATAGCGCCTATCGTATCAGGAGGTGCAATGGTGTGGTCAGTTGCAGTGAGCCCAGATGATCTAGGTCTCATGAGCTCAGCATAGTTTCTGCAAGAACACCTGAGAGGGGGCCTTTTGTAATGGTGGGCAGCACAGATATATATACCTGGCCTTGGGAGGCACGGGACAAGACATCATCATCCACAGAAGTTTGGTCATAAGCAAGATCAGTATTTACTCTGGGTTTAATTTGGGTGTTAACAGGGAAAGCTGTACAGCGGGTAGAGTCCTGACTACAGTCACTCTGATGCGGGGCAGGGGAGGAGAGGGAAGGAATAGATGCGTACAGGTCAGGTCCGATAAATTCAAGATCCGAGGATTCAAGGGCCAAATCATTTTCAGGTGCAGGAGATGCACGGGACGAGGCGTTAGGGGATATCGTTTAGTGGATTCGCACAGTGGTGATCACAGCGTGGAGGGTGCTGGGAGAAATGGCAGGGGTCGGAACAATATCAGTTGAGGCATGGAACAAATGTGCTAACACTGATTTCATAGGCAGAGGAACATCAGGGTGGATACAAATAACATCTTCTGGCTCAAGTGATATGATATGATATGATAGTTTATTTATATAGCACCTATAAACAATGTGCTTCAAAGCACTTCAGGGCAAGGGAGGGAACAAGGGAAAATACAATGACATTCTTACAGGCCATGAACAGTAAGGATGTGAAATTAACTATCGTACTCGCCCTGATGACATTTCAGATAGTGCAAGAGCTAAGACATAGATAAGGAATGGAGGGGGATAGTGGGAAGGAAATGGAAACAGACAGGCGACTACCGTACTAGGCCTGACGACATTTCTGGTAGAGCCGGAGAAAAACAAAAGGTGAGGGAGAGGGGTGCAGAAAGGTAAGGGAGGAACAAAACAAGGGACTATCATACTAGGCCTGACAACATTTCAGATAGTGCTGAAGGGGGTATTACCCGAATTGTTCATTTGCAATTGTTCGAATGCACAATTGACCGAATTTAAAGGGTCACAATTGACCTTTTCACAATTGACCGCATATATATATATATATATATATATATATATATATATATATATATATATATATATATATATATATATATATATATATATATATATATATATATATATGTATATATAGAAGGGTTTGGGGCGGGTTGGGTGGGGGGTTGCTGGGGGTTTCCCCCCGCATATATGTTACAATTGACCTTCACAATTCGGTCAATTGTGAAAAGGTCAATTGTAATTCGAGCAATTGTCAAACGAACAATTCGTATACATCCCTGAAGGGTGGTGGGGAGGAAAAAAAACAGTAAGGGGAGGGGGGAGGAGACAGACGAGGTTGCTATCATACTAGGTCCAGCGACAATTCTGATAGAGTAAGTGCATAGAATAAAGTAAGGGGAGGAGATAGGAAAAGGGAGAAGGGAAAGGAGGAGAGAACAGAGAGTTAGCAGTCAAAAGAGTAGAGAAGCAAGAGGGGAGAGTGAATACAATTGCAGAAGTCAGTAGTAACACATAATGTTGCTAGCCAGGATACAAGATGAAGATGGGAACAGCATGATTCAGGGCCACCAGTACAAGATGCAAAGGACGTTCCACATGAGAGTTGAGAAAGGGTGACGCACCGTGAATGAATGATGTCCATAAAAGACAAATCCAGCATTAGCCACAAGACAGTGATGGTGGGTGAGAGGTCACACCAGATCAAGTACCAGCAGGGATTTCGGGAAGTGAAATCAGGGTATCCACAAGTTCAATACCAAGGCAGCTGAGGGATACATTCAAATCGATCATAGACTGCAGTCTGTTCATCGCTCAAACAGGCAGGGGGAGAGGAGGGAAAGACGTGGTGAGCTTACAGGTTTTTGATGCCGGTATAGGATTGAAGATTGCTTTAGTGGGGCAAACCCGTCGGCCTCGTCTCACCATTTTTTCTTCCCCTTCTGACTTCAGATTGTAATATGAGCAATGTCGACTTTAAGTCGACCTTCAGATATTGCTAGTGCGCTTTTACTTTCACTTTTGAAGTACAATGGGAAGGTCAGTAATGTTGCTTATTGCGAATCGTGCAGTGGAGGGTCTGGTTACACATGAGCGACCAGCAGGTGCTGTCGGGACACTCACCGATGCGGTCACACGTAGTTCCACAGCTGTGAGACAATAGAGCAGAAAATCGGTTGGGGAGGGTCTGCTTATTGCTAAGGCTTATCTCTTGCTACCGAACTTACTGGTCGAATTAAACCTTTCTAAGGAATTAATAGCCAAGAAGCAGGTCAGGAGGTGATAAACAGGGGATAAACTTGTTCTGTCTTAAGCAAGCTGACTGAGGCTGCAGTGAACCAGCAAACAGCCAACAACACTTGTAGAGGAACTTGCTCTAGTGTGCACGTGCTGAGTGCACCTGCGTGCTGGTTTTTGTAGGGCTTCTGGAAAGTGGGGCAGAGCCAAAGGTAAATTGCCCAAAAGAAGCAAAATGAATAGGTACAATTGCTGAAATGAAGTGAAATTGATTTATTGAGTGACACACAAACATAAGTCCTTGTCTCCTGATTCTACCACTGCTAATCCAATGATGGAAGGTTGGTCATACCAACAGAGTTCTTTTAGGTGAGCAGGTAAGCAGGGTGGCCAACTCAGCCAACAGCACTTGTCGAGGCACTTGCTCGAGTGCATGCACGCTGAGTGTGTGAGCTTGCTGGTCTTTGTATGGATTCTGGGAAAGGGGGCAGAGCTAACAGTAAATTACCAACAGCATCCTTTCAGTTAAGCAGGTAAGCAGGGGGGCCAACTCAGCCAACAGCACTTGTAGAGGCACTTGCATGAGTGCACGCGCATGTTGGTTTTTGTAGGGCTTCTGGAAAGGAGGGCAGTGCCAACAGTAAATTGCCAACAGATTCTTTTCAGGTAAGCAGGGGGGCCAACTCAGCCAACTGCACTTGTAGAGGCACTTGTTCGAGTGTGCGCGTGCTGAGTGTGCATGCCCGCTGGTTTTTGTAGGACTTCTGGGAAGGGGGTGGAGCCAACAGGCAAAATTGACAACAGTGTCCTTTCAGGTAAGCAGGTAAGCAGGGGGACCAACTCAACCGACAGTACTTGTAGAGGCACTTGCTCGAGTGCGCGCACGCTGAGTGTGTGCGTGCACCTGTTTTTCTAGGGCTTCTGGGAATGGGGGCAGAGCCAACAGTAAATTGCCTTATTGTTCCTTTCCCAATTCTCCTGCTTGTACTCTACTCTTTTGAAAGCTTGGTATGCAAATTGGTTATCTCTCCTTTCTTCACCCTGACCATTGCTACATTTTACTAGCCTCCAGGAGCTACCTCCCTGTTCCTCTCTGAATGGGCTGATTTCTGTTCCCCTTTACTTTGAATCTCCTCCAACTGTTCATGCTGGGTGACTTTAACATCCAACGGGACTCCTCTGCACAGTATCCACACTTTTCATTGACCTCTGCACCTCTCTATCCCTCTCCATTCTCCCTTCTGGACAAACACACTCTACTGGACACAGTCTGGATGCCCTGATCCACTCTGACCACCCTCTCGCATCTCCGCTAGTCAACCATCTCTCTTGGTGTGACTACTCTCTTCTCTCCTCCCACCTGGGACTCTTTGGCCTTGTGGCCACTCCTCCAAACCTCATTCATGAACATCCATCCAATGAAATGAGTGTCAGCTGCTGCCTTCACTTCCACCTTTATCCCCCTTGCCCTACCAACTCAGACTCTACCACAGACACTGTGCTCAGCAACTTCCACCTATCTATCACAACACCCTTGACATTCTTGCCCCATTCATGAGGATCCACTTGAAACCCACCTTTAAGCGTAACACTTGATACGTCTCTGAACTTGCAGACCAGAAACAAAAGTGCAGAGCTGCGGAACGGAAGTGACAAATCTCAGGCACATCCTCTGACAAACTTGCCTGCTCCAAAGGCAATACAGACTCTCTATCCGTGCAAAGAAAAAGGCCCATTTACAGGCACAGGTATCTGGCACAGCCAACAACATGGCTGAACTTTTCAAAATCTGCAGGGAACTATCCAACCCGTCCGCAATGTCCTCTTCCCCTATTCCTTCTCAGGCCCTCAGCAACGCACTTGCCACTCATTTCACCACCAAAACTCAGGACATCCTGAACAGCCTTGTCACTCACTCTCCTAACCCATCCCTCACACCCCTTGCCTCCCTTGGCCACTCACCCTCCTCCTTCCTTCTTCTCCTCCTTCACCCTTGTCTCACCAGAAGATGTCATCAGAGTTGTCCGCTCCTTGAAGGTTTCTTCCAAACTGGTTTCCCCTGCTCATCCAGAACCATCAAGAACAACATTAGCTCCCTTTCCCCTGCACTCGCTGATCTCTGTAACCATTCCTTTGCTACTGGTTCTTCCCCTCCTCCCTCAAGCACTCCCTTGTGCGCCCCCTGCATAAAAAAAACAAAAACCAAAAGCAGACCATTCCTGTCCAGCCAACTCACGCTATCTCCATCACCCCCTTCATGGGGAATCTGCTGGAGAAGTAGGCACTGTCCCAGCTCAATTCTTACACTGAACTTGTTAGTGGTCTATACAACAATCTATTTTCCGAGCATCCAGAGGAATGGAAACTGCTCTTCTGAACACACGTGAAGAACTGCTCTCATCCCTGTATTCCAACTCCCCTGCTGTTCTCATCCTTCTTAAACTCTCCTCTGCATTTGACACGGTCAACCACTCCATCCTCATACAAAGGCTCCATGACAACCGTGGTATCTTAGAGTGGGCACTGGTCTGGCTGACCTCCTTCCTAACATACTGCTCCTCCCAAGTCATCCTGGGCACCTTCTCCTCTCCTACTTCCTTCTCCACCTGTGGTGTCCCACAGGGCTCTATTCTCTCACGTTGGCTCTTCAACATCTACCTTACTCAGCTGGCACTCCTCATTTACTCCTTCTCCCCCAACTTTCAGTGTTATGCTGATGACACACAACTCTTCTTCAAATTTCCTGCTGACCCTCTTGCACCTTCCATCATCATGACTGCTTTTCTGCCGCATTCATGGTGCACTCCCAATGACCTCTGCCTCAATGCCAGCAAAATGGAGATCCTTCCCATTGGGACCCCTGCACCTGACTCCTTCCCTTCACTCTGGACTTCCTCCATAGTCCCTCCACCTGCTCCCTCTTCTAAAGCCAGAAACCTTGGCGTCATCTTCAACTCCTCTCTCTCCTTCCCCCTCACACTCAGGACATTGCCAAGAATTCTCCCTTTCAGCTCTTCCTTCTCAACGGAATTGTATCTTTTCTCACCTTCCGCCAGAAGCTCAATTTTGCCCGAGCCCCGGTTCTCTCTAGGCTTAACTATTGCAATAGCCTTCTCCTGAATCTACCTTCTTCTACTCTGCAACCCGTCCAGTGAATCCAGAATAGGGCAGCAAAACATCCTTGGCCTGAAGCCCAGGGACTGCCTCTCTCCTGCCCTAAAAAGTCTTCACTGGCTCTCGATTGCATCACAGATTAAATACAAATCCCTCATCCACAAGTCTCTGGGAGCAGACTATCTGCAACTCTCTTTTACTAAATATCCCCATTTTAGACCACTGCACTCCTCTGGCACCAACTCCTTGTGTGTAAAGCATTTTGCTAATCAGAGGGCAGGAAATCAATTGATTTCCTTAGCTGGCTCCTTTCTTTGGAACAGCCTCCCCCTCCCTCTTCGCCTTGAGCAGGACTTTCTTAAATTCCAGAAGATCCTCAAGTCTTTCCTCTTTACCTCCTCCTTCCTGCCCTCTCACCTTTGCTAATCTCACAGTTGCCTGTTTGGTGTTCAGTGTCCTTATGCATTCTCTGGGCCCTGACCTCCTAAAACAAATTGCCCCCAGCTACAGTCGATCCTCAACACCTGCCTTGGTTCACCCTTCACCCTTGGAGGCTCGCACTTACCTTACATTGCACTTCACCTGGGCTCACCCATGAGCACCCCAGCACCTATTCCATACCCTCTCCCTTCTGCACTTGCACATGCTGAACACTCACAAAGCATAGTAGGTTCGACCCCCCACTTTATTTAGTATGTTTTAATCTATTTTAATTGTTTCTCATTCCTTTGTGCACTCCCTATTGTCCTGTGGGCGCTTTGAAACAGTATTCACTTCCTGTATAAGCGCTTAACAAGTGAAATCTACATAAATAAATAAAAAATACATTTATAAGAAGATAAAAACTCCCCACTGCACTCAGTTCTGTGGAAACCTAACTAAACCATGGAATCTTTGATAACATACATTGCATGAAATCATGCCCCTAAGTACGACACATGTAACTACTAGAGATGCATTACACCATATTGAAAGCCAAAACAGTACATGCCTCCATTGGGCGTAGGACATGAGGGTAAGGGGGGACAAATCCCCCCATATTTGTAAGTGGGGGGATATAATGGCATTTATGCCCCCAGAATATGTATTTATTTTGTCATGCACAGTGCAGTGCACTGTGTCTCTGCACAGCACTGTCTGCAGTTGCATCATGCAGCATAAACAAACACATCTGCAGGCAGCAGCAGTCAGCGTGCAAAAGTAAAAGTTATTCTGCAAACCAAAAGTACATTCTGCTCACAACTCGCTCATCAGCTCATGCATGCCATGCGGTTGCGCATTTAGAATGCGCCGGGGCATCTGGGGAACAAACTGCACGTGCCCCTGCGCAGTGAGCTGCTGCGCAGCCTCAGCCTGCGTTTTCCAGAGCGAAGTAGAGCAGAAAGTCAGTTACGCGTGCTCTCTTGCTGACTGCTAACAGCGTTTGGTTATTGAGGAGGGAGGGAGACAGATAGAGACTACTCGAGAGCTACCTAAGGAAAGTGAAGTGTCCTATGTGTGTGTGATGTCATGTTGGGCCCTGCTGGGCAGATACAGCAGTCGTTTCCTAACTTTCCTGTCAGGCCCTTTGTGGTTTGCTAATATTTCATGTATCGAGGCTAGACTCTCCGATGGAGAAAGCATTCCCATTGAAGATGACACAAAGCCATAGCGAGTGACAATAATTGCCTTTGAGTATTCTGGCACCTGACTCTCTGCCCTGTCTGGCCCCTTTGCATAAGAGCAAACTAAGAAATGAAATCAGGGAGAGGAGCCAGAGAAGGCGTATAGTTCAGTGGCTCCTTAAAGTAGGTCGTAAGACCTACTGCTTTAGTGTGCAGAAGGCCTAGCAAATGCATTACCGTGGTATGAAGACAATCCTCAGGTGTGCCACAGCACCACAAGTGAGGCACCATGAGAAGAGGAAGCAGCTAAGTCTTCCTCAAAACCGTAACGCTGGGATCCAACCACAAATGGCGGCCAGTGGCCAGGAAGTCTGACTGAGGCGCAAGATGAAAACAGCTTTGTCTCAGCCAACGTAAGGTTGAATGATGAGTAAATCGTGGACAACATGGGAGAATCATGTTTCAAGCTGTGAATGCTCACTGTGATCCCATTTGAGGTCTTAATAGGCTTAATATATGGCCGGCTGCAGCAATCTTCCCCATTCAGTGCTCTGCTATGAGGATGGGGTATGCATAGGCGGTGATGTTTGATGTGTTAAAAGATTAAGTGCTAGGGCCTAAAGTGTCTCTAGCATGCTAGTGGTGACACCACCCACATCTAGCACCAGACCATGTCGGCACCATCTTCTATCTCCAGCACTCGCTACTTCTGCACACACAATGTTGGCCTATTGAGGGCTGCAACTGATAATCCCCATGAATGGATGGAAGGTAAATGGGATGGGCCCTTGGGTGGACCTGCTACTTTGCTTTATACTTCAAAGACATACCTATCATGGGATGGAGGTTCTGCCCCCCCAAAGAATATTTTGAAATGAAGGGGAATATTATTCAGTTTCCACACTCTTCTTGGTCCATATGTCCAGATATGAAGGAATCTTATGTCGGTAGTTATTAGTGCCCTGAGTGCAGGAGTAATCTAAGCGCTACAGTACTTTGGGTGTGGAATTGCAGCTGTATCGCTGCCCTGTAGCTAAGGGCGGTGCAGTGTCCAGCCTTGCAGAGGTCACTGTCTGCTTATGGACAAGACAGCGGCTTTGTTATTGCGGTGATCAACCAATGGAAGAGGACCTAGACAACTTGTTCTGGGAGGACAGTCATAGTTTTTCACACCATATCTGCCTGTCACCAAAAAGCTTCTGCAAAATAACCAAATATGACAATGTCCCATTTATCATAACAGGCTTAAAAATCTGTGTTCTCATCAAGGCTCATCTCTAGAAAAGGGTGATTGTATGTTCCAAAAAAGCTGCAGAGAAAGTCTTTGCGTGAGGGTGGCACAATGTCAGCAGAAGCAGCTCTTACTGCTGACAGGAAGCAAGATCATTCAGAAGCAAAGAATGGAGAAGACCCCACACCATAAGACGTGGAAGCCACTAGGGGATAACCGAGCATGGCCAAAGCATCGCGCGGGTCATACTTGGGAAGGAAATTGCGTCCCTGTGGAAGCCCTAATTTGAGGGGTTCAGGGACCGGCTTCAGCCTCTTTGTCATGCCTCGCCGGTCCCTGCAAGAGCTCTTTTCACAAGTACAGCAAGCTTCTGTGCTTGAAGAGATGTTGAGGTTCGGGTTGATGAAACACTGGGCGGCAGGAGCCTGGAACTCAGGTGGTTATTCTGCCCATCGAGTGGTGAGCAATGGGATTAATCTACATTATCTGGATACCAGTGGTTGAGGACAGTTATTCTATTGACTTGGCCTCTTTGGGAGAGAATGAAGGAATGCATGGTTGAAAAAATTAATGAAGGAAGGAACGAATGATCGAACGAATGAATGAACGAACGAACGAACGAACAAACGAACGAACGAACGAACGAACGAATGAACGAACCAACCAACCAACCAACTGATCAGCACCCCCTTACCGCTCTTTCTGACCGGAGGGGTGGCATGTCAGTTTGTGGGTAATTTTGAGATTATTGTTGAAGGTTAGAAGGTATCCTTCAGTGGAGATGCATGTGAGGAGGTACTCCTCTAGCGTCCCGAAAACCCAATACAACTCCCCCACCACCCCACCTATCGATGTGCAGCCTAGTCTAAGATTCTGGAGCATATTTTGTTGGGTTAAGGAAAGGAAGTGCATAGAAGGGTGCCATATGTTTTCTTTTACTGTTGAGTTGTTTTGAAGCTATTCTGTGTCTGCATTGGTGGACCAGGCAGATTGCCAGAGACGGATGACATAGTTTCCCTCAAGCTTCCAGTCTGGCTGTGGCATTTTGAATGTCCAAATGATGGGAGATTTAAAATGTCAGCATCCATGGGTGAAGTGGGGCTAATGCAGTGAAGTCTGGAGTTTGTGGCCCTCCCATTGGCATCTATTATTCATGTGTTTTCCATGCTTTGGAAGAGGTGTAGGTATCCTTGACAGGCACTGAAGATTGATCCTTACTAGGCCCTGAGGGCACGATTCAGGAATATGTTCCCAGTCAAGACAGGTGCCTCTGCGGGAATCAGGTGAGCGTTACAGAACGCACAGCCTACCGCAAAACTCCCACCCAGGCGCTATGGAAACCTCAGATACCGACCAGCTAGCCCAGTTACTTGGGGAACTAAGAGCAGAAGTGCATGCAGCCCGTCAGGAAACGAATGCTCTAATAAGGGAACTGATTATTTCCAAGGAGCGAACAGACGATCTCGCTAGACAATTGCTACAGTCACAAGCCGGGCAAACTCCGTTACCCGCATCAGGGGCAAATCTTCCTTCAACATCCTCTACGAACCCAGTGCAGATCAACCTACCTGGGAATGTACCTCTGGCTCTGCCCGAACGATTTTCTGGTGACCCAAAGAGGTTTGCAGTATTTATTAATCAGTGCCGGTTGCACTTCTTATGCCGGCCAGCAGCCTTTCCAACTGATCAAGCTAAGGTAGCTTTCGTGCTTTCGTACCTTAGTGGCAATGCGGCAGACTGGTCGATCCCTCTAGTTAATCAAGATGATCCGGTTCTCCATGATTTTCAAGCTTTTCAGCTCAGTATGGAAAAACTGTTTGCAAGACATTCACAGGGGCAGGCCTTGGACAATGAGCTCCTTTCATTGCGACAGGGTAATCAAGACCTTTTGGCTTATATTGCGTCTTTCAACAGACTGATAGTGGAAACTCGATGGCCTGAGGACAAAAGGATTACGCTGTTTTATAGAGGTCTACGTGGAGAGCTCAAAGATGTGTTAGCCCAAGTAGTGAATCCCCCGCAAGACTGTTCGGACTATATTGACTTAGTTGTTCAAATTGACCACAGACTGCAGAACAGGAAGGCCGATCGTTCCAAGTTTGATGCTCGAGTATTTTCCAAACCACCAACTCCTACCAAAGGAGTAGACTCCGGGGAACCCATGCAAATAGGGGGCCTGAAAGGACCACTAACACAAAAGGAGCGGGAAAGGAGAAAACAGCTGCAATTATGCCTCTATTGCGGAAACTCGGGGCACTTTCTTCGAGACTGTCCGGTGAAACCAGCCAAGAAGGCAGTAGGAGCTGCAGTTACCAGGGTCACAAACTCTGAGCAGGGAAACGACCTCGCCCGACAAGAATAGAAGTCCTCTTGCCGAGCGTTAAAACCAGTTCCGTGACCTCGCATTTCGTGATACCTATGGTCCTCATTAGCCCTGAACATCCGGATCGATTACATGCGATTGAAGCTTACGTCAACAGCGGTGCTATCGGCAATTATGTGGGTCATGAAATGGTTTTGAGGATGAATCTGACTCTTTGTCCAAAGGCTGTAAAGGACGTCATTACTACGGTGGATGGTACGGAGATAGCCTCCGGACCAGTAATGCATACCACCCAAGAAGTGACGCTAGTAAGTCAAGATGGACACCATGAGAAGATCGTGTTCGATGTGATCAAGGCCCCTCAGTTCCAGATTATTCTAGGAATTCCTTGGTTAGAGAAGCACAATCCTCAGATCGATTGGCGAGCAAGAAAGGTTCAGTTTCCAGAATGTGTCTCTACTTGTCACCCTCGACCTGGTGTTGCACTGGCAGCAATTTCCCCGGAGGCTCCCCAGTTACCTCCTGAATACCTAGAATTCCAAGATGTTTTCCGGAAGGATCAGGCTAACTCTCTACCTCCTCATAGGTCTTATGACTGCCAGATAGACCTGATACCTGGATCTACTCCTCCTTGTAGTAGAATTTATGCCCTCACCGAGCCTGGGAATCTTCACCTCCGACAATACCTGGATCAATACCTAGCGAATGGGTTTATTCGTCCTTCCAAGTCCCCTGCTTCCTCAGCTTTGTTCTTCGTTCCTAAAAAAGAAGGGGACCTTAGAACTTGTATAGATTATCGCGCCCTGAACCAGATCACCGTTAAGAATAGATATCCATTACCTTTGATCCCTGAACTCCTGGACCAAGTCAGAAAAGCATGCATATATACAAAGCTGGATCTTAGAGGAGCCTACCAGTTGGTACGAGTAAAAGAGGGCGATGAATGGAAGACGGCCTTCCGCACCAAGTATGGGCTATTTGAATATCAGGTCATGCCCTTCGGACTTTGCAATGCCCCGGCCGCCTTTCAATATTTTATGAACGATGTCCTCAGAGAGCTCATAGATGTGTGTGTTGTTGTTTACATTGACGACATCCTCGTTTATTCTTCATCGGAAACTGAGCATCGGAAACACGTGAAAATGGTCCTCGAGAGATTGCGTCAACACAAACTTTTCGCTAAGTTGGAAAAATGTGTTTTCAACGTGACTGAAGTTGAATTCTTGGGATTCATATTATCACCTAGCGGAGTGCGTATGGATTCAAAGAAGGTCGATGCAATTCTCAAATGGCCATCGCCATCCTCCGTAAAAGGTGTTCAAAGCATGTTAGGCTTCGCTAACTTTTACCGCAGGTTTATCCCCGAATTCTCTCGAATAGTCCAGCCCATCACCGCCTTGTTAAAGAAAAACAAACGTTTTGAATGGTCTACCGAGGCGGAAAAAGCTTTCCAGAATTTGAAGACTAGATTTATCTCTGCACCGATCTTAAAACATCCTCGCCCAGAACTCCCCTACATCGTTGAAACTGATGCTTCGAGCCTTGCCATGGGGGCAGTTCTATCACAAAAGGACCCAGTAACCAATCAGTTGCATCCCGTGGCATTTTGGTCCCGCAAATTCTCGCCTCCTGAAATCAATTACACTATTACTGATAAGGAACTTCTAGCTATCAAGTCAGCCTTTAAGGCTTGGCGGCATTATCTTCTGGGGGCCCGACACACCGTTACTGTGATTACAGATCACCGAAACCTGCAATATTTGAAAACCGCAAAAGCTCAATCCTCTAGGCAACTCCGTTGGGCACTATTATTTGCCGAGTTTGACTTCATAATTACCTATCGACCTGGTACAAAAAATGGTAAAGCTGATGCCCTTTCTCGGATGGGAGTGGAAGAACATTTGATCAATCCTAAACCTGTACCTATCATTCCCGAACAATGAATTCTAGGTGTAATCGCCACACAATCCATAGAGGAAGTTAAGGATAAAGCCAGGCTACTGGTAACTCCAGCACACATACAGAATTGGCATCTGGAGGGAAAGGACTTTACGGTGAAGGACAACCTATTATTTTTCCAAGAACGGTTATACCTGCCCAGCACAGATTTACAGAAAAAGGTAATCTCTTGTTATCACGATTCTTTAATGGAAGGACATCCCGGTATGACCAAGACCTCGGAAAAGATCAAGCGCTACTTCTGGTGGCCGTCTTGGAAAAAAGATATCAGAGACTTTATAATGTCCTGTGGAGTATGCGCCCAAAACAAGAGTCAAAAGGAAAAACCAGCCGGCCTCTTACGCCCTATTGACATCCCGCCTCGCCCTTGGCATACGCTTTCTATGGACTTCATCACCGATCTACCTCCATGCTCCGGATACAATACGATCCTAATAATCGTGGACCTATTCTCCAAGATGGCACATTTCATTCCACTCAAAGGCTTACCAACAGCAGCAACTCTGGCCCGAGAATTTCTCGAAAACATCGTCCGACTGCACGGTTTTCCTTCAGTTCTAATTTCGGATCGAGGTAGTCAATTTATTTCTCATTTTTGGCGAAGTTGCTGTCGGTCGGCTCAAATTGATGTGAGACTTTCGACCAGCCACCACCCTCAAACCGACGGACAAACCGAGAGGACCAATCAAACTCTGGAACAGTATTTGCGCTGCATGCTACAACAAACTGAAAAAACTTGGAAAGATATCCTTTGGATAGCCGAATATGCCTACAATAACTCTGTCCACTCGGGAACTGGGAAGACCCCGTTTTTTCTTTTATACGGTAGTCACTCTCGAACCTCGGAGTTGGATCCACTCCAAGATCTTGGAACACCAGCAGTAGACCACCTGCATTCTACAATCACCCAAGCCTTTAAGGAAGCCGTTTCTCACCTTCAAAGGGCTAAAGAACAATACAAGAAAGGAGCAGACCAACATCGGAAGGAAGCCCCCCAATGTCAAGTAGGAGATCAAGTCTGGTTATCCACCAAATATCTACCTCTAAAAGGACCACGCACATTCAACCCAAGATACCATGGTCCCAATTCGATCAATACCATAGTAAAATCAAGTAGCGGTCAAGTTGGACTTGCCCCCTCACATGAAGATACATCCGGTCTTCCACGTCTCTCTATTAAAACCCGTGCAACCTCAAACCCGACTAACTACATCTCCAAAACCTATTCTAGTTGAGGGAGAACTCGAGTTTAAAGTCAAAAGCATCCTGGATTCTAAGATCTCCAAATCTAAACTATTTTACCTGATTGACTGGAAAGGCTACGGTCCCCAAGAAAGATCCTGGGAACCTGCAGAATATGTCCATGCGCCTCGTCTAATCAAAAGATTTCATCGAACATTTCCTAACAAGCCCAAACCCCCGGAGAAGCCCGGTTTGGGAGGGGCCTTGAGGGGGGGGTGCTGTCATGATCTCTGCTTCCAAAAGATCAGGACTTGCCCGACTCCCTTGGAAGCAGACCCATAACCCCGGTTCCGAGTGCCAGCCAGTCCCAATTGGGACCTTTTGGACCCTGTCCTGGCGCCAGTGGCACCAGGCTCATAAAGATGCCCAGTCCCAGCGCTGGAAGCGCCGGGCTCATAATGCTTGGGTGGACTTACCTGCAGCAGACCATGGTGCTTACTTACCTGCCAGTTGAACCCCTGATCCTCTTCTGTTTGGGACTACTTTTCCTGTTGGGTGGGGCAGGAGCCACTCCCTAGGTTCAGAACACTGGAACTCTTCTGGAAAGCAGGAACTCTTTTCTTACCTAGGCGTGGCTGTGGAAGGAGACCCCTAAGCACTACAGGAGGCTATTTAAACCACACCCGATGGATGAATCTTGCTTTGCATTATTCTGCATTCTCTGCAGCAGAACGCTCATCGTGTCTTCTGCTTCTGATCCTGGGCCTAAGGGAACAAAGGCTTACCATCCTGGAATCCAGTCTTCAGCAGCACCTGTAAAGACAAAGAAAGAACAGGTTAGCACTGCGGTCTTCAGTGGCAGCGCATCTCTTACCTGGTCCATCGGCTGTCACCAACGCCTCGCGCTGCATTCCGGCATCTGAAAGACAAAGGCTTACCTACTCTTCGCATGCTCCGGAGGTCTTCGCACTGCATTCCGGCATCTGAAAGATAAAAGCTTACCAGCTCTTCGCACGCTCCGGAGGCCTTCGGCGCTGCATCCCGCATCTGAAAGACAAAAGAAGGTGCGTTTAAAGACATTGGGCAACTTTATTACTCACGTGCCATTACTCCTTCCCACGCCGAATCCAGTGGGTATTCCAGCACCCTTCACCTTCTCTAAAGCTCCGAACTTGTACCTGCAAGATAAAAGGGACAGTTAGTGCGCATCGTGAAGCAGGCTACAAGCGCTTACTTACGTGCTTCCAGGCGCTTCTATTCCTCACGCGGGTTCATTCCTCAACTCTCATCAGCCCGCCATCCGCCATCGCCGGAACCCTGCAAAACAAGAGATATCATTACAAAAGACTTTTAAGACATTTAAAGTGCCCAGAACTTACCGTTCGTGCAGTTAACGACAGACAGCAGTCCTCTGAGGTCAAGAGGCCTGCACCCTTATCCAGTGAAGAAACTGGTTACGGCACCCTGCCCCGAGGCAGATGGAGAGCTCGGCGTTCACTTACCTAAGACATCTTACTCTTCGAGTCAGACATACAGTGCACAGAGGTCCAGCCCAAAGAGCCAACCGTGTGTTACACATCACCTTTGAAGATACGGCATTCACCCAGTCAAGACCGGCGCCTCTGTGGGAATCAGGTGAGCGTTACAGCATCACAGGTGTGCTCCTGCTACCTTCTAACTTATTCACAAAGCCTAAAATTGAAGCAAATCGGGAGCTGCCTGGAACTTTTTTGACATGTTCACATCCAAGTGAAACTTTGCTCAAAGGCATCTCAGAGATGGCAGCTGGGGATTTGCTCCAGCTATAGGCTTTGTGAATCAGGTAGGAAGTAGCAGGATGAATTTGAAGATGCTCAGGGCATTTCCTAAGTTGCTAGAGTGCAAAGTTTTGTGAAACAGGCTCTGAGTGGCATGGGTGGAATGAACGTGGCTTAGAGTCTTTTGGCTTTGTAGCTTGGCGTAATAGCCTTCCTACTCTGATGGCCTTTTGGTTCAATAAGAGTTTTTAAAAAACAAGACTTCTATCCTGTAGCCGTCAAGTTTGATGAAGATTGTGGCCTCCCAGACTTCAATAAAGGACAGTCAAAGCAGCAACATCAAACATCTGGTCCCTCTACTCCCATAACAGGACATACTCAGAGGTACAAGCAAGTTTACCTCTTTCTTTGAAACCCCCATCCTCCCATTCCAAGACACACACACGTCTCCTTGCCCCACACATAAAAAGTTGGTAGAAAAAGCTGCAATTCCTTTATTTGGCAGGAGTCCACTTACAGGTGATCTGACTCTTAACGAGCTGGCGTTCTAGCTGTGGTCCACTGGAAGTAATTGTTATTTCCTCTCTCTTACCATGAGCTCATAGTCGGATGAAAAATCCAGAAATGCAACATATAAAGGCATGTTCTTTGCTGCTCCATCCTTGTTATTCAGATGCCATAACACAAACCTGTGGTTGAATGTGGAGAGCCCTGGTCTGAATCCTCTCTGCATTCAGTTTAGCATGACATATTCCCCAATCCACTTGTTTAATTCTGACAGTTTGAGATGACAACAGATTTTTTCATCAATATATATCAGGCTGATTGGTGAATAAGAGGTAACCACATCAATGCCTTTCATATAAAATGATATAATGATTGAGTTGGACCATGATACAGGGGACACCCCAGTTCCCACAAACAATGGACAAACCGACTGACACAACTGGACACACCAGTCTTGAGAGCGCTTAAATACTACAGCTGTTATCATATTTTTCTCTTGTGTTATACATATATTTTGTGCCCTGAAACACTCGTGTATGGGTGCGTTATGAATGCCATATCATATCATATCATACAATATGTACTGCTATTTTATTTTTAATTTTGTAAAAAGTTGAGTTCTTTGACCAAAACACAATAAATAAATAAAAAAACAAAGTCCCCAAAGTGTCCTCTGTTTCTCCCATATTTTATGTGTCTCCTACGCCCCTGCCTGCCTCCTTTTGATGTCTACTGAGATAAAGGGTTGTTGTCTATTGAAAAGTTGTCCAACCCTTTAGAGACACATAATAACCACTTTATAAAAAGCATCTTCCGTGCTTCATACTAGCAAAGAGGATGAGAAACCTCAAATCTCTGAACCATGCATGCCTATGGCTTTTGATTTGGCATTGTAAATATGCAAAATCACTATTTATACTATCTTAAATTACTTGATGGCCCACCAAATGTCCCGATTAATTACCCCAGAGACTATTCCGTTGAGATGATTGATTATATCTTTAGGTCAGAACAACATGTGCATTAAGCCAAATCATTAAAAACCTTGCCTCAATTAGAAAGTGATCACTTGCTGGTAACTGGAAAAACAATGATGAAACAGGAGAGTAACCACATCATTTGGACTAATACCAAATGAGATGAAAAATGATGTTAAATTATTTTGAAGACTCGTCTAAGGTGTCCAGTTCCGCTAGCCATCAATACTCCTTAAGAAGATATGACACTTATATGATAATGCTGCTAACATTGAGGACCTTTAGCACCCACAGTTGAACTGTGAGGTCACGGGCCCTGGTAGAAATCCTTATATATTTATATGGAAAATCTGGATTGCCTAGAAATGAATATTGTTTGAAGCTAATAAGCAGTGATGACATCAAGGTGATACTGGCTTGGTTGCAGTTATGGGACGAAAAGAGACAGATTACTTGAACAATAAATGTCAGTTTTGTTTTAAACATTGGTAACATGTTTGTTCATTGAAATCATGTATATAACTAAGGTTTGTTTCTAACCATGTTATACTTAGAAACAGAAATATAGATGTGTTTCTCCTCTGTTATGGCACACAGAGCTAACACGTGTTTACAGTCCCTCTGGAAGGACACCATCCCGTGGAACAGGCTCTTACGCCGTGTTTGCTATTAGAAGACGGGGTCTCATAGATTTGCCTAAAGCTGTTTTTAAATTGTATGGCATCCTGATTAAGCGTCACAAGAAATGTCATTTTCCATGGCTGCATAATCCTCGTGGTAGCATTGTGGGCAATTGCACCACTTTATTGTTTCTGTTTCAAACGTGAAGCAAACCAGGGTTAATTCTACTGTGTTTGTTTTATGATCGCATGCCATCTTTGCTGCTTGACTAAATAATGTGTTCATCCCAGAATCCACCCAGTTAGAGAATAGTTTTGTATATGGTGCTTTCCTCCACAGTTTGTGATTGGGTAGCACTGCTAATGAGAGGCATAACTAGCACGCACTTCATCGACCAGAGGGGATGAGAGGATAGGTTGGGCTAACGGGATTCAAAGCTCTAGGTTGCACAAAGATCCCGCAGTGGATGGCAAAGTCCACTCAGCTCCACGAGAAAAGTGGAGAGTATGAGAGAGAGAACATGCTCATATTTCTGTTTGTCAAAATATTTCTGGTTGAAGATCCAATCAAGTCTGTTTAGAGTACACATTGGTATACAACATAATGTGTGTGGGTAGGTTGTATGCCAACACTAATACAATACCGTTATAGAAGCAGGAATTCTGGTCCTTTTAATTACACGGCCTGCGGTAGGGGCCATTTACTTATGGTTAAGTTGATAAACTCATAGGAAGACCACTTTTTTGGCAGCTTATATCTTCGCTCCCGCTAGACGAATCCTCACCAAACTTGCCAAAAAAGTATATGGGCCTCTCTGGAAATTTTCACCAACTTTGCTGAGGTTTCGTGTGCAGGGGGGGGGAGTTATGAGGGGCGCCCATATATATTTTTTTTCCCATAGACTGAATGGGAGAAAAACTTTGCGCACAGCTACAGCCGAACGGTTGGACTGGGGAGTGTGTTGTTGTGTAGGAGTGCTTGGAGAGGGTGGGGGACTAAGAGATGGGTCAATTGCTGGATTTCCATGTTTACCCTGCAGACCAAAGTGTCATTGGCTTGCAGTACGGCTGGCTGTCAGAGAACTTTGGATGCGGCCAGTGGTTGGCTGAAGGGAAGCGTGCTGCACATCAACAATGTTTGAGAAACACTGCCACGGTTTTTCTGGGGACAGTGCGCCGGCGGAAATGTCAACAGAATATGCCATGCGCCATGTTTTGGCCGCAACAAGGGAGGGAAAGGGTAGGGGAGTGAGAAGCGGTTAATGTGACATATGTAAATAGGTGGAAAAAGACGGAGGAGTGGGTGCAGTATTGCTGTGTATTGCACAAATGTGTGGGTACTTAGACAGCCGACAACTTTGGCAATTTAAGGCAGCTTTCGTAACGGCACAATAGCTTCTGCCGCGGCCTGTTTGTGGCAACCTCTTTCCATGGTGAGTGTTGGCAGGTGAATTTCAGAAGGGGAGTGAATTGCACATGGCATAGGGTGGGTAGGAGCATGGGTGCCTGTGCTATGCAGATGGATTGCAGTAGGTGGGGAAATGGTGGCATGCATGGGTGCATGAAGTTGCAGTGGGATTAGACTATTGGGTGCGTGGCTGAAGGCTGTAGGCCGGAGCCCATGCTCTGAAGAGCCTAGGGCCTCAGCTCACCCACCACAGCTATGCAATGTGTGACTCTGTATCTGGTAGAGGGGGGTGCTTGCATAGTGTGCTGTGTGCAGGTTGCTTGGAGTAGGGCAAATGTTGTGAACAGTACGTGGGTAGGTTGGCAGTAACACAATACTTTGTGAATGGAAGTGGGTACATCCGTACTATGTGAATGAAAGTGCACAGGGGTGCAAGAGACAGTGTTTTGTTTCTACATTAGCGACGCTAGATGTATTTTCACCAAACATGCGGCAGGAGCTGCAGCTTGGTGCCGAAAGCGTGCTTTTGTAAATTTGGTGAAGATCCGTCCAGTAGTTTATTTTTTAAACAACCAAAAAGTAGGTCTAAAAAAATTAGTGATATCTATGTCCGCTCCGCGGACACACTTCTCTGTTTGCTCCGTGGACAGGACAATGATTGGACTTATGTCTTGTGTCATATCCGCAGACATGCGACGTGTTCTCTGATTGACTGGGATGAGGAGTGAGGTGCGTCAAATTGTTTTGATGTGCCCGCCATATTGAATCCGCCGACAGTGCGGCATGGAAGTGAGCATAAATCCAATTTTGGGGAGTGTGTTGTTGTGTAGGAGTGCTTGGAGAGGGTGGGGGAGTAAGAGATGGGTCAATTGCTGTATTTGTTTAGGTGGCAGGAAGCATTGATGTGGGCTTGGTGTCCATGGTCACTGCGGTTGTCCGCAGACATACTAAATACTGGGCGCCCTACTGGCTATTTTACTTTAGTATGATGTTGGTTTTTGGGTTGTTAGTAGAGAATTGATTGTAATTATTTTTAGAATGATTATTGAATTGTATAGGTTTTGAGGTGGATGTGTTATATTTGTGGGTTGTGGATATTTGGTAGGTGTTTGATTCTATGGGTGTGTTATGCTGCGGTAGTTGCAGCCAGGGCCTACAGTCTTGGCCACAATCACTGCAGCATAACACACCCATGCTAGTATACATTTTGACTGTGGTATGTTGGCTACTTAGGGGATAGATGTTTTAAAAAAGTTTGTGTACTGTTTCATTTGTTGAGGCTGCATGTAGAGTTTTGGTCGGCCATGCAGTCAAGATTGTTGGGTTTGGCAACAAGCACTGCAGCATAAGATACCCATGGAAGCAAACATTTTGGATTGTGGTCTATGGTTAGATGTTTGCTTGAATGGGTGTGTTATGCTGTGGTGTTTGTGAGTCTGTTCATGATATACTTACTGTTTGATTGTTTCATGACATGGGTAATTGGAGCAGACATCCTTTTCAATCTCTGTGATAAAAGAAAAGATCATATGTTAGTGTATGGAGTTCTTAATGGGTTATTGCGAATAATAGACATTTCTGTATTTTGTTGAATCTCATAGTTAGTACTTTAGAAGTACTATAGTTCAAACAAGTGTGATGTGCAATTTGCTCAGTTCCTGTATTTGTTTATGAAATCATTGGGTCTGTGGGAAAAAAAATCGATGCTGGATAAAAAAAATACTTTCTACGTTGTGGTTCAATATATTTATTTAATTGATTTCAGGAGAAGGAATTGAATAGGTGTATGGTTTTGCTTTGGAAGTGGTGGTAGTAGTGTTGCAATTGTATAGTAGTTGGTTTATGATATTTGTTTATTTCTTTCTCCATTTTAGTGGTATTTATCTATCTGTTGGTTTGTTGCAGATTTTTGGGGCAGTCAGATACCTGTTGGAGTATTCTAACTGTTTATTTTTTGTTTCATGCTATTCATATATCTGTTGGCTTGTTGCAGATTTTGGAGCAGTTAGATACCTGTTGGTGTATTATAACTGTATATTTCTTGTTTGATTTTAGTGGTATTTATCGGTTTGCTTGTTGCAGAATTTTAAGGAAGTTAGATACCTATTGGCGTATTCTAACTGTTTATTTAATTCACATTCTAGTGCTATTCAATTATCTGTTTGCTTGTTGCAGAATTTTGGGGCAGTTAGATACCTGTTGGCGTGTTCTAACTGTTTATTTAATTCACATTTTAGTGCTATTCAATTATCTGTTTGCTTGTTGCAGAATCTTGGGGCAGTTGGTTACCTGTTGGCGTATTGTAACAGTTCATAGTTTTGACATTGAAGCTTTGTTAATGTTCATGTACAGATTACTTATTACATTTTGGTTTTAAAAATATTAAATAAGAGTTTACAAGATGTGCTGGTAATGTTTGTTTTAGAGTAAGGGTAGTATTATTACATTGAAACCATCCACATTTTTTTTTATATATGCAATGTAGTGACCTGCATTGGTTGTGGCTCCTGCATGGTAGATTATTCCTATTGTTGTGAAGGTTTTCTCACCAAGTGATACTTGACCATGTGTGAATCCAATCAGCTTGCAGTTGTTTTTGGTACCATCTGCATTGTAATGTAAAATCATTACTATACATTTTCACTATGTTACTGTATTTATAAGGTGGAGCAATTATCTGAATTGCAGGTAGTACATAATCTGCTATGGTTTGCATTTTGTACAAGTTGCTGAAATGGAATGGATTCACAGTTAGGTATGATTCGTATACGAAGCGTTCATTAGGAACTTCTTCTTGTACTACATGCCTGCAACGAGTGCATGTATCTTTCCACATGTATGAAATCTGGAAGATTTCATTTATAGGGGTTTTGCTTTCTAGTACTTTTAGCAAGTACATTAGAAATTCTTGTGGATCTTCTTGTGTGTTTATAGTGAATTTGACCAATCCAGTACAGTAGTCCAATTCCTGTCACATTCCATGAACACTGTAAGTGTTGTCAGGATTTTTGGTTTCATTTCTATGAAGGACTAACATTTGCAAACACAATTGGTCTGTACCGTGTAAGTAAATGTTGTCAATAATTGGTGGCAATTGGAATAGAATATTTATTGCTACAATTGCGTAGCAATTTACACCAGTTGTATTTGAAAATTTGAATGGACCTGACAGTTCTGTGTCCGAGTAATTTGTTCGGTGTGTGCGTTGTTTCTTTGAAGAGGTAGTTAAGTTACTTTGAGCAGTAGAGCCTACTTTGGTTGTGGTCATTGATGAAGTGTTAGCTTCTTTCACTTTCTTTGGAGGAATTGCTGTGAGATCCTGCATAGTTTGAGTATGAAGTAGTTTTCTTTCACAACATGTTGCTTTTTGCGGAACAGGATAGGTTTTTAGATGGGGGTATAGAGTGAATGTAGTCTTTTGTATTCTAGAATGCAAGGAATATCAGCATTTACTTTACTTGCATCAAAGTTGATTAGAAATAGTCTGTCAAGTGTACGTAAGCATGATAGTGCTACATACATCATGCCTTCTTTAAAGACTGTGCTACCAATATCTATCAATGCTTTATCTAGGGTAAGACCTTGTGATTTAAGAATGGCGACTGTGTATGCTAGAGTGAGAGAAAATTGTTCTCTGCATACATACATGTCTTTGAAAAGAAGGAAAACAAGCTGTTGAGCGTCCTATCCTTTTAACTTCTGATAGTTTGTCAAAAAGAATATTGACAAATTGAATGTTGTTGTCATGTGGGTATGTTTGAAAGCCAACAACTGTACAAAGTGCTCCATTAACTAGTCCTTGCTCCATGTCAAGGTTATTTTTAAGCATTAATCTACAGTTTAAATATAATTTGAATATTTTATCCAAACCATCTGTGATAGAGATAGAATTCTCCAAGGTATTTAGCCTTGTTGTGGCTTGTTGACACATGGGTAGTGTCATACCATGTTCACCCAGTTTGCCTGTAGAGCCAATTTGAACTATTGGTTGCATTTCTTGTTTTAACATTGTTTCATTACATTTTGAACAGCTTGCAAGAGTTTGCATCAAGGACATACAATTGACATTTTTGTGTGCTAATTGTTCCATGAGATCAGTAGCACATGAGTTATGTCCATATAGTGCATGGATGTGCCTGGTTTTTAATATATATTGTTCTTCTTGAGATAGTACACCAACTCTAATACATTTTAAAATGTTGGCATATGTGAGGTCTACAGACTGACGGATGTTTTCAATTAATTCTCTGTATTGGAAATGTTGCCAAAGGTTGACATTTCCCATGCTGCTAAGAGTTTTACAGAATAGTTTGTGCCCTAAGGTTTTAAAAATAGGTTCACCTTTTGCTGGTGTTAATTGAAGAAGATCTCCGAAAACAATAATCTGTTTTCCTCCAAAGAGCTCTTCGTAGTCTGTTTTGAGGACCTCTTGTAATCTGAGGTGAATCAAAGCCAACATTAGGTTGGAGACCATGCTCACTTCATCTATTAGCTGCATTTTCATTTGTTTGAAAACTCTGTGTAGTTCTATTGCAGCTTCAGGAGAAAGTTTGTAGTAGTCTAATTTGTGTTGGTGTTCTACTGGAAGGAGTAGTAATCAATGTAAAGTGACACCACCTATGTTGTAGGCAGCTAAACCTGTGAGGGCAGTTACAACAGTTGACAGTTTGTTATTTGTCAATTGTTGGAGGAACTTACTGATGATTTTGATTAAGAATGTTTTGCCTGAACCAGCTTGACCACTCATGTATAGTAGTATAGGTTTGTAGTCTTGGCAGGTACAATTTTTACTTTCATGTTGCACACCGTGTTCAGTTTGTTTTGTTACTTCTTTGAAAATGCTACGCTGCTCATTGTTTAGTTGTGATTTCAGTACAGCAAAGTCTTCTGTAGATTGCTCATACTGACAGACACATGGGGGTCGATTCATGGAGCAAACGTGCGCCGAAAATCCCAGCGCAAGCAGGCGCAAGGTGGCGGAAGCGTGAGAAACGCAGCACACGTGCACGCATGTGATTCAAGGAAGACGCTGCACGTGTTTCCCGCTGTCCGTGCAACAAATCCTGCCATGGCGCACGCGGGCACACACGGCGTGCACTACGCGCACAGCAAAAGCGCACATAGCGCGGCGCACACAACCAAAGTGGGCCTAACAGTGGGCATAACACGCAAAATGGGGAATAACACGTGAAAAGGAAGGCGTAACTGGGGAAGTACTGTAGGGAACTACACGGAACGCTCACACGCACGCGAATAACCCGTATTCATGGATTCCAATACGGGAAACACGCGCATGGCAAAAGATGCACACAGGCGTCAACGCGTCCGCCACACGAAGGCAGGCGGAAGCGTCCCCACGCACAGTATAAAAGTGGGCACCAACAACAAACACGTACATACAGCTACGATGAATGTCTCATTTGTCACAGCACTGATCGTGGGACACCGCAGGAGGAGGAGAATAGCCAGGACACGCATTTTCGCACCACGGACAAGCCTTTTTGGGATGCCTGACGACCAGGTCTACAGCAGGTATAGGTTTCCACCCCATATCATCCTAGACCTGGTCAGGGAGTGGGAAGATGACCTTACATCCCCCACCCTTTGCTCCCAAGCATTGACACTACTGCCATAGTGGGGGGGGTCTCACAGGCCACGCAGTCACGCTGCCTACACCAGGTACTGGCAATCATGACAGCGCACCCCTCAGTCCGCAGGCACATATACATGCCCAGAACACCCGCAGAAAGGCAGGCCGTTGTCCTGGATTTTTTCAGGGTGGCACACTTCCCCAAAGTGCTTGGTGCCATAGATTGCACCCATGTGGCCCTACGTCCACCTAGGGCCACTGAGCACATCTACCGAAACCACAAGCACTGGCATTCCATCAATGTACAGGTGGTATGCGATGCAAAGGGAATCATCACCTCTGTCTATGCAAACTACCCTAGCTCCACCCCTGGCAGTTTCATATACAAAATATCTGCCCTGAGCCGGGCCCTGGAAGCTGGGCAGTATGGCGACACCTGGCTCCTAGGTGAGTGCAAATGCCCTGTGCACATGCATGCATGTCACACACACACACAAATACACAAACCCCAATAATCACAACCATTTACACCTCCCCAGGGGGCAGTGCCTACCCTCTGAGGAACCACATGATGATGCCAATCCGGAACCCCACCACACCACCCCAGGTAAGATACAACGCCGCCCATATTGCAAACAGGACCATAGTGGAGCGCACATTCGGAGTGCTCAAGTCACGTTTCCGCTCCCTTAACCGCTCTGGCGGGCAGCTACTCTATGCACCCCCGGAAGTGTGCAGGATCATTGTGGCAGGGCGTATCGGTGGACATGGTGGTGCCCCCACATCCCCAACCACAGGAACAGGCGCTGCCCATGGGAGGGGACAGGGCACATGGCGAGGAAGCCCGGACCCAGCTTGTGGCCACATTTTTCACCTAAACTCCCACCCCTGCGGAGTGCACACAGGCCTGGCACATACCAGGTGACAATCGATGATGACAAAGAGACAGTCAACTGTCAACACCCTACCACCCTGAGATAGTTGCCATGGAAGTGCCACATTGTCTGCATCCTTAGCTACTTAAACACAAGCTATCCTGTGTGACCAAAAGGCACACATATGACATGACATGATATGGCATTTGTAACGTGCCTATACACAAGTGTTTCAAGGTGCGACGAGGAAGGGAGGGGGGAACAAGGGAAGACAGACAACGATACTACTAGGCCAGGTGTCATTTAGATTGCGCAAGTGCAGGGGTAGGGGGAAGGGAAAAGTGCAAGGGGAAGGGGAGGGGGGAGTGCAGTACAGGGTAAGTAGACTAAAATACAAATAAATAGGCCAGCTGGTGGCAACTGCAAAGGTAAGTGCAGACAAGTGCTGGGAAGGGGGGGCTGTAGGGATAGAGAGACAGTCCCGCAGTGCAGGGGTTGCCAGGGAGGCAGTGCAAGTGGAGAGTGGCTGAGCCAGGGACCGAGGTTGGTGAGAGTGGCCCAGTTGCAGATCCAGTGCAGTTCCAGTGAAGAATTTTGCAAGGGAGAGGGAGAGAGAAAGCAGAAGCAAAGAGGAAGGTCTTGAGATGCTTCCGGAACCGGAGATGGTTCTCCTCAAGTTCCAGTGATGCAGGAAGGCTGTTCCAGAGGGACACACACACCTGCAAAACATGCCATGACCATCACTTTTATGTCACTCAAACCCTCCCAAACCACAACATGAAATGGCAAGCAATACCCATACACCAACACAGTACCAATAAGGTGCACATTGCCATGTCAAAAATGTACAGTGGCATCAGACAATGATGCCTGACATGAAATCAGATGAAATGACTGACCAACAACCTCCCACCCAAAATAAGTAATTCCCAAATGCATTACAAAAGTTGTAGACGTAACATAACAATGAATGCCTGTCTACATGCACATTGTGCATTGCAAAATCAACACTGCAGCTTCTGTGTGCTGTGTCCAACTCCTGCAACACACTGCTCAGCGCACAGCACAGTGAACAGCTATTGTGTGTGATGCACACCCTGAGCATCACATCTAAGCGACAAACCACATCAAAAAGCAAATTTAGGCATGTACAGGATCCATAATTGGTCACAGAACATGTGCTGCAGGGACACAGTGGGCACCAGAAGGCAAACAGAGTGTACACGTGGATATCCAAGGGTGGTTGTACATGTAGTGCATCATACTGCAAGTGTGTGGGTCGATAAGGACATGCACTCAACATATGCATGTGCAATCAAGTGACCATCAGTGTCCTGTATACATCACATGTGAACATTCACCATATGTACACCCCAGCATGTCAAACCACAACTATCCCCTCACACCTGAAAGGTAAACACAACACATGAACAGGCATTGATCAGCAGAACACAACATGTACATAGGATACCACAATTACAATGTCAGGGTTCCCATCACACTGCAGGGCAAGGCAACTATCAACAACAAACCCCCCCCTCCCTCACAAATGACCATGACCCACTGAACAACTGCACCTCGGTCATGGAGTCTCTGACCCTCAATTTCACCTGGCCACAGGATCACCCTTCCCCTTCGTCACCATCTCCCACCTTGTGTGCAAAAAGGTGCCTGCACCCTCAGAGTCCACCCCCATTTGCAAAATCACAAAATCCAAGCCAGAAAAATGAACCAGAACACCCTCCAGTAGATGGCTTGACGTAGCAGTACATCACAAAGGCCAAGTACTACCACAATGATGTAACAACCAAGGTTGCACAGTAAAACAATGTCACAACAGGATGTGAACCATGTGTGGTACATAACATAGAATGAGGCACCATGAATGGATGTGTACTGTCACAGGTCCTGTGTACAGGCGCAGGAGTGGCACGAAACAACCACCCCCACTGTGTCCCGGGTGCCTGCAAGGCCAAACTCACACAGGCCTCTGAGACCCTGGTGGGGAAGGAGGGTCAGGGATATGCAGTCGGGACAGGTGTTGGCACACTGGATAACTGGAATGAGTGGCAGGAGAGGGGAGGAGGAATGACACATGAAAGTAGGGAATGCACGAAAATGTACTACCTGCATGAACACATACAATAAGCAATAAGAAGGATAAGGGTGCCATTGCCTTGGAAAAATATCTGAATAACTTGGATTTTACCATTCTTAACAAGGAACCTACTACTCCGCAGGGCAACCAGTTAGATTGGTTATGCGGTCACAACATATCATTACTAAACTGCAGAACATCCCCTTGCATTAGGAGTGATCACCACATGATATCAGCTAACTTAAAACTACCACACTATGTATATATACCAAACCCCCACATCAAAGTAGCCAAGAGAGATTTTAAAAATGTGAATGTGCTACTCCTTAAAGCCTGCACGGATAAAATAGCGGGTTCTTTTCAGGATCAGGATTCCTGCATTATCCTCCTGGATAAATATAATAAGCATCTCACTGAATTAGTGGAGGCAGAAGCTCCGCTTACCTCGAAATTAATTAGGAAAAATAACAACAGCCAAAAATGGTTTACTCCAGAGCTTCATTCTTTGAAGAGGGAAAAACGGACCTTAGAAAGGAAATGGATTTCAGACAAAGCCGCGGAGAGCAAAATTATCTGGAAAAAAAAGGACAAGGAATATAGAGATAAGATTAAATCAGCAAAGGCCGACTTTTTCAATTGTGAAATTGAGCTTGCAGAAAACAAGACAAGCAAGCTTTTTGATATTCTGAAGAATATTGAAAAGCCTGACTCTCTCACCCCTCCATTTACGCCATCTGAGGAGGATTGTAATATGGTTTTAAATGCCTTCCAAGCAAAAACAGAAAAAGCAAGACAGAATATTATCAAAGCTAGATCCTCTACTAATCTAGACACCTGCCCTTTAGTAACAGATAATTCTGCCAGAGAGCAGTCTTTTATATTTAGCTCCATCTCAGAGTCAGAGATATTAGAGGTACTGAATAACATGAAGCCAACCACTTGTGCAGAAAATATCCTGCCTCCAAACATCATTCTACAACATAAAGACATCTTCGCTCCTATTCTACAGAGAATAGTGAACTCATCTTTTCAAGAGGGCATAGTGCCTAGAGATCTTAAGAAAGTTACTATTACCCCTCTAGTTAAAAAGCAGGTCTGGATCCCAAAGACCCTGGGAATCTCCGTCCAATAACTAATTCGAACTTTGTTCTTAAGTTATTGGACAAGGTAGCTACACAACAACTGCAGCAGTTTGTTGAGAATGAGGAGATCCTGCATCAACAACAATCTGGATTTAGAGCATCCCATAGTACGGAAACTGCCATGCTGGACCTGCAGAACCAGATGCTCAGCTTAATGGATAAAAGCAAGTTGGGAGTACTTATGCTTTTGGATCTAAGTGCCGCATTCGATCTGGTGGATCATCGCCTTCTTATCAAGGCGCTTAGAGAGAATGTGGGTTGCTCGGAAGGAGCCATTGATTGGCTCTTGTCTTTCCTCTCGGATCGCCAAGCAAGAGTACATTGGGGCAGTAGTTTTTCCGATCCGTATGACATCTTATTCGGAGTCCCACAAGGGGCCAGTCTGTCCCCCATGTTGTTTAACATATACATGCGCACATTGTGCAGTCTACTGGTGAATGCGGGGGTGTCGTTTACTAATTACGCAGACGACACCCAACTCATTCTGGAACTGGGTGGCAGCCACTATGATTCAGACAGTGAAATAATAGCCAGGGTTTATAGATTATCGACGATTGGATGCAGACAAACTGGATGTGTCTGAACGACTCTAAAACCGAGCTGATGCTGTTTGGATCAAGTCATCAGCTAGGGAACTTGGGGGCTGAGTATAAATCGTTTAAAATCAAGAATGCCACTATCCAGGTGGTCCAGAAAGTGAAGACCCTGGGAATAATGGTCAACTCACAGGTGGATTCTCATGCCCAGACTAGCTACCTACAGAAAAATACGGCATATTACTTAAGGCTCATGAAAGCCATTAGGCCGTTTCTTAATGAGGGTAATATGGCCACCGTAGCCAGGGCCATTATACTATCAAGGCTTGACTATGGCAATGCCCTGTTATTAGGGGCCTCCTCTAAGGATGTTTCTAGTTGTCAGGTGCTTCAGAACAACGCGTTTAGGCTGGTAAAAAATCTGAAGAAAAGAGATCATGTTACTGCAGAGAGAATAGCCTTGCATTGGCTCAGAGTGGAGGAGCGTATTAAATTCAAAGCTCTCTGCCTGGTGCATAAATGCCTGTACGGCTCTGCTCCTGAGTATCTGAAAAAGGGCTTAGTGCTTCATACCCCCAGTAGGAATCTTCGTTCAAAGGGTAAATGCCTGTTGATCGTCCCCAAGTTTAAATTGAAATCTGGGCTGGGCAGTTCCTTTTTGGTGCAGGCCCCCAGCTTGTGGAACAGTGTTCCAGAAACACTCAGAACCGTTACCAACCTTACTGTTTTTAGGAAAGGGTTGAAGACTCATCTTTTCAGATGATGAACTGGGATACGGGGGATTATGACCACCTCATGGCTTAGCGCAGACGTTCCTATTGTATTGTTTTGTTTTTCGTTGTTTGCCTAAGCGCCCTGATGCCCACGGGCTATCGGCGCTATACAAAAAATAAATACATACATACATACACAATCCGAACAAACTTGGATATCATTGTCATGGCCTTCTGTAGTCCAGACTTAGGAGTGGCACAAACCAACCACCCCCTCTAGGGTTTTGGCGCCTGCAAGTTTGGGGCTTACACAGGCATCCGCAACCCCAGCGGGGAAAGTGGGTTAGGGAACGTTGCTTGGATAGGTACGGGAAGCAGGAACACTGGTAGAGGGTACAGGTTTTAAAATTGGATAGGACTCCGGGTGATTAGGGGAAAACAAACATACCAAATTGAATTACACATTCATGCATGCATTAGTGCATCCCCCAGCAAGCCTATGCAGAGCAGTTTGAAAGAAAAACAACAAGACACTTAGCTCTGGATTTGAGTGCTGGCCTCCTGCCTGCCCACTCTCAGGTCCGGTTACAGGAGCACTGAAATGCTGCAAAGAGAGCCACAGTTAATAATCTGTCCGTGCCCATAACACAAAAACACACCACCAAACATGCCCCATAGCAACAAACTACTCTACAAACAGACAATCTGGTGTAGATGCTTCGTACCCATATGTAACATTACCCCTGTGATGGGTCATACACAGTCAATGCAGTAAGTCAGCTGCCGGTGGGTGCATGGCAAATGGAACACCAATGTGTCACAATTCACACAACATGCAATGTTCCCTCGGTAAGCATACAGACCCATATAGCAAGGCATGACTTCAGAACAAGTCGTGTTCCACCATGACCGAAACAAAGTAGGCAGTGCATGTATCAAAATGTACATGGAAATTAAATGCACTGCACCGGAGTATGTCCCTTGCTGTATGTCCCTGTGAGCTGCCCCTTTCCATGTCTCGGAATGCTACATGGTTGATACAAGTGCCTCAATGGACCTTGGTGTACCAGAGGGTATGTGCCACTGCCCCTGCATGTGTCCCAGACAACCTTACAATCAACAGCCATCAGTCCACCAACACATCTGAGCTGCATTGTGTGCTTCAACACCAATATTCGTCCAAGCTCACCCTCAGTGCTGTTACTAAGCCTGCATGTGCAACTCGCCTGGTGCAAGCTTTGCTGTGTTGTGGCCCCCCTGTGCTTCTCACCTTGCCTGGAGTTCCTTGGAACACGTCAGCAGTTCTAGGATGTAGGTCTGCAATCCCTGTGCCTCTGCTTGTGCACACATGTGCATGTGGGCACCAACAAACGTGTCCAGAATTCAGATGTCCAATGGGCCATGTCTGCTGGCAAAGGTGGTCTGGAGGCTCATCCCCCTGCAGAAAGGGCATGAAACACATGATTAATGCTTTAAAGCCATCTGTGTGTGTCTCTTCAGGCATCTCATTACTGGACCATGTCAGAGACTTACATCAGAAATCACACCATGAGTCCGTCTTTCACATCCAAAGTGTGGAACACACTATCTACGGCATGAATTGCAACAAGCACGTGTACAGTAAAGATAAGAAACATACTACACAATGCATAGCAATGAATGTACACATTAATCATGAAACACCCCATCTAGCAAAAGCTGAACAGTGGACAATAACACCGCAATCATCCCCACTAGGGGTGTCAACACAAGTCACACAGCACCAGACATGCCACAGATATGACAGTCCAAAGCCCTTGTGCAATAGGCTGTCACACCGAACAATCCTTGCGAGCCCATGGATAAGGGAGGCAGGAGTGGCATATGTGAGTCAAGGACCCCAAGCAGCAAACACATACACAAGACAAGCCTGAAGGGCCCAGCTGGAACAGACAGTGGATGCCTTCAAAAGCCACAAAGCACCGCACCATCACATGAAAGGAAAATAGACAAGCAATTTTAAACTATATTAACTAATTACACTATGAAAAACCTACATCACCTAATTAAACTAACTATCAAACAGAAACTTAACTAACTAAACTAAAAGAAAAATAAAAAATGGCCACATACGACCCGGGGGGGGAGGGGAGGCACCCAGGAGGGGGGAGGTACAGGGTGCTGCTCAACACCCACATGCGATGATGCTGAGCCAAAAAAAAAACCTCCATGGCTCAACGCCTGCACAGCCCGACCTATGTGGGAGATAGATGGTCGTCCGAGTTTGGCTCATCCTGGAAAGGAGGACGTGGCACAGTAGCCTGGCCACGGCTAGCTGCAGCTTGCCCCTCGTTGGCAGCAAGTCTGCCGGATGGGTGAGCCTGGTTCTGTGTGGCGATGTGACGTAGGTCTGCATGCAGAACCTCACGTGATACACGTGCTTCCTCTTGCAAGGTAGCACGTGTAACACGGAGTTCCTCCTGCAAGGCCTGGCTGGACAACTGCTGCACCTCCCGGCAAGCCTGTAGCTCAGCCGAGATGGTACGCTCAAGCTGTGCAAACCTCTCCTCTGCCCGCTGCCTCTGGGACATCATAAGGACACCCAGAGTGGATTTGAGGGAAGCATACTCCTCCCTCAGGGCATCCATGTGCGCCTCTGCGTGAGCAGCAATTGCTTGATGCAGAGACGACATTTCAGCCTGGCGTGCCCTGTCTGAGGCCGCCATGCCCTGCCTGAGCGAGCGGGCCATGGACCGTGCCGCCTGCTGCTGGAGAAGCACCTGCCTAGCAGGGGGGAGCACAGATCGGGCCACACGCTCCATGCTCTCAGCGATGTTCTCCATTGCTGCCCCCTGCCGTTCTGAATTGGCAGTCATGTCTTGC
This sequence comes from Ambystoma mexicanum, assembly GCF_040938575.1. NCBI lineage: Eukaryota > Metazoa > Chordata > Amphibia > Caudata > Ambystomatidae > Ambystoma > Ambystoma mexicanum. The sequence goes on along the minus strand of NC_090931.1, from coordinate 405,679,009 downwards.
TCTCACTCAGTATACTGCGGTTGCGCGCTGCGACCGCGTTGCCGGGCTTGACCCCTGCGGGACCCAAGGACCGGGGGTCCTCGCTGTGTTGGCACCGCCCGCGGCTGCACGACTACATGCCCCCGTCGACGTGATGTCCCAGGCACATCAGTGACTGATGTGGAGGGTGACCCTGCGTCCCGATCCACCACGGGCGGAGGAACCAAGACTGTCTGATCCCTCAGTGCAGGTGTCGCGGACAGAGGAGTGTCCACATCAGAATCACTCACCCCTGACACATGGACTTGATGCTCATCCAACTCAACATGGACGTCAGAGTCGTCATCAAGGCTGGACTCATAGGCAGCCAGAGACAAGATGGACTGTAGCACTTGGGGGTTTTCATGGCCTACCACCCCACGACCCCCACTTGTGCCGGGTTGATGTAGTGGTAACAACCCTGTTTCTGGCATGACAACACCATCCTCTGCCTCCATTGCATCATCACCTGAAAAATAGAGAGAATAAAGGTCACTACACATGTCAGAAGCACACAACACACACACACACACTGACAACAAACGCATCAGGCAGATATGTGACATACAACATATAACCTGGCATGCATGCTGGGTCAACTTTGAATTGCTTCTGTGATCAGACCTGTTGAAAGGTGGCAGTTTCCATGGAAGTGGGTCTATGCAGTGCAGAAAATGTGTACGCCACTCACTACCTACATGTACAAGGACTCCATGGTGTGTGTCAGGAAATGTGAAGGCAGTGCAAGGTCAAATTCAGGCATCACGTGCATTGTGCATTCAATGTGTACCATATCTAGAAGCCAAGCACCCCTCCACCCAAGTACAAAAGCAGGGATGCCTAGCATGGTATCAAAAGGCTGACCATACACCTGAGTATTGACAGGCAGTGTTGACTGGCATCAACAGCTTAATGTGATTCAAGTGACAACACTGCAAATGATGATGGGACAGTAAGCAGGACACATGATGAAAACTCTGGAGGCCGCCCACGTGTGAAGAAGACGCAACAACAGCTGGACAGAGTCATTGGCCATTGAACAGGCTGGGGCCTGTGAGCCACACAGATTGTCAGACCCTAAACATGTGTGCAACGCAGTACTGACCCACAGTTGACATGGGAAGGCTGATGAGATGCCATGCACTGTATGTCACCCAGGACTTGTATTACAGTGATCATCCAGTCAAGGACACATAGGGGCATGCGTGCAATGCACATGGAGCATGAATGGGCACTCATGTCCCTGCGGGACATCTGACCTATGCACAGTACAAGTGAGATACCCTGCATCAAGTACTAAGGCTGTACCACACGGCATATGTCTGGCAGATTGTACGCTGGAAGTTAGCATGTACAAAGGACGCATGAACAGGAAAGTACACATTGGCAAGATTGAAGCAGACCAGTGCAAAGGTGGAACTGGGGTGCAGAGTGGCGGAGGAGGGGCAAGGGAGCATGCCTACATGGAGTCCCCTCATGCAGGCAGAGGAGACATGCACGTCAGTCATGCAATGACATTGTGCCTGGGCTGAGAGGAAGGTCACCCCATGCCACATGCCACATGCAGAAGGGCCAGTGAACATGGACCGGAGGGGCATACTTGTAACAAGCATGTCAGTAGGGTGCAATAGTGGTGTTGCGGACAGTCCCCGTCTGCTTCACATGTCCACCATCCAGCAGAGCAGACATGCATCACGGAAGCATTGCTTTACTTACACATCAGAACCATGTACACGTCACATGTAGTGGCAATCATGCACAACACATCCCACAAGTGAAACACACATGTCCTCAACAAACACGCATCAACACTCACTGGACTGGGCATCAAAGTCCAGCATCTCTCCCACTCCTTCAACCAATTCAGGTGGTATGAACTCTGCAACGAGTGCCTCATGCGGAGTGAGCTCTTCATCCTCTGGTGCAGGCCCACCGCCAGTCACCAGAGTCAAGTTGTAATTTGAGGCACGCTTAACCTTAGTGCTCATGGCCAAATTAACTGACATGTTCCGCAACATGCTTCCAGTGGGTGTCACGTTGGGCAGCCATAGTCTGGCTATTGGCACCCACTAGCATGTCATGGCTGTGGCCCCGCACGTAGCCCACGAGGAAGTCCAGTTCCTGCTTGCAGAAAGGCTTCTTCCTCGACGTACAGGAGGTCGTGGCTGTGTGTGGGGTCCCAGCCTGTGCTGCAGGTGCAACCTTCCTCCTCTTGGACTGTGGCGCAGACCCTGGCTGGCTAATGCCGCCCTGACCAGTATGGCCAGTGGGTTCATGGATTGAGCCAAGGGAGTGGCAGGTGGAGGGACGACCAAAGGCCTGACTTGTGTCAGTGGCATCTGGGTGCCCTCTAATGGACCCTGTGCAGCAACATCAGCTGTGGCAGGGTCATTGACCGCAATGGTCCTGGTTGGCAGACTCACAACCGTGGTGTTGTTGGGTGCATCTGCCCCTGCACTTGCCAACACCCGGCTGTTCGGGGCAGCAGATGACATAACTGCCCCAGGGACACGTGTCTTGGTCTGAGCAGCCCTGCCTGCCCCTATGGTTTCCCTCCTGGCCTGTTGGAAATCTACCAAGGGCTCCTCAAGTGCCAACGGAGCCTGCGCTGGCAGACCCTGAGCCTGGGTGGCGGTGTCCACAGCTGCACCTGCAGCTACCACTACCCTTGGTCCCGTGGCAGTCGATGGAACGGACTGCCGGGTCACACAGGCTCCAGTGCCAGATGCAGAAGCTGCATCCCCCGGAACCACAGGGGGTGGTGGCATGACTGCACCGAAACATGGCACAACATTGTGCTCAAGTGGCGCACCCCTGCCTCTTCCCCCTCTATGGCCGCCCTGGACACCCTGGAGTCCCCCTACTCCCTGGTCACCACGGCCACATCCCCTACCACGCCTGCCACGAGGAGTACGCCCAGCTGAGGCGCCCCTCACCTTTGGTGTCCTTCCAACCATGGCACAGATGTAGTAGTGCCGGCACAGATGGAGTAGTGCCAATGGGAGGTGTACACCACAATTGACCTGGGCAATTGGGGTGAAGGGGGTGGGAAGCAAGATGTTAACAGCCCCCCTGCACCTGCAAGGCTGTATGTGACCCCGGTGATGTAGTGACGGGTCACGCAACGCTCAGGCACCCCAAAACTGCAGTAAAACCGTGCACGCAACCCTGCAGCCTACGTGCGTGGAATCAACCTCCCGCAGTGCGCGGTGGCACCCAGTAACACGAATAACGTGTACGCGTGGGACACGCAGGCTACTATGACATCGAAAATGGGTGTGATACACAGGGGCACCCGCAGTGGGAAAAATAGCGTGTGCGACTCACCGTCTGACTAGCGCGTTGCCGAAAAACACGCGTAGCCAATACCCCCGCCAAAAGAAGAGATACGTCCTTGATAGCTGTGAAGTTGTGATGGCGCGCAAAACAACAGGAAGCAGCAAGACACGTCGGTCTCCACGAAAGGCACATACAGCGAACTGCTGGCCCCGCTCACCTTTAACCCGTGCTGAGGGAAACGCCCACGCGCGTAACGTCACTTACACGCATGGGCACTTTCCTCGGATTACACGCGGACGTGCAGTTTTTCACGCGCGCTGAAACGCCCATGCACGCCTGCGCGCGTCACGTCACAGAGGCGCTTGCGCTAGAAGGGCCTTCTGTCCAATGAAATTGCGTATGCGTGCAGACACGCTTACGCGCTAAGGGCCTTTCCTCGAATTACACGCTGACGTGCAGAATTTTCACGTGCCAAATCACTCCGTATCAAGCTGGCCACGCGTAAGCACACGGAAGACCACGCTCCTGCCCAAAAGACCGAATTACTGCCCCCCAGAGCCCCGAGCAGCCTCCCACGAGCCATCTGCTGCTGCCTGCCTGCCTGCCTGCTGCCACCATGCCCTGCCATTTGGTGCCTGCACATCAGCCATCTGCAGGGGTCCAGTTGCTGTGTCCACCCCTGCTGGAACAGAAGACTCCCGACTGGGATACCATCGCTCTACAGCCCAGCCCCAGGACCCAGTTGCCCACTCACGCCTGCCTCGGGGGTCTCCATGTCGGGGCAAACACCATCCGAGACCACTGGCGACCCCCAGCCAGAGGTGCAGAGGGCCACCAGCTTCAGTCAGAAGGAAGTTGGTGTCCTGGTGGAGCATGTCCTGGGGCATTATGATGCCCTCTTCGGATCATCACGCGCCGGCAAGGATGGACGGGACAGGATCTGGACGGCTATCGTGACTGCCATCAACGCGGAGGGGGTGGCAGTCTGTGACTTCCAACATGTCAAGAAGCGCTGGGAGGACTTCAGGTCCAGGACCCTCAACAAGGCCCGGCGCCTCTTGAAGGCAACGGATGCTAAGGGGCGCCGGGGCCACTTGTCGGAAGATCAGATGAGGGTCCTGGAACGCATATCCCCAGCGCTCCACGTCCAGGTCCTTGAGAGGCAGACCCGTCTGGAGTCGAGCGGTAAGTGGCCAGGCATTGCTGTGTGGGACAGGGCATGTTGTAGTGTGCTGGTTGTCTGATACTTGCCTGTATGTGTGACATAGGCCATGTACGCGTGTGTGTGTGCAGGGACATCATGGTCATGCATGTGAGACCAGTAATGTGTGAAGCACACGGTTGGTGTATGTGTTTAAATGCTACATGGGGAGCCCTATGCGGAATGGACACATGAGAGCATGCCAGTCTCTATTCCTGGACATGGGTGGGGGTGAGGGATGGGTGATGATGCCATGTACATGTATGGTTTCCATGTCTGTGTGTCTGACCTGCGTGTCTGTGACTTGTGAATGTCATGGATTCATGACACATGTCTGTGTCAATGTTCAGATCCACTGATGCAGCTTAGCGATCCTTGCATCCACTGTGTCTGGGGTTTACGAGTCCAGATGGATGAAAGTACGGTGTAGTGTGTGAATGTGATAGGCATGACCCATGATGCATGTGAGTTCAAAAACAACATTGTATGTTTCAAGAGTCCCTTGGACATGTTTGCTTATGTCCATAGAAATCGCCATGCCTGTTACTGCATGTGTTTTGCCTGCACTGACCCATGTGTTGTGGAGGGACATGATGGAAGTGATCTTTGACAGTGCCACTCATCTGCTATTGCTTCCTGTCTAGGGAACCATTGTACAGTACCCTGATGCTTGTGTTCTATGTCTCCCTCTACGCAGTGCAAAGTGAAGAAGAGGGCGGAGACGGCGCTGTGTAGCCAAGCGGCGGGGATGCCCCCACGGCTTCAGCGGAAGGGGTGGGTGAGCCCCCACAGGGGCTTGCAACGGCGGAAGACGGTGTGGAGCCATCCAAGTTGGTGGTTTCCACAGAGGACGAGGAGGCTGCTACTGAACCGCACATGGGGCCCGATGGGGGCATCCCTGCTGGTGCAAGTGGTGCAGTCCAGGGGCAGGGGCAGGAGGCAGCACAGGTTGCCATGGAAGTGCCTGTGCATGTCACTGTCCCTGACACTGTCACTGCACCACCATGCACCAGCAGGGATGCCCCATCCCAGGCCCGTCCGCAGGTAGTGGGGATGTCCATGTCATCTGACTCCCCTCCACCTGCGGACGAGGGGACCCCTGGCGTATGGAGAAGGTCCTGATTGGTGTCGCGTTGAGCACGGGTGTCATTCGTGATGAGGTGCGTGCTTCCCAGGAGGAGCACGCATGTCATCACGAAGAGCACCGTGCCAACGTGGCCCAGTTTGGAGCGGTCGTGGTCGGGGGTCTCATACATGTGTCGGGCACTTTGTCGACCCTCTGCTCCTCTGTGGAGGCTATGCGCCAGTCGTTCTCCATGCCGTCTTCCGGCCCAGATGCCACCAGTGCCCCCTGTGGAACTGCCCCGACCAATGCAGCCAACTCGGTGGGGATCCCATCCCTGCCACAGTCAGGAGTCGGAGGTCCCGACTGTGGACACTGGGTGAACACACCAGCAACTGGACCCCAGCAGATGGAGGATGTGACGGCATCATCGGGCAGGGCACGTGCACGACGGCGTCGGTGGATTCCATCAGCCTGGATGCCGTCGTGCTGGCACAGGCAGTTGCGTCGGAGGCAGCGGCAGGCTCGACGTGGGAGGCATCATGGCTCGGGGCCATCAACCTCAGGAGTGCAGGCATCGGCCGGAGGGCAGGAGAACCCTGGAATGGGAGTGGCTTCCGTGTGGGAGCGGTTGGGCCAGCAGATAGGTGCGGAGCGGCAGCGGGCAGAGGAGGAACGGCTCACAATGGTCAGGGCGGAGAACTCCATGCGGAGGGCGCTGAGGCAGGCTGAGTGCCTCGAGGATCTTCGCAGGCAGTTGGAGCTGGACACTGCTTTATCCAAGCGAGACCTCGGGGCCAGGGAATATGCCCGCCTCCAAGCCATTGAACAGGAGTTTGATGATGCCCTGGCCCATGACAACATCCAGTGAGCCGTTGGACTAGCCCGCTGCCCTTGTAAATAGTTATGTAGTTAGTGTTAGGTTTCCTTTGCTTTTTTCTTGATTTTGGACCTTTTGGACAATGTCCAACATTTTTGTATATAGATAGGTTTCATTTCTTCAGTTGGGATCATGGACCCTGGATTGTTTATCTGTATATAGTTGACTGTCGGATTATGGATTTTCTTTTTGATTTACCCATGGAGCAATGGTTTTTGGTTTTGTTTTTCCCTTGGATGTACTTTTTTGAACTGTGACTTTGGACACCTTTCCTTTGGATTATGATTTGTGGTTTTTCATTATTTTACGGACATGCTGCTTTTTTGATTTTAATTCCCATTGTCGTTTGTTTATTTTTAATCCCATTTATGTTGCTTTTAATACATTTTTTCCATCAAACTTCAATGTGTAGTATCATATCATTGGTTTCATGCATGTCATGATATGGGTTTTGACATTCACTTACACCCATTGTGTGTATGTGAGGGACATGTGTTCATTTACATACTTGCCATTGGGGTTGTATCATGTAATTGGCAATTCTGAGTGGGTGGATGCAATACTTGGGTGGGTGTTTGGCATGTGGAGGCTGCCCATAAGGGCCAGGGATCTAGATTGTGATGATGTGTTGGCTGGGGGACATGTGTCAGGGCCTGCTGGCAGGTGCCTCACAATGCTGGGGTGTGGGGGTGCTGGGAGACATGTGTGGGGGCCTGGTGGAGGGTGCCCCTGACTGGTGGGGGGTGGGGGTGCAGGGAGACAGGAGTGGGGGCCTGGTGGAGGGTGCCCCTGACTGGTGGGGGGTGGGGGTGCAGAGAGACAGGAGTGGGGGCCTGGTGGAGGGTTCCTCGCAATGGTGGGAGGTGGGGGTGCAGGGAGACAGGAGTGGGGGCCTGCTGGCAGGTGCCTCGCAATGCTGGAGGCTGGGGGTGCAGGGGGACATGAGTGGGACATGAGTGGGTGCCTGCTGGCAGGTGCCTCGCAATGCTGAGGAGTGGGGGTGCTGGGAGACATGTGTGGGGGCCTGGTGGAGGGTGCCCCTGACTGGTGGGGGGGGGTGCTGGGAGACAGGAGTGGGGTCTGGTGGAGGGTGCCCCTGACTGGTGGGGGGTGGGGGTGCAGGGAGACAGGAGTGGGGGCCTGGTGGAGGGTGCCCCTGACGGGTGGGGGTGCAGGGAGACAGGAGTGGGGGCCTGGTGGAGGGTGCCTCGCAATGGTGGGGGGTGGGTGTGCAGGGAGACAGGAGTGGGGGCCTGCTGGCAGGTGCCTCGCAATGCTGGGGGGTGGGGGTGCTGGGAGACATGTGTGGGGGCCTGGTGGAGGGTGCCCCCTACTGCTGTGGGGTGGGGGTGCTGGGAGACAGGAGTGGGGGCCTACTGGCAGATGCCTTGCAATGCTGCGGGGTGGGGGTGCTGGGAGACATGTGTGGGGGCCTGGTGGAGGGTGCCCCTGACTGCTGGGGGGTGGGGGTGCTGGGAGACAGGAGTGGGGGCCTGCTGGCAGGTGACTCACAATGCTGGGGGGTGGGGGTGCAGGGGGACATGAGTGGGACATGAGTGGGGGCCTGCTGGCAGGTGCCTCACAATGCTGGGGGTGGGGGTGCTGGAAGACATGTGTGGGGGCCTGGTGGAGGGTGTCCCTGACTGGTGGGGGGTGGGGGTGCTGGGAGACAGGAGTGGGGGCCTGGTGGAGGGTGCCCTGCACTGCTGGGGGTGCTGGGAGACAGGAGTGGGGGCCTGCTGGCAGGTGCCTCGCAATGCTGGGGGGTGGGGGTGCTGGGAGACATGTGTGGGGGCCTGGTGGAGGGTGCCCCTGACTGCTGTGGGGTGGGGGTGCTGGGAGACAGGAGTGGGGGCCTACTGGCAGATGCCTCGCAATGCTGGGGGGTGGGGGTGCTGGGAGACAGGAGTGGGGGCCTGGTGGAGGGTGCCCTGCACTGCTGGGGGGTGGGGGTGCTGGGAGACAGGAGTGAGGGCCTGGTGTAGGGTGCCCCTGACTGGTGGGGGTGCAGGGAGACAGGAGTGGGGGCCTGGTGGCAGGTGCCTCGTAATGCTGGGGGGTGGGGGTGCTGGGAGACATATGTGGGGGCCTGGTGGAGGGTGCCCCTGACTGGTGGGGGGTGGGGGTGCAGGGAGACAGCAGTGGGGGCCTGGTGGAGGGTGCCCCTGACTGGTGGGGGGTGGGGGTGCAGGGAGACAGGAGTGGGGGCCTGGTGGAGGGTGCCCTGCACTGCTGGGGGGTGGGGGTGCTGGGAGACATGTGTGGGGGCCTGGTGGAGAGTGCCCCTGACTGGTGGGGGGTAGGGGTGCAGGGAGACAGGAGTGGGGTCCTGGTGGAGGGTGCCCCTGACTGGTGGGGGGTGGGGGTGCTGGGAGACAGGAGTGGGGGCCTGGTGGAGGGTGCCATGCACTGCTGGGGGGTGGGGGTGCTGGGAGACAGGAGTGGGGGCCTGGTGTAGGGTGCCCCTGACTGGTGGGGGGTGGGGGTGCAGGGAGACAGGAGTGGGGGCCTGCTGGCAGGTGCCTCGCAATGCTGGGGGGTGGGGGTGCTGGGAGACATGTGTGGGGGCCTGGTGGAGGGTGCCCCTGACTGGTGGGGGGTGGGGGTGCAGGTAGACAGGAGTGGGGGCCTGGTGGAGGGTGCCCCTGACTGGTGGGGGTGGGGGTGCAGGTAGACAGGAGTGGGGGCCTGGTGGAGAGTGCCCCTGACTGGTGGGGGGTAGGGGTGCAGGGAGACAGGAGTGGGGGTCTGGTGGAGGGTTCCCCTGACTGGTGGGGGGTGGGGGTACAGGGAGACAGGAGTGGGGGCCTGGTGTAGGGTGCACTGCACTGCTGGGGGCTGGGGGTGCTGGGAGACATGTGTGGGGGCCTGGTGGAGGGTGCCCTGCACTGCTGGGGGGTGGGGGTGCTGGGAGACATGCATTGTTGATCAGTAGTGCAAGGTGACATGTGGCTTGGCTGGGGGGCATGCCCATGGTGGATAGGCTGCCTGCGGGACATGAGCAGGGGTGCAGGGTAGTCTCCCGTGGTGTTGGGGCCATGGAGGTTGTAGAGCGAACACCTGGGAGGACCCACACGACCAATTCACGTGTAGTACTCCACGGAACCCCTGAAATACACATACCCTGCTGAAATCGCGTGTGAAACTTCCCGCGCACCCCGAAATACATGTACCCAGGACATTTGCGTGTGGAACTTCCCGCGCACCACTGAAATACACGTACCCAGCTGAAATCGCGTGTGAAACTTCCCGCGCACCCCAGTAATACACGTACCCCGCTCGCACAGGGCCAATCGCGTGTGGAACTTCCCGCGCACCCCTGAAATACACGTACCCTGATGGAATCGCATGTGGAACTTCCCGCGCACCCCTGATATACACGTACCCCGCTTGCCATGCTGGTACAGGGTTAGCGCAGCCCTTGGCGCTGGATTGGGGATTTTGATGGCTTTTCCCTGCACGTTCTTGGGGGCGTAACTGGCGCTGCTGCAGGCTCGCTGCGCCACTGTGCTCCACGGCTTGTTTTGGTGGCTGGAATCCATGAATACGCTGTGCGCGGAAATGTGTTTTAGCGCACGCGGCTGGCGCAGGGATTCGCATGCGCACACTGTGCGCCCGCCGCATGCGCCACGTGTGCGCTGAATTCTATGAATTACCCCCATGGTGTTTTCTACTTCTGTCATGGCTAATTCTGCCTCATTTGCTATGAGTGGCTGTGCAAGTGGTTCTTGGCTTCCTGTTACAGAAAGTTAACTACTGTTAGGACTGTCCACATCTAGTTGCGCCTGGAGTTCTTCTTCATGTTGCTGTTCATTGTGCAACATTGTTTGGTACTGTGTAAAGTTTATGTCTGTTATAGTGCTTTCATTTGCTTTGAAAGCGTCTTCATAGGAGTTATAGGTATCTAGTAACTCTTCTTTTGTTCTCCATGGTTTAAAAAGTTGCAGCAGGGTCATGTAACACAGTTATGGCGTTACAAATGCCATATCATATCACAGTTCTTTATGTTAAGGAGTTTTTAATGATAATTTGATATGATTAATTAAGCTGCGTTTGGCAAGTTTCACTAAGCTGCCTTCACGATTTGCTACTCTGGATCTACCTTTCTTTTCATCTGGTTTAATATTATTTTTGTATGTGAAGTTTTGGGCTATGTGGTGTAGACACATGGTTTCCAAAGGGCTATTCCTATTCGGATAGTATGTGGCTAGTACATTGTTTTTCAATATGTCTTGGTTGTTGGGATCATTTTTTGCTATTGTTTCTATGTCCTCATATGATTTGAGAACGCTTTTTCTAGATTTAGCAGGACCAAGACTCAGCCATATTATATTTTTCAGATTTTCCATACAATGCAGTACCGCTTAAACCGTCTGCAGCTTCATAGCAGCCACATTCTCTATGGGACAGCATTTGTATGCCTAAGATGTACAATTACTGTGATAGTGTTTTGTCAGATGATATGTCATCCCAGTGATCTTGGAGCTCTGTTTTTTATGCTTTGGTTGTGTAGGCTGTGGCATATCATGCAACTGCAGTGGAATTGTCTGCAATGTACTGCACATCTATGTTTGCATTCCATAGGAGGGCAATGATTGCATTGTAATCATTGATTATTTTGACTCATCTGTTATTTTTATGTAATATGTGTTCTTAGGTGATTTACCTTTGCCACTATGGGGGTAATTCATGGAATCAAGCGCAAAAGTGGCACCCGCAGCTGACACACAGAGGGAGCATGTGCCAGCTTGTGCCAGCCACGTGCACCAAAACCCATGTTGACATATCGCATATTCATGTATTTAAACATCCATATCCAGCCATGGGGCAGCGTGGTGCAGTGAACCTGCAGCAGCGCCAGTTATGCCCCCAACCCTGCGCCTTGCACCAAAAACACCCGCACAAATCCTGTACATGGCGCAAAGGCCAGTGGACCAGCATACAGCCCCTCAACAATGAAATTGCACTAAAAACACCACTCACCCCGCACGCGACAACCCAATCAGGTGTAAAACTGCTTGCGCACCCCTACGAATACGCGTACCCCACTCGCACCAGCCCAATCGCGTGTAAAGCTCCTGGTGCACCCCTCAGAATATGCGTACCCTGCTCATGCCAGCCCAATCACATGTAAAACTCCCCACGGATCCCACAGAATACACGTACCCAGCTCACGCCATCCCAATCGCATGTAAAACACCCCGTGCAACCCTCAGAATATGCGTACCTAGCTCGCGACAGCCTAATCGCATGTAAAACTCCCCGCACACCCCTCGGAATACACGTACACCGCTCGCGCCCAACCAATCACGTGTAAAACTCCCTGTGCACCCCTTGGAATAAGCCTTCCCTGCTTGCGCCAGCCCAATCGCATGTAAAACTCCTCCCGCACCCCTCAGAATATGCGTACCCTGCTTGCACCACTTCAATTGCATGTGAAACTCCTCGCTCACCCCTCAGAATACGCGTACCTCACTCACGCCAGGCAAATTGCATGGAAAAATTCACCCCTGTGGTGTGGGCTAGCTGTGGGGCATGGCCAGGGGCTGTAGGGATGTCCCCTGTGGTGTGGGATGCCTGTGAGGCATGGTCAGGGTGGATGGGCTACCTGCGGGGCATGGTCAGGGTGCATGGGCTGCTTGCAGGGCATGGCCAGGGGTCATATGAGTGTGCCCTTTGGTGTGGGCTGCCTGCGGGGCATGGGCAGGGTGGATGGGCTGCCTGCGGGGCATGGTCATGGTGGATGGGCTACCTGCAAAGCATGGCCAGGGGTTGTAGGGGTGTCCCCTGTGGTGTGAGCTGTCTGCAGGGCATGGAGAGGGTGGATGGTCTGCCTGCCAGCAGGCCCTGACATGTCCCCCCCACCAGTGACGGGCACCTGTCAGCAGGCCCCTACAAATGCCCCCCCACCAGTGATTGGCACCTGCCAGCAAGCCCCGACACATGTCCCCCCACCCCACCCCCATTGACAGCAACCTGCCAGCAGGCCCCGAGTCATGTCCCCCCACCAGTGATGGGCACCTGCCAGCAGGCCCGACACATGTCCCCCACCCAACGTGCTGTCAGAATAGAGGCCCATGTCAGAAATGCCAACCCAAATGTCACCCCACACTGCAGCACCCCAGTCCAAAGACACAACTATATATTGTTCCCACTCTCCACTAAAAGTACCACGCCTTGACATTCAAAAAAGCACATGCATGCACCCAAAGAAATGTCCAACTGAGCCACACAGTGGTGACACATGACAGAGGCAATGGACAGTGACACAAACTAATGAGAGGAGAGCACACCAATAATGAAGATTTGTGAAATGTATTAAAAAGAAAACAAAATGACAAATTCAAAACTACGCATGCAAATGAACAAATTATCAAAGCAATGCCAAAAAGAAAGGTAAATCCAAGGAAAAATAAAAATCAAAGACATGAAAACTGAAATGTGGTGCATTGCCAAACTCCACAGAAATAAAAACAAAAGTTGAAAAACAAAAATAAACATTACTCCATGGGATGAAAAAAGAATGTATGTACATGTACGGAACTATCCACAATGTAAGTCACAAGGGTGCATGATCCCAAAAACAAAGGAAACCTATCAAAAATCTAATAAAAAACAGAACTATATACAAAAAGGAGGAGCAAAGTCTGTGGACCCCAAATTATAAATTAAACGAAAGGAAACCTTTGCCTAAATAACTATGTACAAAGGCGGTGGGCTAGTCCGACAGCTCACTTCTTGATGATCCAGGCCAGGGCATCAATGAACTCCGATGTCCCAGAGGTGGGCCTGTTCCCTGGCCTCGAGGGCTCACAGGGATTTTGCCATGGACTCCTCCAAGTCCTTGCGAATTGCCACGAAGCTCTCAGCCTGCCTCAACGCCCGGTGTTCTCCTCCCTGACCATCATGAGCTCTGCCCTCCCCGCCCGCTGCCGCATTTGCTGGCCCAACCGCTGCCACACAGAAGACACTTGCAGTCATGGGTCCTCCTGCCCGTTGGCATATGCCTGCCCCCGGATGTTATTGACCCCGAATGATGACTCCTCTCAAGCTGAGCCTGCTGCTGCCTCAATGCCAAATTCCTCTGCCACCACGATGGCCTGCAATTGCTGGGGTCCAGTTGGTGGTGTGACCACCCCTGCTGGACCCCGACTCCCGACTGTGGCAGGGATGTGCTCTCCACCACCCTGGCCGCGGGCTCTGGGGCAGCTCCACAGGGGGCCCAGGTGATACATGGGCGGGAAGATGGCACAGAGGATGACTGGCACATAGGGGGTGCAGTTGAGGAGGGGGTCGCAAGAGTGTTTAGCACACGGATGAACCCTGCGCCAGTGACCTGTCCTAACAAGTCTAGGCGGCCAAACAGGTATTCAAAATGATGTGCACTGTCCTGCCTAGAACCATGCATGTCATCTCGAATACCACGCGTGTGCAATGCCATACCGACTAGGACAGGCTGCACATGGTCATGGATTGCCACGTCGGCAGGTAGAGGACGGCCAGTTGTTGTAGACGCATCCCCTACCTGCATACAGGCCTGGACAGAGGCATCCCTGCTGGTGCTGGATGATGCAGTCACAGGATCAGGGACAGGTTTACACAGAGGCACCTCCACGGCAACCTGTGCTGCCTCCTGCCCTTGCCCCTGGACTGCCCACTCGCACCAGTGGAACCACCGCCTCCAGGCCCCATTTGTGGAGCTGATACGGCCTCCTCCTCAACCACATCCCCCACCAACCTGGACAACTCAGTGCCATCTTCCACAGTACACCCCTGTGGGGGCTCCTCTGCCCCTTCTGCTGACGAGGAGTCCACCTCCATCCTTGGCCTCTTGGACCTCCCCTCGGCATCTGGGACCATAGACACAGCACCAGACTCCTCACTTCGGGAAGCTATTAGAACCTTGGAGCGGAGCTGGGCCTTGCCTCTCCGGCTGGCAGTGGCATCACTGCTGCTGGGCTCCACAGCACCGTCTCCGCCCTCTTCAAAAGTCTACGCTGCAGAGAGGGAGAGGCAGAACACAGGCATCAGGTCACCGTACAATGATTTGCTACACACATGACAGTTGCACATGAGTGTCAGTGTCAGACATCACAGATGGCATAATACTCCCCAACACTCATGTCATTTGAACCCACACACATGCACAAATAAACTGGGATCGTGCAGCAGGCATCAGCATACATACACATCTAACTTCATGAACATCCAAAGGTTGGCATGACGTCACAAGCAACAGGGGGAGTGCCGATCACATGCACACACGCCAACAGACAGACATGCCTCTGTACATCTCCATGACCTGTCATAGTGCAATCATCGGCAACTATGTCACATCTGTCAATCAGGTACCCAGATGTCCAGATCACATTCATCCATGGAGTCTCACTGTCACTCACATGCCAAACAGCCACACACACATGTACACCATGCACGTACATGAAGGTGGGACCAGCAACCATGTGTCACACCCCAACCATGGCATAGTACATACACAGAATTGCAAACATGTATGCAACTCCACATGCAGTTGGGCATCATGCATTCGAAAACATACACCATTGATGTGCATCACACATGACTGGACTCACATGCAGCACAGGCATGTCCCTGCACACAACCATCCATACATGTGCCATGTCAGACATGTATCCAAGCTGCACACTCCTGCCCCACCTCAAAATACACTGTGTGGAATGGGATAGGCCAGACACTCACCGCTCAACTCCAGATGGGTTTGCCTCTCTAGGACCTGGGGGTAAAGCACTGGGTTGATACATTCCAGGACCCTAATCTGGTCGATGATAAGTTGGACCTGGCACCCCCCCTGCATCCGCTGCACGCAAGAGGCAGTGGGCCTTCATGAGGGTCCTGGACCAGTAGTCTTCCCAGCACTTCTGGATGTGTTTCAAGTCATGGGTTGCCACCCCCTCCATGTTGATGGCAACCAGGATGTCCGATCAGATCCTCTTCCGTTTTTCCTTGTCAGCGCACAGTCATCTGAAGAGGGCATCATAATGCCCCAGGACTTGCTCCACCAGGATGCCAACTTCTGTGTCTGAGAAGCTGACAGCCCACTGCCTCTCTGGCTGGGGGTTGCCAGTGGTGTCAGATGGTGTTTGCCCCGACATGGCAACCCCCAAGACAGGTGTGCGTGGGCAACTGGGTCCTGGGATGGGCTGTGGAGCGATGGAACAGCAGTCTGGAGTCTACTGTTCCAGCCGGGGTGGTCACAGCAACTGGACCCATGCAGATGGCACCAAATAGTAGGGCACGTGGACAGCAGGCAGGCAGGCAGCAGCAGATGGCTCGTGGGAGGCTTCTGGGGGCTCTAGAGGGCAGGAAAATGGCCTTCTGAGCAGGACCGTGGTCTTCTGTGTGTTGTTGCGTGGCCATCTCTATGCAGAGTTATTTAGCACGTGAAAAAAACAGCACGTCAGCGTGTAATTTGAGGAAAGGGATTTAGCGCGAAAGCGCGTAAGTGACGTGACACTTGCAGGAGTTTCCATTGGCACGGGTTAAAGATGAGCACGGGCCAGCAGTTCGCTGGACGTGCTTTTCGTCGAGACCGACGCATGTGTTGCTACTTCATGTTGTTTCACGCACCATCACTTCACAGCGGATCGAGGACGTACCTCTTATTTTGGCGGGGGTCTTGCCTACACGTGTTTTTCTTTCCTACGCTAGTCAGACGGTGAGTCGCACATGCTATTTTTCCCACTGCTGGTCCCTCTGTGTATCGCGTACCCATTTTCGAGGTCATAGTAGTGTCATGATGCCCGCTCCCGGGGAGCCGGTTCAAGCCCTGCGTCCCCGAAAGCAGACATCCAGTCCCCAAGGAAGGACCCAGCAACCCCATATAGGGGCCCTTTGGACAGTGTCCTGGCACCTGTGGCGCCAGGCTCATTATGGAAGTGCTTGGGTGCACTTACCTGATGCAGCCCATGCTGCAGGATCCCGGCCTCCTTGAGGCCTGAAAGGAACTACTTTACCTATGGGACTAATTTACCATCCGGGCGTGGGCGGGGAAGGAAACATACCTGATTGGAGGAAGGATACATACCTGGAACTTCTTCCAAGGCTATTTAAACCCCACCCGAACAGCCACACGTGCTTCGCGTTGTTCTGCATCTAGCAGCTGGACGCTCACCGTGTCTGCTCCTGCATCCTGACTTCTGCCACGCCTGCCAGCATACTGGATCACCTGCAAAGGAAGAGAAGAAGAGAACAGAAGAAGGAAAAGTCCTTACCTGCTAAACACCGCATCCCGGAGACATCTCGCCGACAATCCTGAAAAGGAAGACTTTTATTTAAAAGCTCATCGCATCGATCGCTGCAGCACCGCATTCCACTCACCTTTTCAGGGCACCTCCATGTTCAGCAGCGATCATCCGGATTCGCAGTCACGCCCCAGCGCCTAGGGAGAAAAAGACCAGAACAAAAGGTGAGAGAGAGAAGGGAATAAGGAAAGCTAAATCTCCATGTTAAGACTTACCAGTTGATTCATTCCCTCTTCATTTCGGGTCCGCGCCGCATCCTGGCATTTCTGGACCCTGGCCCCTAAGGGGAAAAAGAGACATCAGCGTTAATGAGCGAATGAAAAGACATTACCAAAAAACGCTCATTTAAGACTTACCTGATTTCTACAAGGATTTCACTTCTCATCTCGGGTCGGTGCCTGTTCCCCGGCATTCCGTACCCCGGCCCCTATGGGGAAAAAGACACTAGCATTAGTACATCAATGCATGGACACAAGGGGAACCTCTTATCAAAAAACTTACCTGGAAGCCAAGCAAGTTTGGTTCTCACTAATCTGAAAATCCAGCGAAGTAACTGGATACCAACGCGCCCCTGCATCAGAAGCAGGATGGAGAGCTCGTCCTTCCAGACCCTAAGGTGAGACGCTACGAGGAATCACAGAAGGGTTTCGAGGAGGGTGAGAGGGGAAAGTGGGAGGCCGATTGCATTACCCCGCAGACAGTTAATCCCCTATTTTTGCCTACAGAAGGATACTTCTGCGAGCCAGACAAGCCAGATTTGGGGGCCCGGTCCAGTCCGTCTTCCGAACCCTGCGCATCTCCTTAGAAGAGGTCACAGCAGCGCGAACCAGGCCAGCGCCTCCGTGGGAGTCAGGTGAGTGTTACAGAACGCAAAGCCTTCCTACAAATTCCCACCCAGGCGCTATGGAAAGTTCTGAGACTGATAGGTTGGCCCAATTACTGGGGAATTACGGGCCGAAGTACATGCCGCTCGTCAAGAGACTAATGTCCTCAGGAGGGAATTAAGAATATCAAAGGAAAGAACTGATGACCTGGCCAGACAGCTTTTGCAAGGTCAAGCTGGCCAAACTCCTCTACCCGGTTCCGGAGGGAACCCCGCTCCTGTGGTTTCCAGTAACCATGTGCAGATTAATCTACCTGGAAACATGCCGCTGGCCCCACCCGAACGCTTTGCTGGGGACCCCAAATGATTCGCGAATTAATGAATCAGTGTTGTTTGCACTTCCTATGCAGACCTAGGGCCTTCCCTAATGATCAGACCAAGGTAGCCTTTGTATTGTCATATCTCAGCGGCTGCGCTGCCGATTGGTCAGTTCCACTGGTTACTCAAGATGACCCGATTCTGTGTGATTTTCAAAGGTTTCAAGCAAGCATGGAAAGGTTATTTGCTCGACACTCTCAGGGGCAGGTTCTGGATGACGAACTTCTATCCCTGCGACAGGGCAATCAGGACCTCCTATCCTATATTGCAACCTTTAATAGACTAATTGTGGAAACGGGAGGGCCAGAGGATAAAAGAGTCACGTTGTTTTATCGAGGCCTACGCGGAGAACTTAAAGATGTCTTGGCCCAAGTTGTAAATCCGCCCCAAGAATGCACAGAGTATATAGATTTAGTGGTCCAATTGGATCACAGACTTCAAAACAGAAAAGCAGATCGGTCCATGTTTGAGACCCGGGTGTTGGTCAAGACCCATGCTAATCCCAAGGGAGTTGATGTCTCTGAGCCTATGCAAATTGGAGGGGTTAAAGGAACGTGAAAGGAGGTGGCAGTTAAAATTATGTCTTTATTGTGGGAATTCTGGACACTTTCTACGAGATTGCCCGGCAAAACCGCCCCGAAAGGCGGTAGGAGCCGCTGATAAAAACCATGAAGACTCTGTTTCGGGAAACGACTCCGCTCGACAAGTGTAGGGGTCCCCTTGCCGAGCTTGAAAACTAACTCTCAGACCTCGCATTTCATTGTGCCAATGGTTCTCGTAGATCCAGAACAGCCTAAGCGGTTGCATGCAATAAAGGCATACATCGATAGTGGGGCTATTGGAAACTATGTGGATCGTGAATTGGTCTCTAGGATTAACCTCCCTCTCCGTCCTAAAACCAGCAAAGATGTCATCACCACAGTCGATGGAACTGAAATTGCCTCTGGACCGGTAACACATTCCACTACTGAGGTGACTCTTATTGGTCCCGACGGCCATCGGGAGGGTGTTGTGTTTGATGTAATCAAGGCTCCACAGTTTCAGGTTATTCTTGTAATCCCTTGATTAGAGACACATAATCCTCGAATTGATTGGCGAGCTAAGAGAATAACCTTCCCAGATTGTACACAAACCTGCTACCCAGAAAACCTGAAGATTAATCTAGCATCTGTAACCTCTGCCTCCATGCAACTACCTCCGGAATACCAAGACTTTCAGGACGTCTTCCAAAAGGAACAGGCCAACACGTTACCTCCTCACAGATCGTACGATTGCCAAATCGATCTGGTGCCCGGTGCACAACCCCCTTGTAGCAGGATTTATGCCCTTACCGAACCTGAGAATCTGCATTTGAGACAATATTTGGATCAATACCTAGCTAATGGTTTTATTCGCCCGTCAAAGTCCCCGGCATCCTCGGCTTTGTTCTTCGTGCCCAAAAAAGAAGGCGACCTTAGAACATGTATCGATTACCGCGCATTGAACCAGATAACGGTTAAAAACCGTTATCCTCTACCTCTGATCCCTGAACTCCTTGACCAGGTGAAGGACGCTTGCATATACACCAAGTTAGATCTCCGGGGGCTTATCACCTGATACGAGTTAAAGAAGGCGACGAATGGAAAACTGCCTTCCGTACTAAATACGGATTATTCGAGTACCAGGTGATGCCTTTCGGATTGTGTAACGCGCCGGCTGCCTTCCAATACTTCATGAATGATGTCCTTCGGGAACTCATCGATGTTTGTGTTGTCGTATATATCGATGACATTCTGGTGTACTCCTCTTCGGAATCTGATCACAGAAAACACGTTAGGGCAGTACTTGAAAAACTGCGCCAACACAAACTATATGCTAAATTGGAGAAATGTGTTTTCCATACCACAGAAGTCGAGTTTCTAGGTTTCATCCTGACACCCAAAGGAGTCCGAATGGACTCAAGAAAAGTGGATGCCATCCTCAAATGGCCATCACCTAGCTCTGTAAAAGGGGTTCAAAGCATTCTCGGCTTTGCCAATTTCTATCGCAGGTTTATCCCAGAATTTTCACGCGTGGTACAACCCATTACTGCACTCTTGAGGAAAAATAAATGTTTTGAATGGTCTGAAGAAGCCGAGCAGGCTGTTCAGGATTTAGAAGCTAAGTTTACCTCCGCACCTATATTGAAACACCCGCATCCAGATCTCCCTTATGTCGTCGAGACTGACGCATCCAGCCTAGCCATGGGAGCTGTCCTGTCCCAAAGAGATCCCGAAACCAACCAACTGCATCCCGTAGCATTTTGGTCCGGAAAATTCTCGGCACCCGAGGTTAATTATGCAATCACGGACAAAGAACTGTTAGCCATTAAGTCCGCTTTTAAAGCCTGGCGGCATTATCTGCTGGGAGCTCGACATACCATCACAGTGATCACTGATCACCTGAATTTACAGTATTTGAAAACCGCCAAGGCTCAGTCATCACGGCAGCTCCGATGGGCTTTGTTTTTCGCTGAATTTGATTTCGTGATTACCTATCGACCTGGCTGCAACAATGGCAAAGCAGACGCCTTATCCCGAATTGGAATGGGAGAATCTGATACAAACTCTGAACCAGTACCGATAATTCCCGAACAGAGGATTCTAGGTATGACTTCGTTACAGACGCTTGAAGACATTCAAGCCAGAGTGAAACAACTCCTGGACCCTACAACCTTACAGGATTGGATACAAAAGGGATCAGACTTTACCATAGATAATGGTTTACCTTATTTCCAAGGACGCTTATTCCTGCCACATAAGGAATTACACGAACTAGTTATTTCCGGTTATCATGATACATTAATAGAAGGACACCCCGGTATTGCCAAGACAGAGGAAAAGGTGAAACGACGATTTTGGTGGCCCTCTTGGCGAAAAGATGTTAAATCTTTTGTGATGTCCTGTGGTGTTTGCGCCCAAAATAAAAGTAAAAAGAAAAGACCAGCCGGTCTCCTTCAACCTCTAGACATACCGCCAGCACCCTGGCACACCCTATCAATGGATTTTATTGCGGACCTGCCTTCTTGTTCGGGGCACAATACTATTCTGGTAATTGTGGATTTGTTTTCCAAAATGGCCCACTTTATTCCTTTGAAAGGTTTACCTTCAGCTTCTGTCCTAGCCAAAGAATTCCTTGAAAATATTGTTCGGCTACATGGATTCCCATCTATACTAATCTCTGATCGGGGAAGCCAATTCATTTCCCACTTCTGGTGCAAATGTTGTCAAATGGCGCAGATCGACGTAAGATTATCGACCAGTCACCACCCTCAGACCGATGGTCAGACCGAGAGGACAAATCAGACCCTTGAGCAGTACTTACGATGTATGTTACAGAAATCTGAAAGCAACTGGAAAGACATTATTTGGATAGCAGAATACGCATGTAATAATTTGGTACATTCTGGAACTGGCCACAGTCCTTTTTATACTTTGTTTGGGCATCACCCTCGAACCTCAAACCTTGACTCACCTCAGAACCTCGGAATGCCTGCAGTAGAACATCTGCATTCTACAATTACCCAAGCCTTCAAAGAGGCAACTACGCATTTACAACAAGCCAAGAGAAAATACAAGGAGAATGCTGATCTACATCGGAGTGAAGCACCTCCGTATCAGATTGGGGATCAAGTGTGGTTAGCTACCAGACGTTTACCACTCAAAGGGCCTCGAACTTTTAACCCAAAATATCTGGGACCTTATTCTATTACGGCAATAATTAACCCAGTGGCTGTTAAACTTGATTTACCAGCTAGTATGCGAATTCACCCTGTTTTTCATGTGTCACTTCTGAAACCAGTGGTACCCGGAACCCGACTACTCAAACCTCCAGAACCTATTCTAATAGATGGGGAGCCCGAATTCGAAGTGAAGAACATTTTAGACTCAAAAATGTTTAGGTCAAAACTGTTCTACCTAATTGCTTGGAAGGGGTACGGACCTCAGGAGAGGTCGTGGGAACCCAGCGACCATGTGCATGCACCTCGATTAGTCAGGAAATTCCACCGACTCTTCCCAGACAAACCAAACCCCCGGAGGGACCAACCTTGGGAGGGGCCTTGGGGAGGGAGTGCTGTCATGATGCCTGCTCCCGAGGAGCCGGTTCAAGCCCTGCGTCCCCGAAAGCGGACATCCAGTCCCCAAGGAAGGACCCAGCAACCCCATATAGGGGCCCTTTGGACAGTGTCCTGGCGCCTATGGTGCCAGGCTCATAAAAGACATCAGTCCTGGCGCCATAGGCGCCAGGCTCATTATGGAAGTGCTTGGGTGCACTTACCTGATGCAGACCATGCTGCAGGATCCCGGCCTCCTTGAGGCCTGAAAGGAACTACTTTACCTGTGGGACTAATTTACCATCCAGACGTGGTCGGGGAAGGATACATACCAGATTGGAAGAAGGATACATACCTGGAACTTCTTCCAAGGCTATTTAAACCCCACCCGAACAGCCACACGTGCTTCGCGTTGTTCTGCATCTAGCAGCTGGATGCTCACCGTGTCTCCTCCTGCATCCTGACTTCTGCCACGCCTGCCAGCATCCTGGATCACCTGCAAAGGAAGAGAAGAAGAGAACAGAAGAAGGAAAAGTCCTTACCTGCTAAATCCGCATCCCGGAGACATCTCGCCGACAATCCTGAAAAGGAAGACTTTTATTTAAAAGCTCATCGCATCGATCGCTGCAGCACCGCATTCCACTCACCTTTTCAGGGCACCTCCATGTTCAGCAGCGATCATCCGGATTCGCAGTCACGCCCCAGCGCCTAGGGAGAAAAAGACCAGAACAAAAGGTGAGAGAGAGAAGGGAATAAGGAAAGCTAAATCTCCATGTTAAGACTTACCAGTTGATTCATTCCATCTTCATTTCGGGTCCGCGCCGCATCCTGGCATTTCCGGACCCCGGCCCCTAAGGGGAAAAAGAGACATCAGCGTTAATGAGCGTATGAAAAGACATTACCAAAAAACGCTCATTAAAGACTTACCTGATTTCTACAAGGATTTCACCTCTCATCTCGGGTCGGTGCCTGTTCCCCGGCATTCCGTACCCCGGCCCCTATGGGGAAAAAGACACTAGCATTAGTACATTAATGCATGGACACAAGGGGAACCTCTTATCAAACAACTTACCTCGAAGCCAAGTAAGTTTGGTTCTCACCAATCTGAAAATCCAGTGAAGTAACTGGATACCAATGCGCCCCTGCATCAGAAGCAGGATGGAGAGCCCGTCCTTCCAGACCCTAAGGTGAGACGCTACGAGGAATCACAGAAGGGTTTCGAGGAGGGTGAGAGGGGAAAGTGGGAGGCCGATTGCATTACCCCGCAGACAGTTAATCCCCTATTTTCGCCTACAGAAGGATACTTCTGCGAGCCAGACAAGCCAGATTTGGGGGCCCGGTCCAGTCCGTCTTCCGAACCCTGCGCATCACCTTAGAAGAGGTCACAGCAGCGCAAACCAGGCCAGCGCCTCCGTGGGAGTCAGGTGAGCGTTACAAGTAGCCTGTGTGTCCCACGTGTATACTTTTTTTGTGTACCTGAGTGCTACTGCGTACTGTGGGAGGTTGATTCCACACAAGTGGGCTTCTGGGGGTTGCATGCATGGTTTTATTGCAGATTTGGGGTGCCTGAGCATTGTGTGACCCGCAATTCTCTCCTAGGGGTCACATGCAACCTTGCAGGAGCACAGGGGTGCTGTTTACACCACGTACCCTGCCCCCTTCACCCCAATTGCCCCAGACAATTGTCGTGTACGTCTCACATTGGCACTCGTGCATCCGTGCCATGGATGGGAGACCATGAAAGGTGAGGGGTGCCTCAGTTGGGCGTCCTCCACGTGGTGGGCTTGGTCAGGGACATGGCGGGGTGACCAGGGAGTAGGGGGATTCCAGGGTGGCTGCAGAGGGGGAAGAGGCAGGGTTGTGCCACTGGGGCAGGATGTTCTGCCACGTGTTGGTACACTCATGCCACCACCCCCTGCGGCTCCGGGAGATGCAGCTCTTGTATCTGACACTGGCGCCCATGTGAACCAGCAGTCAGTTTCATCTACTGTCATGGGCCCAACGGTAGTGGTAGCTGCAGGTGCAGCTGTGGCGACCCCCACCCAGGCTCAGGGTCGGCCAGCGCATAATGTGTTGGCACCTGAGGACTCACAGGCTGAATTCCAGGTGGTCAGAAGGCACAAGCAATGTGCGCGCAGGGATACTCGGCAGTGTTGTCATCTGCTGCCCCAAGCAGCCGGGTGTTGGCAACTGCATGGGCAGATGCAGCCAACACCACCCCGGCTGTGAGTCTGCCAGCCAGGACTGTGTCAGTCACAGACCTTGGCATAGAGGCTGTTGCTGTGCGGGGTCCTGTCAAGAGCACCCAGCAGCCACTGACACAAGTCAGGGCTTCCGTCCCAGTTCCACCTGACACTCCCTTGGTCCAGTCCACCAGTGCTACTGCCCCTACTGATCAGGGTGGCATTTTCCAGTCATGGTCCGTACCACTGCCCAAGAGGAGGAAGGTTGCTCCTGAGCAAGAGGGTGGGACCCCAGACATGGCTCCGGCCTCCGGCACATTGAGGAGGAAGCCTTTCAATAAGCAGGAACTGGACTTCCTTGTGGGCTACGTGTCAGAACACGAACGCAATATACTAGTGGGTCCAAATTGCCATACTACGCCTGCCCAGTGTTGGGCACACTGGCAGCATGCTGCGGATGGTGTTAGTGCATTCGGATATCAGGTGCGCACAGCTCAGGACTGCAAAAAGTGTTGGGATGACCTCTGGTGCTGTGCTAAGCAAAAGTGTTCCTCCAATTAAGCCATGACTCAGGTGACTGGCAGTGGGCCACCATTTGAGGAGGAAGAACTCACTCCACACGAGGAGATCGGTGCAGAGCTCATCCCGGCACAATTGATCGAAGGAGTGGGAGAGATGCAGGATTATGATGCCCCATCCGGTGAGTGTTGTTGTGTGTTTGTCCAGCCCATGTGTTGTTTGCTTTTGCGATGTGTTGTGCTTGACTGTCACTACATGCTATGTGTCCATGGCTCTCATTTGCAAGTCATGCAATGCTCCCATAATGCATGCCTGTTCTGATGCTGCTGGACATGTGAAGCAGTCCGGGTCTGTCCTCATCAGCAATCATGTACCCTAATAACATGCTAGTCACCCGGCTGCCCCTCCAGGTCATATTCCAGTTCGCTGACATGTCTGCATGTAGCCTGTGGTGTTTTTCCACTCAGCACTCAGACTATGTCATCGCATGACTGACGTGTATGTGTGTTCAGCCTGCATGCGGGTACTCCACGTGGGCATGCTTCCTTGCCCCTCCACCCCCCTGCACCTTAATTTCACCATGACACTGGTGGGTGACATGTTGGACTACTGCAATGGCCTGTTCCACGCACCTGTGTACATGCACACGTCCACCTGCGAACCTGCCAGACACATACTGTGGGGTACATCCTTTGTCCTTGATGCAGGGTGTCTCACTCGGACTGTGGAGATGGCAGATGCTCCCCGGGGACATGAGTGCCCATTCATGCTCCATGTGCATTCCATGCACGCCCCTATGTGTCTTTGGCAGAATGATCATTGTAGTACGTGTCCGGGATTACAAAAGTGTCATGGCATTTGATCATCCATTCCATGCTCACTCTGGCTCAGTCCTGCATCACGCACATGTTTAGGGTATCATTGTCTGTGTGGGGCACAGGCCTCCCCCTGTTGCAGGCCCCCTGACTCTGTTCAACTGGTTTAGTGCCTTCTGCATGAATGGGTGTACTACTGACGGTTCATCATGTGTCCTTCTTACTGTCCCATTCTCATCTGCTGTGGTGTCAGTTGACCGAGATGATGCAATTGATGCTAGCCAACACTGTCTGCCAATACAGAGTTCTCTGGTCAACCTTTCATTGCCATGCAATTCCTCCCTGCATTTTCACGGGGGCGGGGGGAGAGTTAACTGTAGCCATGCAACCTAGTGCATGCACATTGCACATGATGGCTGAACATGCCCTTACACTGCCGTCATGTTAAGTGATTGACATCAAAACGTACTTGTTGATGTAGATTGTTGGTAATGTACACATGTACTGCACTGCACTGCACCCACCCACTTCTGAGCCATGTTACACCGTTCTACATGCCTACTCACTGCTGCAATGTCAAAGTGTGTGTTCAGATTTTCATCCCTTCACTGTTATGAAACGCACTAGCACAGGTGCATCCTGTGACACATGTACTCTGTATTGGAACACCCTAGCAGTGTTTAGCAAAGGTGATTGGTCAATCTGTGGGCTATACTAACTGGTATAGCCCGCAGATTGATTATAGCCCGCAAATCGTGTTGTAATTACTGTGGAGCTGCCTGCATTTGTGTATGTGTACATCTTCACATACATCAAAGCAAGCAGCATTGAAGCTGCTTGCTTTGCTGTATAGGATGCTGTTCATATATGCCATATGGGTGTATATGAACATGAGTGTATTTGAACACATTCACATATACATATGTAAGCAGCTTCAATGTTGTGTAGTGCAACATGGCAGCTACTTAGGTGTGTGTGAAAGTGTTTATTTACATATGTGTTCTCAGCAGCATTTTTGTTCAATAACTAATATGTCATTATTTTATGAAAATTCTGCTGAGATTTCAGCATTGCGCCCGTTATGTTCAACCGGCACAATCCTGAAGGTGCACTGTCATGCACTACGAGTATGCCCAGGCCCACTGAGCAATAATGGTGGAGCCTGGGCGTGGTGATTTGACAAACTGAATCATGTTTTTTGGCACATTCAATGCACAAAGTACTAAATCAGGCCCTGAAGGGTGTTCTAGAGGCTTCATGGACCGGCAGCTTGGACCGTACTGGGCATTATGGTCCCTCATACCTCATTGAAGACCCTTGCTTTGCTCGGGACATTCACTATGTCTTCAGGGCCCATGACGCCCGGTACGGGCCGAGCTGAAGATCGATGAAGCTATATTGGTGATGATGTTTTAGTGATTCATGTCTACATGCATATTAAGTGTGTCATGGTGTGTTTTGATTAACATGCAGCTGTGGCCATTTGGCTGTTCAAACATGCTTATGCTATGTGCCATCTCTTTGTTGCCATCTGTCATTTCTGCCTATGATATGTGCCTGCCAGAAGTGGTGTATGATGGAGGTGATATACTACATTCAGTACATGTGTAGGTTTTGCAATTTACACGCATCCATTTCTGCTTTCGGGATGCCATTGCATATCAATGCCACTGGATGCATGTTGGAATTTGAGTTGTGTGTGACAAGCCTGCTTCATGTGTTGGCTGTCGATGTAGTGATGTCTATGTGTGTGTGGGTTATGTGCTGCTGACATGTGTACTCATGTTTGTTTTGTTCATGTTACAGGTGATGACGCAATGGAGCCGAGGATGGTGATGTCATTCCAGACACAGGGTTGCTTTTACATCAGCAACCCAGCATAAGTAGGGGTCGTGGGGTGGTAGACCACGAGAACCCATTTGTGCTCCAGACCATCGTGTCCAGGGCTGGCAATCAGTCAAGCTCTGATGTACACTCTGAGCCCAATGTTGAGTTGGATGCGCATCATGACGATTCGTTCCCGGTGAGTGATCCTGATATGGATGATCTTCTGACCGCGACACCTGCACTGAGGGCCCAAGCAGTGTTGCAATATCCGCATGTTGTGGTTCTGGACGCACGGTCACACTCCACACCAGTTCCTGATGTGCCTGGGGCATCATGTCGACAGAAGGATGCAGTTCTGCAGTCGCGGGCGGTGCCAATCAAGCAAGGACCACAGCTCCTTGGGTCCCGCAGGTGTAATGACCGGCAACGCGGTGGCCGTGTGCCACCGGGGAATACTGAGTGGGAGCATGCCATTTATGCCAGTTCAGAGCAGCAGGGGGCAGCTATTGAGAAGATTACGCAAGGCATGGAAAGTGTGGCCCAATCCATGCTCCCCCATGATTGGCAGGTGCAGCTCCAGCAGCAGGCAATGCAGTCCACGTGCTGCTCACTTAGGCTGGACATGGTGGCCTTAGACAGGGCACGCCGGGCTGAAATGGTGTCTCTGCACAAAGCAGTTGCTGCTCAGGCAGAGGCACAAAGGGAGGCCCTGAGGGAAGAACACCAATCCCTCAGGTCTACTATGGGTGTGCTCAACATGACCTAGAGGCAGTAGTCAGAAGTGAGTATGGAGCATCTTGAGAACAGCATCTCGGCTGAGGAACGTGCATGCTGGGAGGTGCTCCAGATGTCATGTGAGGCCATGCAGGCAGAACTCTGTGTTACATGTGCTACCTTGCAAGAGGAAGTACACGTATGACATGAGATGCTGCAGCTGACCTAGGTGCCATTGTCACACAGGACCAGGCTTACCAGACCCGCATGCTTGCTGCCATGGAGGGGAAAGCTGCGGCTAGGTGTGGTGAAGTGAATGTGCCATGTCCACCTTCTGATTGTCATCCAGAGGGTGAGTAGGACAACATCTTATCTTCCACACAGGTTGGGCCGTGCAGGCTTTGAGCCCATGGAGGTTTTTTAAAATCTCAACATCATTGCATGTGGGTGTTGAGGCACACCATGTACCTCCCCCCTCCTGGGTACCCTCCCAACCCCCCGGGTCGTATGTGGGCATTTTTTTTACTTTTTTATTATATTGTTTGTCTTTTGTGCATTCATGTGACGGTGTGGTGCTTTGTGGCTTTTGAAAGCATCCACTGTGTGTTCCAGCTGAGCACATACAAGTTTGTCTCGTGTATGTGTTTGTGGCTTGGGGTCCTGACACATATGCCACTCCTGCTTCCCCTTACCATGGGCTTGCAAGGATGGTTCAGTGTGACAGCAAATTACACAGGGGAATTGGACTTTCGTCATATCTGTGGTCAGTCTGCAGTCCTACTTGTTTATACACCCCTAGTGGGGATTAAGGATGTTTTCTCCACGTCATGTCTGCAATCAATTTTGGTGAGTATATTTTTGAACTGTTTTTTTTAAAGTTGATTGTGATGTTTTTTTCATTACTTACCTGTATACGTGCTTGATGCACTTTATGCTGTGGTGGTAGCCTGCACCCTTTAGCTGTCAAAGCCACACTGATGGTGGGCGGGGGCCGGGTGGTGACAATGACAAGTTGGTACGTGTTAGGTTCACCCCCTGGAAATTGTGGCAAAGGTGGAAGCATTAGGAATGTGACCCAAGAACCACAACTCACGGTCCAGTGCTCACCTGAGATGGCCGCCTAGACTACTTCTACGCTCTGTTCCATTTGGACGGCACTTTATATCTGTCTTCCCTCTTGGACTTCACTGCTGCGTTGCGGTGCAGTTTTCCTACTGGACTCCAGCTCTTTTACTTGTTTTTCACACTCTGGTGCCTCTGGTCCCTGTTTTTCATCCTGCTACTGTCCTTGTTGCAGATCTGTCCACCCGTCTCTCCGGCAGTTCTTTCCGCGTTAGCCTCAGTACACTTCTGTACCACAGCATATCTCTCACTGGCTATCTGTCTCGCTCTTTCTATCGGTACACTTCTATACCACCGCATCTTTCTCTCTGTCTGTCTGTCTGTCTGTCTGTCTGTCTGTCTCTCTCTCTCTCTCTCTCTTGCTCCGCCTATCTTTCACCTATTACATCCATACTTTTATGTTGACTTTGGCCTTTTACCAAAGCTATTCAACTGTTCTGGCTCTTAACATGCTGTCAGCTGTTTTTGGCGATCTCATGTTCACTCTGCCTTTCCGGACTTGTGCTGTCTCTGCCTTTCTCTGTTCATGCTATGAGTGGGTTTCAGCTCAACTATCCAGTTGTGCCAACCTCCTTGGTTATTTTCTACTCAAGTTTGAACTGTACCCATAAGTTGTGGAATCCTCATTGATTATTGTCTATGCAAGTTCCTACCCATCCTGTTGAACCATTCTACAACTGTGTAACCTTGGAAGTTATTCTATCATTCAGCTTGGACATTTGCTTGCTCATATTCTACAACTTCAAGTCATCCACTAGAGACTCTTCCAGGGTTTTTTGGCACCTTGAGGCTTTTTCCCTGGTTTGGGGGTTTGGCTCCATGGAGATCTCTGCAATTTGGTATTTTTACCAGTCAAGGTGGCCTCTGAGGGAGATAGACCCCATTTACACAAAAGGAAGTACAAGAAAACCAAGCAGAAGTTAGACCCTGAAGCCAGGTAGACTAGAAGGAAGAAGCCGACGGACCCCAGAGACAGTTCTTCTAAAGGTCAAGGTGAGAAGGAAATGAGGGAAGGGCTTTTGTTTTCTGGCAGTACGCCTGGGCTACAGTGATTGGTCACTATCTGACATTGTCAATGTGGGGTACTATGTACATGATGTGTTCTGCTGGTCAATGGACCTGTGTTGGGTTTACTTTTCAGGTGTCAGGGGATTGGTGTGCTTTGACACACTTGGCTGTCCACATGGCCAATGTTCAGATATGATGTGTACAGGACACTGAGGGTCACTTCATTTCACATGCATGTATTGAGTGCATGTCCCTACTGACACACACACTTATACAACGCACCACCACACATACAACCACCCATCCATGCCCACACTTGCACACAGATTGCCTTCTCTGCTGTGTCCCTGCAGCGCATGATCACTTACCATTTTCGGATTGTGTACATGCGTCACTGTGTAATTTTTGTTGCTTGTCCTTTTTTAAATGATGCTCAAGGTGTATCACCAACACAATGGCATCTCACTGTGCTGTGTACTGATCGGTGTGTTGCAGGGGAGACACACACCACACAGGTTTGGGATTTGCGGATTTGGATTGCCCAATGTGGATGCCAACAGACATTCTGTCTTTTGTTGATGGTACCGCTGGTGGCATGCATTTGTGTATGACTTTGTATGTTTGGAGGTTGTTGGTCAGTCATTCCATGTCAGGTGTGATTGTTTCAGGCCTGTTTCCATTTATCACGTGGCACTTTGTAACTAATTTGTCATGTGTTGTGCATTTGGTGTGTTCTTTTGCTGTTGCATGCCGTGTCATGGTGTGGCCGACGAGGGTAATGGGGGTTGGGGGGGTTTGGGTGACATACCAGTGATTTTCATGGCCTGTTTTGCAGGGGGGTGGTGGGATATGCACCTTGCATGTGTTCCTTTTGGTCACACCGGATTGGTTATGTTTAAGTAGCTAGGGATGCACATAATGTAGCACTTCAGTGGAAACATTCTCAGGGTGGTAATGTTGTGGCAGTTGAATGTCTGTTTGTCATCATTGATTGTCACCTGGTATGTGCCAGGCCTGTTTGCTCTCCGCAGGGGTGGGAGTTTAGGTGAAAAAGGTGGCCACAAGTTGGGTCTGTGCTGCCTTGCCACGTGCTCTTTTCCCTCCCATGCGCAGCGCCTGTGCGTGTGGTTGGGGATGTGGAGGCACCACCATGTCCACTGGTACGCCCCGCCGTGTTGCAACATTGTGCAGGACGCATGCTGCCACAATGATCCTGCACAATACTGAGGGTGCATATAGTGGCTGCCCGTCAGAGAGGTCAAGGGAGCAGAAGCGTGACTTGAGCACTCAGAATATGCGCTCCACGAAAAGCCCTGGTTGCAATATCGGCTGCATTGTATCTTACGTGGGGTTGTGTGGTGGGTTCCATATTGGCGTCATCATGTGGGTGCTCAGAGGGTAGGCAATGTCCCCTGGGGAGGTGATGATGGTTGTCATTAGTTGGGTTTGTGTATTGTCTGTCTGTGGCATGCATGTATGTGCACAGACATTTCTACTCACCAATGAGCCATGCGTTGCCATGCTTCCCAGCGTCCAGGGCCCGGCTCAGGGCGGACATTCTGTATATGGAACTGTCATGGGTGGACCCAGGATAGTTTGCATAGACAGAGGTTATGATTCCATGGGCATCGCATGCAAACGGTATGTTCATGGAATGCCAGTGTTTGCGGTTGCGGTAGATGTTCTCAGTGGCCCTAGGTGGACGTTGGGCCACATGGGTGCAATCTATGGCACTGAGCACTTTGGGGAAGTGTGCCACCCTGTAAAAGTCCTGGACCACAGCCTGCCTTTCTGTGGGTGTTCTGAGCATCTATATGTGCCTGAGGACTTAGGGGCGTGCAGTCATGATTTCCAACACCTGGTGTAGGCAGCATGACTGCATGGGCTGCAAGACACCCCCAACTATGGCAGTTGTCCGCTGAAATGACCCAGTGGCCAAAAAATGCAGGACATTGAGCACCTTTTCCAAGGGGCTCAGTGCTTGGGAGCATAAGGTGGGTGATGTGAGGTCATCCTCCCACTCAGTGACCAGGTCTAGGATGATATGAGGTGGAAACCTATACCTGCCATAGACCTCGTCATTAGGAAACCCAAAAAGGCTGGTCCTGGGCAAAAAATGCAGGCCTGGCTATTCTCCTCCTCCTGTGATGTCCCACGAACACTACTGCGAGAAATGGGACATTCATCATAGCTGTATATGCGTGTTTGTTGTTTGTGCACACTTTTCTACTGCGCAGGGGCGCTTCTGCCTGCCTTCGTGTGGCAGACGTGTTTACGCCTGTGCATGTCTTTTGGTGTGCATGGGTTTTCCCTATTCGATTCCATGAATATGTGTTGTTCGCGTGCGATCCATGTATTTCCCAGCAGTACTTCCCCAGTTGCGCCCTCATTTTCACCCGTTTTTCCCCATTCTGCATGTTCCGCACCCTTTTTGGTGTGTGTGCTACATGTTGTGCGTTTTCCCTGTGAAAGTCACACACAGCGTTCGGGAAGTCGCAGTGACATGTAAGGTAGGCACGGATTTGGCGTAGCTCCCAGTAAATACACGCGCACAGACTTCCATGTATCGCTTGCATGCGAATCGCATGCATGCGCTGGATTTTTCTCGTTTGCACCACCAATTTCGGCGCACAATTATTCCATGAATCGGCCCTTATGTCTAACTGAAGACATGAAGTTGTTTACCTGACCTTTTGTTGAAACTGGTCTAGGGAAATTAAAGCGGCATTTGGTGTAGTATTTCCCTTTGTTTTTATATTTGCTATGACAATATTTCCCACATTTGTGTCTATGAAATTGTAATATTTTTACATGAAGGTCACTATGTGTTGTTTGTGAAGGGATTTCATAGGTGACATATTTTTGGATAAACTGCAAAACAGTGGCATCACGGTCCTGAACAAATTTCAGTATCTTTAATTCACAAAAGCATGTGGATGTGTGGTGCTCCTCTGGCTTAGTATTCTTTTCTCCAAAATAAGTGTTGCACTTCTCCGTGGAGAGGAATAGTTTTATTACAAATAAAGTGTAGCATAGCAATGAAGCGATGATGGAAATATCTTCATACACAGGATCTATAGCACAGAGTTCTCCTGTCGTTTTTATATCTATGTTTGTTTTGTTTTTGTTTGCTGTGCGTGGGAAATCGTGTAAATCTTCCCATGCATATTCTACACAACTTAATGTCACAAACCAAGTGGGTAGGCCAAGGTTTCTTATCATACAGCATACATCTCTGTGACATCGGAACCAGTATTCTTTTGTACCACACATGTTTCCTAAAAGATTTGTAACGCTTGACAGTAAAACCTCATCTTTTTCTAGCACTTTTTGTAGTAATTGTGTAGCTGACATATTTTGAAAATGGGTACCTGATTTTAATGTGTGTGCACCTTCGTAGAATAGAGTTGCTAGATAACTTTGAAAGAGGAGGTGGAATATGTATTCCACGTTTTGTCTGAATCTGGGGTCTTCAGAATACATTCGTAAAGAGCGGTATTCTGATGCTGTTATTTGTGCGGGTCTATCATCGGACCTTCCTCCTTTTTCAGTAGAAAAGAGTAGAGGAAAGGCATGTGCTTCTATACTTTTTTCCAATATGCTGATTGGAGATCCTTTGGCTTGTTGCATTTGGTACATTTCCAGTGCATCATCTATGATGTCATTAGAGTGTAATGAATGAATTGCATAAAGGTCTAAAATATTGGATTCTGTAGAAGGATATAGAAGTTGAAATTGACCAGTTTCTGATGACTCTTGAAATATTTCAGTGGTTTCCCTCAGGTTTTCTTCAATGTTAATTTCTTTGTAGTATTCATTGTTGTCTTTTAGATATTGCAGGGCTTGTCTAGCTTTATTTAAGTCCATGAGTTGTTGCCACATTTTATTGTCTTTTGTAGGTACGCCATTTACTAAAATAATTAAAGATTGATCTATTAGACGTTGCACTCCCACAGTGTGCACATTTTCTTTGAGATCTAATGGCAAATAAACTACTTTGCCACAAATGCCTTTCATTAATTCAAAGGGATTTTATTTTACTGTTTTTGGTTGAAGGCGTATTATTGCTTGAAATGGGTGCACTGTTTGAATTGTGATGGTCTCATATAAGTTGAGTTGTTGCAGGGTTTTGCTAGTGGGAATAATTCCAAGTTATTTGTGATAGTACGTGAAGGTGATTTTCGTATTTGTTTTCTGATATAAGATAGAGAGCTAATTGGAACCATTTGGAATCTTCATTTTCTTCTATTTTGAATGTTATGTCTACAGTTTTTGTGCTATTTTTATTTTTAAAAAAGTCTTGCAGCATCCCACACACACATGGTTTGGTACTTCAGCGGTTGTACTTTTAAACTTTACTATTTCTTTTTTGTATCTGTGTAGTAGAAGTTTGCCATTTGTACAGTTGTTGCTAGTTTGTTGTAAAGCTATTGCATTTTGTAAGTGGCTTTCACTTCCAAAATATTTTCTGTGGATATGCTCTATTTCTTCGAGTAGTTGTTTGGCTGTACCATGTAGAAGATTGTTATTCAAATTGGCTAGTGCTAAAGCAGGAATTTTGGCGTAGTACAGTTTATGGACCAGATTTCTTATAGTTGAATTATGTGTTGATATCATTTTTATATGATGGAAGGTGATTCTGCAAATAGGTCCAGAAATGCAGGCTAGTGAATGTCCTTGTAGTCCTGTGTATTTGCGCACTGGACAGGCGTCCATATTTTGTAGTAGTTTCATTTTGAATTTGTCTTTGCCTTTCACATACTGATTGAGGAACTGGCGTAAAGATTTGAAAGATTTTCTGGCAATGTTACACATTGATGTGCACAGCCATTTGTAGACTGGACGTATTACGTATTGGTTCAGTGGAATGGAGAGGTAAAACTGACTTTTCTGGGGATATTTTTGTGAGCACTGTTTCTTGTTCCATAATGGTATTATTAAGTTTGTCATACCCTCTTCCGCTGCTATTTATGGCAATTGGGTTTGTTTGCTTTTGGTTGTATGCTTCTTAATTGAAATATGGTTCTGTGCATGTGTTGTGACTCCATTCACCTGAACAATTTTTGTTGATATTCCATTAATTGTGAAGTCCTTTTCTTTAGTTTAGTACTTAGTTCTGTTAGTGGTTTCATTCTGTTAAAAACTAAAATAAATAATTTCCTTTTGAGAAGGATTGCACTGTCTATGAGAGCTTCTTGAATTAATGCTCTATGGTAGGTTTAAAGAGTTATGCATGATTTCTCTACTGTTTATATAAGGTTCTGAAGGACTCTGTGGCGGAACATTTCTTTGTAAAATATTTTTTTGTGGTATGCATACTTGCCATTACATCAAGATTTATAGGTACTGTGTTAGAAGTAGTGGTAGCTGAAGTCTTGTTAATCACTTTCTGTTTTGTTTTACATTTTGAAAAAAGAGACAACATTTCTGTACTGGAAGCTTGTTTTGTTTTGCTTATTGAATGTATTTCCTGTTTTCTTTTAAAAAAACTTTTTGTACAAATTCTCCTAAAGGTGGATGCTTATTTTGGAGAGTTTTATTTTCATTTTGTTTACTTTTGCATTGCTTTCTATGGAGTTGCTTTTTAGTAGGCATTCTTTGGGGTCTGTTGGAGGAAAAAAGAAAGTATGGGTTGTGCTGTTATGCAGTGTATGTGTGCTTTGTGCATGATTGTCTGAGTATGATGGTAAGGATGTATGTGGAGATGTGCGATTGTGCAATGGGCAGCTACATCAGGGTGGGAAGGCTATTCTTGTATTTGTGTATTACTATACTGGGGTTCAGATGACAATACAATGTATGCAGCTGGTGAGGGGGAGCACTAAACTAAATCTAATGTTACAGGGTTAATACAATTGTTTGCTCTACAATACTAGAATTCTACTGTGTTTGAATAACAGTTAGAACATTATGGAAGTATTGCATTTACTTTTTTGTATGGAGAGAGTAGGTTTCTACTGAATTATTGTTCGTACTTCAGACGCTCCTGCTTTTTAGGAGAGTGGTCTTCATTTCAATTGTAAAAGAAAGAAGTTAGTAAATATGTGTGTTAATAGCACTGTGGTTAATGTAGACATTGATTTCTTTGTTTTTGCAGTAGTAGTGCTTTCTGATAACTGGGCATAGTATATACATGCACTTTCATTTGCCTATGTACATCCTGTATATCTTACTTAGAATCTGTTAGTTGAACGTGCTTTACTAATGAGCACAATAGTAAGCGCACAGAGCACACTTGGCTTTTTAAGGTGGTGTTATTGGATGTTAGGAGATAGAAGAAATGATCATATGCTTTTTTGCTATTTTTACAGGGTAAATTTCAGGAACTGCACAGAAAAGCATGCAGTGTATGCATTTGTGAAGGTGTGGGAAATAAAGCAGAAGGATTTGATGTAGAGGCAGTGGTGTTGTTTCAGCTGAGAGCCTTTTAATTGATATTGCTTATCTGTGCGCATGAATAAAGATGCATGTACTGATACTGGCTGTGTGTCATTTTATAACACACTACAAGGCCTTTTTCCACAATTACACTGTTATTTCTCTCATTTTTAACGTGCAATGACACTTTCTTAGACTGCTTTGTGTGTAAATAAAAATTTGGAGAGCAGACAGATTTGCAAGTGGCACTTGATCATATCAAATGGGAGAAATTACAGTACGTTTGTTTTACAGCTTATACAGGGTAAGTGGCAGTTACTCTGTTTATATGCATTCATACAAGATCTGTACATGTGCTGTGCAGAAAATATTCATACCCGTAGTTTGTTTTAATGCATGTGGATGTGCATGAATTTGCAAGTAGACATCTTGGGGAGCTTTATAGTCGTTGTTGCTGTAGATCCTTTGCAGTCACAGCCCAATTGTACTGAGAGTGATCAATAGTAAATCTAAAGTGCTGATTTGTCATGATGGAGTCACATGTAGAGTTCTTGCATGTGATTGGTGGATGGTTGTGTGACTGCTTAACAGTAGCCAATGAGGACATGGTGCAGAGAGGGAAGTGGAAAGGGTAGAAGGGCTGCCCCCTTGTTACGCGCTCCGCAGACATTGTGGCTGTCCACGGACAGGGCATGCCACATCCAGAGTTTCTTAGCAAATCCAGCATGGAAAGGGACTGTAGGGATTAGCCAATAAGGTGTTGAGGTTCTGCTTTGTATTGAGAGAGGGTGTGTGTAGTGAAGATGGCAGAGGTGGAGAAAGTCAGGGTGTTGGTGGTTGGAGATATGTTTGTGCATGGTTTGGGACAGTATGCAAAATTAATGAATGTGGCAAAACATTTTGATGTAAAAGGAGTGGAGGTGGTGCGGAGCACTGTGCATGGTTTTAATTTGCAGGCTATTGTACACGTCTGTGAAGATATGGGCAGGGTGAACAGTCTACATGCGGTTGTTCTGCACTGTAGTGCTTTGCATTTGGGCTATGTCAGTGCCCCTACTTTGTTAGAAGATATGAAAAACTTGTTTCAGGCAGTAATGAAACTACTTCCAAACGCCAAGATAATGTTTTCTGGTTTGATACCTAGGGCAATATGGGACAATAGTTTTGTTTTTTGTCCTCAGCAAAATGTTGCTAGGTGGTTAATCAACTGAGGCATGTTTGGTTTTATGACAGAGCTGGCATGTTCTTTTGCAATAATGACAGAAGAGTTGGGAGAAGTGTTTAAGAACTGCAACATAGCGACAACCATCCTTCCATCATGGAAGAAGGTGATAGTTGTGCCAATTTTCTAGAAAAAGGTGTGAGAGACAACCCAAGCCACTATTGACCTATATCACTATTAGATTCAATCAGGAACCCTTCGCTTCATTCATTCTGGAAAGTTTCCAAGGCTGGGCAACTTCTGTCAAAATGACTGATCCATTACAAGCAGGTTTCATAAAAAATCTAGGAATGACTGCTAACAACCTAGCCATAAGTACCTTGAAGGCCAAAGTCATTGAGGGTCACCCTAAAATCTATATGGCGTTCATCGACCTAACAAAAGCCTTCCACTGTGTGGACAGAACTCTTCTGTGGGAAAAATTGGAATCCACAGCTGCCCACCGGAAATCTTTAACCCCCTCATGGAACTGTACAGTGGCACATCGATGTGTTTACATCTGAACCAGCAGGGCCTATTGTCATCATGGATTAATACTGGTCGAGGAGTGAAGCAAGGATGTCCTCTTGCCCCGGCACTCTATAACGCATATATAGCCGACTATAAAAATCATGAGATTAAAGTACGCGCATTTCCACCAAGAATGGGTGAAGAGAGAATATCAAGAATGCTATAGGCAGATGATATTATCTTGATGGACCAAACACCAATAGGTTTGCAAAGACAACTCACAAACCTTGACTCTTACCTCCAAGCCAACCTTTTACAAATGAACCAAGAAAAAAACAAAGTCTTGATCTTGGGAAAAGGCATGAGCAAAAGAGTTAACTTTGCCTGGAAGGTACGAGAGGAGATTCTGGAAATTGTTGATGAGTTCAGATACCTCAGAGCTACACTGAGCAAAAACATGAAAGAAACTCTGATGTGTGACATTATTCTGAAAAAAGTACGCCTCTTAACAACACAGACCAGAATATTGTCCAAGAAGTACGGACGTTTCTCAATAGCTCCGCTCTTGACATCCTACAGGATGAAAGTAATTCCCACACTAACGTACAGTGCGGAATCTATGCCTTATATTCCATCATCTTTTTGGCAGAAAGTCAAAGGGCTGTACTGGCGTAAAGTAGTAAGTCTACCACAATCTATACCAGTGGCTGTAATCAGGAAAGAATGAACACTCCAATCACTAAACTCCATCGTAACATGGAACAAAATGATGCTTTATCGAAAGATACTCTTGCCACATCCACCACTGATACTCAAGGCAATAGAGCAAGAAATCAGGGCAGGAACGTGTAAGATGCTTCATCAATGGGAGGAAAAAAACAAACAACGCCTTGACGGGGCAGGATGTTCCCAGGACGATCTCATCCGTAACCCAGGAAAAGTAAAGAGGCGACTGATGTAGAGAGACTGAATACAAACATTAGATAAAGTACAACTAGTAAAATCCATGAAAAACGGCACAGATAACCCGGCAGAAGTTAATGCAACCAGAGACTATCTATTGAAGTGTCCATCTAGGAAGCTTCGTGAAAACTTTCTGCGCATCCCCCTGAATATCTTATACACAAATGAGATATTAGTCAGGCGAAAACAAGCAAAGACCAGCCTCTGTCGATTCTGTCACCAACCAGATTCAATTGAAACACTCAAACATCTGCTCCTCACTTGTAGAGGGGTGGATGAGGCCCACACCCTCTACTTGGGACCCTTATTTGGCAATGTCCACTGCTTGGATGAAGAGGAGAGATGGAACAAGTTGATGAGTGGAGAAAACACCAGATGGACCATAGCAGTGGCCAGCTTCTATGAAAGCCTTGGGCTACTGAAACGCCCGGAGTTTGATCAAACAGGCCTCACAATTTGAGGTGAACAAATCTCTCTTTCCTCATTTTCTCTCTTCCTATAAACTGCAGAGGCTGGCACGATTGTGACTTTTCTTTACTTCTTCCTACTGACAGACGGATTTTCAAGGAGAAATCTTGTAAAAATTGTTTCTTTTTGAACAATTAAATCAAGTAATAAAAAAAAATAATGACAACATTGACTCTGGTAATGTTGATTACTTTACAGAAGATGGCATGTCTTTATCTTTTATGGGAAATGCCATGCTGTTTTCAAACATAAGGATTGCTTTGGAGAAGCGAATGTGAAGATTTTTGGAGGAAACTAAGGAAAAAAAAAAGAATACAAAATAAAAGATGTTTCTGAAGCATCTCCAAAAAATACAAAAAGGGTCTTTTCAGAACCAACCTCAATGGGGTGATGGGGCACACTATTTAAATTTTCATTCTCCACTCAGATTTTTCGATTTGTCCGCAGACACCATGGTTGTCCGCAGACAGTGCATATTACATACAGGAATTTTGAGTTTGAGAGGCATGCAAATGAGACTTAGCAGAGCAAGGAATTGGTCAAAAATGATTACTGGGTGTGATGTGTAAGGAGAGACTTTGTCAGAAAGTCTTTTTTCCTGAGAGGAGAGCAGATAGCTATGGCTGTGTGTTTCAGAAAGCAGAGTGTCTGGATTTTGGGAGACTCATGGATAAATTGGTTGGAGGTGCATGCAGATCACTGCGGAGTGGCTGTACATCTTGGATCCCCTCATGTGGAAGTGCACTGGCATGGAGTGCTTGGAATGAAGTGGCTGGATTTGGTACCTCTTTGTGCTACTTTGGTGAAAAAGCGTCATCCAGACATTATTATTTTTCATTGAGTAGGGAAAAGCTTAGGACATGTCTCTGGAATCTCTTTGCAATTTGTAATGAAAGAAGGACTTGGGAAAGTCATGGACATGTTTCCAAATTCCGGAGTAATTTTTTCTTGTATTGCGCAGAGACAAATGTGGCTGCATTCTTCTTCATTTGGTCCACAAATGGAGAAAGCAAGGCACAATGTCAACAAGGCTGTTTGTGCTTTTTTGAGAGATGTTGGCATGTCCTCTTTTCACAATGAAAATATTATTTCGTAGCACACACATTTTTCGCAGAGATGGAGTACATCTTACTTATTCTTGGAAATCAGATTTTTCTGCGAAATATTCAAAAAAACATTGCAACCCTTTTTGGAATCATAGCAATCCATTTTGCAGTAGATGTTGACCATTTAGAGTTTTTGAAAGACAAAAGAACACCACAAAAAGGATCTTTTCAGAGCCACCACTTCCTCCCAGAGAAAAGTGCAATCGTTCTTACAGGGCAGCACTGCAAAGAGTTTAGAGGTCTGCGGACAATCCGCGGACTTCGAATAAATGCAGAGGGTCCTTCATCATTTCATTAACACTTCTATTTTTAAACTGTGAAAGGCGGCTCTGAAAAGAGCCTTTTTTTTGGTTTGTGTTGTTTTATATATTTTTTTAATTTTTTAAACACGACACACAAGGAAAGGAGGGGAAATGAGGGTACGGAAGGGACACCAACCACTGGGATAAGAAAGGCCAGGTGGATAGAAGAAGATGTAGGGTGGGCCTTATTCAGGTAGGTAGTAGTCCTTCTCATGCTCCTTGACCGCAGACTCAAAAGCACTTCGAAGGTTCTCCCCCCTGCAGAGTACTATGTTGCAGTACATGCACAATATTGTGACCCTCAAAAGGTAAGAGTCAACAGCATCATGTATGGCCTGCGAGGCAGCTGGAGGGATGCACTGTCTCACAGGAGTGTCTCATTGTCATGACCACTGTGAGGGGGCACAAGTTGTGCCACAAACAGGCTCCCACCAGAACCCTGAGGGCCTTAAAACCACTGCAAAAGGGCTCCTGGAGCCAGTCCTGGTGCCTTTGGCACCAGGCTCATATGTAAGAAGGAAGGGCTGTTCAAACTAGGCCCCATTTATGTACATGGGCCTTTAAATCCAACATGGAAGCACGCACACAGTCTAGTTCTAAGAACCAAGCCATGCGGTCTAGTGTTTTGGGTGTGGCTGGCCTGGAACTACTTTCCCTAGTACTACTTTACCTGGGCTATATAAACCACACCCTGACTGCAGAACACGCTTTGAGTTATTCTGCAACCCGCAGCTTGACGCTCACCGTGTCCAGCTCCTGGTCTTCAGCGTCTTCCTGTAATCCTGCAAGAACAAGAACAAGATTATTCTGTCTTACCTGAGAAAACACCATTCAGCACTAAGCATCTCAACTGGGCTGCAATCTGTGGAAACCGAGAGACGAAGAAACATCACTCACCTGTGAGTACCAGCTTAAGGACTTCCGGCGAACCTCTACCACAGCTGCTGTTCGAACATTGCGACCTGCAATAACGAGAAAGGGAAAAACAATATTAGAACGCGTGCTTCCAAAACATTGAATTCCATCAGTGTTACCTGAATTCCTTCGCGCTATGCCACGCTTCCATCCGGAGCACCACAGCAACATCTGCAAAGGAAAAGAGACATATTCAGGTTTGCTTTCAATATTAAACAACCGCACAGCGCTAGACTTACCTTAACGGATTCCAGGGGCCTGTTTTTCATCACGCTCTCATCCACTCGCAGCACCACAGCGGCCTGTGAGGAGAAAAAGAAGAAAACACAAGTTAGCTTTAAAAGGCAATAAAGGCGCTGTGCTTCGTGCTTTCTCTTACCTAGAAAACGTGCCTCTCCATTCGGCACGCCAGCATCAAGACCTTCGCACCTGAAAAGAAGGAGATAAAGACATTAACAAATTCCCACCATAAACAGAACAAAGACTTACAATTAACAAACTTACCTGCCTATCACCAGATTCGGGGTCACAGCAGGCCTGGGCCCAAGGAAGGCATACTGCACCAGTGAAGCAACTCGTGCAGCTCGCCAACAAACGTCAAGCGCCCTGCACAAGAAACGCAGGACGGATAGCTCACCCTACAAATAACTAGGGCTCAGGTTTGCCTGTCTGCTTATCTACTTGTACACAGTGCAAAAGTGCAATGCCCGCAGGGCTGTCTAACAGGCCTTTCATGGCCAGCTTCGTGGTCCAATTTGATGATTTGATCTGATGTGCAGTTGGTAGTTTTGACAAATGTTCTTGGTCCGGTGTGCTTCAAAGCCTACCTGTTACTGGAAATGTTCCTGAAATGTTGTCCACAACTGTTAGGAACATAGGTTTGTCCAAAAGAAAAACATGCAATTTCTCAATACAGGACTTTTTACTATGTTGCATGGGTATTTCCCCACCTTCCCCATTCATCTTGTTCGTATAGATATCCTATCTTTTTCCAGGGATGTCATTTCACCAAAATGCCACGGGTAGCGGAAGTGACATCACACAACACTTGACCTCTGATGACATCACATGAAGTGATATCATTTGACCCCACAATGAAGTGACATCACAGGAATTGATGGAACACGACCTTTCACCCCTTGGACAAAACAGGAAGTGGCATCACATAGCATTGTTTCTAAGTACACTTCGAAAGATATGCTTGTGATATCACTGTGAAGT
Organism: Ambystoma mexicanum; assembly: GCF_040938575.1. Taxonomy (NCBI): domain Eukaryota; kingdom Metazoa; phylum Chordata; class Amphibia; order Caudata; family Ambystomatidae; genus Ambystoma; species Ambystoma mexicanum. The sequence continues at coordinate 405,635,802 of NC_090931.1, read as the reverse complement.
GATGTAGATTTATACAGGAATGGATCACCATATGTATCATTAATATGAGCGTGTATAGGCCCATATTACCAAATTATTGTCAATGAAAACAGACGTCCAAGGCCGAACAATAACAATGTGTTATTAGGTAGTACTTACGCTAAGCACTTCATATAGAAGAAGACATATACATACAATATCACCCAACCTGCGTTGGTACTCATTTATCAACCCCAGCAGGATGAAAGGCTGAGATGACCAAGCCAAGAGTCAAACCTGCAAACTGCAGATCACACACACATTGCAGCAGCGAGTGCTCAACCCACTGAGCTATCTTACCAGCTATAGCTATCTTACAGCCACTCCAGAAACAAAGAGCCACATGCTGCTGGCCACAGTGCAGGAGCCTCAGTTTATTTTTTTTTTAAAAAACGTTTTTTCATTTTCTTTTTTTAGGGGTAGCAAGGGAGGCTTCTTACCCTGAAATTTCACTGCAAATTTTTCTACCAGGCTTTTATTTAACAGATCTTTTTCTGCAAAATGCAGACGACTGTTTGTGTGTTTTGGCTATCTGTGATGGCGAGAGAGTGGGGACATCAGTCTCCCTTTCCATTTCGAAGCAATAAATTCAGTTTAAAAAAAAAATCAATAAAAACAAAAAAAACTACAGAATACTGCAGCAACATTTCTGCGGTAAAAACACATAGAACCGTAGTCTAGCCTTGGCAGAGCGCATACCAGCGACATTTCATTCCAGGGTCCCATTGCGATACAGACTCTAGGTGCTCCATCTAGACAAAAGTCTTGGTTAATTAAATTGTTTCCATCCTGCTATAAAAATACGGACAGATGTCATCAGCAGTGATTATGAAGGCGCGAGGGCGGCGGATGGAAACTCTTTATTCCCTGCTATTAGGCGGCGTAGAACAATGCACTTTCCCTCTAATAGACTGCCATCTTTCCTTATTCCCTCTAAGTGACAGAAGCAGTTGATGGCATAATTAAGCCGCTAAGAGCATAATAAATTACACAACGCGCACGCTCACAAATATGATGCCGTCTCCAGCGGTGCTGGTGGGGTGGGGAGCTTCGAAATGTAAGGCATGATGCTACGGTAAGAGCTGTCATTACAGCCGAGCGTGAGCCATTAGCACTCACGTCTCATTTGAGCCAAATAAAGCTGGGACGTGCCTCCTGAATGCATTTTCAAAAGCTTGCTCGCACCTAAAACGGAAAAAGTGGGGAAGGGAAGTTGCTCACACTTGTTTATCAGGGTAGACTTCAAGCTGTGTGTTCTCGAAGGATGAGAACATGAGAAATCCATCTCACTCCTTAGCACTGCAAAGAATGTGACAACCTTCAATGGCCGGATCAGAGATTAAGGGCCCGATTCATGGAATTATCTGTGCGGAAAATTGGGACTTCGCGTGCCAAACTGCTTGCAAAATCCTGTTCGTCGATTCATGGAATCGAAAGCGTGGTGCTTTTTCGCACTATGCGTGTACATCGCACAGGCTTTGCATGTCACTGCGAGAGGCCGAGTGCCTTGTGCGAGACACCACACAGAGAGCATAATGTGGTTTGCGCACAGAGTAGCACTTTCTCCAGAACACAGGAAATGAGGATGAACAATAGAAAATGTGGACGTTACGAGGGACGGCCTGCAGGCAGTCCACCACACGCCCACTATTGTGTGAAATGATACGTATTCATGGATCCGAATGCACAACATCTCGGTGGGGCAAATGGCCACATAAAGCCCTCATACAATCCGCCACCGGAAGGCATTCATACGGAAACTTGCACATAGGAATCACCATGCAGAGGTAAGATTGGGTGTCGGAATGAGTGGTGCATGCACGCAGTCGTGGTTCCTCGTGATTTAGGGGTGGACATATGCAGTGTAGCGGGGTGCAGGAACGGTTTACGGGGTTTCACACGCAGACTTTCTGAGGTTTACCTGAGTTACGAATTATCGTACGCATGTTAACTGGGTACCAGTAGCAGTTACGGGGCACCCTGAGCAGGGTCCCCGAGAAGCAGGTCTGCTTGCAGGGGACATCACGTACTGTTTGAAGGGTGCATGTAAGAATTCAAGACCTACCTCTTCAAGGAGTCTCTCCTCCTCAAAACCTATGCCATCAAATCGCCCCTCGCGCCACCTGACTCGCTAGACGCCATCTGCCCCTCCCTGCTACCCTGTACACCTGAACCCCTCCTATGTTCCCCTTTGCGCCCCTCTGTATCGTATCCACGCTGTATATCTGTTATATTGTTATCTCTGGAAAATGCTCCTTAGGCATCTGTACTGTTCTATACCTCTGTAAGGTGCTCTTGTTGTGTATCTGTATTGTTGTACACCTCTGCAAAGCACTGTGTTGCTTCTCAAAGCTGGGTCTGTGCACAATAAATAAAATAATAATAATAATAATAATAATAATAATAATAATAATAAGACCAAAGCACTGAGAACCCCATCGCCATTCAGTAGGCGCAGATGGTCAAAACACTTGAGAACTTGATGTGAATTTCATAGGCACAGAAAAAAGCTGAAGCGCTGAGAATCCCACATGAACTTAGTAGGCGAATGAGAAAGACAAAGCATCAAGAACACCATGTGCATTTAATAGGCAGAGGAGACATCCAACGCATCGGGAACCTCAAATGCATTAAGCAGCCAGAAGAGAATGCCAAAGCAATGAGACACCCAAGTGCTTATAATAGGTGGAAAGGAAGGGTAAACCCCTGAGAACACCACAGGCATTTAGTAGGCTGGAAATGCCAAAACACGGTGATCCCTGTGTTCATTTCACTCGTATAGAAGAAACCCAGCACAGAGTGGTCCACTTGTGCTTTTAGAAGGCATAGAAGGACGGGTGGCGCTGTTGCGCACGACGGACATGGCCGCTTGAAGAGAGAGCTCCGGCTCCGATATTAATCCTAACACCTATTAATCCTTTCAGCGCCGTATTCAAACGCTTTAGAAAGGAAGATTGTGGTTGCCGGAAGACCTCTGGAGCAGGCACTCCAAGGGCGGAGCTAATCCGTTGGAGGAAACTCGACATATTGGGCTGGAGGAGTTTCGGCGGCCAGGGGGAGCTGGCGTAGCCACTTGCCTGGTCCACGGAAAAGCTGCTGTGTGCCGGGACTGAACTATCTGAGGCGGGCCGCAGTGGGGGAGCGGCGCTGCGGCTGCTTCCGTACTGCGTCGCCTGCAACACAAGGGCTGTGTTGCCTTCCCCGACCCGGGCCGAGGAGAAGCTGCTGGCGACGAGCATCACCACCCGAGGCAGAACGCAATGGGTGAGGAAAGTGGAGATCCTGCCGACAAGCCAGGGCTGGCTGCGGAGCTCCCGCGGCTGCACTGCAAGTGCTGCGGCCACCACCGGGGGGACACTTCATCCGTCCCCCGCGAGGAAATCACAGAGGCCTGCAGAAACATGCGGGGGGGTTGTGCGGCACCCCCCACATTGAGTAAGTGGGGCTGGGCGAATGCCCCTCCATGACAACTGACACTAACGTCTAGCCTAAATCCCTGGATTGCAGACACTGGGCAGCACCGGGGACACTTTTTCCGGAAACATTGCCAGCGTGTCGAGGAGCCCTGCTACACATCAGCGTATAAGCACGCGGGGGACCGTTAAAGGGGGCATAAGAGACCGCACCCCCCCTCCCCCCAGGCACCTGGCGTGGCACATCGAGTGGGGCGAAAGAGAAACACCAACACCCCGGGGCAGACAAAGACAATCCTAGGCGGCCCCGCCAAACGGAAAGAGGGGGGGAACCTAATAAAAACTATAAGAACCAAAAAAATAAATAAATAAACGAAATAGAAGAGAAAGCAGAAAAACCCCATCAAGACTGGAGCGGTGCATGGGGGCACCCTGCTAAAAGTCGTGTGGGGTCTGTCACTGCAATCCACTTCTGGGACCGGTATGGCAAAGATTCTGTCCCACAGGAGACACGCATGAACATTTAAACACCTTAAAGAAAGAAGTGGTGCAGACGGCCAAACCCTCCCATATTGCTCACCAGGCTTGCTCCCACTGGGATAATTATATACTAATATATAATACGTGGGAGGACACAGTCCACTCTAAGGCCGCACACCGCATCACATGGGACGCACCGAAAGGAAAGGCGCAGGTGGGAAAAAGACCGGCCCGATGGACTCCTTTGCCAGCTCCCAGCCACACAGGGTGCCCGATGGGACGCCGCAGGAACACGACAGGAACACAACAAGTAGGGAGAAGACACTCTAGACCATCTGACCCCACAAAAACAGCGGTAATCCTACAACATATCACAGCACAAATGTCTTTGGTAGATGCCTGGAGAACACTAAACCCTCACAAAAGACAGTACTCCTTCTACTCCTCGGTGCATGACACCGAATCTCACATAGATTATTGGCTGGTGTCCGCATAACTTATGGACCAAATCGACAAGAGCGACATACTTCCCCGCACCTTGTCGGACCACTCCCCTATCCTAATAGATATGGTACTTGGGAATCTGAAGCCGCTGGTCAGGATATGGCGAATGCCTCCTGGTATCCTCAAGGATCCGGCAGTGGCAGAGGAACTACATATGGAGGTAGAATTCTTCCTTGAGACCAATAGAGACTCAGTCAGTAGTGCTGCGACCTTGTGGGAGACATTTAAGGCGTGGGTGAGGGGAATCCTGATTTCCAAATCCACTGGGCTGTTAAAGGCGGTTAGGGGAGAACTGGTGCACGTAGAGAAACGGTTAGGGGAGCTAGAACAGCGATACATAGCCATACATGAGGACACCACTTTTGCAGACATCAACAGCAACCTACAAGAATTTAATAAACTGGCTACCAGAGAACTACTATACATCTCTACCCCAGTTAGAGCACACAGGTATGGTGAGGGGAACAGGGCGGGACGCACCCTGGCCAACCTATTAAAGGACGAGAAATGCCATTCCCCTATCACCAGTATAATAGCAGGGGACGGTACGGTAACCACAAGTGAGGAAGGTATAAATAGAGAATTCTCTCAATTCTATACAGAACTATACGCAAATCACGACCTGAAAACTCCCCAAGCCATTAAGGATTACCTAAATAGCATTACGCTCCCGACGTTGTCAGCAGAGAATAGACTGCTGCTCGACCAGCCCCTCACAGTAGTCGAGATAAGGGAGGCAATTAAATCATTAGCTAGTGGAAAGGCACCCGGCTCTGATGGACTAGGTGCTGAATTATATAAGGAGTATAACGGTACTCCTTACACCCAGGCGCCCTCCGAACGAGATGTCCTCATACCGACCCCTATCCCTTATAAACTGTGGCGCCAAGGTATTCACAAAAATTCTGGCAACTAGGCTCCTCCCCAATATGCCTGAGATGGTACATCCAGACCAATGCGGATTTATCCCCTCCAGGTCAACAGCACTGAATTTGCGTAGACTGTTTGGTGTTATGGCCCAAATCAAGCCAGAGGCCCAGGTGATAGCAGTATCCCTGGACGCCGAAAAGGCGTTTGACTCAGTGTCTTGAACATATTTGTTCATGGTACTCGAGAAATTTGGATTAGGCCCATATTTCCTTAAAAGCGTCAAGGTTTTATACACTAACCCGGGAGCCAGAGTTCTGACCAATCGCACCATGTCAGAATGGTTCGGGCTGGGTAGGGGTACGAGGCAGGGCTGCCCATTCTACCCCATACTATTCGCCCTTACTATGGAACCAGTTGCAGCAGCAACAAGGGAACACCAAATACAGAGGGGGATACGGATGTCGGGCCTGACCCAATCCATTTGACTATACTCGGATGACACCCTGCTGTACATCCGGGAGCCAGACATACACCTGGGTCCAGCAATGGAAACTGTACACAAATTTGCAGAATAATCTGGCTATAAACCAATCGCTCCAAATCCGAAATCTTTCCCTTGACCCCTGCCACTAGATGTCCGAGTAACACACACGGCCTACAGTGGTCGCCCGACATCCCTGTTCTCGAACAACTACGACTCCATTCTGACCACGATCTCTACTAAATTCCGCTTCTGGGCTAAACTTCCCATCTCACTTATTGGCCGGGTGGCTATACTGAAAATGGTCATTCTTCCTAAACTTCTATATATGTATTCACCAATGTCCTGTTATGGCCTGGTAGGCGATTCTTTGATACTATTAGGTCCATAGCAGTGGAGTTTCTTTGGCACGGGGGGACGGCCAGAATGAAGTGGGAGAAAATGGTGGAACCTTATAATCAGGGAGGCATAGCAGCCCCAGACTTCGAACTATATTATCTGGCAGCGCAAGCTCAGTTTGTTAAACACTGGTATGATGAGCAGGACATCTCACCCCACATTTGTTTAGAAAAACATGCTGCACGCCCAACCGACTGGAGGTCAGTCATTTTTGGAGGGAAGCACAGAGATGAATGCCCGTTCGATCCAGTTAGTACAACAGTGTGTGCATGGTCCAAAATTTACAGAAGGCTTGGGTTGAAAACACGTTACTACGCTGAGGCCCCGTTCTGGAACTTCCCTGGCATAGCACCCACATATGATCCGGATGTACAAAAGACATGGGACCCGGACAGAGAATTTAAAATTAAAGACATATTCCCCAATGGTAGATTTATAACGCTGGAGGAATTTAAAACGGGGATGGGAAAGGATCAATTGATGATACTACAATACCATAGAATGCGAATGGCCTTTAAGGCTAGGTGGCCAATGTTCCCAGAGGATCCCCCGTCGCACCCATGCCTGTTGGCACTGTCAACCCGGTCGGGGACTGGTGTCTCGCGGCTGTACTCGGCTGTACAAGCCAATACCCCATTTGTAAACAATATAAAGACCTCCTGGGAAACAGATCTGGGGAATACCATAACTGAAGAATCCTGGGGGAGATACTGTGAACTGACCAAGAGGGTCTCCATGAATGTGGGCCTTCGGCTTATCCAATTTAAGGTGTTAAATAAATTGGACTACACCCCCCAAAAGATTGCAAAATTCACAAAGAACGACCAGGGCAGGTGCCGGAAGTGTGGGGCGGATCAGGCGGATTCAATGCACTTGTATTGGAGTTGCCCACACTTATCTGTTTTCTGGGGGGAGGTGGCGAAAATACTAGAGGAAGTAACACAGATACCTGCAGACCTTACACCACAAAAATATCTGTTCGGGGACATAGGGAAACTATCAGAAGTAACTAGAAGACTTTTTAATGTTTCATGTGTAGTGGCAAAAAAGTGTATTCTGCAAAAATGGAAGAGTACACAGGCACCATGTGTATGCAACTTTCATAAGGAATGTGAAGAGAACTATGTACTGTCATTCCCGAATACATGCAAACCGAAGGTCATTTGGGCTCCTTGCAGAGTATATTCATGCGAAGCAGACTCTACCAGTAGCAGCCCGGCAAGGCCTGGTAATATGCCTATTCAGTAACACTGTGCTTTATGTTATATTATAAAACTGATGTCTCTGACACGAATTTGCCCGGAATGACATGTTGTTGCAATGTTGTGTACCACAACCTTTAAATAACGTTTTTTTTTTTTAAATAAAGAAGGCATAGAAGGACAAAACAGTGAGAATATGATGTGCATTTAGCCTGCTTAGAAGAAGAGCAAACCACTGAGAACTCCATGTGTAATCAGTAGGCAGTGAAGGGCAAATTACTGAGAACCCCAGGTGAATCAAAGAACTGATAAACCAATGTACATTTAGTAGGTGGAAAAGGCCAAAGTACTGGCAACCACAGGTGCATTTAGTAAGTGTTCAGAAGGTCAAAACAGTAAGAACACCTTCTGCATTTTGTAAGTGTGGGAGGAGGCTAATTCACTGAGAATCGAAGTCACAATTATTGGGTAGAGGAAATTATCAACACATTGAGGACCATATGTGTATTTAATAGGCAGAGATGGCCAGACCACTGCTAACCTCATGAGCATTGAGTTGGTGTAGCTGTTGGCCAAAGCACTGAAAATACCTTATGCATTTAGTAAACATAGGTGAAGGCCAAAGCAATAACAACCCATGTACTTTTAGCAGTAGGTGCAGGAAAGGGTCAACCCAATATACGCGTGTTAAATTAGTGGGAGAAGGCCAATGCACTGAGAACATCATGTGCACTCAGTAGGTAGAGAGGGCCAACCCACTGAGAACCCTATGTCAATTTTCTCTGCATAGGAAAAGGCGAACGTACAGATAAATCCATGTGCTTTTGGTAGGTGGAGCAGACCGGCACAATGAGAACTTTGTTTGCATTTAGTGGGCAAAGGAGAAGGTCAAATCACTGAGATCCTTAAGTGGGCTTTGTAGGAATAGAAGGACCCAGTGCTAAGAACCCCAGATTAATTTAGTAAACTGGAAGAAAGCCAACGCCCTGAAAGCTCCAGATGCATGTTAGGGCCAAGGTGAAGGCCAAAGCTTTGATAATCCCAGGTGCATATGATAGGCAGAGAATGCTAAAGAACTGAAAACCCACATGCATGTATTAAGGATAGGAAAAAGTCAAAGCACTGAGAATGACAGGGGCATTTAGTTTGAGGAAGAAAAGGCCAAAGCAGAGAGAACCCCCTGTGCCTTTGATTGGTGGAGAAGAGGCCAAAGCACTGAGAACCACAGGTGCATTTAATTCGCAGAAGAAAGGGCCAAAACATAGAGTACCCCCTGTGCTTTTGATTGGTGGAGCAGAAGGCCAAAGCACTGAGAACCCGACATGCATTTATTTAGTAGGCAGAGGAAACAGGCCGAGCATTGAAAACCCCATGTGTATTTTGTACATGCAGGAGAAGCCCCAGGAATGAAGAGCCTCAAGCGCTTTTAGTAGGCGGAGCAGAAGGCCATATCACTGGCAAACCCATGTGCATTTCATAGGTGGAGGAGAAGGCCTAAGCTCAGAGAGAACCCAGGTGCTTGTAGTCGGCAAAGAAAAAGGCCTAAGCATTGAACACCTTTTGTATATTTTGTATAAATCTGTATTGAAAGGAAGTGGTGAATTAAACAAACATACCTACATCTTCTATAGCCAAAACAGTGCAGGGAATGGGTTAGGGGTCAGGTGAGTCATGCATGTGTTGGGGGCATCAGCCTCAACCTAGCGTTTACATGGAACCAGATGGAAATTAAGAACATGACACTGATTATGCTTATTCTTTTGATTCAAGACACGACTCAGAAACGTCTACATTGATGATAAAACATATAGGTACTGATTCATAGAATCAGGTACAGTAAAGGCGCAAGGGCCACGTGCTGAGAAGGAGTCTGTGCCAGCCGTGGTGCAGATAAATCTTTGCATGGCACGCATATTCATGGATTCCCAGAGGCATAGGTAGCTGTCAGGCAAGAAACAGCAAGCTGCAAGAGTAACGCCCCCAACATGTCTCCACGCACAGTAAAAAGCAAGTGAAATGTCTAACATGGCACAATCTGTCACACCATCCCTCGGCCAGCATACAGCACCCTCAGCTAAATCGTGCGGAAACACCCCGCTATCCCTGCCCACACCACAGAGGAAACGCGTGCCTGCCCCTCCACCAGTCAAATTGTGCGCCAACACCTCGCAATCCTCGGCTGCACCCTAGCGTAATCGGACATAAACACCCTCCGATCCCCATCTGCATCCCAGCGTAATCGTGCGAAAACACCCCACGACCCCCGGCCGCACCCCAGCCAAATCGCATGAAAACACCTTGCAATCCCTGGCCACAACCCAGCGTAATCGCGTAAAAACACCCCTTGATCCTTGGCTTCACCCCAGCCAAATCGCGCAACAACACCCATCCCCGGCCCAACCCCAGTATAATCACGTGAAGACACCCCACGATCACCAGCCGCACCAGAGCCAAATCGCATGAAAAAAGCCTTTGATCCCCCACCGCACCCCAACGTAATCGCACAAAAACACCCTGCAATCCCTGGCTGCACTACAGCCAAATTGTGCCTCTGCACCTTGCAAACCATGGCATGTAGCCCCCTCCAGACGGGACACCCTGGCACCCATCACCTGTGACCACACCCTGCAGGCAGCCTCCTCCACATGGGACACCCCCACCCCAGCCCCCATCACCTGTGACCCCACCCTGCAGGCAACCCCCTCCAGATGGGACACCCGCACCCCCATCAACTGTGATCACACCCTGCAGGCAGCCCCCTACACATTGGAAACCCCCATCACCCATGACCATAACCTGCAGGCAGCATCCTCCATATGGGACACCCACACACTCATCATCAGTGACCACACCCTACAGGCAGGCCACCTCCAGATTGCACACCCCACCTCAGTCCCATCACCTGTGACCACACCCTGCAGGCAGCCCCATCTACATGGGATACCCCAGCCCCCATCACCTGTGACCACACCCTGCGGCAGCCCCCTCCAAATGGGACACCTCCAACCGCTATCATCCGTGACACCACCCTGCAGGCAGCCCCCTCCACATGGGGCACCCATGCCCCCATCTGCTATGACCCCACCCTGCAGTCTGCCCCCTCCAGATGGTATTCCCACAACACATTACCTGTGACCACACCCAGCAAGCAGCCCCCTCCACATGGGACACACCCACCCCATCACCCGTGACCACACCTTGCAGGCAGCTTCCATGGCATGGGACACCCACCACCCCAGCCCCCATCACCAGTGACCCCATCCTGCAGGCAGCCCCCTTCACATGGGACATCCCAGCTCCCATCACCCATAACCCCACCCTGCAGGCAGCCCCCTCCACATGGGCCACCTCCACCCCCATCATCCATGACCCGTGACCCCACCCTGCAGTCTGCCCCCTCCAAATGGGATACCCCACCACCCATCACCTGTGACCACAACATGCAGGTAGCCACCTCCACATGGGATACCCCAGCCCCCATCACCCGTGACCACACCTCGCAGGCAGCCCATTCCACATGGGATACCCCAGCCCCCATCACCCATGACCACACCCTGCAGACAGACCCCTCCACATCGGACACCCCCAACCCCATCACCCATGACCACACCCTGCAGGCAGTCCCCTCGAAATGGGACACCCCCACCCGAACCACCCGTGACCCCACCCTACAGGCAGCTCCCTCCACATGTGATAACCCAGCCCCCATCAACCATGACCACACCCTGCATGCAGCCCCCTCCACATGGGATACCCCCACCCCAGCTCCCATCACCTGTGACCACACCCTGAAGGCAGCCCCCTCCAGACGGGACACCCCACCCCAGCTCCCGTCACCGATGACCACACCCTGAAAGCATCCCCTACACATGGGACACCCCCAACCCATCACCCATGACCGCACCCTGCAGTCAGCCCTCTCGATGGGAAACCCCACCCCATCCCACATCACCTGTGACCCTACCCTGCAGGCTGCCACCTTCACATGGAACACCCCATCACCCATGACCCCACCCTGCAGGCTGCCTCCTCCACATGGGATACCCCACCACCCATCACCCATGACTGCAACATGCAGGCAGCTCCCTCCACATGGGACACCCCCAGACCCATCACCCTTGACCCAACCCTGCAGGCAGCCCCCTCCACATGGAATACCCCAGCCACCATCACCCATGACCACACCCTGCAGGCAGCCTCCTCCACATGGGACACCCCCAACCTGATCGCCCATGACCACACCCTACAGGCAGCCCCCTCCAGATGGGACACCCCCAGCCCCATCACCCGTGACCCCACCCTACAGGCAGCCACCTCCACATGGGATACCCCAGCCTCCATCAACCGTGACCACACCCTGCAGGCAGCCCTCTCCACATGGGATACCCCTACCCCAGCTCCCATCACCTGTGCCCACCACACCCTGCAGGCAGCCCCCTCCAGACAGGACTACCCCACCAGAGCCCCATCACCCACCAGTGACCACACCCTGCAGGCATCCCCTTCCACATGGGACACCCACACTCCCATCACCAGTGACCACATCCTGCAGGTAGGCCCCCTCCAGATGGGACACCCCACCCCAGCCCCCATCACCTGTGACCACACCCTGCAGGCAGCCCCATCCACATCGCATACCTCAGCCCCCATCACCTGTGACAACACCTTGCAGACAGCTCCCTCCACATGGGACACCCTAACCTCATCATCCGTGACCCCACCCTGCAGGCAACCCCCTCCACATGGGGCACCTAAGCCTCCATCACTCATGACCCCACCCTGCAGGCAGCCTCCTCCAGACGGTATTCTCGCAACCCATCAACCATGACCACATCCTAGAGGCAGCCCCCTCCACAAGGGATACCCCCACCCCCCATCACCTGTGACCACACACTGCAGGCAGTGTCCTCCAGACGGGACAACCCCACCCTAGCCGCATCACCCATGACCACAACCTGCAGGCAGCCCCCTCCAGATGGGACACCCCAGCCCTGCCCCATAACGCATGACCCCACCCTGCAGGCAGTACCCTTTATATGAGACACCCCAGCCCCCATCACCCATGACTCCACCCTGCAGGCAGCGCCTTCCACATGGGATACCCCAGCCCCCATCACCCGTGACCACACCCCACACAGAGAACCCTCCAGACGGGACTACCAAGCCCCCATCATCTGTGACCACCGCCTGCAGGTAGCCCCCTCCACATGGGACACCCAAGCCCCGATCACCGATGACCCCACCCTGCAGGCAGCCCCCTCCATATGGGACACCCCCACTCCCATCACCCATGACCAAACCCTGCAGGCAGGCCCCTCAACATGGGATACCACATCACCCATCACCTGTGACCACATGCTGCAGGCAGCCCCCTCCACATGGGATATCCCAGCCCCATCCCCCGTAACCCCACCCTGCAGGCAGCACCTTTCAGACGGGACATCACCTGCATACTGTACCCTGACATAGTGACACATTATCAGTCCATCAATTGTAAGTCTTGCACCTTGACTGCCATGTTGTGACCCCACCCAGAATATCCACTGGAACATGTATCCTGCAAACCAAAATGAATGCATTCACCTGGGCCACATCCCTGAATGTGGCAGCTGCTCAAACATAAATGCTGTCTGTAACCATCTCCCAATATACACATGTTACAAGTTAATGTTAAAGTGAGGCCCTGCTGGACATGTGACAATGTCATGTCATCAATCACCAGGGACAAATAGTCCTACAATGACTAAAATGAATTAAAACCACCCTCAATATGTGCCACATTAACAAACACTTGCCAGGTGTCTCACAGCCTGAGCGTCATTGAGCTACTATTTCTAGAAGAGATTTCTTAATAAATACCTCACTGGTTCGCCCATGTGTGAAGGACATGGCAATCAGACAGCGCATCACGCACAGAGACAACTGCATTGGGCAGCAATGTATGAATCCAAAAAAATGACAATATTGTATCCCAGTGCAAGAGGTCAACCAACACCAGAGATAATGATAAGTGAACAAACAAATGCTGGTGAAGGGGAAAGCACTAAATGTGTGTTACACAACATCAAGCAAATTATGTGGTAATATCCTGAACATGTAACACTCCCACAGTCACCCCACCCACCTCACTCACAAACACAGTGATGGCTAATACACAGTGATGCTGCACATGTGAAAGGAAATTCCATTTGACCGTGCACACCCAAACTTCCACTTCACACACCACCACCGGTCAGCCACATGTGTATACTCACCCCGCAAATAAACCCTGAACATGACACAGGCTTTAAGGAACCACACACATTACTAACAATGGTCAGAAACAGGGCTACTAAATGGACTAACAGACCGGCACACTGCAGAAATAACTGTGACAAACAATGACCTTGAGAGAAAAAATCAATTTATTTAACAGTTGTATTACTTGCATACAGGCCGTAAATCAAAAGTTCAAAATTGTCCAGTAAACATTAGAAATATAAAAATGTTCATGTGTATAAACATATTTGCAATAAAATAAAATAATAAAAACCAATAATGCATGGTGAACAGGATCAATAAAACATACACTAAACAACCATGTACAAAATAAACACGGAGCCAGAGTCCACTCCAAATAAAAACATAAATTAAAAAAAAGCTACACATAATTAACTATGTACAAAAATTGAGTAATGTCCAAAATTCAAGCTCCAAATAATAAAAATAATCAATGGAAATGTACCCCTCGAAATGGGACACCCCCACCCGAACCACCTGTGACCCCACCCTACAGGCAGCTCCCTCCACATGTGATAACCCAGCCCCCATCAACCATGACCACACCCTGCATGCAGCCCCCTCCACATGGGATACCCCCACCCCAGCTCCCATCACCTGTGACCACACCCTGAAGGGAGCCCCCTCCAGACGGGACACCCCACCCCAGCTCCCGTCACCCATGACCACACCCTGAAAGCATCCCCTACACATGGGACACCCCCAACCCATCACCCATGACCGCACCCTGCAGTCAGCCCTCTCGATGGGAAACCCCACCCCATCCCACATCACCTGTGACCCTACCCTGCAGGCTGCCACCTTCACATGGAACACCCCATCACCCATGACCCCACCCTGCAGGCTGCCTCCTCCACATGGGATACCCCACCACCCATCACCCATGACTGCAACATGCAGGCAGCTCCCTCCACATGGGACACCCCCAGACCCATCACCCTTGACCCAACCCTGCAGGCAGCCCCCTCCACATTGAATACCCCAGCCACCATCACCCATGACCACACCCTGCAGGCAGCCTCCTCCACATGGGACACCCCCAACCTGATCGCCCATGACCACATCCTACAGGCAGCCCCCTCCAGATGGGACACCCCCAGCCCCATCACCCGTGACCCCACCCTACAGGCAGCCACCTCCACATGGGATACCCCAGCCTCCATCAACCGTGACCACACCCTGCAGGCAGCCCCCTCCACATGGGATACCCCTACCCCAGCTCCCATCACCTGTGCCCACCACACCCTGCAGGCAGCCCGCTCCAGACGGGACTACCCCACCACAGCCCCATCACCCACCAGTGACCACACCCTGCAGGCATCCCCTTCCACATGGGACACCCACACTCCCATCACCAGTGACCACATCCTGCAGGTAGGCCCCCTCCAGATGGGACACCCCACCCCAGCCCCCATCACCTGTGACCACACCCTGCAGGCAGCCCCATCCACATCGCATACCTCAGCCCCCATCACCTGTGACAACACCTTGCAGACAGATCCCTCCACATGGGACACCCTAACCCCATCATCCGTGACCCCACCCTGCAGGCAACCCCCTCCACATGGGGCACCTAAGCCTCCATCACTCATGACCCCACCCTGCAGGCAGCCCCCTCCAGACGGTATTCTCGCAACCCATCAACCATGACCACATCCTGCAGGTAGCCCCTCCACATGGCACACACCCAGCCACATCACCCGTGACCACACCCTGCAAGCAGTCCCCTCCACATGGGACACCCCCACCCCATCACCCATGACCACACCCTGCAGGCATCCTCCACGGCATGGAACACCCACCACCCCAGCCCTGATCACCAGTGACCCCACCCTGCAGGCAGCCCCCTCCACATTGGGCATCCCAGCTCCCATCACCCATTTCCCCACATTGCAGGTAGCCCCCTCCACATGGGACACCTCCAGCCCCATCACTCATGACCCGTGACCCCACCTTCCAGGCTGGCCCCTCCACATGGGATACCCCACCACCCAACATGCAGGCATCCCCCTCCACATGTGACACCCCCACACCCATGACCCAACCCTGCAGGCAGCCCCCGCCACATGGGATACCCAAGCCCCCATCACCCATGACCACACCCTGCAAGCAGCCCCCTCCACATGGGACACCCCCAACCCCCTCAACCATGACCACACCCTGCAGGCAGCCCCCTTCAGATGGGACACCCCCACCCCATCACCCATGACCCCACCCTGCAGGCTGCCCTCTGCATATGGGATACCCCACCACCCACCATATGTGACCGCAACATGCAGGTATCCACCTCCACATGGAATACCCCAGCCCCCATCACCCCTGACCACACCCTACAGGCAGCCCCCTCCAGATGGGACATCCCAGCTCCCATCACCCATGACCCCACCCTGCAGGCAGCCCCCTTCACATTGGACACCTCCACCCCCATCACCCATTACCCGTGACCCCATCCTTCAGGCTGCCCCCTCCACATGGGATACCCCAACACCCAACATGCAGGTAGCCAACTCCACATGGGGTACCCCAGCCCCCATCTCCCGTGACCACACCTTACAGGCAGCCTCCTCCACATGGGACACCCCCACACCCATCACCCATGACGCAACCCTGCAAGCAGCCCCCCTCCACATGGGATACCCCAGCCTCTATCACCCATGACCATGCCCTGCAGGCAGCCCCCTCCACATGGGACACCCCAACCCCATCAACCATGACCACATCCTGCAGGCAGTACTCTCCACATCGGACACCCCCAACCCCATCAACCTTGACCACACCCTGCAGGCAGTCCCCTCCACATGGGACACCTTCACCCCCATTACCCATGACCCGTGACCCCACCCTGCAGGCTGCCCCCTCCACATGGGATACCCCACCACCCATCACCTGTGACCACAACATACAGGTAGTAGCCACCTCCACATGGGATACCACAGCCCCCATCACCCTTTACCACACCTTGCAGACAGCCCCCTCCACATGGGACACCCCCACACCCATCACCCAACCCTGCAGGCAACCCCCTCCACATGGGATACCCTAGCCCCCATCACCCATGACCACTCCCTGCAGGCAGCCCCCTCCAGGTGGGACACCCCCACCCCAGCACCCGTGACCCCACACTACAGGCAGCCCCCTCCACATGGGATACCCCAGCCCCCATCAACCATGACCACACCCTGCAGGCAGCCCCCTCCACATGGGATACCCCAACCCCAGCTCTCATCACCTGTGACCACACCCTGCAAGCATCTCCTCCACATGGGACTACCCCCACCCCACCCCCATTACCCATGACCACACACTGCAAGCATCCCCTCCACATGGGATGCCCCAGCCCCCATCACCTATGACCACATCCTAGAGGCAGCCCCCTCCACATGGGATACCCCCACCCCCCATCACCTGTGACCACACACTGCAGGCAGTGTCCTCCAGACGGGACAACCCCACCCTAGCCGCATCACCCATGACCACACCCTGCAGGCAGCCCCCTCCAGATGGGACACCCCAGCCCTGCCCCATAACCCATGACCCCACCCTGCAGGCAGTACCCTTTACATGAGACACCCCAGCCCCCATCACCCATGACTCCACCCTGCAGGCAGCGCCTTCCACATGGGATACCCCAGCCCCCATCACCCGTGACCACACCCCACACAGAGAACCCTCCAGACGGGACTACCAAGCCCCCATCATCTGTGACCACCGCCTGCAGGTAGCCCCCTCCACATGGGACACCCAAGCCCCGATCACCGATGACCCCACCCTGCAGGCAGCCCCCTCCATATGGGACACCCC
The DNA here is from genome assembly GCF_040938575.1 of Ambystoma mexicanum. Classification (NCBI taxonomy): domain Eukaryota; kingdom Metazoa; phylum Chordata; class Amphibia; order Caudata; family Ambystomatidae; genus Ambystoma; species Ambystoma mexicanum. The sequence goes on along the minus strand of NC_090931.1, from coordinate 405,618,355 downwards.
CACTCCCATCACCCATGACCAAACCCTGCAGGCAGGCCCCTCCACATGGGATACCCCATCACCCATCACTTGTGACCACATGCTGCAGGCAGCCCCCTCCACATGGGATATCCCAGCCCCATTCCCCGTAACCCCACCCTGCAGGCAGCACCTTTCAGACGGGACATCACCTGCATGCTGTACCCTGACATAGTGACACATTATCAGTCCATCAATTGTAAGTCTTGCACCTTGACTGCCATGTTGTGACCCCACCCAGAATATCCACTGGAACATGAATCCTGCAGACCAAAATGAATGCATTCACCTGGGCCACATCCCTGAATGTGGCAGCTGGTCATACATAAATGCTGTCTGTAACCATCTCCCAATATACACATGTTACAAGTTAATGTTAAAGTGAGGCCCTGCTGGACATGTGACAATGTCATGTCATCAATCACCAGGGACAAATAGTCCTACAATGACTAAAATGAATTAAAACCACCCTCAATATGTGCCACATTAACAAACACTTGCCAGGTGTCTCACAGCCTGAGCGTCATTGAGCTACTATTTCTAGAAGAGATTTCTTAATAAATACATCACTGGTTCGCCCATGTGTGAAGGACATGGCAATCAGACAGCGCATCACGCACAGAGACAACTGCATTGGGTAGCAATGTATAAATACAAAAAAATGACAATATTGTATCCCAGTACAAGAGGTCAACCAACACCAGAGATAATGATAAGTGAACAAACAAATGCTGGTGAAGGAGAAAGCACTAAATGTGTGTTACACAACATCAAGCAAATTATGTGGTAATATCCTGAACATGTAACACTCCCACAGTCACCCCACCCACCTCACTCACAAACACAGAGATGGCTAATACACAGTGATGCTGCACATGTGAAAGGAAATGCCATTTGACCGTGCACACCCAAACTTCCACTTCACACACCACCACCGGTCAGCCACATGTGTATACTCACCCCGCAAATAAACCCTGAACATGACACAGGCTTTAAGGAACCACACACATAACTAACAATGGCCAGAAACAGGGCTACTAAATGGACTAACAGACCGGCACACTGCAGAAATAACTGTGACAAACAATGACCTTGAGAGAAAAAATCAATTTATTTAACAGTTGTATTACTTGCATACAGGCCGTAAATCAAAAGTTCAAAAATGTCCATGTAAACATTAGAAATATAAAAATGTTCATGTGTATAAACATATTTGCAATAAAATAAAATAATAAAAACTAATAATGCATGGTGAACAGGATCAATAAAACATACACTAAACAACCATGTACAAAATAAACACGGAGCCAGAGTCCACTCCAAATAAAAACATAAATTAAAAAAAGCTACACATAATTAACTATGTACAAAAATTGAGTAATGTCCACAATTCAAGCTCCAAATAATAAAAATAATCAATGGAAATGTACAACTAAAAAACAGGCAGCGGGCTAGTCCTCCTCACCAATCTCACTCAATGTCTGGACCTGGGCATCATTGAGCACTGTGTCCACTTCCCCCAGGCGGGCCTATGTTCTCTCCTTGAGGGCTTGCAGGGCCACCAGCATGGACCTTTCCATCCCCTCCCACTCCCTGCAAGTATCCTCATGGATGGCAGCCCACCTTCTTGCCCGATGCAGTTCAATCTCTGCCCTGACCATGGTGACTCTGGCCTCCCGAAGATGCTGCCTCTGTGCCCCGATTCGCTGCCCTAATAGCATGAACACGGAAGACATCCTCGATCTGAGATCCACATTTGTGTCCTGCATGACGCCGGATACCGGCCCCCTTGGGATGGTTGTTAGGGAGAATTCTCTGTTTAGGCTGAATTTCCTAACCTAGTGAGTCCCCCAGCAGCTTTGCTGGATTTCTGGAGTTTGTTTTTTCCATCTGCCAAGAGTGAGACTCTTTTCTCCCACTCTTGGACATGTATGTGGGTAATTCCTTTTGAAATGTCAATGTGTTCGATGGGCTATGGGGTCTTTTACACTATGGGGTCTCATGTGTTTTTCTATGTGTGTTACACCGCACCCTACGTGCCGTAACACGGGGGCGCCCTAGCGGGTCCCCCACCATAGACTACATACCCGGGGACTGACTACTGTCTCCCCGGGCATGTAAAGTCACTATTGGCTTTACTAGACCTAAATTTACTAATGGAACTAGTACAAACCATCTTATTGTGGACGTACTAGTAGGGGTAATTCGATTACTCCTGGATCTGTTACTCGAGGGGGCACTGTCCCGTCCCCCCTCGTCGAGTTTTGGCTGGTGGCAGTGGAAACTACTTGTTATGTTCGACCCGAGCATAACCCTATGGGACTCGTCCCATTGTTGGAGATTTATACTTTTTCTCATTAATCTCTAACGTACCACCGATCTACTTATCTTAAATAGGTTTATCGAGTGGTATTTTCTGCCAGAACTCGGTTTGTAAAATGGCGTCTGTGTTCTTCTCTGTGACTCCTAAACCAAAGGTTGAGCCCTTTGTTCCACTTTTGGCGGGCCTCTCTACAGAGACCCTCCAATGTGGTGCCATTCTGTCTGGGTTACCACAGGGGTGTGGGAGGGGTTTAGGCACCCTGGACCGAGTTGCCTTGACAACTCCGGTCGCACTCTGGAGTGATTGGCCCAGGTGGTGAGCCTTCCCGCTCACCACTTAGCATGTGTTGATTGACAGCTAGGCTGAATGAATGGGGCTTTTCTGCATAAAAGCAGGGCTTTTGGGACTGGATCTTCAGAAGTCGCCACATGACCTAAAAATCCGACGAGGGTAACGCTGAGCCGACCTGCACGACGACACCTCCGGTGGAGCCCTGCGGAACCGACTCACCACTTCCCGATGACAGAGGAGATCTCCCTGCCGGAGAGTCTCTTCCCCTGACTGGTGGGAACAACCAGTCCCCTTTGCGTTTTATTTGCCTCAGGACGCAGTGGTCAAATTGCCCGTGCAGAAGCACCTCGGCAACCGGATAGCCACTACCCCTGAACCGCGACCAAAAGGTGGTGCCTTGTGACGGAGCACTCTGCGGCTGGTCTCTTCCCTGGTGGTGCACCGGACTTCATTTTCTTCGACGACGAGATCATCTCTACTCTTGGCAAAGAACCAACGTGCATCCACCACCAGGAACAACTGCCCCCGCCGGAGTTGCCCTGCACAACAAGGTACTGTGTCCGCCTGGCTTCCCTTTAGATCGGTTCGAGTGAGGTGTCTTAATCCTCTCCGTTCCGTTGGGTCGCCTCCAAGCTTTTCTCATTCGTTGTTCTGAACTGGTTCTATCCACCGATAACAATTTGCAATACAGACTTGAATGCATCTCCACTAGAGACGTTTTGGGACATCGCGCCTTGCCTCTCTCCGAGTGGGCCTGGCCTCTGAACTTTACGATCTATTGTGATTCTTGCCTTCCTGCCTTGCATTTTATCCGCTTGGATCGAACTGTGTTGATTTCGTAACCTGCCTATCTTTTTCTCTCCCGTCCTAACTAATATTCGAGTGTCATCTGGGTTGCGGTATACACCTCTGTCTGAAAATAAGTGGTACCAGTAGAACCTAGAGTTGTCGATATTGCTAGGGGGATTGATCGTCTACTTCGTAGAGTAATTGTGTTTGATTTGTTTGCCGTGATTTGCCTTAGTGTTTTTCATAGACATTTTGTTATAAATAAATACCTTAATATCTTTACACTAAGCCTCGTTGCGTGTTTGGTTGTCTTGCTGTGAAGAATTTCCCTATCTTGTATACTCCACATACTGCTCAACTTTTCTTGAGAGAAGTCTGACTGCTCAGCCACAGCTACCACGTGAATCTGTGTGGTGCAGACTGCTACCAAGTGGGTTCACCGCCAACGCCTGTAGTCCTAAATCTTTTGCAGTGGTCCCAGAGGGAACTGCACAGATTTCCGCCTAACACTGGTGTACAGCGGTGGGATTTGTATTGAGTATACAGTTTAGAGTGCTCTTCGACACTGTAGGATAACTAACCACAAAACTTTGCACAAAAAGCAACTTTCAAAAACCATGTCTACGATGGAAACTTACAGTCAAGAGTCTTTGTCAAGTGAAAATACTGAGAGTCTGTGAGCTCTCTGTAGGCAAGAGAATCTTCCTGTACGAGGCAAGAAGTTAGAACTAATCGAGAGATTGCTGGCGAACCAAAGTCTGGGTACTGGTTCAGAGGAACCAATCTCTCCAGCAACTGTAGAAAACAGTAATGGTGTTGATCTGAATCGTGATTCTGATGATAGCGATGAAGAGGCTGACGAGGACGGAGTGGCTAACGAAACTGTCTCCCCTACTCCTCTACCTGCCTTACCAGCTGTGCCTACGGGGCCCATACCAGGTCCCACAAGTAACCCTGCTTATTTTGAACTTGAAATAATGAAGCTCGAACTAGAATATAAACGGTTCTTGGCTCAATCTGAAAGAAACCAAGAGCTCGAGTTCAGACGTATGAATGCCCAGGCTGAGCAGAAGGAAGCTGAGTTAAGACTCAGAGAAATAGAACTTAATCATGAGTTAGAGATGAAAAAGTTGTCTATGGAAAATGCTTCTCTCTCCTCTGGTTCCTCTAGGAGCTCCAGTCCCAAAAGATCCTGGATGCCGAAGGAATTAGTGGGTATGTATGAACCGAGATTGGATGTGTTGGATTGGTTGAAACTGTTTGAATACAATCATGGGCTCCAGGACATCACAGTGAATGCGTTGCCCCCCTGGTTGTTCTCTAGGCTCCCTCCTGTTGCGACTGATGTGGTAATGGAGTTGGGGGAGGTGGATAAGATGGATTACGAAAGTGTGAAACTAGCTTTAATAGCTAGATTTGGGAAGACCCCTTCCCAGTATCTTAAGAGGTTTAGAACCCTCAAAAAACATGATGGTACCCCTTGGGCTACCTGGGTGAGTGAAGGGTTGAAAAACTTAGAGGGATGGATTAAGGGTTACAAAGTGAACACTTATGAGGGTATGAGAAATCTTTTTATGTTGGAGTCTATTTATGATGCCTGTTCTCCTGAGCTCAGACAGCACTTGGCTGATTCGAAGGGATTGGATTCCAGGGAGCTAGCTAAGGCTGCTGACTTGTGGGTTACCAACAGGGCTACTCATAAGGATTCTGGGGCAACTCAGAAAAAGGATGAGGGAAAACAGCCTAAAAAAGACTCAAAAGAGAATTCGAATAACTCACATTCCAAAGAGGGCCCCAAACAAAACCAGAAGGGTAAGCCACCGGGAAAACCACAGCAGAATAGTGTGTCTTCTGGTGCCAAACCGGAAGGAGGTCAGAACAAGCCATCATTCCAGAAAGCATTCGGTAAATGCTTTGTTTGTGGCTCGACTGATCACGTGAAAGGAGATCCCAGATGTAAGGGTAAACCTTCAAGGGTCCAGCTTGTCTCCTTAGCCTTCGCTCCAGAAGTCCAAATGGCAAATGGAAACTTTCTACTGCTAGCTGACGAACCCATTGGAGTCTCAGCCAGCGTTTCTTTAGTATCTCTGGGGTTGTTGGAAACAACAGAATTTAGATGTCTATAATTCTATCCCCGATAATACTAAAGAGTATTATAAGGACAGTGTCCAGGTGAATGGTCAGCAGACTCCTGCCATTAGGGACACTGGGGCCAGCATAACTGTGGTGGATAAATCATTTTTTCAGGCCGAGGATGTTTCTAAGGCACCCAAACGCCTCACCAATTTAGCTGGAGGGCCTGTGCAGATGCTTCCCCAATTACCAGTTCTCATCCAGTGTAACGACATGACTGTGAAGATACCTGTCAGCATACAGAGTGAGGTACCAGGACGAGTACTGTTGGGTAACGATTTGAAAACTCTCGGAGTTGTATCGCATACTCCCAGACCTCCTAGTAAACAGTTACAGGAGCTAACCAGACCCGCAAGAGAGAGGACCATGCGCGGAACTCTCCAGGAGATGAGGAAGAAAGATATCACTCCTGCGCCACTGGAATTGTCGGCCGCTGTCTCCAAGAAATCAGAAGCGAAAGGGAAACCTAAGACTTTTATCCCGAAACCAGTAGCCAGCATTCCATTGCAGCCAACACGGACTTCCCCTTGGTTGTCCAAAGTTACACCCGTAACTCCACCTCCAGCCGAGGCTGAGAGGGAGGTACAACCCTGTGTGGTAGCATTAGACTCTGAGGAAGAGCTAATGGAAGGCCAGGAACTCATTGGAGATCTGGATCCTGTTGACCATCCTGAGCTGCAGTCTTTACTGGCAGAAGGTGGACCCAACAGGGCAGAATTCAGTAAGGGACAGAGAGAATGTCCAACTCTGGAAGGTCTTCGCCACCAGGCAGAAGCTCAGGCTGAAGGGCAAGAGCCTGGAAAATACAGGTTGCACTGGGAAGATGACCTCTTCTACAGTGAACCGACAGAGTCTGCACCTGGAGACTACAAACGACTTGTAGTATCCCAAGAGAACAGACCACAGTTCTTGCAGTTAGCCCACGAGATTCCTTTGGCTGGTCACTTGAGTTTCAAGAAGGCTAAGGAAAGGCTCTCGCTCTACTTCTATTGGCCAAAGATGGGGGCCGAAGTATAAAAACACTGCAGGAGCTGCCACACCTGGTAAGGTTGGATCCAAGAGTGTGGCACCATTAGTGCCTCTCCCAGTTGTGGGAGTCCCATTTGAGAGAGTAGGGATTGACATTGTCGGTCCCCTTGATCCTCCAACCTCCTCAGGCAACAGGCAACAGGTTTATACTTGTTGTAGTAGACCATGCTACTAGGTATCCTGAGGCAATTCCTATGAGGACTGTTACAGCTCCGGCTGTGGCTAAGGCCCTCCTTGGTATTTTTACTAGGGTAGGATTTCCTAAGGAAGTAATCTCTGACAGGGGGTCAAACTTTATGTCCCACTACATGAAAGCCATGTGGAAAACCTGTGGAGTTACTTACAAGTTCTCAACAGCTTACCACCCACAAACCAATGGGTTGGTAGAACAGTTCAACCGAACCATGAAGAGCATGATAGGTGCTTTAGAAGAACCCCTTAAGCGTAAGTGGGACCTTCTACTGCCATGCCTTCTCTTTGCTTATAGAGAAGTCCCTCAGGAGGGAATAGGTTATTCTCCCTTCGAACTACTCTATGGTCATCCCGTCAGAGGTCCATTGGCCCTGATTAAGGAGGGTTTGGAGAGTGCTCCTTCCCCCAAGCCAGTAAGAGTGACTGACCACGTGATAGGTCTCCAGAGGAGAATGTCGCACATGATGACGGAAGCAAGCGATAATTTGAAAGCTGGACAAGCATTGGTCAAGCACTGGCACGATCAAAAGGCTAACATGGTTGAGTTCGCTCAAGACCAGCTCGTTCTCGTTATGATCCCAACAAGGCAGAGGGCCTTGCAAGATAAGTGGATGGGACCCTTCCGAGTAGTGGGTAAACTCGGAGAGGTTAACTATCAGGTGGACTTGGGCAATCCCAAGGAGGCTCCGACAGTCTTTCACACCAACCGACTTAAAGCGTATGTCTCGCGACCTGATGTAGGAGCGTTGCTTCTAGCGTCGTTCGAGGAAGAAGAAGAGAGTGGAGCTCTTCCGGATCTCCTCAGAGGCTTACCTTTAGATGAAAAAATTGAAGGAGTGAATCTCTCCTCCAATCTGACACCCGAGCAACAAGAAGAGTGCAAATCTATGTTGAATCAGTTTGCCTCCCTGTTCTCACTTTCACCAGGCTTGACCCATTGGGGCCAGCACGACATACTCACTGGTGACTGTCTGCCAGTCAAAAGCAGAGGATACCGCATGTCAGAAAACGTACGAACCCACATCAAAGGTGAGGTCAGCAAGATGCTCGATCTCGGGGTAATAGAGCCCTCTACTAGTCCATGGTCTAGCCCAGTTGTGTTAGTACCAAAGGCCGGATCTAAAGAGCTTAGATTGTGCGTGGACTATAGAGCTCTGAATGCAGTCACCAAGACTGATGCCCACCCTTTGCCAAGAACAGATGAGTTGGTGGATAAACTTGGCGCCGCCAAGTTCCTCAGCACATTTGACTTGACGTCAGGCTATTGGCAAATAGCCCTGACAGACCATGCCAAGGAGAAAACTGCATTTTCTACCCCCGTTGGCTTATACCAGTTTAAGGTAATGCCTTTCGGACTGAAGAATGCACCTGCTACGTTTCAACGGATGGTAAACCAGGTTCTAAATGGGATGGAGGACTTCTGCATGGCATACTTGGATGACATCGCAGTGTTCAGCAATTCCTGGGAAGAACATGTAACCCACCTGAGAGATGTTTTGCAGGCTCTTGGATGAGCCAATCTGACCATAAAGGCGAGTAAATGCCAAATTGGACAGAGTAAGGTAGTCTATCTTGGACATGAGGTAGGACGTGGAGAAATAAGGCCTTTGCTCAGTAAGATTGACGCTGTGCAAAATTGGACAACACCTACTACTCAAACCCAAGTGAGAGCCTTCCTAGGCCTCACTGGGTATTACAGGAATTTCATCGAGAACTATGGGACAATTGTGTGCATACCCAGGCATATGATAGCATTGCCTTTAAACTGCCTATCTAGTAGCTAACTGTACACACGTTCAAACTGTGGGATTTGCCAATACTTATTTTTTATAGGCCTTCAGTTCAGGTACATGCATACTGCTTCTTAATCAAGTTGCTGAAGGCACACTTGATAAAACATGTCTATCGCACTATTCACAGATTAACAACTGCAATGTTGACATTCACTCTCGGAAGACTGTTTAAAAAGAATAATGGCAGGTCAAACTCTGATGTTACATATTGATAAAGCTATCTCAAAGAGATCAAAGGAGGATGTGTTTTTGGCAGGGAAGGGCTTTTAGTGGGTGAGACTGGACATAGGGATTAGCATGGCCGAGGGCCGTCAATGGGTGAGTAAATAACCAAGCAACACCCACGGGCTGTGTATCCCTCCTGATATCCCATCTCCCTTCTTTCTGTACTCCAATTAAATAGTTTTGACCTATAGGTGCCACTTAAGCGCCACCTAATAGGCAACACTAACATAAGCAGCCACAAGGAGGGTGTGGTGTTAAATAAAGGACACAGATCAGTAGTCGTATACAATGTTAGACATACCTAAATATTGACACTGTACTCATATTAGCATCATGTAAAAGTGCTCAAGTGTGCAGGCAGATTAATTTGTGGTCTGCAATATATCAAGGCCCCTATTATTACACATGATGAAACACTGTAGCTAGTTAAACCATGAGTGAGACGTTTGTGAAGAGCATACCATGAGCAATAAATCACTGTTATGAGCTGACAACATGGAATATTTAATGAATGGACATGTTGATAGATTAAGCACCATAAGATCAAATTAATTGCTCAGCATCACACATGTTGGTTATGAGGTGAAGCTGAAATGTGAGCGAAAGTGCAATTTCTGCACTTGGCTCATTGTTTCCCAGTTCTTATTTATCATAGAGCAAGATACAATTATCTGTCAATGTGTGACTTTCATGAATGAAAATGATACACTGTTTTGTACAACGGGCATGGAAAGTACACATTCACATAATAACCTGACATAGGAATCGTCTTTAAATAAATGTTAAAGACACATTTTATGCAAAAGGAGCATTATTCCAGCTTCATATTCTCCATCATCAAGGTAAGCATGCAAATGCCAGTATATTTATTGGTGTGGGTTTAAAGTATTTAATCTGGGGGTTTCTATTACATTTGAAAGCTTTTAATACACCCAAAACTCATACTTGTTGTCCGTTATATATGGTGTGCAGAAGTACCTTTGCAATTGTAAGATGTATAGGAAAGCCATCCACTTCTTGTGCGAAATAAGCGCACCTAAATATAATCTGATCAGAGGCTGGTAACATTTGGTTAGCTCTCTTCTGTACATGACATCTTCACTCAAATGGCCCCATAAAAAGAAAGATCAGGCAATGGGCTAAACAATGTCACCAGTACATGTGAAGGCAAGCCTTCTTTTAGAAAGCAGTAGAGTACCATCAAGTGAGGTAAGTTGATTTGTCCAGGATCACTTTAACATCCGCTGGAAAAGCCAGCTGTTGTGCCTCAACACTTTGGTTTCATACTGTTGAATGTGACTACCTAACTAACTTTCCGGACTGATATTGTATTCTAGGGTGGCTGCTAGTTTTTACAACCCTTGTTTGGAAGAATCAAACTCTAGACCTACATAATACTGATGGCATGTTACTTTCTCGTGCTGTGTAATGAGGTGCATTGTTTTGTAGTGCAGCACATGTTGTTAACACAAATGCATACATGCAAGTTTATCAATCTCAGGCATTAGAAAGGCTGAGAAAACCTTCCTGGAATGTGGTACTGTGCTATCTGGCATATGAACGCAAATCTCTGTAATGAGTGTTGTTTGCATGTGATCAATATAGTCTGTACGTAACGCTGAGAATGCTAGAGGAGTTTTTCTATATTGAATGGGTAAACTTGGGCACATTCCTAACAATGAGTGCAAATGAAAGTGCACAGAGGAGGCTCTTTTTCATGTATGCTCATTTTAGAAATGTGCAGGTTACCTTATTCTCAAAGCTGACTTGCACATTGCAAGAGAGGCTGAAGACTAGTGCACAGATGTGCTGCCCAGCCCCCTTAAATACATTTGTGTCAGGAGTGTACTTCCAACACTAATGTATTACGGGCTCCCAGAACCCAGGTGAGTGCTTGGAGTGCTTTTCAGAGTGACAGGGCCTCCTGTCACTGTGAAGTACAGCAGAAAATAACAATGCATTTCTATCCTTGTACCACTGCACTCTCACTTCAAAGAAAATGCATGACAGGTTCAGAAATTAACCTATCATTAATTTCAAACAGCTGCAACTGAAGATCTTTCATTTTTGCTTATTTGAAAGGGCATCCCATTTCTGCATTGGGAATGCATACTGAAAAGCTCATAAATCAGCAAAGGGTGCAAAAGAGGGCATCTGATTGTGTGTATCTAAGATGCACGCATTTAGAAGCCCTTTTTTTGATTTGGGCACACTTTTATTTTGGCACAGGCGATGAGATGCGTTAGCACATTTGAACACTTGCACCAGAAAAATGTTTCAGAATCTGGGCTGCTTTGTGTTCTACTGTGAATGCAGAACGCTTCACAGGCTTAATTGATCAGAACAGAATGTGGTTGTGAACAACATTCAGGCAGCAGGTTCAGCGCTTCAGCAGAGCACCATAAAACATCTCGACATGGTTTGTGCATAATGGGCACTGACATCTTTGAATTCAGGCAGCACATATCCACCCCACCCCCAGCCCTAACCCCCTAAGGGAAGGGGCCCTGGGCACAAGCCCTTTTTCCCCTCCCACGAAGATGTCTCTAATGAACTGATGAAAGATCTGGACTTCAGTAAGTGCAACCTGCCCTGATAAGAGCAGAGCAGCAAGAGATGAGCATACAATTACTTAACATCCTGCTGCTAATGGTAGCCTAATGCAAGAGCTGAAAGTAGAGGACAGAAAGGCGGGCGAAGGAACAATGAATAAAGAACATGATGGACACATAACCATTGCGGAAATGTAGTCAATGTTCTGTGTGCACATGATCAACCCGAAAAAATCTGAGAGGCTGTAAAGCCATTCTGAAGCTTCCTCTTCCCCGGTGACACAGCATCTCTATTTGAAAAATAAAACTGGCTTCTGTGTATGACTCATGATAATCACTGGGAGGCCGTCAGTGGGGCCATACAGTACGCTTAGAGTCGGACCTGAACTGAGGCAGTGGTCGAAGGGAGCGGGAGCGGGCGGGAGCGGTGCTCCTATACTTTTTTAAATTAAGTTTTACAGCTCCTATACTTTTATTTTAAAAAGAAATCGTTCCGGAACGGTTTCGTTTTAAGATAACAGTGTAGGAAGAGGTTATAACTTGCATGTTCAGTGCACTGCACTGAACATTCCCTTAAACTGCAGGCAAATGTGGTTGGGTGTTTGTATTGTGTGTGGGAGGGGGCAGGGCGATGGGGTTCGTGAGGGGCAGGGCAGGCCTGTAGGGAACATAGCTCCACTACTTCTTTTCTTACACTTCGACCACTGACTGGGGGTCTTCAACAAGGGAAACTGATTCTGCCATGAATAAACAGGAGATCCGCCAGTGCTCCTAGAGAGGATGCCAGTGGCAGCGGTTCATGGTCTGAATGCCAATAACATAACATAACGTGGCACTAGCGCCTTCAAACCATAGCAATGGTATATAAGGTGCTATATAAATGCAAAGTAACATAACATAACATAACATACCATAAGGTAATGTAAAGGTCTGAGAAAGAAAGCACAGAACAGAAAAGAAGCATTCAGGGTTAATAGAGCTTACATGCCCACTAGATTTTAAACTATTATATAATGACTGATAGAATATACACTGCGTAGAAGACTGAAGCTGCTACTAGAACTAACAGCAGCAATTGACAGCTAAACTTCCCAAGACTCCAACAGGAGCAGTTCCAATATCCAAGCAAAGCAAAGGAGCTGTTGGAATCCAGAAAACTGGAACAATATTGTGGTGCAAAATGATTTACGGCGGAACACGAAGCAAGGCACCTTCTGCTGGGAAAACTCAGATGAAGGACATCTGCACTCCCAACAGCAAGGATCTGGAACAGGAGTACACATGTAAAAATGGCAAACTAGTGGTTTGTGTGTGTTGTTCCTGTTTTAGCTGTTTTTTCCCATGTCCCCCCTGCTCATGTGACTGCTTCCTGCCTGCCTGCTTCACTTTTCGTGCCTCTTCCTCTCCCTGCCTTTAAAGCCCATTGTTTTGTTTTGTGCCTGTTTGTCTCCATTTTGGCTCCGTTCTTTTGGCTGCTTTTTTTCCTTTGTATCTACCCTTGACACTGTGGCTGTTTCATGCCTCCCTTGTTTTCCTTTGTGTTGCTCCTTCCCATCCTAGCCTTTAAAATCACCCTCTCACGAGGGATCTTCTTGCCTAGGGGCCCTGAGTAAAGGGCTGATGGGTACAAGGGCTTTAACCACAACAGCACCAGTTTTGTCCTGTTAGGACATGGAAATGGCCAAGGGCCCAAACTCCTGCAAAACACCCACTTGAGAACTCATTGCTGATATCTTCACCATACAGAAACCTGAAACACTTCATACCAGAGAAACAGACTACCTGCATCTCCTCCCACATCCTGAAATCCCCTGTCCCTACTAGCTACAGCATTAAGTTTGCCAATTGGACAGAAATGTCCAGTGGGTGTCTTACAGTCATCCAACATACTTCTTGGACATGTACAGTCCAGGATCCCTCGTGCTTCAAATCCATGGATCTTCTGACATGTCACTTTCATTGCTTCCAGACTGCAGTTGCTACGTTACACCTGATCTATCACCAACTACTAAGTAGCATCACCAACCACATCCTGTATCAACTGTCAACCTCAACCATTCCATTAACATCTTCATAGGAGTCCTCAATCTGCTAGGAATGCAAGCAACCAAAAAAGAAAAAAAAAACAAAGAAGCTCCCCTCCAATGCCTGGTCACCCTCCACATCACACAACTCATCACTGGTCGAACCCACACCAAAGGCAGCTCTCGGCCTGGTAATCCTTTCATCACCAGACATCAACTGCATCCTGGCTATACAATTCTACTGGACTGCACTGAACACTCATCCATACCTATAAAGCCCCAGCACTGAAACCCTCAGATAGAGGGCAAGCAAAACTAACAAAGGAACATTGATACTCATTCCAAACCCAACCCCTAAAAGCTTTAGAGGAAAACCTCACCAACCTGGCTTCCACACTCCTTTATCGAATTCAGCATCCTTCTCAATCAGCCCAACTGTTCTCTAACTGACCTAGATAACACCCATGCACTTTTGAATCTAGGAAGCAACAAAACCAAGCCATCCACACACTGGTACACACACGAACTCACTGAAAGTGCATATGCCATCTGCAAACAAGAAAATATCTAGTGAATGACAGAACTACAAAAATATCTCACCACCTTGAAAAGTCTCTCCTCAGTCCGCAGCACCCTCATGAGCTAGACCAAAACACATTACTACACAGCATCCATAGCAGAAGCTTCCAAGAAGAGCAGAACCTTCTTCAAGGTCATCAAATACAGCCTCAGCTTCCGAAGGCCCCTCAGTTCCAAAATCGACAGAGAGATACAATGCGATCAACATGTTTTTCATAGACAAATCAAAAAAGATCTCTCACCAAATTGAAGGTCCCCTTCCCACCATAGACACCCTTGCCATATGACCATGCAATGCGCCAAATTGTCAGAATTCAAGACAATAACTTTGGGAGAACTCACAAACATCCTTGTTTCACTCAAGACCACCTCCTATGAGGACAATACACCCCTCCTCTATCCCGAAGAATATCACTGGAAATTTCCTCAAGCCTCTCCACACTATCAACATCTCTCTCATGCAAGGCATCTTCCCTAACCCATTGAAACGTGGTCCGATCCTACCCCTACAATAGAAGCGCACACTCAATTGGATGACCTATCAATCTACCACCTCATCAGTCATATACACATCATTGAAAGATCATTGAAAAGATTGCCATGCCATCACAACCTACCTCAATAATACCAGTATTGCTTCCCACCAAGATACAACCCCAAAACATCCCCCACCCAGGTCATTGACAAGGCACCCCTCAAAATGGACAAGGGTGATCCATCCCCTGTGATGCTTCTCACCTTCTCTACTGCATTGAACACTGTTGACTACAAAGTATTATACAACACCCTGTGCTCTCATAAGTTATTCAATGCCACATACTTTTGATGACTTGACTCCTACTGTATCAACATACACCAGATCGCCCAGCTAGGCACCTTCAGATCCAAACAATGCTCAGCGATTTGTGTATTCCCACAAGGTCCTTTCCTCTCACTTGTCATTCTCAAGCTCTACATGGAGCAGCTGAAGCACTCTTGGCCAAATTCAACATCAAAATCAACCGGTATGCGGATAGCACACAGCTATACATAAAGGCCAAGTGCCTTTATGACATTCACTAAATCAAGCTTTACCTAGCCACCATTCAATCTGGATTTGAAGTGTTTACCTGAAACTCAATCTCCTCAGAGGCACCACTAACTGCACCCAAATACGAAACTGGCTGACACAGATGGATTTCCCTACAACTCAACCCCAGTACAAAGTCCCACAGCTTAGCCATTGATTGTCACTGCTCCTTCGAAGTGAAAATTGCCAAGAAGACACAAACAGCATGATATCAGTTTTCACTTCTGCACTAAATGAAACCCTTTCTCTCAGCCTCAGACATCACATGTGTTGACCAGGGCTTGGTGCTTTTCTAATTGGATGGTGTCAATGGCCTTCTGGCAGGCTTCACATCCATCACTCTGGCCCCCGCGAAAGATATCCAGCAAGGTGCAGACCTGCCACATAACAGGACTAAAGAAATTCAGTCACATTGCTCTAAACTTCAATGAATTACAATGGTGCCCTATTCAGTTTGCATCACAATGAAAATAGCCTGAATTACCTACAGAACTCTACTTTCTAAGATGTGATTCTTAGCTGAAAACATCACCATTTAGGGGGATCAGTGCAACACAAGAGGCCAAGATATTGCCAGACTTGAATACAGATATCCAAGAAGGGAAGACCAGAAAACTTGATTTCTCCTCTTAAGCTCCCACACTCTGGAGCAACCTTTCTGCTAACATCAGGTCAGCTCCTTCCCTCCTGCAATTCAGGAAAGACCCGAAGATCCGTCGCTTCAAGAAACATTTCACCAACAAATGAAGACCACAGACTGACATAGTGATCCTCAACATTCTAAATTCTACTCACTTTATTGCACAGCACTCTGTTTTTTTCTAGCTAGGTATGTGCTATTTAAATCACCTACATACATACCTACATAAATATATAAAAAGTTGATTTAGAGGGACGGCAACACATAATGGTATAAAGATAAATGGGTTACAGCGTCAGAGGGTGATAAATACAGCTACCAGCCTGCACAGACATGCAATTAAAAGGTGTGGTGAAGTCCCCAACCTGGTCCAAGAGCCTCCCAAGGGGTTGATAAGTGATCCTGATGCCATTCCTAAAAAGTGGAGGGTCCCCAGATGATCCGCCCTCAGTCAGGTCAGGGGACAATCACAGTGCTTGAGGACATGCCAGTCATGGCAGTCTTGATATTCCTCAGCCCCCAATAAGTTAGTGCAGGACAGCCCATGTACGTTTGACCACTCTGAAATATTGCAGTAAGGTCATACGACACAGTAATTGTGAGCCACGTCACGAAATGAGAGAGCCTGAAGCGCTCTCTAGAGAGGCAGAAAACTCTGAAAGAGAAAAAGCAACACTCCAGAGCCAATTCCATTATTGTGCTGATAATACTGGTACTGTTTCGCTTAAACCAATTGTATCAGAATGCTTATCTTAGAGCCCCAACACGAGTACTTAGGATTCCCAGGGGCGTTACCTGATACAAAGTTGGAAGTATGCAGGATGTTCCCTGAATTCTTGAGTTACACACTTGAAACACACTTGCAAGTTCATGATTACCCACTGCAGGCTAACCCGTCCATGAGAGAGTTACCTGTAAGAAGATTCAATTCAACACTACAGCTAAGTCAATGCCTAGTCTGGGATACTGAATGGAAACCCTTATTGATATATCTTTATGTCCAGTTCATGAGTTCTGGATGACTACCCCTATATAACACCCCTCTCTTAGAATCCCCCTGACCCCACTGAGCCAAGAAGTAGTTCTGTTTTGCAAGTTTAAAAGGTTTGTTTGAGAAATAAGACAAAATATAGATACCACGCTTTTATAATAAATTAATAATCGATATCGCCCTTATAAATATAATGTTAATCAACAATGGGTAATCTGACACTAGCACACTTCTTTATAATCAATGAGGAGTTAGTATAGGATGGATCAAGTAGCAAAAATACTTTTATGATTTCAAGGGAAAAGCAATGAGGAATAAAATGCAGTACAGAAATACTTGAGATGATTTTAGCAAAAGATAATATAATCACTTTTTCTCTGGCAATTCACCCCCCTCCACTATGCAATGTAAGACATGGAAGTAGATGGAAAGAGGAGCACACAGTTCTCAGGAATGCAATCAAATACAATACGAAATTCAGTTCCCCCCAGCAAGCTTAGAGGAAACCGGTATGAGTTTTAAAACACAGGCCCAAGTGCTTTGATTGTGGTGGCAATGAAGTGAGAAATATGCTGAAAATGCTTTTAATTCCCTTTAGGAGGTTCAGGGTGAGTGAGAGATACTTGGGATGAGTTCAGGATCACTTTAGCAATGATTCAGAGATGGTGATTAAGAGGCAAACAAATTTTTAGCAAGGAAAGAAATGACTGCTGATGGTTACACGTGGCTGGATTTTTATCCAAATCGCAAATCGTGGTAAAATTCGCGAGTGCGTGAATCGTGATTACGGCAAAAGTATAAGGAGTAGCAAGTCGGTTCTAGGTTTGTTGGAAAGCTGAGATTCTAAGCTTTCAGAGGAAAGTTACATTTCGTTCTATCCCAAACGGTTCCAGAGATACGGACGATTAAATAAAGGTAGTTTTTCAGATTTAAAGTAAACTCAAAATGACAGGTGACAGCTTGCAGCTGCAGAATTGACAGGTGACAGTTGTGCAGCTTTACAAATTACAGATGACACGATTTCTAGGAGGCTGTTCTACTTAGGTTAAAATAGTTTGGATTAGATTATTTTAACTAAGAGATTGGTTCTGCACAGTTCTGCTAGGTACTCACAATATAAATTTGAAATAGGCCTCGCCACGGATCTGGTCAGGTTTTGGACTGGACTCCGGTTCTCGTATCGGCACTTCACAGTGATCTGGGTAAGCTCTCTGGTTCTGCTCACAGTGGTCTGGGTCACTCTGGCTCTCTGGTCTGGTCTGTCCGGATACAGCGGTCTCTGCACGGCTCCTGGATCTCTGCACTGGTCCTGGCAAAAGTTCTTGGCAAGGGATTCAAGCAGCTCGCCCGGCTGTGAGTAGCTTGCAATGATTTGAGGCCTGCTGCAGAGAACTCAGCTTGTGGTTTTAGGCCTCTGATTTAGGTTCTAAAAAATAGGTTCTAGGTTCTGGAGTATGTAGCTGGAGTCAGTCTGGAACTGGTATCTTCTGGATGTTGTGTGGTCCGGCAAAACGCTCCGCAGCAACTGGATTTGAGTGTCTCTACCTGTCCCAGCAGTCTCTTTTTATGTGTTTTGAAAATGGGTGTATGCCTGGGCCTAGCTAAGCCTGCCCCTCTCTACTTGTCATTGGCCCAATTCTCCCCTCTCCCATGATTGGGGGAAGGAAATGTGAGTCAGAGTGATGATGTAGGTTTTATGGGTCAGAGGATCCTCCCCTGGTCAGTTTGCCCACAAATCTATATTTGATTCAAATACATCCTTCCCAGATATACAATTTGTTGAAATTACATGTGCACATTATATATTCCTTATGGTCCATGCTTGTCCGCCTCTGATCTTCCTGGGGGCTTGCAATCAAAAATGACAACATTTTGCGCTTTTTAACTGGTTTTGCAATATCGGACATTTACCCAAATTTACACACATGTGCGCAAGGAGTATGGACATTAATTGATGAAGTGTCCGATTTTTAACATGCAGACATTTGGAGTGAGACCCTATTTTCCGCTAGCAACCCCCCAGAATACACCACAGGGTCCTAACGCATCTCAAAATGTTCACAGAACAATCACAAAAATAATGATATTACTTATATAATTCTGACAAGTCCGCACTTTGAGTTATCTATCTTTTTAAAATTATGCCCTGGTCAAAAAGGGGTGTGGCTTCCCACATCACAGGGTGAAATAACTGGTTTATCCACTTCCCCCAAGCTCAGCTGCTAGCAGAGGCACTGCCCCTCCCAGTTTCCCCTAAGAGGAAGCCACTTTCCGGCCCCCCAATATAACATTTGCCTGAGTCCAGGACAGGCCTTTGTTCAACTCCCTGTAGTCCCCAGCTGCTCCACCCCTAATCTAATCAACAGGGCCATGTGACCTCAGGATGCAGCCAAGCCTGGTAGCCAGGCCTGGGAACACAGCTGTTGATCCAGTATCAACTCCTGTCGGGGGTAGTTGTCAGGCAGAATTCAGTTTCATTAAGCCAGGTTTCAGCTAAATGTCACTTTTTGTTCCCAGTTTTCTACATTCAAATCAAACTGACAATTTTTACCTATACATTAAATAATTACTTCCTTCAAGTCATTTCAGAATATAGTTTTACATTGTATCCACCTCTTAGCAAGTCTTTCCTTGGTCTGGTTTTGTTTCATTTGTTCAGTTTTACACAAAAGTCTGGTGGTTTTAAATCGCCGGCTTTCTGATAGTGGTGAGTACTGGTAATGCAACCATTTTTGGGATTAAGAAAATTAATTCCCCACAAGAAGGTTGTATCTTTGGAGTGGTCTCGTGCCAACTGCGCAGTTCTCCTATTCTGGCGTGAATGTGGGCGGCGATAGCTCATCCCCACATCCACCCAGTCTATTGATTTAGTTTGTTCTGGGATAGAATAATGGGCGGCGACAGCTCATCCCCACATCTACCCAGTCTATTGATTCAACATGGGTCAAAACCCATGACATACCTGTACACTGTTACACAGCAGAGACTTTCCTCACGTTGCAAATACAATACAATCTAGCAATTACTGTACTTTTAAGAGGTTTTAGATTACCAAGGGTGTTTCCATCACATGCTGAATGAATCAGTGACCTGACCCTTGACAGGGCAGACATAGAGAGGGGCAGAGTGAAACGGCTGGGATCCAACAAGGTGGATAGGTCAAATGAAGGATTAGTCTGAACCCGCTAGGCCGACATTGCAGGCAGGTACACCCAACATGAGCAGCAAATCCCAACCATGCCCAAATTACCAAAACTAGATGCAGCCACTCACTTAGAGCCCTAACCATGGTGCACAACTTAAACCCAGCGATTCCTATCAGGGACTTGGGTTGGGGGAGCAGCAGGCTTCAGCTTGCCAGTGCAGCTGAATAGAAGGAGAAGGCTAGGAAGGTGGAATCATTGGAGAGTAGGAGGAGGTGGTGGCAGATAAGAGATTGAAGAAAGGGGTGGTAAGACCAAGGCTGCAGGATGAGGAGGAAACATCATGAGAAGAAGTCTGAGGTCAGGGGGAGGTGGTAAGACAAACATAACAGAAAAAAATGATAATATTAGGTGTCAAAATTGAAACAGAGGAACCTCACAATTGAAACAGAGGAGGTGGAGTTGGAAACTTCAGGTGGTGGAGGGGATACAGAGGAGGTGAAAGTGCCTAGACAAGAATGACCAAAGAAAATGAGGTGGTTTGGTGGTGGTAACATCAGGCTGTTATGGTGGTGAGGGACATGGGGATTTTAAGCCAAGGATGGTTTACATCATGAGTTGTCTCTGCAGACATGATGGGATGTTTCTGATGAACCTGTCAGCTATAGGTATGGCCAGATGGTATGAGGCGGAATAGGAGTGGGACAGGAACATTACATTAAGACCATAGATGTAAATGCAGAAAAATCAGCAGAGAGCCAGGGTAGGGCAGCCATCAAGAGATGACCCCCTCCTCTATCTCCCAGCTTTCATTATTGCCCACTCCTACCGACCATTTGCTGGCAAGACTATGCACCAGAGTGAGTCTTGGGGTATGGTCCCCCAGAAAGCCCACAAATGTGCAATCAGCAGAAGACATTTTCAGGAAACACTAAAGCCTACAGCTCCCCTATAAAGCGGGAATTACATCTCTTCAAACCTTATGAACTGGGATGTATATGCAAAGGGCCAGGAAACCAAAGTGGCAGGGGAACCAGAGAGGTCATGGTGGGAGCCTTGCAGGGGTGGGGGGACTCAGTTAACTAAGTTGAAGAAGCATCCTAGCTATTTATTTGATTGGAAAGATCTAATTAAAACTGAAGTTGAACCATTCTTGTTATTATTTCCCTAAATAAAGGTGTTGTTTTTTAATATACTTCATGGATCCTTGCAAACCACTGATATAGATTGTAGATTTTAATGAGTTTGGAACACAGAAAATCTATGAGGACAAGAATGGAGCTATCATCCCCACGTCGGGGGTGTACAAGGACGGTAGGGAGAGGGTGAAGAGCCTCGAGTGACTGGAAAATGTGGATAGTACACAGTGTGCACTCACCCACATTTTCAGACATTTTATTGGCTGAACCCACTTCCCTGGGTGATAATCCATATTCCAGCTCTATAAGCAATGGAAATGGATTGTGGGCTGTAATTATTGGTTTAATTATTTTTTTATAGCGCACCTAATACCATACCCGAGTTTGGGTCCTAAGCGGGGATCCGGGATTCAAACCTCTGTTCCTCTGCATGGTCTTGCTTCCAAGACCAGCGTGTTGCCCCTATGAAAACTTCAGGGACTAACTAAAAGACCATCAGGGGGATAAAGATAAGACCATACAGGACCACCTGGTGCCACAATGAGCAGGTCCTAACTGCTATCTCTCCTTCTCTCTTCGTGCTTTGAGAAATGTGCATTACAAAGAGATCACGTTCCTCTATTCCTTTGTTAGTGTAGTTGTAAACTAGTCAAAGATGGGCAATTTGTCATAAGAACTAAATGTATAATGAAACTTATATTCGATATGGTCTGACCTTATAGCTGTATGCATGCACTTTGAGAAAAGAGGTGCCCCTATTTGCATTGCACAAAAGAAACGTTAAGATTTCACTGAAGCCGTCAACCTTAAGCAGACCTCAAGTACCTACAGGACAGCTTTGAAAAGTGCTGTTTGACCTGACCTCCCGGACTATTCTAAGATTATGTGAGTAGACACCTCAAACACTGTTCTATGGAACACATAAGCAGCAGAGTTTGTCAAGCTGGCTCTGCCTTGATTTACACATGAGTATGTTTGTAAATGGATCTCTGCCACTGGGATAACACTCATATCATACCTTAGTCCATTCTTTCCCAAGGCATGTAACTCCAAGTGGGCCAACTGCCATGTGGTCAAGTTATGTATCCCCCTTCTCTTCACGCCGGATACCTTTCCTACTGCTTGACTTTAGGGTTCTCTTCACTACTTTTAAATCTAGTCTGTGCCCCTGAGGTATTCTTCTCAGACACAACTTGTCCTGCTTGCACTCCTTTCCCGCACTGGAGACTATTGGTGCGCCAGTGCAACTGCAGAGCTATTACGTGATGGTTACGTTCTTAGCTGTAGGATCTGGAGATGTCTAAACCTGGCTTCTTCATCTGACAACATTGAAATATCCCACGTCTGGTCAATTTACCAGGAAAGTGCCTCGCCACTAACCCCTCTGCCACGCAGCAGGGAAAGGGCTGAGAAGCTGAAGCTCAGGCGCACTCCTGCCATGCGTGTTCTGTGGTACTCTGTGCACAATTGTAATTGTATATTAAGTTAGGATGCATGCTTAACTAATGTCATTGCATCACACCATGCTAATATTTAAATATTCACATTTAGCTGCAATGTTTATACTATGAAATGAGGTGACTCTATAGTAATGAATAGCTGTTCTCTTCTGAGCCTCTGTTATTTGTTCTACAAAGAATGGATGTATTTAGAATCGAGTTGACATGTTTCTTTACATTATGTTTTTGTCAAATATCATTATCTCTGTGATTGTCCCGGGAATGCATTTCCGAGCTTCAGGCCTGGTTGCAATCACTAAAAACAAAACGAAATATGCCTTCCGTGGTCTGGTTTGCAGCTTTCTTTATAATCACTGGTTATTTCACTAAAATGTGCTGTTGAAGCTGGCACCAACTCTTCATAACCATTAGGGACATCATGTTTTCACTACTGATTGTGGAAAAGAAAGACTGGAGAACTGAATACGAGTATGATTGTAGTGGTAAAATATTGTATTTTAAGTACCATTTGTTTTTAAAATATCATCTAATTATGAGTTGGGATCATATGGGAAACATACCGCAGAGGAGACATAGATAAATAACACCCATGTGTAGTATGCAGTCCTTTTTAAGCAACATATCCCAATGCGATCCCAATTACTGTTACCATCACATGTGTAATGGGACCTCTATGTTAGCCCTTCTTGACTGTATGCCAACATAAGGATTCAGTCACACAGTGCAAGGCCTGCCATCAATCCCTTCTTACCCTGTAGGCCCAATAGTTCAGGAGAATCGAATCATGTATGCTCTTCACATAGTTAATTGAATTTCTTTAACATCACAGATTCCTTGTGCACGCTATCACTGGGAGACTTACATGTATAGTCTTACTGCCCACATGTACTCAGGCAGGAACACTCCTAACTGGCCTCGTGTGGATTTACTCCAACAGCAATGTCCAGGTTTGGGGGTCTTCTTATGCAGGTCTTGTTGCAGGAACTATTATTATCACTATCACACTACCTTGGCTGATTTGTTGAGGAGTTTACTGGGGCGATGAGTTGTTATTGGATGACTCTGAGCTTAATGAAATTGTTATGGGATTTTTCTTGTGTGGGGATTAGGCGTTTGCTGTCGGGGAGTTTCTGTGTGTACCAAAGATGGAAGGATTTGGGTTTCGAGATGCACAACTTTACAGGTCACAGCGTGTGGTTTTCAGCATCTGAGGGTTTCCGGGATAGTATGGTCATGGTGTTTGGTCACGTTTCATGACTTACTTTGGTAGATGTTATGACAGTTTTGATTACCAGTGTGGTGGCTGCACCAACCATCCCAAAAGGTGGACATGAGGAACTGTGGCAAATGGTGGGAGGGTTTAATCCACATAAAAAGGAACACAGAGAACCCTCTCATTAAAGGAGAAATGAAACCGGGATTTGGAATAATATAAAGAGGGCTGGATGATTTCCCCAACAAGAACACGTTCAAGAGGAGAGCAAAAGCAGGGAGAAATGTGAAAAAAAGTGAATGGTGTTTCCAGGTGAGACATAGGCGGATGAGCAGACGCGATGATGTGTCAGCCTGGAGCAGTATAGAGGGGAGTGGACGCGAATACGGTTGAAGTAAGAGAAAGAAGAGGTCGTCCAATGTGGTTTGTGGGGCAGGGTAGAATTGCATTCACCAAGACTGTGGCCAAAAGATCTGCAGTAAGATGATTCCACATCCAAGCTGCTAACAAAAGCAGGATCATTGCACGTTCTTATGCCTACCTAACCCACATTACAAAGGCACCTGAAACTCTATCTGAAATACTATCTGAGTGTTCTATCGTTGCTAAAATGAGAAAACACAGACGGGAGCTGCAGACACGTCCCCCATATCCTGGACCACCGAATTCCCAAAGGGCCACTTTAAAACAAGTTCTCAAAAGAGGACCGAAATGAAAAACCTCACAGTCACCAACGCTTCGACATAGTTGATAGCACCTGTGTTATAGAAAATAAAAGCTTTCCTGCCTAAGGATTCCTCTCACACATAGATTGTGCCAATGTCCTTCTCATGTGAGTCCCAGAAACAACACACCATTAAAGAGTGTATTGTGTCCATTTGTCTCCCCAATCACATTCCTGGAAAACACATAGGCAGATGACCCCCACTCGCTGACAGTATATCCCCTATGGGCACACTCTCCACTTGGTAACAGGGTGATGATGTGCAACATGTGTTTGGTCACCAGTCAAGCAGGGAAGTAATTTCACCAAAAATGCCCGGGGTAGCGGAAGTGACATCACACGACCCTTTACCTCTGATGACAACACAGGAAGTGATGTCGTTTGACTCACCCCCAAAAAAGACATTACAGGATGCGAAGGAACAGGACATTTTGCCCCTTGACAAAACAGGAAGGGGCATCATATAGCATTTGGTCCTAAGTACACAGAACAAAATATTATTACGATATCACTATGATGTAATGTACATTTCATATGAGAAAGGTTCACCATATGTATCCTTAATATATGTGTGTATAGGCCCATATTACCAAATTACTGTGAATGCAAGCAGAAATCCAAGGCCAAATGCTAATGATGTGTTATTATAAAGCACTTACCCTCTTTATATAGAACAAATATACATACAATATCACCCAACGTGTGTTGGTACTCATTAATCGACCTCAGAAGGATGAAGGGGTGAGTTGAGGTGTTTAAGAACAGACTAAATCAGGGACTCACCCCTTGAAGTGTGCCTGAAATAAACCTTTAATGAGTCTAGCAATTATTGTATAGAATTCCAGAAAGACAAATTATTTGTTATTCCAATTCTTTCTTATTTATGGTCACTGCTCAAGGTGTTACACTAGTGCAACCCCCTGTTATTTTTTTAAGGGACCTGAAAAAGAAAGCCAGCAACTCCAGAAACAAAGAGCCTCATGGCACTGGCCACAGCCAGCCCAGGAGCTTACATTTACATTGGTACTGCCAAGAATATAGCATCATGTCTTCACCGTGTGAAACTGTACTTGGAATTTGCTGCAAGTTTCTATGGAGAGAAATAACAGAAGTAGATGACATGGGGCGGGGGAGAGTGGGGAAATCCGCTGTTGGCATACGTACAGTGATTGTAATGAGTTTCGGGAAGTGGATAATGTGAGACCTATTCGATAGAAGTGAGAGTCTGTATTTCATGGAGCGTCGAGGATCAGAGAACACTGCCTGCTACATGCTGCTAAAGTGAATGTGAAGGGTCATTAAACAATGCTGCGCGTGAGCACTGATCAATGGGACGTGACAGACAGGCCCACTGCAATTAATGCTGAGTACAGGCAGCCAGGTCACTGACTAATGCAGGCCACTGATCAATGTGGAGTTCGGTCGGCGAATTATCCAGGATGACTTACTGTGTGAGTAAAGGCAGGAGCAGCGCTAGTATATTGCAATTCAAGCCTGCTGCCCGGGGTGCCATCAGCAGAACGGCACCGGGGTGCACTATTATGGGGTCCTCGAGAAAGAATTCATGAGAATTCGAGGCAACAAAGGCAGAGGTGCAAGATGTGTATATGCTTGCCAATGGCCTCTGTGGCCGCTTTGCACCAGGGTCCTGGCACATGTAGGGGAGGTGCCAGGAGATATAAGTGGTCTGCCTGTTGACTACCAGTTCATCTCTCAGGGTCGCATGCGGGGCAGTCCTCGATAACGGGGATAATATGCAGCCCACTGTACGGGTGACAGGGCACAATGCCTTCTTTGAGCGGGATATCTCAGGAGTGTTCGCTTGGAGGTCGCATTGGCTCCTAGTAGCATGGGAGAGGTCCCTGCGTCAATGATTGTTTTTCGTCAAAGATGCTTCTACTCGAATATGTCTTGAAAGATGTGGGTAAAATGGGACACATTCTTGTAAAGCACAGACTCGCCATAGGTGACATCTAAGCGCTGAACAGGAACCCCGCTTAACAAACAGAATGACTTTTCAGATTACAAGATATTCCATCATTTAGCTGCCATTGCCAAGGAAGATCGACCACCCCATTCTTGTACGTTAACTTTGGAATTGCGAGTAGGCCAGCTCTTGCGGAAGGAAGGTGTCTCCCTGGTGCATACCTTAAGGGACGGTTTTGGAGAAGCATGCCCCCCCCCATCCCCAGTGGTAAGATTTATGTACTAAACATAACGTTTGGAAATTAATACAGAGTATTATGGGTAGCCAGTGTAACTGGCATAGCCTGGTGAAATATCTCTTTGACCCAGACGCAGAAGTACCCTAGAGCTGCATTCTGAATGGCCTGGAGTTTGCGCAGAGCGCCCTTCGGCAGACCCAGATAAACAGCATTACACAAATCCAGTTTGATGGAAACATAAAGGCATAAAGGTTGATCAAGTGGACCCTTTGAGAAACATAGTCCAGAAATATTTCCAGGTCCGTAGCTGGAAGAAAGCGGATTGGAAAACTGCCTTAATGTAGGCATTGCTAGTCAGCAAAGGGTCCAGCCAGACTCATAGGTTCATAACTTTCACAGAGGAAGCAGGGCAATGGCCCAATCTAGCGAGCCAATAGCAAATCAGGTGTCTGTCACCAAGCGAAAAAGGGCACTATTCAAGTATGGCAACGAGTTAGCACATAGCAAGAGGTCGTTTTTATTTTGCACTTTCTAGTTCAACCGATTAGCTATCATCCATAGTTTGATTTTTTTCTAGGCAATCGTAAAACTATCAGCCTCACCTTTGTCTATATGACTTAACCGAACATCATCTGCGCAGATATCTAAGGGCGTACCTAAAGCTGAATAAAGTGAGCCAGCTGTCTCATTTAAAGGTAAAACAGCAGAGGGCTAAGACTTCTGGGGAACGACACATGTTAATTCTCCCTTAGATGACTATCTTTCAGAGACGGCGAATGTGATCCATGTCAGCGTGGTGTCTCTGGTAGCCACTTTTCGTAGGCGGGGCATCGTCCAATACTCTTTTCTCTTCCACAAAAAGCTGGACTTAGGAAGTAACAACTTCTTCCAAAAATTCCCTCAGCTAAGGCAATTGAGAGATTGGGTAGACATGTGATATCATCTCTGGATATAACATATCTCTCAACTCACACGCTTTTGGCGGGTGTCACCCGCCTTCTAAACAGCTGACTCGCCCGCCAAGCCTCCTGCATGCCCATTCATTTCAATGGGCCTCTCACCCGCCAAAAATAAAATCGGGTGTTTTCACCCGCCTTTGTGACACACATGGTTGAGAGCTATGATATAAAGATGCCTTCTTCAAATAAAGACATAACAGCTGATAGCTTTAGCTGCTCCAGAACATAACTGGCGGCAAACGATACGATATATGATTGGTTATTTATTACGCCCAGAAGTTTCTAAGCGAGGACATGGGGGATCGAACCGGTGTTGCTCCATGTCGTTTTACTTCCAAGAAGAACATTTTGCCCCTGAACTATCCTCCTGCGACTGAAATAGGAATGAAATGAATGGTTAATAAAATGGTAACATTGTAGCACCAGGAGAGAACGTACATCTTTCACGTAGCTTCTGCTTGGAGGAAGATATAGCACTCTGGTCCTGTTTTTTTCCTCCATGACCGTTCCACATGATTTAAGGTGATTTCTTTGACCTAAGAACTCGGGCGAACCAAAGTTTCTTCCTTCCTTTGCCTGGAGCTCGAAGTTTAACTACAGCTGGGGCAGGCTAACTCACTGCCAGGGAAGGGTAATGGTAAAAAACATCCACATTGAGTCTTGAAACAGTGGTAGCCTGATCCGCTACTTGGGTAGAAGGAGGAAAAAAAGGGGGTAAGCAGGCAACCTGAAGTTTATCCCGCTTATGAAAAATGATGTTATTTGATGCAAGGTTTTGCCCTCGTGTGCATTATGATGTCAGATTCCCTAGACAGTCGGGACATATGCCTTCCATAGGCTTTGTATGAGCACACACGATTTAAATCCATCTCCTGCCTCCACATGCACCCAGATTAGTGCGTTTAGCACTATAGTAATGGGATCTATTATTCATTATAAGTCATAGGGCCTCATTCCGAGTATGGCGGTAAGGGATAGCGGCCACCGCTAACGAGAGCGGTGGCGGTAATCCCTTACCGCCATACTCCGAGTTCCCTTAGCGCCATGGTGCTTTTAACACCTGCTTTTAGCAGGCGTTAAATACCATGGCGCTAAGGGACCTTGATGTTAATTACGCCACCGTAATTTACGGTGGCGTAATTGACGCCTTCCCCACTCCCATTATGCCCTATGGGGCAAGAATGGGAATGGGGAAGGGTAAATGGGGATTGGGGAATTACCGCCCCGCCAACCTTGGAATGGGGCGGTAATTCCGCCAACCACCAAGGCGCTGCCGGTCCGGGTACGGCGTCAACCAAGGCGTTAATAGCGCCATTGGTTAGCGCCGTACTCGGAATGAGGCCCATAGTTGGTCATTTCGCACTAGTGAGTGAGTGAAGCATAAATCCATAGTGTAGAGAGAATAGTTTCATTTTAGTGAGGGAAAACACCTTCAGGTATCTACAGGCTATGTAGTATGGGTTTATAGGTGGCACTAAAGTGCACTGTCCATTTGGGCTCATAGGCTGCGTTTTCCGGACACATATTGAGCTACATAATGTTGGCTCATGGGTGGTATTTTATAACCATTGTTGGTAGTGCTCAAACGGAATGAAAAAAAGGGATCTTGTCCTAGATATATTGAGTTGGCATGAATCCGGCAGTGGCCACTAAAAGGCACCAGGAAGGCGGTTAGGACCAGTGGGTGTGTGAGGCTGGGAAAGTGCACATTTGCTGGACTCCTCTTCCATTGAGGTTCTCCGTCGACCTTATAGGTACCCTCACTGGTTTCTGACTAGGATCTGGAAGGAATTCTGCTTAGCAAATGGTGATTCCATTAGCTAAGCCAAAACCCCTGGGTTTGCTGATGCTGGTTTTTGATATTGCGTGGTCTAGCAGTCTGGCTCCGAACCTCAGGAGCCTTTTGAATAATTATTTAGGGATTCACATTTTGCAGCTGTCCATTCTAGATAAGGCCAGTGCTATTGTCATTACAACTCGATTCAGTATAATGACAATAGTGAGGTACAGTCAAAGGAACATTCAGGTTAACTAACTAACCTCTTAGATGCACAGGCAGGGAAACAGCAGACGTTCCGGCAATGTACGCAGGGAGGAGTGTCTAGGAGCTACTGACAAAGATAGCAAGAAAGAAACATCTCTGAAATGTGTCAATATAATCTAGGGATCTTCCTAGATGTGCAAGCATTGGAAATAAGCAAGGATTTTTCCACCTATCTCCTTGAGACATGCCTAATTAATGAACCAGCTTTGAAAATGATTTGGGGGTGTAGGAAAAGTATTTTGGTTGGTTCTGGGTATGGGTGACGAAAAATATTGAATTCTTGCCTGAGGCACTCCTATAAAAAAGGAAACTCACTCCAATCGCAGAGTCCCCACCACTGTGAAAGCACAACTGTGTCCACACCTGATTGATGATAATTCTGATTTCTAATCAAAATGTAAAGTCATGTTCAGACAGATATTACACGCTGAAGTTGATTATTAAAAACATCAAAGTTATTATGCATGTCTAATGCATAGTTTTCCAGAATGCAATTCGGATTCCATTAGGTTTTCACTGCCTGAACTTCAGTGTATTCATGCATGGGGGTTGATGGTGAAGGTAAGGAACTGGTGTTGGGGAGGATGGTGGAGGGAGGGCATGGGTGCTGGGGAGGAACGTGGAGGGAGGGCATGCGTGTTGGGGAGGAGGTTCAAGGAAGGGCGTGGGCTTTGGGGAGGAGGGTGGAGTGAAGATATGGTTGTTTCTAGATAGTTAATTCAAGCACATTGTTAGGAAAACATGGATTTGAGTGATGATTTAAGTGTTGCATAACATACAATGACAATTAATAGGAACAGAACCAGCCAGTTTGTCCCATTATGCCACTTCCATCAAGATACTCACCTTCTGAGTCACAGTTTGTCATTTCAGTTTCTGGAAGTATGGGTACATCCACAATGACAATCCTGCCCACTTTCTCAGGACTATACACGAGGGCTACCCCTGCTGGTCAATTCACTGGAACGTTCCCTTCAGTATTGCAAAGTGTGTTCAATACATGTTATGCTGACTGGTGCACTGTTGCAGGTTTTCAAATGTGTCATGAGCCAAGGTAGCTCTAGATATAGGTTGTCATCTGATATGCAAATGAAATGTGGCAATTGCATTGACAAAATATATAGCACATGAGAAGATCCCTCAATCATCTAAA
This sequence comes from Ambystoma mexicanum, assembly GCF_040938575.1. Taxonomy (NCBI): domain Eukaryota; kingdom Metazoa; phylum Chordata; class Amphibia; order Caudata; family Ambystomatidae; genus Ambystoma; species Ambystoma mexicanum. The sequence goes on along the minus strand of NC_090931.1, from coordinate 405,587,707 downwards.
TCCTTTTCTGGCTAAAAGATATATTTGACTCCATTAAGGCTTTTTCTATGTTTGGAACCTATCGCAATCACCTTAAGAAGCACCTGTGGTCTGCTTCACAGGCATATGGTCCACCAAACAGGATCCACTTGTTCTCAGGTTCTGATGCTTGTTTCTATCCATGCAGAATCCCTCAGTCCCTGTTTTTGTATGGCACGTGTTCCATTTTTCACATCCTATTTACGCTTCCTGGTGTCTAGTTCCTATTTTATATCCTTGGGTCTGAATTCACTATTAGCTCCCATTTGCAGAAGTGGCCTGGTGTACTGAGAATGCTATGGTGTTCATTTGGCACATTTCAAATACCTTATCACATTGCATTGCATAACCAGAACATGGTCCATGCACATGTATAGAATTTAACACTCAAACTGGTAAAGTGCAAGACCGGGCAACTCTGGCTCCTCCAAAGGCATACGTTGAGAGGGGTTGCGTTTGTGCTTTGGGGTGAACCCCAGTTATTTACATTACATCACATTCGTCCACGCATCATTCAAGATTCATCTTTCACGTATTGACTGACCATTTGCTTGGTGGAAATGGCCCACAAGTTATGTCTGCACATTTTTGGTTCTGTGCATACCATGTTCCAATAGACTCTGAGTGAACGATGCTAGGGATAGAGGTTTGCCTGAACACCTGAATATCCATTGACTAGTGCTTCTCTGTCCAAGTTCATGGAGTGCTCCTTATGTTGTGGTATCGCATAATAGCCCTTGTAGTTCTGACATTGCTACACATTTAAGCTGCATATCTGAATTAGTAGGCTATAGTCCCACTCAGTTTTTAAGGGAATTGCAGACCATCTTAGATGGGCATGTGGCAGAAATTGTGATGGTGCTCTGGTACCTCAGTGGAGTATTGTGCATGCCATGTGCATTGTTTTGTCATCATCACATAGGTATGTCCTTTCCTTAACACACCCTCCCCTCCACATGAAACACATGTTTGTGAGACAGTTCAATACACACAATCCAGGTCTTTTGTCCTCAGTTAGTGCCCATCTATACCATCTATGCCAGCAGGGTGCTGGTTTGTGGCCTCGTGAGTAGAGCCAGGGAAACAAGAACAGCAGTGGCTCACTGTCAGGATGGCTGCACAAGACATCTGTGTGTGCATCCGTGTGCCTCTGTTTCCTGTTCTGGAACACCAGCTCTGATGCCTTAGGGGTGAGAGGAAGGAACGTGGAAGCCGTTTAAAGCTGCAATGATGTTGGAAAAAGGTGCAATGCTGAAAAAAAGTACATTAGTGGCATTCATCTCTGTGCTGGGTGTGTAGGATTTCTTTGTGAGGATTCCTAGTTTTCCAAGAAAACACAGCTAGCTGAAGTTATTTTTACTCCGGGATCCCTAGCCAAAACAAAAGCAGGACTTAGTGCTATACTATATGCACAATTTCTCTACCATAGTTCTGTAGGATTGCTAGGTAATTTCCCAGAGTACCCAAGAGATAACCTGCAAGAGCATGTATTTATAACGGGGAAATTAGCTTCTTATGATTTGACTCAGATGACAGTGTTGTGGTGCATCTTACTTTTACTGTGGGTGGTAAAAAAAAAGTAACGTTGCCTCTGTCTATACATTACCATGAATAAGTAGAGCAAACAAGAAAACAGTGCAACACTAAGCTAATTATTTCATGAATTGTATACGCAGTTGAAATTCTCAGTGTAACACAAAGAGCCTTATTCACGGAGTATTTTCATATGCAATTGGTTCATTATAAAATCCTTCTACGAATCAGGGCTGCAGTTTCATGAAGAAAAAAACAGCACATGTAATGCAATGAACTCAGCATGACATTTTCAATGATAAGAATGAAAACACAGATTGAAATCTCACATTTTTAATTGGGTGAAAGCATTTTTTTATTCCTCAAACTAAAATAGAGATGCAAGTACACTTCATAGCCGCTGCTCTCCCCGTGATAGAGTCCTTCCCCCCATAGCAAACTTCACTTATACTTTACAGCTCGGCTGGAAATGCACTGCTTTCTGTAACCCTGAAAATTGTCAGCTATTTTACAGGATTGTAAGCTTTCATTTTGCATGTGAAATTGGCCTCTTGGACAGGGGAGACATCACATCAAAATAGCAATGTATGCTTGCATCGTCTGTTTATTTCACTTCTACCCTTCCCCAAGGCCCAGAGACTTTCTAATAAGTTGCTTTGCACATTATTATCTTTACCGACAAGTCATGCTCACTTCATCCACTAACAAACTCAGTTCACATAGAAGTTGTTGTGCTTACTTCGGCAGCCTCTGTTTCACTTCCAGGGAATCACTGCATCTCTCCCTTTCACAGGCAGCCTCTCTCACCTCTCCACTCTAACCGGAAGCTGTCAGTACTGCTAGTCTTAGCACAGAAGCAGCTAGGCCTAAGAGTTCTTTTTTTTTCAATCTCTTCTTCTTACTCTCTCTCGCTCAACAGAAAATCAACCCCAAAAACCCTGCCTTGCTCTCTGTGTCTTCTTTTAAAACCCTCTCTGGTGCCAACCCTCTTCATGTATATCCCCTAACATAAATTATATGATTTCCCTGCCCCTGTCTGAGATGTCATACATCAATCAGACACCTCCTCTGGCATAGCTAAGCCTTTTGGAACCTTCCAGCAGAGTTTTAGTTCAATGGGCACCAGAGTCAATAGGCTACATTTTAATCTGGCTTCATGTGCTAATATCTCATAACAAAATGGACTGTTTAAACAAAATGATTTCTGAACATTCTCTAACAGTCACGTCTCCCATCGAAAAAGCAGTTTTAATTCCTGCATTTATTTTCTAAGCAGCATGGCAGAGCCTGTGTCTGCTGTCCCATTTACACCCCCTAATATGCACCCTAAGTTTGCACCAGTGATAGGCACCATGTGCAATGGACTCGGATGTCCCTTTCTAAACAAAAATTATATTAATGGGTTACATGTTAAGAATTAGTAGGTTAATTATGTTAGAAGTTAGATATTAGTCCATCCTGTTAGACATCCTGTCCTCTCTCTCCTCCTCTCTTTCCCCTTCCCCTACCTCTCCTGGCCCCCTTGTGGCTTCCTCTCCATCTCCTCCTTCTTTCTCCTCCTTTTCTGTGATCACTCTGGATCTGTGTGATGTGCCAGCAAATGTTTTGTTCGCGAGCAGGCTTCCCGCAATAAACTGCTTGGGCTTCCGTTTTGACCGTTCATTGAAAATGGGAGCACAGGCAATTATTTGTCCCCAGCATCTATTTTTAAGGATGCCTGGGACTCCCCTGCAACCCCTGAGGATGCAGGTACCAAACATGGGGAATGGAGAATATCCCTATAGCCCCTGCTCCTCATGTACTGCAATTTATGACCCAAATTGCAAAAAATAATTCAAACAAATGGTAGTGATATAATTCGGTCAAATCTACCATGCATTCAGATTTTCTTGAACATACCGATCACTCCTGATGACGTTTCCAGACAGGTCTGATCTATGAAAGTGTCATCCAAACAGGTGCTCCCCTGCTCCTCCAGAACGATCAATGTGGTCCTTGATGGTTCTGGAGTAGCAAGGTAGCACCTGCTTGGAAACTTTCATAGATCAGACTTGTCTAGAAACCTTCCCCGGTGTTGTCAGAGAGAAAGAGGAGAAACAAGCAGGAGAGAGATAGGTGGCTGAAGGGGGGCCACACGAGGTAGAGGGAGAGGAAGAGGAGAGCAAGGACAGGATGTCTTGAGTTTTATTGGTGAAGTGAGAAGCCAGGGCAGTACAGAGGGCCTGATAGCGAACAGGAGAGGTGGAGACTGAAGGAGGATCGGCCAGATCCTTGCAGATTTGAAAGAGTTTGGCCAAGTTTCTAGATGGCTCAGAGACGCAGACTTGGATGTAGGCTCTCTTCATGAATAGGACAGAGAGTCTGGGGGTGTAGGCCAGCGTTGGAATGACAGAAACAGGGACCCACTGCGGAAAGATCAGAGCTACTCCACCTCCAGGTCTATTGATTCTTCGCTGGGAGAGGATCTTGTAGCCATCCGGTAGGAGAGTGTCAACACTTGTGAGAGAGCTGGCCGTAAACCATGTCTCGATGAGAGCGAGGACATCAAGGTCAAGTTCTTCCAAGAGGTGGCAGATGTCAGAGGACTGTTTAACAGCAGAGTGAGAGCTGAGAGTAGCGATCTTGTGCAGGTTGCCAGATTTGGAAGATTTACAGGGTGTGGTACAGGCTTGTGGTACACCCAGTGGAAGTGGTAGAGGGGCCAGAGAGTGGGCAGAGGTGGTAGCAGGATGTGGCATAGTAGCCAGAGAGGAGGAGGAAGGTGCTGAGAGGCGGTGGAAGAGGGTGAAAAGGCACAGGAGATGCCTATCAAACAGGAGAAGATTGGGCTGAGGGACCTGGACCAATACGGTGCCATTCAGATAGACATTGATGACTGTCTTGGAGGAGTGGATGGAGTCCAAGAGGACCTCCCATTGAGTGCAACCATTAATGAGAGAAGAAGATATAGGAGAGAGTGGCAGGACTATTTGATGGGTCAATAGGTCTGGTAGGTAATGACAAATAGGATGTCAGTTAAAGTCTGCCTGGAGGAAGCACTGATGTAGGTATCAGCGATAAGGGGGCCTGGGTTGGAGACCAGGATGCCCCTCTTGAAATTCTTCCTTCCAGATTTAGTGAGAGGGATAGGATACGAGATAGAGTAGCAGTTCTAGAAGATGGGAGAAATGGAAAGCATAATAGTGGGTGACAAGAGGAAACTAGGAGGAGGAGGGAGCGAAAGAGAGAAGGAGACATGCACAGCCATGCACCACAAAAAGCAGTACGCACAGAGGATGGTGGTGGGCGAGGGTCACACAGTAGGGAACACAGGGAGAAGCAGACAGGTGACATATAGGAGTACAACAGTAACCACAGTGGATGGGACCAAGAGAGTGGGAGAGAGCCTAGTGGGACACATTTAACAGCAAAACAGTATCCACAGTAGGTGGGATCTAGAGAGTGGTAAAGCTCCTAGAGTGGCACAGGTCACAGGAACAGTAACCACAATTGAGGAGACCTAGAGAGGGACCCGAAACACAAAGTATGGATTACCACTAGAGGGGAGAGCCTACGGTTGCGCAGAAACAGAGTACATTATGTCAGACAGTTAGGTGGAAATTTGTATAAAGGCCGGGTAGTTTAGTAGGGAGCAGTAGTGGCTGCTTCCAATTCACACACATATCTTACCTTTCGGACACTGATGGTCGATGGTTGCACTGCATACTCCCACTCTGTGCCACGCTTCTTTGTCGCCAAACACCTGCGTCACACAACAATGCACCCTTGGCCTGCACAACTTGTATTATTCATAACGTTTTTATAATACCCTGGAAATAAACACATGAGTTAAATGCAGAAATATACACCCTTAACATTTTCTTTTATAACTGGCTGGAAATAAACTTTGTGTATTAAACACGGAAACATACAACAATAACATTTTGTTTTCTACTCATTTAGTGTCACCACGTGAATTTAACATCAATTTGGAACAGCTATCAGTCTAAATCAAATATCAATATGGAGCATCTACCAGCCTAGTTCCACTACTACTCTTTGTTTTGTCTCCGATTCACACACCTTGCACTCATATTTCCATTCACCTATACTCACCTGTTTCATCCCCCCTTTTTCCATTCTTATCTTAATATTTACATTTACACCTACTTACCTGCTATGGCAAATTCATCCAGAGCAAATGCCATCTATGTACCTGTTTTGCCTTCAGCGTAACAAATACACCTTTCATCCCCTATTGGTTTCTTCAGCTTGCTCCAGCCTTTTCACCTTATGTTTTGGGTGAAATGGCTTGATTTGGTCAACATGAACAAATTGTTCCATGATCAGCTTTCTTTCCTTTATCATAATTCTGTAAACTACAGGTGAAACCTTGTCCACAATTGTATATGGGCCGTGCCAAGATGCTAGAAATTTTACATTCTTGTGTTTACCTTTCCCAAAATCAAATTTGAACACCTGATCAACTACTTCATACTCTCTAACAGATGTCTTTTTATCATAGTATGATTTGGTGCTGTCAGCAGCTTTTCCCAAATTCTGTTCTGTGAACGGAAATGCATAAAACAAGTTCTTCATCAGCTCTTCCACATATTCGTTAATTTTGGCTGCATTTACCAGAAACTGTTCAGTGCTCCGGTATAGCAAATGTTGTGGCATGACCATTTCCTGCCTTTTAGAATCTCATGTGGACTGAGGTGGGAAGATTTGGACTGTGTGGACCTAATAGCCATTAGCACCAGTGGGAGGTGCAATGCCCAACTGGATCCTGCTTCAACTACACACCTTTTCAAAATATCAATGATTGGTCTATTGCAACGTTCCACAGCCCCAGAAGAAGAGGGAAATATGAAATGTGCAGTTTTCTTTTCACTCCCAAAATTTGCCACATCGTTCTCATCACTACACTGTTGAAATGACTTCCACGGTTTGATTCTATTCTTTGAGGCAAACCAAACCTAGAGAAGATATGGTTCACAAACAAGGTGACTGCTGTCTGTGCACTGCAATCAGGTGCTGGAATGCATTACAACTACTTGGACAATAAACAAGTGCCTGTCAACATATATGTTTGCCTGTGCTGATCTTTGCACAGGAATGTGTGCTAAGGAAGTAGGTTGAAACTGTGCACACACCAATCTTCCCCTTGAATATAAGTCCACATCTTGAGACATGTGTGGCCAATAAGCATATTCCTTTAGGAGTTTGCATGTTTTCTGGCAACCTCTGTGACCCGCAGTTATGGTATCATGGGCATGGTGAAGCATTAGTCCCCAAAATCACAATGGTACCACCCATTGAATTTGGCCTGACACAGATACCCGAATCATCAGCCCATCTTGTAATCAAATTCTCTTTTCGTTCTTTAACAACACCCTCAGTTCATCTCTCCCTTTGCAGTCCTCCTCAGTCATAGGATTTTGCACTGCATCTAGCAAATGGTTATATAATAGGCCCCAAATGAGGTCTGTTTTTTTTTCCTTGACCACGTTCTGATTGGGGGTATCAAATGTCCACTGTCTCAGTGGCTGATCAACTACCCCCTGAGATTTGGAGAGTGTTATTGCATCCACTTGAATTTAACCAAGTAGATGCTCAATCGGAAACAACTCCCCCATCGCAGCCACAATTTTGTCTAATTGATCTGCCTTTTCATTCTCCCTTTATCTCTCCTGGTCTTTTCATATGATCTGGTATTTTCCTCCAGTGAATGATCATGTACATTTCTGAAATAAGCTCATCTATGTCTTGGACCATTTTACCATGTTTAAGTGTGTTCTTGTTATACGTGACCATTCCCCTTCATTTCCACTGAGGTAAATATTCCACAAAACTATTTCAGGCATAATCAGAATCAGTGACTAAAACTATTTTTTTGAATGTATGTTCTACTGCTGTCGATATTGCTTTATAAATGGCACCTTCATGTGGTATGAGCATCCATCCATGTACACAGTTAGGAAATCCCTGCATGTCTCTTCATTGGATGCCTTGTGTGCCAAACTCAGTTACATTTATTTCTAGCTTTGTGTTATGAGATGCAGAGACAGCTGAACAATCACATAACAACTGCCATCCCCTGAGCAACTGGGCTCTTTTTATTCTGTCCATATCTCATTTCCACCGGGAATCCCTGTGACACCAATGTGCATGATGTGATTCTTGTCTGAGTCAAATTCCCTGATCTCATTCTTTTTCTCTGTAAACTTTCTAGAGGCTGGTGACTTGATTCAATAATCACCCGCTCCCCTTGAATAATGGGATGGAAATGTTGTAATGCCCACAAAGTGGTAAAAGGTGCTTTTTTACATTCACTAAATTGTGTCTCTACTTCTGACTATGCCTCGCTGGCGTATGCAATGGTTTTATTTGCAATGTCTTTTTGGTGCAGGACTGCTGAAATACACTGATCTGTGAATCCTTTAGCTATGAAGAAATGTTGATTCTTTATTGGATAGGCTAAACATGGGGCTTCCATCAAACATTCCTTTAATTGGGCCACTGCTTCACTTTGTTCCTTTACCCATTTCCAGGTTACCCCCTTTTTCAATAATTTGGTCAAAAGTTGTGTCATTTCGGCATAAACCTCAATTAATTTTCTGCTGTAACTTTCCTAACAAACAATTCAGGCCTTTCAGGTTAGTGGAATCCTTTTGTTTCTGAATATCTTCCACCTTTTTCTTTTGTGGGTTTAATCCATGGTCTGTTATTTCATGTCCTAATTACTTTACCGCGTATACCACAAAATGAAATTTTGGCAGAAGGGGAGAAAGTGTTGAAATGCATTTTGTCGGATTTGATTAAAAGAAACGTAATTGAAGAAATTTCTGGTAGCACTTCCAATAGTCTGATTCTTCCAGTTTACAAGAAAGGAGGTAATGATATACTGTATTGTTTCATAATTGAGTCAAATTAGGGAGTCATAAGATATGCCTTTCCTCTATTGGTCAGAGGTCATAAAAGGGAACGATCTTAATATACACATCTTAGCGTGTCTTCGGGGAGATGCCCTCGTTATTTAGATGGACTCTGTATTGAATGTCTGTACTTTGTTATTCTGCCCTGTTATGTAATGATCTGGTTAGTTTAATGAAGTCTTATGACTCCCTAATTTGATTAATTTTATCATAGGAACCAGAGGAAGAACACTAACTTCCTGGAAGAAAGTATGCCCAACTAATGTGGACTTTTTTCTACCTACCAAGGGAGCCTCTACACTAGGACGAACAGGTAATTAATTTACCCTGATCTTTTTCCTGAACACTTTAAATTGTGTTGCCAGAACATTAATGAGAAGATTGACTCTGGCTTTTTTGGTTTTGTCAACAGCTACTACAACAACAGCAACTGTTTCTAAATTAAAGACTCTTCATTAGAAAAGATCACAGACCATTTACTTGATTACTCTATTTTATGTTCATGACTACTCCTGAAGAAAGTCCCATCAGTCGCTATAGAGGACTGAAACATGTTGAGTTTGCAATCGAAAAGTAAAACTAAATTGTACTAAAACATTTAGAGATCCATGAAGATCAAAAACCTAAAACAGTTAAGGACTCATAGCAAAGGTTATAATTTAGATGACTGCATTAACACACGTTTCTATTTTTTAGAATTATTTTGTCTGAAATATTTTTGTCATTGTTACATTTGTGGGTATATTTTAGAGTGTCTGAAAACGAATTTTATATGTATTAAGTTTATATATTTTTTTGAATGAGAATTAATTCTTGAGAAAGTGAGTAGCTGTTGATATTCCCCTCTCCTACCTTCTCTATATCGTAAAAGTTCTGTTTTTCCCAGAATTAAGGTAGGAGTCCACTGGAGAGTGGATTTTTGGGATCTCCCATTAGTTTTTTTTCTCACACCTTGTTATCCACCAATATTTGAATGGGGCCATCTGCAGTCTCTACTAGCGGTGTATATTCACATTCTAGGCCTTGCTGTCTTATGGATTCCTTTAAAAATGCAAATGCATTGGGACCTTTCATCTGTTGTCCCTTTCTGTGCTTTAATGCTATTGCAAATTGCCTGGTAAAAGCAGGAATGGTAACATCCTTCTTTAGCTGAAGCTCGATTGCATATGGAATCATCTGGGCACATTGGTGAACTTGCTTTTTGTTCTCAAATACAGATGCCACTCCACCCAGCCTAGACCAAATCTCTTGATTCAAGAAATCTAAAACCATACGCATTCTGTGCATGAAGTCATTTCCCAAATAGAATTTATTTTTGGTTCCACTTACAATCCAAACATTGTGATGAATGCTTTTGGAACCAAATCTAATTCTCAACATGCATCTTCCCACGATTCTTTGTCCCAATTCAAGGCTATTCAGACCAAAGATTTGCTGATTTATTATTTTAAAATTTCCTCTCTGTGAAGCATTTGCTTAAACACATATTCATTAATGAAACTCTTTTCCTGCTCTAGTGCCAAAACAGCTTCATTCATTTCTGGGTGTCCATTCACGTGCACCAGGATCCAGACCTGCATTTCTTCTATGTGTATCTCTGCAATTGTGGAAATATATCTTTCTTGATCTGATCCTACAGCAGCATTTGGTTTACAATTGTCCTTATTTAGATAAAAACGCAATGTGTTTTCATCTATCTGTGCCTGTTATTTTCTTCTTGGGGCCAGAAAAATCCCTAAAGCTTCTCTTTCTTTTTCTCCTTCTATTTCACCCTGACAGTGACACTAGACGCGCAGCCTTCTGAAGATGTACTTCCATTGTGCTTTCTGGTCTATCAATGATGTGGCAATCTTTCGCACTTTTACTATGGCTCATTACCTTTTTAGGTTTCAGGTCTTTTTTGGCCAAAGACAACAACACCCCATTTATCCATCAATAAGAGGTGACAGTCTCCTGAGACCATTTGTATCTATAAGGAATGGTATCTCATCAATGTTTGTGACCACCACTTCCTGACTCATTCCATGTCTCCCTATCTTGATGTCAAATTCGGTGACACCCTCGGCTGGTATATCTTCCCCATTGAAATTATGCACAGGGCCTTCACTTTGCCTCAAATCCAGCAGGTGTGGGGATTTCCCCTAATGCATACTTTGCAATCATTTATTTGACATCACTGTTGCCTGAGCGCCCATTCAATCATTGCAAATGTGTTATACCTCTCTTCAATAGTGATGTAGACATAATATCTATTGTCACATTCTTCAAGCATACATAGGAAATGTGAAATGTGGCTGATTTCAGGGCTTACTTTCCTTGGCCTGCCTGGATTCTTGCTAGGCAAAGCGGCATATGAAATGACATTTTACCCCACTTTTTGCCCATCTCTCTTTGTATATATTTATTTATTTTCTTGGACTCAGGACTCATCCAGTGTACCATTAACCCAGCAATGATCCACTTTGTCACAAACCGTCATTTGTTTGATGGTGTGTATCTCATAATTTTCATGTTGCACATTATTTTTAAATTGCCTTTTAATTCCCTGCTCTTTTAGTTTTCTTGTTCATTATTTTTTTTTTCTGTTCCTCTTTTTCATATACTTGAATGGCCTGGTTAAAGTCCAAGTTAAACCATACCCCCTTAGTGAGGTACTGTTTTCATCAGGACACCTCTGCGAAAGCGAGAAGGTAGAACATATGGGGTTGGCAGTGCGTTTTGGTAGGTGGCCAGAGAGAAATGTCTGAAAAGTGAGAGTTTTTTCAGAGAAATGTTGGACTTTGCTGGGGATTGTGGGTAATAAATTCTGGGCCAGTTTTGGGCATGTCAGACCTCTGTGGATTTATACGGGTGTCTTCTTTTCAGAAATGCATGGGTTCCCTGTTTTCCTTGATGGCTTAGACACCCTAGGACCAAATCTGTAGGTTGTCCACATGAGCAAAATTCCTGAAAATCTGCTCTGTCCGAAAGACTTGGGGTTACGTGTTTTAACCTTTTCCCTTTGCTCCTAGTTTGGTGTACCCATCCATGTGAGGTACTTTTTCATCGGGACTCCTGTGGGAATGCGGGAATGTAGACCATGTGTTGTTGGCGGCACGTTTCAGGGGTAAGCAGAGTGAAATGTGTGAAAATTGTGTTTTCTTTTACACATTTCAGACTTTGCAGGGGGTTGTGGGTAATACATTCTGGGCAGATTCACACAACTCAGACCTATGTGGATTCCAACTGGTGTCCTCTTCTAGGAAATGCTTTGGGCTCCCTGTTTTCCTTGGTGACTTCAACACACTAGGCCCAAATCTGTAGGTTGTCCACATGAGCAAAATTCCTGAAAATCTGCTCTGCCGAAAGACTTGGGGTTACCAGTGTTTTAGCCTTTTCCCTTTGTGCCCAGGTAGGTGCACCCACACATGTGAGGTACCGTTTTCATTGGGCCACCTGTGCAAACACGGGATGGTATGACATGGGTTGTGTTTCCATGGTTTTCATAACGTTTGACACATTTGCTGCTGCCCTTTGTCACACAACCCTTTCATTTCCCAAATGTGACCTACATTTAGCAACTGCTTTAGGCACTATACACTTTTGTAACCTGCACAAGTCACCTACCCTTCAACAGGTCTTCTTGTGCTATTTCAAAATCTGAATCCTTGCCCTTCCTCACCACATTTGTTTTCCTTATTTGCACATGCTAAGTATGTCTGTTTAGGCCATTAGCATAAAACTCCTGTGTACCATGGCTCCGTTTTTTGGCTTGTGGTATTGCTTGTTTTGTGAAACATTACAAAAAATGTGTGATTTCCTAACTGGAAAAGTCGGTGGAATGTAAGGGAGCATTGTTCGTCTCAAAATTCACAAAAACTATTGCCTTACCGGGCCAACCATGTCCATCACAAACCTTTTTTTCTGTCACTTCTCGATTTTTCCCCAAATTATGGAATTTTTCCCTACATAGTTGTTGCCTGACCTGCGCAAATCACCCCTTCCTAAACCTGAAATTTACTTTTCAGAAATGTATGTCTTTCTGTCCTCCCATTAAGCTTTCCTACCCTTTTCTTCCATTCATCCACGCATGTCTTATTGGAAAAAAAAGACAAAAATCGCCTACCTCTCACAAAACGGTTGGTAACCAAATAAAAATATGTTTTTCTGGTTTCCACTCAACCTGTTCTTGAAAGCCTGGAAAATCGGGAATTAAGCACAGCAAACCATTTGTTACCAGCACTTACAAGGAAGAAACCACAGGCTTCTTTGTACATCATTTTATTGGCCTTTTCTGAAGAAAAAAAAAACATTTTCTCCCTTTTTGGTTATTTTCTCTCAGCCTCCTCACCCCCCCCCCCCCCCCCACAGCAAACTAGGATTCCTAAGTGGCGTTACGACTGCCTAAATGTTGGAAAAAAGGGGCCAATTTTGTCAGAGATATCTCATGTACCAAAAAAGTTACAAGGCATTGAATGGCGACATATCAACATCACCAACACTTGTGAAAAACTTGTGTACGAGCGCGATAGAAATACAATATCAATCAATCAAATCCCAAAAAGGCCTTGGCACTGGGGGGAAAACCCATGGCAGTTAAGGGGTTAAAGGATGTGAGAAAATAATTAGGCTATAAACTGTGAAAGAGTCAAGGTGCAGGGGAGAAAACTACAACTTTGGCATCTTGGTTGTGAAGCGATAAATACAAAACAAAAGGGTTTCCAATTAGGAAAATCCCATCCCCTGCACACTTTCTATAGCCTTGGAAAGTGTGCAGGGGACGGGAGTTTCCTAATTGGAAACCCTTTTGTTTTGTAAATGTAATAGGTTGCACCCGGGGAGGGGTGGGGGGGGTGTTCGGGGTTGCATGTTGGTGGAAAGTGAGATGGGTAAAGATGATCCTTTTGTAGCCATTTGAGCATTCATTTTTTGTACTTCGTTGTATTTACCGTCACCATATGGGTGGAGGTAAATGCACTGTTTTTTTAATGAGGAATCAGCACCATTTCCTGTGGTATTTTGGTGATATCCTCATGTGTATTTCAGCTGAATTACCATATGCTAATTCTCCAATCGTTAATTCTCCAAGCAGACATACAGCCACTGTTATGGGGATCATTTCTCCGGCAGTAATTCATTTAGCAGAATTAGTGACTAAGAAATTAGCCGGAATGGTAAAAGTGGTAGTAATTCAGTATCCTCCCATTTTTACCATTACCTGCAAACTTGTAATGGGGTCCTTTGTGTTTTGAGTCCCACACTGTGGCTTTGGTGACCCTAAGCACGTCATTTTGTAATGTTTATAAACTACATTAAAAATATACCCCAGCTTTGAGATGTCTGTAGATCTAACTGCCATGAAAGAACCCAATCTGGACCCGCACTGGACCATGCCAAGTTTCCCTTCCATTCAAAGCCTGGCCCTACAGGCGGTTAGCAATTGATGTCTGCCTCTCTTTGAGATATTGCTTCATAACTGCACCCTGTACAACCATGCTTCCTGTTTATACCACCTCCTATCATTGCACTAGAGGCCATTTGCCTGTGTCTGAAGTCTGATATTTTCATATTGATTGCAAAACCGCCAGATGGTGACACCCATTACCATGGTGTTTACCATTGCTTTTGGTCCATGGTTTCCACCTGATTTCATTAAGCTAATATTTCTTGTTCCAATCTAAAGTGTGCCCTACTAATCCTGCCACGTTTCCCACCGTTCTATACACCACGCTTGATTGCACCATTTCACACCCCACACCGAACGCAATAATCAGAATGTCCATCTCTCTCTCTCTCTCTCTCCCTCTCTCTCTCTCTCTCTCTCCCCATAACAGCAAAGCAGTCTTGCACTGCTCACTCTGCTCCAGATAACCACCCCCAAATCAACCTTCTGCAAGTCAGAGTGTGCCAAGAGAGTATGCAAATGACAATACTTACCCTATGTAAAACCCAATAACATAATTGATCATAAACACCAATGTATTTGTACCTGTAGCAGGGCTGCTTCTCTCCCGTTGATTGGCATTCCTCCCTGTTTGGGCATTTGACTAATTGTGTTTCTAAGAAAAACAGACAATTTTTGTCTTCCCTTATTTCTAAGATGTGATCAATCTTAGCTAAGTGGTTCCTGCTTTAAATGTGTTGTAGGGGTGCGTCAGCTAGACTTGACCAACATGAGCAAGAGTTTAAAAGTGTACAATGTATGCACAGAATGTGACACTACAAAGATGCCATTACATGGTGCATTTGCGAAAACAGCTGCAACACAAACATTTAGCAGAATTGCCATGCTAATTGCCCATTTTGTACTTTCTATTCTGCTGCGACTAGCAGCGGCAGTATATGCTGTTTTAAGTTCATCCCGGGGATGTGAATGCCCTATACATCTCGCTCCATCTGCTCTCAAGGGTTCTCTATGTAGAAGCAGATTTTATACCAGCTGTAACATCCCTCAGACCAGAGAGGCTGGCATGAGGCAAAATGGCACACGGCACCTGTTTTCAGTCGCAGCACCACTATTCTTGTTATTCTCGTTGGTGAGCCAAAAATGGGAGAGCACACTTATAATACGAAGGCTCTCATTGAGGTATGAAGGCAATGCAAATAGTGCTGGAATCTATCCCTCAACAGAGATCACACTCCTGTAAGTCAGGCACACCCTAGACCTTGATGAGGGGACAGCAACAGCTCTGCACCATTATCCTCATCAGCAGTGTTTCTCCCTGGGATACTAGTGGTGCATATGGATTTAATACATTCAATAAAGTTTTAAATACTGGGTTAGAAGTGACTGAGTTACAATGGTAAAACAGGAGTAAGAAAAGTTTTCATTTTTCTATTTAGTGAGAATTGTGCTAGTAGGTTGCATTTTAAACAGAGAAATGTCTGGCATAGAAATGTTTGTGATGAAAGTCCATGCTTTTTCAAAATTATATTTGAAAGGGGATTGGGCGGCCACACATATTGAAATATGGAAGGAAGAAATTATATAAAGAAGGCCATCTGTTGGTTCAAATATGTGCGATAAAAAGGTCAATAAAATAATTAATTCTTTGCAGAGGATATATATGACTTCAACAGTTGAAGAAGAACATTTTAAGATGATATGACACTCTGCAGACCTGTTTTTCCACCTCTGATTGGTGGAAGGCAATTTAGCAGACAGAGATGTTCAGATTAAACAGTATCAAGAGGCAGCCCAGAAAATGTAATGACAAACCAGTAAACATTTTAGGATTGCAAGAAACATTGAAAGTCAGATTTCCATATTGCAACAGCAAAATGTCCTGGATTAAATGGAAGCTGAAATCAAGACATATTGTGATGATCTGCAGAACCAAATGACAATGTTTTGAGTCTCCAAGACACCTATAATCTGTGTATGTAGGCCCAAAATAAGATTCAGGGTAATTATAATGACCAATATGTATGTAATAACCAGCTGTTAGACAGCATGATGACACTGAAACAACATAATGTAACATTAAAGCAAGAAAATAACAAACTAATGGTCAAAGAAGTTGAGTCCCAATCTGAATTTGATCAGATAATCATAATTTTAGTGTCAGAAAACAACAGAGGGATTTGCTCACACAAGAATGTGATGCCCTAATTCCTGGGAAACAGCAACTGATTCAAAACATAAATCAGGCATATGCAAAGGAGTGTGTGAGCCAAGTCTCTTTCAAAGAATTAGCCAATGTAAAAGATGAAAATGTGCACAAACTGGATCAATTGGAACAAATAGGGACTGAAATGGACAGACATTTCAACAAAATGAGCCATTTGAAACACAAATGCTGCACTGGCAAAAGAAAAATCAAGAGAAAAATCATGAACAGTATAGCATAATACAAAGATGCCAGTGTGAGAAAGATTTTTTGCAACAGGAACTACAAGCTAAAACTTCTTAACTTCCTATAGCAAATCCTGAAAGATAATCAGGTCAGTATGTGTGATTTGTATTAGCAGAACATGATTACCGAAATATTTAGAAAATGAAACCTTATGCCCGGAATTAGGGGACATAAAATGCCTTTACAATCACACAGCAGACAACCATAAGAGACAGGTGCTTGGGACAGGGGGGTTATTACTCCTACCTATAACTTCCCATTTTTTATGCTGAGGGATGTAATGTGCCTGACCCCTCTAGAGAACAAGGAGCTGTGGGAAAAATATCAAGAAGAATTGAGTGAGAGACAGAGAACTGCAGAAAATGATCCTGTCGAGAAATAATCTAACCCACGTGGCTGAGTCAGAAAGACTAATGACATTAAGAAAAATATCTTGAGAAACTGGCCAACTCTTGAAAAAGGAGATGTACCAGTCCCAAGACCTGTAGTTGCATTTAAACGCAGCAAAAACTTAAAAGAGCAGGTTACAAGGAACAATGTTACACTAAAATCCCAACATACAATGAGCTTGACTAAACACTGGGGCCTTCCAAAAATTGAAGGACATCACCCATGTGGACATTGTGTGTACTGTAAATACACCTCAAAAAGCACAGAAGTAGACATAGGTTTATGATCACAATGGAAACAAAAACTGCATACCAATTGCAACTCAACTATGGTAATTTATGCAGTATGGTGCCCCTGTAATAAAGTGTATATTGGCAAGACAGACCAGAAAGTGAAACTCTGCATTGGAGAACATAAGAGCTGCCTCAAAACCAGACCAAAAATGCACCAATGGTAGATCATTGGGTGGAACATCAACACTCACCATAAGATTTTAGATGGACAGTAATCTACAAACTAATACCAAGCATGGACATCAATAAAGATAGAACGATTCTCCTGAAGAAAGAACAATAACTTATTTTTCTAACTAAGAGCTCTATCACTGGTCTAAACGAAAAAATGGACTGGAACATGTAGACATATGAGACTGTTTTAGGTCTAACACAAAGTAAATTAATGGAGCCAACAACACAAAGAAACCCACGCAGTATAACGCGCTGCTTGAATATGACCAGCGCTCAGCTCTTACTGCGTTGTTAAAACTCATTTATTTCGAAAATAGGAGACACCAGCTTTACGCGTATTGGATAGGTGGTACAACAACATACGACATCATTACTCGAAAGGTAACGCGTCCTTGATACCCGTACACCAATCACATGGCAAGTACCACGTTGAGACACGTACCTAATAGTGTATAAAAATCAGGTGACTCCCTTACAAGTTCGGCAATGGAACTGGGAGCACTGACGGAGGAAACTGGAAGACAATGCTATTCCAGTAAGCGGGTGAATCGGGCAGCTTCACGGTTAGCTGAAAGGAGTCTTCCTCGATCTTGACTCGTCCCTAATAGGCTATAACTCTTTTTCGCTCCTCAGAGATCACTGAAGCCTGCAAGTCGAGAGCACGATGAAGTAAAGAGTCAATTACCCTCACATGCACTATCCGGCTACATCCCTGTAGACCTGACCCAGCTATGGTCCATTGAGAATTTTCTCTTCAAGGACTAGCATTATGGAAGTAAGCCAGACTTCAGTAAAACATTATTAAAAACGAAAGCTAGTGCTAATAAGAAACACAAATGGGGGTTTTCTCAACTATGGGCTTGCTTACTTAATTCTACTTCCGTCTATTTGTGTCTCCTTGTTACACAAGCAACGGCCCAGTACCATAATTCCAGCAACGGTCAACGCCAGCTAGAAATATTACGGGGCTGCTATTCCCGTTCCGTTTACTTTTCAACAGAACGTGATATGATACGATCGGGTGAGATCAGAAGGCACTGCACTGACCTTCTTCGTGATTTCATATTCACAATAAGTGGTAAGCCTAGAAAACCAACAGAATTATAATGGTTCAAGCAACATCTGAACACATTCTAAACAAATTGCCATCTATGTCTTCTCTCGTTTCCTGCAGTTCTAGACAGATAGTCCCATTTAATTGGTGACTGCCACAAAACCTGTAGGACCAAGGATCGCAAGACCCTTTAGACCGAACTTCGGCTAGCTCCCGGACCAATACACTTATGATTAAGTGGTGAGTTATATACTTAGCTTATACATGCCTAAAAGCATACATTCTAGATGTTCCTTTGGTCCTATTTTCCATCGCTAGTATGTACTGTGGTTATGTCATGTTTGTTTTGTTTACTCTCTCTTAGAGTGGATAATAATTCAAAACTGATGTTGTGATTGTCACTGGACCAATATAGTAGTGTATTCACCATTTAGGGATTGTGCACTATTTTTTTCTGACCAGTATTTATAACTAGGTCAAAATAATGTTACTCTAATTCTACATGCATAGAATGAGTAATCAGGGTATTCTTTATTTACACCCTGATATATTCCCTTTTTTAGATATGGAGTCTTCTTTGCTGTTGGGCCCCAAACAAATTATGGACCAGACACAGGACCTGTAATGGTCCATAACAGGTGGCATATTGACCCTACCAACCCTAGAGTGATCTAAGTTTTGTATTACTCTTGGTTCACAAACAATTTATTATTTTATTCTTGTTTGGTGTTCACTCTGCCGGCTTACCTCATAACCTTTAGGGGTGCTTGGTATTTGTATTTGCACTTTCTCCAGAGATCTGGATATTGAATCTTTAATATTTGTTGACATTGTGAACACATTTTTAGCATTGTTTAGTGAAAATTAATAAATGATCTTTATTTTTGTAAATCCATTTGGAACCTGATTTGTAGTTGTTGATTGGTGCCTTGGCATAGTGACTCAGTCTGAAAAGGGAACAGTCAAGCCCCCTAGCACTGTTATGTTTCTTGTTCAAGGCTCTGCCTAAAACTTTTTGAGGATGTGGTAGGAATATGGCTAACAATCCTCTTAACACCCCTAAGGTGTTTTTGTGAGTCAGAAAGACACCATCTTCAGCTCTGGAATGGCATTTTAAAAGTCTGTCCCAACAAGAAGATTGGAGGGAAATAATCCTGAGAAGTGCCAGAGAAATGAACACAGGGAGGAGCCTGTTTCCATGCATCCAAAAGGTGTTCATGAAGCCAGCATAGTAGGGAGGGCTCAGATGAAAATATGGAATAGGGTTCCAGTAGTAACTCTGTCTCTGAGGTAGCGTGGGCTCAGGTTTAAAGTCGCAGAAAAAGACACATCTGAAAAGAGTTTCATCAAACACCCAATAAAACTAATAAAAGCAATTAAAAGTTGTATGAACCCTTTTTACAAAAATGCGAAATATTCTGTGTGCAAACTTCTAGAATTGTATGAATAAATGATGTCCTCACTTGGACTAAACACTGATTTAATTAACATGGAGTATGTAAAATGGATGTTGTCTCCTCAGTTGTCCAGCTTCTGTGCAGGCCTACATGACCAAAACACAATACATTGTCCACTTGTAGGGCATACATTTTAAAACACTTTTCAACTCACAAAAACCCGCAAGAGGCCCAAAAAGTTGCAGACAATACACTGTGGCTCAAGGACCAATCTCCAAGAGAATTTGCCCAAGAGTTAAAGTGTACATTTGCACAGACTCCTCGTGGGTAAATACCAACAGTAGCAAGTTCATTACCACAATTTTTCATTTTCATCCAAAATACATGATCACCTAATTAGAGAGGGATGTCAATGATCTGTGAAGTCTTGAATGGGTGATTTCACAAGCTACAAGGATATATAAGGTCCAAAAGCCTACCAAAACCAAAAACAACCCAAGACTCCCAAACAATCCACTGCACCTACCACCGCTTAAGTGGGCAAGGTGAAAAGTGCTCCTCTTTTGGATCTGTAGTCAGGGGGTCTAAAAGTGCTCCTCCTACTACCAAATAGAGGGGCTGACAGAAGAGGCCCTCTGTCCAGTGCCAATCGAGCAGTGCTAGACATGTTCGAAAATACAAACCTGCTGCATAGATACCTAAGTACATGGTACATGGGCTCTAGAACCATCATGGTCTACAGATGAACTCCCTCCAACAGCAGTGTGAGGAATTGACATCTAGGAAGGGTGTAGAATCTTCAGACTTTTTTGATGTGTGTTTATTAATAAAAATGATGCATGTAATTCCATCTCTGAAATGGGCATCTGCTGATCTGATTCCCCTTTATAAACTCCAGGCCAAAAGGATAATGCGTACCTGTGCCCTGCTCCATCAGTATCCTGATCTCCAACGGTTGCTCAAGCAATGGAAAAGAACAGGTTTTGAGGACATTGGTGTCCTCTTGATAGCTGCAGTGGCAGCCAGGGCTCTGCAGCATAGTGGCTGCATTTATGGTATGCACCCCTGTTCCATAAACTACAATACATTCCATACCTAGCAGTACGGTTTGGTGGCCAGAATATTGCATAGTTATCCAAAACACATCAAATTGGTATCACACATGTGTCAGCTTTGTAGACCAACTCAGATGTGGAAGATGTATGTGTATTCTCCCTGGAAATTAATTAAAGATACAATATGGTTAACATACTTCTGGACATAAGGGTGAAGGAAGAAAAGCAAGGTTGACCAATATATGGGTTGACAATGTTACAATAGAAGAATGTTACCATTCATGAGTTAAGGTCACTATAATCCCAAAGGATACCAATATCACATGTAACGATCCATGACAAAGAGACAGAAAAAAATATAAGCACATAGTGAGAGAACAGATAACCCATTATCACAACATATAGGGCCTCATTACACGGTAGGCAGAGAACCATGGCACCGCCTTGGTGGAAAGGGGAATTACCGCCCCGTTCCAAGGTTGGCGGGGCGGTAATTCCCCCTTCCACCATTGCCCTTCCCCATTCCCATTTTTGCCCCATAGGGCTCTATGGGAATGGGGAAGGCGCTAATTACGGTACCGCAAATTGCGGTACCGTAATTAGCTCCACTGGTCCCTTTGCGGGTTGGTAAGGCGGTAAGGATTTACCGTGTAATGAGGCCCATAGTCTGCCTTACATTATACAACTGCTATTGAAAATGGAACTACACTATTGTGAAACAAATGTAAGTCATTAACCATATTATACTACCCAAATGGGTGCCACCAGAGCAAAGTAAACCATAAACCATGCAGTGAATATCCCATAACTATGCTAGTGCAGCTGGTTATATTAGAAAAGATGCAGTTAGATAAGATAAGTATAGGCCACAGTGATCTAATATGTGTAGCTTTAAAGAACGGAGCAACCAATTAAATTAACCAGGCCCCCCTACCTATACTGTATTTTCGGTACTGGAATTGAAAATAAATGAGCTTTCACTTAATTTAATGCCACCAAAACTGACTTTTTACAGTTGAATGCCGCCAAATGCACCCAGCAGAACTAAACATACTGTTTTCAGTGAAATGATTAGACCGCAAGTGTGGATGCCCCACCTCTATGGCAAGTCCATTAGAGGTGAGGAAGGATACAAGAAAAGAAGAAAGAACAACATTACACTTACCCTTCCCTTATGAAGGTAAAGCCACACCATTCTTTTTGAAACTTACATATCCTTTTTGTCAATGTGGTCTTTAATTGCCTTTTCTTCCACTTCTACTGTCTCATTACACAGAATACTGCATCTGCTATCTTTACATATTTTGTGTTCTTTCTACAGGAGTGGGTTTTGGCAGTGCTTTCCAGTAAGGTAATAGTTTACGTGGCATGTTTGATTAAAGTATAAATATACTTTACCACACAAGGCGAGGAAGTATATCTCTTAACTGTGCCTGTTTTATCTTTATGGTTGTGTTGGCTCTAGGTCTGCAGATGTGCGAGGGCTGAGCAGGCCCTTTAGCTCTTCTCATCCCTGTACTCCTGCAAGGCATGGGTGAATTAAAACCAAGCTAATGTTCCTCTTGGGAAAATTCCAATCAGAATTTTTGGCAGTAAAGAAATCTAAAACCCCCTCCAAATTAAAATGTCCAAAATGTTACTCTCTTTACACACATTTCCAAAACAGTGATCCTCCTCCTCTTAGATTCCAGGACAATAAAACCCTAAATCTTAGGGAGTGGAGTCCCATAATTATAGGTTATAGCAGTAATTAACTGTAAAACACGAGTTACCTTGCTATAAGGGATAGTTACAATTCCAGAAAGCAATATAGGAATTACCACATTTCTCCCTACATTCCTGAGGGAGGAGAAAACATCTTTCAACTTGCCAACAGGTGAAGCTATTGAGAGAGAACATTGGGCAGATTTGAGGGTCCAACAGAAACTTCATACTGCCAGTTCTCCCCAAAACCCCAAAATGCCCCAATGTCTGAGTCAGTTAACCTAGGGGGATAATGACAAGAGGAAAACAATCTACATCTGATAACATTACACTAGTGGAGGAGGACAAAAGTGATATGGAGGAAATGATATGCAGAGCCTTTGGGAAAGCATCCTTTCTGACCCATGAAAAGCCCACTGAATTAAATATAGAAATATCAGAAACTAGTAGTGACAATTCTTTCCAGAGGGAGCTAAAACCAAAAGAACAGAGAAAAACAGTGAAATTCCTAGAAAAGGAAAATAAAATAGTCACAAGTCAGAGAGATTACAACCCAGAAAAAAACAGATAATAAAGTCTTCTCATTCAGTTATGGAGTAACCCTCCTAAAGAAAAGTGGTTCAAAATAGAAGACCTTGAAACCTACGGGATACAAACATACACTGAGAAGTGCGAAGAAACACCTAGGCACAAAAGACAATCCGAAAAAAATGGAAACTGTACAGCCAGAAATTCCTGAAACAGTAGAAGTACCTTCACTCCTAAGGGATTCTGAAGATTGTCCTCTTTTGTTTTACTATAGTCACCCAGAGTGGTAATGGTATGCCCAGACATGGGTCGTATGCTTACTGGGCCTAGAGACCTAAGATACTCCTTACTTATGAGGCCCAACGAAGGCCGAAACATTTCTAGGTATGCTTGTGGTCTCATGCAGTTGGGATGTTACCAAGCAGTTCGGGCTGGAATTACCCTTTTGGGGTGGGAACAAGCCTGATTTGCAAATGGTCTTTGCCCTTTTGTAATGGCTTGACAGGTGAAGAACAATGGTCCAGAGGGTTGCACAGAGCAATGGCAGAGGTTAAAGATTGATTCTAAACCTTCCAGCCATCACTTCTTTTGTTTTTATATACTCAACCCGAGTAGGATGGGTATGCCTAGATGTGTGTCCTGTGCCTGCTCGGTCTAGAGACCCAAGCAACAAGGCCCAATGAGGCTGAAATATTTTTGTGGATGCTTGTGGTCTCTTGCAGACGGGATGTGACCAAGCAATTCAGTATGGAATGCCCTTTTTGGGGTGGGACTCTTGGATAGATTGTGGGGTTCTAACTATTACTTTGTGGTATATTTTATTATGGTGGTATTTGATGGTATTTTATAATCTTTGGTTATATGTTGTGGTAACCTGTTGGAGTATATTTATAGCGGTGAGACTAATTTCAGCATACTGCTTAATAATTATTTTTACCAGCGTCACTAACAACAAATAAAATACCAGCCCCAAGTGGTACTGGTATGCCCAGACATGGGTCACATGCTTTCTGGTCCTAGAGACCCAAGATGCTCCTCACTTATGAGGCCCAACGATGGCCGAAACATATCAGGGTATGCTTGTGGTCTCGTGCAGGTGGGATGTTACCAAGCAGTTCTGGCTAGAATTCTTCTTCTGGGGTGAGGTCAAGCCTGATTTGCAAAT
This sequence comes from Ambystoma mexicanum, assembly GCF_040938575.1. Lineage (NCBI taxonomy): Eukaryota > Metazoa > Chordata > Amphibia > Caudata > Ambystomatidae > Ambystoma > Ambystoma mexicanum. Next base: position 405,563,644 of record NC_090931.1, on the reverse strand, counting down.
GGTGTTTGCCCTTTTGTAATGGCTTGGTAGGTGAAGAACAATGGTCCGGATGGTTGCAGAGAGCAATGCCAGAGGTTAGGATTGATTCTAAACCTTCCAGCCATCACCTCTTTTGTTTTTATATACTGAACCCGAGCAGGACGGGTATGCCTAGATGTGGGTCCGGTGCCTGCTCGGCCTAGAGACCCAGCCTACTCTACACTGATGAGGCCCAATGAGGCCGAAACATGCTTGGGGATACTTGTGGTCTCATGCAGAAGGGATGTGACCAAGCAGTTTGCTCTGGAATATCCCTTTTGGGGTGGGACCATGCTTGATTTGCATATGGTCTTTCTCCATTTGTGATGGCTTGGAAGCTGATGAATGATGGTCTGGAGGGTTGCCCAGAGCAATGCCAGAGGTTGATATTGATTCTAAACCTTCCAGCCATCACCTCTTTTGTTTAGCAATAGTCATCCTGAGTTTGACGGGTATGCCCAGATGTGAGTCGCTTGACTGCTGGGCATAGAGACCCAAGCAACTCCTCACTGATGCCCAACGAGGACAAAACATGTCTGGAGATGCTTGTGGTTGCATGAAGAAGGGATGTCACCAAGCAGTTTGGGCTGGACTGCCCCTTTTGGGGTGAGGCCATGTCTGATTTTCATATGGTCTTTCCCCATTTGTAATGGCTTGGAAGGTGAGGAACAATTGTCTGGAGGGTTGGCCAGAGCAATGCCAGAGGTTAAGATAGATTGTAAACCTTCCAGCCATCACTGCATTTGTTTTGCTACAATCACCGCGAATGGGACTGGTATGCCCAGACGTGGGTCCGTGCCTGCTGGGCCTAGAGTCTCAAGCTACTCCTCACTGATGAGGACCGACGTGGCCAAAACATGTCTGGGGATGCTTGTGGTCTTGTACAGAAGGGATGTGATCAAGTAGTTCAGGCTGGACTGCCCCTTTTGGGGTGGGACTGAGCCTGATTTGCATGTGGTCTTTCTCTTTTCAAATGACTTGGTAGGCGAAGAACAGTGGTCCGGAGGGTTGCCCAGAGCAATACCAGAGGTTAAGGTTGATTCTAAACCTTGCCACCATCACTTCTTTTGTTTTGTCTATAGTCACCCCAAGTCGGACGGGTGTGCCCAAACGTGTGTCCCGTGCCTGCTAGGCTTAGAGACCCAAGCTAATCCCCTCTGATATGGCCTAACATGGTTGAAACGTGTCTGGGGATGCTTGTGGTCTCGTACAGAAGGGAGTGAACAAGAAGTTTGGGCTGGATTCTTACTTTTGGGGTGGGACCAAGGCTGTTTTGCATATTATCCTTCCCCTTTTGTAAAGGCTTGGCAAGCAAAGAAAGATGGTCTGAAAGGTTGCCCAGAGCAGGGCCAGAGGTTGATATTGATTCTAAACCTTCCAGCGATCACCTCTTTTGTTTTTCTATAGTCACCTCGAATGAGAAGGGTATGCCCAGATGTGGGTTCCATGTGTACTGGGCCTAAAGATACAAGCTACTCCTCACTGATGAATCCCAACAAGGCTGAAATATATCTCAGGATGCATGTGGTCATATGCAGAAGGGATGAGACCAAACAGTTTGGGCTGGACTGCCCTGTTTGGGATGGGACCAAGCCTGATTTGCATATGGTCTTTCTCCGTTTGTAATGGCTTGGGAGGTGAAGAACAATGGTCTGGAGGGTTGCCCGAGCAATGCCAGAGTTTAAGATTGATTCCAAACTTTCCAGCCATCACCTGTTTTGTTTTGCTCTGAAAAGAGAAGACAGAAAAGAGTCTGTGGAAAGGGTGGATACACCTATTCCTTAGTTAATTACCAAGTGTGTTTTTATTCCAACCAGTTCCCAAGCTAACTCACGTGAACCTGATCTGAAAGAAGGAAATGCACACATTGTGGCAAACAAAGGTGAAGTTCAAGAAATAAGTGAGATAAAGACAATTCTTGATGATCTGATTAATAAAATAGAATTTATGTGTAAACTAGAGTGTAAATAATGTAGGTTTCTCTGCGCCTGTTCATGTACAGAGTACGTGATTTAACAGTTCTGGTAGACAAAGGGTCACAGGAAACCTAGATTTCAAAACAAACTTTTGACCAACTCAAACAATTAAGTGTGGAGAGTTATAAACACCCTCTCAAACCTCTTCTACGAGAACTCCAAAACTTTGCAGGAAAAAGATATTTCCATCAATGGGATTGCAGATCTGGAGATCAAAATTGAGCGACAACGTCTGAAGCATCAGGTGATCATAATGGTTCCAGAGCGCAAACCCTTTTAACTGGGGAACAATTTCAAGTCAATGTTGAAATGTGGCATCCCGCAAGGCGCTTATCTATCCCCCTCTCTTTTTAATGTTTACTGCCGACCAGTTTTTTGTTGATCTCTTGTACAAGCTGGGTGTGCACTTTACCAATTATGTAGATGACCCCCAGCTTGTCTTTGAGCTGGGCGGCAAGTATGCATGGTGAGGATGCTGAGTGGTTCAGCAAAGTCTATAATACAATACAGAATTGGATGACCATTAATATGATGTGTCTGAATGCTTCTATGACTGAGTTTATGTCATTTGGCTCATCCCAGGATAGAGCTAAACCCGGTAGTCTGTATGACGTATTTACTATTGATAAACATCTAATTACAGTGGTTGGAAAGGTCAAAACACTGGGTGTTACTTTTCGATCATCCTTGAGTTCAGATGCTCACACCGAAAACGTTGTTAATGAAGCCCAATATTTTCTCAGGGACCTGAGACTTCTTAAATCATATGTTTCTGAGGCTAATTGTTCTACACTTGCCTTAATAATGCCTACTAACATGACTATTGTCATGCCTTGATGACTGGAGCCAGTAAAGACAGCATAAAGCGCCTGCAGGTACTGCAAAAGAATGCATTGCACATTGTTAAACATTTACCCATACATGAACCCATCTCCTCCCACAGAAGGAGCTTGCATTGGCTCCTGATGGAAGCGTGTATTCGCTTCAAGGCCATGACAATCGTACATAAATGCATATATGGCCAAGCCCCAAGTTATTTCGAAGATTAGAGGAAGGCCCATCACTCGGTAAGAGCTACCAGATCAAGTGATGGTATCTGCATATCTTTGCTAGGAGTAAGCGAGCCAGCGGTCTGGGCAGGTCATTTACCATCAACGTCGTTATGTTGTGGAATACTCTTGCAAAAGCCATGCATATGGAAAATACTCTGATGAGATTTAGAAAAGAGCTAAAAACTATGCATTTTGTGTAATTAAAGTTTGATGACTGTCGTTCAATTTTTCTCTGTCACATCTTTCTTCTCCTTTCTTCTGCTTTCTCCATACGCCCTGATGTCTGTGTGCTCGAACGCATTATAAGTGAACAAATCAAATCAAATCTGTCCCATCGATTGATTGTGTTAAACAGCATCTCTGGACACAAACCAACCATCCTATCAATTATGTCTGCCTAAATGTCACTTGTCACTTGATTGAAATGATACCCGGATCTGATTGAATTTCACTTTGAGGACAATGATGTTCAGAGAACAAGATTATCTCAGTAGGGGAACAGAGCAGGGAGGGGAAGTCATCCCCACTCCTAAAAACGAATTTTCCTCCCAACAACGAGTGGTCTTCCACATTGGGAGGGGATACCTCGAAGTTCTAACTTAGTAGGAGCTCAAAGAAATCCAAATTTCTCTTGATAAGTGTGCAGAAAACATATTCACAATTTGACCGACATTCAGAGAAAGGGCAATCACACATTCTTCCCCATTAAGTTAAAAGGAGGGAAAGATCCTGTGCACATCAGAATCTCTCTCAACAAGGGAGAAAGTTTGTGAATTGACTCCAAAAAGATCAGATTGTTCCTGCTTTTAGTTTGACAAATAAATGGGTAGTTGGTCTTGAAACCCAACATTTAAAACACATTGGGCCTCATTACGGGTCTGGCGGTAAGCCTGCCGGTGCTACCGGAGGGTTTTTGCCAGACTCGTAAAAAATTACTGGAGCCATTTTGGTGAGCTCAACTGTTACTTTTTGCTGTTGAAGTGTAGATGAGCAGCTGCATGCCTCAGCAGGAAATCCTGCACCCCTGCCTCCTACATGTTCAAGGCCTGAGATTGTGCCATGTTTGACACCAGCAGTTGTACCAATATCACAGCAGATATTCAAAAGAAGGTACCCACTGAGAAAACCCTATCGAATGTATCCCCGAAGAGACAACAATCTTAGGGAGAAACTCCCTGAAGGAATATGAAAAGGAGCAAAAAGAGAAGCTAGTGATATAAGAAGAAAAATGCGTGAAGCCCCAAGAATACTGGCTGCAGAGAATGTATGGATCGCCTAGAAAGTAATGATGAAGTTGAGAATCGAGTAAACTTTCACATGTGAAAATAAGATTGCACGTGTGCCAAGTGCTGCAGAAAATCAACCATTCAATAATTGTAGAGACACTGAAACGCAAGTAGACTAATTCGTCATAGAAGCTGGCTATATGTAGTGATTGGACTGCAGGTTAAGCCGCCATTGCATAGGAGCTGGACATTGGTGTCATTTATTTAGTAAGCCCAGACCCATGAAGAGGAAAGGCTGAGAATTCTGTCACAGTAAGAATAAGATGAGATGGTGTAAGCGCCTGGCGAGGCTGTCTGGCCTGGTATCAAAACTGAAGCAGCGAAGGTCGGTTATCTATTTTTGAAACCAGTGAATGTGCGTAGGATGAATCATCCCTTGTTAAGGGGCAAAGAAAGAATACCAAGAGTGCGAAGTTGTATTCATTTAAGTCATTTAAATGCTGCAAAATGGACCAAATCATGGTCTCCTGTCATGTGAACCAAGGATGGAAATAGAGTTGAGCTTGGAGTCCTAGAACAACGAAAGTGAGAGCCTGCACTCACATATATTCCCACAGACAATGATACTTTACAAGGCCAGGTTCAACGACAATCTTCATGGCATAAGGAGTGGGTGATGGGCTAATTGGGTGGACAGGTAAAGTCAAGTCCACCTCCTGGCACCTGGGTCTGAGCTTACGTGCTGCTAAGTGAACTGAATGTTCCAGACATGGCACTAGCATGCCAACTAATTGTAGAAATGTAGAGGGCCGTATAACAAATGGCCTTATAGTTTTAAGACCAATGATAGACTGTGTACTTAAAAGAGTTAAAGATTACATGTTTTTAGAGGTAGGCATAAGTTGTCCACCTGACAGCGGGCAGCCAATCACAATCTTAGTCCCTATAGAAAGCATAACTAGATGTTTATCTTAGCCAATCCCAACCCTTGATGGGTGTTCTATTATTTGCCATGTAGGATGATGCACCTATGACGTATCATTTGCATATAAGGATGTTTTTATGAGAAAATCGTCGAGAGCCTTAGTAAACGTCCATTGCTGACCATTGTGACCTCCCAATTTTAGATATGTGTTAATAAAACAGACTCTTTGCCATCTTCCTGAGTTGGTTTGATTAGTTGCACTTAGAAATTATCTGCGATCCCATTGTGCATTACATGCACGTTACTAAAGCACCATAAGCTCAGAAGTACAAACAAAAGAAGATGTAACTATGTCAGGATAGGTGCAAAAATGTACAGTACCGATCAAATTAAAGAGAGATTTAACCCTGATAAATCAGGAACATTTTTAAATTTAAATAGTACCTCCAACAACACTGATTGGCCCTGCATCAAACACCTCTAATCAATCTAGTCAATTTCTAGTCGACCTTACTGACAATTCCATTTGAATATTGGTGGATAACACCATTCCTCAAAGTGTCATTTTGAGCACAGACACCTCTATTGAAATAGTGGTCGACTCCCAAGACTATTCAATTGATTTAGAACATTAATTTGCCTCATCTTGGAAAACGTGCTAGTATTAACAGTTAATAAAAGCTATCTCAAATCTACCAAAACCTCCTACCCTATCAAAAGAGATATCTCCACCCAACTTTAGGATACTTCTGAAAAATGAAAACCAGAGGTTCTTCCGGATTTCCGGCAGATTGTCAAAGAACAGATCCGTCTGGTCAATGCATGTAAGACCGATAAACAATTACAAGGATGACCCAAGTATTCCTGGATTTCCAGAGTATCTTCTCATTTGATTCTTGTGATTGGGGGCATACAACTATTCATTGAACAACAATACTTGCAGACCCTGAAATGTCAACCAACTTTGTAAGACAATATGGTTGCCTCTCATATCAATGGACTCACACAAAGAAATTATCAGAAATGTATAAACCCATGGAATAGTTTTCCTATCCAAAGTACTTTAATAGTCCAGTATTTCAGATCTTAAAAACAAATGGACAATGGAGACATGTGTTGATCTGAGTGACTTGAAAAAATGGGTCCACATGTCAAGGTAGCCTCTTCCCTGGGTTGACTGGCAAAGATCCAAGGATCGAGAGTGTTCTCAGATCTGACTTAACAAACTGTTATTGAACAGTAGCCATGAATAGGAAAGATCAGTATAAGCTTGCATTCACTTTCCGGGGGGGGGCGAGGGCCAGCAATTAAATTAGACCTGAACGCCTTTTAGATACATCAGTCCAGGAAATAAGTTCAACGTTTTCCTTCACAAGACCATGCCTGATTTTTGTGAATGAGGACACGTAGCATGTGGATAAACTGTTGATTCAAAGTTCTACTGTAGAAGAACATCTGGCAGAAATATGGCATGTACATGCATATTTGCAAATAGCTGGTGCAAAATTATTTTTCCATAAAGAACAATGGTGCAAAACCAGAGTGATCTTTCTGAGACATAAATTACTGCTGAGGGATTCTTTCCCCAAAAAAAGCAGACAGGGGCACTACTTAAAGTAAAGAATCCCACAACTCTCTGTGAGTTGCAAAGCAACCTTGGACTGACTAATTATAGTTGAAAATACATTGAGGATTCTGCAGAGATAACATTTAGTTCACTTATTGACGGTTGAGGTGAACCACAATCTGAGGCAGTGAAGCAATTACATAGATGCCTGTCACAAGTTGCTTGTTTGGCTTAGCACATCAAGAAGAATATGTTTTTCTAAGACAGTGTTTTCTCAGACACCTTCTTGATGGCAGTGGTAAAGCAACAAGATGACAAAGTCTACAAGGTAATCTCCTATGCGAGCAAAACATTATCCACTGTAGAAGAAGAGAAATTCAATGATTGTGAGAAAGCTCTTCTGGCAATGGTGTGTGCATTGAAAAACTGCATCCCCTTTGCCCAGGGAGAGCACATCATAATGCATACCTCCCACCAACTGTTACATCTCTCCTGCCGCCTATATTATCTGTATACCAAAAGGAGATCTTAATTAAGAAAATGGGTCCATATTGATCAATTGAAAATCATGTTCGACCAGCCTTGAGAATGATTGAGGAAGCATCCAAAGTCAGGGATGAAGAAAATTCTAAAGAATGAATCATGGAGAACAGAAAAAGGAAAGGAGTACAAAAGTAAATGAAGTAGTAAGTAGTAAAATTAGAGTGCACGAAAATGACTGGATGAAAAAATAAAGAAAATGTGATTGCCCAATGTGAAAATAGCATGATCGGATCTACGTTTTTCCTAAAAATTGTGTCTCTCGGTATACTAAAACAGCCTTTCTACCCCTCCCTTTAATTGATTAATACAAGAATTATTCCCAAGGCCCGAAGGAGGGGAAAGGATCCTTACAAGGAATAATTGGAGAGGGCAAAAAATAAAACCCCCCCTCGTTCTCCAAAAGGAAGAAAACTCATTCAAAGTTAACCAGAAAGAACGCAGAAGAAAACCTTATGTGACTGGCATAAATAATGCTTCTATGGAGAGCAGTTTCCCTGGCAAAATATAAAGGATCCTGGAGCTGCCAGGCAATGGTGCACAATAATAAATATGCTGGAAGAAATGGGCAGGTGATGTTACTAGTCCTGTACAGCCAGTCCCTTGGGCCTATGGGCAAATAGGGAAAGGGAAGTAGAAGGGGTAATTAGAAGGCAGTTATGTTAGAGACATGAGGGGTGTGTGCTCTGCAAAACTGTAAATATGCCCACCATTCCAGGTATTGTGTAGTACATCAAAATGCAGGAAAGTGGGATAAATCTACTTTGCTTGATTGGTTGATACACAAGTTCACAATCCCATACAAATAGACCTTGAGCGCAGCTCAAGCTAAAATCTCAAAGTCATCAATAGCGTTGCTGATAGTTTTTCAGCAACATATACGCAGAGAGTAAGGATTGGAACTGTGTCAGGGCGTTTTCTGGCAATCCATTAACAAATAGGACAGTATTACCACTGGAACAGGTCCCCAAAGAACAAACTAGGGAATATAGAATGATATACCACCTGTCATTCCCAGAACGACATGAACGCATGTGCGGTTTCTTACACCTTGTTTGATACAGCTGTGGCCATGATGAGAGGGAAAAGATGTGAGGTTCTCACTTTAAAGAAAGCTATAAATTCAGCCAATAAGCTGCTACCATGTTACCCAGACAGTCATCCAATGTTGAGTTTCACGTGTGATGAAAAATACTTCAGTGGCCACTATTTGACAATAGGTTGCGCAAATTTGTGTCGCATTATTGAGCGGTTCCATACTTTTCAGCAATGGTGCCATGGGCATGAGAATTGGCATAAAGTCCTCAGACAATTTCTAGACATTTCATGTTTGTTAGTCAAGAGGGTGAAAACACACATGCCAGGTGTTGGATAGTCCTGAAAAGACAATCTTTTTCCAAAATGCCCTTTTCAAGATTGACTTTCCTTGCTGGGATTAGAGGTGTACACAGTAGCTGAGAAATTAGCTTATTTGCTGCCAATGTAGTTAACTTCAGAGAATCAGTGAAAGTTTGCCTAGATGCCAGAAAAAGTAGCTTGTTGACAGAGTCCCTCGTAGGGTAGCTCAACTTCGCCATCAGTGAAATACCGCCCCATTCCAAGGTTGGCGGGGCGGTATTTCCCCATTTCCCCATGACCCATCCCATTCCCATTTTTGCCCCATAGGGCACAATGGGAATGGGGAAGATGGCAATTACGGTACCGCAAATTGCAGTACCGTAATTGACTGTGAGGTCCCTTTGCGGGTCCCTACTTTAACGGCTTGTCCAGACGTAGTAAGGCGCTAAGTGGTTAACAGCGCCGCAGCCTTTTACGGCGCCGTTAACCACTTAGCTCCAGGGTCGTAATGACCCCCATTGCCTTTCTGTTATGTTTGTAAAACACATTAGACTAGTGCTGAAAGATGTATAGACGTTTGGTTAATAAATGATGCTGCGTTGGCAAATAACTGAATTGAGTGAGCTAAGGTGTATGTGATATATTTAATTTGAGGGGGCAGCTCACCTATTTCCTTCCTTTATATCTCCAGGAGTTTAGGCAATGGTCTTCCTGTGTCCCTGATCTATGGGCCTCATTCCGGGTTTGGAACTAACCATGGAGTAATTAGCTCCATGGTTGCCTCCGAAACCGTCCCAAATCCGGCATGGTGAATGGAGTAATTACCGGTCCATTCCAGGGTTGGAGGGACCGGTAATTCCCCATTCACCTTTTGCCCTTCCCCATTCCCATTACTGCCCCATAGGGCTCAATGGGAATGGGGAAGGAGGTAATTACGGCACCTAATAGCGCCATGGTTACCGCCATCCGTGTAATGAGGTCCATTGTCTATCTGGGTAGTTTGTTGGGAAGGCCCCCAGCCAGGGTTGAATTAATAGCTTGATCTCTGCAGTGGTACCAATTGAGGCACCTGGTGACACCAACATCTCTGGAGTCAGCAGCTGCTTATTTGGCTACTGACCAGAGAAGACACAATGAGCAATCAGAACTGAGTGGTCGAAAAATGTTGTTACCTAGTCCGTGCCAACTCTTATTGTGCCACCTACCATGCTGAGCCATATAAAATTACATTGTTTGGTAGACTCATATTGCTTCACGGAATGGATCAGTTGGGCAAAACAAAGCAAAATATGAGTAACCAAACTGAACTTGAGGTACACCCGGAGGGAAGGATGCTGAACTTGTGCAAGAACCTGGAAGCAAAACAGAAGGATTGGGGATGCGCCCCATAAATGTGATAGACGTGTCCCAATATTAATTTGATCCTCTAATAATAGCAGGCTAGTGGCAGCTTATTTGAACACAGGCCAAGTGTTAGTGTCTTTCGTTGACATTTAGTTTAATGTTTTTCTTTGTCCATATTTCTGTGTGTGCATATGACATTTGTTGTGGTTGCGAACCTAGGAGGTTTAGGAAACAGCCTGGCTTTGGGACCACACCACTTCCCTCACATGGGTGTGGCTCGCACAGGTGGGGTTGAGGAGATAGCAGCAGGGTGGACGAAGGGAGAAGAGTCCAGGGGGAGATGCAGATGGAGGGAGACTGAAAACAAGCAGGTACAAATGTATAGAAACAGGCAGAGCACGCAAAAGCAGGGCGATTTCTGATTAGTGAGAACATGAAGGTGCAACAGGTCAAGGAAAACAATTAATAGTGTGGTTCCAGGAGATCCTGCCATGACAGTGAGAAGGATGCAGGGGCTTCACACACCTATTTAAGCTCCTAGATCAGGGGTCTGCAACCTTTGGCGTTCCAGATATTTTAGACTGTAATTCCAATATAAATAATACAAATGCTTTGAACTAGAGGTGGAAGTGGCAGTCCAAAGCACCTTGAAAGCTTCGGGTTGCAGATGTGATCAGCAATGCAGTGAGCCATCGAAAGAGGAAGAGAAGGAGCTAGCACTTACTGACAAAGACAACTGTATGCCAGCTTTTTAAATATATTCAAACATATTGAAGCATGACTTTATTCAAAATTTAGAACTCCATAGATAACTATAGGGAAATAGCATAGGTTGTATAACAAAACATCAAGCTGGCAATTCGTGTCTGTCAGTTCATGCGGACATGAATGTTTGGATGCAAAAGACTAACGTACAAAGCAGTATGCAGTCTGGGGGTGACATATGTGTGGAGGCCTCCACCTCTGCATTGTCTGAATGTTGGGACGTGTTCAGCTCACCTGCATGGGTGTGCTTGCCCCGTGATTTGCCACTCATCTGTTAGGGGGGGCGGGCGGGGGTCGCATGTGTGCCACTGCACTCCAACAGGTATAGAAAGATTCAACTGTATCTATTGCAGCAATTTGAGTCGACAATGCAAAGAGCTAATAAACAGATAAACATAGTACATTACAACATAAACTCTCCAAAAAAACTAGATTTGATCGTAGCAAGTAAAAGCGAAGAGTATTCTTCCAATACAGACATGCTAAAATGTAGCAACGTTCAAGTCACAAGCGCACACTATGTCCCAGTACTGGGCTTTCACTTATCCATCCATCTCCTGCTGGGAGTTGTAGTTTTGGTTCATGGTTATTGAATAAAATGAACTGAAGTGCAAGTAATGTAAAACAAAGACCCGAAGTGCAGTTATATGCCATTCATGACTCAGACTGACCTGGAACGCCCATCTGCAACACTCAGGGTCCCTCCTAGTGCCCTAATAGAGAAAATAATGCACCTAAGCCAACTTTCTGGTGCCTACCCCTCTGTACATCACCTGTACAGCATTTCTACTTAGCCTAGTACAGAGGCCGATAATCCAATGTCATGACTGTGATGTTTATGTTGATTTATACTGTGAACCGCTACCCCCCAAGGGCAGTTTCCAGGCACTCACGTGGCTCTGCAAGAGATTAGGGTTGGGGTGTTAGTGGAGATAGGATGATAGGATAGGTTCAGAACCAGGAGGAACTGGTGTCTGTGAGCATTGCCTTGCATGTGGAGGTTTGGATCGGGAGGCCCCGTATGTTGTAACCGTGTAGGTAGGACCCAGTGTCTCGGATGTGTGCTAGTATTTGTGTTGGGTGTGTGTGACGTGTGATGTTAGGGTAGGTTTTGTGGATGTGTACACTGGTTAATGGAATCAATAAAGGGTCAAGAGTCGTGGATGGCTCTTAAATTTTCGAGTATGAAATGTTGGTGTGCATCTTTGAGGAGTCGATGAATTTCTGAACTATGTGCAGGGGCATTCCTTCCAGTGTTGTTTTGGGAGTTTCAGAAGTATGTTAGGGTGTGAGCATTAGATTAATTCTCTGTCACATTTGTGTATTGTAGCTAGCCCCTAGTCATGTGAAGTGGCATGGGTTATGTTGGAGGAGCAGGAAGGGGGAGGTGGGTTACTAAGTCGGTCGGTTTTAGCTTGATGGTATCTACCAGCGTTCTTGGTTGTGGTTCGTTGGCCAATCTTGCCTCCTCTCCGGGCCTGGAGGCTGACTTCCTTGCATGTTTGGTGGCTGATTTTCCCTGCCCCTAGTCATGTGGGTGGGTAAGTTAGTGTGATGCTTAGGTTTAAATGCCTTTCCTGTTCGGATTTTACTTGGTGCATAACTTGCGTGTGGGTGATATCCTTCACTCTGTCTGCTGTTTGGTGGCCTTCTCTTCATTGATCACTCTATTTGTTGAGCATGGCTGGGAGTGGCGGGGCGGGTGGTGCAGTGTTCTGGCCCTCTTTGACTTTTCAGCTGTTATCTGTAACCGCGTCCCTTAGTGTGTTTCTTTTGGTCCACAATGTTTTTGCTTTCAATCTCCCTTTTTCGCTTGTCATTGTCTGTTGAATAACCAGGTTTTGAGTTGTCTCCTGAAGGTGATGTGGTCTTCTGTGCTTCGGATTCCATTGGCTGTGGTGTTACAAAGTTTAGCAATTAGGCATGAGAATGCTGTTCCTCTGAATTCCCTTTTTACAAACTGTTTTGACTCTATTCGTTGGTCCTCGCTTGATCTCAGGACCCTTCCCGGCTGGTAGCAGCTGATCTTGCCTTGGAGGAATTTGGCTCCTTGCTTGTGTAAGGCTTTGTACATGATGAAGAGGGCTTTGAATTTGATGCATTTTTTTTACTGGTAGCCAGTGAAGGCTTTTCAGAGCTGGGGTTACGTGGTCTCTTCTGTTTATTCATTTGTAGAATCCTGGCAACTGTGTTTTGGACCCTTTGGAGTTTCTTGGTGAGTCTTTGGCATTCCTAGTAGAGGCTGTTTGTGTAATCAGTTCTTCTTAGTATCAGGGATAGGATTGTAAGGGTTCTGTGAGGGAAGGAGAAGTATCGCAGAAGTCCATTGAGTATTCTTAGTAGGTAGAAACATCTTTTAATGATTCCTTTAACTTGTGATTCCCAGGATTCTCTGTTGTCCATGAGTATTCCTAAATCCTTTACTACGCTAGAAGTCTCCGGTTGTATTCCCATGCTGGCCGGCCAGTCCAGTTGTGGGTTGGTTGTGTTGTTTTCTGTTGGTGAGATCACTATTTCCGTTTTGCCGGGTTCAGTTTGAGGTTGTCATCCAGTTCTAGATGTCAGTGAGGCAGTTGGTGAGGCAGTTATTTTGTTCTTGGGTGTGTTTCTTTCACAATCAGTTGTGTGTCGTCTGTGTAGTTGTAGCCGGTTAGTCTGTGGCTTCAAATGATTTTCATTGGGGCGCACATGTAGATGTGGAAGAGCAGGGGAGTGAGGCTGGATCCTTTGGGACTCTGCAGGAGATGTTTTTGGTGTTTGAGATGAACGGTGGTAGGTAGGTTCTTTTGGTTTTATTTGCGAGGAATGAGGTAAGCCACCTTGGTGCAGATTCCTGTATGTCTCATTCCAAGAGTCTTTTTTTTATTAGTGTTGTGTGGCTAATTGTGTCGAAATCCGCAGATATGTCCCATATCATGTGCAGCGATTGGGCACCGTTGTCTGCATTTATTTTCAGGTTGTCCCATATCGATAGGAGCGCTGATTCTGTTCCTCTCACTGGTCTGAAGCCAACTGGTGACCGGTCGAGTTTGCCATTTGTTTTGATGTATTTAAGTCAGATCTTGTATACATGGTTCTCCAGAATCTTTGCTGGGTAGGGCAAGTTAGATATCGGTCTGTAGTTGATTGGGTTTTCTGCACTTTCGGATTCCTTTTTTACCAATGGTTTGATGTATGCTGATTTGAAGGCGGCTGGTACGATTCCTGTTTTGAGTGACAGGTTCATTTATGAAGAATTATATAAACTGCCGGAATTACAGATTATTGAAGTCTCTTTCTGCATTTGAGGAGGGCAATGTGGAAATACAGCAAGATGGGGGAGTATAAACAGTTTGAAGTTTAACTTTTGGAATGGGTGGCTGCCAGCCCTGACCTTTAGGCAAACAGCCTGGGTGAACTAAATGCCACAAAAAGGGACTTTTTTAAGGGAAAAGAAAAACAAATATGAATGTCACAAAAAGGGGACTTTTTTAAGGGAAAAGAAAAACAAATATGACCGTGGTGGTAGGATAAAATGGTGATAGGTAGGCAGGGAAGATGAAATCATTTGTGTTTGCATGTGAGCATGAGGTAAGGTAGAGAGACCTAAGTTGTTGTGGAAGGACTGTTAGTGTTCTTATGGAGTGAAGAGACATGCCTAAATGTATTGTAATGTATTATTATCATTAAGACGCTCAGGGCATTTCTAGTATGCACAGTGATGACGTCGCGATTACAAAATATGGAAACCTTTGGAAAGCTCCATTAAATTCCACTTTTTACAAAACACAAACAAGTGGGCGTCTGCGTGCTGTTCATCCGCTATGTGACACATAGACGGCTCATGCGAACACTGGCATGTATTCCTGGAATAAACCGTGTAGGACCGCTCCAAACAATGTTTAAGATGAACACACCTGAATTTGCGTGCACTAATTGCATCCTTTAGGCAATGCCCATTTTGACCTCATTCCTTCCGGTTCAGTGGAGCTATCATGGCCACCCTTCCCTGCCAGCCAGTGAGAGCTGCAGAATCTTACAAGACCATTCAGCGGCTGCCTCCCAGTTGCAACCCCGGGGCCATCAAGATTTTAATAAAGTCTCGATTGCATTCTCTTATCTCATTCTGTTCGTGGAAACATGAATCTTAATTAGCATTTTCGGCTATGGAAACAAACAGGATGTCATTGCGCCAGATGGGGCCTGCCGCGCGCTGACCTTGTCAGATCACACCTTGGCCGGGCCTCTCTTAATGAACCCGGCTGCGCGCATCATGTTGTCTGAGTCGGATGGTAATAAGTGCCTGGACGTGTTACCCAGCGCGTGCCTGTGATAGTGGTTGCCCTCGTAGATGGCTGCATTTCGAATTTAAAATGCGCACACCGTGAACAGACCTGGCTGCCAGGTTAAGGATCCGACGTTTTTCCCGAAGGCCGTCTTTTTTTTTGTTACATTTTGGAGTGGACCTGACTTTTACAATCCTGACCTTGTGGATTGGTTAAAAAGTAGGCCCAAGTTGTAAGGAAGGAAGGAAGGAAGGAAGGAAGGAAGGAAGGTATTACTATTTTCAATACGATATATAGATGGTGGACAGCCAAGCCTTTCAGACAGATGTTTTTCCCTGAGCTCATAACTGTAACACTTTTCCGTTGGTGTTTTTGCAAGCTTATTTTGGAATCAGCAGATATTTTATCTAATCGTTTTACTGTTTTGTGAGGTGGCACCAATGATTACTTAACAGTTTAAAAAAGATTACTTAACAGTTTTAAAAAAAAGAAAAAATAGTATTGGGAGTGCCCTATTAAATGCAAAAATAAAGTTTGCCGTGCGCATGTCCCTGTTTGGAACGGGAATCAGCGTCACTGATGATTCACCCAGTCACTCCTTGGGAGGTGATAAACCCCTTCACAAATACTTTCGATTTTTAAACAAAAAATATACTTTAACTACATAAAGTCACAAAAGTAAATAATACAAAATCAATAATTCTTCAACATATAATGCTTTCTTGTTATGTTATGGATGTGTTCCTAAAACACAAACAATATCATTATCAATTGTTCGAATGGAAGAGAAATACAAAATACATTCAACAACTTAATATTCATACATTATACACAAAAATGTATTATGTGCACATCTATGTTAGATAACAATTCTGTGTTCAATCAGAGCAATACAACATGAACAAAAACACATTTTCCCAATGAGAAGCTCCCACATTGACACCACACTACGCGTTTCGGGACCCACAGTCCCTTTATCGGGCGTAACTGTTATCTTGTCCGACAATCTGTCTATTCTCAGATTGGCAGAATGAGTACCAATTGGAGAGCTGTTTCCTTTCTTATAAACATCCAATATGCTGAAATAGTTCCAAACAGAACATCAACAACGAGTCAGTCCATCTCATTCTAATTGACGCTTATGATCCAAATACAATGCCTAATACAGGGACAGGGAGACAGCTCCCAGTTCCTGTGTTGGGCGCTTTGTTTTTGGCAAAAACGACATTTGACCTGGAAACTCTTAGGCACCTCTGCTGAGAGTCCAATGTTGGGGATCATTGCTCTTGGGTGTTCTCTCTTCTCTGTAGCTCCTGTGCCTGTATTGAGATGACCGGAATGATGGTTCCAGCTGACTGACCGGACAGGCAAGTTTAACGATCACCACGGGATAAGCATATAGGATGCGTCTTCAGGATCTGCCTTCCTAGTTCTGCCAGAAGCCGTTCCTTTAGGGGCTGAGGTGAAAGGGAGATACTCCTTGCCATTATCATTTTGGTATGATGTCCTTTTGTCGACAGTTTATTTGTTGATGGATTCTTTCCCGGAATAATATTATTGAAAAAATTCAGCAAAATATTTATGGCCATGGGTAAGGCACTCAAAGGGGTGCGGAGGGTGTTAGGGTGGGGATAATAACATAGGGGAATGGGAGTTTGGAGTGGGGACCTCCCAAATTAAAAAAAACAAAACATCAATTTGTTTTTTCGATTTATTTGTTTGGGTAAAAAAGTCCATTAAAACAACGACTGTTGGTAACATGACATAGACCATCCTCTTATATTCTGAAATTAGCATTATTTTCAGGTGCATTTCCTCTTCTCTTTCTGCCATTCCTGGATAAGTGACTGCAAGTCTGCAAGGCTGTATGCCCCTTGATGTGCTCTAGCAGCGCTTGATAACCTCTCACAGAAGGGGTATCGGCCAGGAGGGAGCAGAGATGCTGTTCATTTTCAGTGGTGTGACATTCCCTCTAGACGGTTGAATGCACCACCATTACGCCTCTTCACTCACTGCAATGAACAGCATATCATTTAACGTGACCCGTACATGTTAGTCTGAGCTGCATTCATGAGAGAAACTCATTAGGAAACATGTCAAAACACATTTCTTTCTGCACCGCAGCATCTGCAATCATTTATAGCCTCACAAATGCAACTCCACACACCAATCGACTCTCATAAAACATTGTAACTGAAATCTGCAAAACTGGGACTCAAAATGTCTCATGGAATGAAGTGTGTTTAAAAAACTCTCTCTCTCTGCTTCACCTTAAGCATACTTCTCTGCATATGACCTCTCTTTGTTTTCAAGTCGATGGATCTCAGCCACCTCAACTAGTTATGACATGTCTTGTGCTGAGAAGAGTTCAGATTAGGTAATGAGGTTAGGAGGATAACTGAGATGAGTTGAGATGAGAAATTATTAGATGGGGGTTGCAAGTGGAGTAGTCTGTGAGAACAAACGTAATGCAGAACATACTCCTGCCTAATACTCCTAAAACATTGCTTTAATTCTAACATCGGAACAAACCAGCAATGATATTGACTTGCTCTCATGTGAGAAGGGTGTCAGCCACTTCCATTGTATCCTATCTCACCTCATCCCATTTCACCACATTTGTTTGCCTTTTTTTTACCCAAACATGTTGATGAGGGCTGGGGTAAGGTGAAATGGGACTTGATGAGAGGGAATGCAGATACACCTCACACATCCGTGAGAACTAAAGCAATATCTATTCAGTATTAGGCAGGCGTATGTTCTGCATGACGCTTTTCTTTTTCTCACGCAACAACTCCTGCTTGCCACTTTCATTTCATAATGTCTCATCTCAACTCATCTCAGCTGTATCTCAGTGAATAGTGCCAACTAAAACTTGCTTTTCGTTATAACGGCTTTCTCATGTAACATATACCTCTCTCAACCTGAGCTTCAATTTAATTTCACCAAGTGACTCTAAAGAGCTTTTCAACCTCTCACCCAAGTAATCTTACATTACATTAACCTGCTGTAACTAGCATATATCAACACGTGTGAACCCTTATGGTCCTTTTAACCGAGGCAACACATTGTATGATGGATGGGATGTAGAATAACTCTCACACTGTTAGGCAGAATTATATGCAGTACCCTTTTGGGAACACCACACACAATTAAGACTACAAATGACAGTACAAATTCACCTTTGGTACAAGCCTTTACTACACAGTAAAGGTCGTAGCGATGGCTGAGCAGCCAGACTTATCTCAAGAGCATGTGAGCAGTAGCAATAGTTACAAGAAGGATAGCAATTACTATGATTCAAATAAACACTGACTCAAGGTTTCCGAGTAAAAGAATATACATCTATTTACACATCAGTTGTATAACATCTCGCTAAAGTAAAGCAGTTTAAAAATCACACACAAATGAAGTGGGAGCAAAAATGCCACTCTAGCAAATTTTAAAGGAGAGGGAAAGACAAAGTTATGCAGAAATTGAGCAGCACCAACAGATAAGTAAGCAGGGCAATCTAGAAAGAGGAACTACAGTGTTGTAATCAAATCAAAAAGGCTTAGAGCCAAAGTCAATAGGACAAAAGTCTTTTGCTCAAGATCACACAGCTCAGGGTAGTTTGTGGTTAAGTCTTTGCCAAGAGTTCCGGACGAAGTTGGTCATCAGAAATGTTAGTTTAAAGAGTACGGATGGACAAGCTCTCGGATTGGAGAACGATTTCACACACTTTCACTGCAGCTGGATGAAACGAACAACCAGATTTGCAAAGTACTTTTAAACGGAGAAGAAGCTGTAGCTGAGACGGACGCTCCTGGCAGTTCCTGCAGGCTCACGGTTCCTAAAGCGACTGTCGGACTGACATGAAGTAGGAAGACTGGAGGGTCCTGCACTGCCCAGGGAAGAAACCAGCAGCAGAACAAGCAACAAATAAAAGGTGCGTTTCTTAAAACCCAAGCCGGGTCCGACCTTCCTGGCTATCCGGTTCACTGTAGCTCTGTACAGCAAATTCAACCAGAGTAGCGAGTCCTGGCTTGCAGTTTGGGTGAACTGGTTGGTCTCACAAGCTCAAGGGGAGAAGATTCCTTGAAGATTTTCCCTGTCATTGGAGTGTGAAGATTTGGACCTGCAGCAGGGCTTCACTGGGCGGTTCAGTCATAGTAGGGGTCCTCTTCTGTCACTTCCTTATCGGTTCTTTAATTCCAGTGGTGACTCTGCCTTTCCACACCCAGAGATTTGCTTTTTATGCAGTTTTCTCCGTTCACACAGCCTGGCTGTCAATCACACAGCAGGGTGGCTGTGCCGCCGGGGCAGTCACCACAGCTAATCATTTCAGAGTGCAACATGGGTCTCCAAGGAGACCCTGTGCAGGGAGTCCTAAACCCCTCCCTCACATCCTGTCCACCCCAGACATACAGACGCTTAAGGAGGGCTTCTGCGTAGAAGCTCACAAAAAGACTTTCATCCCTCTGTTTCTAAAATGCTAGCCACCATATATTTTCTGATTTCTTCATCTTTCAATTCCTGTGCTCCAAACCCTGATTCAACATTGATCATGATCTTCATTCCTACAGCCTTCATTGCTGTCATCTTACACTGTGTGATTATTACCCTAATCACACAGAATCCAAACATTATCATTGTCAATACTGCTCCCAAGCATTGAAGATATTTGCCATCCATTGTGGAATCCATGAGAAGATAGATGCAAATCAGCTGTCAAGCTGCAATATAGTCTGTCTCATCTTCCATTTGAACGTGTAGCTCCATTAGCAATGTTATAGCCTCTGTTAAGGTCCCATTCTCATGACTGTGAGAAGGTATGAATGTGCAACATGATTCTCCAATTTTGGTGCAAACACCTCCATCCATTACTGCGATCATATCAAGGACATATCTGTTCTGGAGGGTCAGTCATCAGCCTTATGGCCCTTAAGTCTTCCTTGATCGCATTGAATCCCTTTATGGTAGTGTTGATTGTCTGCAGGAGCTCCCAGCGAGTGATCTGTAACCACTTTTTATTCGCCATTGTCAGGATTCCAGGCATAAAAATAGTTGTGAATTCCGCTGAAGTCCGGCTGAGCAGCCTGTGCTCAAAGGGAATAACATCAAAAGCTTCTATTGATTTTGCTGAGAAATAATGCTCCCCCTGTGTCCGGTTGAGGAATTTGGGTGATCTTCTCTTTCTCAAATGAGCATCTGCCTTTGGACTCCCCAATTTTCAGGTCACTTTTCAGAATTAATAGTGTTTGGAATGTCAATAAGCACTATGGAGCACATCCCTCCCCAATCTTTGGCCCACAGGCCCAGTAGTGGTCCATCAGAACTACTGTCCCATCCTTCATGTCTGGTACATAAAAATGTGGCCACACTGATGATTTACTCCAACTTTCCTTGTGCCTTTGTGTTAGGGAGGAATTCTCCATAGTGGCTAATTTCTCTCACCTAGTGAGTCCCTCAGCACCTTTGCTGGATTTCAGAGGTTTATTTTTTTTCATGTTAAGAGTGTGACCCTTTTTATTCCCACTCTTACCTGCATTTTCGTGATGAGTGTGGTTCTTTTTCTGTGTTTCATGGACTCAGAGTCTAACCAACTCTGGGGGCATCATCCTTTTCTGTGTGTCGCCCAGCACCGTCAGTGCAGTGACACTGGGTTGTCTTTTCGACTTCCCAAGACTCCATTCAGTCCCCCAGCAAAGGTAAAATTGCCATAAAAGTTATCAGGCTTTTTTTTCAAATTGCCAGACTCAGCACACACTATTTTTTATAGTGCTGAAGGGGTCACTTTGTGCCTCCTTTGTCTGAAGTCCTTTTTTGACTTGCTTTTGGCACCCATAGTTTAAAGAATTGACTGATGGCAGTGGTACTACTACTTTTCTTTTATTACCGTATTACATTAATACGCGGTAACGGTAAAAGCTCCATGTTAGCTCTAACCCTAAACCCCGCCGAGTTATATTGTTAATAACTTTACTCTGGTTTGGTTTTTCGCTATTTTCTTTGCTAGGGGTTCCTTCTCGGATCCTCCTTTGTGAGTTTCACTCACTTTTGGTTTTCTTAGTTTTCTGTTTTTGGCGGGTTTCTGAACAGAAGCCCTGCCAAAGGCGCCTGGAAGTCTAGGGTAGGCACGAGGGGAGGGAGGAGTTTGAGACCCCCAGCCCTTGGTTCCCTTGGGAACCAAGTTGCATTTTGGTGTGATTGGTTGGGGCACTGTCCGGCCTGGACAGTGACCCCCTGCTGAATGATTGACAGCCAGGCTGTTTGAATGGGGGAATTTAGCATAAATACCCACCACTTTAGGCTGGAAGAAAGTATGCCATGGTATCGAGGGACCCGATGAGGAGAGACAGAGAGGACAGCTGCAGATGACATCAACACCGGTGGAGCCCTGCTGCAGGTTCGAATTCCTGCTCTCCAACAACAGAAGCTCTTCATCAGAATCTTCAAACCTTTAAGCTGGTGGGACTAATCAGCTTACTCAGTGCCTGGACCATCTCCACCCTGGTCGAACTTTGGTAACGTCTTGCCATCGGCCGGATAGCCAGTGGAAGAGACACCAGACTGCACTTAAGGAACCGGAGCCTTTTTCCAACGCTTAAACCCTGCTGCCATCTACTGTCCCGTGTGGCGCAGGACCCTCCAGTCTGCCTCCTCTCGTGAAAGTGAGTTGAGTAGTGGACAACAGAGCCAGCAGGAAACCCACCTGGACCCCCGACGCAGTTGGAGTATTCAGTTTTCATTATAAGGTACTGAACACCCTTTGTTGGCTTTTCAGAGCTAAAGCGAAGGAAGTCGCTCCGCCTTTCATTTTCGGAAGGGCTGGCGGGCTGCCTCCACCTCGACTAACATTGTCTGCTACAGCCTGTGTCGTTTTTCGCCTACACAAACACTTAGCCGTTATCACTGAGAACCGTGTGATCTTGGGCAAATTGACTTTTACCATTGGCTTTGGCATAGGCCTTTTTGCAGATCTACCCTGTTGGTAAAGACCTTATGAGATTGTGCTGCCTCGATTTATTAGGACTGATCATCTTGTTTTGCCTTGCATTTACCCTGTCTCATCAATAGAATTGTAGAGTGCCATTTATCGGTCTCCTTTGCTTATGACTATAGACTTGTCTGCAATTGCTGAGAAGTGTGTCGCCTCACACTGCCTTGACTCTTCCATGGATAGAATTGTAGGGTGCCATTTATAGGTCTTCTTGCTTGGGACTATAGACTTGTTTGCAATCATTGGAAGTGTGGTGTGAAGTTACCCTCTGACTATTTTTATGACCTGCCTTTTTCCCTCCCTTTAACCGAATTATCAGAGTGCCATCTAAGTTACGCGCTCACATCTGCTTTGACAAATAATTGTGTTTTGACCTAGAGTTGTGTAATACATATTAAGGGAGGTGTGTATACTTTACCTGACTGTCTTTTAACTTGATTTTGATTTAGAGTGCTAGTGTATTGTCTAAAGTGTGTTTTAAATAAATAATGATATACTTTTGATACAAAGCTCTGGTCAGTGTTTGTTTGCTCTACTGTGTTTTTAGCCCTATTTTGTATACTCTACATACTGTCCTACTCTTCTTGAGAGGGGTCTGACTGCTCAGCCACATCTACCACGTAAATCTGGGTGGTGCGGACTGCTACCAATTGGGTTTACTGCTTACTCCTGTAGTCTTCATCTTTTTGCAGTTTTCCCCAAGGGAACTGCATAGGATTCTGCCTAACACTTTGTTTCTTAAACACAAAGCTGCACTGGCCAGAGGTACTATCTGCAACGGTCCTCGTTTATCGGCGACCCATGTCAACAACTTCACAATTTTGGGCCAGTGGTGCTTCTATGCATTTGCAGCAGTATCTATAACTGGTTTATGATATCACATTAGTACTGGTGCTTCACACACAATCTGGCCTCCGTCCATCCTTCTGTAGTCAACATGGTTCCTTTGACTTTCAATTGACCTCTTTCCTTACATCTCTGTATCGATTCTTGATTTTTGCCTTGACAATTTAGCATCTTGTTTTCTTCTCTTCTGATTCCTGCTCCGTTCATTCCAGGCTGTTCATATCTTATCGATAAATTCTGTGTCTCTGTTTTCTCTCTTGTTTTCAGATCGTGCACACAGTTATCTTTTCTTTGGGATAGTTATCCCTATCAAGGATGCTGTTCGACCCTGAACTGTCCTTGTGTCTGGCAGAGTGTGAAATGCATTACGCAATGAGATTTTTGCACTCGTACCTCTGTAGCTATGAATATCTTGGAGCTCCCCATAACATACGGTATGAGAGCACAAACATAGCAACGCTCCTTGGAAGTCTCCCACCTTTTTCATGTGCTGATACCACATGTTATCACCTGTACTGTCTAAATATGTGTCAATCCCATTATCATCTTCATCTGCACTTCTCCTGTGTCTTCTCCTTAAAATGTTAGCAGCCCATGGAAACAACTCTAAAGCAGCTCTGCTCTCGGAAGAAAACACTGGATACCTTGGCTCATCGGTTATGGGAAAATCTACACAAGTTACTGGAGTGGGGAGAATCAAAGGGACATCTGCTTTGCTTCAACCAATGAAATAAAGAGTGTGATCCAGAAGAAACAGCAAGACAAAGATAGAAACTGAGCATGCATATATAAGACACCAGAATATTAATCCACACCATTTATGGTATTCTGGAACTTGGACTTGGTCATTCCTTAAGGCCGTACCATTTGAAAGATTCCTCATTTTTGCTATGCTCAATTACGGAAGGAAAAACACTACTCCGGCAACTGTAGTATATTTGGTATGTGTAGTAGCTCCTCTATGATGACTATAAGCAGTCTCCTTATTACAAGGCCATTCTTAGGATCCTGTAAAAACGTGTGGATATCCACATCTCTTCTAACAAGGGCAGGATAAGCTTGAACAATAAACACAAAAATAACAAGCATGATAAGATGAACATTACTTTCAGGGAGAACCATAAACTCAGTCAAACAAGTATTCAGTCAGAAATGAATCGGGATACTTCTCCCGTTTTCAATTATCAAAACCAAACTCGAAATCCAGTTCAGGCATTTTTATGATGCATCAACAACTTTCTAAAGTTAATTTTCAAAGAATTCTGTGACTCAAACAACAAGTTTGCATACCCATTATAATATCTATAAGGAGTGTCCAGGGAGAGCCACAGTCCAAATGCAAATCTGCATTTATCGGTCAATCTGTTGGTTTATCGTCCTTCTTTTTTGACATCGAGCGAGTCTGCTCATGCTGACATTATTCTTCTTGTCTTGCTTCTGTACCGATGGCTTGGGGTGCTACGGTCTCGCCAGTGTAGAGCTTGATGTTGCTCTGATGGATCCAAACTCGTCTGCCTTGAACTTTTCCTGCTGATGGAGTAACTTCTTCCACTACCTAAAGTCCAATGAATCTTGCTAATGGCACTTCCTAGTGAAGTTTCTGATCAGCACAGTTTCACCAGCAAACAGTCTCAGTGCTGATCATAATTCTGAAGATCCAGCTGCTGAATGGTTTTCATATGTGTTCTGAGACTGACCCCCTGATGCTTGAGTGGATCTGAAATGACAGAGATACCAGCAGTCATACATATCAAGTATTCATTTAATTAATTTCCTAACATTTTTCCTGTATTCTGGGCATTACTTCTACTCCTCGATGGAGGAGTTAAAGGCATTCTCATTCGTCTTCCAGTCACCAGCTTGTGGGGTGGTGGCCCGACCCAGGCTGATTCCTTAGGGCATATAAAGCTAGGGGTAGAAAATATAGCCATCACTTTTTCAACGTCAACTTAAGCTTGGTAACCCTTTACTTAAGAAGGCAGTTTAGTCTCTCACATATCCTGTTCTCTTGCAGGTGATAAGCAGAAGAAAACTTGTGTTTAATGCTCAACAGTAATCCTATTTGTTCAAATACTTTATTAACAAAATGTGGCCCATTATCAGATCTCAGCACTTCACACACTCCCCATCTTGGAACGACTTTACATACTAAAAACGTTGCTGTGCAAGTGGCATCTGGGTGTGTACAAGGACCTGCTTCAATCCACCTAGAGAAGGGACACACCACCACTATCAGATACCTGTATCATTACATACTTGCAGCATATCAACATATTCAATATGTAAATGACGAAAAGGTCAATTTGGTCGAGGAATTACTCCTCTAATTGTTCGCAGTGTATGGCCGGTGGTAATCCTTTGGCATACAATGTGGTTTACTACATAAAATACAATGGGCCTCATTACACAGATGGCGGCACAGATTTAACGTTACCGGTAATGGAATACCGGTAACGTTAAATGCCCATGCGGATTACGACCCGGTTCACCGCCATTACCGGCACCGCTAAGTACGGTGCCACTAATAGCAGTCAGTCCGCGTGCGCGCGACCCGCCATCCCGTAAATAACGACATGCCGCTAATAGCACACCATCACAAGGCAAGTGCACATGGCAATAGCGGCATGGTAAATCCCCCAAAACCCCTTACCGGCATAGCGCTAATACCGCCATCGCGAACCACCCGTTAAAAGAACTAGGCAGTGTTAACACTTGCCACAGATGGCCAAAATCAGCACAGGTGGAGGCAATGGAGACTGTGGCTGCTCAAAAGAAGCACACCACACCCCTTCCCACACCCCTTCCCACACCAAGATGGTTCCAATACTGGCAGCATTACATGGCCTGGAGGACCTGATTGGAGCGCTGCTGCTACAACAACAGGCAGCACAGAGGAGAGGCAGGAGGAGGAGGGCTAGACAGGCACAGCAAGCACCGCCACGCCACCTAATCATACCACAGAGGCACCCACCAATTCCCCAGATCAGAGCCAGTCCATTTAATCTAACACCTGAGCAGATACACACCATCACCAGCATCGTGGACATGATACACAACGACATTGTGAGCCTCATAGACATCAGAACTGCCATCCCCCCTCTACTCAAGGTGGTGACAGTGCTCCACTTCCTGGCCACAGGAAACTACCAGCATACAGTGGGGCAGATGCATGGCATCTCCCATACTGAACCAGGTACTCAATGCCCTCCTGAAGCAGGCACCCGAACACATATCCATGCCACGGACTGCCCAGGAGATTACAAACACCAAAGTTGGCTTCTATTCACTGGCAGGCATCCCAAGTTGCATTGGGGCCATCGACTGTACACATGTGGAATTGGTCGTCCCACATCACAATGAAGTAGTGTACCAAAACAGGAAGCAATTCCACTCCATCAATGTCCAAATGGTAATTGACGCCAACAAGATAATCACACATTGCTGTGCCCGATTTCCAGGATCTACCCATCATTTCATGGTCTTGCGGAACTCAACTATCCCCCGCTACATGGAGCGACAAATGGGACAATGTTCGTGGCTACTTGGTGAGTAGCAGGCCAAGCACATGGCAGTGTGATTGGGGGGGGTAGATAGATACTCCAACTGGGGGTGCATTGGGGGGGTAGATAGATACTCCAACTGGGTGTAGCCTGTAGTCCGTCGCCCAAATGCACATACAGATGTACGCAAATGTCCATCTGGGAGGGCAGCAACGTACTTGAGATGAACGGACATGCAAGTATATGCTACAAAACACAGCTGACAATCCAATTCTAGTAACATCAAACATCAATCCTCATCCACATTGCACGACACTCCACGCCACGAAATACACAAATGCCATCCATGGCGTCAACATAGTCATGCAGCATTCCTACAGCACAAC
Organism: Ambystoma mexicanum; assembly: GCF_040938575.1. Classification (NCBI taxonomy): domain Eukaryota; kingdom Metazoa; phylum Chordata; class Amphibia; order Caudata; family Ambystomatidae; genus Ambystoma; species Ambystoma mexicanum. The sequence goes on along the minus strand of NC_090931.1, from coordinate 405,536,914 downwards.
ATCAACAATGCATTGTGCCCTTTGATGCATGCGAAGGGATACCGCCTAGCTATGGCAATGCACCACGAACCTATGGCACCACTGAAGTGATGCCTCTCAGCATGGCAACAGCAATGTTGGAAGGACAGTACACCACCAGTGTGGCACCAAATGTGCCTGGCCACAGGGACACCTATGACCTGGCCTCACCCAGAACATGTCAATTACTGTTGGAGGCATCAATGGGGCATGTCTACTTGCAGGCTTGCGCTCACCTTTGCACAAAGCAGTTACACAGACCATTTTCATTCATGCATTTGATTGTGTACATGAATCCCAATGATAGGTCAAAGTATGTGATATGAACAGGCCACACTTGTGTTGAAAAGTAACAGGACCCCATTCCTTCCCCCATATAGGTGATGCCGGCTATCCCATGAAGAGGTGGCTCCTCACACCTGTACGGAACCCACAGAACAGGCACGAAGAAGAATACAATCGTGCACATACCCGTACCCGCCTCGTAATCGAGCAGACTTTTGGACTTTTGAAGTCACAGTTTAGGTGCATTAGCAGGTCTGGTGGCGCTCTCCTGTATGGCCATGATAAGGTGGCAAAGATCACCATGGCATGTGTCATGGTGCACAATATGTGTATCAGACGGAATGTGCCACTGCCCCCTGACGTTGAAATGGAGGCACCTGATGAGGATGATGATGGGGATGAGGATTGAGGTGAAGGGGATGCAGGTCATGCAAGAGGGGATGGCCAGGAGGGACGTGCTGTGAGACAGCATTTGATCAACCAAATCTTCTGAGTACCATGTTCTCGTACTGTCACCTGTATATGGCTGGTGATGCACTGGTGTTTGCTAGCTCAAAATGGACTTTGGCGTCAATAAATTGCACATACACAATGAAGGGGTCCAGGCCTGTGTTTTGCTCAAACAACAGTGTATTTATGAACTGAAACAGAAAAATGTGCAAGTCCCCAATCATCCCACCACCCTTCCCCCCACCCCCACAACTGTCCCATCACACCCTTCCCCCCTCCACCCCCCACAACTGTCCCATCACACCCTTCCCCCCACCCCCCACAACTGTCCCATCACACCCTTCCCCCACAACTGTCCCATCACACCCTTCCCCCACCCCCCACAACTGTCCCATCACACCCTTCCCCCCACCCCCCACAACAGTCCCTCATGAGTCTCCAACAATGTTTGCGTTCAGGCATGCACACAGGGGAATGGACATTCACACCCTATTGGTCATTGGCAGGACCAGCATTTCAGGGCTGTTTGGAGGTGCGCCTGGTGGTGCGTGCAGAGCATCTGAGTGGGCTTGTCTGCCACAAACTGGTGGGCGAAGAGGTGGCAGACTGTCCTGATGCTAGTGGTGGTGGGATTTGGCGGTCCATTGCATCCGCAATGCGTGTGAAAACCTCCCGGACGCGTATGAGCTCCCCACACAGCCTGTCTGTGCACGACTCCATCCCCTCCCTGGAGTGCCTTGATGTCTCCCCGAGCTCCGCCCTGAGACGGGCAGCCTCCTCGACATGCTGACCAACCAGCACAGTGAGAGCCTGTTGCCGCTGGATGATGCTGGCCAGGTCAAGGGCAGTGTCGGGCTGTGGGGGTGTGGTTGCTGCGCATTCTGATGCTGGCCGGTGTACAGATGTAGGCTCTGGGGGGCTACTGAAGGCCTCCATGGTCTTGTCACCAGTCACGTTGGAGACAGGTGTGTGTTGGGGTGATGGCTCTGGGGTTCGAGCAGGGCTTGGGCTGTGCATGGCCAGGTCGAGATCTGTAGGCTCATCACCATCAGACAATGGGGCAATGGCTGCCACCTCTCCTGCCGAACTGCGAACTGGCTGCAGCTGAGGGTGGACCCTCGGTGGCTGTGATTGGGGGGGGTGAACCTCCAGAGGTGGGGCAGGAGGGTTTGGCGTGGCACTGGCAGTGGCGCTCAAATGATGTTTTGAATGCTGCAGATGGAGCCTTGAGCCTTTTCCCCTTGATGTCGTTGGGGCGTCCTCGCTGGGCTGTGGCCTTTTTTTCTTCTGCACAGGGGGTGCCTGGGATTCTTCCTCGCTATCTGTATGTGACCCTGTCGGGGACAAGAAGGGGGATGTCATTGGTTATGGTTCAATGTACTCAATGCAGGCTACATCATGAATTCAGTTGGGGGCGTTTGGACTTCATTGTGAAGGATGCAGGTGATGTGTCATTTCAGTGGCTCATCCATGCAGTGTTGTGTGTGGCACTTGGCTCTGTTGATGTGTGCATGTGTGTGTGTTTGGGTCTGGCACTGACATGGGCAGGGTGGGATGCATGTGTGGATGTTTGGCCATCCATGAGGTGATCCAGGGCTGACATGTGTGGGGACCTGTACATTCACATTGCATGCTTGCATCAGTGCACTTACCTCCATCAGAAGTCTCTGGCACGCCATGCTCCATCCTCCCAACTCCCTCAATACATTCGACTCTGATGAGGTTGGCACATGTCTCCTCCCACTCCTTTAACTTGATTGGCGACCCAGATCTGCCAGCGGTGGCAGTCTTATGATTCTCTGCCAGTATCATTCTGACCCGGAGTCTCAGGTCATCCCATCTTTTCCTGCACTCACTTACAGTGCGCGTGCTGCTGCCCACAGCACTCACTTTCATTGCCACTTCGTCCCAGATAGCCTTTTTCTTAAGGAGGGTCTCCTGCCGTATGTCATTTGCGAAGACCACTGCAGCATTGTCCGATAAGGTCTGAGTCAGCATGAGTAACTCCTCAGTAGAGAACTTTTCCTTCCGCTGGTGGGCTGTGGTTTTTTTAAGTACCTTGGGCATGGTAACAGTGTTGCAATGGATCTCAGAGAGCAAGGTAACACAAACAGGTCCAGGGGGCAGAGGATAGCAATGGATTGTGTTTTTAAAGATGGCCGCCGTGCTCTTTCCCGTTCCTGTGCGTTGACGCTTTTTCCGGTTCCGGTATTTAACGGTCACCGCTATTAGCGGTGACCATTTGCATGCTGCGTCAAGGCGGAGTTGCTATCTGCACTGTCTAAGAAGACGGTAAGTGCCTTTCGGGGGAGTTTAGCGGCAAGGCAGCAGGGGCATTACCAGCATGGCGCAATGCTCGTGTCCGCGTACTCGTAATGGTACGCTATTAGCGCCCTCCTGCGAGGGCGGCCACGTTTAGGGCGCCATGCCGGTAATTTGCGGATTTTTCCGCACAACGTGTAATGCGGCCCAATGTGTTCTAACAGGTTCGGCACAAACCAGTCTTCTGCAATTGTTGCAGCAAGACTTTCCCTAGTTACATGCGCAAGGTAGTGCAGCTTTTCAAGCGCTATCTTTAACAATGCTACTGTCATCACCGGGTTCCAGTACTGTTTGTTTGCCATAATACTTCTGTGGGGGATAAAGAACACCCCCTTTCGCTTCCATAATTCCTGATCTTTCTGTGGTGCACTGCCTTGAATCTCCAATAACTTAGCTCTTGGTAAATTATTAAATCCTTCATTCACTACCATAATCATAACTACCTTCTCCTTGACATCTGGAGTATCAAAACTTAAAATATCTGAAGAATATGCAACCGTTTTGGCTTCTGCATCTGCGGCTTCGTTCCTGCAAGAGATAAAGTCAGTTTGCTTAGTATGCGCTGCACATTTAACTATCGCTCTGGCTACTCTGAGTCATAGTGCCTTAATAAGTCTGTCCAATAATGATCCATGCTGCACTGGAGTGCTGTCCACTCAGAGGTAGCCCCTCCATTTCCAACGTGCTAGTCCTGCGTATACGGTTGATGTCATATAGGCAGAGTCACTGAACACTGTCACTTCCTGCCCTTCTTATTTTTCAAGCACAACAATAAACGCTACCAGTGCTGCTGCTTTCACTGAAAAGTGAAACGGTAGTCTTGCGCTTGCTACAACCTCAAATTTACCATTTGCTCTATGCCTCACTACAACTGCCTTTCTACACTTGTTTGATCAATTTTCGAAGAAGCATCAATAAAAATAATTTTATTGATGGTTCTTCTTGACAATGTGTTTGTTTTAAGTGTGGTATATCATCATACAACGCTACATATTTTGCACAGTCATGCACATTCTCACCCTCTGCCACTGGCTCAGCTATGAAGGTGGCAGTGTTCACACTTTTACATCTGACAATTTTAGTTGCTGGGTTTGATATTATTACTTCATATACAGATTATCTGTGAGATTTCAATGTACCCTTGGGTTTCTCCAAAATGTCAAACAAAGCATGTTCCACAAAAAGCGTCATGGAACAACCCATTACAATACATGTAGATTTCTCAATTGAGAACACAATGGCTTCAAATGAATGTTTGAAAGGAAAATGCCCTTTCATTACCGGGTCTAAACTCCCACTGTAATATGCCAGAGGTTTGTACCCTAATGTAGTCCTCTGTGTAAGCACTGCTGTTGTAACTGTCCCATTTGTGTGTGAAAACAAGAAAAACTCCTGGGCATAATTGGGAATTCCTAAAACAGGAGCTGCGCAAATTGCTTTCTTCAATTCTTCAAACCCTCCCTCCATTTCCTCAAGAAATTCTGTTTTCTCCTATTCGCCTGTGCATTCTTTAAAGCCCTAAAACGGGGTCTTGTGTATGAACTATAGTCAAACACCCATGCTCTCACATAATTACATAATCCCAAAAACCATTGAATCTGTTTCACTGTGTGCGTTTTTTGCAGTTTTCATGATCGCTTCAGCTCTTTCAGTTGTTACCTTCTTTGCCTCATGTGAGATCAACTTGTCTATGTACAACACCTCTTCCTGAAGTCTGTTACTGTAACATCTCTTTGTCTAATTTGTATCTTTTTTCTGCTAGAATAGTCATTAACTGAATAGAGTCTTGTCTGCACTTGTCTTCTGTTGTACTTCAACATTAAAATGTCATCTATGTACTGTATCATGGTGATATTCAAATCAATATTGCCTAAGTCCATCTGTAGGACTCTGTTAAAGATCGATGGGGACTCACATTACCCTTGAGGCAAACAAGTGTGTTTCATATGGATTAGACAGAAAGTAATTGAAGTCAAGTCTTGTGAGTCCTTATGAAAAACGCATTCTTTAAATCAATCACCTTAAAATATTGTGCTTCTACTGGTATACTGCGTGGTATCATCGCTGGATTAGGAACGAAAGAAACTCTGCCTCTACAATCTGATTGATCAGTCTCATATTTTGTATAAATCTCCACGACCCTCCCTTTGATTGTTTTACAAGGTACACTGTGGTATTACACAATGATTCTGATGGTACCAGAATACCTTGTTCTATCAGTGCTGAAATAGTCTAAACAATTCCCTCATCTGCCTCTTGAGACATAGGGTATTGTCTTGCTTCAGGTAAAATTGCTCCTGGTTTCAGCTTCATTTTAACCCGCCCTACTCCCTTCAATAGGCCTACATCATAAGGGCCTGTAGTCCATAAATCACTTGGTACTTTCTCCAAGTCTTCGTCAAAAAATGTGTGGCGCTGCCTCCTTATCACCATGCGCTGTGGGATCTCCCTTTTCTCTATTCTAATCCAATATATAATGGTCATAAAGAACACTACTTCATCATCTGATGCATCATCTCCAAACATGCCATTGTCAGTGACATGAGCCAATCTGCACCCTTCCCCAATCGCAATCACTGTTCTCCATGGCCTACCCTCATCATCCGTCCCTTCGAGCATTGGTATTTCCCCTCGTACTATGGCTGCATCCAACTCTAGGGGGATGGTCTGTCCCCCCTCTTCGTCCTGTGGTCTAAATAAAAATTCATCAAGTTATCTCATAGTGTTTCCCACTAAGCCAGGTAGCCATGTTAACAGACCTCTGGGTATTATATTATAACAGAATGCTCACCACATAAAGAAAAACTTCTGGTTCTATCGGCACACATCGCAGAGCCATTTGCCCTGTAAATGCCAATATAAATTTGCTTGCATTCATATAGTTTATCCCAGGAGTGGGGCACACTATACCATTGTCAGTAAAAGAAATTGTCATGTTAAGTTTTGTCATTAAATCGCTTCCCAAAATATTAATTGGTGTTTGTCTCCAATAGAGATTGGTAATTCATCAATAAAAGAAACTCGACTCGTACCTCTAGAGAATCCTTGAGCATTCATGACAATTCATTTGGACATTGGACATTGGATATTTTCCCTCTCGTATACATGAACAAGTTGAACCATTTTCTACTAGAAACAAAAAAAGATGTGCCTCCTATCGTCACATCAACCCTTGGTTCCACTTGGGGTCTGGTGTCACAGATAGTACTGAACATTTCAAGTTGCCCTGTGAGCTGTCCTATTGTGGAAACATGCATACCCCTGATCAGTGGCACCCCCTATTCTAGTTGTCAGTAATTGTCCTGTGTTTGCATTCTGCTGTATCTGCATGGGGGTGCGCTGTGACTGCCCTTCCAGTGGATTCAATGGTGCTTGCAGTGTTTGTTGTGCCTGTTGTATTTGCGGTGCTTAAGCCTGATACACTGTCTGATCCTGGGCAAACCCTTCACTAGCTTGTGAGCTATATGCTGGAGGATAAGCTGTCCCCCTCTTACGAATTGGCCATTTTGTACTAACCCTTCGCTTCCGCATACGCGTGCAATGGGCCCTGTCATCCCACATATCCAACATATAGGAGGACCCCGTTTTTCTAGTCCCCCTTAGGTGAACCCTCCTTGCACATTCTGATTCTCATTCTGTATGTTCTGAAACCAACTTTGAATGATTTGAAATCCTCCCCTTCCTCTCTAGCCCATAAATTTACCTTGTTGTACAAACCCATTCCCTCCTTGGTCCATCAGGCGCTGATTACTCGCCTACGATGTACTCAATGCTTGCCGTACTTCTAGTCCTTCTCTGCTTGTCAATACCATCCCTTCCAAGGCATATTTTGACAATTTCTTCTGAAGTAACTTGGCTTCCTCAAGTTTTCTGGTATCATCTTTCTTCTTATTTTTCTCCTGTAAGAGTCGACAATGATGCACTATAGTCAACTGTATTTCAGCCCATGGCTTTGCTTCCATTCCCAGTTGCTTCTTGAGTTGCCTCTGTGCCTACTCAGGCAATCCCTGACATAAAATGTGGTAAAATACTGCCACTGTTTTTCCCCATGACTCACGCATTTCAAGAGTCCAGCATCCCTGAATGTCCTGAATGTAAGCAGGCGGATTCTCCTCCTCTTTCATCTTATGTGTCACAATTGCACCCATGTCTGATGTGTCAGGATATTGCACCCAGAGGACACTTCACATATCTGCCCTACAATTATTAAACGGTACTCCATCATGCGCTGTGTTTTCTGCCATGACACTTGACTAGCCCACTCTCGACCACATGTCATCAGCTCTTTCCCCAGGAATGGCTGATAGGAGACCCTTAATATCCCCTATTGCTAAGGTATATCTTCCTGTACATTTTTCTAACTCATAAATCCATTTTCCCGCACCCGCCGTAAAAAACTGTGGAATTTGCACCTTAAATTATCATTATCCATTTGTGGCCATGGAATATACTGTGGTATTGCTCCTCCTTTTTCAAATAAGGGAAACTCCATACATCTTAATCCACAATCAGTTCCCATCCCTTCAACCTGGCAATGACCTTAACCCATTTACATATGGCAGTGATTCTCTCTTCTCGCCATATGGTTATCCTTTAGGGCGCTCTGGATATGCTATAGGATCTGGTGTCCTTTCCTTAGGTTGCTCTAGATCCAACCATCTTACTACCTTTTCTGCCTGCGGGCCTCCCTCAGGGGCATATCCACCTCTTCCTTCTCCACTGAAGGATTATCTCTCGTCGTCTGACATATCTAGTTCCCAACTAGTGTGACTCTCATAACCCTTCACCCTTATCTAAGGTCAGTCTACTTAAAGACAAGGCTCTATGCTCAAGACTGAATGGATTATCTTCTTTGCTTCATGACTGGAAGACTAGAGTTAGATCTCCCTTCCCTCAGCTTCCTGATTTGCCATCTTCTCTTAAATCCTGATAGGCTTTAACAATCCTAACTCTGATGCTTCCTATATCAACGTTCTCTTCTAGGGTTACTCTAGATGGCCCTGACATTGTTCCCTGTAACGAGAAGACCTCTTCTATACTGCTCCATTGTATCAATGGACTTGGCTCCATTAATTCCCTTTGAATGTGGTCAATATTGTGCTCCCGCTGTCCCCTCTTTCGTTCTAATTCTTCATCTACTTCGCTTTGCTTTTTTGCTTCCCATCTAACTCTTTCCTGTTCTTGTCTAATTTCTTCTCCCCTTACCCCTGCTCTTCTTGCTTCCTCTTTTTTGTACCTCTGTATTCTTGTATCCCTTCATTTCTGTGCTTCCACCTCTTCTCTTTTGCTTTCCTGCTTATCCTGTGCTTCTATTGCTCTATGTCTGTTATCATAGTTCCTACGCTCCTTAGTCCTTTCTTCTTTCTTTTTTTGCTGCTCCTGATACATCTGTTCTCGTTGCTGTCTGCTCTTTCTTTTATTCTCATCTCCTTTTAATCTATGTCCCTGTTCCCTGTATTTCCTATCCTGCTAGACTTGATCTTCATTTGCCTGAGTCCCTCAATGCTCTTCCCATCTATCTTGAATAATTTCTGTCCACCCATCCATTCGTTCTGTACGAGCGTTACTTCATCAGTTTTAGCCTTCTCTCCTTTCCATCTCTTGAACTCTTGTTCTATGTCGGTTGATACATTTGATTGCTCGCTTTTCTCTTCCCTGTATTATGAGACCTTAAAGATCTCCTCTTTTCTCTTGGTCTCCTCTGGACTATCATCACTACTATAAGCAGGCGGTTTGCATATTCTATTACTATAACCTGTCACCGCTTTCAGTTCCTTTAACGGTTACAATCCTACAAGTTCCTTGCTATCGCCTTTTACCTCAGATGAGGCAAGGGGAACAGAAGGCTTGACACCTTCCTCCTTACACTGTTTAAGCATCCACTCCTCAGGTGGCGAATCCTCTCTCTCTTCTTGATACATTTTCCAAAGTTCTAAAATAGCTAACCTTTTCTTCAATTTCTTTCGTGTGTACGCAGCGTGCAAGTATGTGGTCATGTGTTGCAATCCTAATTTCAAAAATGAACCCTTGTGGCCATGGCATGAACATCTTATCTGCCGTACCTTTCACCCATTTTGCGCTGTAATGTTTGAGCTTGGGCATGTGTTTTGGAAATGTCTTACATAAATGCATCAGAGGAGTAACGTCTCCCATTTTGACAAGTCTCAATTGACTGTCAATAATTACCAGTGTTTACAAAAATACTTTAATGAAAACAACAAATATGAGTACGCTCCAACAATAGCCACTCAAAACCTCTATTTTTCATAAATCTCAGTCTACCTCTGAGTCTACAGATTCTCTAGATAGACATTTCGCATTTTTTCCTTAAACAACTTTCGCTCTTCAGCACCTCAATTTACCACAAACACAAAAAAGACAGACTAGTAGACTCTCACATTATTCCTTAGTGGTCATTCTTCATCTCTGCCCCAAATAATACCCCGATTACAGAATTTAAATTGTTATCTTATACCGACATGTCCTGTAAGTAGCCTAGTTTACTTCAACTGAAGTGTGTAACAATTTCTTATGAACACCCTTGGGTTAGGAATCTCAGGGTCTCTCTCCCTTGTTACACAAAAAAAATCCTTTTACTTCCCCTTTTACTTTCTTAATTACTTGTTACTTTCCGTGTTACTTTCTAAATTACCACAATCCCATTGCCTCAGTTTGCCATTCGCCTTAGTCTACTCACGATTCGTTCGTTTATCTCGAGGCCTTCAGTATCTACTTCCTCCTTCAATCGACCACTTTCGGCTTCCATCTGCAAAGCGCCTGTGGAAACCAGGAGGGATTTCTTCAAAGAGGTGCCCATCCCACTGTCTCATTTTCTTGCAAGAATTCTAGATTAGGTGCCCTCCACAGGAAACCTCGCAATCTTCCAGATAGATGGCAGAGGGTGCCCAATCGTCCGAAATGCTAGATTCTACTGGTCAATGGGTTTTACTTCCAAACCTTCTGACATGCTACCAAGTGAACCCTTATGGTCCTTTTAATCGAGGCAACACAATGTACAATGGATAGGATGGAGAATAACTCTCACACCAAATAAGAAAACCGACTCATGAAGTTGGCAAAATTTCTGTTTTATTCTCAATTATCTAAAACAGGGAGTTGCATTGAACATCAACTGACGTCGCACAGCATAGTCTCAAAGCATTTCATAAAAAAGCATTCTTATATAACAAAAATCCATCATACGTGACGTCATACTATGTGGCAAACTAAGAAAACCTGAGAGAGATTGTGATAGGACAAAGGGGAATATCTAAGTATACTTTCTATAAGAGATTGGATTTTGATTGGATCTCTACAGTCAAGTGGACAACTTATGCCCTCCCCCAGTGCAAGCCATCTTCAACAGTAATTAGAAACACAACATATCATTGGCTCTCAAACTAAAAGTCCCATATGTTATATGGACCATTGGATTCACGAGCGGAATGTAAGCTGGTACCCGAGGTGCTGGTGGGTGGACTTGACCGTACCTTCCCACCCGATTAGCCCAACTTCTCTCATGCCTCCTGCCATTCAGATTGTCTTCGAATTTGGCCTTGTAGTAGCTTTTCTTCTCAGGGAATATAAGGGAGTCTAAGCATGACCTTATCATGGTCCAGGTCTTCATGCCCATTTCTATTTCCATACTGGACTCATGTGACAGGAGACTGTGAATCGGCCATATTATAGCATTTAATTGTCTTGAATAAAGAAACTTGGCACTCACAGTTTTCTTTCTCTCTTTGCAACTTAACAAGGGATGCCACAGCGTCTCAAATTCACTGTTCTTCAATGACTGATAACCAGTTTTGCCTGCCTTATCCTTTGACACCAGACCAAACAGCCTTTCTTTGGTCCATCTTCGAGCTTCGGCTTATTTCTTTGCTGTGACACACCCATAGCTATCAATCATACTTTCTCCATGGGTTGATCTTACTAAACTTGTGACATCGAATATCCAGATCCTACATATATATTGGGGGCACCTCCTGCAGTCTCTTCACTACATATAGCCGGCATTTATGATTACTTAATATACTTGCGTTACAGCATCTGTGCAGTTATAAAACAGCTTGCATTTTCTGCAGTGCTTCTTCACATGTGCAATCATCATTCCACACATGAAAGTCTTTTTGATTCTTTACTTCACCATCAGATTTTATAAGGTCTATGCATTTTCTTCTTCGGTCCTCCTTCTCAGTGCATCATTCTCATCTCTTGTGATGTCACCAGCCTTTCTTTGTCACATCTTCACAGTTCTTCAGGGACATCCCTAAGGAGACTGTCATCTTTTCAGGGATACATCAAGTAGAGTTTTCTCAGTGGATACCTTGTCTCAAAGGCTCTTTGTGTAATAGGTACCATTACTGGCGATGCACATGTCGCAATTTCCGGTTTCCAACATTTAGGCAGAATAGGGGCAAGACTTCCTGCAGAGGCATTCAGCTGCTCCTCTAAACTTGAAAGATATATTTTACCAAAACCAAACATGACACTGCTATACAATATAACATGTCCACTAATCCAGAACCCAACCCCAAACCTTAAATAAAAGTCATCACACCATCTGTGTCCTTTGCAAACTTACCAGGCAGAATACAGCAAGAAGTATTGATATACAAATGATAAAAACCATTGGAAGTCATGGATACAATGGATGACTTGGTAACCATAAACCTGAACATAAATAAGGTTGATTAAAAGACTTCTGATATAGTGGCTGCAATCAGGCTCCTGCAAAATGCTTATAACACCATTGTTAAACTAAAAGATACACTGCCTTACACAGATTGCCAATATTGGAGATCCTTTCTTTTCATAACTGCCATTCAATAGTGGACAAAGTCTTTTTCATGTGACGAGTTCCTGGAGAGCAAATTCCATAAGATGCTCATAAATCTCTGGAGATTCAGCAAGGCCATACACTTGAGTCAAGATACATAAAACACATACATAAATGATCCTAGGCCAATCTCCATATGTATTCTCAAATAGGCTCCAGCTATGCAGATAATCACAGCAGCACAATAACCAAATCCTGTCAAATAGTAAGCTACCAATGTTGCCCTTTCAAGAAGCCTCTCCTTAACGTGTAGGAAGACAAAAGATTTCTGAGCATTGAGTCCTACCATAACACTCTAGCACATCCACTCTAGACTGCTAGACCCTTCTACGATGAATATAAACCCCAATGGGAACACAACCATCCATCGAAGTCCTGAAGTACTTGTCTTCTCACCTCAAAAGCTAAGATCCCACTTCTATGGAAAACGGAACTTGGGTTTCTGCAGTGCTTCTCGTCATTTTACGTTCTGTACCTACCTTTACCATACACTTTGGGTTTCCTATCTTCTCTCCAAACTCATGGGTATTATTTTAGAGGGAGGAAGGGTGTTTGTCTCCCCAACTTTCATGGCACACCATTTTGTCCCCCTCATTTTGCAGGTGCCTCTTTCCTTTAGATGTCATGTCCGGCCAAATATTTTCAACAAAGTTACTCCACTGTCCAAACTGAAATCAATCTGTTCTTTTTTCACCTTAACGTTCATGTAGTTCTAGCGTTACTCCAATGCCCATAGTTTAATCAATATTGTATTGATCATAGCTCCAAACATTTATGCTATCTGTGGGATATTATATTTTTGTGAGAAACAAATGTATCTAATTCTTCTTATAAACTGCTAGAAAGGTACATTTGAGTTGATTCTCTAGCGGATATTACTTACGAAACATTAAAACTCCAATTGAAATTTTTCTGGTTTTCTTCCTCGTCCCGAACACTAGATGTATGCTAATCCCAATTAATCCCATATGGCAAGGACGGATAGAAAGTGGTTGTGGATGAGTAGGTAGTGGGAATAAAGGATACCTAAAAGAGGCTTAGGGTAATTTTTGACATGGACAGGGGGCAAGAGGAAACACTTTTGAGCTGTTAGAGCGTGTCTGATTCAAACGTTTTATTCCTTGTGTTATGTGAGTTATTTCACATTCCATAACTTGAGCACACACACACGCACGTGCGCGCGTGCACACATACACACACACACGCACACAAACATGCCCTATGGCCTTAACTCAGCAGTATTGTTGTGGTCTTGACACTCACTTAAGCACACCAGTTATTTCCTCTGCAATGTTATGAAACAACAATCTGTCATTAACAATGCAGTTAGTGTTAGCTTTCAGATGAGTTCCTTTTGGTTACTGTTCATTATGTGAGTTTTCCTAAGCAATTTGTATTTACAATCCTTCTGTACATTTGTTATATTCCAACAGCAATCAGGAAAGGCAGAGCCCCATGCATGCACGGTGTCCTGAGCTTGAGCAGGAGCACACGCCTTGAGAGGAATCAACAGCTTAAGGGTGCACATTTTCCACCACAATACTCTTATAGGTGTTTCTGCTTGCCTTCTGTGGGACTGGTGCAGACCATTGCATCCTGGGGATTGTGGTGGCTGAAAAAGAATCTGTGAACAGTTGGATCTTCTCTTGGTGGCATCAGATCTTCCTGACATGCATTTTGCACATGTTTGTAGGACGACTCGTGTTTTTCTTTTGCATGTGTTGCCTACATTGTGTGTTAAGGCACTACTCAAGGAAGCCTTAGGGCAATGTCTGACACCACCATATGACCTTCCCAATAACCTCCTAATGTCGTGAATCATGACACAGTTATGGGTACAGTGATGTTGGTGCTGTGTAGGGCAGCGTAGGCGGGTGGGCCTTACAAAATTGGTTCAATCTCTATATGATATATTCTAATTAAATATTACTTTCCCAAAATGTTATTGGGATTGCTTGGTTAGTGTTACTGTAATCTGTTATGTTTTGTCTCCCAAACAATTATCTCATGAAGGTCTATTGAACATTAATGATGCCTTTTGGGGGCCCACTGAACCTTATTAAGACCGGATAACCCCCTATTATTTACCTTAAAGTCCTATTATGACTAGTGCCAGGCGGCATTTCTGCTGGCTGTGCAGAATTGATAGATTCGGCCATGCAGAGGATTCTGTCCGGTAATGCCCCTGGGGCCATAGTTAGAAGTCTGAGCGTGGGTCATATTGACATTAGTACCCTGGCACGTTGTACCAGGGTACTAATTGCACTTTTTCTCGAGTCGAGAAATGGTGCTGCGGCTGTTTCTCAACTTGAGAAAAAATAAAAGCAAAGAAAATGGCTGCCGGGCATTGGGAAAAGGGACTACATTAAGTTCCACGTCACAGAGACTACTGAGGCAGATTTCATACATACTTAGAGTCATTTATTATATGATTGTTTAAGTTCCATAATTATGTTGTGCAAACCATGATTCCTATATCAGATATACTTATGTTGATTGAGAAAACAATGTCCACTGAGCTTCATTTTGTTTACTAAACTTAATAGAAAATAATTTTAAAACAAAAAAAATATATATAATAAAGGGTTTTAATCAGAAGTATGTTTGGTAAAAAAAAACAAAGATTATAAAAAACACTGCCATCACGAGAAAAGGCTATCAGCATTTTAGGAAAAAAACAGCAAATAAAGCACGTTATTGAATATCTCACTGCAAAGCAAAATGTTTTAATATTCTAATAAAATCTGTAAACTCATCGTCAATTATATCAAAATAATATGAAAAGATACAACTTGTTAACATTTCAGAAGCTGTCAACAAACACATGGTGTCAATTGCTCAACCCCACTTTCTAATGGGTACATTCTTCCCACAGCTTCCTCGTTTTTAAAAAAGTTTTTCCCTGGTGGAATTAGTTCCGGAAATGTTTTCATCAATCACTGGATGGCACTGCACAGCACTGCCTGCAGCTCCATAAAAACTCCATGGTGCCAGTTTTCACTGGAAGTGATGTCTTGGCTATATAGGTGCCATGTATTGCTCAGTTCCTCTTTTCAAGTGCCACGATTAGGAACAATTTGTATGACAATTTCTTTTGATTTTGGACGTTATATCACTGCTTATCGGAAGTGGTACTGCTCCATGTAGGTGACTGATCCATTTTCCTCTGTCTTTTAGGAGTGTGGGTGTTGCCAAACCGTGACACTCAAAGCAGCAAGAAAGCGCGTGCCAAGGCTTTTCCTAGTTTTTTCAAATTACACTAGGGGAATCTCCTCACTAGGCTACCTCTAAGATCCAAGCTGAACCTATTTTGATATGCTTCTAGGAGATGGGGAAGAAGTGTCCACGTCCTCCACATGTCCTTTAGCTGCTCCAGGTGCCATGCCCGCAGTGCCAGGGCCTTCAGTTCTGATTTTCACAATGCTGGTTTTCTCTGGGCCTGTGTCCTGAGTGGCATGGGCTCCAGGTTGGCTAACTCCAACAGAGCCACCTTTCTATGCGATCAATACCTAGTTCCACAAGGAAGAAATTGAGCTTCAAGAACATAATGTGGTAATTAGGAAGAGGATGAAGAACTCCCTGTGGGTTTGCAAACCTTAACAGGTACGGGTGAGGTGAGGTAGCCAGAGGGATTACTGAAGCGCAGCCAGAAGATTCCCTCCTGCAGCTGCAGACGTAAATTCATGATCCAAGTAGGCTGGTTACCTCCTTTGGTTGAGACATAAAGAGTGACCTCAACTTGATCATACACCCTAATTTTGGTTACTTCTACTCAGTTAGAGCCAGAGCGGTGGTCACCATTTGCTTGTTGACAGCTGGTGAGTTGGTGCTAACCCACACTTTATCAGAAATTCAGTGGCACAAAACTTCAGCTGTACCTTTACTGTCCTTTAGTGCAGCATTGATAGACAAATTGTTATCAGTCCGGACCAAGATGAATTATGTGCCTTGTGAGGACAAGTACTTGGCACAGAACAACACAGCAGGACCTGAAACCTCACCCATCTCACATTTCATCCATATACAGAGAATGTGTTGAGCCAGGCAGCCTTAGATGGGGCTGTGGCAATAGCCTTCCCCAGTGTCCCTCCCTACAGGGAATCAATATATCTAAACTCTTTGGGCTGCAGTGTTTTTTCTTCCTGAAGTCTAGCTCTTATGGTGCTCAATATGTGTTGCTTGCATACTCTGTGGGAAAGCAATGGATATAGCAGGAAATGATCTATCTCCGGATATGCAGAGGTGATATGATATGATATTTATGCGAACCCGGGGATCGAACCGTGTTGCTCCGTGTCGTCTTGCTTCCAAGACAAGCACGTTGCCACTGAGCTATCCTCCAGAGACCAAAGTAGTTGGACTTTGAAGTAGTTAATGCAGGATGCTAATGCTACTTCCTGGAACATCTTAAACCGGGTTCTTGACGCCAGACACTCTATGTGCTGCAACATGGCCACTGGGTTCGTTTTAAGGTGCCATTATTGGGTTAGGATGCCTAATTGTACCCTGGTTGCGCATCCCAAGATTCTGGATATGCCATTTGATGGTGTGGTATGAAGGCAGGCAAAAGTCTGCCAAAATGCATGGACTCTGCCAAGCGGAATACTCTTGAGGAATTTCAACACCTTCATCTTACGCCTCTTCAGAGAGGGGAAGATATACACCTTACTTCTTTCCACAAAAATGTGTGAGCACACTCAGAAGCAACACCAAAGATAACCTTTTCACCCTGAGAGTAGTAGATGAACGGTAAGCCTAAAACAGCTACCTCAGTGTCCTCTGGCACAGTAGTACTAAAACTGGTAGTACCCTATCCCTCCCACCTACCCCGCTAGATTGGAAAACAGTATTAAGAATGTTGGGATTTTCTCTCTTTCCTTAGCGGTCGAGTGATGCCTGTATTTCCTCTCACTTGCCCATATGGTAGGCAGAGCTTGGGAGGATAGTGCTGGTGGCTCCAAGGGAACAATACTAAAATGTCGCCCCCAAAATCGTGACCCTTTCATCACAGCGCCTTCGACCCCCAACTACATTGACTAATGGCAGCGGGAGGTGCAGGGTTGTCCCCCGCTCCCTTTTGTCAGTGTAGTGGGGGCCAGGGGTTGCGGGGGTGGCCCCTGTTCCATTAGATGGCAGCAGGGACAATAAAGAACTTTTTTTTAAATACAAAAATATAAAAGGACTCTGCGATGTCCGTTTAGACCAACGTTAATGGCTGAGAACTGACGCCGCAGGGTCGGAGAGAGACGGCAGCACACTCCACGGAATGTCACCGAAAAGGTAGGTGGGTAGGGCTGCTGTGGGGGATGCAGGGCACAGTCATCTATGTGATCACCGTGCAGTACCATAATGGGGGATGGCAATTTAATTGTCGACATTATGGGTGGCGCAGTGATCTCATAGATCCGCTGAAAGCATACGTAAACATGTTATCTCTGGTGTAGATCAGCACCAAATAGCCATGTTGGAGAGACGCTGAGAGAAGCTTGGCACCAAGTGGGGACCCATGAAACATTTCTGGAGGTACCTGCATCAAGGAATAACTTCAAAACATGAGGAATCTGTGGAAGTAATATACAAATCTATTAGCAGGAACATTACCAAAGAGAAGTACTTTTTTTCTTGTCCTTGCTGTGTATACTCTAATTATTTGAATTAGGAGTTCCAATGACATAGAAGTATCTTCATTGACTAAAAGGAAAGAACATTTACATCTTGTGCAGATTACATAAAATTAATATGTAACCCCAACCTAACCTCCAGCATTGGTGCCTCTAAATCTACAATTGTTAACATAAAAGGTCAAGCTTCGAAGTCTCAAATGGCAAGAATACTGGTTTAAATATTAATTCCAGAACATGAAGAATCCATGGGCCACAACAGCTCAATGTTGCCAAATAATGTATGACACTTGTTCAAGCCAATTGGCACAAAAAACACTTATTAGAGTATGTAAGACCAAAATGTTATGTTGCTATGTCATGTTAATGTTAGAATGATTATCACCCTCCCCGAGTCCTTCTCAACATCTCTGTGGCCTTATTATCTTTTATAACTCAATCTTCAGAGCACTGAACGCCTGCATAGTAACACATATTTGGCATGAGAGAATGATTAATGCTTAATGTTTGTTGATGTATTTAGCCTTAATTGCTTAGAGAGTTATCACACAGCTAACCACAGAAGTAGGTATATTGTCTCCCCCTGAAAATCATCACTGGATCCAGGCACCACAGAATTTCTTGGCCAATACCTTATGGAAGTGCCCTGTAAGTGATTTCAATCCAGCACTCCAACTAAGTCAATGCCTAGTATGGGATGCCCAATGGAAACCCTTATTTATATATTTTTATGTCAAAAGTTCTTTTAATTCTGGATGATGTACCCTTATATAATGCCCCTCTCTTTGAATTCCCCCGGTCTCACTGAACCAAGAAATAGGTTTGTTTTGCAAATTAAAAGATTTATTTGAAGAATTGAACAATATATATATCACACTTTTATAAATATGGATAATATCTGAATATCACACTTATGAATATGAACAATGGTCAGCAATGGGTAATATGACAATATCAACAATCGCTTTAATCAATTAGGAATAGGAATAGGAAGAATAATGTAGCAGAGACAAACTTTGTGTGGTTCAAGGAAATGCAATGATAGGAAAGAATGCAACACAGAAGAAACTTGATATGAATTCAACCAAAGACAATATAATCACTCCTTCCCCCTGTTGTTACTCACTCCCCCCAATATGCAATATGAAGAGATGAATGAGGGCACACAGGTATCAGGAAGAACAATCAACAATTGCAGTTTCAATCCCGATTCCCCCAGCAAGCTTAGAGAGAAAAGGAATGATTTTAAAACAGGTCAATTGCTTTTAAATGTAATATGAATTGGATGGGAAAAATGCTAAAATTATTTTAATTCGCTAAATAAGATTCTGAACAAGAGAGGGTTGCTTTGGATAAGTTCATGGAAACACTAGCAATGATTGTTGAATGATTAGCAGATGGAAAACGATATTCGAAATTTGAAAGCAAGAAATAGCTATTTTTACATGTGGCGAAATTGAGCCAAATGCGAAATCGCGGCAACTTTTGCGCATGTGGGAAACGCGATTATGGAAAAACTATAAGGAATTGGAATGTCGTTTTGGGTTCGGTTGAAAGCTGAGGATGTTAGTTCCTAGCACATACGGTTCAAAAGTTAGAGAGGTTTAATAAAGATTGATTTTTCTCAAAAAGTCAAGATTTCAAAATGAAAGATGCGCTGTTGAAGATTTGGAACAAAGATTTCTTAACACTAAAGAATCTATGGAGCCGCAAACTACACGTCATCCCAGCCACCTATCCAGAGGCGCCTCCGGATGGTTTCTGTCTGTACGAGACGATTGCCTTTCTCCAGGAAATATATATTAGCGCCTAGATGATTATCACAACAATTATCAAGGATTATGTGGAGGAGAGAAGAATTTAGGATAGACAAAAGAGATTCAATAATGCAGTTATGGATACGTTGGAATGGTTGGATTGGGTTACTTAATACTAAGAGGTTGGTTATGGACAGTTCTACACTAAATACTTACATCTATGGCTTAGGAATGGAATGGGCCCGTCAAAGATCTGGTCAAAGGTTTGGACGTCACTCGCCACCGGACAGGCTTCAGGGCACCTGAACTCTGCTCTCAGCAAGGCACTCTGGTCTGTGCGCCCTCTGGACTGGGCGTGACGGGTTCTGGGTTACAGCTCTGCTGGATTGATCTGGATCTTGGGATCTAGCACGGTTCTTTGCCAGTAGCAGCGACAGCTCAGCCAGGCTGTTGGATGAGTTACGTTAGGAACCCGTGGAAGTTTAGGGGTTCAATCAGGTTTTCAAGATTTTTAAAGGCCTGCTGAAAAGGGTTCAGCTTTTTGGATTAGGCCTCTGCTTCAGGGTTCTAGAGTCTGGTTCTAGAGTCTGCATCTGGAGTCTGGTTCTGGAGTCTGGATCTTCCTGCAGGGTGCTTTGCCAGTGGATTAGTTGATGATGGAAAACGTGTGTGTCTGTGGGTCCTCAACAGTCCCTATTTATCCATTTTCCAAAGTGGGTGGGGAGGCTGATTGTCTATGCCCAACCCTCTAAGGATCTGATAGGTCAGAGAATTTCCCCTCTCCTGATTGTAGAAAGGAACTGTGTGTCATCATGTGTCATCATGTGTCATGTTCATGGTTTAGGGAGAAAACCTCCCCTTCTCTTTTGTACAGAATATCTTATTTTTCATAATAAAACATATTTACAATATGCACAACTTGTTCATAATACATATTTACATGATAGATTGACTAAGGTATGTTTCTGTCAAAATCTTATCTTCCTACGAGCTTTGTTTCACAAATGACAGTTTTTCGCACCTTTGGCCGGTTACATATTTTCGGATCTGTACAATTCTTTACCCATACATGCACATACCCTCTGGGCATATTCCTGTAATTTTTCATGTTCCTGGCATAATCACAAGAGCTAGAAAATGAACATTTTCCGGGTTCAGTCTCTGAATGTCGCACAGATTCCAGATTAGTTTTAAACTGTGAGCGAATTTTTCATTTTAATAATCTCTAAATTCCATATTTTTGTCAGTTCCGTACAATTTGTTATAAGTCTTTTCCTTAAACATATATTTACTCCAGTTTCAATCCACATTTTCAGTCTGGCCAGCCTCCAAGATCTTGGCTGAGTCAGAGTCACATGGCTTGTCTTCCTGCCAGAGCAGCTGTTGTCAGTCACACCCGAATTAGCATTCCCATTCAGCTCAATGGCTCCATTGTCTCCACTCAGAGCAACATGCCAGAGTGCCTCACCCAGTTCCTTTCACACCAGCCTGCCAGTTTCTTAGCAGAGAGCAGGGGGAAGGATTATTTTGTTGGGTAGAAGGTGTGGAATGTCTTTGAAGCTCAGTGTGGGAAACCTTAACTTTTAAACACAATGTCTGAAATTGTCTTTTCCTAAAATATAACTTACATGTTTAACAAATGCTTCAACCAATTTCTTACTTCAAGACTTTTTAAAATATAGTCTTGAATTGTATCCATCTCTTAGGCTTCTGATAGCAAGTCTTTCTTTGGCATAGTTTGAGTTCAACGTACAACTTTACACATGACAAGTTTTAAAATCGCCAGCTTCTGACAGAGGTGAGTAACGGTATTACACCCATTTTTGACAGATTTATTCCAGCAACCATCTTCAAAAGTGGACTTTGTTCGGATGACATATACTCCTACTGACATTATATTTATGTGGATTCTTGAAGTAGAATGATGTTCACCACCCAACAAGGAGGTTGGATCTTTTTGGGTGGTTGATGAGCCATGATTTTTGTAAATTTGACAGCCAGGGAAAAACAGATTTTTAAAACAGCTCTGTGTTTCTATTGCAATGATTTTGCTCTGTGGGCAGCCAAATGATGGGTTTTGGCAGTGGTCTCCTGTGTTACCACTGACATAGGCAAAAGTGGATGGCGGCCTCTTTTTCAGATTTTTACTGTGCACTTTCTGGTGATTTTTAGCGAGCAGCATGCTTTCCGGCAGCCATTCTGATGTTTCTGCTGCAAGCAATGCACAGTAATGTTGCAGGGCCTGGAATAGTGGGTTGAAACATCCCACAAGCCCCCCTCTTGTGATTGGCGTTGATCGACCATCAATGGGAATTCGCAAGACTGGGATGTCAGTTTCATATCTTCTGATTCCACAAATGGCAAAGTTCATCATCTTTTCCTCCATCAGGGGTGGATCGATCGGTTCTCCTCGCCAGTCCTGATGGGAGTATTGAGAGATACTCCGGGCCCCTCGGATCTTTGCTCCCGGTCCCCGGGTAGTCCTCCTTCGTTAGTCTCCATGGTCTCCAATCAACTATAGGTTATCCTAGGTTGACAAAGCAAAAAACATATTTGTAGACATTTTCCCACCTCTATTAATGTAGTGGGCGGACACAAATATTTTGATAATCAGGACACATTTTTATTATTATATTTTATAGACTATATACAGAATATTTTAGAGTTGGAATTTTATGGAGCTGGAGTGGCCCCCTCTGGGGTTCCAGAAGACACCTCCAGTTGCTGCAGAGTGTGCCTAGGATGGCAACACTTTAGTTGATTAATATGGACCCACTTATCTTCCCCCTCTGCCAAACTGCCTTTGGGGATGCAGATTTTGTAGGCGACTGATGAGATTTTGTCTACAATTTCAAAAGGACCCCTCCAAGTAGGCAGACATTTTCGCTGTTTGGCCTGGTTCCTGTGGAAATTGTATAAGTAGACCCGGTCTCCTACATTGTATTCCTTTCTGGTAGTCTTTAAGTCATTGTGGGTCTTCCTGCTGTCTGCTGATCTTTCTAGATTTCACTGAGCATAGGAAAAAGCATGTTGAAGGTGTTTTCTTAGATTTTCCACTTCCTCATGAGTTGTGGAGGCATTGATCAATGTCTGCTCTTGAGTTCTATAGAGAAGATGCTGGGGAAGCACCATCCTGCGTCAGTCATCAGCTCAAACGGTGACATTTTAGTTGCAGATGAAGGGGAAGATCTGATGGTCATTAAGACAAGAGGTAATTGAATATCTCAACTTGGCCCAGAATCTGCCACAAACTTGTTTAACAGGCTCACAATTGTTTTGTTTTATCTCTCCACTGCACCACTAGAGGCTATCCTGTAAGCAATGTGTAGCTTCCTTTTGACCCCAAGTATCTCCCACATTTTTGTCATTACTTCGCCGGTGAAATGGCTGCCTCTGTCTGACTCGATCCTTTGGGGTAGTCCAAAATGCGAAAAAGATGTGGTTGATCATCAGGGCAGCTGCTGTTTCTGCCTTGCAGTTTTGGGCCGGGAGACATTCCACCCATTTAGTAAACAAGCATGTTACGGTCAACACGTACTTGTTCCCCTTAGAGGAGCGAATCACGGGCCCGATAAAGTCAACTTGCTAATCTGACCATGGCTGTGTCATCCATCTCTTTTGAAGAGGCGCACGGTGTGTGAGGGATATTGGCTGAAATTGTGCACACACAAGACACCCCTTCAAGTATTGGTCGAGGTCCTGCCCCATGTGTGGCCAGTATGCAACCTCTCTTAAGATTTCAAGTGTTGTGACTGGCTGTGGCCGCATCATGGGCGTGACTTAACATCAGGCTTCGGAATGAGGTAGGGACCACCCACTGATCATGGCCAGCTAGGGATCTCCTTACCGACAAACCATCTTAGATTCAGAACATTTTTGTACATTTCATCAACACTCTGAGGTCCTCTTTCCCAATGTAATCGGTATCCATCAGGGGAAAGTTCTCAGGGTCCTCAATGTGTTGATAAAACGTACCAATTATTGGATCCCCCTTCTGAGCCGTAATCAAATTAGCATCTGGGGTCTCTTGAGGAGTAATCTCATGTCCCAAGAAATTTACACATGTTCTACACCACTGTGCCTTTTGAAAGGAAAGATTTGCTCCGGAAGCCCTCAACTGCGTCAGAACATAACGGATCTACACTATTTGTTCCTCCACAGTTGAGCTTTTGATGAGAACATCATCTACATAAGCCAGGTTACCCCTCTCACCCAGGTCGGGCATGGCCTTATGTAGAAAAATATTGAATTCATTGCCGGAGTTGATGTATCTGAAGGGAGGCCGGTCCAGGTGTACTGCTGCCCCCAAAGGTGAAAGCCTGTTTGTATTGGTCCTCCCTACTGACAGGCACAGTCCAGTATCCAATGGTCAGGTCAATTGCAGTGAATACCTGTGACCCCTGGATTTGGGCCAGTCCTTGGTCAATGTAGGGATGTGGCCATCGGGAAGTATGGACCCGTTTGTTGAGCTCCCTAAGGTCGGTGCGGAGTCTCCACTGGCAATTTGGCTTCAATATCCCCAGCACCGGATTATTGAAGGTGCTGTGGACTGGACGGATTATCCCACGGGACTCAAGGTTCTTAATTATTTCAGTAAGGGAATCCATTGATGCAAGAGGCAAGCGATATTGATTCATAAACACTCGAGTCATGCCAGGGTCCGTGGGAATTGTTGTTGTGTGAATGTCAGTGCCACCACAATCATATGAGTCTACCGCAAAGAGATCTTGAAAATCCAAGAAAACTTGTTTCAACTTTTGCTTCTGCTCCAGAGTCTAACAGGCATCAGCTAGGTTGACTCTCTCTTCAGCCATCTGCCTGAAGCCTGGAAAGACTTCTGGTTTCGCTAGCTCAGCATTCTCCTCCAGCTGGGTGGAGAAGTCCCTGGTCAAAGTGCTGATTTGGACTGGTGGCTTCAGGTGGGAAAGGCAGCCCTCATGGACCTGGAAAATCACCTCATCCCTCCTGAAGTCACAAGTCACATCTTCCTTACCATAAGGGCAGGAAGTGTACACCAGAAAGTTCCCCCCATGCCGGGTAAAGATACTGTCTGGTATTGTGTTGTCATTACTGTCACTGTCAAAACAGTCCTTAGGGATTGGTCCTAACAGTTCATTGCCTAAATCAATGGAAATATGTCAGTCATCAACCGCCATTCCAATAATGGTGCCTGCGGCTAGAGTGATACTCTTTAAGTCACTATTATCCACCTCTATTGGAATGGTGTCATGTCTATGTTGACTAATGGTGTTGGGTTTACCCCCAACCCTTGCTGTTGGAGAGAAGCATTTAGATGAATATAAGCATTAGGGTTTTTCAATTTCTGTCCTCTTTTAACTTTCACTTCCAGGGAGAATTGTCGGGTCCTTTCTGGGATGGTGACTTCCTCTCCAATCTGAATTTCAACTACATAAGGCAGCAGTTGAGCTGACCTAAATGCTTTCTCTGGATCATCAAGGCCCATGGGATTATCCGCTAATCGGGACCAAGTTTTGAAGTTTATTAGGTCCAAACTAATGGCAAAGCGATTGAGAATATCACTGCCTAAGTAAAGGGTGGCAGTGACGTCTTGCAGGACCCAACAATTATGAACTATTCTCTTGTTGCCTATGGAGATTTTGAGCATACACCTGCTTGGCAGGAGATGTTTGGAGTTGGGTATTTCCAGATCTGTTTCCCTTTTGTCTATCAGTCTAAATGTGGGAATGGCTGGATCTTTTGGGAGTTGGCGGACCATGGATTCGCTGATGAAGCTCTTAACGTTGTTCACACACACTCGGGCGAGAACAGAGTCCTTCCCTTCATTTAACTGAACAGGGATGAACAACTGCTCTCCAATTTTCTGAATATCAGCAGGCTCTGAGCTGATTTCTCATCTTTCTGGACTATAGGAGTGGGAATGTCTGATTGTGGATTGGTAAAGAGTTTCAGAGTGTTTCCTTCCAGAGTGGAATGCCACCTTAGACTGGGAGGAAGGTTGATTTTCAGAAATAGAGACGACCCCCCCATCACCAGTCTGCTGTCCTACTGCTATTACTGTCACGTCTGGAATTCAGTTGTTCTGGAAGTGAAATTCTACTTGGTCAGATTTTTGTTCAACCATGTGGCATGTGCAGTTTTAACTTACATGGTTGACTCTCTGTTTCAATTTTATTGGTCGGCTAGTCTGGGTCCAGAGGACCTTATTTACACAGGCTATTAGGGGTGACAACCTTCTCAGGAG
Organism: Ambystoma mexicanum; assembly: GCF_040938575.1. NCBI lineage: Eukaryota > Metazoa > Chordata > Amphibia > Caudata > Ambystomatidae > Ambystoma > Ambystoma mexicanum. The sequence goes on along the minus strand of NC_090931.1, from coordinate 405,511,396 downwards.
GCCATTCCCTAGTAAACAAGGGGTGCCCTCTGGAGTCACAAATGTGACCGGGTGTTTCACCTTGCGTCGCCCAATTTTAATGTCCAAATCCGCAGTCCCCTTGACAGGAATTTCCTTCCCGTCAAAGTTCTGAAGTTGTCCAGGAAGAGCGGTGAGAGGAATTTGATAATTCTCCCCCCTTCCTGAATTCAGTTCATCAAAAGCCTTTTTGGACAAAAGGGTAGCTTGGGATCCAGTGTCCACTAGTGCGGAAATTGTACCCTGCCCATGTATTTGTACTGGGGCATAGTATCTTCCCTCCTTCTCCGCAAGGGGGCACAGATAATGCACATTTTTGGACAACTTGTGGGTTCGTTTTTCAGTTTTGGACATTGAAAGAGAAGAGATTTGGGCAGAATTCTGTGGGGAGCCTAGGGAATCTGAAAGAAAAAAGTGGCAACTAAAGATGGGAGAAGTTTTGAGTTCCCATGGTTCTGGTTCTGGGCCGCCCCCCCCCTTTTGGAGGCAGTCACCAAGATGGGTTTGAACCAGGCGATTTTCATGCTGTAGGTTCTGTGGTTGGATGATTTGCGGCGCTAGCTCAGTCCCCACATCCAGCCAGTCTGGATTTGAATCCTTTGGGACCCATTTTTCCTCTGAAGGAGAAGATCCTTTTCCCAGGATCTTCTGAGGGTCCCTCTCCTTCATATTGGAAGATCTGTACCTCCTCCACAAAATGGGTCTGTTTGGGTCCTTTGTTTCTCCTACCCCCCCTCTGCTCCTTGGGTGGCAGGCTTTCAGGGGCAGGAGATTTTGTTTCCAGTTCCTGGGTTTCCAGGGGCTCTTTACAAGTGGGGAAGAAAGTTTCCCCCAAGGTTTTACACCCCCCTTCCCCTTGTGCCTCCTCCCTAGGAACCGGTGGGTTGTCGGGTGCTTCCCTGTCATTGTTCTGGAGCACCAGGTCTGGAGTTTGAGGCATTCTGCGCCGGCATGCTCATCTGAGGGTTCTGCTGAGCCGTCAGCATGTGACCCAGATCCTGTGCCCTATTTTGGACTTGGCGCTCTAGCTGTGAAACCAGCTCAGGCTGATACGGGGTTCTCATTTCTCCCCTGGGCTGATCCCGGGAAGGGTAGCTATCCCTTCTCTGGTAATACCCCGGGTTGGGAAGATTTGGATACCCCTCCACCCTTGGCCTCCCCTCTCCCGGATTAGGTGGTCTGGACTCAGGGAATTGGGGAAAGAAGGATGGATGATTTTGGGGTTGAAAATTTTGTGGATATCTGTTGAAAAAGTTCTGCCCAGGATTTGGGGAATTTCTGCCCTCCTGGGGGAAGTGAGGAGGGAAGTTCCCTGGGTTAGGTACTGCTTGGTTGGATTCCCCCTTGGGCTGGAGGAGTCCACACATAACCCAGGATGGGTCTGTTCCCCTTGTAGCTGGGACTTACATAGTCAGGGGAGTGAGAGATCCCATTTGTGGGACTACCTCCTTGGCTCCCTGTCTGTGACTGGCCCGAGGGCCTTCTGGGCTTGGAATTATTGTGCTGTGCAGGTGAGTTTTTAGGCCCCCCCATCTCCAAATCCAAAATGCGGGCAACCTTTATCTCTGCCACCTTAGCAGCAGCAGGCGTGTTGGTTGGTTTGGGGATTTTCTGAGCATTCTTGTTTTCTATGGGCTTTTGCACCTCATAGATCTCGGTGGCCTGTTCAATGACCCAGTCTAGTGATCTTTTCTCATGAAAATCTCTCACTAGCTGGGTCATGATGTATTTTGGTAGAGCATGGAAAAAAGTATTAACACATTCTTTGCTGTCTGTGCACACCCTTCTGGTAGTCTGCGCAAAGGCACGCTTTACTTCCTGCACAAATTCTTGTGGTGCCTGATCCTCCCCACATTGCAAGTTGTAGGCTGCCTTGCGAGCCTCTTGGGGATTTCTGTGTACAGAAAAATGCTTCAAGATGGCCGCCCTATAGGTGGACCATCTAGAATGATTTTGGTCCACCAGCTCCACAGAGAAACTGGAGTATTCTGGTGAGAATGTCCATTTCACATATTGAAAGCAGCTACTACTGTCTTTCAAATGGAAAGTTTCCATCATCTGCTCAAAGAGCTCTACGTGCTCCCAAACAGAATACTTAGCGTTCTTATGATAAGGCATGATGACGCTCCTTATTGCCTTGAATTGTTTTAAGGGGTCCTTAAGCAAGGCCCTTTTTGCCTTATTGTCCTTCTTAGTTCGGGTAACCCTGATCCATTCATCCTCTGACTCAGAGGCACTGCTCCCAGAGGTGCCCGTCTGATCTTCTAGGTTCTCCCGGATTCTGCGAATGGCTCGCAGAATGTGGGGACCTAGTCTCCTGTGTCCTGGGGCGCTCAGAGGAGTCTTCTGATTCCTCCTTGTTTCCAGGATTTGATGGGTACCACCCCATTGTCCTAGCTGGGCAGAGGTTTTTAGGATGCCCTTTGTGGGCCTACCCTCCTGTATTTCCCCACTAAACTTCACAGTACTTGGGTACCCATACCCAGGTGCCCGCCCATCCATTCCTGGGAGGTTCTGGCCTATGAGCCCCATACCTCTGACTGGATAGTAATCTGCCATCCCCGTGGCCCTGGGCTCATGTGCGCCAGTGGACATGGGGGTGGCAGAGTCCATGGACTGGGAGAGATGAAGGCCTCTGGTACTAGGGTTCCTGAGGTTAAGCTCAGGTGTTTCCGATTCCCAGCAAACCTAATCTCTATCAGCCCCTGCTCCCTGTTGCCATGCAAGAACCTGAGCTTTCTGTTCCTCAATCAAGGCCTTACTAGTCTCTATCAGTCTCTCTTGCATGGCTACCTGCCTGTGGAGCTTGTCATTATTCTCACAGAGAGCCTCATTTTCTCTCTGTGCTTCCTGGGTTGCTTTTGAGTACTGGGCCAGTCTTTGCTGCAGGAGTGTTACCTCTTGGGTCCTGTCCATACTGGCCTTTTCCTTCCTTGCCAGAGCATTTTCCACCCTCCTGGTGTGCTCTAACAATCTTGCATGCTCTTTTTGGCGGTCACCCAGTCCCTGGAGGGCCAGGTGATTTTCTTCCAGTTTCCCTTTTAAGTGACAGACTTCCTGGCCTAAGGTGTCCCTTTCCTGAGCAAGAGCCTGCCTCTGTGCCGCCAGGTCGTCCCTCTGTCTCTGAAGGGCACCAGCTTTCTGGCGCTCTTCATCAAACTCTGCCTGGGTGTCCAGATCTTTCAGAATTAATGTGTTGCTCTCTGCCTTCTCTCTATCTAGGTGGCTTTGCAGGGTGACTACCTGCTCTGCGCATACCCTGTTGAAGTCCAGTTGTTGCTCCAGCTTTTTATGGCTCTGCAGTAGAGAGTCCACACTTTCTTGGTACTCCTTCTGCAAGGCCAGAATTCTGGTATCCTGTGATGCCTTTTCCTGCTGCAGGATACCCATAACCTCTTTTATTTTAACTATATACTGACTATTTTCATTTTCTGACTCGTAGCACTTCTGCAGCCTCTGCTCAGAAGAGTCCAGATAAGATTGGGCCCTTTCTAATGCCATCAGTTTCCTACTTGCCAGATCTTGGTCTTCAGCATATTTATCCTGTATGGCTCCAATAGATAAATATAGATATGCCGCTATCTTGGCAATCTTATTTTGCTCATCCTTGGCCTTAGGGGCCATATATAGTTCACTCGGGGCCACATGTAAGGGACCCTGATCTCTCCAGATATCTAACCCTGTTGCAGTGATGTGTTGTGTGATTGCCTGCAACCACACATTTTGGTCCTGCTCAGTCCACTCACCTCTCACAGATAACTTATGTAAAATGTTTTCCTCTAGCTATCTTGATGTCTACCAATGTCGTTATTTTGGAAATATTGATTTCCTTCATGACTTACAGAAGTTTTTATTTTATTTTGCAAAACCGTTTCCTTAGAGCGTTCCCTTTTGAGGGGTGCTTTTACAGTGTAACACAGTGTAGTAGCCCAGGGGATTTATGTATCCTGTCAGTTAGCACACTGTATTAAGCTGCACAAGTGGTAGATCTAATCCAGAAATCCTGGCCACGAGCCCCCAATCTGTACGTGATTTCAATCCAGAACTCCAAGTAAGTCAATGCCTAGTATGGGTTTCCCAATGGAAACCCTTATTTATATATTTGTATGTCAAAAGTTCTTTTAATTCTAGATGATGTACACTTACATAAAGCCCCTCTCTTTGAATTCCCCCGGTCTCACTGAACCAAGAAATATGTTTGGTTTGCAAATTAAAAGATTTATTTGAAGAATTGAACTATATATATATATCAAACTTTTATAAATATGGATAATATCTGACTATCACACTTATGAATATGAACAATGGTCCGCAATGGGTAATATGACAATATCAACAATCTCTTTAATCAATTATGAGTAGGAATATTAAGAATAATGTAGCAGCGAATAACTTTGTGTGGTTCAAGGAAATGCAATGATAGGAAAGAATGCAGCACAGAAGAAACTTGATATGAATTCAACCAAAGAAAATATAATCACTCCTTCCTCCTGTTGTTACTCACTCCCCCCAATATGCAATATGAAGAGATGAATGAGGGCACACGGGTATCAGGAAGAAAAATCAACAATTGCAGTTCAATCCCGATTCCCCCAGCAAGCTTAGAGAGAACAGGAATGATTTTAAAACAGGTCAATTGCTTTTAAATGTAATATGAATTGGATGGGAAAAAAATGCTAAAATGATTTTAATTCGCTAAATGAGATTCAGAACAAGTGAGGGTTGCTATGGATAAGTTCAAGGAAACAGTAGCAATGATTGTTGAATGATTAGCAGATGGAAAACGAAATTCAGAGTTTGAAAGCAAGAAGTAGCTATTTTTACATGTGGTGAAATTGAGCCAAATGCGAAATCGTGGCAACTTTTCCGCGTGCGAGAAACGTGATTACGGAAAAACTATAAGGCATGGGAATGTCATTTTGGGTTTGTTTGAAAGCTGAGGACGTTAGTTCCTAGCACATATGGTTCAAAAGATACAGAGGTTTTAATAAAGTTATGGATAGGTTGGAATGGTTGGATTGGGTTACTTAATACTAAGAGGTTTGTTATATACAGTTCTACACTAAATACTTACAACTATGTCTTAGTAATGGAATGGGCCTGTCAAAGATCTGGACAAATTTTGGACTTCACTCGCCACCGGACAGGCTTCAGGGCACCTGGACTCTGCTCTCAGCAAGGCACTCTGGTCTGTGCGGCCTCTGGACTAGGTCTGACGGGTTCTGGGTTACAGCTCTGCTGGATTGATCTGGATCTTGGGTTCTAGCATGGTTCTTGGCCAGTAGCAGCGACAGCTCAGCCAGGCTGTTGGATCAGTTAGGTTAGGCCCCGTGGAAGTTTCGGGGTTAAATCAGGTTTGCAAGATTTTTAAAGGCCTGTTGAAAATGGTTCAGATTTTTGGATTAGGCCTCTGCTTCAGGGTTCTAGAGTCTGGTTCTAGAGTGTGGGTCTGGAGTCTGGTTCTGGAGTCTGGATCTTCCTGCAGGGTGCTTCGCCAGTGGATCAGTTGATGAGGGAACACGTGTGTATCTGTGGGTCCTCAACAGTCCCTATTTATCCATTTTCCAAAGTGGGTGGGGAGGCTGATTGTCCATGCCCAACCCTCTAAGGATCTGATAGGTCAGACAATTTCCCCTCTCCTAATTGGAGGAAGGAACAGTGTGTCATCATGTGTCATGTTTATGGCTTGGGGAGAAAACCTCCCCTTTGCTTTTGTACAGTATATCTTATTTTTCATAAAAAAAACATATTTACAATATGCACAACTTGTTCATAATACATATTTACATGATAGATTGACTAAGGTATGTTTCTGTCAAAATCTTATCTTCCTACGAGCTTTGGTTCACAAATGACAGTTTTTCACGCTTTTGGGCGTTTACACATTTTCGGATATGTACAATGTTTTACCCGTACATGCACATACCCTCTGGGCATATTCCTGTAATTTTTCATGTTTCTAGCATAATCACCAGAGCATGGGATTCAGTCTCTGAATGTCGCACAGATTCCAGATTAGTTTTAAACTATGAGCACATTTTTTCATTTTAATAATCTCTAAGTTCCATATTTTTGTAAGGTTCCGTACAATTTGTTATAAGTCTTTTCCTTAAACATATATTTACTCCAGTTTCAATCCACATTTTCAGTTTGGCCCGCCTCCAAGATCTTGGCTGGGTCAGAGAGTCACATGGCTTGTCTTCCTGCCAGAGCAGCTATTGTCAGTCACACCCGAATTAGCATTTCCATTCAGCTCAAGGACTCCATTGCCTCCACTCAGAGCAACATGCCAGAGTGCCCCACCCAGTTCCTTTCACACCAGCCTGCCAGTTTCTTCGCAGAGAGCAGGGGGAAGGATTATTTTGTTGGGTACAAGGTGTGGAATGTCTTTGAAGCTCAGAGTGGGAAACCTCAACTTTTAAACACAATGTCTGAAATTGTCTTGTTCTAAAATATAACTTACATTTTTAACAAATACATCAACCGATTTCTTACTTTAAACCATTTTAAAATATAGTTTTGAATTGTATCCACCTCTTAGGCTTCTGATAGCAAGTCTTTCTTTGGCATAGTTTGAGTTCAATGTACAACTTTACACATGACAGGTTTTAAAATCGGCAGCTTCTGACAGAGGTGAGTAACGGTATTACACCCATTTTTGACAGGTTTATTCCAGCAACCATCTTCAAAAGTGGACTTTGTTGTGATGACATATACTCCTGCTGAGATTATATTTATGTGGATTCTTGAAGTAGAATGATGTTCCTAACAACAACAAGAGACCAGCGGAGTAGTTTAAAGACACCTGTTACACACTCCTATAGAAGCCTTATGGACAATACCAGACAAAAAAGGAACCAGCCTCTCTCTCCTCATAACGCTCAACCTATCATCCCACTCCAGGTCCATGGACCGAGTGTAAGGTTTTGAAAAAATAAATGTAACAAGATAGTATTTTATTTAAACACAATATGCAATTATCTTAAAATGAAATCAGAACATTGTAAAAAAAGTGTAAAACATAGTGCACATTTACTAAAACATCAAATACAAAACCACAATACATACTCTAAATCAGTTTTAAATGAAATATATAAAAAAACTGATAAAAAACAACACCAACCTGCCTAAGTGTCACCTATACATTAAAAAAAGCTCCTGTCTATACAAATCTAAACAGAACAACACAAACAAATGTATCAATGGTGTATAGTAACGTTTTGGTAGGTAACACCTCCAAACAACCACTAATCTTTGTTTGTTGGAGTTGTGTTATTAATCACATATCTGTTGATTGTCTACCCTTTGAAAACTGCTACTAGGGTGACCGTAGCAACTAAATTGGTCAATAAAGCGCACCCTACAATTTCAGGTGCTCATATGCCCGACATGTTTCGTTCACAATACATAAGGAAACAAATTGTAAGAACATCAGGGGATCCAAAACAACTCCCACTATACACAGTAGTTAAACATAAACCAAGACACGTTGTAAAAACTTTCACCGAAGCTGAGGTATGTCTTGAAGTCCAGGTTGTTTCCAAAATGAGGACCTTTAGTGTATGCAACCCGCTAAATCAGGGAGGGGAAGAAGGTACAGAAAGGGAGAGAAAAGGGAAAAGAGATCTAGGTTAACAATATACCTCAAATCTACTCACAAGGCTGTAACTAACCAATGTGAGACTCACCAATATCAGTTTTGCCAATGCAAATACTGCTCAATTACAGTGAGGAGGGGAACATCTTCATTTTAAATGTTTAAACATATTCTGTGGACCAAGAGAAGAAAAACAACAGAACTGGTGTGAGCACAACACAACCATTAACTGTTCATCTGGCACACAAGGGCTTGTATTCTAAATGCCCTTTCCGCATCCCCATAGTACCTACCACGTAAGGTGACTGAAAACCATGACAGTGCCTGTTGAATCAACACCACGTGATTGTTCATGACCCTATCTCCATTCACTGCGGACATGTGAAGTTGACTTTGTTCTGATGACATATACTCCTGCTGACATTATATTTATGTGGATTCTTGTAGTAGAATGATGTTCACCACCCAACAAGGAGGTTGGATCTTTTTGGGTGGTTGGTGAGCCATGATTTTTACAAATTTAACAGCCAGGGAAAAACGGATTTTTAAAACAGCTCCGTGTTTCTTTTGCAATGATTTTGCTCTGTGGGCAGCCATATTATGGGTCTTGGCAGTGGTCTCCCTTGTTACCACTGACATAGGCAAAAGTGGATGGCAGCCTATTTTTCAGATTTTTACTGCGCACTTTCTGGTGATTTTTAGCGAGCAGCATGCTTTCCGGCGGCCATTCTGATGTTTCTGCTGCAAGCAATGCACAGTAATGTTGCAGGGCCTGGACTAGTGGGTTGAAACATCCCACAGCCCTGTACCTCTGACTACTCTGAACTGTGGGATGGTAACCAGATATCTGGTTGTCGATCTTACATCTCTGGTTAGTGGCCCATAAAATATGCGTTATGGGCAAATGTGAGAACCTTAAGCAGAGGTTGGTTTTGACCAGTATCCAGATTAATTTACATAAGATCAGTAGCATATGTTTCTGTTTTCTTTCCTTTGGGTATTGATTAGTTGCCCTCCATAGCCACATCAGTTGGACTTGCAGCCACCGGCTACAGATTTGGGGGCAAGAATAATGCATAACAATGAAGACATAACTATCCTGAGATATAACTGGTCTAATATATCATTGGGACATTAAATAATAATTTGGAAAACACTACTATGTTAATCTGGGGGGCAAAAGAGAGAACTAGGAATCCAATTTAGCTGCCAGTGATTCTGCCTGGTTCTGAGTGGCAATGATAACATCTGAGATAGCAAGTTAGGTATAAACAGGCTATACTAATTCTTGCATCTCTTTTGTGGCGACAAGTTGACACTTTGTGAATTATTCAAAATCAAACAATTTGGCTGCATCGAGTTCCCAATCCTCATAAATGGAACTGTAATACTAGTAGAAAATATTGTCTGGGTTGCAACTGAGCATGATAATAGCTTGAATATATATTTAGTTTATTTATGTTACAAAACTCCTTCTCCTGCAAGCAGGTCATGCAGTACCTCAAGGTAGATAATACGAGACGAGAGATGTGAGCCTCATGAGACCCTAGATTCTACTGTACTTAAAAATGATGTGTTGCTCCTTATCTTGGTTCTTGAGCAACTACCACAATGAAGCGATCTGATCCTATGGTCAATTCACTCGACAACCTTGCTCGACATTGTTAACAGAATGGAGTGTTCAATCAGGCTGATAAGTCTAATATAATAGGCATGACCTTCCGAAGCTGAGGTAAATTATCCTGGATACCCTAAAAGGAAAGACCAATGCCTCTCTTAGGAATAAGCCTGAAGTACCATTGCCAGAAGTGGGATGGGTACAGGAGCAGTTTATAATTTGAGTGAAAAGGGGTGCCAGCTCTGTGGCATACTCCTTGAGCATTGCTAAAGAGCAAAGTCAACCGTTGCATGTTGTGATATTCAGGTCACAGAGCATCTCAGACGTATTGTTGATTGTTAGTGGTTGGAAATGTTTACTGGACTTGGCTTCTTAACGTTGTTGATTAGTGGTTTGTGTAAACGTAGCTGTACGCGTTGGATTTACTTATGGTGCCAAAAAACACAAGGGTGGTATTACTCTGTCACAATTCAAAATCTCCCAAAATGACTTTCTTTGTCAAAAACTAGCATGGCATTTATCCAATAAATAGTCATCTCATCCTTCAAACTAGCAACAGATTGAGAAAATCCCAATGCACGTATGGAATTGTGCAGGTTTCCTATACCTCTTTCCACCCCCCCCCCCCAAAGTTTTAAATACGACCGTTTTCTACTTGACAAATTGGCTGCACTGAAAGATCTCACCAGACAACCCCGTCGTACATCAGGATCCACCATGAGATTTTATATCTGGAATTAACATGCAGATCCTCTTTAATTGGAAAAAGGTGAATTGGGGCAAACTGGAAAGAAGATGAAATTCAGGTCCTTAAAGACATTGCACAAGTTGAACCTGATTGCACTGCAGTTACGTTCTCTTCAACTAAAGTGAAACTCTGCATACATAACCACAACGTCATAGACTTTTCTCCATTACAGATTGCCGTCAAACCCAAAAAACATAGAACTTTCACTCGTCATCTTTCCGTCCACCACCGTAACATCCTGACATGGGGCATCGGCGATCTATAAATTATTAAGTGTATTTATCCGGACACGGCCATCCCATCTAATTAGCATGTAAGAACACCCCCCCCCCCCAAGAAATCTTTATCAAGCCAGGCTTGGGAACAGCCTCTGTAAGTCTGATGCAAACTTCACTCATGATTACATGCGTATCCTTCTGAACAAGGCAACGATTGCATAAGGGGCATGTGTGTGACCCCAACCTTTGGAACAGCAAAAAGACGCCCTCTACATTGGTTCATGTGATATATGAATGCACTTGTATGATACAATTTTGGATCTCAGTTTGCTAGAACTTCACAATCCTAAATACAATGATAGTTACGTTGTTTCAAAAACTTCCCATGGTGGAACAACGTGCAATTCCAAACTGTTTTCCATCTGCCAAGGCAAACATATTAAATATTTCAAAGTTAACTTCTCAGTAAACAATGCCTCGTGGTGGAAAAAGAAAAGACTATTGCGCACAACAAATGGTATTTTCTATTTTTTTTATACTACATGTATCAAAATCTTCAATAGCGAATGTTAAACAGACCCATCTAAAAACTCATGATTTCCAATAGGAGACTGTAAATGTTGAGGATTAGAAAATACCGATTACTTGCCTTGTCTGACTGATTACCTTTTTTCACAGTGCATGCAATAGTCGAATTCCCGATTTGGTATCTTTGCTTTTTTTTTGCAACAGATGCTCACTGCTGTACAGTAATTAATCTCCTACCTCTAAATAATTATGGATTAAGGAGACTGCCGGCATCTATCTTGCCTACTTTCCTCTGTTTGTTCCCTTTGAGAACGTTCTCTCACTATCATTTATCCAATATGCTGACAGTTCTTTCATCTTCAACATCTTTAAGTCTTTTTTTTATTCTAATTATACTTGGTGTTGGGAATGGCTGTTATTCGTGCCCATTCTGTTTTTTTCGGGACTATCTGCGTAGTTCAGACAAAATTACAGCCTGGCACAGGGTCCCCTTAGCGGCTATGCTTCTTCCCCAATAATCTCCATTGCATAGCTTTAATGTTGCCTCTCCTAATCCACTGAGTACAGTGAGTCATCCAAATATATGTGTACACGAATTTGAGCAAGAAGTGAAGACAGACTCCGAAACTGTGAAAAAAATGGTACATTCCTGTTTAATTCATAACCAAAATAACACACAAAACACCCAACAATCAGTATACCAGTATGTGAGTGCCACATCTTTAATAATATTTAATTCTCTTCATTCGATTTAATATTTTTGTATTCCGCTTAATACTGTGCCGATTATAGTACTGATCCCATGGGTGGCCAGCTAGCCATTTACATTTTCTATTTGAACACAGTGCTTCGCTTCCAGCACCACATCTGAACACGGGTGGACTGAGAATTAAAGAGGCTCTGGAAATTATTTTCAAAGTGGCCCCATATTACACATTTTCAGCAAGCCATCCCTTTTCCTTGAGAAATGTTTAGAAATAAAATAGGTTAGCACACAAGAAGAAGCCCAGGGTGTAGTGGCCTAGGGCAAGACCTCCAGTGTTCCCTGTATGGCATTCCACCCCTTGTTACCTAGTTGGGTACACATGTGTCAGGTGAGGGAAATCAAATACCTTTGGGAAAAAAGCTCTTCGTACTGGATTTCCATGTATGCTGGAAACGTTGAAGAAGCAGAATATGTACATGTGGTGGAGCGTGTGTGATGTGCACAGGTTGATGCAGCATTTGTGATATGCACAGGTAAAGAGCCTGAATGAAGTGAGAAAGTGGTGGCGACTGTACGATGTGCACAGTTGCAGGGAAGTCTCATGTGCCCATGCAAATAAGCGTGTAGTGTGCACCAGTGGATGTTTGTGTATTGTGTTTTGGTGCAGGGGACATATGTGATATGTGCATGTGTAAAAGTATGTAGGATGTGCACATGTGGAGGAATGGGTCGAACGTACGTAAGGGCAGAGCTATCTGAAAAATGATATTTTGTGGTGCCAAGTTGGCACTAAGTATTGGGAGCCCACAACCAATAAAGAATCAAGTTGAAGGGCAGGTAATATGCGGGTCCTTTTGGGTTGACCCATATACTGCACAGATTGGACCGCTTACGTGTAGACCAACATGTAAGCAGATCAATCAACAATGTTGATTGTATTGGTAATGATAAATCATGCATGGAAATACTGGTGGGCCCGAATTTCGGAGCATGTTTACACCTAATCATGCAAAGGATCATAAATGCCATTGCCCTGTGCATGAATGTCCGGTGGCATTTACATGGATGGCTGTGGAATCTGCGTGCTCGTTGCTTGCACAGACACGGTGGTGAAGGCTGTTGTCGTGCACAGAGAGTGAAACAATGAATCCTGAAGCGTTCTTGTTAGTGATCTAGGGAATGTACAAAAACCAGTGTCAGCAACTGGATCCAATAGAGACCATTTGAAAATGGTGAGGTGAGTTTAGACAGGATATCTGCATCCATTCTTGTATGACAGATACTCAGATATCTTGGCAGAATTACTGCATACAGTAAGAATAATTACCACAGGGCAAATCTGGATAGAATACATTTACACAAATCTACGAACTAGCCATAAAAAAGGGAAAACAGGGCAAAGAGAAATCTTGGTATGTATATGGGAAGAAGATCCTGGAAGTGGCTTCCTTAACGTCCCTGGGAATGTGCTTAAATGACAGCACTGTCGACGCACAGAGGAAAACAACGCTTCGAAGAAAGTCAAGGAATCTAGCAGCCCAGGCACAGTTGTTACAGGCACAGCTTTTCAAATTCTCCCTGACTCCAGTGATTGAATTTTCCCATCTGAAAATGATGCCAATCTTGACCTATGGTATTGAGGCGTCATTCACTAAGTCTGCTGGGATCTGGCCTAAACTCAAAGGTATTTTTTGGACAGGAGTACCAGCTTTACCAAACTTTGTGCCCATCCAGGTCATAAGGGCAGAGCTGGGCCTAACCTCATTGTACTCCCTCACAGTGTGCAAAACATTGTCATTTCTTCATAAGTGCATTACGGAAAATACTGAGGGTGGTTTTGCAGTCCTAAAGAAAGCCATGATAAACACCACTTACAGTTTTGTTGGTCTGGAGGACAGCATGTATAGCCATAATGACTAATTTGAATGAATCTGAAGCTACCCTCCTGGTTCACCCAGCACTGGTAAAAAGGAAATTATATGACCTGGACTGGATAGAGACATTCGAGAGCAAGAGAAATTCCAAGCTCTATGGGAATAATTTCCTAGACATATGGTCCACGGGCACGGTTCCAACTTTTTTGTCTAGATTCTCTAGCAGGTATGTTTGCGGTCAGTTCATGCGCTTCCCCCTTAACCTGATGCCGACAAAAGAAGTTATGGAAGTAAGAAAGGGAAAAGAATTGCAAGACTATAAATGCAGACTGTATGAATCTAAAAGGGAGTCTTTGTACCACTTAACGTTGATCTTTTCTGGTCTGAGAGACTTAAGGTCTAAGTGGCAGAGAGGTTTTTATCCATCGACAACTCTTTCGGCAGAAGACTGGTTGATCCGCTTAATTCTAGGGGAACAATTCTCCTTAACTTTGGCATTATTTGCTTTTTTTAAGGAAGCATTTGCAACTATTGAGCAGCTCAACTAGCGGATAGCATAACCGAAAGGAGCGGGAGGGATTCCCAGCTGTGGTTCTGTAATATTCTACTCGAAATACCATCACATGCCTGACATGGGGGTTTCCCCAGGTAAATTGGTTTACAAAATGTGAATTGTTTTTTTTTTATTATCTTTTTAGTAAATTGTTTTGCAACAAAAAGCTTTGATTTTGAAACGAATGCTAATAATAAAAAAAGAATGACCAACCTGTTTTTGTTGTTGCTCTCTACACATAACGTTGTTGAAATACCACATCTAATTTCTCATTCAATGTTTTGCTTTATTAAAATGTAACTCTGACTTTATACAAGCCCTATTCTCTGGCTTTCATAGTATTTACAAAAAAAATGCATCTTTTAAACAAGTTAACCCCTTTCATTACAGCACTGATGGTAGTGCATTCCAGTTTTTATATTTAATTTATAATATATATATATATATATATATATATATATATATATCAGATGATTCTTGTGTGTTAAATACAGCTACATTACATTTCTGACTGCATAACTACCTTTACATGTTTGCCTTTCTGCTGATAGGAATGGCACATGTACTGTTAGGATATACGGATCGAAGGACCAAGTGTAAAGCGGATGTTACGGTAAAGGAAGCGTCACTCTTTGGATGGAGAGAATAAAAGTGGTTAGAAATCAAATTGTAACTGAATTAGCAGGTTATAGTGACACAATAGCAGGAAAGGAATCCCGGAAGCGGAGGTGCATCCTGGCATGTTCTTGCCACACATATGATGTGTTGAAAGGCATAGTGCACACAACTTGTCATCTGAGTGCTAGGTGTGCCATTGGTGTTGCGATTCTCCATCCTGGTTATGGTCAGGAAACCCAGTGGGGATGTACACATGCAAACTAGTAGCGACCATAGGGCAGTGTCAATAAATTTTCAAAACTTGCTTTCAGCATAACATGAAGTGTACCTGCATACCGAATCATGAAAATGAATGCCATTTGTGACTCATACAAGTGTTTTTCAATTCAAGCGACTATCCTTTGGGCTAGTTTCGATTAGTTAGTGTACTAGGATATCATGCACCATTTGTACAAAGTGTGCCACTTTCTGCCATGCTTTCAGGACAATACATTGCAGGGTGAATCTGACAGGAAGGAACATGACAATAAGTTGTGCAGGGTATTAGACATTCTTCAGGAGCGTAGTCTAAGTGTTAGAAAGAAGTGTGTTAATGCAAAAGGAGATGGACTGTTTCGGACACCACATCACTGCCACGGGGGTGAAGAAAAAAGAGAGACAAGTTGGACTCCATTAAAGCCATCCCTGTCCTGGAGGAGAAAGAATGAATGGCAAACATTCTTGGGTCAGGTGAAAGTCTACTAAAAGTTAGTTGCATATTTTGCTGATAAACTGGCAGATATGAGAGACATATTAAAAAGAAAGGCTGAGTATGTTTGGAGCAGGGCATTTAGGGTGCATTCAATGGGCCCCAAACTGAAGTCCCTTTCACATGAAAAGCAGGTTTTTTCACCACCCACATTTTAGGCCCGATTCATGGAATCAGGAGCAGAAATGGCCCAAGTGCTGCAGGCCAACAAGAACCCGGCACAAGCCGTGGCACAGAAAAATTGGCTCTCCCCACGTATTCATGGATTCAAAGGTGCATTACTAGCCGTTGTGCAAGTAAAAACAAGCTGCACAAGGAACGCCCCCAACACGCCCCCACACACACCAAAAAGCAAGCTAAAGGCCAAACAAGGCGCAAGCCTCTGCGTCCATGTCATGATATCACATCCAGGGTTCATAGTATTGATTCAGGAGTTCAGGCAAGGTGGGATTCTTTGTATAGATCAGTAGGTTAAAGGTTGGTGTTAGCTTGACACACATGACATTCTCACAATTCACACCATTAAATAACCATGGACTTTCATAGGGACTCCATCGCTTTTCAATACCCATGAGATAGCCGCCCAGTGAGTCATGTACAAGTATCAGCAGAGATCTAGACATTTGACACTGAGGGCTACTTAAACCCTGCCTCTGCAGTAATGCGCACTTTGCATTTGGTCCGCTGAGAGTGGTGTAACGCTACCAGCGCTTCTGCTCACAGAACCTGAGAAATCAAAAAGAAAGTAATATTAATACTTTGAATAGCTCACAGAATATCTATTGACCACAGACAAGAATTACCTGACTGAAGTTTTTGCCACCACAGTCTTCCAGTAGAAGAATTTTCTTTCGTCACAGTTTCCTCTTCAGTCATCAGTCTTCAGTTGCAGCCGCAGCATACTCCGAGTTTTTTCTCCGTATCCGAAGACCTGCAAAACAAAACTTACCACAGTTATAAAAACGAACATTAGGAGGTTAAGAATGAAGATAATTCCTACATGCATAAGTACCTGAAGCTCCACAGAGTTTTTCCTCACAGTTGTTTACCGTGCTTCACAGTAGAAGGTTGTGGTGTTTTCTGACAAGATGATTTACGCTGCAGGGTTTCTTCATCCTATACACACGCAAAGCTTCCTAAGTCAAAACTCCTGCCAGGATACCGAAAACCCCTTCATGTTTTGTGCGCTTCATTTTTAGTAAGCACGCCAACTTTCCAGAGGAAAATGTTTCCATATTCTTTTCCTTGAAACTACAAAGTCCTCTGTTAAAGCTTTATCCTCCGAGAAACTGCAAGATAAAGAAGAATAAATTAGATAACAAAAGGGATCTCTCCAACTTAGAAAGAATGTTCATTCTTCACAGAACAGTTTTTTTCACTTTGGTTCTATCAAGAGACTCACTTACTTTTAAAGACACTTGCCTCCAGAGTCTTCCTGAGTTCCACAGCATCCTAGTCTTCAGAGATTCAACATCAACACACCCCTGTGTGATAGCAGGGTGGAGAGCTCCCTAAACACAAAACAGAGGTGAGGAGAGTTTGGGTCTCAGAATTAGAAGAGAGGTGCTGCTGGGTGAAACATAGACATAGATTTCTAGTAGTTTTCTACACTCTTATCAATTACAGCGCCTCCCTTCTTGTTATCTTTCTTTCTTGACAGGAAACACCCTTGAAAGCCCAGTTTTAGCAGATTAACAGGCCTGCAAATCATTACGGTCCTGTGGAGTCCAAGTAAGTGTTACAGAATGTGAAGCCATACTTAAAAAATACTCTGCCAGGGCGTAATGGAAACTACATATATGGACAATTTGTCTGAGCTTTTGGGGTAATTACGGGCAGAAGTCCATGCAGCAAGGTCAGAAACCAATTCCCTGAGGAGGGAGTTAGTGGTTAATAGGGAACACACTGATGAATTGGGTCGCCAATTATTACAAACACAAGCAGGGCAAGCCCCACTTCCCAGATCCCTTCCACCGGTTCAAGGTCCCTCTTCAAGTGATTTTTCCAGGAACTATTCCTTTAGCCCCCCCCACCCCCAGAACGATTTATGGGGGATCTGGAGCATTTTGCAGTCTTTATGAATCAATGTAACTTGCATTTTCTGTCTAGACCCGAAATCTTTCCCTCAGATCAGTCTAAAGTGGCATTTGTGTTATACCATTTGGGAAGGGCAAGCTCCTGTTTGGTCCATTCCATTGGTCAACTGGGATGACCCTTTATTAAGAAACTTTCCTGGCTTTCAACAGGAATTGGAGAAGCACTTTGCCCGTCATACACAGGGACAGGTCTTGCATAATGAGTTGCTTTCCTTACGCCAAGGTGGTCAAGAATTGCTGGCATATGTAGATTCTTTCAATTGACTAGTAGCAGAATTGGCCACAAGAAAAGAGAACAACACTCTTTTATCAAGGTTTTCAAGGAGAACTCAAAGACATTTTGGCTCAGGTTGTGAACCCTTCTAAGGGTTGTACAGAATTCATAGATCTCACTATACAACTGGACCATTAGTTGCAAGATCGACAAACCGACCGTTCCAGATCAGAAAATAGATCACTCAATGTCCATCCAAAAGACCTTGGTAATTGCCATGTAACTGAGAACCATCCTGAGACCAAGCAATTGGGGGTTGTTCAGGGCCCCATTTCAAAGGAAGAAAGAGGGAAGAGAAGACAACAGAATGTATGTCTTTATTGTGGTTCAGCTGGTCATCACCTTCATAACTTTCCGGTGAAACCTCCCTGGAAACCGGTTGGAGCTTTGGACATGGCTGGAAAAGGCAAAAAGAAGGAAGAACTGACAGAAAACTCCATCGCTTGACAAGCTTAGTGGTCGGCTTTTCGAGCCAGAAGAAGCAATTTTAGATCTCTCATTTTGTTGTGCCCGTTATCCTAAGTAGTGACCTTCAACCTTCCAAGGTACATGCTCTAGAAGCATATGTGGACAGTGGTGCGATTGGAAACTACATGGATCACAAACTAGCAAGCAATATTGGTATTGCTATGAACCCAAAGTCTGTGGTGGAGAATGTCACTGCAGTTGATGGTACTCAGCTAATATCAGGACCAGTGACGAAATACACTGAAGTCTGTAACTTGCTTTGCCAGGTGGACATTGAGAAAAGGTCTCGTTTGACCTAATAAGTGCTCCACAGTTCAAAATAATCTTAGGTATTCCATGGTTAGAGAAACATAATTCACAGATTAATTGGTGAGCCAGACTCTTGGTATTCACGGAAGCTTGCAAAAACTTGTGTCACAGTCAACAAATCGATTCAGGAAACGAAGTCCAAGCGATTTTTAGAGAAGGCCTCACCTAAGGGTTAATATGAATTTTACCACCAGAGTATCAAGATTTTCAGGAAGTAGTTGAAAAGGAACAGGCCAACGTGCTGCCGCCACATCGGCCCTATGACTGTCAAATTAATTTAATTCCAGGGTCTCAAACCCAATGTATTAGGATTTATGATTTAACTGAGCAGGAGAATATACATTTGAAGACATATCTGGATAAGTGCATTGCAAATGGTTTCATTTCGGCCATCCAAGTTCCATGTAGCCTCTCCTCTGTTCTTCGTGCCAAAGAAGGAAGGGGACCTTCACACTCGTATAAACTATCGTACGTTAAATCAGAGCACAGTAAAGAACAGATACCCACTTCCACTCATTCCAGTGTTAATGGACCAAGTCAAAGATGCAAACATTTTTACAAAGCTAGATCTTCGGGGAGTTTATCATCTGGTGACTTTTCAAGAAGGGGATGGATGGAAAACTGCCTTTCGTACCAGGTATGGCTTATACGAGTATCAAGTTATGCCTTTTGGCTTATGCAATGCCCCAGCTGCTTATGAGATTTTCATGAATGATGTTTTACCAAATTACTAGATGTGTGTGCCGTGGTGTACATTGATGATACCTTAATTTATTCAGCCTCCTCCCAGGAGCACATAGCCATGTTAGAGCAGTATTTACAAATTTACGGCAACATCAGTTGCACGTCAAATTGGAAAAATGTTCCTTTCATTTGACCTCAGTGGAATTTTTGGGATTTGTTTTGTCACCATTGTGAATTCAGATGGACAACAGAAAAGTAGAAACAGTCTTAACATGGCCTTCTCCTACGTTGGTGAAATGAGTGCAGAGTGACCTGGCATTCACCAATTTGTATCGGTGCTTTGTTTCAGGCTTTCTGCAGTTAGTTCACCCGATAACTTCACTACTACGAAAGCACAAGAGATTTGCCTGGACGGAGGAAGCAGAAGAGGCTTTCCAGACTTCAAAAGATACATTTACCACCACTCCGGTGTTAAGACATCCAGAGCCAGATTTACTGTTTGTGGTAGAGACCGACGCTTCCAGTGCTGTCATGGGAGCAGTATTGTCCTAAAAAGATATGGAAACCGGACGATTACACCCAGTGACTTTTTGGTCCAAAAAGTTTTCAGCAGCAGAGTTAAATTACACTATCACAGATAAAGAATTACAAGCAATAAAGAATGCCTTTAAAGAAGGGAGACATAATTTATTGGGAGCCCGTCACACTATCACGGTTCTTACTGACCATGGAAATCTACAATATTTATGCCATGCAAACGCTCAATCCTCACGATAACTCTGTTGGGCATTGTTTTTTTGCAGAATATGATTTTGTCATAACCTACCGCCCTGGAGTCCGAAATGGCAAAGCAGATGCCTTGTTATATTTGGGGAGAGTGAGGACGTTCAAGTTATTCAGGATCCAGCGAGTATTATTCCGGAAGAAAAGATGCTGGAAGTCTCTGGATTTTCCGAAGAAGATCTGAAGTCACAGATTCGACTTAGTATGACCACTTCTTAGTTAGAGGCATGGAAGTCAAAAGGATCTAAGTGTTCAATTCAAGAAAGTTTACCATACTTTGAGGGTCGTCTTTATCTAGCCACACGGGAGTTCCAAGCACAGGTCATAGCAGATTATCATGGAGTTATGCTAGAAAGTCATCCCGGAATTGCTAAAACTATAGCTAAGGTAGAAAGACATTTTTGGTGGCCTACTTGGTGCAAAGATATCATAGATTTCATCCAAACCTGTGGCAGTTCTGCCCAAAATAAAAGTTCCAAGCAGAGACCAGCAGGGCTCCTTCAACCCTTACCTATTCCACTTGCACCATGGCATACCATATCAATGGACCTTATCACAGAGTTACCCCCTTGTTCTGCTTATAATACGATTCTGGTGGTGGCGGATTTATTCTCCAAAATGGCCCATTTTATTACCTTGAAAGTACTTCCATCGGCATCAGTCTTGGCTAAAGTTTTTCTGGAACATATTGTACGTCTTCGTGGATTTCCATCAGCAGCGATCTCTGATAGAGGAAGCCAATTTGTGTCCCAATTATGGAAAAAGGTGTTGTGAGATGGCTAAAATAGAGGTGCAGTTGTCTACTAGTCACCATCCACAAACTGATGGTCAAACTGAGAGAAAAAATATAACCTTAGAACAATACCTCCGGTGTCTTCTCCACCAAACAAATCACTCTTGTGTGTATTTGCTCTGGGTAGCAAAGTATGCTTACAATAATTCCGAGCACATTTCTACAGGGCATACTCCTTTCTACATTCTTAATGGTTGCCATCCACAGACCTCTACCTTTGATCCACCAGAACCTATAGAGATGCCAGCGGTGCAGAGTCTTCCTAAGAACATTTCCCAAGTACAGAAGGAAGTCTTAGAGCATTTAACTGTTGCAAAACAGAGTCAAAAGAAATTTGCTGACAAGCTCCAAAGAAATTCCCCAGATTATCAAGTGGGAGACAAGGTATGGTTAGCTTCCAAACACACTGCTCTTAAGGGGCCGCATAAGTTTCATCCCCGATATCTGGGCCCATTTTCACTGGAAGCAGTCATCAACCCTGCAACATTAAACTTAACGCTTCCATCTCACATGCACATTCATCCTGTATTTCACGTTTCCTTATTAAAACCAATGGACCCAGGCCACAGAAATCTCCCTAACCCATGATTATAGATGGAAAACCCAAGTTCATAGTGAAATAAATTTTAGATTCCAAGATTGTCAGAAGGAAATTGTTGTACTTAGTGGATTGGAAACGTTTTGGTCCACAGGACAGAACTTGGGAACCCAGTTCTAATAGTTATGCTCTCCAATTACTTCAGAGATTTCATTAGAATAACCCAACCAAGCCAGGGCTGGAGGGTCCATCCTTGGGAAGGGTTTTGGCGGGGGGACTGTCATGATCACATCCAGGGATCATATTCTTGATTCAGGAGTACAGGCCAGGCAGGATTCTTTTTATAGTTCAGTAGGTTTAAGGTGGGTTTTAGCTTGGCACATATGGCATTCTCACAATTCACACCATTAAATAACCATTGACTTCAATGGGTTCTCAATAGCTTTTCAATACCAATATGATGGCCAGCAAGTGGGTCATGGACAAGTATCAGCAGAGAACTAGACATTTGACACTGATGGCTACTTAAGCCCCGCCTATGCAGTAAAGTGCACTTCGCGTTTGGTCCACTGACAGTGGTGTAATGCTACCGGCGCTTCTGCTCACAGAACCTGAGAAATCAAAGAGAAAGTAATATTAATACTTTGAATAGCTCACAGAATATCTATTGACCACAGGCAAGAATGATCTGACCAAAGTTTCCGCAGCCACAGACTTCCAGTAGAAGAATTTTCTTTCATCACAGTTTCCTCTTCAGTCATCATTCTTCAGTCACAGCCGCAGCATACTGCAAGGTTTCTCTCCGTATCCGAACACCTGCAAAACAAAAGGAACCAAAGTTATAAAAACGAACATTATAACGTTAAGAGTGAAGATAATTCCTACGTGCATACCTACCTGAAGCTCTGCATAGTTTTTCTCCACAGTTGTTTACCGCTCTTCGCAGTGGAAGGTTGTAGTGTTTTATGACAAGACAAACTTACTCTGTGCAATGTTTGTTCATCCTGAGTACGCGCGCAAATGTTCCTAAGTCAAAACTCCTGCCAGGATACCAAAAACCCCTTCATGTTTTGTGTGCTTCATTTTTAGTAAGCGCACCAACTTTCCCCAAGAAAAAGTTTCCATATTCTTTTCCTTGAAATTTCAAACTCTTATGTTAAAGCTTTATCCACAGAGAATCTACAAGATAAAGAAGAATAAATTAGATAGCAAGAGCGATCTCGCCAACTTAGAAAGAATGTTCATACTTCAGAGAGAGCAGTTTTTTCACTTTGGTTCTATCAAGAGACTAATTTACTTTTAAAGACACTTTACTTCAGAGTCTTCCTGAGTGCAACAGCCTGCTAATCTTCAGAGACTCAACATCAACGATGAGAGCTCCCTAAACACAAAACACAGGTGAGGAGAGTTTGGGTCTTAGAATTAGAAGGGAGTTACTGCTGGGTGAAAAAAAGACATAGATGTCTAGTAGTTTTCTCCACTCTTATCAATTACAGCGCCTCCCTTCTTGTTATCTTTCTTTCTTGACAGGAAACACCTATGAAAGCCCCAATTTTAGCAGATTAACAGGCATGGGGATCATTACACTCCTGTGAAGTCCAGGTAAGCATTACAGCCCACCCCAGAACCACTATCCAGTACCGCAGTGAGAAGGCATTCCCTCCCCCGCAAGCCCAGGCTGCACCACAGCTAAATTGCGCGCCTTACCTTGCAACCCCAAGCTGCAGCCCAGCAAAATTGCGTGCCTGTCCTGGCAAGCCCAGACTGCACGCCAGCAAAATCGCATGCCTCACCTCGCAAGACCAGGCTACAGCCCAGTGAAAATGCAGGCCCTCCCTCGCAAGCCCAGATTGCACCCCAGCAAAATCGCATGCCTCACCTCACAAGCCTGGGCAGCACTCAAGCGAAAACGCAGGCCCTCCCTTGCAAGCCCAGGCTGCACCCTTCCGAAAATATGTGCATCACCACGCAAGCCCAGGCTACACCCCTGCGAAAACACAGGCCCTCCCTCACAAGAACAGGCAGCCCTTCCCGTCTGGACACCACCCCCCAGTACCCCCCAGTCTGGACACCACCGCACATCCCCCTCACCTGTGAGAACCCCAGGCAGCCCCCTCCAGTCTGGAAACCACCCCCAGTCCCCTTCACATGTGACACCCCCCCCCCCCGCAGTCACCTCCAGATTGGACAACACCCCTATCCCCCTTCACCTGTGACACCCCATCAGGCAGCCCCCTCCAAACTGGACACCATCGCCCAGCCCCCCTCACCTGGGACACCCCCCAAGTAGCCCCCTCCAAACTGGACACCACCACCCAGCCCCCCCTCACCTGTGACACCCCCCAGGCAGCCCCCTCCAGTCTGGACACCACCCCAGCCCCCTTCACCTGTGACTCCCTCCTACCCAGGCAGCCCCTCCAGACTGGACACCACCCAACAGCCCCCTTCACCTGTGACACCCCCAGGCAACCTCCTCCAGACTGTACATCACCCCCAGGCCCACTCACCTGTGACACCCCCCAGACAGCCCCCTCCAGAATGGACACCACCGCCCAGCTCCCCTCACCTGTGACACCCCCCCAGGCAGCCCACTCCTGTCTGGACAGCACCCCCAGCCCCCTTCACCTTGCACTCCCCCAGGCAGCCCCCTCCAGCCTGGACACCACCCCCAGTCCTCCTCACCTGTAACTCCCCCCCATGCAGCCTGCTCCAGTCTGGACACCACCCACCATCCTCCTCCAGTCTGGACACCACCCACAGCCCCCTCATCTGGTACACCCATCCAGGCAGCCCCCTGACAGTTTCCCACACTACCAGTGCAATGCATGTCTGCAGCTTATCTGAACCTCCGTGCTCTGCCAGCACTATGAAGTGAAACACCAATAAGTCCACCCCAAACACATCAACAGGAAGCACCGGAGATCCATCCAGGACTGGGGCATCTGCCGACACACCATTCAAGACCTTAACCAGCCCACCCCATACACATGTGACAAGTGAATGCAAATGGCAAGTGGCATGTGCATGTTGGCCGTGGCACATTGCCCAGGCATCAAAGCACACTGACTGAATGTGTGACCACAACAGAAGTAAACCTACTGATAAATATTAAATATCCACAAACAGTGGCCAGGTGCGTCACTGCCTGAGCATCAGTGACCTGGGCGGAAGGGGTGGCAAGTTACCTGTCAGGAAACAATAACATGATAGGGCCATGCATGAGTGATGGGAGTGCAGTCAGAGAGTGCATAAGTGACAGAGAACGGAGAACTGTGCTACCACTCCGAAAGAGAAAACATGGCTCATTACTGAATTCCAGTGTCCGAGGTGGAGCAACACATGAGAGAAGGCAGTGAGTGACTGCATGACATGTTTTTAGCACAGCAATGACAAACAAAAGTGCCATTAACAAGACCATGGATCACCTCCACAGTGAGCCCACCTCCCACCACCCCAACCACACTGACGGCAAACACACGGTGATGCTGTGCTGCTAAATGCAAATGAAAACCTACAGTGCAGAACCAGTCGTCTGACGGACCCAACCCCACATGTCAGACACATGTGCATCCTCTCAGCTGCAAACATCACAGTACTAACAACACACATGCATGCATGCCACAAGACACATGACTTACAGTGGAGAGATGCACTTGCAGAAATGAGAACTATCAAAGTTGCTGACACATAAATGAACTGCACGAAGCCTGGAATGTAACACAAAGAAAGATGTATTGAAAATAAATGTGTACAATTAAAATGGGGAATGAAGGTCAAATCAGTCCTGGTGAAAATATGAAATGAAATAAAAACCATATGCCGAAACAATTAAATACATGAAAAACAGGGAAGGAAAGTCTGCAAAGTGCAGAAAAAATAAGAAATAAAATAAAGGTAACCTACAACTAAATAGCTATGACAAAGGCATCTGGCTAGTCCTCCTGGCAGATCTCAGTCACCCTTTCCACCAGTGCTGGGTCCATCACCACGTTCCCCTCTACCCCCTTCAGACGGGCCTCTGTTGATGCCTGGAGGGCTTGCAGGTCATCCAGCATCCGTGTCTCTAGCTCTTGCACTTCCCTGCAAATGGCCTCCAGGATGGCAGCCTACCTCCTTGCATGATGCTGGGTAATCCTAGCCCTGACCATCACTACTCCTGCTTATCGTGCCTGCTGCCTCTCTGCCACAATCTGCCCTTCATAATGCTGGAACACAAAAGACATTGGGCCTCATTACGACCCTGGCGGAAATCGCGGTGCAAAATGCACCATGGAGCACGGCGGAAAGCTGCCGATAGCGCCATGGGGGTTGGCAGATTTTTCGCCCCATTCCGACCTTGGCGGGGCGGTAAATCCCCATTCCCCATTTTACCCTTCCCCATTCCCATTTTTGCCCCATAGGGTATAATGGGAGTGGGGAAGGCGTTAATTACGCCACCGTAAATTACGGTGGCGTAATTAACAACAAGGTCCCGTAGCGCCATGGATTTCTCCGCCCGGAAAAACCAGGCGGAAAACGCTCCATGGCGCTACGGGAACTCGTAGTAGGGCGGACGGGTCCGCCGCGAATAACGCTGGCGTAAACCCACTCCGCCAGGGTCGTAATGAGGCCCATTCTGTGCCTCATGTCCATGTGTTCCCCCTGCTTCACTGTTCCCAACTGCCTCCTTTGGGTGGTCTGTCCTGCCAAAAATGGCCTCCTCCTCAATGCCACCTGCCCATTTCCGGGTGCCTACTATGCTGGTACGCCCTCTGAGCTGATGATGATCGCTGGGGGTGTACTGCACCTGTACTGCTCATAGGTGCCTGCTGTCCCTCCATTCCCTATGCACCTGTCGGTGCCTGGGTAGATACAGTGGCCACCTCAGCTGCTGTGCCTTGGACTCCCAACTTGGGCAGGGATGTGAGCTCCACCAGGCGGTCATTGTGGGTGGGACAGGTGTAGAGGGGACCCTGCTGGTATCTGGCCCGGAAGGCACCCTGGAGGATGACTGGCGCACAGAGGAGGAAGATGACAAGGTGGTTGCAGCAGTGAACATCCCACGGAGTACACCATGGAACAGGCATGCTGCAAGCGAGGACACATGTGGTATAGCGGACTGTGATGATGGGCAAGCAGACTGCGAGTAGCCTGCACATCATCACAAGTGACACCTGTACAGCTCATCAACCTGGCCAGCAGGGGCAGCACATAATCCTGGATGGACACACCAGATGTCAAGTAAGTGTCGGTCTGGGTGGGCACACCTGCCAACAATGGAGGGTGGGTCTGGGTGGAGGCATCCTGGCAGGTGCACACTGCTGTATTCGATGCCCCAGGGTCAGGATTTTGCACCTCCATGGTGGTTTGCACAGCCTCATGCCCCTGGGACAGAACTGCAGTATGCACGCCCACCTCAGCACTCCAACCTGACCTGGGCTGCAACGGCCTCCTCCTCCACCTCACCCTCCATCGATCTGGATGGCTCTGGGACATCTTCTGCCATGGATTGCCACTGTGTGGCATCACCTGGCCACACCGCTGGTGAGGAGGCCCCTCCCACCTTCACCTTCTTGGACTCATCTCCTGCCGCCATACCCGATGTCACCTGAGCTGCTCCAGCCACATCACACCCCGAAGATGAGCTGGCATGGGGGCATGGCTGTGGCCTGCACGTCTGCCTGGTAGAGGCGTCCCTATATCCCTGCTCCACAGCACTGCTTCCGCCCTCTTTATCAGATGCAACTGTGGAAAAGGAGACACAGAACAGCAACATCAGTGTACTGCAACAAATCTGGCGTGACATCACCAACATTCACAGGAAGATGAATTGTCAATGGAGCAACCATAAACCTCCTCACCCACACGCATGGACATGCAATCCTCATCTATGCAGACACCTGCCTGGCTATCAATCCACACGATCACATCAAACTATATGCCACTGTCACAACCAATCTATTGCGCATGCTATACACATATGCATCAATTGCGCATGGGTTGAAGCAGGCATCATAATGCTCCAGGTTCTTTGCCACCAGTATGTCAACTTCCTTGGCGCTGAAGTTGACAGCCCTCTGCCTCACTGCCATAGGGTTTGCACTCTGGTCTGAGGATGATGTTGCTGACATGGCAACCCTGAGGCAAGTCTGGGCAAGGTACCTTGAGCTAGGCTGTGGACAATGGTGGTGGAATGGCACTGTGGAAGTCCAACAAAGCAGCTGTGGTGGTCACAGAGCTGGAGATAGGAGCATAGGCAATAGCTGTACAGCAGGAACTCCAAACACAGTGCAGGTGGGCAACAGGCACACACACTGTTCAGGCAGCAGCAGATGACAACGTTGGGACAGGGTAGGTGGAGGCAAGTAAAATGGCACAGAAGCATTATGCATACCATAATATCCACACCTGGGGTACATCTGAGCCTTGCTGGACCACAGAACTATGTCTCACATCACATAGGCTGCCCCTCAATCATATTGCCCAGGACAATTACTTGGTGTGCCTGCTATATATCCATAACACCTGAAACATGAGTGTAAAGGCCCCAAGAGGGAAAGGGGGCAGTCAGGAAGCAGCTATCCCAGCACCAAGGTGTCTGGGACATGCTGTGGAAGCAGCTGCACCAGCCCAAAGGGGTCAGGGCCATGCTGTGGAAGCTGCTGCCCACAGCCCCAAGGGGTCCGGGATGTGCTGTGGAAGCAGCAGTCCCACCCCAAAAGGGTAAGGGACATGCGGTGGAAGCAGCTGTCCCAGCCCCAGGGCATCATGCCATGCCCCAGCCCACGTGTGGTCTGCCATATGGACCCCAAAGTGGTCCCAGTCTCACAGAAGTGGCGCTAGCACCTCATGGCAAGAAGGCACTGCCTGTACAGCAGGAACAGGCTCAACCCCATGACATGGCACAGGACACTGGCACGTTGAGGAAGAAGAACTTCCATGATGGAAAACTCCAGATCCTCATGGACTACATAACCATTCACCACCATGACATGTGCCAGGATCCGGGGAGCACACATAAATCTTCTCAGCATTTGCTGCATTGGCAGTGTGTCATGAATAAGATCAACGACTTAGGGTTTGAGAAGCACACTGCTGTGCAGGTAATGAAGCACTGGAATGATCTCACCCATCACACCAAGTCCAAGCTGGGTACTAACCTGGCCACTGCTCTAACAACTGGAGGGGGGGTCACCAGAGGAGGAGGAGCTTACTCAGCATGAAGAGGCTTTGAGCCAATTCATTCTACTGGAGCAGGTGCAAGCCATGGGAGGCCTGGAAAATTACGAGGAAGCATCCGGTGAGTGACCAACATTGCGCATCCTGAGTATGTGAAGTAATGCATCACCAAGATGTATAATTGTGGTGCAGATCTGGGTGAACTGGAATGACTGCCCTGTGTGAAGCATGTCATGTGGTGTTCTGACCCCTGTCCAGGGTACACAAGAGTGGATACAAACATGTGTTGTACATCAGTTGAACATGTCCCTGTCACAGTACAAATCTCCCTCAAGCATAACCCCCAACATCTTCAACATGATACCACAACATGCGCAGGTGTTAGCTGCATCCTTGATGTGAGTGACTCTGCTCTGCTAGACATGTGCATGCGTCCAAAATCCTAGCTACACTTCATGCCATGTAGGCTATTGAATCTTTTTTTTACACATGTATGTTTATGCTGCCATGCCACATAAAACATCCAAGCTTACTGGCAACATGCCTTATGGTGTGCTCTGAGTGAGTGTGCATATGTTCACATCCCCACTGCCCCAATGGCAAGGACTCCTGAGGAAAATAGTTCTGAGTCTTGCTCCCTACTACCCTCCCACACTCAGCCCAAACTGCATGAGTCCATGCCCCTCTCCCTCTAGTGGGTCACTGTACCCTGTTCACATCTCCAACTCCATTGACTTACTCTCTCCACTTCAGGGACCTTGCCTAGGTGGTGCTCTTACAGCCATGTATCACCTGGGGCTATTTTCTGTTTCCCAGAGTTACGGCATGTTCCGATTGTGTCGAGTCCCTGTAGCAAGACAACCCTGGTGTGGCATGTGATGGAGGCAGACTTGTTTGTGGACATGTGTGTTTGCCTGTTGCCATGTGATAAAAGTTCACATCACATAGACACATGTCCATGCCCATTTCACTGGTATTAGTCAACAGTTAGAGGCACCATGGCCCATAAGGTGCTTCTTAACATGCCTGTTGGTTGGCAATGTGTCCTCTGGCAGCATGGCCCTGAGCAGGGAATGTTGTTGCCATTCTGCATATGCCATGCTCAGATTGCTTGTTGTCCAAAGTGTGTGGTTTCTGTATTTCTTATGATGACATGCACTGCATTTTGTTGCATGACATCAATGTGATAGACATGTTTACTGTGGACATGTTGCACATGACTCCACATGTCATTTTCTGTTCATATGCAGGTGAGGATGCACCAGATGCAGAGGAAGAGGAGGATGAAGAAAAGTTTGTGGTGCTTCTGATCACCAGTGGAGGATGTGACATGGCAGGCCGTGAGAATCCACTGGTGCAGCAGACCATCCTGAGCCATGCTGCAGACTCTTCTGACCATTTGAACTGAACTGGCTCTGATGCTGAATCCAGATGTGCAGTCCTCAATGCTGGCAGAGGTGTGTGCACCAATGGGTGGTGCAGTTGGGGCCTGTGAGTCTGCAGGGGGTCAGGTGCCTTCACAAGTTCAGTCAGTGGTGGCACGCCCATCTCTGGTGGTTATGACTGCAAAGCCAACCTCCATATATTGGTTTCTGGTCCTGGGACAAATGTCCAAGGGAGTGTTGCAGACCTGCAGCAAAGGACACGGGCATCACAGCAAGGGCCATGCTCCCTTGCATTGGTCAGGCGTGGGCCCCGCACACATGGGGGACTTGTGCAGACTGGGCAGACAGATGGGGAGCAGCAGATGTTGGGTTCCACACACAGACAGATGTTGCTTTGAGAGTTTGACTGAGGGCATGGATAGGGTGGCCACTTCCATGATCTCCCCAGCAACACAGGTGAAGCAACAGCTGCAGGTCATACAGACTACGCATGGAGGCTAACTTCAGGGGCCGACAGGCAGATCTGCAATCTCAGCAGGCATCCCTGCTTGCAGAGCAGTGGGCGCACAGTGATGCCCTGAGGTGTGAGATGTTGGTCCACAAGCCTGCAATCCATGAGGAACAGGCAGTCACCAGAAAACTGTTCCACCAGGAGGTGTTAGCATTGAGGTAGACCATCTCGGCGGAACTCTGTGCTACTTGTGCTGCTGTGCATAGTGACCTGAAAGCCCTCAGTCTGCTGGTGCATTCATCAGCATCACGCATGCAGCTGCCACTGAGGACCAGGCCAGGACACTGCATGGTGAGCCTCCAGCACCACTTCCACCTGCAGATTCAGCACAAGATGGGATACCAGCACTGACATGCATCCTGGTCCACCATAGTTGTACGGTCAATGAGCCCATGGAGGGGATTTGTTTGTTTTTGTTTTTGGGGCCTCCACCCATGTGGTCGTTGACATGCACCCTGCCTCTACACCCTCCTGGGTGGACTGCCCGGACCCATTGTGGACTTTTTTTTGTATTTTATTTTTTTGCCCCTTTTGTAGACCCCAGGCTCCGATGTTGGAATGTTATTTTTGAGTTGCCCTTGCTAGGTTTATTTTTAGTTGTTTTATTTTTAACTTGAGTTGTGCAGTTGGTCTCTCAAGGCCATGGCGTTTGCAGTGGTGGACATGCATGCATGCAGATTGAGGTCAACTTGCCTATTTGTATGGTGGTGCTCAGGATGGCATGTGCAAGTAAATATGGGTTCAGTGTATCATCCACATGAGTGCTGTGTGAATGGTACTTAACTATGACTGTTGTAATGTCTTGTCCCATGTTGATTCAGTAATCTGTAATGAGGCAGTGACTGCTGTCCCGGGCGAGACACCCTGCACCCTTTGATGCCCATGCTCCCCATGCCCTCTGCCAGACACCGGCCCACCTATCACACATTCAGAGGCACAGTTCCCGGTGAAGGTGATGCAGGATTCACAACATGCTGGCTCAGTCAGTGGGTAAGCATGAGCACTGTCTTGCATGTTCAGCACGCATTATTTTTCCCTTTGGTTTCCGCATGTATAAGTGTCTTGTAAAAGTGCTTTGCATGCTACCATGCCAGGATGTTTTTTTTAAGTGGTACTCATGTCACTGTCTTTCTCCCTCAATTAACTCAGCTTTGCCCACACCTACAGTGGTGTACTGCATGTCATTGGCCATCTCCAATACAGGCAGTGTACTCCTTGATGTGTTTTTAACTTGGTGTTTCCTCTCTCTGTCACTCCCTCCCTCTCTGTTGTGCTATGCTGCATTTGTGGGCAGATCACAATCTATGTCCTGTCATCCTCTTGCACCCTGTGGCCCTTCTGCAGTGGGTGGTCTCAGCATATTTTCATGCTCCATTCATGTGTTGTCATGGATGTGCAGGTTATTTCTGATGTTACTATGGATGTCATTGCATTTTGGGGATGTGTTTCCCAGTGGGTTTCATCATGTGCAAGGCAAGTGGGTACCCTGTGCAGGTAAGTGATGGGCATTTGTAGAAATGTGTGTGGTGTTTGGCTGGGAGTCTTGCACTGTGTGTGATCACTTGGGATTGAATTGTCTTGTGGGGCACCAGTGTTACTTTATGGATGCAGGTGTCACATGGTGTGGTTCTCGTCATACATCTAGGCATGGTGTTGTTTCTATGGATTGGTGGGGCCACAGTTTTCAGATACCAAATTGTGGGAGTTTCAAGTGTGTGAGCCTTTCTTTGGTGGTTGGGAGTGGGTGGCAAGGCAAGCTGTTTGTGGCCTGTCACAGGTGTTGATGGATGTGCTGGTGTGTGTCTCATTGCACTTTACACATGTGTACTGAGTGACACTTCACACCCCTTGCAAAGTTTGTGAGGTAATGTTTTGACAACGCATTTGGCCTCCCTTGCTCGAGGTTCCCCAATTATGGTGTGTAGACCCAGCTACGATCCACAACCATGGAACAGTTGATGCACATTTTCAGGATGCGATGTTGTGAACCGGCACACTACGTTTTGTGATGTTGGTGTTTTCACATGCATGTCCCATGCATGCTGCACCATGGTGTTTGCAGATTCAAGTTGACCACAGCTGGGTGCATAGTGAAGATGCAATCAATTGAATGGACAAATTGACCAATCGTATGCTGTCACAATGAAGTCTGCATTGACCTTGCACTTTTCCATTGCATCCTACATTTGCGTGCATTTATCCTTGCTTGTTGTATCTCACTCTTTGTTATGTCACCAACTCTACACCTTGCAACTTGCAAGAGAGAAACTCACGACTTAGAGCAAGGTTGCCTCGACTCTATGACCTCAAAAACAAAAGAACTAGTCTATCAGGCCTTATATCCATTCCAACTGCCACTAACCCCAACCCTCTTGCCTTAGCGGCTGTAAAGTGTCCTAATTTACAAATCAGCTCGCACTACAAACAGAAGAAACCAAACCACCCTAGTCCTAGACTCTTCCAAGTCACAACTACAACTCCCACCTTATCAGGAGCCCTTATCAATGCAAGGTCCCTCATAGCACACAACACAGAAATTGCTGACATCCTCGCTATGGATAACTTAGATCTTCTTGCTGTCAATGAGACATGGCTCCATGATGCCACAGGTCCCACACTCATGATTGCCATACCAGACAACTACAATATACTAAGAGTTGATCGGCCTAACTCTAGAGGAGGCGGCCTGGCCATCATTGCCAAAACGAAGCTAGCTGTAAGACTCACCCCACCGCCAGCAATTACATAGTGCGAACTTCTCTATGCTAAAATACCCATCTCTAATAATAGCACACTAACCGTTCTTCTAGTGTACAGACCACCAGGCCCACTAGGTAACTTTGAAGAAGACTTATCCAGCCTCCTCACTAATAGCATCAAAGATTCCACCCAGCTCCTATTACTAGGTGACTTTAACTTGGGATTCAATGATGTTGAGGATAAACAGGCCAATTCTATCCAATCAATCTTAGTCGATCATGGTCTTACCCAAAAAGTGTTAGCCCCCACACATATAAAAGGACGTACTTTAGACTGGATAGCCAACCGTAACGGTGACACTACCATTTCTAATATTTTACCACAAACCTGGACTGGCCACCACCTCAAATGCTTCTCAGCCTCCATAGAGCCTCCTAAACTAAATACCACTGAAATAGTACCTCCTATACCTACGAGATGTAAAAAAGATATCACTGCTGAAAGACTACTACCACTACTCCTTCCAGCCCTCATCGCCAGCACTACTAACTCTGACCAGAACATGCTAGTTGAGACATTCAACAATTCTATGACCAAAGCTTTGGACATGAAAGCCCCTATCAAACTTCTTAAAAGTAAACGAGAGTCTCATCTCAACTCATGGTTCACCCCTCACCTTAAAGAACTACGTATCCAAAAACGCAAACTCCAAGCTATCTGGAGGCACACACCTTCAGCTGAGAATAAAACCTTACTTGCCAACTTTTCCAAAAAATACAAGAAGGAAATCATCCGAACTAAAAAAAGACACTTTTAATGAGAGAATCAGTAAAGCTAACTCCATTTCCAAAGAACTCTTCTCCATTCTCCCAGAAATAGAAAACCCAATTGCTCCCATAGATAATGTCCCTAAGGACAAACTATGGTGCACTAGCATCCAAAATGCCTTAGCAAATAAAATCACAACCCTACAATCCAAAATTGCAAAGAAAAAAGCCTCCTTGAGCTCTACTGTAACACAGACCACCCTCCTGACAGATACACAAAGTACAACTACACAAAGTAATTGCAAACCATTCAGGTTTACCAACATATCCATTCTGGAAACTGAAAAGGTTATATTATCCCTGAAACCATCGAACTGCCAAGGCGACAGCTGCCCTGCACAAGTTATTAAGGACACAGCTAGAGATTTAGCACCCTTCATCTCTAAATTAATCAACACCTCATTTAATTCTAGTACTGTACCCACAAACCTTAAAGAATCTTGGGTATTGCCTCTCCTCAAAAAACAGACCCTTGACCCAGCCATCCCCACTAATTATAGGCCTACTACCACGGTCCCATTTCTCCTTAAAATTATCGACAGAGTAGCCTACCTCCAGATTCAAAACTATCTGGAGTTAAACCAACTACTAGGATCGCGACAATCTGGATTCAGACCACTACATAGTACTGAAACAGCGTTAATTGACCTCAAGACACAAATCAAAGAGTTGAAGGATGAAAGATAAAGGTAAGACAGCTATGCTCCTCCTCCTTGACCTATCGGCGGCTTTTGACCTGGTGGATCACGCAGTGTTATGCAACCATCTAGCATCTGCCGCCCATTTCTCAAGTGAAGCTATAGCCTGGGTACAATCCTTCCTAGCCAACCGTACGATGAGAGTGTTCTCCCCCTTAGCTTCAGCAGACCCAATACATATCACCTGTGGTGTCCCACAAGGTTCATGTGTCTCCCCCACAATGTTCAATATCTTCACTAAGCCACTCTTCGACAAACTTGACAGACCTGGGGTAACTTATACTAATTACGCGGATGATACGCAGATCCTCATACCACTAACTGGCAACTTTGTCGAAGACACAGCTACTGTAAACAAGATTTACCTCCTCATTCAGGCATGGATGGCCTCCCACGGCCTCTGCCTAAATGATGACAAAACAGAGATACTGATCCTGGGTTCCGACTCTAACCTTAAAAAACTCAGTCCCAACTATCTCGCCTTCAACATAGATGGCAATATAATTAAGGTGGCAACTGAGGTAAAAACACTAGGTTTCTACCTCGACTCCACTGTAACTCTCAAAAAACAAGTTAACACCTTGGCTTCCTCTACAGCGTACACCAGTAAATTAATCAGAACCGGCAGACCCTACCTCTCCAAAACCAATTGCATCACACTAGCTAACGCATTAGTAATGTCTAAGTTGGACTACTGTAACGCCCTCCACGCGGGCACCAATAAAACTGTCATAAACAAAATGTAAATATTGCAAAATAATGCTCTTAGAGCAGCCTTGGACATACCCCGCAGAGCACACATCTCTAAGATAAGGAAAGACCATTATTGGTTAAAAATCAGTGACAGAGTACTTCTCAAGAAGCTATCTCTCACCCATAAAGGACTGAACAATACTGCGCCTCCTTATATCTCTGCCAGACTGACCAGAAAATCCTCCAGTCACCACACCAGAGCCTCTAACCATTTCCTACTAGAAACTCCTAGATTTAGGTGAACAAAAGCGGGTTGAGCTAGCTTCCCTGTTAGAGCTGCCCAAGCTTGGAATGCACTTCCTATTGCATTGAGAGCTAATCTACCCTACTCCAGATTTAGATGTAAGGTGAAAGGTTGGATCTGGACCAACGACAACTAACAAACTGAACCCTTGCACTAGGCCCTGGATCTCTGCATACAACTGCCTTGACACTTCTGAAATCTGGACTGCAGACCATCTCACTGCCCCCTGTGGGCTGTGAGGTACCAATATCTTGTGCTTTTTTATATATGTACTGTAAATATGGTAACATGACTTGTATTGCATCAGCTATTTGTATCCTCAATATGTAACCTAAGCTTAAGTAATCTTGTAGCTGCTGCGCCTGGCTACCCCTGGGTTTGGAGCGCATTATCAAATAATAAACATAAACATGTCTTCCATGGCAGTTGCCTCGGTGGCCAGCCTTCCAGTCTGGCATCGGCCTCTGTGAAATGCTGCCTCAAGCATGGTCCTGCCTGGAGTGCAAGAGGTGAGTATTTGTGTACTGGCCTTCTTGTGCTTTGCATCATGGGCTCCCATGACTGTGTTCACTGCACTGTCCCAATACGACGCTGGTAATGGCATGTCTTGTCATGTCATTGTCTGTTTTCCTTGGGTGTCCAGGCTTTATTGGGGGCTCAATTTTCAGCACATCTCATTTTCATGCAGCACCAAAGAAGCGCCAATGTTTACAGTTGCGATAAGTGTGCCCTCTTGCTCTATGTGGACGTAGAGCAACATGGGTGCAATCAATAGCACCTAGCACTTTTGGAAAGTGTGCCACCCCATATAAATCCTGGACCAATGCTTGCCTTTTTGCCAGTGTTCTGGGCATATATATATGCCAGCGGACAGAAGGATGTGCAGTTATGATTGCCAACACCTGGTGTGAGCAACAAGACTGCGTGGCCTGGGAGATGCCACCCACTATGGCAATGGTCCACTGGAATGACCCAGTGGCCAAGAAATGCAGAGCAGTGAGCACCTTTTGCAAGGTGCTCAGTGCTTGGGAGCACATTGTCGGTGATGTGAGGTCATCTTCTTACTCCCTGACCAGGTCTAGGATTATATGGGGGGAACCTATACCTGCCATAGACCTGGTCATCAGGCATCCCAAAAAGGCTGGTCTGTGGGTAGAAGATCTGGGCCCTGGCCATTCTCCTCCTCCTCTTGCGGTGTCCCTGGATGATTGCAGCAAAAAGTGGTACATCAATCATGGATATGTCCATGCCTTTGGCGTGCATGTTTTTTATGCATTTGTTTGTGTGCTCATTGATGTTTAAACCTGCTATCACGTGGCGTATGTGTTTTGGGATTTGTAGGGGCTTTTTCGCTTAGTGGTGTTCCCTGTTCAATTCTATGAATTTGGCTGCTGCAATTGTATGGTGATGGAAAGTCCCTCATTATGCCCACATTTTTGCTTGTCATTCCTAATTCTGTGTGTTCCACCCAGTTTTTAGGTGGCTGCGCAGGCCAAGCCCTTCCTCTTCTTGATGTCCTGTGCAAGGCATTCATCAAGTCTCAGTGACATGCTGGATCGATGAACGGGGACTTGCGCATGATTTTGCATGAAAGTTTCCTATGTTCTGTGCAGATTATTCCATGAACCAGGTACCAACACTACTCTGCTTGTGGCTCCAAGTGAAAAATGAAAGTCACTTTCACTTCAAAAGCAGGATTTTCCAACACTGACACGAAAACATCTTTGCAGTTTAAATGTGAAAATGTGCCACTGCTAACAGAAAAATGTGAGGGAAAAGACCCGGTGCATGTTGACAAAAAGTAATGTATAATCTTTTGCATACCAAATACCAAAGACATTTGAAGAACCACTTTGTTTTCCATGGAAACATGTCAGTCCGCTGAAAACCCTTTTGGCTTGTGGGTGGTCGAAATTAACAAGGAACTCCTCCACTGCCAGTCTGGCAGGCTGACATCCCCCAGCTAATTACAAACTGCAATAAAGTATCCTGTTAAAGGTCTGGAAAACCCACTGTTCCCCAGACTTGCCACTCTGAAGGCAGTTACTGCAGGACAAGTTCCCCTTGAATGGAGCATGAATAAAAGGTGTGAAGACTGGGGGCTACAACTTCAAACAGGCAACCAACTTCAAAAAGCAAGCTGCAAACGCAAAGAGAATAATAACAACACTGTTTACAGGCTGACCCAGTGAGACCATATGGCCTGAAGGTAGGAGAATTGCTATTTGTCCCACATGAATATTTAACATTAATTTAAAAGGACTACTATCATTTAGGCCTTTTTCCCAGCAACCCTGAGGCAGATTCATTTATGTACCATTTCTTAGGTAATTTCCAGGCAATGATTTTGGAGATATGAAATTCATTCACTTGCGACTCGAACTGTAATGGCCTTTTAAGATGTGTTTCTGGCTGATCTGAACATTTTTCAAATGTGAGAGTTGGTGAACGGGTGGAGGGAAACATTTGGAATATGGGTAATCATTTACATATTCATAACTGTTATGATTCTTATAGAATTTGCAGAAAATTTCAACATGGCCGTGCAAAATGGTGCGGACCTGGCTGTCGTCTTATTAAATTCCCCATGATTAGCTGAATAGGAAAATATGTATATTATTGCAGTTATTAATACAATTATGACATTTTGTCATATAACTCGTTTTTGAAAACATTTTGACATGAGAACATATGGGGCTTGTAAAGTAAGCTGCCACATGTTTGCTCCAAGCTCTTAAACTATCAGTAGAGAGGGGCGGGAATGGGCAGGTGAGAGAAGGGTAACTGTCAAAATCTGGTTGCGAGAACTCCTGAAGGGTACTCCCCCAAGATTGTAAAATTGGTGGGGTCATCACTGCTATAGAAGGGGGACTGCACTAGGAGGAAGGAACAGAGCTTCTTACATTTATCATCAAAAGAGTGCATCTGCAAATTACCATCTGACACCAGAGGAGATTGCTGAGAGTCCATCTGGGTAGAGCTGTCTATTTCTAGGAAGGCCTATCAGCTGACTGGGTCTTATGGTAGAGAGCGAGAGGCCAGACCCCTGCCCTATCTTTCCAGAGGGTTGTGACATGCAGCTGGCTGTCCTGAACTTGAAACAGAGACTTGCTTTGTAAGTAACACTGAGCTCTGGGAACCCGAAAGGTAGGGATTATGCTTGCCTTAAACGCTTTTCCTTTATAGTCGGTGGTGGGAGGAGGGTACTGTGTAGATCCTTAGACTACTTAACTAAAGAGATTCATTTAATTAATTCCCTATTTGATGGGACACTATGGGCTGATTTTTGTTAACATTTGAAATTTACAAAGTTCACTTCCCAGTGTGTGCTGAAAAACTATAACCTACATTTAATTGGGTAATCCTTTTTGTCCCTTTGTCCCTGACTTCTTTAAGGAAGAGGGGTGTCTTTGTTCTTAAATTAGTCCAATCTTTTATCCAACTTTCCCCTAATGCATGCCTTTAAGTGGGGGGGGGCTGAACATCAGAAATTCTCAACTCATCCCAATTTTTACCCTCCAGCTTCCCCAACACAACCCTTTTCAGTGGCGGGGGGCGTCTAACATCCAAAATTCCCAAATCATTCACATTTTTCTGCTAGACTTCCCTAACCCCGACCATAGTAAGGGTGGTCTGAATAAACCGCTAAATCACCCTGTGTTTTTTTTTAAACCAAACCTGTGGGTGAAATCATAATTGCCATGTGTATTTGTACCAATCTTGAAACCCTACTACTAGCCTTTTAATCCAGAAGGAAAATCAAAATTGCACAGCACTATATTTATCATGGCTTTGGTTATTGATACGTTTAATTATTTCTTGAAGTGAAATTTGTAGAAAGTAACTAATTGTGATTTGTGTTTTTTAACTGATTTGTGTAATTGATTTGAGTAACACGAAGTTAATGGTGAGCCACAAAAAGGCGACACGTGTAGTTCAGTGTGATTTCTATTACTTTTAATTTAAATAAATCCAAATATATTTTCTGTACACTGGCTTGGTTCTTTGCTCTTTGGTAGCTCAGGGAGGTATCCAAGGGGCATGATATAGGTCAGAAGTAGGGCTGAAGAAAATAATCTTTTAAACTGTTTGTTGTGTGACACCTTGAGTGAGGAGGGAAGGATTGCCCCCTGTTGAGGGTGGTCTCTCAATAAACCGTTACCGGCATGTAAAAGGTAGTTTAATTGCATCAAGAATAAAATAAATGCAGCTCTCCAATTAGGGCTACTTGATACAAGAAAGCCTTCAATTTTGACAAACAATGCCAGCAAAATTGATTTAAGGGCCGTCCTTATGGCCGTCCTAATGCAATCACATGAGGGGGAAGAGATATTTGTGTGCACATGCATCACCCATGATGAAAGGGCCAGAATGATGCTATTGGGTCATAGAACAGACAGCGTTGCCTTGCTATTGGGGTATTGAGAAATTCAAATACTTTCTTTGATGTGCACAATGTATCTTACACACCGACCACAAATCACTTAAAGGCATATTTGAGATGAAAGTGTTTGATTGCGCATGAAGTCAGATTACCAATGTAGTATTGCAGTTCCACAATATTATCATAGAGTACAAAGAGGGAGGCCCTAAAAACCCAGAAAGAAGATTCACGCCTCACTGAAAACCTTTTTGCCTGCTCAAAAGCTGCTGCAGTAAAGTCAACACAGCCAGTGAGTCAAGGCGATCATGAACTGTGGCAAGTGTGAACCCTATGGAGAGATACCGAGAGAAAGCTAGGGGAATGGAACCCCACTTTTTGATAGGATTGTAGCATTGTGAACTGTGGCCAGTGTGAATCCGACGGAGCAATGCCCATAGTGGGTTGTTGGTCTGAGCCAAACTGAAAGAGGCTAATGTTGACGGCCTCAGTGGAGGCCGGCCTGAAATGTCAGGTGGTCATACAAGGGTTAAATCAAAACCCTTGTACATTCAAAATTCTTTGACACACTGTGGAGGAAAATGTGAACCCGACTGAGCGATGCCTGTGAAGTAGAGTAATCAGTAACCCTTTTGAGAACACTGTGATGATAGAACTTCAGGAGGCCAGACTGTAGGCTTTGGGAATAGCCTGAATGGGGGCTTGACAAAAAGACTGACTGGGGGCTTGAGAGGAAGCTTGACTGGAGACTTCAGAGAAAGCCTGATTTGGGGCTCCCAGCCGAAAAGCGAATCACCCTATGGGAATGTTTGAGAAATAACTTTTTGTTTGAAGGAATTTTAAAAGGGGATCGGAGCCCTGAAGAGGGAGGATCATTGTTTTGTTGGACGCTCTGTGCAGGTTCCCGGTACGCACCACAAGAGTGTGGTAGAGTGAAAAGCACAGGTGTTTGTAACATATTCGAGAATTGTATCTAGGGAAGATTGGGATGAAGCAAGTGCTGAGAACAGGAATTTGCCAAGAGTCCATGAGTTTGATCAGCTTGGTTTGCCCCACAAAGGAAAACTTAGAGAAGCCCACTGGGAATTCTTAGTGGTTAGGGAGTAATTGGGCATGGAAGTAGGCATTGCATATAGTGGAGTAAAGGCTGTTGCACCAAAGTGGTGAGGAAACTATTGCTCATGAGGGGTATACTGGGATAACTCTCATAAAACGGGTGTTAAGAGATGAATATGTGTGGCATTGCTTTGACCTATACATGGAACGTTAGTTGAAAGAGTATCATCAGTGCTGAAGCAGGAAGTATCAAGTATTAAGAGGATTTCATTTCCAACTTCACCCCAGAAGGACCTGTCAGTAGACAGACTTGGTACAATCACAACATGATGGAAAGGGGTATGTTATGTGATGTGTATTGTGGATTGGAATTTAAAACTGGTTGATATTAAAATACTTTTTGATGGCAAGTTAGTCCGAGTTATATCGTTCTTAGAAAGGGTGTTTTTTCCAGGAGGAACTCCGAGCGAGCATGTTTACTGGCAATGAACCACACTTCTTTATGAAAAAAATGTGAAAACTTTTTGAGCGAAAATGGAATACAATAGACATCTTCCCTATATCATGCCAAGCACAATGGTGCCAATGAGAGTTTCAACGGGGTTAATATGGAGACTATACATATGGCTAAATAATGTGGCGAAGATGATGACTGTGCTGTAGTGGCAAGAGTTACAGTTGCCCTCCACACACAACAACAGGGGTGTCCCCTTTCGAGTTATAGAGGGGTATAAAAGCCAATACCATGGTGTGTCCCTCACGTCTGGATGTGAGATGAAGGCAAACTGTGCTCCCAATTACGTATGCAACAATAGATAGTGCTGAAACGGCCTGTTGCAAGGAAGAAGCAAGAAGTGAAAGAAGTAGATGCTAAGAGGGTAGCATCGAACACTACGAATCAAATATGGATATAAAGCTGAGGCATTGCCAGTGAAACATGGTGGACCACCTGTAGTTTTAGACAAGATGGGCGTGTGGTGATGTAAACAGCTGAATCCTCCTAAAATACTATTTCATCTACCTTACACAATGGTGGTGGGTCAAATAAAGTACAAGTGCTTAGCAATCCACGGATGGCAGGATAACGGAAGTTGGAGCACAGATATTGGCAGTAACTTTGAAGCAAAAAACTGTTTTTTCAACTTACATCGTATGGCTTATCTTTTCATCTCAAGTTTCTGATGCAAGTGACTCTCATTTAGGGGGGCAGAGGTGTCATACATTTAACATTTGTTCCACCTCGGTCATCTGAACTTATAGTACAGTCTCTTTCCATCCCTCCGCCCTGAGTAGCCAAACACGAATCCAGAGGCACTCACCTCTCTGTTTGATGCTAACTCTATCTCAGGGAGACAGTTGCATATAGCAAGATGAGTGGGCAGGATAATGTGTGGTGCTCTCGCCCCACACTGCAGAGAGTAGGGCTCAGAGGTGTCTCCCAAAGAGAGAACCCACCCAGTCTGGAGTTTTTAGGAGTGTCACTCCCTGCCACTAGCAGGAGCATCTGCAGCACGTCTGTCTGGTCTCTCTCCAGAGTCAAGCATCAATGCACATTCAAATCTCTCAGTCAGGATTGCCATTTAGTATTGGCACCCACATGCCGTACTAGGGCAATCATCCATTCCCAAGATATTTTTGACCTTTTGCTGAGGCAATTCAGGCCCCCACTGGGAAATGGCTGCTTTTGCTGCACAATCGTTTCCTATGTCCCTTTTTGCTGAAGCAGAGAGGTACTATGTGCACAAGCATACAATCTCTCACAGGTTTGTCCTAGATAACATTGCGCACGGAGTGGATGGAAGCAATGAGTGGTGGCAGGCTTCACCCCATCATCCTGGACTACATATGCATAAGTGAGGAGGTAGGGGGTGGGGGCAATACGTGTACGGCTGGGCAGTGTGAGGTCTCCATGGAGTAGACAAGTAGCCAGGGAGTGGAGCTGGGGAGAACAAGACTGAGAGATATGTAGCACTCGATACTTGTGGGAAAAATTGCTCAGACCTGACTATTTGTAACTGTGCGCGTAAAAGGAACTGCTGTAAAAGTAGCCTGCACAAAATGAATATGATACCATGACCACAGTACCTTCACAGAGCGGATGTTTGGCCGAGGACCCCTTCGCACGTGACCTACTCACTGCAGCTAGGAGAACTAACTCTGAAAAAGCCATCCGTCTTTCAGTCTTAATGTTGTGCTCTATAGTGTGATGCAGTGAGAAATTGCTTTGCTATCATAAGCGTATTTCATATATTGATTACAAATGGTGGCCGTGTGAGTCTTACAACTCCTTCTCTTGCTTTGACGTATGCTAACAATGATAGCTATGAAGTCTTTCTGTCAATAGCATACGTCCTCCAATTTACTTGACTACCCATACATGTTCCATTTATGTTTTCTCCTGGCAGCGTTTTTTTTTCCCCCCTTGGTAATAGCTTTAGAAGCAAGTTTATAACACAAACGATTAACAGGGCGCTTGTTTTCTTGTTACTTTTGTGGTAGAGTGTGTGGACTGGAACAAAAGGCAAGACGAGCTTATTCATGGAAACAGAATGAGTAATTATTATAACAGTGCAGGAAAGATCACAATAAAAGGTAAGAAACACCATGGATGGAAATAGGAGTACTTTCGAAAAAGAACGTTTGTAATTTCAGAGAAGACGATATTAGTAGAGATTTATGTGGTATTTGTCAGATGTGGGAACATGAATTGTCATTGAAATGAAGAGGAAATCGACCTAAGCATTATTGTCAAGAGTAACATGTGGATCAACAGATATAGGTAAGATTGATTGAGATGGAACAAATGATTAGGAACTAATGTTTAGGAAAAGTAGTTCACAGATGCAAGGTTATTGCTATATTTACTTTACAGTCAATAATTAACTTTAACAAGGCAAAAATAAGGAAACACTTTGGAATACATCAAAACATATACACAATGGTCAGAGAAGATGACAGGTAGGGGACTGTCAAACCAAAAGTAATGAACTGTACACCAATGGATTGAATTTCAAAGATACCAATTGTTATAATATCGAATACAATGGAAAGTAATGGTAATACTTGTGCTAAACATGTAATTTTCTCTTCTACATTCCTTTCTGACTGAATAATCTAGATGATATGTGAATATAAAGGTTCAAATGCGAGTTTAGCCTTGGAGAAGATCACTAGAGGCCACCAGATACAATGGTGTCCTCTGAGTGAAACACGTGC
The DNA here is from genome assembly GCF_040938575.1 of Ambystoma mexicanum. Taxonomy (NCBI): domain Eukaryota; kingdom Metazoa; phylum Chordata; class Amphibia; order Caudata; family Ambystomatidae; genus Ambystoma; species Ambystoma mexicanum. The sequence continues at coordinate 405,467,296 of NC_090931.1, read as the reverse complement.
TAGCATTGATATTGAAGTTTTGCAACTTTGCCATTACTGAGACTAGCATAGATATTGAAGTTTTGCAAGTGGGCCATTACATCAGGTTGCATTGATGTTTGATTGAAACTGTTATAAGGTAATTATCATTTTATGAGGAATTATAAAGACAGTATATCTGAGTTTTGGAAGTGTACCAAGATTTAGGTTACACTTGGTTATGAATGAAGCACATTCAATCGATTAATAATGTAATTATGAATTGCAAGATTCTACGTGCATAAAGCATCATTGGTGTAATATTGTATAGCATACAAAAAAGCATTGACGAATAAGTAAATAGTGCATATGAAATAACTTTCAACTATAAAAAAACTGGTTTGTTAAAGGCGCAAGAAGTGCTGTTGCGTGTGAGAAAACCAGATTTTTTAAAGGGCTTTTATAGGTTGGGGCCAAAAAAAAAACATTGCAGCCTTTAAAACATTTTCTTAAAGGTAATTATAAGAGGAAACATATATGTTTTTCAAAAATGGGAAGAGCAAATAGGATCAACGGAGGAACCAGAGTTACGAAAGATGAAGATAAACAAATAATGTTTTCATTGTAAATATGATAGTGACCTTTATTAGAGCTAACAATGGGGACGGTAAAATGTGCAGGGCCTGAGAGTGCAATTATTACCTATTCATGCTCAAACCTCTGGATTTCAAGACCACATGCAAAACCTTATTGATGTGAGAAAATATAAATTGTATCTTTTTCTGGGATTCCCGCTGTAGCCATATGATCCTGCAATGAGGTTTAACTTGTGTGCTTCTTTCTTCATCGTACATTGCACTACTGTGGAGTTCATGACTGAAGATTCTGAGAGAACTCGAACCCAATAAAATAGACTATACATGCCATAGCACTTGCACTTTGTTCAATATTATACGTGATGATCCTGTGCCTTGTATTTACTCCTATAGTAAGGTACCAACAATAGCTGAATAATGTTTGCTTATAGTAATGAAAATGGACTAATGCAGTGTCACAAATTCCTAGCTTGCCACTTGTTTGAGCTGTCTTGTCATTTTTTGGATGCCTTGTGGTGCAACCGTCATAATGATAACAAAGGTTGTTTGTGTTGTGAAATTTAGGAGGATAGCTCAGCGGCAATGTGTTCGCCTTGGAAGCAATACAACATGAAGCAGCACAGGTTTGATCCGTGGGTTCGCGCTTAGAAACCTCTGGATATGTAAGCTCATTATAAATATGCAACTAAGACAAAAAAAAAACAATTACGCAACTAAAAAGCAAAAACAATTCCTGTAACAGCGGCTCGATGCCCGCGGGCTGTGTGAGCACTTTAAAAATGCAAAAATAAATAAATAAATGCATACATTCTTCACCACATTACGAATCATAAATGACAATCCTCAAAAGGGAAAGCCACACATCACAGTAGTATTTGGAGCCCCCTTTTTTGCAATGTTACATTTTTGACAGATGGGAACGCTCCCTGCTTCCGGCCTAAATCCTGCCTTTCCATTTTTATACAATTTTTGATATCAATGTAGTACAAATATAATATACAATGTATATCAAAGATGATGTCTATTTCATATGAAATGTATATTTCTTGATAATAAACATTTTTTTTTTAGTTTGATATGATGTTGAGATGATTTGATATAAAGTGAATATACATTTTATATAAAAATGTGAGCTTGGAGCGCGCGTGTGAGTTGTGAGGAGATAGACTGCTAATGTTAGGGTTTTGTCTTGGTGACGAGCTAATGACGCAGGAGTGAGTTTGGCCTTGTATCTATTATTGATAAGTCTTAAATTGGTGTTTATTTGATAAGAACCTCAACATTTTTATATAAACATTTTATAAGTTTTATATTATTTTTATATAATATTGGTGGACATTTGATAAGACTTTGAATAATCGTTATATAAAGGTTATATTAATTTTATACAAAATTGGCGCACATTTTGATAAGAACTTTAATAATGTTTATATACATTTGATATTATTTTAATATAAAGTATGTGTGCATTTGATATGATCTTAATAATGTTTATATGATTTTGATATACAGTTTAATTGAAAGAGCCAGTTTAAGGTTGTGATAGCATTGGGGGGCGGGCTTTAAAACCCAGATTTATTGCTTTTTGCAGTGAGCTGGAAAACACAGCACTTCTTGAGCTTTACAGGGGCTATTCAGGAAACAGATATTATGAACAGCTACAGTTACGATGAGGGGAGAACAAACCCAGGAAGCCTGTGTTTTTTATGGTGTATAATGGGATGGAGGATGCTCATGATTTGATGGCCGACTATGAACCAGAAGAGTTTTAGAACAATGATGATGCAGTTGTTTAGCAGCCATTTGAGGTCAATGCAAGCTCTGAAGACAAGGAATGTGAAGCTCTGGTCCTACAGGCAGATGTGGTTGTGACAACAGCGACTGATCACGCTCCACATATATTTAATGAAAAACAGGATCATGTGTGCGTTGGTGAGAAGAACCAGATCCTGGTAGAGACGATTAATATTTTATGTGCTTTCTGTTCAAACCACTTGGAAACCCTGGGTATTTTGAAAGTAGGCTGTCTCAGGGCTGTCTTTCATGGATGGAGACTGATAGCCCTTAAAAACAATGCTATTATTCATTGTGCTTGTTGTTCAAAATGAATAGAAAGCCCATGGAATAACAGTCTGTGTAAGGAATGTATTATGCTAATGGGACTGATATGGACATGATGGTTCCTCTTTGTGCTGATATTCAAACTGCCCAGGAGATTACAGCCATAGTGACTGACACATGTTTAAAACAGCACTTTTACAGATGGTGCTACAGACATCAAATTAATGATCCCCAGAAGGATAATTCACTGCGTAAAATACATTTTGTGTTGAGCCCTAAAACTCATTGTAGAAATGATGCACTTGATGCAACCGCTGACACAGATAAGGATTGGTGCAGGAACTGAACGATGAGTATCTAAAACATTATTGGCTATAGGATCGGCGAATAACCCTCTTTTAAAAATGAAGCAGTTTAGATACACGTGTCCTATTGGTGTTAGAAACATCATTGAACAAACACTGCCCAACTGGCCGGGGCTAAAGTACATATAAATGAGTGCCTAATGTAGTATAACATGCTTGCTTCATGAAGCGGCGGCATGCAATGTGTTTGCGTGGTATTCACACGAATTAGGACATGTATAACAGGGCTGATTGCTTTAGTGTTTCATTGTGAATATATTTGGAATACAAATTGTTGTTTTAAATGTGAAGAGTACCTAATAAACTATAGAAAGACGTTGATAAGGCATTTTAAAATAAACTGCTGCAGAATCTTCTAAAAACACACAGGGTGCATCACTTTGTTACAAACTATGAAGTGAAGGCCTCGATTGTAGAACATTTTATGCACACCTTTAAAACATTGCTCTGGTGATATTTTACGACTAAAACACCTGTAAATATTTGGAGGTGATACCAACATTTATAAATGTGTATAACAACATGCATCATAGATCTATTAAAAGCACCCCGGCTGGAGAAACACTGCTGAATTCTTTGGAAGTCTGGAAAAACTATACAGTGAACGACTTTTAAAAAGACAAAATGTACACAACTTAAAAAAGGAATCATGTCCATATCTCAAAACACAAGGCCGTCTTTACAAAGGGGTATGAGCAGGACTACAACAACAAGATTTTTATTATATATGGAGTGGCTCATCGTTAGGGTCTTTATGTATACAGATTAATTGATATTTCTTGCAAGGCTGTTCAAGGTGTTTTTTACAGAGTAAAGGTTGTTGTATCAAGAAGCACTATCTAGGTAAATAGCTGGGGTGGCCTGACAAATTCAACAGTTGAGTGCCAGCCAGCTCTCTAGAGACCATGGGTGTGCAAAGATGGTTTCAAAATGGAATCCGCAGCTTTTTATATTATACTTCCCAGCACCGCCTCAACCGAGACATTTCCAGGCAACAACATATCCAACTTTACTGTGAAGCTTGCCAGACCTGTAAATTTGAGGGTCAATTGTCGGTGGCACTTACTGAAGTGTAGTACGTCCGATCATGGGATACTCTAGCACTGGGGGAAGTCACCTTTATCATGAAATGAACAAACCCTTTGAGGATCTGGCTGAGTGGATTTCCTGAGGGGCTTTACCCAAATATATAGGAACTTGTGAGAGTCATCAACAAATCTGTATTAAACATACCCGAGTACGGCGATATGACACTACACCTAGACCTGCAACAGAGAAAGGTCTTTTTACAGTGCCCAGACCCATTGGCAGGTTTTCAACAGCGGGGAGACTGCAAAACATATTGGGGAGTGTGCAACACATTGGAAGTAAAGAACCATTGGATAATACATGTGCCGACATTAACAGGGGTTTTCATATCTTATTGCTTAATGATATGATATGATATTATATGATATGGCATTTATAATGAACTTATACACAGGTGTTTCAAAACAGGGATATTGTGGAGTATGAAAAGGTGGGGAATAACTACGCCCACTACTTAGAACCATGGAGATTGAAGGGAACAGCAATGATATTGTGAACATTCAATGTAACAAACCCGATTATGTTCTCATGTGCAAAAGACATTTTGACTCCATCAACATACAGATGAGAGATGACAAAGGACAGTTTGTATCCTTTAAATATGTGCAAATCTGGCTGTGGTTGCACTTTAGACCGCTCCGGGTAAAATACTAATAAAACAGCATTATAATGGCTGTGGTAAACTATGGAGACCCCGGGGCTTATATGGAATATTATATGAAGTGGGCCAGTTATGGCGATCAGCCATATTTTAGTCGAACACCCATATTGTATGGGGCGGAACTCGGCGGCATCTTTAAAAGTATTTATGGACGCGGAAGGCCCTTTTCTATGGGGCCGCATTGAACTAGCTAACATGCACATGAAAACGGCAGGATGCAATATTGCAAAACACCTTGTGGAAAGCGTGTTAACAGCAGTTGCTGAGTGGCTCGCCACACAGAAAAAGGAAAAGCAGGATGGATCAGGACTCACATAGGAGTCTTAAGAGGAAGGGTTCAGCGTCTCTGCTGTGTGGTGATGCGAAATCCACCATGAAAAGCAGAACTAATGCCCGGCGCACAGAGCCGAGTAAGAAGAAGAAGAGTGTTATTTCTAAAAGACACAAGGCTGGTGATATTTTTTATAGAGCAATTGCCTTCTTACAGAGATGCTCCGGGGTATGTATAACATCAGAGCATGGTCTCTTTACCGTGACCCCAAACCAGCATCGATAACAGTTTCTTTATTGAGGTCTCGCACAGACCAGGATACTTTGCAAGGCCAAGTTCAAAGATAATCTTCATGGCAGAAGGCATGGGTGATGAGAGATGATGGACTAGTTGGGTGGGAGGTAATGTCAAGTCCTCCTCCTCGCACCTGGGTCTGAGCTTACATGCTGCTAAGTAAACCTATCACTACTAGCCCCCATAGAATTGTTTGTTTCAGACTCAACCAACATGTATCTCGATTTGTATGATACACTGCTACATCTAACCTGTAAAATAAAAAAGGTGGATTGAACCGACATTGCAGGTACAGCACAAGTGGGCATGATCACTTACCGGACAGCCACCATGTTCAACCAGGTAGACATGAAGTTAGGTGATCGAATGATAATGCAGAGTGATAGTATGTACGCCTACCAGGCCTATGTAGAGGGCCTATTAAATTATAGCCCTGGATAAGCAGCTCTCGGCAGGCCTCTTTTATAATGACAATGTAGGGCATTTCGACAACACCAATCTGGACAGTGACAACAAGGGGTTCGCAAAGAGAGCCCTTCCTGCCAGAACCAGTACAGTATTCGATTTACTAGGCCATTTACGTGCTGACCTTTTCTTCCAGGGCAAACTATTGATCAATGGTTTTGATATTAAAGTGAAACTATCCAGAAACATGGATGTTTTTTGCCTCATGAGCGGGGATGCTGAGCAATACAAACTAGTCATCATATCGGCCAGGTTACTCATTAAACATGTACGCGTCTCTCCGACTATTGGACTGGCGCATGAATAGGCACTGCAGTTATCTAACCTAAAGTATACTGCGGAGAGTGTCACTTTTAAGGTCTTCAGCATTCTTTCCAGTGGTCATGGTACCAGTCAAGACAAACTTGTTCTGGGGCAGTCCCCAAAAATAATACTCATGGGAATTGTTGAAACAACGGCACTCAGTGGGGCATATGATAAAAAACCCATTTTTGTTCAAACACTGTAACATGACCTATGCAGCGCTGCATAAGGACAGTGTTTTGATCCCTGCCAAAGCAGACACTCCCAATGTTGGACCTTATGGTGGACATAGTCAGAGAATACATGGGGCTGGTGGCTGACAGGGAGAAGCATATGTGTGATGTGCCCGTTTCTTTCACATGCAACAAGTATGCTCTCGGCTATACCCTACTGGCCTTTGAGCTAACACCCGATAATGTGTCAGCAGGGCATTTCAACCTGACGAGGAGCCAAAACATTTGTGCAGAAATCAAGTTTTGAAGAAACCTATCCGTCACACACTCCCTGCTAGTGTGGAGCATTTTTGGTAGCATTCTCGAGATCGCGGTCAACGCACAAAGAAACATACTTTTTGATATTGAATGGATACTTCAACAGGGGTCATAGACCCAAATGCCATGATGGATGAGGTTTCCTAAATGCTGAGAAACCACAGTGCAGACGTCATTAGTGACACTAGGACATAGCCACGTTAGTGATGAAGTACACTCGCAATCATGCACAACTTTACACAAACACCCTCTCGTGTACATGAAGAACATGCCTACACAGTTCTGTAGATAGAGGACAGATACATACTGTCAAAAGCTTTTTATTATTTTCTCATTAGCCAAGTGCAGAAACGCTGAATGCAAGGCAACAAAGAGATGCAGAGCAAGCTTGCAGATGCTTATGGCAACTAACCCTCTGGAACTACAGTATCACATAAGGAGCCTGGCAGGACCAAGTACAACTAATTTATAGGAAACATAGCAGGATATAAGTGTTCAGAAATCATAGTATAAGTATAATGAAAATCACATAAAGCCTCAAGCCATAGGACAAGAGACAAGGGGAAAGCAGAACCAGGCTGCACAAAACGGAAAGGCAAGGTCAGAGACCAGCAGCATATTCCAGACCAAAGACGACAAGGGGCCATCTGCAGAAAAACAAAATACATACACATAATTGCAGACAAGAAGAGATCGATTTTGGGTCCTTAACCAGGTGATGCGGTCAAGCTAGACAATGGTAATTCACCTGCGGTGGGAAGACACTCAGTTATCAGCATCGCAGACATTAAGTGAAACATGAACAAGTTAACAACTTTGCAACATGGAAAACACTCTCACAGGAAAAAGTGGTAATGTTAACAGATACATTGGGTACACATAGTTATTCTCATCATCTTGAAGAGGTGCACCGAGCAATGAGAACAGAACTGGTTCCCAGGCCTGAGGAGACAAGTTTGAGATCATGGGTGAGAAATCCATGGATGGATGGCAAGAGGCAAGGGCCAATGATAATCCTGTAACCCTGCAACCGTTTAATAGGTGTTTCTGGGGAAGGGGCAGGCCAGCCACCTGACAGGGAAGGGCCAATTGAGTAAGATCTATAAGAGAAATATATAGTGTATACAACTGCGAGCACCCAATGAGAACATGTGATAGGTTTTTTGGGGATGGGCCAGGGTGTTATGACATTCTGTATCTCAAAAGGGTGATACAATTTTGGGAATGGTGATTCCAGTGATCTTTGAATGTCTTGTATGATCCCTGTCAGTTTTGTAATGAACAACAGTTCTAACCTGGCTGACTCCTCCATTTGTTCTGATGGCAGGGTTGATAGGCCCCTATGAGCTGAATGGATGAGCTTGTAATAACCCCCAGACCTCTGGCATACCAGACCTAACCTTGAGGTGGTCAGCCTTTCAATCTTCTAGAATTTGAGAAGACAAATATAACTGTATCTGCGCATTTCTATTTGCCATTTGAGGGCTACGTAAACACTCACAAATTAAATGTGTGGCCTACTCTACATAGCTGAAATCTGTAAATAAAAAAAAAACATGATACAATATACTTCTTGAAAACTTTATAAAAGACATGAAATATATATATACACAGACCTTGGCCCATTACTGCCTAAATGTCCCACATTAACTTACAAACAGGCACCTTCGTTAAAGGATGGACTGGTTTTCAGTTACTTGTCTCCTGTCCAGAAAAATTCCACCATGACTAATTGGCTACCTGGCTTACCTAAAGGCTTTACCAAGAGTCAAAAGTGTAAAGCCTGTCCTCATGCCACTGTCTGTCAATCTTTCATACATCCAATCACGGGCATTGAATTTAGGTTGAAACATTTTATCAACTGTGGGACTCCTTTTGTAGTGTACGTCCTAACATGTCCCTATCGGAAATGGTACGTGGGATCCACTACATGTATACTTAAGCTCCGTATTTTGCAGCATCTCAGAGCAATCAAGAACTTTGAAACCACGTACCGTATGGCTAAACATTTCAGGCAGGAACATGACAGTGATGTCCATTTGCTTACATTCTTTGCTGTGGCTCATGAGGAGGGCATCGCAATTTGAGATTGAGACAACTGGAAACCAGGCTTATTCTGGGCTTTGACACTAAGTATCCCAATGGGCACAATATGGATGAGGAGTTGCATACCTTTGTGGGAACTTCATTATTTTGTTTTTCTGTGTGCCTACATCTCTCTCTTGCTTTGTGTTGTTTGATCTTGGTCCCTTGCTACTGTATACTGCTTCTCTTCTTCTTCATTTAGATTTTTTGCCCTGGCCTGGAATTGCTTGTTTTATTTAATTTGCATTATCTTTGTTATCCGAATTACGAATATTATACCTTCATCTTGTACGCTGCACACAATGCTATGTTTCTGCATGAGTAGCTTATTATACCAGATAGAACCCCATAATAGAATGCTATTTATATCAATGCATCGTTCAATGCACTAATTAGGGGATGATTTTTATTGCATTGATCCTTGACACTTTATTTGCAACATTATAATAAGAATCCCATGTACGCATATTTCATGAAAAGTACACACACATGTGATGTCATCAATGACATTTGTGATGTCATCTTTGATGTCGTGGGTGTAAGTCTTAGCAGTGCACGGTGGTGACGCGAGTTATGGTTGCTTAGCTTACCATAACTGGCGAATTTCAGGGGTATTTCGGTTTTACTTGGAAGCATAACGTCCCTTTAACAAGTTTTTTTTCACTGAAATTCATAGGTTTTTAGTAGCACAACTTAACCATAACGTCCCTTTAACAAAGTTTTTTTCACTGAATTTCATAGGTTTTTAGTAGTGCAACTTAACCATAATGTCCCTTTAACAAAGTTTTTTCACTGAATGTCAAAGGTTTTTAGTAGCAAAGCTTAACAATAATAACTTTGACTTTATGTACATGAAACATAGAACATACTGAACCCCTTCTACTGAATTTAATGTCCGCAAACTTTTTTGATGTCCGCGGACATGTTCGGACAACAGTACCACTACTTAAAAAGTCTGGGGGGGTATGTTTAATTGTTATATTATAACATAGTAACATTTAAAAAATTCACAAAGTAACGCACATACATATTATATGCAGTAATACATAAGAAATGTAACCCATTTATGTAACCCACTAACCATTCATTTAAATACAATATGTTCTAAAATGGAATATACTAAATGAAGATAAATTGGCTTCCAACATAATTACCTCACAGACGCTCCACAGCTAAGAGCAAGACCAGACCTACAGAGTACTCAGAACATATATTACCTGAAATAGTAAGTGTACTTCATTTTACTCATATATTTATAAACTTTCTGTATTAGATTAAAAAAAAAGACATCTTTTTTTTTTCTCACAGAAATGTCTAGTACTCTGGAATGGCTAGAGGAGCACTTCCCACATGACGAAATGTCAGAAGATAGTGAAGCTAATGGTACACAGTTTACAATATAAACCATTTAATTATTATTATTTTATATATATTTAACATATATATATTTTTTTGTACAGAGCATACCAAAATAGAAAATACCTCTGAAGAAACTGTTACGGATAACACTCTTGAAAGCATAAAAGAAAAAATTGATTTATTGTTGACCAATTTTAATCATTTGAAAACTTTTGTTGAGGATAATTTTAAAACAAAAACCTCATACCATTGTCCCACATGTATTTGTCTCCCCTCACCATATCCCAGTCAATTATCCCCAAACCCTCTCCATAACCCAAAACGTTTTGATGAGACTTCCATCCCTTCTTCACCTGTTACCAATCATGTTGAAACCCCTAATTCTCCTGTTTTTGTTTCTGTTTCTGCCTCACCTTCTCTGTCATAAATTGTTAATATATGTTAAATAAACTTACATTTTTATATTGTGTTGTAATTAGTTTCATTTAAAAAAACAAAACATACAATGTAGGTGTTCGCGGACAGCGTGGTTGTTCTGAAATGTGCGTAAATAAATGAAAATGGAGGTGTCCGGAAGAATACTATACCTGTCCGTGATGTTCACTAGCAAGTTGAAACTGTTCTAGAACACACGCAGTGTCCTGAAATGTTCTTCAAGAAACAAAAATGGAAGTGTCCTAAAGAACACTATACCTGTCCGTAGTGTTTGCTAGCAAGTTGAAACTGTTCTAGAACACACGCGATGTCCTGAAATGTTCATAAATAAACAAAATGGGGGTGTCCTGAAGAACACTATACCTGTCTGTATTGTTCGCTAGCAAGTTGAAACTGTTCTTAGAACACATGTGGTGTCCTGAAATGTTCGTGAATAAACGAAAATGGAGGTGTCCTGAAGAACACTATACCTGTCCGTAGTGTTCGCTACCAAGTTGAAAGTGTTCTAAGAACACAAGTGGTGTCCTGAAATGTTCGTAAATAAACGAAAATGGAGGTGTCCTGAAGAATACTATACCTGTCCGTAATGTTCGCTAGCAAGTTGAAACTGTTCTAGAACACACGCAGTGTCCTGAAATGTTCTTCAAGAAACAAAAATGGAAGTGTCCTGAAGAGCACTATACCTGTCCGTATTGTTCGCTAGCAAGTTGAAACTGTTCTTAGAACACATGTGGTGTCCTGAAATGTTCGTAAATAAACGAAAATGGAGGTGTCCTGAAGAACACTATACCTGTCCGTAGTGTTCGCTACCAAGTTGAAAGTGTTCTAAGAACACAAGCGGTGTCCTGAAATGTTCGTAAATAAATGAAAATGGAGGTGTCCTGAGGACGCTAAGTCTGTCCGTATTGTTCGCAAGGAAGTTAAACTGTTCTAAGAACAAACGGTTGTCCGTAACTGTTCGTTTGACGTGTGACACACTTTTAATTACTTCAGGACCCAAACAGTGTCATAAGGACATCAACATGCATGCGCAAACCAATGTCCGTGCATTTGGTGTCCTGCGGACAGCCGCTTCCTTCGTGTACATGCTCGCGGAGCGATCATGTGACCACGCCCACGCTGATCGCGTGTTCGGAATGCGGACACTGTTCGTGTCCCCGAACAATGTAAAAGTACATTTTCAAGTAATCCACAATATTTCTCAAAAAAACTCACCATAGCACAAGTCCCACATACTAATCCTGAGTTTCTACATACTTTTTGAAACCTTTTGAACCTTTTATTGTGTTCGATCTGTCCGCGGACAGCGCGCATGTCCGCAAACCGAGTACAAGCACCCCTATAAAAGACCACACCCTAGAGCTTATTCTCATTGTGTTTCTGGCTATTCTTCAGAACACAGCAATTTTTGCTGCCATCTGCAGATTACACCATCATCAAGTTGACATCCATGGCTGAACTACTGCCACCTGGTGCTGCACCTGCTTCAGCACCAGCCCCACTCCCTCCACCACCACCACCTCTCCAAGGGCCTGAAGAGGGGAACAGGAGTGAGGATGCAGAGGAGGAAGAAGAGGATGATGAGAATGAGGTAGTGGAAATCCCTACTACCCGCACTAGGCGTGAATCTTGGGTGTGGCGGTTATTTACCATTCATGGGAATGGTCCTAAGGCTCGTGCGAACAAGTCACCTGCAATGAATGCAAAATGGTACTCAGTCGCGGGAGGCATGGTTCATACAGCTTTGGGACCACAACCATGAAGCAACACCGCAGGTCATTTCACTCTGGGGCCATTCGCAGGGTTGTACCTTGCGAGGAGCGTAGTAGGTTGATTTCCTCTACTTCATCCTCCGTTCCGATCCTGTCACAAGAAGGAACACCTCTGTAGGACAGCGTCTTCCTCAAGCTGCCTCACAGGCCATACATAATGCTGATGACCCTTACCTTTCGAGGGTCACAGTTGTGTGTATGTACTGTGGCACAGTACTCTGCAGGGGGGAGCGACTTCATAGTGCTTTTGAGACTATCGTCTCAGAGCACGAGAAGACCTGCTCACTACCAAAATAAAACCCACTCTACATCTTCCTCTCTCAAATCGCCCTTTCTTATCCCTGTGGTTGGTGTCCCCCCCTTTCCCCTCCTTTCCCCTCCTCTCCTAGTGTGTCGTGTATAAACAACCAAAAAATATATAAAATAACAAAAATTAAAAAAAAATAAGGCTCTTTTCAGAGCCGCCTTTCACAGTTAAAAAATAGAAGTGAAAATAAATGAAGCAGGGCCCTTTGTATTTTTTAGAATTCCGCTGACAGTCTGCGGACTTCTAACATTTTGGGTGCTACCCTATCATAAGCATTGCAATTTTTTCTGGGAGGAAGTGGTGGCTCTGAAAAGAGCCTTTGGGAGGTGTTTGTGTTTCAAAAATTATAAATACTCAACACCTACTTCAAAATGGATGCTGTAATTCTAAAAAAGGTTGCAATGCATTTTGTAGGTTTCTTAGAAAAATCTGATTGCCAGCATAAGTTTGATGTACTCCATCTCTGTGAAAAATGTATGTACTACGAAACATAATATTTTCATTGTGAAAAGAGGACATGCCAAAATGTCTTATAAAGGCACTAACAGCCTTATTGACATTGCGCCTTGCTTTCTCCATTTGTGGACCAAATGAAGAAGAATGAAGCCACATTTGTCTCTGTGCAAACCGTGAAAAAATAACCTGAGAAATTGGAAACATGTCCATGACCTTCCCAAGTCCTTCTTTCATTGCAAATTGCAAGGAAATTCCAGACACATGCCCTAAACTGTTCCCTCCACAATGAATTATAATTATATCTGGATGTTGCTCTGTCTCCAAAGTAGCACAGAGAGGTAACAAGTCCAACCACTTAATTCTATGTACTCCATGCCAGTGTACTTCCACATGTGGGAATCCAAGATCTACAGCTACTCCACAGGTTTCTGCATGCACCTTCAACCAAAGTATCCACGAGTCTCCCAAAATCCAAACAATCTGTTTTCTGAAACACACAGCCATAGCTATCTGTTCTTCTCTCAGCAAAAAGAGTATCTGAGAAACTCACTCCTGGCACAACACACCCACTAAACTTTCCTGACCAATCCCTTTCAGTGCTCATTCTCATTTGAATAACTTCTGAACCCAAAAATCCCCGGATGTAACACCCGATGTCCGCCAACTACCGCCATGTCCGCTGACATATCGTAACATGAACAGCCCTTCTACCATTTCCACTTCACTCTCTATGCCATTCCCTCATTGGATGTAGCTAAGAAGTCACATGACCTTCACCAATCACATTCAAGACCTCCACATCTAACTGCATCATCATAGATCAGCACTGCAAATGTACTGTGAAAATCTGAGTACAAGTGTCATATCATTGGCAAGCACCATCTACAAGAAATATTGTACAAGTCTCCAAGATTTCTACTTGCAGCTCTATGCATATCCATATGCATGAACACAAACTACAGGTATGCATATTTTCTGTACAGTTAATGAACACATTTTCTCACTGACTTTTAGCTTGTATAATCTGTAAAATGAATCTACTGTCTTTTTTTCAATCTCCTAAAATCAACTGTCACTTACAAACCTTTATAGTATTTAATTTCTTTATACACACACACAATCAAATCATGTTAAACTAACAGTTTTTAAATGAAATATATATACTACATATAGTCAAACAAAATTGCATGCACACTCTATATTCAAATCTCAAATCATAATACTTGTACAATTACATATTTTTTGTATTTCTTTATTTATTTAAATACTTACATTTTTATAAGACAATCAGCCCATTACATTGAGGCACTATTACTTGGAAGAGCTTAGTTACAGGAATAATGGCATTCAGTGCTACATTATAAATTTCACAAGACATAGTAAAGATATTTTGTTTGCTACAGTTAGTAATTGCATTACAATTTGTTCATTAAGAACATATCATATGTATTCAACTGGTGCGATGTATATTATGTAAATAAGATATTTTTAATGGTTTTGAGAAAGGCGCTGAGGATGCCAATTAAAAATTAAAAACAGTGCTTTATACCAACAAAATTACTAATTTGTTTCTTTTACAATTGCATTGAAGACCATTCTCCTGAAAAGAAGCAGCCAAATTTGAAGTACAAAGAAGAACTAAGAAGTAACCTGCTCATTTTAGAAAAGTAGAATATCACCATAATATTTGTATTATTACTCAAACACACTGTAAGGTTAATTCATGCTATTTCTGTGCCTAGAAATAGAGATTCTGCACCATTCTGTCCACAAATCCCCATGTCTTAAACAGTGATTTACAGTTAGAATGGCCCACAAATTCCTATTTTTCGACACACAAATTACCCAACTCAACCGCTAGAATTTAGAAGTTATAGAACAAACAACTGTTTTACTTGTATAGCATTAGATATACTATGTATACTTCTCCACACCACTAGCTTACTTTTTTCTGTCCTCTGAACCCCAGTTTAGTAACACATAAATTCAATAATACCCATCCCTACTAGTTGTAGTTTCCAATGCACAATCACACACCATTACATACACCTTTATCATTTTACTCAAACACTCATGCACACAGCACACTTACATTGCAGAACACCCTAACCCATACTTCTTTTATTTTTTTCAACAGACCCTAAAGAATGCCTACCATAAATCAAGTCCGTAGAAAGCAACACAGAAGTAGAGCAAATGAAAATAAAAGAGTCCAACATAAGTGTCACAAAGTCCTTCAAATTCTTATAAAAACAGAAGAGAAACGAGGTTCAACGCTTAAAACCTATCTTAGGAAATTAATCTTAGAAGAGTTGATAGACAGTGCAATTCTTCTCAAAAGAAAGTTATTTATTTTAGTGTTATACAAAATGAAACCACTAACAAAACGAATAACTAAATTACAAAAAAACTTCTCAATAAAATAAATGTCAACTGAAAGAACTGTTTAACAATGGTTGGAGTTAAGGTGTCGGGACTCCCTCTCTCCTGCGCACCTGCTTGTTGCTTTTTACTCGATCTACCTGCAGCCTGAATCCTGGTTTGTCTAGGGACCAACTCCAAGGTTCCTGTTTGGTTAGAAACTTTGTGGGGATGACAAATCCATGGATCGGTTTGGCGCTGGTTGGATATGTTAGTCCATAGTGTCACAGTTTGTGAGAGTTGGTAAAATCAATGATCACGTCTTATTGTTTTGTCATTACAAGTGTTATTTATTTCTTGGTTGGTTGGCACCAAAAAGAACATCATTGTATTAATGAATGACCATTTTTTGACATGGTGAAAAAACAACAACAACACAGCCGACACGCGTTTCAACCTTAGTCTTTTTCAAGGCTGTGATGTGTGAGTTGGTTCAGTGAGATGGTGATACACATTGTGAAGTGACATATTTGGTGGATATACGAATCATAAACAGTTGTGTTTAATCCAATATGCATACATGAGTGTATTTAGGACATAAAGTTGTTGGAACACATTTTTATCAAGGTGGTAGTTTGCATATCCGTGGTGATGGTGGTGAAAGTGATAGAGGAAAAACATGATTCATATAACAGTAAAATAAACGTATGTAAGCATATTGACATATTGACAATTGTAACAAGGGAAGGAAAGCAGAGACGATATACCAAGGGAGAAGAAGGAAGGAAGGAGAGCGGTTAGTTGGGTGTTGAGGCCAAGTGAATTAAGATGGCATTCGTGATGACTGTGGCTGCGAAGCCCGGGGACAGGGACTACATGAAGGGGGCATTTATCCCTTGGTGCTGGGTGGAGCACGCGGATCTGCATCTGGGTTACGAGACAGCGCGTGGAGCTCAAGCGGGGGTGGCCTACAATAACGGGGTTGTACAGGAGTATCCAACAGAAAGAACTTCTTAAGTATCTGCGGAGGTGAATAAAGTCACACTATGAGTACAGAACCATACTTTAATGAAGAAGCATACAAACAAAAGCAAACAAATACAATTGCCATACATAGCAGTGGTTGAGGTTATGAAAAAGTTAATAATACCATAATGGAACAAGAAGTACTCCTTACAAAAATAAGCCCTAAAAACTTAGAATTACCCCTCCATTCAACTGAATCAGTATGTCTAGTGTACAAATGGCCATGCACGTCAATGTGTAACATTCCCAAACAATTTTTCAAGTATTTACACCAATTCTTTAATCAATATGTGAAAACCAAAGACAAAATCAAAATTAAACTACTGCAAAATATGGATACCTGTCCAGTACGCAAGTACACAGGACTATAAGGACATTCATTGGCCTGCATTACAGGACCTATTTGCAACACCACCTTCCATGATATCAAAAGGATAATATATAGTATGGCTAAGTCTTGGTCCAACTAAATCTAGAAAAAAAGTTCTAAAGTCATACGAAGATATAGAAACAATAGCCAAACATGATCCCAACAGCTAAGACATTTTAAAAAACAATTTATTGGACACATACTACCCAAACAGGAGTACCACTTTGGAAACCCTGTGTCTATAGCATATAGCCCACAACTACACATACAAAAATAATATAAAACCTGATGAAAAAAACGGTAAATACAGAGTGACAAACTGTGAAGGCAGCTTAGTAAAACTCACCAAACCAAATTTAATTAATCAGATCAAATTGTCATTAAGGACCCCTCAACATAAAGATATTATATGTCCCTGCTACAACTCTTTAAACCATGGAGAAAAGAAGAAGAAATACTAGATAACTATGACTCATATGAAGACGCTTTCAAAGCAAATGAAAGCACTATAACTGATGTAAACTTTACACAGTACAAAACAATGTTGCACAATGAACAGCAACACGAAGAAGAAGTCCAGGCCCAACTATTAAGGACACTCCTGACAGTTGTCAACCTTCTGTAACAGGAAGCCAAGAACCACTGGGAGAACCACTAATAGCAAATGAGGCAGAATTAGCTATGACAGAAGTAGAAAACACCATGTGTCAATATGAAGATAAAGAAGACTTAACTATATTACAATCAAACCTAAACAATGAGCAACATAGCATTTTTCAAGAAGTAACAAAAGAAATTGCACATGGTGTACAACATGAAAACAAAGAATGCACCTGCCAAAATTACAAACCTATACTATTATACGTCAGTGGTGTACCTGGTTCTGGCAAAACATTCCTAATCAAAATCATCAGTAAGTTCCTTCAACAATTGACAAACAACAAACTGTCAGCTGTTATCACTGCCCCCACAGGTTTAGCTGCCTACAACATAAGTGGTGTCACTTTACACTGATTACTACTCCTACCAGTAGAACATCAAAACAAATTAGACTATTACAAACTTTCTACAGAAGCTGCAATGGAACTACGCAGAGTATTGAAACAAATGAACATGCTACTAATAGATGACGTGAGTATGGTGTCCAACCTAATGTTGGCTTTGATTCACCTCAGATTACAAGAAGTACTCAAAACAAACTATGAAGAGCTCTTTGCAGGAAAACACATTATTGTTTTCGGAGATCTTCTTCAATTGACACCAGTAAAAGGTGAGCCTATTTTTAAAACATTAGGACACAAACTCTGCCGTAAAACTGTTGGCAGCATTGGAAATGTCAACCTTTGGCAACATTTCCAATACAGAGAATTAACAGAAAACATGCAGCAATCTATAGATCTCACTTATGCCAACATCTTAAAAAGTATCAGAGTCGGTATACTTTCTAAAAAAGCAGAAGCAATATTGAAAACCCGACACATTCATGCACTTTATGGTGATAATGCATGTGCTACAGATGTTATGGAACAATTAGCCCACAAAAATGTCAATTGAAATCCCTTAATGCCAACTCTTGCAAGCTGTTTAAAATTCAATGAAATAATGTTAAGTAAAGAAATGCAACCAATAATGGAAATTAGCGCCACAGACAAACTAGATGTACATGGTATGACACTACCCATGTGTGAGCAAGCCACAACAAGACTAAATAGTTTAGAAAAATCAATCTCAAACACAGCAGGCTTGGAAGAGATATTAAAATTATCTTTAAATTGCAGAGTAATGCTTAAACGTAACCTTGATGTGGACCAAGGACTCGTTAATGGAGCACTGGGTACAGTTGTTGGCTTTCAAACATACCCACGTGACAAAAAAATTCAGTTTGTCAATATTCTCTTTGACAAACTTTCAGAAGTAAAAAGGATAGGACGCTCAACAGCTCGATTTCTTCTCTTCAAAGACATGTATGTACGCAGAGAACAATTTTCTCTAACTCTTGCATACGCAGTCACCATTCATAAATCACAAGGTCTTACCCAAGACAAAGCAATGATAGACATTGGTAACACAGTCTTCAAAGAAGGCATGAGCTATGTAGCACTATCACGCTTACGTACACTTGACAGTCTATTTCTAATCAACTTTGATGCAAGTAAAGTAAACGCTGATATTCCTTGCATTTTAGAATACAATAGACTTCGCTCACTATACACCCCCCATCTAAACACATATTCTGTACCACAAAAAGAAAAACGTTCTAAAAGAAAACTAAATCAAATAGAAATGCAACAGGATGTCACTGCAAATCCTCCAAAGAGAGTAAAAGAAACTAAAACTTCATCAAGTACCACAAACATAAAATAACCCATTAGGGAAAGTAAACCAGGTACTTCATCAAAGAAGGAAGACAAACTAAAAAAAAAATCAATCAGATACAGAGCTACCTGGTCCATTTAAACTCAAAAAATTTAGTTGGAGTAAGTTGCTACACAAACGTAGCAAAGAATATTCTATTTCAATTGCCACCAATTGTTGACAACATTTACTTACACAGTACAGACCAATTGTGTTTGCAAATGTTAGTACTTAACAGAAATGCAACAAACAATCCTGATAACACATATAGTATTTATGGAATAAGACAACAATTGGACTACTGTGCTGGAATGGTTAAATTCACTATAAACTCACAGAAAGACCCACAAGAATTTCTAATGTACTTACTACAAGTACTGGAAAATAAAAACATACCTATAAATGGAATCTTCCAGATTTCATACATGTGGAAACATACATGCACTCTCTGCAACAATGTGACACAAGAAGAAACCCGAATGAACGCTTCATATATATATATCAATACCTAATTGTGAATCCATTCCATTTCAGCAACTTGTACAAAATGCAAACCATGGTAGATTATGTACTACCTGCAATTCGGATAATACAAACACATAGTAAATATGTAATACTAATGCTTCTACGTTACAATGCAGATGGTACCAAAAACAACTGCAAGCTGACTGGATTCACACATGGTCAAATATCACTTGGTAAGAAAACCTTCACAACAATAGGTATAATCTACCACGCAGGAGCCACAACCAATTCAGGGCACTACACTGCATATATAAAAAAGAAATGTGGATGGTTTGAATGTAATTATAGTACCATTACTCTAAAGCAGAGATTACCAGCAAATCTTACAAACGCTTATTTAATGTTCATAAAACCAAAATTTGATAACTAAACTGTACTTAAACCTTAAGTAAACTTGTAGTAAAAAAATATAAACTGTTAAAATATTCCCAATGCTTTCTAACTGCCTAAAGATTCCACAACAACTAATCAGATAAATGAATACCACAAAAATATATCAAAAAATAAACAGTTAGAATCCGCCTACTGGTATCTAACTGCTCCAAATTTTACAATATCCAAACAAATAAATAATATGTTACTGCTCCAAAAAAGTGCAACAAGCCAATGTATAAAGCATTAGCCAGAAACAACAATTGAACGCTGAAAACAAACAAACAAATAAACTGTAGCATAACAGAAAAAGGTTTTTTTTTAATCCAATATGGATTTTTTTTTCTCCCGCAGACCCCATGATTTTATGAACAAACACAGAAACTGAGCAAATTGCACAGTACTCTGGTTTGTAATCTACTAAATATGAGGGTCCATAACAAAAAAAAATGTTGATTATACAATGTAATAAGACATTACAAAATACTAATACTAACATACTATTTTCTTTTATAACAGAAATTAACAAAACATACATGTACTCCAGTTACTAAACCAAACCGTAAGTATAGTATAATAAGTACAACCATCACAGCAAATAACACCCATAATGGCTTATAACTTTGGTCCTTATAAATGTCTTTTTGACTCAAAGATATAAGCAACTATAAGTGTGATATGCTGCGGTGGTTGCGCCAGGGCATAGAGTCTTGGATGCATGGCCAAATGGCCATGCACCCAAGACTCTATGCCCTGGCCACACCCACCGCAGCATTTCACACCCATAGAGTCAAACATTTCAACTATGGTGTATGGAAACATTTCATGTCCGTGGACATTATGAGTGTTCTTAGAACACTTTCAACTTGCCAGCGAACAATACGGACAACGTCCTCAGAACATCCCCATTTTTTTATTTGCGAACATTTCTGGACACTGCGAGTATTCTTAGAACACATTCAACTTGCCAGCGAACAATACGGACAGCGTCTTCAGGACACCCCCTACGAACATTTCAGGACACTGAGACAGTTCTTAGAACACTTTCAACTTGACAACGAACAATACGGACAGCGTCCTCAGAACACCCCCATTTTGCTTATTTGCGAACATTTCAGGACACTGCAAGTGTTCTTAGAACACATTCAACTTGCCATCGAACAATACGGACAGCGTCTTCAGGACAACCCCTACGAACATTTCAGGACACCATGAGTGTTCTTAGAACACTTTAAACTTGACAACGAACAATACGGACAGTGTCCTCAGGACACCTCCATTTTGTTTATTTTCGAACATTTCAGGACCCCGCCAGTGTTCTTTGAACACATTCAACTTGCCAGAGAACAATACGGACAGCGTCTTCAGGACACCCCCTACGAACATTTAAATTTTAGTATTTCTTTTTTGTATTTGTGTAGTAGAAGTTTGCCATGTGCAGAATTGTTGCTAGTCTGTTCTAAAGCTATTGTATTTTATAAGGGGCTTTAACTTCCAAAATATTTTCTCTGGATACGGTCGATTTCTTCTTGTTGGTCTTTGGGTGTACCATGTAGTGGAGTGTTATTTAAATTGGCTAGTTCTAAAGCAGGACTTTTAGCATAGTACAGTTTATAGACTAGATTTCTTACAGTTGAATGATGTGTTGATATCATTTTGATATAATGGAAGGTGCTTTTGCAAATAGGTCCTGAAATGCAGGCTAATGAATGTCCTTGTAGTCATGTGTATTTACGCACTGGACAGGTATCCATATTTTGCAGCACTTCCATTTTGATTTTGTCTTTACCTTTCACATACTGATTGAGGAACTGGCGTAAAGATTTTAAAGATTTGTTGGGAATGTTACACATTGAAGTGCACTGCCATTTGTATACTGGACGTTCTGGTTCAGTCGAAACGAGATGTAATTCTGAGTTTTCTGGGGATATTTTTGTAAGCGTGTTTCTTGTTCCATGATGGTATTATTAATTTTTTCATAATCTCGTCCACTGCTATGGATGGCAATTGGGTTTGTTTGGTTTTGTTTGTATGCTTCTTCATTAAAATATGGTTCTGTGCTTGTGGTGTGACTCTTTTCACCTCTACAGATATTTAAGAAGTTATTTTTGTTGACATTGCATTTAAGTTTTTTATTGTAGTTTAGTACTAAGTTTTGTTAGTGGTTTCATCCTGTTTAAACTAAAATATATAACTTCCTTTTGAGAAGGATTGCACTGTCTACGAGAGCTTCTAAAATTAATTTTCTACGGTAGGTTTTAAGGGTTGTGCATGATGTTGCTCCTGTTTTTATCAGATTCTGAAGGACTTTGTGGTGGAACATTTTTGCTAAAATACTTTTTTTGGTATGGTTACTTGCCACTACATCAAGATTTATAGGAGCAGTGTTAGCAGTAGTGGTAGCTGAATTCTTGTTATTCACTTTCTGTTTTGTTTTACATTTTGATAGAGGAGGCAAAGTTTCTTTACTAGAAGCTTCTTTTGTTTCGTTAAATGACTGAATTAGCTGTTTTGTTTGAACATTTTGTACAAACTCTGGTAGAGATGGATGCTTATTTTGGACACTTTTATTGTCCTTTGCTCTATTTCTGCGTTGCTTTCTATGGACTTGCTTTTTAGCAAGCATTCTTTGGGATCTGTTGAAAACAACGAAAGGATGGGTTGGTTTGTTTTGCAATGTATGTCTTCTGTGTGCATGCGTGTATGAGTTTGATGGGAAAGATGTATGTGGTGGTGTGTGAATGTGCGTTCGGCAGTTACAATGATTTGGGAAGGCTATTCTTCTGTTTGTATGTTACTACACTGTGGTTCAGATTTTGTTTGTTTGTTTGTTTGTTTATTTGATTTATAGTCAAAAAATCAAAAACAAAAAGGTCGAAAGTCAAAATATTGAAAAAAAAGTTGAAAAAAAAGTCGAATTTCTTTTTTATTATGTGTTTTATTCGAAATGGGGGGTTCCCCCCAACCCGCATTTGTTTTTATTTTATTTGTTTACCTCTTTTTTTACATGCGAGAGCCAAAAAAAAATATTCAACTTTTTTTTCGGCATTATGTTTTCGATTTTTTTGATATTTTGACTGCACACCTGTTTATTTATATTGCACACCAGACCCAGGGGTATTCAGCGCGAAGGCATAACGAGGGTTGTTAAACTTAGGTTACAGGTTACAGATTAAACATGGGGGTACAGCTAGGTTACAATGCTGTAGATATGTATTGTCAAAGAATCACAGATGTATGTACAGTAAGTTCACAAGAATGCAGATGAGAGTAGAAAGTGAGCTAGTGGTGAGGAGAAGCACTAACAGTAAACGAAATGGTATAACATTAAAACAGTTCTTTGTTTTATACTACTAATATTCTAAGGATTGAGTATGTTATTTGTTTTCCAAAAAAACTGGGTTTTGTGTGCCATTCTGCCTGCTAATCTCTGTTTAATAAATGTAGATTTTTGGGCAGAATGGATCAGAAATTGATGTTTTTTGGTGTGCAAATTACATGAATGAACCACACAGTGTCTTTGAGGAATAGTAAGAATATAAAGGTAGTATTGTACGTATTTATTTTTGTGGAATAGCAGGTTTCTTCAGATATCTTGTTTGTAGTTTAGATGCTGCTGATTTTCAGGAGAGTGGTCTTCACTGCAATTGTAAAAGGAAGAAGTTAGTAATGCTGTGTGTTTATAGCACTGATGTTAATGTACACGTTAATTTTTATGTTTTGTGGTAGTATTGTTGTTTGATATTTGAACATAGTGTATGCATGCATTTCATTTGACTATGTGCAGTCTTTATATGTTATTTACAGTATGTTAGTTGATCATGCTTCGCAAATGAGTAGAATTTTAAGTTCATGAAATTCACTTGATTTTTAACAGCTGTGTTCTAGATAGCACTGAGGTTTGGAAGTGATAGGTCATTATTGTAGATTGGAAAATAAAATTGAATAATTTCATATTATAACTAGACATGCGAACAATCGGGAGCACCTGAGAGGGAGATTTGATCACAGCAATCAGGAACATTTATTTTTCTCATACAATTGCATTGGAATTAGCATTAATTTAGGCGCGTAAATAGGGAGGGTTGGCATGTATGTATAGGTTATGCGGGAGACAGTAAAAAAATAGTGTGATCTTTCAATGAAAAATCGGGAGTCTCGCGCTTAAATCCAGAGTGTTGGCATGTATGTATTGGCTATGCAGATTTAGTGGCATTACTTTGTTTATATGGAATCATAAGAGTTGTACATGTAATCTGAATAAAATATGCATACCTGTACTTTGTAATCATGCATGTGGACATGTATGGAGCTGTAAGTAGAAATCTTTGAGATTTGTACAGTAGTTTTTGTAGTAGGTGCTTTCCAATGATATGAGACTTGTATTCAGAGTGATCAACAGTACATTTGAAGTGCGGAACTCTGATGATGGAGTTAGATGTAGAGGTCTTGGATGTGATTGGTGGATGTTTGTGTGACTGCTTAGCTGTATCCAATGAAGGAATGGAACCGAGAGTGATGTGGAAAGGGTAGAAGGGCTGGCTAAGAGTTAAGTGCCACGCAGACACTGCGGCAGTCCGTGAGTAGGGCGTGCCACATACAGGGTTTTCGAGAAAATCCAGCATGGAAAGAGGATTGTAGGGATCAGCCATTCAGATGTTGACGTTGTTGATTTGTCTAGAAAGAGAGTGTGTGTAGTGAAGATGGCAGAGGTGGAGAAAGTCAGGGTGTTGGTGCTCGGAGATATGTTTGTCCATGGTTTACAGGATTATTCTCAATGCAGGTATGCGGCAAACAATTTTGATGTTAGAGGAGTGGAGGTGGTGTGGAGCGCTGTGACTGACTGCAATGTAGAGGCAATTCTCCAAGTTTGTAGAGATATGCTTAGGATGAACTGCTCATGTGGTAGTTTTGCACTATGGTGCTTTCCATTTGGGCTATGTGAGTTCCCCTACTTTGTTGGCAGATTTGGAACAGTTGGTTCAAGCAGTAATCAACATCATTCCAAATGTGAAAGTCATTTTTTCTGGATTACTTCCTAGAGCAAAATGGGACAACAGTTCTGTTTTTTGTCCTGATCAAAGCATTGCTAGGTGTGCAATCAATTGAGGCATGCATACTTTAATGCTAAGAGCTGGTATGTTTTTCTGTAACAACGAGCATATTGATTAGAGTAATGCTGCTTATTTTGAAGCAGATGGTGTTTCTCTATCTTTTTTGGGAAATGCCATGTTCTTTTGGAATGTAAGGGTTGCTTTGGAACAGGTTATGTGAAGATTTTAGGAGTAAAGTAAGAAGAAAAAACCCAATGAAATACAAAATAACAGGTTTCTGTCAGGCATCTGCAAAAAAACAAAAAAAGGCTCTTTTCAGAACCCTGCTTAAAGGGGAATGGGGAACACTATTTACATGTATATTCACCATGCTCAGATCTTCTACATGTCCGCGGACAAGGCGGTAGTCTACGGACCGCGCCTATTGCATACGGGCATTCTGGGGTGGAGAGGCATGCAAATGAGAATGAGCAGAGCTAGGGATTGGTCAGTAAAGTTTAGTGGGTGTGTTGTGTAAGGAGAGATTTAGTGAGGATGTCTTTTTCCTGAGAGAAGAAGAGATAGATATGGCTGTGTGTTTTCGAAAACAGATTATCTGGATTTTAGGAGACTCAAGGATACATTGGTTGGAGGTGCATGAAGAACGTTGTGGTGTATCTGCAGATCTTGGATTCCCTCATGCGGAAGTGCACTGGCATGAAGTGCGTGGAATGAAGTGGCTGGACTTGGTACCTCTATGTGCTACTTTACACACAGAGTGTCATCCTGACATAATTATAATTCATTGTGGAGGGAACAGTTTAGGACATGTGTCTGGAATTTCTTTGCAATTTGCAATGAAAGAAGGACTTGAGAAGGTCATGGACATGTTTCCAAATTCCCAAGTGCAAAGACAAATGTGGCTGCGTTCTTCCTCATTTGGTCCACAAATGGAGAAAGCGAGGCAAAATGTCAATAAGGCTGTTTGTGGCTTTCTAAGAAGTGTTGGCATGTCCTCTTTTCACAATGAAAATATTATGTTTCATAGCACATTCATTTTTCGCAGAGATGGAGTCCATCTTCCATATGCTGGCAATCAGATTTTTCTGAGAAATGTCCAAAATGCATTGCGACCTTTTTTGGAATTATAGTAATCTATTTTGCAGTAGATGTTGACGATTCCAAGTTTTTCAAACAAACAAAAACACCACCAAAAGGCTATTTTCAGAGCCACCACTTACTCCCAGAGAAATGTGCATTGGTTTTGCTAGGGCAGCACCCCAAACATTTTTCGGTACTAAGACTGTCCGTGTACTTTTAAAAAATGCGCAGGGACCTGTACTGCTTATTTGAAAGTTTTATTTTTAAGCTGAGAAAGGCGGCTCTGAAAAGAGCCTTTTTTTGGGATATTTGTTGTTTTATATTGTTTTGGCTTTTTCACACACAACACACTAGGAGAGGAGGGCAAAGGAGGGTAAGGAAGGGACACTAACCACGAGATAAGAAAGGGCAGGTGGAGAGAGGAAGATGTAGGGTGGGCCTTATTTAGGTAGGTAGCATTTCTTCTGGTCGTCCGTGAACGTAGTCTCGAAAGCACTTCGAAGACTCTCCCCCCTGCAGAGTACTGTGTCACAGTACATACACAATATTGTGACCCTCGAAACGTAAGGGTCAACAGCATCGCAAATGGCCTGTGAAGCAGCTGGGGGGATACGCTCTCCCACAGGAGTGTCTCTTGTGATGAGAGGAGAGGAAATGGAGGATATTGTGGAGGAACTCAACCTACTACCTTCATCACAAGGTACAACCTTGCTAATGTCCGCACCGTGGAACGAAGTTAAGTGTCACTTCATGGATGTAGTACCAAAGCTGTATGAACCACGTCTTCCACAACTCAGCACTAATTTGCAAGGGTTGCAGGTGACCTTGTCCGCACATGCTTTTGGTACGTTACCATAAATGGTAAACAACCGCCACACCCAAGACTCCCGGCAAGTGCTGGTAGTAGGGCGTTCCACCACCTCATTCTCTTCATCCTCTTCAACCTCATTCTCTACATCCTCAAGTATGTTCCCTCTGCAGGCTCTTGGGGAGGTGGTGGTGCTGGAGGGTTTGGGGGTGGTGCTGAGGCTGATGTAGCAACAGCAGCCATGGATGCCATTAGGTTTGATGAGGTAATCTCAGCTAGAGCACTAAAGGCAGCAAAAGTCAATTTGCTATAGCCAGAAGCACAATGAAGATCAGCTCTAGGGTGTGGCTTTTTATAGGGGTGGAGGGGTGCGCCTCGAGAAAATATTGAACACTCAAAAGTGTTCAAAAAGTTACAGAAAATATGTGGAAAGCCAGGGCCATTGTCTAGGACATGTGAAATGGTGATTTTTTACTGTAAAATAATTTGGATTGTCTAACTAAGTTCTTTTAAAATTTTGGCCATCCGGACAGAGTCTGCAAATTAGCACACATGCTCAGCGTGGGTGCGTTCACATGATGACGTCGGGAACATGTCTGCGAAGGGAACAGGTGTCCGCAGGACAGCAAATGCGCAGGTGCAGTGTTCTATGGACAGTCTTCAGGTCCTGAAACTAATTAAAAGTGTGACACAAGTGAGACGGACAGTTACGGACAGGTGCAATGTTTGCAGGATGTATGGGTATGGTGCGCATGTGCGTAGATGTTCTGCAGACTGTACGGCAAGGTATAGTGTCCTTAGGACACCTCCATTTTGTTTGTATATGGACATCCCAGACACTGCACCTGTTCTACGGACAGTTCCATCTTAGTTGTGAATGGTACGGCCAGTTATAGTGTCCTTAGGACACTTCAATTTTGTTGATTTACAGACATCCCGGACAGCTGGTGTGTTCTAAGAACAGTTCCATCTTGGTTGCAAATGGTACGAAGAGGGGTAGTGTCCTTAGGACATCCACATTTTATTAATTATGGACAGGCCGGACAGGCATGCTGTCCGCTGACATTTTAACTGCTTTCTTAAAAAAAATAATAAGATACAAAGATTTTCATTACAAGAAATATAACATTTTTTTATTTATATACATATACAAAAATTATGAAAGAGAGGGGGAAGCTGAAACTGATACAAATATAGGGGAATTAGGGGTTTGGAGAAGATGGATGGGAGGGGATGAAGGGATGGAAATCTCATCAAAACCTTTATTTTGTTGTTCACGGTTTGGGGATAGTTCACTGGGACATGGAGAGGGGACACATGTACAGGTGGGACAATGGTACTTATTTTTTTCTTTGATGTGGTCCTCCACTTACTGTTTCAAACTATTGAAATTTTCCTCAAGAATGTCTACTTTCTGTTCAATGTGTTTGAGAGTCTTTTCCATTGCATCTTTTGGAGTCACATTTTGAATCTTTGTATGGTCTGTAAAAAACAAACATATATATGTTAAGTACACATTAGGTAATGATTATTAATTTCCTTGTATTGACAAGTGTCTACCATTATTATCACTCTCTTCAGACATTTCCTCATGTGGAAAATTTTGTTCCAGCCACCCCAAAGTACTGCACATTTCTGTGCGAAAAACAAAAATATATTAATTATACAGTACCTCACACACAAAGTAGAGCAATATATACCAAAAATGACTAGATTCTGGAAAGTTGTATCCCTTGTGTTGTGTAGGTCTTCTGTTGCTTCTATCTCTGCAGTTTCTGTGAGGTAATTATGTTGGAGGTATATCTTTTTTGTTATGGTATACTCCATTTTATTACAAAACTTTGTTAAATAGATGTTATGGTTAATTTGCCCTACTAAAAACCTATGAAATTCAGTGAAAAAAAAACTTGTTAAAGGGACGTTATAGTTCCAAGTAAAACGGAAAAACCCCTGAAATTCTCCAGTTATGGTAAGCTAAGCAACCATAACTCACGCCACCACTGTGCACTGCTAAGACTAATACCCAGGACATCAAAGATGACATCTCACATGTCATTGATGACATCACTGATGACATCACATGTGCATTTATTTTCATAAAAAATCTGTACAAGGGATTCTTATAGTAATATTCATCAAAAAGTGTGAATGGTTATAGTAAGAAATGTCATGAGGTACATAGTGCATTAAGTAATATATTGATACGAATACCATTCTATTATCAGGTTCTTTCCAGTATACTAAGCTACTCATGTAGAAAGATAGCCATTGTGTGCAACATATATGATGGATGTGCAATATTATTAATCTTACCATGTTGAATAGTAAAATGATACATGCTTCTTATTACAGTTCTGTCTACTGGGCTACATTTAATAACTAGCTAATAAAATTCACTTTCTTCATAATTGCATTATTCAAAATGAAACACAAATAACAACAACTCATACAAATATGAGCATATACAGGGAAAATGAAGTAAACAATACTACTAACAATAGTACTAACAGCCAATCTTCATACCCCAACTGATTAACTTTATACACAGAAGTGATCGCTGTGCTTCAAACCTACTAATTGGCTATGTATACATTTCATATAATGTGACTGGACCCTAAGGAGAGTAGTGTGCATACAATGTATACAAATATGAGCATATGCAGGAAAGTAAAGTAATTAAAAAAGGCAGAACTTTAAGAAAGTGTTGAGAACCTTACTGATTATCTTTATACACTCAAACCAATAGTGTTTTCCAAATCTGTGTTTTCGCCTACGTATATGTTTCATATGCTCTCAGTGAAACCAAAGTGAATTACTGCAAGAACATATTTGGAAAATAACTCTACAAATATAGTACTTGAATATAAATAATGAGTTTATGATTTCTTAGTTCCTGACTCTTACTGACCTAGATATGTCAGTAAAGGAAAAAAGAGGGAGCCAGACATGTGATGTCATCAGTGATGTCATCAATGACATTTGTCATGTCATCTTTGATGTCCTAGGTGTTAGTCTTAGCAGGTCACAGTGGTGGCACGAGTTATGGTTGCTTAGCTTACCATAACTGGCGAATTTCAGGTTTTTTTGGTTTTTACTTGGAACCATAACGTCCCTTAAACAAAGGTTTTTTAATGAATTTCATAGAATTTTAGTAGCGCAACTTAACCATAACGTCCCTTTAACAAAGTTTTTTACTGAATATATATATATATATCACACATAACAGTTTTAGAAGTTACAATAGATCATTCAACATATAGCATCCCATCCCATCACACCTGTAAAAAACCATTGGGTTGCCGTTTTTCAGTCATTCCAAGACACCTCTTTGCAAAAAATAAAAAAACAACTCTGCTCGTTGGGGCCTCAGACAATCCAGCAGCCCAATAATAAATCAAAAGAAAAAACCCATGCTTTGAGTCACCCCAGGCCTTCCTCAGGGCCCTTGGATGAATCAATAAAAGAACAACTACATGCTTCGGGCCTCCCAGACATTCCGCTGGCTCCTTGTATGAATCAAAAACATAAAAAGAGCAGCTCCACTCTTTGGGACTGCAGATATTCCTCAGGCCCCGTGGATGAATCAGAAATCTTTTGGCTCTTACGATCAACAACCATGATGAATCAAAAACAATACTTCAGGTTCTGTAGTGTCAGTTGTGGAGATTAGAACCATTATCTGTAGCATCCCTTGATTAATATATTGATAGCTGCAGCTCCTCCGGTGTATAACACTTGGTGATGACAAAGCAATGGGGGCCACCAACCCCTCTTTACCTTGTGCTTTTGCAATCTGTTTTTCTCTTGAGACATTTCCATAACCCTTGTTGCTGGGACTCCTTAAACTAGCCCAAACACCATTCTTCATTGATAGTGGCAACCCCAGGCCTTTGTGGATTGAAGTCCCCTGAGAACCAGCAAATCACACACTCCATAAATCCTTGCTACGCATATCCATCCACGATGTTTGCGTGAGCTCATCAGATACATCCATGGGCAATCCTAGATCCATTTCCCCATACTTTGATGTTTGCCAAATTGCACAATCCACAATACATCCTAGATCCACGGCATTAGTGTCCCCGTTTGCAAAGGTTCACATACCACACACAGTGCTGGAACAACGCAGAGCCCATGATGGTTTATTGGTTAACCAAGCACCATTATTGCAGCCTCAAAACATTCACTTCTGCAGGCTGTTTTTCCAGAAGCAGCCTGGTGCAACATCCAATTGTTGATAGAGATTTCTATAAAAAACATTCAAAATATACAATCAGTATAAAACATATATTACACAATATAATATTTGGTGTAGCTCAATATTCAACATCATAAACCCTTATAACAACCAAGCACACCTCAAGCTCAAATATAACACACTCATTCTTTCCAACCTTAAGAATTTCAAACACCAGTCTGATTTGTCACACACTGGCAGAACCCTCATTATTCTAGAAAATGAACAAAAAGTTGCAAATACATATTTTAAATTCATGGCCCGCAATTAAGAAAGCACACTGCACATGAGTCCCAACAACTCAATGTTTAAATTAATATAATTAATGTAATGTATTTAAAACAAAACATCAGACAACAGGGCCAATAAAGCAGCTATAGCCCCATTTATAAATGGTGCTCTCCAACCAATCTCGCGCCTTGAAACACTTGTGTATAGGTGCGTTACAAATGCCATATCATATCATATCATACCATATCAAATGCCATATCATAACCATGGCCAAAGTCTGAATTAATATAATGTAATTAATACATCAGCCTAGAATGCTGACTGAAAGGACAGTGTGATGCAGAAAATTCATTGGAGGGACAGGGCCTCTGTGTCCTTGTCCTGCACTCCATTATCAAGTGTGCTCTATGTTTCTTTCTGTGCAGGAGCCCAGTTGGGACCCGTGGCAGCGCAGTTCTTCCTTTTATTGATTGTGGTGAACAGAGACCCCTGGGATACCATTATGGCACCCATGGGTTGGGCTACAACCCTGTACCTCTAGTCTATATTTTTGGGAAACTGTGTGTTGCCCACAGAGCAGGGTATAGGCTTGTGGGAGTTTCATGCTGATGTGACAGGAGTTCTAAGTATCCTTCATTTTGGGATACCCAGGCCCTTCTAAAGGAATCAGTGGATTTCTGATAGAAGGCAAGATGTCCCCTGGGGCCTCTTGGTTTCTTTTGCCTGTTACCTTGTTTTCCCAAAGTCCTGAGGATCCCTGATTCTGTCCCTTCCCCCGACTGGCTTTTGGGTGGAAGAACCATATATGGTACTATGGGGAAGTCCAGGACAGACTGACTGGAGCCTTCCCAGTGATTGCATGTTGTGGGTAGACCCTTGGGGTGGAACCTGTGTGAATAGAGTGTGTGACCAATATGCATTCTATGTTATGGTTGCCTGGTTTCTGTGTGTGTGCCACAGTGAATGAGACTGTCCTGCTTGAAAATGACATGAATTTAGGGTGGTGTGCTGGAAGGCTGGGTGCATGCCCCAATCCCGGGTGTCTGGGTGAAAGTGAATGGCATGAATGCCTGTGTGCCTGAATGGCTGCATGCCTGCATGAAAGCCCTTCTGTATGATTGGTTGACTGAGCCTGGCTCAGCCAGAGTGAATGAGGGACAGATATGTATATCTGGGAACATCTCACTTACCAATTTGTTCAGAAGCTGAAGTCAAAACTTGAAGCTGTTCTTCGAATCCCAGCTTGTGGGGAAGATTGCTGCTGCATTTCCTTTAATGTAATCCAAGAGCTGTTGAGTCTGTCAAAAACTGCTGCTCTTCATCGGGGCACCCCGGAAGCCAGTGCTGTGAGTCTGATGGCCAGAGAATGGGTCTGCCGAGAATCCTGAAGAGAGCACCTGGACATCGAGGCTCATTGAAGTCCATTGGCATTGAGCGGGGTTCAGAAGATTTCTGTGACCAATGGAAGCCAGTCGAATCGTGTCACCCAGAAACAGGACAGCTTATAGCCATGCTGCTTGATGCCCAGAGCCGTGAAAGCTCCACTTTGACTAAGAACAGTTGACAGAGTGTGAAAAACAAAATCAAAAATATCGAGGCTGAGTACCCCAAAAGGAAATACACCGAACACGGGTTACAAAGGAACAAACAAAGATCTTTAATTTATACTGAAACAGTTACAAAGAACAAAACAAAATCAGATAGCTATCGGCCCTCAGTACAACACAGCAAACTCCAGCGTGGTTCAGTGTGTTCAGTGAGAGACGTACATTAAAATTTGTTGCTCTTTTATACCATTTGCGTACATGATGTCCAACCCTACTTCGGGTTAATATTCCTCTAATACATTACTGATCTAGGGTTTATGCCAAGTTTGCATATCCACATGCAACTAGTTTGCCTTTAATAGATACGTCAACAAGCCTACATGGCAACTGTGTATTTTGGGACTTCTCATAGAGGTCTTCTCAAACATTGATACAATGTAGTTAAACAAGTGTTCTTAGTTCAGTATTTGAATACATTGTTCTTAACATATGCTCGCGGATTAGTTTCATTGGCGCGAGTAATTCTTTACACACAGGTCAACGAAGGACAAGGTCTCAATTCACGACCTCAACAAGTGGCCTGCAGGCAAGTTACATATTAATTACACACAGTGGTCAAGACGGCCATGTTGTATTTCGGAATGACATCGTCCACCATCTTAACTTACAGGGTGAGTTTCCAGAGCGAACCTAAAATGGCGGATTGAGCTAAAATGGCGGCTTACATTGATTCTAAGGTCAGGACCTTGCAACACAGATTTTTTCGCAAGTGGCTTACAAGCAGCTTGGCGTAGGCCAATGTACATATATTAGTTGCAATAGGAGGCACGATATAATTTCTCATTTGACAAACCCTCCTTTTGGCCTATGCCAAGTGCCAAACCACTTCTTATCTCCTTACAAATAACTTCACGCATCATCGTCCATGCACCCTGAATCGCTGTCAGAAATATCTATTGCCATCAGGTCATTCGCTAAAATTTCCTTTAACACGTATTCCTTGGAGGTTTTATCTGGGGCATACACTTTATGTCCTATCGTACCTATCGCTTGTGCGCAATATCCCCCTAGCATCGAACATATACTAGGTTGACACTGGATACAACAACAAAGGAACAACAGAATTCCCAAAATTATCAGTAAGACCGAAAGTACCTTCCAACCCCAAGATTGCAAGAAGTCCCAGAACCAAGCGCTAACATCCCAGTTTCCCTCGGGAACATGCACTTCTGAACTAAGGACGTGCAGATTCTGTATTGCCTTGAAGATAGTTGGGGAGGAATCTGGCACGAAAACACTGCAAGTGGTCCCCACTAATTTACACACTCCACCACATTCAGCCAGAATAACATCTAATTCCATCCGGTTCTGAAGCGCTACTAGTCTTATCGCTTTCTGTTCTAATGTCATATTATAGAGTATGTCCGTGGTCCGGTTGATGGTTCTCTCCAGTACTCTCGCTAGTCTTTTGATATCTTCGGAATTCGCTATCTGCCCCCAAAATGGCACAACTGATTTTGCTATATCTCCCAAGACCTGTGCTGGAGTGTCACCATTCTCGTCCCACCGTGGACGAGCCTTTGAAACCTCTACTGTACTAGTTATAAACACCCCAGTTAACAGGATCCCTAAATAACAGGTTCCCTGCCAATCCCTAGGCAACCATGGTAAAGCTACATTACCGCAAACAAAGTAGACAGGTTCACATACATACAAAGGTCTGTCTTCCCCAGTCAAATTTGCAACTTTGGCACAACCTCTAAAATCTCCCATTGACTGAGTACCATTCCTCTGTATGCAGAAAGAAACTGAATCGGGGCTATGGTTAACAATGTAAGAAATAGGCATGGCATCCTTTTTGCCTATCAGAGCCATCTTGAAGGAAATCAAAGATTGGAAAGGACGAGACAGTCTGTCAGAAGGCCTAATAGAAGCAACGTTGAGCTTACTCCTATTTGTGAAAAGCGAGCATCCCAGGGGAGTCAGAACACGTTTCTCAAAGCTACTCAAATTAGTATCATCAAAGTTCCCTGAGATGCTAACGTTCCAACGGTCAAAGAACAGTGCTCTAAGAGAAGCATAATAAGCAGTTGTCAAAGGTAAAGGATGAATATACCAACCTAACCCCTTATCCCCGTGTTGCGGTAAATGTGAGCAGACCCAACAGTTAGACTTATTAAAAATGGCATGCGTGGCATTCATGATAAGTAGCAGACTATTATTGTGGTAACTTTGTCTATGCTGGGAGTCCCTAGGGGACAGAGTATGCAACTGTACAAAGGGAGTGGGAACAGTAGGTACATTTTCAGTCAGTAACAAGGACTCTAAAGGAAGAGTTTCCTCGAGGTACCATAAGCCTAAGACAGTGGCCCTCATTACAACCCCGGCACAAAACCATGGCGCTATTAGCACCATGGTTGGTGCCGGTGTTGTAACAAGTCCGCCATGGTGAAATGGGTAATTACCACCCCATTCCAAGGTTGGCGGGGCAGTATTTCCCCATTTCACCATGGCCCTTCCCCATTCCTATTTTCGCCCCATAGGGCTCAAGGGACTGGGGAAGGCGCTAAGTATGGTACCGCAAATTGCGGTACCGTAATTAGCACCGAGGTCCCTTTGCGGTACCCTACTTTAACGGCTGGTAAAGGTCTGGTCCCGCAAAGGGACCTCGTAATCAGGCGTTAAGGGTTTAACGGCGCCAACACCTTTTACGGCGCTGTTAAACCCTTAAACCCTTAACGCCAGGGTCGTAATGAGGCCCAGTGACTATTATAAAACCAAATATTATTATAAAAACACAGCAATACATTTTCGGGGTCCAAGCTCTATGTCCATTATCCCGGTTGGTCACAAAATCATTTACAAGTCCTATACGAGCGGTAGCAGTGGCAGGCATTGTAATCTTCAAACGGAAACCCCCAATGTTCGTCGCTGGCGAACTCCCAGCCGCGCGACTTCTTAGTCCTTCCACAACCCTAGCCAACAGAATCCCCTTTCTCAAATTTGGGAAAAAACAAGCTCTTGTTGATCCTTTCCTACTCTGAATACACAGCCGAACCAGGCCGTACCGTAAGTCTATCAGATGCACAGCAAAACCGTGCTGTAAGTCTATTTTCTTGGACGCAGATTGTACCTTGCTTTTCCCGGTACTGATTGATCGGAAACAATGTGTCGTCACTTCCCGTTGGAAGTAACGTATCAGAGACCAGTGAAGATGCCGAATTTGGAACAGCAATTTCCGGAAGCAAAACTTTTGGAGAGTGTGGAGACAAAATGGCAGGTTTTCCAAGCCTCACAGGTTCAGAAAGATTCTCTGATACACTCTCAGCACTATCTACTGCTTTGGGATCGTTGGTTGCAGCGTTAGCGAGGGGTTCTGTTTCTTCTCTATTGTGTGGTACTGGGTGAGGAAGTTTCTTGACGTGCGATGCGTGGATCCAGTTCTTTCTTCCAGAAACCCGCACTGCCGTCTGTGTGACCAAAAGGACCTGGAATGGTCCCCGCCAGCGAGGTGCAAGGCAGGAGGAACGCTCAAATGCCTTGATGAGCACCCAGCTCCCAGGCCGTATACTGTGGCCTGGGCCTTTGTATCGCACAGGTAAAGCCTCTCGCACCAGGTGATAAATCAAATACAGATTTTTAGTCAACTGGCTGCAATAATCTTAAAGTAATACATTTTCAACATTTCTCAAAGTTCTACATTTAGGAAGGTTCCAGATATTGGCAGGCCTCCCCATTGCCACCTCAAAGGGAGAGAGCCCAGTCTTAGTTTGAGGGGTTGTACGCATGGCTAATAACATGATCGGTAAGGCGTCCGGCCATTTTAATTTAGTGCCGGCACACGTCTTAGTGAGATTGTACTTGATGATACCATTGTGTCTTTCTACTAGTCTGGCGCTCTGAGCGTGTCTGGCCGAAAGGAACCATTTGTCAATCTGTAATGCCGCACATATCTGCAGAATTAAAGCAGCACCAAAATGTGGACCATTGTGCGACCAGATGACTCTTGGTAGTGCAAACCGTGGGAAGTATTCTTTTAACATGGTTTTCGCAGTAGTCATGGCTGTAGCATCTTTGACAGGGAAAGCCTCAACCCATTTACTAAAAGCACAGATGACCACTAATATGTACTTCATATTTTTGCACCGTTCCATTTCAATGAAATCAAAGTGGATGACTTCAAAGGGGACAGAGGGTGGACCAAAACTTCCCCTTGGAGTTGCTGTCCCCTTTCCCACATTGTATTGTAGGCAAATCATGCAGTCCAGAACATAGCACTGGGCAATTTTCAAAATGTTGTTATTTGCCCAAACTTTCTCTAACATTTTCGTGACTTTCTGGGCGCATACATGCATAGGACCATGGGCCATGATGGCCATCATCATTACATAAGCGTCAGGGAGTAGCCATTTCCCTTCAACTATGTCCACCCAACAACCATCATCATCAAGTTTCCCCAAGCCTTCAGCCCACCTCTTGGATTCTTCTACCGTGGCATCAGCTTGGATATCCCGTACAGACCCAACATCCTCGTCCATTGCATAGGCATTTACAGTCTCCCTTGAAACATATATCTCCGTAAAGAGATCGGTAGCAGTTTGTCTAGCTATCTGATCAGCGAAAGCATTCCCTTTTCCTATGTCATCTTTAATCTTTTGATGTGCTGCACATTTCATGATGGCTAACTGAATAGGGAGCGCAAGCGCTGAGAGCAGTTGTACTATTAGGGAGCCATGTTGGATCTTGGTACCATGTGAAGTTAAGAACCTCTCTCTGACCAAAGTCTCCCAAAGTTGTGAACCACCCCAAAGGCATACTGACTATCAGTATACATGTTTACTGTAAGCCCTTCAGAAAGTTCACAAGCTCGGGTCAATTCTATAATCTCTGCCGCCTGCGCAGATTTATGTGCGATTCTCTTGGTTCCACGACTGTGCTTAATGTGGTGATTGCATAAGCAGCTGTGGATGTACCATCTGGAAGTTTGAAGCAGGAGCCATCACAAAACAGCTCTCCTTGCTGATTGTTCAAAGGAGTGTCTTTCAAATCAATTCTACCCTTTGTCTCTTGTTCGGTAGTATACAGAGTCATGTGACTCTTCATCACCGCAAGTAGTACCTTGCGGGAAAGGTAGGAGTTCAGCCGATTAAGAACACAACACCTCTTAATTTGGATGTGAGGAGCAAACAAGATCAATTCATATCTTGTCAACCGTGCAGAAGTGAGGTGTTGCGTTTGGGTTCCGTTCAGTAGAACATCTACAGAGTGAGGCACCATCAGGGTTAGATCATGGCCTGGGACCATTCCCTCACTCTGTTTTACAGACGCAGCAGCAGCAACAGCTCACAAACATCTTGGCAAAGCACATGCTACAGGATCAAGGGCGGAAGAAAAGTAACCGCACGGCCTATTCTTCCCTCCATGTTCCTGCGTTAATACAGCCAAAGCACATCCATCACATTCATGCACAAACAACACAAAGGCCTTTTCATAGTTTGGTGTGCCCAAAACTGGTGCTGAGCATAATGCAGTCTTGAGCAAATTAAATGATTGCTGGTGTTCCGCATTCCATGGCAATGGAGAAGAAATGCCCTTCTTTGTCAAAGCCAACATCGGTTTGCTCACTAGTGAAAACTTCGGGATCCACAACCTACAGTAAGAAGCCATACCTATCAAGGCTTTAACTTCCTTCTGTGTATTTGGGACAGACATGCCAGAAATGTGTTGTATTCTTTCAGGTGTCAATCTTCTTCCCTCCTTTGACAGGAGATAGCCTAAATAGGCGACCTCCTGACAATAATTTTGAAACTTTTTAAGCGAAGTTTTGTGACCATGTTTAACTAGAAGTTTAAGCAATAATACAGTGCCCTCCTTACAGGCGCTCTCAGAGTCAGCAGCTAAAAGCAAATCATCAACTTACTGAAGCAATGACCAAGTAGAGGGCAATTCAAGAGTATCAAGCTGTTCTTTCAAAGCCCTACTGTAGATGCTATGACTCTCTGTGTACCCTTGAGGTGCACGAGTGAATGTGAACGAGTGTCCCCCTAAGGTGAACGCGAACAAGTATCTACTATCCTTGTGTATAGGAATACTAAAGAAAGCATTCTTCAGGTCCACAACACTAAAGTAAGTAGGTGTAGCTGGAAACATGGTCAATATTGTCGTCACATCAGGCACAATTGGAAATTGCGGAGCGACAACTTTATTAATGGCATGTAAATAAATTATGAAACGGAATGGAATTGCATTATCGCCTTTCTTGTACACGGGTAAAATCGGACTATTGCACAAACTTCCTGAAATTTCTTCAATTACCCCCAGATGCACAAAATCGGAAACAATGCATTTCAAAGCTCGCTCGCCCTCAACTGAAATCTTATACTGGGGAATGCATGGCAGCTCAATTCCATGTTTCAAGATTATTTTAACAGGCTCAATCTGTAAAACACCGACATCATTGTCATCAACAGCCCACAAGCACTCTGGTACATCACTGAATTCTAGCGGCAAAGGTCTGGTTAAGAATTGAGAGACAGAAAGTTGCTGTTGTGAAATCGTCAAGCGCACTCCATTGAAGAACAATACATTACTGCATTTAATTCTTTTAACAGGTTCAACCCCAGCAAATTCTCTCCACAGTCCGAAGTCAAAAGGAATGGACAGTGGTCTGTAAAGGGACCCAAAGAAATAGGTACCGGCGAAGAAACTGGACAAACAACTGCTGTGCCAGAAAACCCTAAAGAAACATTGGTTTGCCCTGACAATGGAATGTTTGGAACCCGAGAATGATCAATGGAACACTTCTGTGCTCCAGTATCTATCAAAAACTGATGTTTCCTATTTCCCACCACCATTTCAACATAGGGACTTTTCTGATTGACGGGAATAGGTGTAGGTTCCAAACCCTGCTTCGGGCAATCCCAGCGAAACAGAATATCATCAAAAGGAAGCTCTTCAGATAGATATGCAGCAGAAGGATGATCAAATATGTTCCTAGAATCCACACTCGCAGTCAGATTATCCTGTGAAAAAGGTTGCTGAGGATCCTGTGCAAACTGTCCCCAACCAGGGCCCCCTACACCCGGGCGACCTCTGGATCGTCTACCCATATTCCCAAATGTGTTATTTGACCTCTGTCAAAGGACGGGGCATTGTGCACGCCAATGACCCTCTTGTCGACAACGGGCACACTGGTTAAATTTCACAGGACCCAAGGGCACATTCCCTTGTGGAACATACTGATCTCTAATCTGCGAACTACCCCCTCTGGGGCCTCTAACAATTTGCTGTAATAATACTTTATTCTTTAAATCACCTTTTCGTTTTTCAACTCTATCTTTTTCATTGTTGACATGATTCTCGTAGTACTGAGCCATATGCAGTACTTCTGATTGGGACTTTGCCTGCCAAATGTTCTCAGAAGACATCATTTGTGACTGGACGTCAGGCAGCAATCCACGCACAAACTTGTCCACAAATAATCTTTTCCCAGACTGTGTGCCTAAATCTTGTCCGCTGAAATCCGAGAATACCTGTTTGAACCGATTAAAGAGCTCGGTAGCACCCTCAGACTTCCCTTGGACACAGGCCCTAAGTTTGTCCCAAATAATTCTCTTCTCAGGAATTATGGTTTTCAATTTTGCAATGATTCTATAAGGCAAAGTTAGAATCACCTGGGGCAGTCTTTCTCCAGCTGGCCTTTCTCCATCGAGTCTAGTTATATTCGCCCATGTATCTCCCAACCCTGGTAGGTCATCTATAGTTCTAACTTGTTTCCTCAAATCTACGAGCAGGAGAACAGGAATTAACAAATCAATATCACCTAGAGTGAATACTGAGGACTGCAAGACGGACTCTATTTCTTTATAGAATCCTGTCAGATTTTTCCTAATATCAGGAATAGATTGTCTAATAGTATTAACTTCCTGTCTTGAGAAGAGGACGTGAACAAACTGTGATACATAATGCCAGGATTGCTCACAGCAACTGCATTTGTTGCAGGATCAGCCGCAATCTCAAACTTTGGGACAAATGTCCGAGGAACCTCTCTCATAGGCAACTGAGAAGTAGGCAACTCCGAACGCTTACTAAGCAACAAAGCTAAGTCAAGCGCTAAAGCAGTCGAAGACGTGTCAAGTGAAAAAGCTCTCTTACACATGCTCAATAACTCTGTGGGACAACTAATCTTTCTTTTTACCCAATCATCCTGTAGGTACTCTATCATTACCTGTATCACTTTCCTCTGCATTTCTGGCGTATACTGACTGTATGTGTCAAATACCTCAACTGGAGTTATCGACATATCTGAAATCCATCTAAGCGCATCTTTCGTACAAATACGTGCTTCCTCAGATATCGATTTTCGACAAGGAAGGAACCGTTTCTGTACATACATACTTTCCCCCTCGTCATCCTCATTCTGTAACCTTTCCAACTCCTTTCTATACTCAAATAACCTCTCGACATGCTCATTTACTTTCTTCACAGTGTCTCTTGAAAAGTGTTTAGATCCCTTAACCCTTGCGGGAGATCTGTATTATTTAATTTGCCCCACATTACACATAAAAGAATCCCTAAACCTTCAAAAAAATATTTTTCTCAGGAAAATTATCCATATTAAAAAGTGTGGCAAAAGCATTCGCTTGATCATCTCTCTCCATACAATGCTTAGCCCTTGCAATCAAATCACGTTTCTTCTCTGGCGGTACAGTATTGCGAGGGACAACCCTTGACCCCACAACCTGATCGACTACAAGCGGCACAGGACAACTTGGAAGAGGGGGAGCAGGCAAATTCAATGGAGGTACTGTTACTGGTGCAATAGGAAGGGGTAGAGGAACAGGTGGAAGAGCAGCAACTGGAGGAAGAGGAACATTAGGAGGAGCAGGAACAACAGGAACAACATCAGGAAGAGCAGGAATAACAGGAGGAAGAGGCAAAGCAGCAGGAAGAGGAACATATGGAGGTGGCACAGATGCACCAGGCCTTCGTTCATTTAACAATTTGGAAACATGAAGGTCTTTAGAAGGATACATTTTCTGAATTCCAAGTGAGAAAGCCCTATCCATATTCCTAGTCGACTCAGAATGTTTATCTTGGTCACACAATAATGCTTTTTCGGCATTCGTTTTATGACGGCGCACATGTTTTTCTCTACTCTTAAGTTGCTGCAACGCTTCTTTTGTCCAATTCTGCAAAACATCAAATGCTGCAGGTCTAGCCTTTTTCTTTAACAGAATCGACTATACTACTCAATACGAGGGATTTCAAATCTACCATTGATTGGCCACTGACGTTCGGAGGCATATCTGGTTTGTCTGTGCCAAATATCATTAAACACTATACTTCCAATGCCATGCTTACAGTACATAGTACATGCCGGCGACCCCTCCTGTGGTGCCGGATGGCTAAATTCCAAAGATTGTCTATCACTGCGGAACAAGGCCCTGAAGCAGGTAGACAATTTCCCAGGCATATCAAATTATTGGTGTTACCTGGTCAATAATTGTGTCTGCAGATACAATACGCCAAAATCAAATTATCAGGATATTTAAGAATCAGGTCACGACTCAACTGATCAGTCCTAAGGAGGTCCGATCGGATTACAAAGAACCTTACCTAACTAATCTTACCTCGTGTTTGGTGATTTCAGCAAATCTTCCCGCCTCGATAAGTGGACCCTCGTCAAGATGCCGTCTCGCACCACAAGCTAATCGTCCAGGGATCGGGTCGTTCAGAGCTGCTGAGGTGTCGCGTCTAGTTCAGTGGGGGCCCCTTTTTGTCACACCATCCGATCCCTGTCCGATAGCGAGGGTCAACCTTCGATAATCCGGCATCAATCTTGAGGGTCCCTATTCGGGCGCCAACTGTGAAAAACAAAATCAAAAATATCGAGGCTGAGTACCCCAAAAGGAAATACACCGAACACGGGTTACAAAGGAACATACAAAGATCTTTCGTTTATACTGAATCAGTTACAAAGAACAAAACAAAATCAGATAGCTATTGGCCCTCAGTACAACACAGCAAACTCCAGCGTGGTTCAGTGTGTTCAGTGAGAGACGTTGTACATTAGAATTTGCTGCTCTGTTATACCATTTGTGAACATGATGTCCAACCCTATTTCGGGTTAATATTCCTCTAATACATTACTGATCTAGGGTTCATGCCGAGTTTGCATATCCACATGCAACTAGTTTGCCTTTAATACATACGTCAACAAGCCTACACGGCAACTGTGTATTTTGGGACTTCTCATACAGGTCTTCTCAAACATTAATACAATGTAGTTAAACAAGGGTTCTTAGTTCAGTATTTGAATACATTGTTCTTAACATATGCTCGCAGATTAGTTTCATTGGCGCGAGTAATCCTTTACACACAGGTCAATGAAGGACAAGGTCTCAATTCACGACCTCAACAAGTGGTCTGCAGGCAAGTTACATATTAATTACACACAGAGGTCAACGCGGCCATTTTGTATTTCGGAATGACATCGTACACCATTTTAACTCACAGGGTGACTTTACAGAGCGAACCTAAAATGGCAGATTGATCTAAAATGGCGGCTTACATTGATTCTAAGGTCAGGACCTTGCAACACAGATTTCTTCGCAAGTGGTTTACAAGCAGCTTGGCGTAGGCAAATGTACATATATTCGTTGCAATAGGAGGCACAATATAATTTCTCATTTGACAAGAGGGCTCCCTTG
This sequence comes from Ambystoma mexicanum, assembly GCF_040938575.1. Taxonomy (NCBI): domain Eukaryota; kingdom Metazoa; phylum Chordata; class Amphibia; order Caudata; family Ambystomatidae; genus Ambystoma; species Ambystoma mexicanum. The sequence goes on along the minus strand of NC_090931.1, from coordinate 405,423,650 downwards.
TCACCACCGTTGACCACTTTGTGCCACCTGAGAAAGTTGTGGTGGGATTCCCGCCACCAGAAGCCGGTCAAAACTGTCATCATCAAAACACCTTGGTGGTACTTCAGGAATCCTTGTCAACGGCCAATAAGGAGAAACATTCCAGCCTGGCCCTAGCAGATTGTGGTGCAATGGGTATCTTTAGGACCACGAGTGGGCCTTGAAGAACAATATTTCCCGAGAATCCAAAGAAATTATCCAGGCGGTCAAAGGGATAGATGGGAAACCATTGTCTTCTGGACCCATAACCCAGCAAACCACGGAATTACTGCTTTCAATAAAAAACCACCAGGACATGTTACGTTTTGACATAATTAAGGCAGCTCATTACCCAATGGTTCTGGGCATACCCTGGCTTCAAAAGCACAACCCATACATCAACTGGGCAGCCGGGTCCTTGTTTTTAGGTTCAGAATTTTGTCTATCTCATAGTCTGTCCCGGAATTTGATGCAAACCATATCCGCGGAAACCCGGATCCCAGAACAACCACCTATTTGTTTTTCCAACATCACCCAGGTACCTGAGAAATATCAACAATTTTCAGATGTATTCTGAAAAGCCATTGTTCAGTCACTACCTCCCCATCAACCAGGAGACTGTGCTATTGATACTGAAGTTTCTGCATTTATACCATTTGGAAGGATGTTTATACTTTCAGAACCTGAGAAAAGAGCTCTATGTGAATACCTGGTCACCAATCTTGCCAATGGAACCATTCGTCCTTCTAAGTCTCCTGCTGGGGTCTCTTTGTCCTTTGTGCCCAAAAAGGATACCAAGGAACTCTGACCATTCCTGGACTAACGGGGTCTTAACCAATGCACCCTCAATGACCGTTATCCATTACCACTCATCTCATGCATATTGGAAGAGGTACTCGGTGCCGTAATCTTTACCAAACTTGACTTACGGGGCGTTTACCATTTAATCCGTATAAAGGAAGGCGATGAGTGGAAGACTGCCTCAGGATGCCCTTTGGACATTTTGAATATTTGGTTATGCCATTTGGTCTTGCCAATGCTCCAGCGGTTTTCCAGCGCTTCATGGATAGAGTCCTTTCAAACATGCTATTCCTGTTTGTTTTTGTTTACCTGGATGTCATATTGAAATATTCCAATGATTCCATACTACATCAAGAACACGTGACCTTGGTTTTACAATGCCTGCGAGAGAATAAGCTGCTGGTCAAACCAGAGAAGTTTATTTTTCATGTCCATACAGTTAATTACCTGGGATTTGTTTCGAGTCCCCAAGGAATAGAAATTGATCCCACTAAGGTTGACTCTATTCTTTCGTGGCCTCTGCCTACATCAGTAAAGCAGATACAATCCTTCCTGGGACTTACACATTTTTATAGGAAGTTCATTCCTACATTCTCTACCATAGTACAACCTATAGTTGCATAATTAAAGAAAGGCATACCCTTCAACTGGTCAGTTGATCAAGAGACCCCCTTCCAAGAACTAAAACAAAGGTTTACTCAAGGGCCCATCCCGGCTCAACCCGCCATCGATAAACCCTTCCTGGTAGAAAATGATGCCTCAGATTACACTATTGGGGCAGTGCTAAAACAAGAATCCGAGGACAAAGAGGAACATCCCATTGCATACCTATCTTGAACTTTGAATCCTAGTGTAACCCAATACTCAGTACTGGAGAAGGAATTGCTCGCCTTCCGGCATGCTTTTACAGAGTGGTGTCATCTGCTTTTGGGGCCCAAGTTCCCTGTACAAGTTCAAACTGATCATCAGAATTTACAGGTCCTGCAATCTCTGGAGTGCAGAAACAGTCTTCATGCTCGTTGGGCCTTTTTTTTTGGCCAATATCAGTTTTACATCCATCATGTACCCGGAACAATCAACATAATCGCTGATGCATTATCTAGACTTCCGAATTACGAACCGGTTGAAGCCTGTGCCTTTCCCAAGATCTTTCCCGACACTGTATTCATAGCCCAGGCCAGCTCTCTATTGATTAACGTCTGAACTGAGACCCCACTTTCTGATCTCTAGAAGGATTACACCAAGACCAACCCATGGTCCCTGATTGCTAAGGATAGTTACCTTTTCAAGGACAAGAGATTGGTTATACCTACACATACCCTGAGAACCAAGACAACAAACCTCTGTCATGATGCCTTCCATTCCAGGCATCGGGGCATTACAGCTACCCTTCGACTCATCCAGAGAAATTTTTGGTGGCCTAGAATGATTGATGGTATACATCCAAGCCTGTGCTGTCTGCAGTCAGAACAAGTGCGCCATTAGAAAATCAGCTGGTCTTCTCCATCAACCAGCATTGCGAGACCGGCCTTCAATAATTACCACCACTTTTATTGTGGATCTAACTCCTTCCAAAGGTTACACTACCATTATGGTTACCATCAACCTATTTTCCCATATGGCCCATTTCATTCCTTTGTACAAGTTACCTTCGGCACAAGAAATGGCAGGGATATTTTTTAATCACATCTTTAGACTACATGGTCTCCCTTCCAAAATCATTACTGACCCTGGGCCTCAATACATTTCCCGATTCTGGAAGTACCTGTGCCAAATGGTAGGTATTCAAAGTGCCCCATCTTCAGGATACCATCCTCAGTCCAACAGGATAACTGAACGAGTAAATCAGACCCTAGAACAATACTTTTGATGCCTTGCTTCCAAAGTCCAGGATGATTGGTCAGTTTTAATCCCAGTAGCTGAATTTGCATACAATAATTCTGACCACTCTGATATCAAGACAAGCCCTTTCTTTTGCAGTCAAGGGTTCCATCCATGTGTCCAGCCAACTCTCCTGCCTCACTCCACCCCGGTTCCTTCGGTTGATTCCTGGAATGAGCATTTAGTCACTGTACACAAGGATGTAAAAACACATTTGGAACGAGCCAGGATGGATGTTAAAAGACATGCTGATACCAGGAGGAGATCCGGTCCCATGAATGCCGTTGGCAAAAGGTCTGGCTTTCCTCTAGACTCTTACCTCGATGCCTGCAACCCAATAAGTTGGCCCCTTGATTCTACGGACCCTATGCAATAAAGGAAATCATTAACCCTGTGGCATTTCAACTTTAATTACCAGAATCCTGGAAGAAGATTCATCCTGTTTTTCACACTTCCTTGCTCCTCAAACCCTATTCTCATTCCACCAGGACAGCTCTTCGACCCACCCCTGTGCTTGTCAATGATCACGAATTTGAGGTTTCCAGGATATGTGATTCCAGATATAGGAGAGGTTGACTGCAATATTTGGTGGAATGGAAAGGTTATCCTCCCAGCGAACAAACATGGGAACCTGTGTCCAACATTGGTATAGAGGTTCCACCTAACTCATCCAGGTAAACCTGGTGGATCGAGGTTTAAGAGTGGGCATGCTGTCATGATTCACCATTCACGCCCATTCTGGACTACTTGGTCCAGCAAGCACCGCAATGTCGTGTCCGCTATTCTACCAACATGGTTGGCGCCATTGAGAAGCCCACTGTCTAGTGTTTCAGCTAGACCTGCCACTTCCTAGAAAAGAGACACGCCCCTGCAGCACAGCGCGTCTCAACGCTACCCTTACGAGTTTCCAGAAAGTGCATACCTAGCTTTTTCCTCTACTCCCATGCTAATCCCCCTTTTGTCAGCGGTTCCCTAATTCCTTCCTGGTATCCATCAGTACCGCTCCTCGCAGTTCCCACTTGTGGAATCATTCAAACCTCTTCCTTCCCGGGCCTTCGGTCCTGATCCATACCATTCTCGCATTCTGCCTTCCGCACTGTGCGAGTACCTTGATTCCTTCCTGGTTCCCAGACCCTTCCTGAACTTTAGATCACTACTCACCTGATCCTTCCTTGAATTCTGGGTGTCTACCATCTCTTTGAGGCTGGTATCCGGTCTGCACACTGGAGACAGGGGATACTCGTCCATACTTGTACAAGTCCCAAACGACCAGAAAGAAAGAAAGACCTCAGAGAAAGAAAACTTCAAAGGACAAACAGGTGAGAGAAGAGGCAGAGTGTGACAATGATGGGCTAGGCACAGTGGTAACCCTAGACACAACTCCTGAGCGAGAAGAGCCAGAAGACCCTCCTAAGGGGGAGGTACTCAACCAAGAGGATCATCCGAACCTTCAATGACTGCTGGCTGAAGGTGGGCCCTCTAGGGGAGACTTATTTAAGGATCAGAGAGCTCAAGAGTCTAAATAACATGGCCAGACCCAGGCACAAAGTGAAGCACCTAGGTCATTCAAGATTTATTGGGAGGGTGAGCTCCTTTGTAGTGAGCCCACTAAGCCTGAACCTGGTGCACTCAAGAGGTTGGTGGCCCACGGTTTACATGCCCTTCCTTCTGCAGTTGGCACATGAGGTGCCCTTATCTGGTAATTTTGGTACTAAAAAGACCAAGCAAAGACTCTCTGCAAATTTCTATTGGCCCAGGATGGGAGTTGAAGTGGAGTCCCACTGCCGGACCTGTCCCACTTGTAAGTTGTCTGGCAAGACCGGAGACAGTGTCATTGCCCCCACTGCAGCCTTTGCCAGTGTTTGGCACACCATTTGAGAGGGGTGGCATTGACACTGCCGGTCCCTTAGACCCTTCCACATCAGGTGGGCACCGGTTCATCCTGGTACTGGTGGATCATGCCACCAGGTACCCTTAGGCTATACCTCTTCAGACCATAACTGCCAAGTGGTTGCCAGGGCTCCGCAGGGCATTTTTTCCAGAGTTGATTTCCCTAAAGTGGTGGTCTCTGACAGAGAATCCGACTTCATGTCTAGTTACATGCAAGCAATGTGGAAGGAATGTGGGGTAACATACGCATTTTCTAGATCCTACCATGCCCAGACCAATGGTCTGATTGAGAGATTTAAGAAAACTCTCAAAGGCATGTTGGGTGCTTTGGAAGAGCCCCTAAGGAGGAAATGGGATCTCCTTCTACCATGCCTGATGTTTGCCTATAGAGAGGTGCCTCAAGAAGGTGTTGGTTTCAGCCCCTTTGACCTCCTCTTTGGACATCCAGTTAGGGGGCCCCTTGCCTTAATAATAGAAGGTTTGGAAGCCACCCCTTGAGGTCCTACAAAGCAAATAGGGAACTATGTGTTAGGCTTCAGAAGATAGATGGCACAGATGATGGGCCAGGCATCAGCAAACCTTAAGGCAAGCCAAGAATTAAATACATACTGGCATGACCTTAAGGCCTCACACATGGATTGTTTTCCAGGCCAGGAGATCGTTGTGATGAAGCCTACCAAGCCTAGAGCTCTGGCAGATAAGTGGATGGAACCCTTAAGGATAACCTCCAAGATGTGCGAGGGCAACTATCTGGTTGACATGGGAGTCCCTGCGGTAGCCCCTTAGGTATTCCATGTTAACAGGCTCAAGTATTTCAAGGGAAGAGAGGAAGTCTCATGTCTTCTGCTAGCTTCAGAGCAAAATCAGGATGAGAGTGAGCCCCTTCGTGATTTGCTACATAGCAACCCTCAGGATTGCTCAGTGGACGGGGTACATCTCTCTCCCGATCGGACACCATAGCAGCAGAGGGCCTGCCGGGCTTTGCTCCAGCAATATGTCCTCTGTTTTCACTGACACCAGACCTCACCCTGTGGTGTAGGCAATAAATTGACACTGGTGACAGCGTACCTGTCAAAAGCAGATGCTATCGGATGTTAGACACTGTAAAGAACAACATCCAGACAGAGGTCGCCAAGATGTTGGATCTGGGTGTAATAGAACCCTCAACCAGTCCCTGGTCCAGCCCTGTGGTCCTTGTCCCCAAGTCAAGCATTATTTTAAATGGCAAAATCCAATGCCACAGCATTCTGTCATTTTGTAAATAAGCACACAGGCCTATGTTATGCAGCCCTGAAGTTTGATCTTCATTTTTTTTTAATCCCCCATTTTCATTCTGTCAAATATCATGTTAGTAAAATATGTATTCCCAGTCCATGTAACTTAGCTGGTTTTCTTTTTCAAAACCCATAGCTCTGCTTTGACAGGCTATATTAACAAGGTTACATGTCTTTAAATCAAAAATTATATTTTGAGTGTATGTTTTACTGAAATTGTTTTACCGAAAATGCATTTACCAAATTCATATTAACAAAGTGGAAAGCATTTAAATATCTAAACGCATTTACCGAAAATCCCCAATATCAAAAGAGAGCAACACTTTTCGTATGATAGGGTGAATGAAAAGAAGTCTCCCAAGTTTGCAGTGCTGCCGTTTTCAAGAAAGGTTCTAAGTACAATTTAAAAAAAACCATAAACTCAGTTTACAATTGCAAGTTTAGGAAATAACATACTTTCAGTTTTCATTAACAGTAAATGAAAAGTCATGTTAAAGAAAATGATAATGCAGAAGGTTAAATCTCAGCAAAAATTTAATTTAGACTTACCACAGCAAACTGGAAAACAAGAAAAAGATAAAAATCCAGCAAAGTATCCACAACCATGAGATAGCAATCCAAACAGGAACACACAAAAAAACAAAAATCCAAGGAAACAAAAACATAAAAAATCAATAAATACTCAAGGAAAACCAGTTAATAAACCATAACAAATCTGAAAAATAGTGCGGGAAAAACATTCTAAATCCGCCAAAAAAAATCCAATAAAAATCCATAAAATCGGAAAAAAAACATTAAATCCACCAGAAAATTGAAAATTGAATCAGAGGAAAAAGCCATAACAATTAGTAAAAAAAATGCAGGAGAACCGGTGAAAAAACAGAAACAATTCCCCCAAAAAATCCAGGATAATCATGAATCCATCAAGAAATCCATATCCATGGTAGAGGAAAAGCAGAAATCAATGGAAAAAACATATAACATCCAAAAAATAAAGCAGGAGAACCACTGACAAAATCATAAAAAATGAAAACAGGAACTCCAAATATAAACGGTTTGGAAAGAAATCCAAAATGGCCAAAACAGATGTCCTTCAATGCAAGTCAATGGAAAAGAATTGACAAAACAGCAAGCGCAGGTGGTCAAAAACGATGTCCCTGAGAACCAAACCAGTTAACATTAAAATACAATAGAACATTGTTATATTAGTAATTTTATTTTAATGGTTTTGAGTGTACCAAGTACAACTAGTACTGTTTGCTGAAGGTGCAGGAACCTATTGCTTGCTGATTCTTTGGAAATCTTGGTGCTTTCCTGTCTCTTCGTATTAACACGGAGTAAACTGCCCAGGAGGACGTCTTTCTTGGTGACACTTGGCGTGCCTGACTTGTAACAAACAAGAAAGAAGGTGATTACGTCCTTCATTGGTCCCTTTGTTTTCAACTCCTTTGGACTCCTTTCGTCTCCTTACCAATGGAATTAGCCTTGCATTTCTGCACTTAAATCTTACATCTTTTAAGTGTACTTTTGGTTTTCTCTTAAAGGCTCTTCCTGGAACGAGGCTCCGCCCCCTTTGCCTCTGTGACGAGCAACGCTCCTCTTTAAATACACAGGTCGGGGCGCGACCGCGCCGCGCCATGCACCAAGTACAACTAAGTACTGTTTGATGTTCACGGTGCGTGGCGCGAGCCGCCCTGCCATTGATTTTATTTTTATTGGTTGGCTGTTTTTTTCTCGGTCAGATATCACTGTGGTTGCCTAGGTTCTTGTGCCAGTTCTAGGCTGTTAATATTTTTTTTCCTGATCTATAGTTCTAAAGGGTACCGAGTGGTGTTTGAGACACAGTTTCATCATTTTCACATTAATACACGCATCAGGAGCCATCCGTTTTATCAGGTACGTGTGATTTAACCTGAATTTATGGATTCTTTATGCAATATGTCCAAATCCACCATCTCCTTAAAATCAGGTATGCCAAAAATTGGTACTGGTCCATATGATATTTCTCCCTTGCAATCTCGAAAAGTCTTCCTTGCTAAGAGACTTAAAGAGAACCAAGAAAAAAAAAAAAGGTCAATTTCTTTGACTGTTGATATTTGCTCCTTTTGTTTACCTGGTGGTGCAAACAATAGAAAAGCACTCTCTATGACTGCAAATACCATTCCAAAGTTAAAAACATTGTGCCCATTGACTGATGAACCACTGCAGAAGGAATCTACAGTGCAGAGTGATGTCCATGAATTAAATGCAAATTCTGAAATTGTGTCTGGTAAAGAAATCACTGATGCCTCTATAGGTCTAGCATGCAAATCTGGTGAGATATGCTCTACCCAGATCCCTGCAATACATGCTGGATCACTTCAGACAGCGGTTGAACTTTTACAGATAAATCAGCCATTATGTTTGGTACAAGCTCAAAATGTATTAAGAAAGGAATATGAGAAATATACATTAACGGGTGAAATAGACGCAGAGGCGATTAAGTTATTCAATTCTTCCTTTCCCCATGATCCCTCTACTCCTGATGTGCAATATATTTGCTCAAACACTGGTGACTTGATACAACTAAATGATAGATCTCGCAGGTCGAGTCCTCCGATTGTCATGTCTAAACTTGTTTCTCTAAGTGAGCTGGAAGATAATGGCAAACAAGAACTGTATAAATCTCCAGTCATGTTCGATAAATCTTCTAGTGTATTCAACCGGTCTTCATCTTTTGTAGCTTCCACTCCTAGACGTTCCTAGTTTCATGAACCTGTAGGTGGCCATCCATATTTTATCCAAGATCCTCAGATCTTGAATAGAGACAATAGATTCTCTTTCCCCGAACACCTTAAGTGCTATGAACACAGCCCTACTGTCACTGGCCAAGCTATATGAAATGTTAGATGATAAAATACAACACCAAACTGATCGCATGTTACAATCTCATGAATATATTATCCGAGATATACGTTTAAAAGTACAAATAGATTCTAAGTGTTCATCTAACCATATTGACCGAGGTACTCAAACTACCCATGCTGATATAGTTCTTTCTAAGCATTTTGTACCCACTGCACCTGTGACCCTTGTTCCTCATCTTGCTATTGTTGTTGCTGATGATTTTCCAAAACTTGTGTCATCTGCTCCTCTTTCTGAAATTGCTGTTGTTGATGGCGCTCAAAACGTTTCACTGTCAAACATGGATGATAATCCACTGACTATAATCCTCAGTTCAGAGCAAAAATTGACAACTACTTTAGCTCCAATGTTTCTTAGTTCCAAAAACGCTGTTACAAGCACTATAAATTGTACCTTGACATCAAAATCGGCACAAACTCTTAAAAGGTTGCCCCCTAATACCAAACATAAAAAGGTTTCAAGACTGATCACGGCTGCAAAGAAAAAAGACGCTTACAGTTTAAACAAGATACTGAGCGTCAAACAAAAGAGTCTTTATTGTATAAACCACTGGATGATCTTCTGGCGGTTTCTGCCTCAATGGTATTGGTGAAAGCTGCAAACTTAATTTCTAATCCAACCCCGAAAACTACTTTATTACCTAAACAAATGGAGAATAAATCTCAAGTAATGTTTTTTTCAGGGATGTCCTCTTCATCTGACATTGTAAACACTACTCAACGACAAGGAGTTAATCTGTCTGTTGATACTCAACCGTCACAAGGTGTAACAATATCAGACACAGAGTTACTTTGCAGGAGCTTCGCAATGAAATACGAAAATATTTTGCGAACTACAAAAGGGAAAATGAAAATATCAAGCAGCTTATGCTGCAATCGCGCCCTGGTGTGGTTAATGATACCACCCATTTGACACAAAGTACTTACCCAATGTCAAACCCATTTTGAAAGGACCGATCTTGCCAAGTCGAGACTATGAAACTGCGCTTATGAGCTCTCATAAATCACTAGATGCGAGACCAAATCTAGCAACCCCCAACAAGCCCATACCCTCTCTTTCTATGTCTAAGAACCAAGCACAATTTAAAAAACACCATTGACTACTAATTAAATGTCGAGGTCATCCCTTCATTAAGTATGATCTGAATTGCGCAAGTATTTTAAACATTTGTGCAGAGACTACAGCATTGGAGGATTTCACCTCTGCCGACATCGACCTTGTTGAATTTACTAATCCACCTGACCTTTCTGAGGCTCGCCTGTACATTCGGTCGGGCGTAATACTCAACACCCTTTGGCTGGCCTGAATGGCTTTCTATAACCTGGGTTTTATCCTGAGTCAAGATGCACCAATGAAAGAACAGGTGACGGTTAACTCTATCTTGCCTCAATCTAGGATATATGGTGACAAAACTACTGTTCACGTAAACTCAGAATCAAACTCCTATGAAGCATGGGTGAATCGAGATTGTTCTGGAACATCATAACAATCCCAGAGGATTAACAATTAATTTGTTAACCTGGTCTCCTGGAACACTAGGAGTTTTAAACACCTCATTAATAATAGTAATTTTGATCTTTTACAATATGACATCATTGTTCTCCAGGAAACCTGGTTAAGCCTTCTCCCTACCTGGGATTTATATGAAATCTACCTGGTGCCTGCCATTATCACCCTTACCGGCAGACCAATGGTGGGTTTCATGACAGCATTTCAAAAAGACCGAGATTTTGCAGTTATATCGCATCAATCTCCTTCACCCTGTTTTCAAATTACAAAATTCAAACGGAGCTCAATCCCTTGTGCAATTGTTAATATCTATTGGGGCAATAAACATCTATCTTCAGATGATTTTTTTAACCATCTCAATAATATTCTAGACCAACTCTCTCTAGATAAATCTATATTGGAAGTCTTTATAATGGGTGACTTGAACATGCATTTACTAGTTGACTCCACATTTATATCATCTCGTACAACTGATGAGTATCACTGGTTAATTTTAATGCAGAATAGGAATTTTGTGATGTTGAATGGTGCAGTACCAGGTGATGTTCCCCGCGAAGCTACATGGCATAATGAGGGCAGTCACTCCACCCTGGATTACATATATGTTAATGATCAGCTCTTTTCTAACATCATTTCTTTAAAAATAAGATACACAACAATGAGCGATCATAATCAACTAGTTGTGACTTGTAAGTGGCCCACAATGACATCTAGAACTCATAATCTAAACTTTGAGAATCTCCAAGTTAACAACTCAGGGAATTGCATAAAATGGTCAAAAGCTAAATTGCTTCTCCTTAAGCAAAACGTGTGTAATGCTTAAGGTGATTCCACGGTGGAGGACAGCCCTTGTTATATTCAAGCCATGCAATTATTTGCATCTAAAAATGTAAGTGTTCCCAGTTCTCATCCAAAACACCTTCATAACTTTGACATTGAGGTAAAACATAAAAAGAGTGAATTAAGAAATCATGTGAAAATACTATCAAGGGGTCCGGAAGAGTTCTCAGCAATTAACCGGGAAGAAAAAAAACGGTTAAAAAAAACGATAAAAGATGGCTAGTCAGTCGTCGCGCATTTCAATATCAGCGTGATGGCGAAGCCATGTTGAAACAAATCATTCCGAAATCATCAGTGGGCATTTGGGCACTCTTGAACTCTGCATGCCACCAGCATCAAGTAACAGTTCAAATAAATACCATTTCCGAAAGCGACTGGGAATCGTATTTTACTAACATCTATCGTTCTCCGTTGCCTGATATCTGTTTAGAGTGGGATAAAGTTAATTGTGATCATGAAGTACAATTTGACCAAGAAGATATATTACATTGTATAGCTAAATTGAGTACCTCCAGAGCAGCAGGGCCAGATTGTCTCCATAATTCACAAATCAAACAGGATAAGGAAATATGGGCTGACATATTATATCTTGTCTCTTGTAGAGATCATGAGAACGGGGAATTTGCCTCCATCCTGGAAAACATCTGTGATCCTTCCCTTATTTAAAAAAGGAGATCGCTCAGAACCATCATCCTATCGACCAATTGCACTGTTAGACTGCCCAGGAAAAATGTTTGCCCGGATGATTCTGAAAGAATTTAATAATTGGTTAGACAGATTGAACTATTGAGATCCCTGTCAAACGGGCTTCATTCCTGGGTTAGGTACGGCAATTAACTTAACGATTTTGAATGCCATTATCATGCAAGGGAAACAGCATAAACAACCAACATGTGCTGCCTTTGTTGACTTTAAGTCAGCTTTTGACCTTGTTCAAAGGGAATTACTCTTCAAGAAGTTATTAGATCTAAAGTGCCCCTGGTTCATACTAAAATGGATTGTTGCATTACACTCAAACACATCCATTCAAATCAGGCTAAATAATCTTGGTCTATTGTCCGCACCTATAAGAACTACTTGGCATCTTGGCATCTGCCCTATTTATTTTTTTCATCTGGGATGTTGGTATTGGTTTCTCTAGTGTAATCTCTGATCCTGTTAAGCTCCAAGATTCAAGAATTAACTGGCTTCTTTACGCCGATGATATGGTTCTCATTTCTCAAACACCGATTGGTCTGCATAATATGCTGAATGTTTTAGACATCTATGCCAGCAAAAATTGCATTAGCATTAATCTTATGAAGACACAAGTTATCCAATTTGGGAAAAAAAGACAAAAAAATAAGCAGTGGCGCTTACAAAATGTTGCTCTAAAGGTAGTGCACACTTACATCTATCTGGGTATCTGTGTTAATGATGATATTACTGATAAACCATACGAGGAGCATCTCCAGTTAAAGCCGAAAACGGCCTTGTCTCAAATGAGTCTGATTCGCAAAATGTACTGCAAATTCTCCATTATCTCTTTGATTGTGTATTTCAAACAAAAATATATACCCACCATACTTTATGGCTCGGAGACAAAAAAGTGTCAAACCTACTCTTATTGGTTGAAATTTGAAAGCTTGTACTGGAAGAAGTCATTGGTGTTACCCATGTCCGAATCTATGTGTGTCATCAGACATGAATTGGGGCTTGTTTCCATTTATGCAATCTACAAGTGGAAAATTTGTCAACTATTTAGAAAATGTATAATGAAGGAAAATAACAATGGTTTATTGTTGATGCTGTCCAATTATCTGTTAAACTCCAATGATTTATTTGCTAAGAGTTGGTGTACTTTTGCTTATAAAATTCTGAATGGCGCTAACATAACCCAAGATCTACTAATAGCAAATCCAAATAAAGCTAAAATTAAACTTTGGAGGTATGATTGGATCAAAACAAGAACGGCATGTCTGGCAAAACAAAAATTCAATCAAAATCCATTTGCTCTTAAACCCTTTGGCCAAACTGAGAAATATCTAACTCAATCTCCCAATCCATCTCAACGTTCTGATTTTTTGAGATTTAGGTTGAATATATGGCCTACAAAAGAAATAATGGTTAAATGGGGTAGAAACTCGAAGAATAACCTTCAATGTCGATTGTGTACAAAGTCAATGAAACTCTGAAACATTTATTAGTAGAGTGTGAAGCTTTATTGTCTTTACGAATCTTCTATTATAAGTATTTTGTTTGACACCAATCATGCATTGTATTTGGATGAATTATGGGCAAGATTGTTTATGGGAAATTCTAAATGCCTGAGATATGCTGTTGTAAAATATCTCAATCAATTGATGATCAAACCCAGTAGTAAGTCTGAGATTTATAGACTAAATGTCAAAGCTGTATCATTATTGTCAAGCATGAATTAATACATTTTTTTATCTTAGCTTGAATGTAAGGAAAACATTCAGAATACGTCAAATATGAATTCTTATACTTTTATTTTAGCTTAAATGTAAAAGAAAAATAATCATAATGTAAATCATGTAATTGGTCTATGTTATGTAATATTATTTATGTCATGTTTTAAACTTTTTTTTTGTGCATGTATTTTGAAAGGTCAGATTAAATTCTTGACCAAAACAACATTAATAAAAAAAAAGGTTTTGAGTGTTATATTAATAGATTCCAATGTTTTTGATATCTAATAATTCAAAATATAATTCATTTGATATAAAAGAGTTTCAATGAAAACATTTCAGTGAAAAAGGACTTGAGGAATTTTATTTCGATATATCGACTGTATACCGATTTTCAATGGTTTTTTGTCCGGACATTCCCAGACAACTTCACAATACGGCCCACTTCATATCTGGACATGGCCAGCTCCAGGTATGTCCGCCCCGGCTCCTCCTATTACAAAAAAAAAAAATGTTTTTCCCATTTATACATTTAATCCTGCTTTTATTCAGTTTAAAATGCCAAAACACTCCTAAACATATTTGTCGCTATTGCTCTACTTTACATTTTAAAAATATGATGGCGTGCCTTAAAATACACAACCTCCTTTTTATATCAAATCTATATATATAAAATTTATAAAATGATGATGTCAGACACTCTGCCTAGCTTTATATTACATCTATATAAAAACTGTTATCACTATACTCCCACGTATATACAAATAATATAACATTATTAAAATGCATGAATTCATATCAACTACCTTAAAAGGCTTATCAATAATATATACAAAGCCAGACCCACTCCTGCATCATCAACACCTCACCACAACAAAACCTTAACATTGGCAGTCTATCTCCTAACAACTTACTTCAACCTCCAACAGGCAGCAGCGCACACTTGCGCTCCAAATCCACATTTTTGTATAAACTTTCTATTCACTGTATATAAAATCACCTCAACATCATACCAAACTACAAAAACACTTCATATCAAGAAATATACATTTCATATACAATAGATATCATCTATGATATACATTTTATATTACATTTATATTAAATTGATATCACAAATCTTATCAAAAATGGGAAGAAGGGACTGAGGCCGGAAGCAGGGGTTATTCCCACATGTCAAAAATGTAACATTGCAAAAAAGGGGGCCCCATATAAAACTCATCACTATAAAAGAGTGAATTTTCATAGGCTGGAGAGAGGAAGAGAGGGATTGTGGGAGAGAAGGCTAAAAAGTATCAGCCTACACAATGAAGCAACAGAGAGAAGAGAGAGAGAGATTTAAAAAGTGTAGGAAAGGGATACACACTAGGGCATGGTATAAGGGAGGGGCACTGATTGGAAAAGGGATCAGATATAGGGGTAGAATGTGTTAGAGAATGGGAAAATGTATGCGAGGGACCGTGCAGGGCGTGGAAGAGGATGGAGGTGAGGGACAGAGTAGGGTGTGAAAAATAATGGATGGGAGGGAAAGAGAATGGGAGGGTGGACACATGTAGCAAAGAGTGGGATGAAGGGGTAGAGGAGAAGATAGAGTGAGAGGGATGTTGTTTAGCAATGGGTGGGAGGGAATGCAAATAGGGTAGATGAGAAGGAAAGGCGAGCAGAAAAGAATATTAACATACAAATGTGGAACTAAGCTAGGATGAAGAATAGGAAAAAAAATACATTGGTGAATAGAATTTGCATGAGAGGGGTAGTTGGTCTGACGGCATATGGGATAAAGATTAGAGGATGGTGTGTGAAAGAGAGACAGTGGCATAGCATGGGAGAAATGCAGAGAGATGGTAAGAAGGAAAGAGTGGGCAGAACGTGGGAATGGGAAGAGAATGGGGAACTTAATTTGCAGTGTGACACTTCCATGTGAGAGCATGTGATGTATGGAAACAGAACCCCTGGCTTGCCATTATCTCCTTTAAGGAGCGTATCTCATGTGCAGAATGGAATTACCATAGTAAATGACCTCAGACCTAAATAACTTGACAGACTCAAAGAATATGGCAAAGTACTGCAAGCTCAAATATAGTAGGGAAATCCGGTGACCATACAAAATGCAGCTCACACACTCACGGTTACTTTTCTCATACACAATGACTTTATACTTCTATGTACATCAGCTATGACGTCTTCCTATCTGGCAAACAGTAAAACCTATCAAGGGGAGGGATTGGTTAGGGAAACATATATACCTTTAGTATGTATAAGTGTTAATAACATGAGTGGCTGCCCCTAATCTAACGGGCACACCTCGAAATACGTATAATACTGATAATACAAATAATAACATTGGATTGGTTTCTGCTCTTTGTATAGCATGTCGCTACATAGCCACTCATGTTTGATCAGCATACTCTCCCAACCTTGGACATAAGGCTCACAAACAGCATGTCAACAGAATGAAACTCAGAAGCAGAGAACAACATCAGACCACTGCCCACATTGGTCAATTAACCTACCATCTCTCATCAGCTGTAAGCCAAGGCTCCTTTGTTGTTGACCTTGCTGGCTGTTTTCTTCTATGGGATTTTTAAGGGATTCAGGGTATGCCCCTATCTTCATCTGGAACTAAATGAATAGACCTTGTTTTTGACTTCTGAGTTATGTGTGAGGAGACCACGATTTTGTCAATTTTGACCTGTCATTTACTGCTATTTGATTTAATTATGCTGGGTGCTATCATTCCTCTCGGGCTCTGGAGACTTGATTGTTCCATCTTACTTGTGCTTTCTGCACTCTTAATTATACAACAGTTGGCACTTGCAGCTGTTTTTGCTTCTTCTTAATCTCAGAGAAATGTGCACTTCATTCATAGCTTATCCTGGTTAACTCCCTTTGTACTTTCTAATTATGCCTTGCTGTGTCCTCCTAAGTCTTAGTAAAACAGATATTCTTTTTTTGTATTATTTGATTGATTTGAAATACGTTTACAAACATTTACTATTTTCCAATTTCACTGTACCCTTTTCATCATAGTTATTTGGTCTTAAATCCTTGAGACCAAAGTGTTCTTCTTTGCTTTTCTTAGATCCTGGTCCAAGATGTGCTTTCCTAATATGGCCTAATCAGCGTGGAGGTTGCATCACCTGAAGCGGAAGAATTATATTTAGGAATGAGACCACGTCTATCACCATTGATGTCCTTTCTCCACTCATCAAAACTGACCACCAGTCTTCTGCACTATATGATGGATACTTTAAAAAGTTCTTTCCCAAAAAAAGTTCTCTGACCCCAGCTAAACCCTGACAATACAGCAATAGATGTTTCAGACTCTCTACTTTTTAGGTTACTTGCAAAAACAGCAGTTATTTTGTCCTGTTTTGCCTCTTTTTGACAAGATCCCATTGGTGTGAAGAAGATTTAGTCTTATCCTTAAAAATATTTCGCAATAGGGTCTACTTGGGAACTTTACCAAGTAGGTTGCAGGTAAGTTTAATGTTCTGCCGACCATTGGGAGATTTATTGTTAATTGGTAAGACAAACAAACTTCCAAAGTCCAAATCCAGTCGTGTTCACCAAGTTTCTTTTTTACTCTTGTGATGTTTGAACATAGATCTTCCTGCAAATAGTCAATTTCCCCCATTTTCGCTCAATTTTTTTCCACCCAGCTGTTTAAGAGCTTACTTGTACCTCCTTTTAACTCTTCATTTATGATTTCAAAAATATGTGGGCATTTTGGTGAGATGATTTTCCTGAAAAGGGCTAGGCTATTCCATTCAACCACTGCTCGTAATGACAACAAACCCAGTTCTCTCCATATTGTAGCGATAGGGGTCGAATTGGGCAAGCCCAAGCCCTTGAGTTTTGGCCATAGTTTTGTTGGTATCTCATGGATGGCCTCCGCTCCGTATGTCACAGCTGGTACTACCTTTGCCTTATAAAAGTTCAGGACCGGTGTTTTAGAAAAACTGCCATATTTTGTATCCATGACACTAGCCTAGATTGCCATGGCCTTTGTTTTTTCACGTAAGAAAACCTGCATCACAACCTCCACTGATTTTCTTTGTTCCTCACAGGAAGCTGTTTACTGCAGCGTTTCTGATTTGTGGCCCTGGTTTTTCTCGGAAGCAGTTTTGACATGATCCGACATTCATTTTACCATCATGGCCGCTTTACTCATGTTATAGTTTCTACTGCAGTAAGCTTCTATGTAACTCATCTACCTTGTGTTTCTGTATTAAACAGCCATGGTAGTGGCTGTGTAGTTATGGTTAAGTTGCTAA
This sequence comes from Ambystoma mexicanum, assembly GCF_040938575.1. NCBI lineage: Eukaryota > Metazoa > Chordata > Amphibia > Caudata > Ambystomatidae > Ambystoma > Ambystoma mexicanum. Next base: position 405,405,845 of record NC_090931.1, on the reverse strand, counting down.
TCCCATAGGAAGAGCACTTTTTGGGCGGCTTATAACTTCGCTCCCCCTGGACGAATCCTCACCAAACTTTGCAAAAAAAGCATATGGCCCACTCTGATTTTTGTTTGCAAATCTTAGTGATGATTGGTTCAGGGGGGCAAAGTTATAGAAGGGGGTCCCAAAATGTCTTTTTTCCCATAGACATAATGGGAAAAAACTTGGCGCACAGCTAGAGCTGAAACCGCTGGACAGATTTCCACCAAATTTGTGGCAGGAGCGGCAGCTTAGTCCTGAAAGTGATCTTCTGTTAAATTGGTGTAAAACCGTCCAGTAGTTGTTTTTTTTAAATGGCCAAAATGTAAGGCAAAAAAATGTGTGATATCTATGTCTGCTCTGTGGACACACTTCCCTGTTTGCGCCACGGACAGGAACCCGATTGGTTGATCGGGTTGCGTCATGTCTGCGGACACGCAATGTTTTTGCCGATTGGCTGGATTGAGGCGTGAGGCGCGGCACATTGTTTCGATGCGCCCGCCATCTTGGATCCACCGACAGCACGGCGGCGAACAGAGGGAAATTGCAATTTTTGGGAGTGTGTTGGTGTGCAGAAGTGCTTAGGGAGGGTTGAGGAGTAAGAAATGGGTCAAATATTGCATTTGTTTAGGTGGCAGGTGCCCTTGATGTGTTTGCCATGCCGCGGTTGTAGCGGCTGTCCGCGGATTTAATGAATGCACTGCTAGTTATTTTATTTTAGTATGATGTTGGTTTTGGGTTGTTAGTACAGCATTGATTATAATTAATATCATTTATAAGTAGCCCACATACCACCGTAAAAATGTTTGGTATTATAGGTAAGTTATGCTGCAGTGGTTGTGGCCAGGGCCAAGAGTCTTGGGTGCATGGCCAAAGGCCCTAAGCAGTAGGCCATGCACCCAAGACTCTAGGCCCTGGCCAAAAACCACTGCAGCATAACACACCCATAGAATCAAACACCCATCAAAAATCCACAAACCAAAAGTTTGTGTACTGTTTCATTTGTAGAGTTGGTATGTGAAGTTTTGGCTAGGTTATGGAGTTAAGATTGTAGAGTTTGTAACAAGGAGTGGAGTGTTTCTGAGTTGATTTATTGGATACTTATTGGTTGAGTTTTTTGTGGTTGTATGCAGTTTTTTTCATGGCACTGGTAACTGGACTAGACATAGTTTTTCAATTTCTGTGATAAAAGAAAAGATCATATGTTAGAGCCGGTAGTTCATAATGAGTTATTGCATTGAATAATAGACATGTCTGTATTTTTTTGACTCTCATATTTAGTACTTTACAAGTACTATAGTTCACACTAGTATACTGTGCAATTTTCTCAGTTTCTGTTTTTGTTTTCTAAATCATTGGGTATGTGGTAAAAGAAAATCCATGCTGGAGTAAAAAAGAAAACATTCTATGGTGTGGTATAATACATTTCTTTAATTGTTTTACTGTTTATTTCTTTTTCTTGCTAATCTTCTATCTTTGGTTTGTTGTACATTTGTGGGGCAATTAGATACATGTTGGCATATTCTAATTGTTTATTTTTACTTTTATGCTATTCATCTATCTGTTGGGTTGTTGCAGATTTTTTGTGGCAGCTAGATACCTGTTGGCATATTCTAACTGAATATTCCGTGTTTGATTTCAGTGGTATTTATTTATCTGTTTGCTTGTTGCAGAATCTTGGGGCAGTTAGATACCTGTTGGTGTATTCTAACTGTGCATTTCTTGTTACATTTTAGTGGTATTTATTTATCTGTTTGCTTGTTGCACAATCTTGGGGCAGTTAGATACCTGTTGGTGTACTCTAATTGTGCACAGTTTTGAAGTTGAAGTTTTGCTTATATTCATGCACAGATTACATATTAAATGCTGGTTTTAAGAATATTAAGTAAGCGTTTACAAGATTTGCTGGCAATATCTGCTTTAGAGTAATGGTACTATCCACAATTCCTTTTTACATATGCAGTGTAGTGACCTGCACTGGTTGTGGCTCCTGCGTGGTAGATTATACCTATTGTTGTGAAGGTTTTCTCACCAAGTGATACTTGACCATGTGTGAATCCAGTCAGCTAACAGTTGTTTTGGTACCATCTGCATTCTAACGTAAAAGCATTACCATTGCGTATTTACTATGTGTCTGTATTTGTAAGGTGGAGCGATTATCTGAATTGCAGGTAGTACATAATCTGCCATGGTTTGCATTTTGTACAAGTTGCTGAAATGGAATGGATTCACAGTTAGGTATGGATGCATACACAAAGCATTCATTAAGGACTTCTTCCTGTGCCACATGTTTGCAGAGAGTGCATGTTTGTTTCCACATGTATGAAATCTGAAAGACTTCATTTATAGGTAAGTTTCTGTTTTCCAGTACTTGTAGTAAGTACATTAGAAATTTGTTTGGATCTTCTTGTTATTTTATAGTGAATTTGACAATTCCAGCAGAGTAGTCCAATTCTTGTCTTATTCCATGAACACTGTAAGTGTTGTCAGGATTGGTGGTTGCATTTCTATGAAGGACTAACATTTGCAAAAACAATTGGTCTGTACTGTGTAAGTAAATGTTTTCAATTATTGGTGGCAATTGGAATAGATATTTATTGCTACATTTGCGTAGAAATTTACTGCAGTTAGATTTGAAAATTTGAATAGACCTGATGGTTCTGTGTGGAAGTCATTTGTTTGGAGTTTGTGTTGCTTCTTTGAAGAAGTAGTTGAGTTACTTTGACCACTAGATTCTTGTTTGATTGTGGTACTTGAAGAAGTATTAGTTTCTTTTTTTTTCTTTGGAGGAATTGTAGTGATACCATATATCGTTTCAGTTTGAAGTAGTTTTCTTTTACAATGTTTTGCTTGTTGTGGAACAGGATAGGTTTTCAGATGGTTGTGTGGAGTGAACGCAACCTATTGTATTCTAGAATGCAAGGAATATCAGAATTTACTTTACTTGAATCAAAGTTGATTAGAAATAGCCTGTCAAGCGTATGTAAGCGTGACAGTGCTACGTAGCTCATGCCTCCTTTAAAGACTGTTCTACCAATATCTATTAATGCTTTATCTAGCTTAAGACCTTGTGATTTGTGAACGGTCACTGCATATACTAGAGTTAGTGATAACTGTTCTCAGCGTACATAAATGTCTTTGAAAAGAAGGAAGCGTGCTGTTGAGCGTCCTTTCTTTTTAACTTTTGATAGTTTGTCAAAGAGAATATTGACAAATTGAATGTTGTCACATGGGTATGGTTGAAAGCCAACAACTGTACCAAGTGCTCCATTAACTAGTCCTTGATCCACATCAAGGTTACGTTTAAGCATTACTCTACAGTTTAAAGATAATTTTAATATTTTCTCCAAACCAGCTGCGTTGGAGATAGAGTCTTCTAAGGTATTTAGTATTGTTGTGGCTTGTTGACACATGGGTAATGTCCTACCATGTACGTCCAGTTTATCTGTGGACCAAATTTCACTTATTGGTTGCATTTCTTTTTTCAACATTGGTTCATTGAATTTGGAACAGCTTGCAAGAGTTGGCATCAAGGACATCCAATTGACATTTTTGCGTGCTAATTGTTGTATGACATCAGTAGCACTTGAGTTATGGCCAAAGAGTATATGGACGTGCCTGGATTTTAATATTGATTGTGCTTCTTGGGATAGTACACCAACTCTAATACTTTTAAAAATGTTGACGTATGTGAGGTCTGCAGATTGCTGTATGTTTTCAGTTAATTCTCTGTATTGGAAATGTTGCCAAAGGTTTACATTTCCTATTCTGCCAAGAGTTTTACGGCACAGTTTGTGCCCTAAGGTTTTAAAAATAAATTCAGCTTTCACTGGTGTCAATTGAAGAAGATCTCCGAAAACAATAATGTGGTTTCCTCCAAAGAGCTGGTCGTAGTCTGTTTTGAGGAACTCTTGTAATCTGAGGTGAATCAAAGCCAACATTAGGTTCGAGACCAAGCTCACCTCATCTATTAGCAGCATTTTCATTTGTTTGAAAACTCTGTGTAGTTCCATTGCAGCTTCTGTAGAAAGTTTGCAATAGTCTAATTTGTTTTGGTTTTCTACTGGAAGGAGTTGTAATAGGTGTAAAGTGACACTGTCTATGCTGTAGGCAGCTAAACCTGTGCGGGCAGTTACATCAGCTGACAGTTTGTTGTTTGTCACTTGTTGACAGAACTTGCTGATGATTTTGATTAAGAATGTTTTGCTTGAACTAGCTTCACCACTCACGTGTAGCAGTATAGGTTTGTAGTCTTGGCAGGTACAGTTTTTATTTTCATGTTCCACACCATGTTCAATTTGTTTTGTTATTTCTTGGAAAACGCTACGCTGTTCATTGTTCAGTTGTGATTTCAGTACAGCAAAGTCTTCTGTTGTTTGTTCATACTGACACATGGGGCCTCATTATAAGGCTGGCGCTCCCGGAATGAAGGAAGCCGGTACAGCACCGGCCCCCGTCATTCCGGGAGCGCCGATTACAAACTTCCCATCGCGGGACACGGATCGCAAGCCTGATAAAACCAGGCGTGCTTTCAGGGCCCTGCGAGGGGAAGAGGGAGGCAATAATGGGCCAGAGATAATCTGCCCGTTATTACCTCCCTCTCCATTCCCATTGAGCCCTATGGGGGCTCAAATGGGAATGGAGATGGGTTCCTGCAAGGAGGAATTACCGGGTCCTCCTATGTCGGAGTAACCTGGTAAGTCCCCATTGTAGGAACCCGGTAATGGAGCCCGGAACGGAGGCCGCCATGGAGCTAATAGCTCTATGGCTACCTCCATTCTCCTAATGAGGCCCATGGTGTTTTCTACTTCTGTCATGGCTAATTCTGCCTAATTTGCTATTAGTGGCTGTCCAAGTGGTTCTTGGCTTCCTGTTACAGAAAGTTGATTACTGTCGGGAGTGTCCACTTGTAGTTGGGCCAGGAGTTCATCTTCATGATGCTGTTCATTGTGCAACATTGTTTGGTACTGTGTAAAGTTTACGTCTGTTATAGTCCTTTCGTTTGCTTTGAAAGCATCTTCATAGGAGTCATATGTATCCAATAACTCTTCTTCTTTTCTCCATGGTTTAAAAAGTTGTAGCAGGGACAAGTAATACAGTTCTTTATGATGAGGAGTTTTTAATGACAATTTGATATGATTAATTAAGCTACGTTTCTTAAGTAAGTTTCACTAAGCTGCTTTCACAATTTACCACGCTGTATCTACCTTTCTTTTCATCTGGTTTAACATTATTTTTGTATGTGAAGTTTTGGGCTACTTGGTAGCGATACATGGTTTCCTAACTGGTACTACAGTTTGGATAGTGTATCTAGTAAATTGTTTTTAAAAATGTCTTGGCTGTTGGGATCATTTTTGGCTATTTTTTCCATGTCCTCATATGATTTGAGAACACTCTTTCTAGATTTAGCAAGACCAAGACTTAGCCTTACTATATTGTCAGATTTTCCATACAAGGCAGTACCGGTTAAGCGGTCTGCAGCTTCATAGCAGCCATATTCTCTATGAGAGCACATTTTTATGCCTAAGATGTACCATTTCTGTGATAGTGTTTTGTCAGATGATATGTCATCCCAGAGGTCTTGAAGCTCTGTTTTCTCTGCTTTGGTTAAGTAGGCTGTGATATATCATGTAACTGCAGTGGAATTGTCTGCAATGTACTGCACATTTATGTTTGCAATCCATAGGAGGGCAATGATTGCATTGTAATCATTGATGTATTTTAGTTCTTCTGTTCTTTTTATGTAATATGCGTTCTTATGTGATTTACCTTTGACACTATGTCTGACTGAAGACATGAAGTTGTTTACTTGACCTGTTGTTGAAACTGGTCTAGGGAAACCAAAGCGGCATTTGGTATAGTATTTCCCTTTACTTTTATATTTGCATCGACAATATTTCCCACATTTGTGTCTTTGAAATTGTAAAATGTGTGCATGAAGTTCACTATGTGTTGTTTGTGAAGGGATTTCACAAGCGACATATTTTTGGATGAACTGCAAAACAGTGGCATCACTGTCCAAACCAAATTTAGGAGCATCTTTAATCCATAATAGCATATGGATGTGTGGTGCTCCTATGGATTGGTATTCTTTTCTCCAAAAGAAGTGTTGAACTTCTCCGAGAAGAGGAACAGTCTTATTACAAATAAAGTGTAGCATAACAATGAAGCGATGATGGAAATATCTTGATACATTTACAGGATCTAGAGAGTAGAGTTCTCCTGGTGTTTTTATATCTATATTTGTTTTATTCTTGTTTGCTATGCGTAGGAAATCGTGTAAATCTTCCCATGCATATTCTGCACAACTTACAGGCCGATTCATGGAATAAATGTGCACTGAAAATCTCTGCGCAAGCGTGTGAAAGCGTGTGAATCGCAGCGCAAGTGCGAAAATTGCAGTGCAAGCAGGCGAAATACACACACATCGATTCATGGAAGTCCGTGCGTGTGTAAATTCTGGGATGTGTGCTAAAATTCTGCGTGGAGCACGCGGGCGCACACGTCATCAAACGGCATCACATAGCGTCATCACATAGCGCGGCGCACACAACAAAAGTAGGCGTAACACAGGGCGTAACACGCGGAATCGGGAACAACGTGTGAAATTGTGGGCGTTACGGGGAAAGTACAGGAGGCAAATGCGCGGAACGCCCAAACGCGCGTCTACAACACGTATTCATGGAATCAAACAGGGCAAACGCGTGCACCAAAAAAGACACGCTAATCCGGAAACACGTACACCAGCAGGAAGCAGGCATACGGGGACCCGCGCAGCATAAAAGTGTGCGCAAAAAACAAACAAGCTCAGACGCTACGATGAATATACCGTTCCTCACAGCAGTGGTCATGGGACACCGCAGGAGGAGGAGGATAGTCGGGGCCAGAATGTTTACACCCAGGCCTTTTTGGGATGACTGATGACCAGGTGTATGGGAGGTACAGGTTTCCGCCTCACATAATACTCAACCTGGTGAGTGAGTGGGAGGATGACCTCACATCACCCACCCTGTGCTCCCAAGCACTGAGACTTTGGAAAAGGTGCTCTATGTACTGCACTTCTTGGCCAATGGTTCATTTCAGCAGACAAGTGCCATAGTGTGGGGGGTGGCACAGGCCACGCAGTCACGCTGCCTGCACCAGGTGTTGGCCATCATGACTGCACACCCATCAGTCCGCAGGCACATATACCTGCCCAGAACACCTGCAGAAAGGCAGGCTGCCGTCCAGGATTTTTACGGGGTGGCACACTTCCCCAAAGTGCTAGGTGCCATTGATTGCACCCATGTGGCTCTACGTCTTCCCAGGGCAACTGAGCACATCTATAGAAACCGCAAGCACTGGCATTCCATCAACGTGCAGGTAGTATGTGATGCCAAAGGAATCATCATCTCAGTATATGCCAGCTATCCAGGGTCCACCCATGACAGTTTAATCTACAGAATGTCAACCCTAAACCGGGACCTAGAAGCTTGGCAGCATGGCGATACATGGCTGCTTGTTGAGTAGAAATGCCGCTGCACATGCATGCATGTCAGATACTGAGTAATGTCACAACAAAATTAATGATACCCATCATCACCTCCCCAGGGCACACTGCCTACCCTCTGAGCACCCACATGATGACGCCAATTCGGAACCCCACCACACCACACCACCAGAGGTAAGATACAACACAGCCCATATTGCAACCCGGGGCATAGTGGAGCGCACATTCGGAGTGCTCAAGTCACGCTTTCACTCCCTTGACTGCTCTGGTGGGCAGCTGCTATACGCGCCCCCAGTAGTGTGCAGGATCATAGTGGCAGCATGTGTCCTGCACAACGTTGCAACCCGCCAGGGCCTGCCCATGGACATGGTGGTTCCCCCACATCCCCAACCACATGCACGCCCGCTGCGCATGGGAGGGGAAAGGGCACGTGGTGAGGCAGCCCGTACGCAGCTGGTGGCTAATTGCTTCACCTAAAATCACATCCCTGTGGAGTGCTAACAGCCCTGGCACATACCAGCTGACAATCAATGATGATGACATAAGGGACAGTCAACTGTCACAACCATACCAGCCTGAGATTGGTCACCTGGAAGTGCTACATTGTGTGCATCCCTACCTACCGAAAGACAACCAATGCTGTGTCACAAAAAGACACACATTTATGCTGCATGAATGACTACCCCCTTGCAAAATACAACATGAAACTAGCGCCATGTCACCCAACACCTCCCCATGTCTGCCACCCAACACACCATGGCATGTCATGCACTGTGAAAGCAAACAAAGGAATGCACAACACATGACACAAGTGTCACAAAGTGCAATGTCCCAAATGGAAAGAGGCCACAGACAATAAGCTCCCAGTAATCAATAACAAACAGCACACATGACCAGCAACACAATACAGCAACACAGCATGAAGCATTTGCAAAATATGACAGTACAAACTCAAAGTAGTGCAAGTCTTACAACTTAAATAATCCAGCACATCCACCGATTCAAACTGCAGAGTGTTGCTGTCAGGCAAATGTGTCAGTGTACTGCATACAACATGAACTGCATCTGCAAAGGAGACGGCCTTGTGAAGACATGAAGAAGGTACCTGCGAGTAAGGAGAAAGACATGGATACACAAGCACATATCAATACACCATGCAGTGTTCAATACAAAAACAAACCCCACTAGGGATGTCCACACAGTTATGACTACAGATTGCCCACACAGCTCATGGGAGACCAATGTCACTGTGTAAGTCACTGTCACTTGGTCACACCCTTTGCAAACCCATGGAAACGGGAAGCAGGAGGGGTGTGTGTGTCAGGAATCCAAGCATCTAACCCAACCAAAGGACAAGCCTGCATGTGCCCAGCCTGAATACACAGTGGATGCCCATGGGAGCCACACAAGGCAACACACTGTAAAAAAAATAATAATCAAAAATGGCCATGTGGGGGACACGGGGGGGCACCCAGGAGGTTCAAGGAAAGGGTGCACACCAACAGCCACCTGCGTGGATGTTGCGGAAAAAAAAAATACCTCCATGGGCTCATGGCCTGCACGGCTACGCTAGTGTGGGAGGAGTGCTGCTGTCGCTCTCATCACCCTCTGCTGCTGCATCAGGAGGTGGTGGTGCTATGGGAGGCAGCCCACACAAAGCCCTGGTATGGCCCTCCATGGCAGCAAGCATGCGCGTGTGGAAGGTCTCATTCTGGAGGATGATAGTACGGAGATCCCCATGCAGCACCTGACGGGTTGCCTGCATTTCTGCACGCATGGCCTTCTGTGATGCCCGGATCTCCTCCCGAGTTGCCTGAAGCTCAGCTGAGAGCGAACGTGTGAGCTGCTCCAGCTGCTGTTCTGACCTTAAATTTCGGGAAGCCTCAAGTTCACCCAGAGTTTCCCTGAGGTTATGGAGTTCTACCTTCAGGGCTTCCCTGTGGCCCTGCAACTCTATAGATATGGCTTCGTGCAGAGTCTCCAGTGCCACCCGTCGGTCCCTGTTGGACGCCAACATGTCTTCCCTGTGTGATTGGCAAATGGAGTCTTTTGCCTGCTGTTGTTGCTCCATCTGCCTTTCAGGGGGGAGAATGGAGGTGGCCACCCTCTCCATTGCCTGAGCCATCATTTCAACCGATGCTCCCTGTTGGGCTGCTATTTCACCACCGAGTGCTTAATTTGTAAAAAAATAAGTGCCAGTTCCCAAAAAATATTGGCCCCATAATGCGGGGTGCGGCGCCGCCCTCAGTGCAGGCGCGCCGGCTGCACCAGTTCAGTGCTAGAGCTACCTAGATCGGCCCACAACCAGCCCATCACACTGCTGCTGCTCCATGTCACATGTTTCTCGCTGCAGCAACTGCTGGCACAGGCTAGTAGTGGGATGGATGGGGAAGGGAACACATGGGTTGAGAAAGTATAATGCTTTAAAGTTGGAAAACACTTTGGCCCTCATTACGACCCTGGCGGAAATCGAAAAACGATGGCGGAAATGCAATACCGCCATCGAATAGCGCTCGGTGCAACTATGACCCGTCACCGCAAAGTACGAAGCCATTAGCGACACCGTAGTGAACGCCAACGCTAACTGCACCAAGCACGCGCGCGCGCGCCATGCCAAACCGCAAACACCACCATGGTGCAACGGTACGCCAATTCCGACCCTAGCGGACATGTACCTAACGCCATCAGGCATGGTGTAATGTACCATTCCGCCATGGCGAGAAGTACGGCATCGCGAATCAACCGTAAACGGCCCCACTGAGTGCCTGTACACCGCTCCCTGCCCACAAAGTACAACCCCCCGTAGGTGCAATGAAGTCACAATGCAACCATTGAAATGTACAAGTCACCCATGCATGCCAACGAACAAAAGAAACACAAGAGGGGCCAATGGGAGCTGCAGGGCACAGATGGCACGAATACAGAAGCAATCCCAATGGACATGACCACAGTCCCCCACCAAGAAACGCACGCAAACACAGGCACCTGTGACCAGCAATATTCCGATAATCACATCATTCCACCAGTCCACCTGGCTGACCGGCATCTGTTACACAAAACCCAATCCCCCGCCCCTGAGCATGACAACATTCAAACTGTCATATAGGCAGCCCCCATCCCTGACCTCACGGGCTTAGTAGGCAAACGCGCCCAGTACAGTACCACGCAACTAAACCCCGAAGCTGGAACCCAATGCAGATCTCCTCACAATACATTGCCCCCCAAATAGGCATATGCCACATCACTTGCAAAGAAAAACGCTACACGGGCCAAATCAGAATAGAAATTTATGCACATCAAAGTCACCAAGCCCATACAGCCATCAGGCCATGAACTCCAAAACACTAATCACCATTGTGGGCTGCATCCGCAAGAAATGACCAGCCACTACTTGTGTGTCGCCCTGTTCCCCCATGGTACACAGAGCCACATTCACGTACGAAAAGGCAACATGGAAGCGCACAGAACCGCAGGGCCGTCCCAATGGGGAGGCACTAGTCCAGCTGAAAGGCCGAAATGTTGCTCCGAGCCACCAGTACTGCGTAAGGGCATGTGGGCCATTGGCGATCGTCCCATAAGATCGTAATGCTGCTCCACTGATTAACACGAAGCAGCAGGTGTCGGGAGTAAAATCCATCTGCAGGAGTGGCATACAGATGGCAGTGGCAAAAGGGGAGGAGATACCTGTCAACCAAAAGAAAAGAAAAAGAACAGAATGGCCATCAGAACCACATTCGAACAACTCACTTCAATGATCACACGAAATCCACAGCCATATGCATGCTAGCCCACTCAAAAGGATCATCACCACCCCAAAACCACTTGCGACTCATAAACATCTATATCGAGGTGCAAACACCATCACAAACGAGTGTACCTGTGCATGCGTCTGTCAAAACAGAATCCATCAGATGGGAATGTTAACGTGCATGGACACAAGTGTCTGAGTGCGCCTCGAGACAGGGAGGGCTCAACAAGGCCAGATAGACGATGGTCCCACTATGGCAGCCCTGCATCACATAGCGTAGGGGAGGCGGATAGATCCCAAGAAGCCCTGTACATGGCAAACTCTGTATCAAATCACCTGCCCATGCATCCATTCATCATTCCCTCATCCCGGGATCAAAACGCCTGAATAATTACTCACATAACATTAGAAACATCCATTGAGTCTGTGCGTTATGCAGCCTGCAAAATCCACAGTGCCCCAGCCCGTAATTCCAGTGTTGTGAAGTAATCTTGTATATGGGAACGGCCGGCCTCATCGCCCACGTAGCTATTGCGCATCCCAAACTATTCATATCAATCATTGCTCCCTCGCCATGGGCCCTGTCTCAAGGACATTGAACAATAGAACGTTATATTTGCAGTCAGACCTGTGGGCATCTCCTCGCCGCTAGCTGGAAACCGAAAGCGCCGCCCTTCGAATTCCTCATTTGCAACACCACGTCGGAAAGGCATCTGTGGCCGTTTGAAATCACTAATTATTCCATCGAGTGCGGCTGTGTGTGAAAATGGCAACTGCCTTCACCCACGAATGGGACGCCCCGCCCGTCGTTGCAACTCGGTACAGTGATGCATGAGGGCCCACCGTTACTCGAGTACTACGTTCCACTGACCCTTCACAAGTCTGTTCGCGACTGCACAGATAGTATGGGAAACAATGGGACCACAGCAGAATGAACATATCAATCCAATCTTACACGGCCATCGGGTACAAATACATGATAGCAATAGCAAGATACCATTCCCTGAATTGCAGCGTTGTGCGCGTGACGTGCTCGGCCAAAGGGGAGAGCAGTTTGCACAGGTGGAATGAATCACCACAGGTGGAGGCCATACAGCCTGAAAACACATAAATTGCACAGCCAGTCTCCTCCCACAACCACACCGAAATGCTACCGGCAGGACTCGCGATGTTGGCCCTGGGGGACCTGATAGCACTGCAAGTGCTCCAACTCCAAGAAGAAGACGAACACCAACTACAACCAGCCGCACGGAGGAGACGCAGGAGGAGGAGGAGGCCAAGGCAGGGCCAGCAAGGCCCACCAGCACAGCCACTACCACCACGCAGGCAGCCCGCAATACCACGCCTCCGAGCCCATCCGTTCAACCTCACTGATGAGCAGATCCACACCCTCTACCGTCTGGACCGGGACACCATAGCCGCCATTGTGGACATGACACAGGCTGACCTTGTCAGCATGATAGATAGCCCAACCGCCATCCCACCCCTACTGAAGGTGGTGTCTGTACTCCACTTCCTGGCCACAGGCACCTACCAGCACACAGTCGGACAGTTGCATGGCATTTCTCAGCCACTGTTCTCACGGACACTATTGCAAGTGCTCGATGCCCTCCTGCAGCACGCAGACGACTACATCTCCCTACCACGCTCGGAGCAGGAAATTACCAACACGAAAGTGGGATTCCATGCACTTGCCGGCATACCGGGTTGCATTGGTGCCATCGACTGCACCCATGTTGAATTGGTCGTCCCACATGCCATGGAGGCCCAGTACCGCAACCGAAAACAATTTCATTCCCTGAATGTACAAATGGTGTGTGACTCCAACAGGATCATTACACATTGTTGTGCCCGATTCCCTGGATCAACCCATGATTCTATGGTCTTGAGGAACTCTACAATACCACGCTACATGGAGCGACACGCAGGGAACAGATCCTGGCTACTCGGTGAGTCTCATTACATGCATGATGATGTGGGGTATGTGAATTGGCAATGACCTGGCAGGAAGGGGGGGGGGTGTGCGTACGTATCAATGGCATTCCACAACATACGTTTCTCGTCCACATACAGGTGATGCTGGATATCCACTGAAGAGATGGCTCCTCACACCAGTCCGGAACCCACGGGACCAGCATGAGGAGGACTACAACCATGCCCACTCACGTACCCGTGTAGTCATAGAACAGGCATTCGGCCTACTGAAGGGCCGTTTCCGCTGCCTCAGCAGGTCTGGCGGGGCACTCCTGTACCACCATGAGAAGGTTGCAAAGATGGTGATGGCATGTGTCATGCTCCACAACATGTGCGTACGTAGAAATGTGCCCATGCCCCCTGACGCAGAACTGCAAGCACCTGAAGATGGTCATGATGAGGGTGGGGATGTGGCAGCACCTCATGGAGTCTGCGAGGCACCGGAGGCCCGTGACATTCGTCAGCATCTCATTGATGTATGCTTCTAGCACTCACGCCTGGTGGCTGATACATGGACACGGGACTCGTGGCACTGCGTGTGTCTGGGACATGCACAACATGGACTGTACGCCTATGATGGCCTAGTACACAAAGATCAATGTCCACACATCTCATTGGTTGATCGTGCACTTTTAATGGCATATGTGATGTCATGTTGAACACCCTATCGACCCGCCACCCAAGTGAGCCCAACACACCCCCTCCACCCTCCTACCTCCCCCCCGAACACCAGTGTCCAAAGATGCTCATTGTCAGTGGGCTGTCGCTATTGCATGCCCCCTCTGCGGGTATCAGGGGCACCCCTGCCTGTTGAGCGCAGGTTCCTTCCAGATCTACGTTGGGGGCTGCCCTGGACGGAACTTGCAACGGATGATGTGTCTGCCTGCTCACGTCCATGCATGTCCCTAAGGGTTTGCGAGAGCTCAGTGAGCACACGGCGCACTGCGGCAAGTTCGGCACATACGTCCTTGGCCGTCGCATGCAGTTCCCCCCTGAGGCTCTCGGTGCTACTCTCCATTTGGACTCTCAGGCTCTCGGTGCTACTCTCCATTTGGACTCTCAGGCTCTCGGTGCTACTCTCCATTTGGACTCTCAGGCTCTCGGTGCTACTCTCGATTTGTGCCCTAAGTGTCTCAGTTGATGTTTCTATGTCTGCCTTAGTGCCCCCACATTCATCAGCATGGTCCTTGAGGAGCGTGGCCAGTTGCTGCTGTTGTTCGATCAACTGGTCGAGGGACTGTTGCCTCTGCTGGGCCATGGCCATTTGCGGGGGTGTCACAGAGGGGCTGTTGTCCTCATGTTGCCTTGCCACAGGGCTTGTGGGGGATGGCCAGTCGTCGTCTTGTGGGTGCCCCTGCGTGGTATCCTCATGTTGTACGGGATGGGACAGACAGGGGGATTGGGACAGGTCATGGATGGATCTGACTTCGGCATCCCCGTTTTCTGCGTCCGAGCATGCTGCCATCAATGGGGTGTCACCTATGGTGCTGCTGCCACCAGAGGCAGTGCCTTCTGTGGCATCCATTGGGGGGACCTGTGGTGGTGGTGTTGTGGGCATGCTAGCTGCTGGGGTGCCTGTTGATGTTCCCTCCTCTGTGCTGCCACCTGATTTGTGCTGCTGCCGTGTCTTGATGCGTGCAGCTGAGGTGGAGGGTCTCTGGCCGTTGGTCTTGGCCCTCTTTGCAGGTGTGCTGGTAGGGGTGTCCTGTAGCTCGTCGTTTGGATCGGACCCTGTGGTGGAGTAAAGGAGGGCGAGGGTTATTGATGGGTCTGTGGGAATTGGAATGGCATTGTATCACATGCATTGGGGTGGTACCTGAGTGTGATTTGGGTCGGGGCCTTGGAGGTGCTTTGATTTGTGTGTGGAGTGAGGGTGCAGTTGTTTGGCAGCCTGCAGTTAGGGTGTGCCTGCTGCACGTGTAGTGCATGTATTTGGGGTTTTTAATTATTTATGTATTTATTGTGGGTTTTAACGTGCGCTATCAGGCCGATGTGTGTGGGCGTTCTCCTGGACATGTGTTTCTGTTGCACTATGTGGACGCATGGTACTTCACATGGATGGACTGTGTGGATTTGGCATTGTTTTATCTGGCCCACCTACCTGAATCTTCGGATGTCTGCACTCCTTTCTCCATCCCTCCGACTCCCTCTATGCTCTCCATTCCGATGGTGGAGGCACAGATTTCTTCCCAGGGGGTCAACTTGATGGGTGATTCAGGACCTCCCCCGGTGGCTGTGGCAATGTTGCGGTTGGCAGAGAGTATGCTGCGGACGCGTATCCGCAGGTCGTCCCATCGCTTGCGGCATTGCTGTGGGGTGCGGGGTGCGGTCCCCACCGCACTTACCCGCTGTGCCACCAGAGCCCATATGGCCTTCTTGTTTGCAAGTGCCGTCCTGGTCATTTGCGTGCAGAAGACGACGGCAGCATTCTCCTGGAGGGTCTCTGTTAGCACGGTGAGTTCCTCACGGGAGAAGTGGACCTGCCGCTTGCGGTCGCACGCTTTCTTCGCTACTTTTCCCATTTTTCTTGGTTTCGCTAGGGTGGTTGACGGGTTGGGGTGTGTTTCAGGGTAGTGATTTTAGTGGTTGTGTGGTTTTAGTGTATTTATAGGTGTACGCCGGGATGTTTCCCGTTCCGGCCCCATGTTTTAACTTCCGTTTCCGTATATTTCCGGCCACCGTACTTTCCGGTAGGCGCACACTGCGGTGACCGCTAAGTGGGGTGGCGGTATTGCACCTAGGGCGCCGTACGGCGGCGGTGTGGGCCGTTTTGGGGTCATTTCCGCCATCGCGGACTTTGCACTTCCGCCATGCCGTGGTGCTCGTGCCCGATGGGTCGGAATGGGCCGCACTTTGCTCCTTCATGCAATGGCGGAAACGCTATTTACGCTGTGGCGCTCCGGTCAGTCGCTTTCCGCCAGGGTCGTAATGAGGGCCTTTGTATGGAAGTTGTAGTGGTTCCAGCATTCCGGCAAACCCAGAGGCAGAAGAGTGCATTTGAACACACTTCTAAGTTCTAGACCACACTTGTTAGATGTCTGGACCATACTTGCTGTCCTTGAAGTGATAATGCGTTTGATAACATTGTTGCAAACCTGTGGATGTTATCTTATTTGTCCATTTTGTAGAATGACCCCCCACCGTGCGGTCCACCCCCTCACACCGCCCTGTTTCCCAAATGGCTCTGAGTGAAGCTGCGTTGCAATCATTGTCCCGGAACTCAGGATAGCTCAGCAGCAATGTGCTTGATTGGAAGAAAGACGACACGAAGCAACACAGGTTCAATCCCCGACTCCTCACTTAGAAACCTCTGGTTATTAAGCACGTTATAAATACGCAACTAAGACATGCTCCTCCTGTAACTGTGCCTCGATGCCCCTGGGCTGTGTGAGCACTTTAAAAATACAAATAAATTAAAAAGCATTCTTTTCAGTTACTGTTGCACTGTATTTTTTCTCTACCCCTTCTGCCCCATCTGACAGTCTGTTAAAGTACACCAAGTATTGTTAATTGATTACCTCAGGAAGAGCACCCTGCCCTCCGCCCGTTCCTCAGTCACCTCATCCAGGTGTTTTGTGTAATCAATTTACTCTCAAGCCCTTATCAGTCATCACATCTCATAAATGTGTCCCCCTTCACCCTTCTTTCAAGCATGAGCATGGTGTTGTATAACTTGGAAAAAGTAATTTCTGCAAGACATTTTGTGAAATCAATGGCCTGTGCTACTTCTGCTTTAGGGCCTCTTTCCAGCAAGCCAGAGGAGAATGCATTTTCGGATATCTCCTTCCCACTGACATGTTCTTGACATACTTCACTAAACTGCGGGGTGTAACAGACACCCATCTATCTGAGGATTCCTATCTGAGGATTGTATGTGCTCTCATTTGGAGCACATGCTCGGAGCGTATTGCACCCAGGTTAAGGGGCCGCATCTGGTGTATAAATCACACATCAGGATAGAAAACATGCGCTGGAATTATGTCAAAAAAAGACAGCAAAAGACGGTTGAGAATTATACACGAATACTCAACTAGTGCTTTTATTTATGACAACAGATTAGTGAGCACGTGCACCATGTTTATCGCCCTCTAGTTTCCATGTGTGTATCTTTGAATGAAATGGCATTTAAGAAGTTCGTCTTTGCATGGGCTTTTCTCGCGAAGTGCAGCTGTTTCGGCCCAATACGTACACCGTTTCGGACCGGGTCCCCTCGCTGAAGCTCGTTTTTGTGAACTAATGAGGCCGATAACATTAAAAGGAAGAACGGAAACGCCCAGGCAAACATTCACAGTTCATGTTTCGCTTAGATGAATGCTATCCAGGGTCGGACTGGGGCATACAATTGTCTTGAGTCGGGCTCGGCACTAATGAAAAAGTGGGCAAAGTTGCAAATGACATTTCATTCCTTTTGTGACAGACTGGTGGGACCACGCTGCCGCCCGTGCCCCGCCTGGTCCTGGGCCTTGCCCTGCCTTGCCTCAATCACATAGGCTACCTTCCATGGGGCCGCTACCGCCACGGCCATGCTGAGCCTGATGATGACAAAAATAGGTGTGCGGCACAGCGGCCCCACGGAAGGTAAGATTTTCAAAGAAAAAAGGTATATTTGGGCAGCTGGGGCCATTCACTTTCGAAGTGATGGGCCACAGCCGCCACTCAAAATAAGTTATTTCTTTTAAAACCTACCTTCCGTGGGTCGGGGCCCCAGCCACCGGCCCGACGGAAGGCCAGGTTTTCAAAGAAAAAAGTAAAAACGTACTTTTGGGCACAATCCACGGGCCCGGCTGCCCGCGGTAGAGTCATCCGACTCAGTCTGCGGCAGCCGGCAACCCCATGTCACAGAAATTGGCCTGGGCCTGGCACTGACTGCAGTCAGCAGCACACTGCACACAGGTCACACAGACAGAAGCCCGGGTGTGGACGGGCCCCTGGTGGGGTCCTGACTCCTGGGCAGTCAGGAATCCACCAAGGGACCGTGCCGCCACCCGGGCCTCGACCTTGACTGATCACTTGACTGTGACAGACTCAGGCTGCACCGCACGCAATAAGTGCCTGCTTTGCTGGCTGGGACTTGGTCTCCTGTCGGGCCTCAGGGTGGGGCGGGCCGGGTGTGCACACTGGCACCCGCACAAATGAAAAAGCAGGCAGAGGCCCAGGAAGCAACTAGGCCACACAGTAACTCGTGAAATGAAGGTGGCGCTGCGCTGCCTCCTGTGGCAACAACAAAACGTCACCATGTAATTTCACTTGCTCAGAAGAACAGCCAATGAAAACTGCACATTCTGTGTTACTATACAGAATGTATCAAATACTGCATAGTAACAACAGAATGGTAGCTTTCATTGGCTGTTGTTTTTAACAGTTTGTTGTTCATTGCTATTGCTGGCCCCTCCCAGGCCCAGCCAGCCATGACCTGCAACCTGCAAGCACGAGAGAGATCAAGATCAGAATGACAAATCCCAATGATTTATAATCAAAGCAAAGCGAAGTGGAAGAACAAACAACGCAATTGCATGTGCGCTGGCCCAGCATGAGTTCTGGTGCCCAAAAAAGAGTGCCGGTGTTGGCCACCTGCAACCACCCCCATGAATTAAGCACGGCACCCACCACCACACCACGTCCCCCACTGGTGCCCGGTCGTGCCTGAGATTCCTCCTGGGTCTGCACCATCTCCTCAACCTCACCAGCATCAAGTGCGTCAACACCTGCAAAAACATGGAAGACAAAAAATGGAAACAGGCATGAGCACCATAGCACACACATAGGCCTGACAAGCCAGAGATCCAGTACATGATTTACACATGTCCCACATGACTATAACCCTGGCATGCATGCACTGTCAATGACTTGGAAGGGGAGGCAAAAAGCAGACACTGAGGACACCAAGATGGAAAAGCAACACATTTGCTGCATGCTGGGTAGCACTGGCATCACATATTAGCCTGTGAGTGGCATGTCCAATACACATACATGACACATGCCAGCACACAGATGGCTTGTAGCATAGCCATGGTACATTTGACAAGTACAGCCATATGTCAGTGAATGAGTACTGTCACCCATCCATGTGAGATGGACATGATGAGATGAAAAATGCTACATAGTGTGACAAAATACACATGTGCCACAAACTGCAACACATCCAGTGTACAATAATACAGTGATGGCAGGCAGATGTACACATCAATGGTTGGTCACATCAACATGACAGGAAACAACTATCATGTACCACATTCAAACAGGCCCCAAAAATAATGTGAGCGGGCCAATACTCAATGAGTCTGAATGGTCTAACCATTCACATAACAAGGTAACAAATGTGGGCCAATGTGGGGTGTAATCAATGACAGAAGCATGCCACATATGTGGCATGAGGGATGATAAAAACATTGCAAAACTGGGAGAATTGAAACAATCAGCCTGAATGAACCCTGAGAAAATCTTAACAATGTTGTTGCAAGATGACAGTTCAAGGGCAACTGCAGTAATGTTGCGCTAATTGGCTACTGTGGGTAGAAGGGATACTGTCATACCCAAATTCAAGGCCGGTGAATGTTTAGGAGGAAGCACATGGGTGACCCATACCACTCAGGAGTACACACCCTCACCTGGCACTCAATCAGAACCCGTCACCCAAACAACATACACATGGATTACACACACATGCATGGGCACTCACCGGACAATGCGTCATAATATGGTAGGTCTCCCACGCCTTGGATCTGTTCCTCTGTTACGAAGGTTCCAGCAACAGACTCATGTTCAGTGAGTTGGTTGTCCTCTGGTGGAGACCCACCGCCAGTCACCAGAGTAGAGGCATGATTTGAGGCCAGCTTGTTCTTTGCTCTGCGTTTCAGGTCATTCCACCTCTTGTAGCAATCATCAGCTGTGTGCCTCACAAATCCAAGGGCACTAATGATGTCCGCGATGGTCTGCCAGTGTGCCTTACGTTGACCAGGTGTGGTCTTGCACCCTGCAGTCACCACCATTTTGCGGCTATGTTCCAACACATAGGCCACAGTGCATCAAGTTCGGCGTCATTAAAGCTAGGATTCCTTGATGTGCCGGAGTGTTTAGCCATGTATGGGGTCTCAGCCTGTAGTGCCAGAGCACCCTTCTTCTTCTTTTTCAAAGGTGGTGCGGATCCTGAGTTGCTTACGCCGCTCTGGTCAGTAGGGGCAGAAGCACCGGTGGACTGGGTACTAGGAGTGTGCGAATGCACAATGACCATAGGTCTTGCTGCAGCCATTGGCTGCAGGGTGATGTTGGCAGGGCCAACGTCGGTTTGATGGACCTGGACCGACACTGTCCCGGCTGGGAGACTCAGAGATGGGGTGGATAGAGCTGCAGCTGCCCCTGCAGCCTCCCCACCCTGCCTACTTGGGGCAGCAGATGACATTGCTGCCCCAGATCCACGTGGCCTGGTGACAGCAACTTGCACCGCAACACGTGGCTTAGACTTGCTGACCAGGAAGTCAGCCTGGGAGTTATCCTGTACCGGTTCAGGTGCCAAAATGGGCTGGTCCAACAAGGGCTGAGCTGGGATGTAGTCAGCTATGTTTCCCACAACCATGGGTGGGGCTTGGGTGTCCCTGATTGGTCCTCTACACATGGGGGTCTAGGGGTACCCTGCAAATCCTGGCCACGTCCCCTGCCGCACCCACCATGCCCACCTTTTGAAGGTCGGCCACCTTTGCCTCCCTTACCGCTTGGTCGCCTCCCAACCATGGCACTGATGTTGTTGTGCGTATGGGAGTAGCAGTAAACTATTATCCTAGGCAATTGGGGGTGAAAGGGGTAGGGTACTGGATGGAATTCGTACCCTAGTGCTCTAGCAAGGCTGTCTGTGACCCCTCGGGTAAGATGACGGGTCACGCAACACACAGGCACCTGAAAACAAAAATGAACGTGCATGCAACCCCTCGTAGACCACGTGCGTGGAAAAATGAACCCGCACTAAGCTGTGCCACCCAGAAACACAAAAATAAGCGTGCGCGTAATCCACGCAGCCTACAATGACCTCTGAAGTGGTACGCGACATACGGAGCAAGCACAGTTGGTAAATACGTGCGCGACTCACCCTATGCCTGGAAAAAGAACGTGAAAAAGATGCGTGTGTGCGCGTTGGCAACAGCCCCGCCAAAAGAAGAATTGTACGCTGTCTGAGGAAACAGGACAAAATAAGAAGTGAACGCTGTTTGAGGAAACAGGCCAAAACAAGAATTGAATGCTGTCAGAGGTAACAGGGAGTACGAACTTGAACAATGAACATGCACCCGTGTTGAGGGAAACACCCGCGCGCGTAACGTCACAGACGCGCTTACACGCTAAGGGCCTTTCCTCGAATTACACGCTGACGTGCAATTTTTTCACGTGCAAAATCACTCTGTATCAAGCTTGCCACGCGACAACACACGAGAGACCACACTCCTGTCCAGAAGGCTGAATTACTGCCCCCAAGAGCCCCGAGCACGCTCCCACCTGCCATCTGCTGCTGCCTGCTGCCCACGTGCCTTGCTATTTGCTGCCTGCACGTCAGCCAGGGCTGCAGTTGCTGTGACCACCCCTGCTGGAACCGAAGACTCCCGACTGGGATACCATCGCTCCACAGCCCAGCCCCAGGACCCAGTTGCCCACCCACACCTGCCTCTGGGGTTGCCATGTCAGGCACAACACCATCTGGCACCACTGGCAACCGCCAGCCAGAGAGGCAGAGGGCCACCAGCTTCAGTGCCAGGGAAGTTGGTGTTCTGGTGGAGCAAGTCCTGGGGCAGTATGATGCCCTCTTTGGAAGTTTGCGCGCCGACAATAAAGGATGGACCAGGATCTGGATGGACATCGTGACTGCCATCAACGAGGAGGGGGTGGCAGTCCGCGACATCAAACATGTCCGGAAGCGCTGGGAGGACTTCAGGTCCAGGACCCTTGACAAGGCCCAGCACCTCTTGAAGGCAGCGGATGCCAAGGGGCGCCGGGGCCAGCTGTCAGACCACCAGTAGAGGGTCCTGGAACGCATACACCCAGCGCTCCATGTCGAGGTCCTTGAGAGGCAGACCCGTCTTGAGTCGCGCGGTAAGTGTACATGTATACTGGACGCTGTGCTTGTACTTACTTTTTTGTATGGAAAGAGGAGGTTTCTTCTAAGTTCTTGTTCGTACTTCAGATGCTGCTGCTTTTCAGGAGAGTGGTGTTCACTGAAAGTGTAAAAGAAAGAAGTTAGTGCATATGTGTGTTTATAGCAGGTTTGTTAATGTAGACATTGGTTTGCACTATTCTTTGCCTATCTGCATCCTGTATATTTTATTTAGAATCTGTAAGTTGAATATGTTTTTCAAATGAGTCTTATAGTAAATGTATAGAGCACACTTGTTTTTTTAATGTTATGTTAATGGATGTTAAGAGATAGAAGAAATAATCATATGCATGTTGTGCTATTTGTACAGGGTAAATGGCACAGATTGTACATAAAAGCATTCAATGCATGCCTTTGTGAAGGTGTTGATAATAAAGCAGAAGGATTTGATATAGAGGCAGTGGTGTTGTTTGATCTGGGAGCCTTTCTAATGATATTGTCTGTTTGTGTGCGTGAATGAAGATGTATGTACTCATCCTGGCTGTGTGTAATTTTATAACACAGTGGATAGTCTTTTTCATTATTATACTGTTATTTTTCACATCTTATAATATGAAACAATATTGTTTTAGATAGGTGTGTGTGTAAACAAAAATTTGGAAAGCTGAAAGCTTTTCAAGTGACACTTCATCATAGCAGATGGGTGCAATGACAGACACTTCATTTTACAGTTTATACAGGGTCAGTGGCATTTACTCTGTTCATATTTTATATATTTTGTTTTACGTTTTTAAAAGTGCTTACACAGCCCACGGGCGTCGAGACACTGATACAGGAATGGACCATTTTTTTAGTTGCGTAATTGTTTTGTCTTAGTTGCGTATTTATAACGTGCTTTAATACCCAGAGGTTTCTAAGCGTGGACCCGGGGATTGAATCTGTGTTTCTTCGTATCGTCTTGCTTTCAAGGCGCGCACGTTGCCGCTGAGTTTTGCTCCTGGGATGTATTGTATTTCTAGAAGAGGTGTACATGTACTGTGTAGAAACTATTCATACCTGTAGTCTGTGTTCATGCATATGGATGTGCATCAATCTGTAAGTGGAAATCCTGGGAGGTTTTATAGTAGTTGTTGCTGTAGGTTCTTTGCAGTCACAGCCAAATTGTTCTGATAGTAATCAATAGTACATCTAAAGTGCTGATCTGTGTTGACAGAGTTAGATGTAGAGTGCCTGGATGTGATTGGTGGATGATTGTGTGACTGCTTAACAGTAGCCAATGAGGAAATAGTGCAGAGAGTGCAATGGAAAGGATAGAAGGGCTACCCTCAGTGTTACCTACGTGCTCTGCGGACAGCGCGGCTGTTCGGAGACAGGACTTGCTACATCCGGGGTTTTTGAGCATGAAGTGAGAGTGTATTTTGAGGATTAGCCAATAAGATGTTGAGGTTCTGCTTCGTATTGAGAGAGGCTGTGTGTAGTGAAGACAGCGGAGGTGCAGAAAGTCAGGGTGTTGGTGGTTGGAGATATGTTTGTGAATGGGTTGGAGCAGTATGCAAAATCTAGAAATGTGGCTAACCATTTTGACACAAAAGGAGTGGATGTAAAGGCAATTCTAGTAGTTTTTCAGGATGTAGCTAGATTTAATAGTCCACATGTATTTGTCCTATATGCTGTGCATGGAGTGCGTTGAAATAAGTGGGTGGATTGGTACCTCTCTGTGCTTCTTTGGTCACACAGCGTCATCCAGACATTATTATTATTCATAGTGGAGGGAACAGTTTAGGACATGTGTCTGGAATCTCTTTGCAATTTGCAATGAAAGAAGGAGTTGGGAAAGTCGTGGACATGTATCCAAACTCCAGAGTCATTTTTTCCTGTATTGAGCAAAGACAAATGTGGCTTTGTTCTTTTTCATTTTGTCCATTTTGTCCACAAATGGAGAAAACAAGGCGCAAAGTTAACAAGGCTGTTTGTGCCTTTTTGAGAGATGTTGGTATGTCCTCTTTTTAGAATGAAAACATTATGTTTTGTAGCACACACATTTTTCGCACAGATGGAGTACATCTTACTTATGCTGGCAATCAGATTTTTCTGCGAAATATACAAAATGCATTGCAACTTTTTTTGGAATTAGAGCAATCCATTTTGCAGTAGGTTTAAGAGAAAAGTGCAATGATTCTGATAGGGCAGTACCCCAAAATGTTATCCGTGGACTGTCCGCAGACATCTAAAAAAATGCACAGGGCCCAGCACTATTTATTTGTCACTTCTATTTTTTTACTGTGAAAGGCGGCTCTGAAAAGAGCCTTTGTTTTTGTTTTGTTTTTGTTGTTTTATATTTTTTGGGGTTTTTTAAACATGACACTGAAGGAAAGGAGGGGACACTAACAACAGGGATAAGAAAGGGCAGGTGGAGAGAGGAAAATGTAGGGTGGGCCTTAATTAGGAATGTAGCAGTTCTTCTGGTGCTCCTTGACCACAGTCTTGAAAGCACTCCGAAGGTTCTCCCCTCTGCAGCATACTGTACCTCAGTACATGCACAATATTGTAGGGTCAACAGCATCATGAATGGCCTGTGAGGCAGATGGAGGGATGTGCTGTCCCACAGGTGTGTCTCTTGTGGTATCAGGAGTGGAAATGGAGGATGCTGTAGAGGTAGTCAACCTACAACGTTATATCGCAAGGTACAACCTTACGAATAGCCACATCGTGGAACGACTTTAGGTGTTTCTTCATTGGTGTAGTACCACAGCTAAACGAACAAGGCCTACATTTGTGATGTCATCTTTGATGTCCTGGGTGTTAGTCTTAGCAGTGCACAGTGGTGGCGCGAGTTATGGTTGCTTAGCTTACCATAACTGGTGTATTTCTGGGGATTTCGGTTTTACTTGAAACCATAACGTCCCTTGAACCAAGTTTTTTATTTCCTCATCTCTTTTTGCTTGATTACTTTGTTACTTGGATTATACCTTATTTCTTTAAGTAGTCTTATATTGTTTCTGTGTGTCATCGTGTCTTCCATTTATGATGTCATTTCACTCTCATCTGTTCACACTTACCAGCTTTTCTATGTCAAATGGGGCATGCGGACATCCTTCCACCACTTCAGTGCGAGGGTCCATTTTCTTGCTTTGCTTCCAGTATGATGGAAGGTGAGGGGGCGGGCACTAGAGATGGCGCGATCTGCTCCTCTACATTACCCCCTCTAGTTGAGTCCTCGACCACCTCCTCAATCTTCTTCACCTTCTCTTCGCACTGTGGCTTCTTTGGGATCCATATCTTCATCACCCCTCTTAGGTGACCTGCATTCTTTATACGTTCATCCACACTTCATGTTATATAGCAGTACTCCCTGGATGGTGGACAGAATACCCAATGTCCTTCATATGTTTTGTGATACTTAGGGTCATAGAATTGCATTTCTGGGGGGGTGCCAGGGTAACTTAATTTTATTTTCTAACCGTTGCTGCTCTTGTTTTGCATGTGCTCACAGGTTTCAACATTTAGATCAATCATTATCTTCATCCCAATAGCTTTCTCTTGCATCGCAGTCAGCGGTTGTCGAAGGGTTTGTTGTTTCTCCTTTGTAGAGTTTTATTTCATTCAGGAGCAGCCAGGCTCTTTTTTTTTTTTACTTGACAGCTGTGGGTGTTATCTCCTCTACTAGCAGGGCTTATTCCATGTGCACAAAACATGTTGTGCTAGCACATGGACCTCTGGGTACAAACTAGGCTGCTTTAACAATCTTTAACCCTTCCCTCCGCCTCTTGATCTGTTGAGAAATTAAAGAAACACTAGCAGTCATATTTGTGAAATAATCATGCATCTCATCACCTGAAGGCTTTGCTAGACTGTGGGCAACAGTTTATGTTCTAGTAGGAGGAGCAAGAGGTGTTCTCATGTGATGTGCAGTCACCAACCCCTGGGGAGTCAGGTGCTGATCCTAACAAGGCTGGATTCTCAGTGCGAACAAAGCAGTGGGCAGGCAATCTAGCCGCCCCTTCTTCAGAGCCATCTGAAATGTTGCTAACCTTTCCTTGAGAAGTCTGTTTAATCTTTCACAGAAAACCATTGGCCTGTGGGTGATAAGCAAACAAAAACGAGTTTGTTATGCCTCATAAAAGCACTCTCTGTTCAAATAAGTCATTTACAAATTGCAGTAATTGGCGGACAGCAGGACTTTGCACATGCCCATCTAAGGAACACTTCACGCACATGGAACTTGGCAGGGCAGGTAGCATCGGGGAGTGTGCATGGGCCTGCTTCATTCCATCTGGAAAAGGGCCAAACTACCACTAACAGGTACCTACATCCGTTGCATACTTGCAAAATATCCACATAATCTATAGGTAGAGCCTTTGGATTGCTCCGCACACTGTCCTTAAGGCGAGTCCTCATGTGAACCTCTGGCATACAACACAGTTCACAATAAACTGTGCCACATGTTTCAATAAATTTGGTGAGAACCAGTTTTCCCCAATCGTAGCAACACGACTCTCTCTTGTTGGCTGTGCAGGGTAGTGAAGCTGATCCAACGCTGCCTTCAATAATCCTAGAGGCATTATTTACTTTCCAGCTCTATCATGTCTCCATTTAGCCGCAGTGGGGGATAAAGAATATCCGCCTCTTTCATAAATCCTGTTCTTCCTGTGAAGCTCAGCCTTGTAGTTCAATTAACTGTACAATGGATAACATATTAAACCGTTCCGTCATTACCATGCACCGTCCTGCCAATTGTTTAACTCTCTCTACTTCAAAGTTAGAAATGTTTGGGAAGTATGCTCGCTTTTTGGTTTCTATGTTTGTGGATCCATTACTGCAAGAAATAAATCTGCCCTTTTAGCATGGGCTGCACAGTTCATGACTGTGATAGCAAATGAAAGCTTCAATACTTTAATAAGCTTATCCAATAGCGGCTCATTTTGCACTGGTGAGTCGTCTGCGCGGAGGACAGAGGAAACCCTTCCTTTTGTAGTGTAACAATCATGTGTATACGGTTGAAGTCACATAGGCTGAGTCAGAGTACACTGTCACGGCCTCATCTTCAAATCTCTGAAGCACAGCGATAAGTGTCAATAATTCTGCAGTTTGTGCTGAACAATGTGAAGTGTAATTGAGAGACCTCCAAAAATACAATTAATTATCACAACAGAGTCAATAAGTAGGCATCCCAAGGGGGAATGAGACAAAGACCAAGTGCTGGTGGTATCGAAGGCTTTTTATCTAAAATAAGGCAAGCAGAATCTACTCTTCTCACGTGAGAGCGCTCTGCAGAAAACATGTTACAAATTAGTTACATACAAAAAACCGTCATCAGCTGTGGGAATACCTAAGGGGCACAAGAGTAGTTGGGATTGGGCATTAAGAGTGGACACCTATAGGTGCCATAGGGTTGGAGGCAACCGATTGGCTTGAAGGCACGTGGTGAGATGACCTGGTGTCCCTGGTCAATCGGTCAGCTGGGCTCATCGAGTTGGTATGCCGTGTTCACACTTATGTTTCCCCTGTTATACTAACCATGTGACATTTGCCTTTGTGGCCACACACTCCCATTCTTTCACTACAATAATCTGTTTGTCCAGTAATCTCAGAGACCTGTATCTTAAACACTTGTGAAAGCATCATTCAAAGGCAGGTTATTTATTATGGATCGTAGATTAAGTTTTGCCCATTAAATACTGCGCTCAACCTGTTTAGACAATTCACGATATACTGACTAAGAGGTAGTGCTCATGGGGTCATTGTATGGTCTGGGGTGTCAGTCTGATAACAACAACAGGGATTCTGAATATATGGCTGAAATGACTGGGTCACAAAAGGCACATATCATTATGGGTATACATTTCATTGTGGAGGTTCAGTGATCAAATGTCCAAACATCATTAACTCTCTGCTGACGTATTTTGACACCATGATGGGCATGAGAGAACGAAACTTTGCGGTATGGGTCCTTGTTGCACAACGAAACAGGGCTTTTAGAACAGAATTTTACATACAGGCTTTTTACACGTGGCTTGCTGTGTTGTACTCAAGTCATACTGGTTTAAATCATACTATATTTTCCATTTGGCTAGGCACTCTCATCGTAATGAAGAAAAACAAAAGAGGTCATCAAGAAATAAAAACATATACTTGAATCAATGTTCATTTTTTATATATGTAAGGAAAAAGGCAGTTCATGGCTTAGGGCCTGTCTGTGCATCCTTAGCGGAAATCATGGCTTGCCGAGAGTGATTAGCTGCTGTATTATGTTTACATGATATTACACATATATTTACATTTCAATTTATGGACTTGTGAAAATGAGGTAGCTTAGTGCTGATGTGGACAGTGTTATATTGGTTATGCTTGACGTTGTTGCAATTTATTTCAATGAGCATTCTTATGTCCCATGTTAATATACATCATATGTTCATCATTGAGGTTGTTAAGGTTTAACATATGGGCTTCTGATTATACACATATATTATATTGTTCACTCGCATACACATTAGCCCTTATTAGGTTTACATAATCCTGCGTGCAAGAGGCACGTTGGCACTGTCTATATTAGAGCACAAATGATCAGAACGAACTCAAGGGTCACTCCTAACTGTTGACTCTATCCTAAGGGGCATGGGGATTATTTTTTTTATGGCCAGGGTCTGTGGGGATGTCGGGCAGGTTTATAGAGACAGATAGCTTTTGCTCTTGCCCCTGCTCAGGGCTGTATCTGGGTCAATGAAGTAAGACGGAAGACAGAAGATACAGTGTGGATTTTGTTGCATTCTCGCAGCCAGTCTTCTCATGGGAACCGAACAACTGCAGAGACGGCAATGGGGAGGAGGTGCGGCGAGGAACTTGCTCACTGTGTGCAACTGGCTGGGAGAGCTGCAGGCTTGCGTTGGAACCTCACAGTTGTATTAATATTACAAAATGGAGTGGGTGATGTACAACTGGAGTCTTATCCACCTCTGTTCTTATACTGTTATGAAGGGTGTTACAAGGGGGGCCATAGTACCCAGGGGTATTCCCGCACAAGTGCTCTGGGCACGGGGCCCTGAACCCAAAGCAGCCGCGACTGGGCCTACCTAGGAAGTGCAGGAATAAGGGACGGGGGTTCAAAATATCCCCTCCTTGCACTTATTCCCCCCTTTCATTACTTAAGTAACACATACAGTAACTGTCCCAATCTCTTACGTTATTCCTCCTCTGCTATTGCTTCATCCATTGTAGGTGTCCCCTTTAATGGCATCCATGCCCTGCACACCACCCTGAGGCTTTCCCCCCTTCTAGCATATTCATCTGGGGTGTAGGTCATAAAAATGCACCCTCCCTCAACCTACAGGTCCACCCATACTTCCTTGTACCATTGTAAGTCTCTAGGTTCCTTTATGGTTGTGTGATATAGATTATCCACTGAATGCCCCTTGTTGTATATGGCAGTCATTCTGTATTTTGGCTCTGAACTGTCTCCTGTTTGCACCTACCCCTCATGTTTGATATGTACCACACTATTTGCACAACCATTGTTACCATCATCAGCGCACCATTTGGTACTGCATTTGTGCAGCATTGGAGTTCCAATTGGCACGCACAAAAAATGAGAAGCAAAAAGACGATGAGTGTTATGAGGAGCTTTACCGTCATTCCTAGCTAGGAAGTTACCGAGGAAAAAAGATTATCAAACCAGTTGCTGGGCTGTGCCCATCCTTCGTCCTTCATCCACTCTCCGAGGTCGTGTACCGTTGCTATCACATGTGAGAGGGAACCGTTCTCAGCATCTGCAGAAGGTACAAATGTGCAACATTTGCTCCTGATTTTTCAGCAAACACCTCCATCAATTGCAGTAAATCGGTCCAGCACATATCGGTTCTGCATCGTCATTAACCACAGGGCTCTAAGATCCACTTTGATGACATTAAACCCTTCTTCAGTGTTGTTGGCCAACTGGATGAGCTCCCACCTTGTAATTTGGAGCCACTGGCATTTGCTCTTGCCTGGATGCTGGGAACAAGGGACTCAAAGAATGTCTCTACGGAGCTGAACAACCGGAATCGATCTGCGATTTGGGCCAGGAGATCTGATGATTTGGCTGAGATTTAATTTGAGGATCTTTTTTTCCTTTGGAGTGGAGTTTGTACACCTTCCTCATCTATGGCATACACGGGAACCGCTTTGGGCGGCGTTGGGGATAGTTCTTTTGGGGCTGCCACATGTGTGCTTCCATCATGAATATGGCTTTCTGGGATCACCATTAATGCAGAATGCAGCATTGCCAGGGAGCATGTGCCTCTCCATGATTGTGGGAGATGCAGGTAGGCCATGTTGCTGCAAACCCAGTATGTGTCCATCATCACAGCCATTCCCTTTTTCATGTCAGGTATTATAAGATTTTTGCTGCAGTTTTTGTTTTCCCCCATATTCCTTTTCCCTTCTCCACGAAAACACAGTTCATAATTAATTTCCTTTTGCAATTTGAAGGGTTTCTCAATGGCGGTAACCCAAGTGAGCTTAGTTATATGTTCAATCCATATGGGAGCACATGTTCTCTGCACCCATGACAGTTTTTCTTCAGACAGGGGTTTCCTCTGTCCAGCCTCGCAGTGCTTCTGCCTTGCATAGCATTTCTTTCTTTTGCCATTTATTGTCCACGTGCAATGTTCCCTTGATCACCAGAAAAGGCTCTTTCACACAAAGAACTCCTTGCGGCCAGGAGTAACATGTCCGCTCATTCTGCAAAAGTTCAAATGAAACTGTGTGTGCTTGAAAAGTATTTTTTATACGGCATAGTGTGAGGTGTAGGAGACATAGGGCCTCTGCAAATGGAATTTCTTGTGGCAGCAATACCTTGGGTGTGCCCGAGGCATGGGGTATAAGTGAGCACACGTAATAACTCTCATTAGTTGTTTGTTTTGCTGTGCTACTCATGTCCGCATACCATTTATTTGTCTGGTGGGAGTTCTGGGGGTCATCGACTGTGTCTAAGTCGAATTTATAATGCTCTTCCCATTTTTCCTGTTGTGTTTCCCTCTTCTTCCTCCTGAGCCCACCTTCCTCATTCCCTTGGGCCTTCTTGCCACACTCCTTACCTTCCAATTGTGTATATAAATTGTAGTAAGTGGTGGCCATATGTTTGTCATCATCACTCCCTTCTCTGGCGGTTGTGTTTCCTGATGTTATCACATTTAAAACTGGCATGGTTGTTGGGTACGGATGATTCTGCACCCATGTCAGTTCCGAAGGAGTTCTGTCATTCATTGTGTACACACTGAAGTCAGATTCATTTATATGTGGGGACTGTGGGATGGCTTGCATCGTTGTAATAGGTGTAACACATGTGGTGCTATTATGTTCATCTTCAGGGTTCCTGTGGCCCCATATTAGCCTGGCACCATCCCAAATTAGATGGGTCCCTTTCTTGATGGTTTTTATGCCCACACCCCCCTGGCCAACATCAATTGAAATATATGCAATAATCCAATACAGGAAGAGGCCAAACAGTGTTGAAAAGAATACTACCGCACATGCAAACAACACACACTCATATGAGTAACGAGGATAAACATATCTCCTCCATCTACTTCAATCTACACTATCATATGCTGCGGCCGGGGCCTTGTCCATGCCCATTGAAGCTCCTAATAAATGAAATATGAGCAATTGTTAATCATGCCTCT
Organism: Ambystoma mexicanum; assembly: GCF_040938575.1. Lineage (NCBI taxonomy): Eukaryota > Metazoa > Chordata > Amphibia > Caudata > Ambystomatidae > Ambystoma > Ambystoma mexicanum. The sequence continues at coordinate 405,373,890 of NC_090931.1, read as the reverse complement.
CACTCGTTTGTATTTTACATATCATACATTAGGCAACTTAAATTCAGCTCTTTTTGTTCAAATCTTCTTTTCTTTTATTTTCATAGGCGAGTTTTATTAACATCAATATTTCTTTTTTTTTTTTCGCATCCTTCTGTTTTCCTCTCCCACACCTCGAGTCTAGGAGAGGAGAACCGAGGGAGGCACATCAATGTTAGTTGGATCTGCTGCTGGGGAGGAAATATTTTATTATTATGCACATTTTCAATGATATAATCAAGGAAGAAAAGGGGAGAGAAAGAGAGAGAGAGAGAGAGAGAGACACAGAGAGAGAGAGTTTATTGTTATCTCGTTTTATCTCATAAATTACCAATACTCGATGGCACTGTACATTTATTTACTTTAATTCATTGATCCTCTCTTTTGCTCTTATTTCATGTCGGACACCACTCCTTATAATCCTGTACTTCCCATCTGCTATGTTTGTGTGCTACACTCGTCCCTGTTACCTTCGGGGTCTGCGCAGTCCATACTTTCATGGGCAATACGAACATTTCTCAAATGTACCCAATACTTCAGGCCCTGCACCTTGACCGCTGTGGGCATGCAGTATACTACCGTGTATGGACCATGGAACCTTGGCCCGTTCCATCTCCACACAAAACTCCTCACATATACCATGTTGCCTGTCATCAACTGGCAGTCTGAGCTACCTGCGGCTGGGGTTATTGTGACAGTAGCATTTTCCTGTGTGAATGGGGGTGCTAGTTGTTTTGCTATGGCTCGTGCTGCTCTTGTCAGACTTCGGAGATACTCATGAAATTGTTCTCCTAGAACTGTGGTGCTTTGGTGTGCGTCTGATTGCTGTGTAAGGGGGAGTGGGCTGTCTGCATCCTCCGTCCTGTCACAATCTTGTGGGGTGACAGGCGGTGGTCCTTGCTAGGTTGGTTTCTCATTTCATAAAGTGCCAGGGGTAAACAGTACACCCAGTTCTTCTTGAGTGTATGGCACAGTTTTGACAATCTATTCTTGAGCAATCCGTTCATTTTCTCCATGACTCTGCTCGATTAAAGATGATAAATCATACAGAGCTTGTGGTTTATGCCTAACATTGCAGTGATATGCTTAAACATGTCATTCACAAAGTGTGTTCTGTTGTCGGAACATATGATGGTACAGATGCCCAAGCGGGGAAACACCTCTCTCACTAAAAATTTGGCGGCACACTGTGCATCTGGATGAGAACAGGGGCCGGCTTCCACCCACCGGGAGAAGAGGCATACAACAACAATCAAATATCGAGCCCGTTAGAGCTCTCTCCCATGTTTGCATAATCTATATGCAGTTCTCTGAAGGGCCCTTTGGGTTTTGGCAATGTTCCTCTGAGGGTTCGTAATGTCATGCCAGAGTTGTACATTTGGCAGGTGATGCATCCTATTATGAGCTTTGTCACGTGTTCCTGTACTCCGGAGGCAAACCAATGTTCCTGTATGTCTTCAATGATGTGCTGTTTTGCATTGTGAGCTGGGAAGTATAACTGTTTAAATGCAACCTCTAACAATTTTGCTGGCATCACTACCTTGCCAGTGTTATTCTGTCTCCATAGTAGGTCAGTGGATGACTGGCTGCACCCCCTTTTTACCCACGTCTCCTTTTCTTCGCTAGGTGCATCTTATTGGAGCTTGATGATTTGAGAGACTGGTTGTGCTTCCTCCACTACCTCCTGTAGTATGTGCTCAACTGTTGGGGGTTTTGGCAAATAGGAGGCATCCTTTGCGGCAACATCTCCTGCTGCGTTTCCCAATGAGATGATGTCATCACCTTGCGTAGGGGCCTGACATTTCACGACTGCTACAAGCGTAGGTTCCTTCAATGCATCACTTAATTCCCCTAGTAGTGCTGCGTGTTGAACTGGGGACCCATCTTGCTAACCCTCCATGTACTGTTGTTGCCATGTAGGCAGAGTCTGTATAGATGGTTACTATGCACACCTTTGTGGTGTGCAACACTTCTATGAGCGCTACCAGTTCCGCTGCTTGGGTGTAGAAATGTGGCGGTAATCTTTTCTGCACAATTACTTCAAATTCCCCACCCTCCACCCGAACTTCTGCTGCTCCTACGTGCTTTTATCCTGTCTCACAATATATAGAGGCAGACCCGTCTACGAAGTAGATTTTCCCTTCTGACAGTGCATTTTCATGTGCTTTGGGTCTGTCATCATCAACCCTGGCGTACGTGGCATTGTCGTGCTGTTGCAAGTCTTCTACTGTGCATGCTTCTGTGATAAATATGGCTGGGTTTACACTTTTACAAAGCATGATGTGAATGTTAGCACTAGAAATAATCAACTCATATGCAGTGGCCCTTTGAGAAGTCAATGTACTTTTCGATCCTTCAAGGATGGCAAACAGGGAGTGTTCTACGTATAACATGACAGAGCATCCCATCACGATCGTAGAGCCTTTTTCTATTGCGAATGCAGTGGCTGCAAGGGCCTGTTCGCAAGCAGAGTGTCCTTGCATTACTGCATCTAGTGTTCCACTGTAGAAAGCCAGGGGCTTGTGACCTAAGGAAGTCTTTTGTGTCAGCACAGCTGTCATGAGTGTGCCATTGCAATGTGACAATAAATAAAACTCCTGTGCATAATTGGGGGTCGCAAGAACTGGGGCAGTGGATATCAGTTCTTTGAGATTGTCAAAAGTGGTGTGCATTTCCTGTGTCCATTGTAAGTTGGTGTATTCCCACTGTGCTTCCTTGAGCATCTGCAAAATGGGCTTTGTGTATGCTGCATAATCCAGTATCCAAGCTCGGCAGGAGTTACACATGCTGAGAAACTTTTGCATTTCTTTTACTGTATTGGGCTCTTTTACTGCTTTTTATTGCTGCTGCTCTGTCAGGTATGATTCTTTTAACGTCTTTAGATATCAATTGACCGAAATATAGCACTTCAGTCAAGCAGTATTGCAGTTTTTGTCTGTCTACCTTGTACCCTTTCTGTGCAAGGTGTGTTAACAGGGTGATGGAATCCTCTCTGCACTCTTTTTCATCCTTCCCGCAGACTAACAAATCATCTACGTACTGAATTATGGGACTCGTTGTGTGTGTGTTTCCTAGGTCTTCATGCAATATTCTGTTGAAAATACTGGGGCTTTCACAGTACCCTTGTGGCAGTCTGCAGTGCTCATATCTTTTCCCTCCTAGCGTGAATGTCGTCAGGTACCATGAACCTTGATCAAGTGGAATTGAGAAGAATGCCTTTTGTAGTTCCACTAGCGTGAAATAAGTGGCCTCTGTTGGGATACTGCATGAAATTGAAGCAGGATTCGGGAAAAGAGGGAACTCCTACTGTACTACGTCACTGAGGGGGCGTAGATCCTGGATCATCCCCCACACCCCTCCCTTAACTTTTTTGATTGGGTAAATGCAAGTGTTGCAGGGCGAGTTAGATGGCACTATTATTCTTTGTGTCATTAGTGCATAAATTGTGTCTTTTATCCCTTCCTCAGCTTCCTTAGATAGGGATATTGCTTTACCCGAGGTAGAATGGCCCCGGGTTTGAGCTTGAGTTTCACTGGAGTCACTTTGTGCAGTAACTCTACATCATGTGGACCTGTGAACCACAGCTGCTGTGGTACTTGGGACATATCTTCCTCAAAGTATGGTGGTGGAACTTTAATCACTGCTACGAGGGGTAGTGGCACTTCTCTTCTTTGGATCATAATATCAGAGGGGATTGCAATTTCCATCAGTATTTCCCCTTCGTCTGTGTCACAAGAAAGTTCCTCATCTGTCAGGTCTCGTAAGGCTGTATTGGTATCGATGCACAACACTGTTCTCCACTCACATCCTGTTAATGACTCCAATCAAGCATTCCCACTAAGTCAGTGCCTTGGCTGGGATTGCTCAAGGGAAGCCCTTATTTATATATTTTTATGACAAATTATAATCTGGATGATGAACCCTTGTATAACGCCCCTCTCTTAGAATCCCCCCTGACACCACTGAGCCAAGAAGTAGGTTTGTTTTGCAAATTAAAAGATTTATTGGAAAAATTAAACAATATATATATATATCACACTTTATAATAAATTAATATTTGATATCACACTTAGACATATGACAGTGATCAACAATGGCTGATGTTATACTAGCACACTGGTTTAATTACTTAGGAGTAGTATAGAGGATAAGGTAGCTGAGAATGCTTTATATGGTACAAGGAAATGCAAGGCGGAAAAGAAGCAACACAGGAATAAACTTGATATGATTTCAGCAAAACATAATATAATCACTTTTCCCCTTTTGGCAATTCACCCCCCCCCCCTCTATGCAATGTAAGGAGGTGGAAGTAACACACACAGTCTTCAGGAATACAATCACAGTACAATACGAATTCAGTTCCCCCCTAGCAAGCTTAGAGAAACAGGGATGATTTTAAACACAGGCAAAGTACTTTATAGGTGCTATGCAAAGAAGGGAAAAATATGCTAAAGATGATTTTAATTCCCTATAAGAGATTCAGGGTGGGTGATAGCTACTTTAAGTTAGTTCAGGATCACTTTAGCAATGCTCTATGAATGATTGTCAGGTTGCAAACGAATTTCAGCAAAGGAAACATAAGACAAATATTTTGACACGTGGTTGAAATGAAGCAAAATGTCAAATTGCGGCAATTTAGTCGTGTGCGTCGAGCGCAATTATGGAGGAAGTATAAGGAATCGAGCCTGTTGGAAGGCTTAGAATCTCAGTTCTAAAATAAAAGTTAAATCTCGCTTCTATCACAAACGGTTCAAGAGATACGGACGATTTTGTGGAGGTAGATTTTCAGAAATAAAATTTTAAAGTTTCAGAATGACAGATGAAAGTTTTGCAGCTTTAAAGTCACAGAAGGACACACAATGCTATGGTGTAGTACTAGATAGGTTAAAATAGTTTGAATTAGATTATTTTAAACTAAGAGATTGGTTTTGCACAGTTCTGGCTGAGTACTCTCACTATATTTTGGACAGGAATGCGACTTCGTCACGGATCGGGTCAGGATTGGCTGTGGTTCTCTCGCCACTGGATACTGGTTCAGCGCACAGCGATTTGGGTCAGCTCTCAGCGATCTGGTCTGGGTCTGGTCTCTCTGGATCTCTGGTCTCTCTGGATAATTCTGCCTTCTGGGTCTGCTACCGGTTCTGGCAAAAGTTCTTGGCAAAGATTTCAAACAGCTCGCCCGGCTGTTGAATGGTTTGCAAATGATTTGGAGGCCTGCTGAAAAAGGATTCAGCTTGTGGATTCAGGCCTCTCTGCTACAAGTTCTGGAGTTAAGTTCTGGTCTCTGGAGATTGATGGATTTGAAGTCTGGAGACCTCCCGGCAAAGCGTCCCGCAAGAAAGTAGAAAGTGAATGTCCCTGTCTGGCTTCCAGTGGCTCTTTTTATTTCTATAGAAAGTGGGTGTGTGCGTAGCATAACTGAGCCTGCCCCTCTCAACTTATCCTTGGCCCAGTTCTCCTCTCTTCCTTGATTGGGGGAACTGAGTTGTGAGTCAGAGTGATGAGGTAGGTTTATGGTCAGAGGATCCTCCCCTTGTCAAATTGCACACAAATCTATTTCTGATCCAAATACATATTTCCCAGATACACTAGTGGTTGACATTACATGTACATATTACAGATTACTTATGGTACATTATGTTCCAACTCTGATGTTTCTAAGAGTTTGCATTAAAAAATGACAACTTATTTTCGTTTTTGGTTGGTTTACCAATATCGGACGTTTACCAAAAATGGCACACATGTACACCGCATTTCTTCACATTTTCCAGTAACTTTTCACTTTTCTAGCGTGAACCCCATGTCTGCAATCTCCATAATTCATGGGGTTTTGCCTCAGAACATGGTACAGAGTTCTAACACCTCTTAAAATGTGCACAGAAAAATCACAAGAATGATGATGTTTACAAGTCCGCAGTATGAATTATCCATCTTTTTACAATTATGCTGGGGCCCCAAGGGGTGTGGTTTTCCAAAGCACATGGTGGAATTTCTGGTTTATCCACTTCCCACAAGCTCAGCTTGCTCACAGATGCAGTGCCCCTCCCCGTTTCCTCCCAAGAGGAAGCCATTTACGACCCCCCTAATTTAACATTTGCCTGGGCCAAGGACAGTGCTTTGTTTAGTTTCCTGCAGTCCCCAGGTGCCACTCCCCTAATTCAATCAGAGAGGTGTCATCTCCTTTTGGCAGGGGCAGCAGAATGCAGCCAGGCCTGGGAACACAGCTGCTGATCAAGTTTAAACATCTGTCAGGGGTAGTTGTCAGGCAGAATTCAATCTCTTTCAGCCGGGCTTCAGCTAAATGTCACTTTAGTTCCCAGTTTTCTACATTCAAACCAAACTTGCAATTTTTACACATGCAGCTACAACACTGATTCTAAGTTCAAAACTATGACATTTAAACAATTTCAACCTATGTGACACTCAAAAGTTGGTCACTCATTTATTCTAAACATTTCGATTTTAGTGGCTTTAAACCCAAATTCACTTAAGCTGCTGACATCCCCAGCTATTTTCAATGCATACATTAGACAATTACTTCCTTCAAGTCATTTCAGAATATGGTTTTACATTGTATCCACCTCTTAGTAAGTCTTTCTTTGGCCTGGTTTGGTTCATTTGTTCAGTTTTACACAAGTGTCTGGTGGTTTTAAAATGCCGGCTTTCTGGTAGTGGTGAGCACCGGTATTAAACCTATTTTTGACATTACTAACAACAGATTTTGAACAGCACCATATTCCTTAGCACTGATTTCGCTCATGGCGCTTCTGGCCCCTCACGCTCACACTGGTGGGTGGCAGGTCAGGCGACCATTTTGTTGTGCGCAAAGACTGCGCGGTTCTCCAGGATTCTGGTGCAAATGTGGGCTTTAGCACCCTCTTGGATTTCCTAAGCCCACAGCACCAAGTGTTGCAGTATAATAGTCCAAGCATGGGTCATGACACCCAACAAGCCCCCCCACCCGACTGCGCTTTGATTTCGAGTCGAGGGGGAGTCGGGTCAAAGGATGTTTTGATCCATGCGCTGGTATGTCCGCCTCCTCTTCTTCCAATTCCGCAGATGGCACAGTTCAGCATCTTTTCCTCCATCCGGTTGGATAGATCGGTTCTCCTCGGCTGCCCTGATGGGAATATTGGGCGGTACCCTGGGCCCCTCGGATCTTTGCTCCCGGTCTCTACAAGCGGCAATACACATTCCTAGACATTTTTCCACCACTATTAATGGCGTGGTGAACATATAGATTTTATACATCCGGATACATTTTTCAGTCTTATTTTAAAAAAACAAGATATAACAGGAAACATTTTCATACCAGAATTATGATCTTTTAGAGACTATATGTGGGATATTTTAGGGTTGGAACTGAATTACTTTGGTGCTGACCCCTCTAGGATTCCAGAGGATTCCTCCAGTTGCTGCAGAGTGTGCCTGGGATAGCAACACTTTAGCTGATTTATATGTACCCACTTGTCTTCCCCTTCGGCCAGACTACCTTTGGGGATGCAGATCTTATAAGCTACTGGGGAGATCTTGTCTATAATTTCAAACGGTCCCTTCCATGAGGGCAAACATTTTCGCTGTTTGACCTGGTTTCTTTGGAAATTGTGTAGATAGACCCGGTCTCCCACATTATATACTTTCCTGGACGTTTTCAAATCGTAATGGGTCTTCATGCTATCAGCTGATCCTTCTAGATTCCGCTGAGCATAGGCAAAAGCATGTTGAAGGTGTTTCCTTAAATTCTCCACATACTCATGAGTTGTGGATGCATTTATCAATGTCTGCTCTTGGGTCCTGTAGAGCAAATGCTGGGGAAGCACCATCTTGCGTCCAGTCATCAACTCAAATGGTGACATTTTGGTTGTAGATGAAGGGGTAGATCTGATGGCCATTAGGACCAGAGGTAATCGGATATCCCAACTTGGCCCAGAATCTGCCACAAACTTTTTTAATATGCTCACAATGGTTCTGTTGTATCTCTCCACTGCACCAGAAGAGGCTGGCTGGTAAGCAATATGTAGCTTCCTTTTGACCCCCAGTATCTCCCACATCTTTGTCATTACCTCACTGGTGAAGTGGCTACCTCTGTCTGACTCAATCCTTTGAGGTAGACCAAAACGGGAAAAGATGTGGTTAATCATCAGGGCAGCTGTTGTTTCTGCCTTTCAGTTTGGGGCCGGAAGACATTTCACCCACTTGGTAAACAAGCATGTGACCGTCAACATGTACTTGTTTCCTATAGATGAGCGAATCACAGGGCCTACGAAGTCGATTTGCAAATCTGACCATGGCAGTGTCATCCCCCTCTTTTGGAGAGGCGCATAGCTGAAATTGTGCACACACAAGACACCCCTTCAAGTATTGGTCGAGGTCCTGCCCCATGTGTGGCCAGTATGCGACCTCTCTTAAGATTTCCAGTGTTGTGTGAAACCCCCTATGACTGGCTGTGGCCGCATCATGGGTGTGACTTAACATCAGGCTTCGGAATGAGGTAGGAACCACCCACTGATCATGGCCAGCTTGGGATTTCCTTACCAATAAACCGTCTTGGATTCGGAACATCTTTGGACATTTCATCAACACTCTAATGTCCTCTTTCCCATTGTAATCGGTATCCATCAGGGGAAAGTTCTCAGGGTCCTCAATGTGTTGGTAAAACTTACCAATTATTGGATCCCCTTTTTGAGCCGTAATCAAATCGGCATCTGGGGTCTCCTTACTCCATTGTGCAGTTGAAAGATCATTGTGAGCATTTGTCTGGGACCTAGTGATAGCAGTGACCTGGATTTCCCCCAACAGGGACTCAATCTCTATTAGATTCCCTTTGATGGCCCCGGTTTTGGCCAGCTGATCAGCTAAGTCATTTCCAGTTTTGTCTGGTCCCTCTACTTTGGAATGACCCTTGATCTTTTTCCAGTAGATGGTCATCCCATTCGATGTGACCAGGTCATCAATGTTTTGGATTAACTTCCCATGTTTCAAGGGTTTGTTATTAGCACATAACATGCCTCTGGTTTTCCAATTAACCAGGTGCTCCACGAACCCGTTCCGTACAAATCTGTGATTATGACCAGTTCGTGGAGTTGATGTTGGACAGCAGTGAGGATGGCTTGATGCACAGCCATCAACTCTGCTACTTGACTACTTCGGGGACCGATTTTGTACCCAGCGGAGGGTTCTGGGGTCTCATTCACCCATTCATTCCCTATGCCGGCCACCAGTTCTTTTTCCCCGTTGTTGTGAACATGGTAAGAGCATCCATCCACATAGACAGTGGGCATTCCCTCACACTTGTCTTCTTCAAAGACTTTGTGTGGGGAATTAAGGTATGCCTCCATGTTGTCCTTGATTTTTCGACTTTCGTCCTCGAGACAGTTTTCTCCGGCACAATCATGCAAGTCAGCCAGACCTTGCGCGAGGGGACTCTTCTTGTTTTGGCCATATCTGACCTCCACAGGAAAGCCTTGCATTGACAGAATCCAGGAAGTAATTTGGGAATTACTCACATTTCCGGCCCGGATTCTGTCACTTTGGAGGTATTGCAGAGGCTGGTGTGGAGTCTCCACTATGATGTGTTCCCCCTGGATGAACGGGCGGTAATTCTTCAATGCCCACACCGTTGCCAGAGTGCCTTTTCACAATCGTTGAATTTTTCCTCCACAGAGGATAAAGTTTTGCTCGCATAGGAGATTACTTTATTGACCTTGTCATGCTTTTGGTATAATACTGCCGTCAAGCACGTATTAGAGAACCCTGTCTCCAGGAAGAACTCCTTGTTTATGACAGGGTAAGCTAGGCAAGGCGCTTGTGAGAGGCTTCTTTTGAGCTGTCTTACTGCCTCGGATTGTTCTGGACCCCATTCCCACTTGACCCCCCACTTCAAAAGATGAATCAGGGGTCTGGTGATCTCTGAGTAGCCCTCAATGAACTTTCTGCTGTAATTAGTCAGTCCAAGGAGGCTCCTTAGTTCCTGCAGAGTTATGGGATCCTTCAGTTTCTGAAGTGCTTCCACTTTCTTTTCCTGAGGACAGAGACTCTGAGGAGTAATCTCATTCCCCAAGAAATTAACGCGGGTTCTACACCACTGTGCTTTCTGAAAGGAAGGTTTGTCTCCGGCGGCCCTCAACTGTGTCAAAACATAATGGATCTCTGCTATATGTTCCTCCACAGATCAACTTTTGATGAGGACATCATCTACATAAGCCAGGTTACCCCTAGCACCCAGGTCGGGCATGGCCTTATGTAGGAAAATGTTGAATTCATTGCCGGAGTTGAGGTATCCGAAAGGAGTTTGGGTCCATGTGTACTGCTGGCCCCCCAAGGTAAAAGCCAGTTTGTATTGGTCCTCCCTACTGACAGGCACGGTCCATTATCCATTGGTCAGGTCTATTGCTGTGAATACCTGTGACCCCTGAATCTGGGCCAGCCCTTGGTCAATGTAGGGCAGAGGCCATCGGGAAGTGTGGACCCGTTTGTTGAGCTCCCTAAGGTCAGCGCAGAGTCTCCACTGGCCGTTTGGCTTCAATATTCCCAGCACCGGATTATTCCCCGGGACTCAAGGTTCTTAATTATTTCAGTAAGGGACTCCATGGATGCGAGAGGCAAACAATATTGCTTCACAAACACTAGAGTCATTCCAGGGTCTGTGGGAATTGTTGTTGTGTGGATGTTGGTGCGACCACAGTCATATGAGTCTACCGCAAAGAGATCTTGGAAATCCAAGAAAACTTGTTTCAACTTTTGCTTCTGTTCCAGAGTCACACAGGCATCAGCTAGGTTGACTCTCTCTTCCACCATCTGCCTGAAGCCTGGAAAGACTTCTGGTTTTGCTATCTCAGCGGCCTCCTCCAGCTGGGTGGAGAAGTCCCTGGTCAGAGTGCTGATTTGGACTGGAGGCTTCAGGTGGGAAAGGCAGCCCTCATGGACCTGGAAAATCACCTCATCCCTTCTGAAGTCACAAGTCACGTCTTCCTTACCATAAGGACTAGAAGTGTACACCAGGAAGTTCCCCCCATGCCGGGTAAAGATCCTGTCTGGTGTTGTATTGTCATCACTGTCACTGTCAAAACAGTCCTTGGGGATTGGTCCTAACAGTTCATTTCCTAAATCAATGGAGAAATGTCGGTCATCAACCGCCATTCCAATAATGGTGCCTGCGGCTAGAGTAATACTCTTTAAGTCACTGTTATCCACCTCTATTGGAATGGTGTCATGTTCTATGTTGACTAATGGTGTTGGGTTTACCCCTAATTCTTGCTGTTGAAGGAAAGCATTTACATGAATATAAGCATCAGGATTTTTCAATTGTTTTCCTCTTTTATCTTTCCCTTCCAGGGAGAATTGTCGGGTCATTTCTGGGATGGTGACTTCCTCTTTAATCTGAATTTCAACTGCATAAGGTAGCAATTGAGCTGACCTAAATGCTTTTTCTGGATCATCAAAGCCCATGGGATTATCCGCTAATCGGGACCAAGCGTTGAAGTTTATTAGGTCCAAACTAATGGCAAAGCGATTGAGAATGTCACAGCCTAAGTAAAAGGCGGCAGTGACGTCTCGCACGACCCAACAATTATGGACTATGCTCTTATTGCCATTGGAGATTTTGAGCATACACCTGTTTGGCAGGAGATGTTTCGAATTGGGTGTTTCCAAACCCATTTCCCATTTGTCTATCAGTTTGAATGTGGGAATGGCTGTATCTTTTGGGAGTTGGCGGAACATGACTTCGCTGATGAAGCTCTTACCGTTGTTCACACACACTCGAGCGAGACCAGAGTCCTTCCCATCATTTAACTGAACAGGGATATACAACTGCTCTCCAATTTGCTGAATATCAGCCAGGCTCTGAGCTGATTTCACATCTTTCTGGAATATAGGAGTGGGAGTGTCTGATTGTGGATTGGTAAAGAATTTCAGAGTGTTTCCTTCCAGTGTGGAATACCACCTTAAACTGGAAGGTAGGTTGATTTTCAGAAATAGAGAGGACCCCCCATCACCAGTCTGTTGTCCTACTGCTATTACTGTCACGTCTGGAATTTGGTTGTTCTGGAAGTGAAATTCTACTTGGTCAGATTTTTGTTCAACCATGTGGCACATCCCGTTTAAAATAACATGGTTGACACTCTGCTTTAATTTTATTGGTCGGCTAGTCTGGGTCCAGAGGATCTTGTTTACACAATCTATTAGGGGTGACAAACTTCTCAGGAGGTTATTCCCTAGTAAACAAGGGGTACCCCCTTGAGTCACTACTATGACTGGGTGTTTCACCTTGTGTCGCCCAATTTTGATGTCCAAATCCGCAGCCCCCTCGACAGGAATTTCCTTCCCGTCAAAGTTCTGGAGTTGTCCAGGAAGAGAGGTGAGAGGAATACGGTAATTCTCCCCCCTTCCTGCATTTAGTTCATCAAAGGCCCTTTTGCACAGAAGGGTAGCTTGGGATCCAGTGTCCACCAGTGCCAAAATTGGACCCTGCCCCTGTACTTGTATCGGGGCATAGTATCTTCCCTCCTTCTCCTCAAGGGGTCACAGATAATGCACATTTTTGGACAACTGGTGGGCTAATTTTCTGGTTTTGGACATTGTGAGAGAAGAGATCTGGGCAGAATTCTGTGAAGAGTCTCGGGAATCTGAAAGAAAAAGTTGGCAACTTGAAATGGTTTCGGGCTCCCCTGGTTCCGGTTCTGGGCTGCCCCCCCTTTTTGGAGGCAGTCAACAGGATGGATTTGAACCAGGGGTTTTTGGTCTTGTTGGTTCTGGGGTAGGATGATGGGTGGCGACAACTCAATCCCCACATCTACCCAGTCTAGGTTGGAATCCCTTGGGACCCATTTTTCCTTAGGAGGAGTTCCCCCATCTCTGAAGGAGAAGATCCTTATCCCAGGATCCTCTGAGGATCCCTCTCCCTCAAATTTGAAGACCTGTACCTCCTCCACAAAATGGGTCTGTTTGGGTCCTTTGTTTCTCCTACCCCCCCTCTGCTCCTTGGGAGGCAGACTTTCAGGGGCAGGAGATTTTGTTTCCGGTTCCTGGTTTTCCAGGGTCTGTTTACAAGTTGGTAAGGAAGCTTCCTCCAAGGCTTTACACCCCCTTCCCCTTGTGCCTCCTCCCTGGGAACCAGTGGGTTATCGGGGTGCTGCCCCCGTCATTGTTCAGGAGCACATGGCCCAGCGTTTGGGGCATTCTGCGCCGGCATGCTCATCTGAGGGTTCTGCTGAGCCCTCAGTATGTGACCGAGATCCCGGGCCATATTTTGGACCTGACGCTCAAGTTGGGAAACCCGCTCAGGCTAATACGGGGTTCTGTTTTCTCCCCTGGGCTGATCCCGGGAAGGGTAGCTATCCCTTCTCTGGTAGAGCCCTGGGTTGGGAAGATTTGGGTACCCCTCCACCCTTGGCCTCCCCTCTCCCGGATTCGGTTGTCTGGGCTCAGGGAATTAGGGAAAGAAGGATGGATGATTTTAGGGCTGGAAATTGGGTGGATACCTGGGAAAAATGTTCTGCCCAGTGTTTGGGGAATTTCTGCCCTCCTGTGGGAAGTTAGGAGGGAAGTTCCCTGGGTCAGGTCCTTGGCTGGATCCCCCCCTTGGGCTGGAGGAGTCCACACATAACCCAGGATTGGTCTGTTTCCCTTGTAGCGGGGACTTACATAGTCAGGGGAGCGAGGGACCCCATTTGTGGGATTACCTCCTTGACTCCCTGTCTGTGACTGGCCTGAGGGCCTTCTGGGCTGTGAATTGTTCGGTGCAGGCAGGTATTTAGGCCCCCCCATCTCCAAATCTAAAACGGGGGCAACCTTTACCTCTGCCACCTTGGCAGCAGCAGGGGTGCTGTTGGTTTTGGGGTTTTTGGCTGATTCTTGTTTTCCACCGGTTTCTGCACCTCATAGATGCGGGTGGCTTGCTCAATGACCAAGTCTAAAGAACTTTTCTCGTGAAAATCTCTCATGAGCTGGGTCATTATGTATTTGGGGAGAGCATGGAAAAATGTGTTGATGAATTCTCTGCTGTCCGTGCGCACCCTTTTGGTAGTCTGCGCAAAAGCACGCTTTAACTCCTGCACAAATTCTTGTGGGGCCTGATCCTTCCCACATTGCAAATTGTAGGCTGCCTTGCGAGCCTCTTGAGGATTTTTATGAACAGAAAAATGTTTCAAGATGGCCACCCTATAGGTGGACCATCTTGAATGATTTTGGTCCTCCAGCCCCGCAAAGAAACTGGAGTATTCTGGGGAGAATGTCCATTTGACGTACTGGATGCAGGCACTGCTGTCCTTCAAATGGAAAGTCTCCATCATTTGCTCAAAGAGCTCCAAGTGTTCCCAAACAGAATACTTGGAGTTCTTGTGATAAGGGGTGATGACACTCCTTATCGCCTTGATCTGCTTTAAGGGGTCCTTAAGCAAGGCCCTTTTTGCCTTATTGGCCTTTTTGGTTCGGGTAACCCTGGTCCACTCATCTTCTGACTCAGAGGCACTGCTCCCAGAGGTGCCCGTCTGATCTTCCAGGTTTTCCCGGATTCTGCGAGCCTGGGAATGGCTGGCAGAATGTGGGGACCCGGTCTCCTGTGTCCTGGGCCGCTCAGAGGAGTCATCAGATCCCTCCTTGCTGCCAGGATTTGATGGGTACCCCCCCACTGACCTTACTGGGCAGAGGTTTTTAGGATGCCCTTAGTGTGTCTACTTTCTTGGGGTTCCCCACTAAATTGCACTGTGCTTGGGTGCCCATACCCGGATGCCCGGCCATCCATTCCTGGGAGGTAATGGCCTATGAACCCCATACTTCTGGCCGGATAGTAATCTGCCCTCCCTGTGGCCATGTGCTCATGTGCGCCAGGGGACATGGGGGTGGCAGAGTCCAAGGACTGGGAGAGATGAAGGCCTCTGGTACTAGGGCTCCTGAGGTTATGCTCAGGTGTTTCCCTTTCCCAGCGAACTTCATCTCTATCAGCCCCTGCTCCCTGTTGCAATGCAAGAGCCTGCACTTTCAGTTCCTCAGTTAAGGCCTTACTAGACTCTATCAGTCTCTCCTGCATGGCTACCTGTTGCTGGAGCCTATCATTGTGCTGACAGAGAGCCCCATTCTCTCTCTGTGCCTCCTTTGCTGCAGGAGGGTTACCTCCTGAGTCCCATCCCTACTGGCCTGCTACTTTCTTGCCAGAGCATCTTCCACCCTCCTGGTGTGCTCTAACAAGTTCTGATGCTCTTTTTGGAGGTCACCCAGCCCCTGGAGGGCCAGGTGATTTCCTTCAATTTTTTCTTTTAATTGGCAGACTTCCTGGCCTAAGGTGTCCCTTTCCTGACTAAGAGCCTGCATCTGTGCCGCCAGGTCGTCCCTCTGCCTTTGAAAGGCACCAGCTTTCTGGCGTTCTTGATCAAACTCTGCCTGGGTATTGTAAGGATATTTGGCGTGTTACAGCACAGAGTACAGCACTACTGCACAGGTAGCAACCAGCACAGAGTACAGCACTACTGCACAGGTAGTATTTTTTTTTTTTGATGCAGCACCAAATGCCTATGGTGCATTGCTATATGTGTTACCAGATTAACAAGGAAAGACAGGCTATTCAGTCAAAAAAGATTTTAACATATAAGATGCAAATCTATTTTTACAGTTAAAAGCACACGTGCACATTCAAAAATGCACACTATTTTTTCACCTGAAATGCCTATGGTGCGAGAGACACATTTGGAAATTAATAACTAACATTACTCATAACTAACCTGACTAATGAAACTGAAGTTAACATAATCCACTAATAAAAATGTGTCTCCACTGCAGAATTAGGCCTATTCTGAAAGTGAACTTTTAAACGCACATCCATTTTTTTTTTCTTTTCGTTTTCTCTGCTGCCCTGTCCACATAAATACAGGAAGCAAAGGGGCTCGAAAGAACAGGAAATCAGTTGGTTACAAAGTATTACTATAAAAATGAGCCATTGTGTAGAGAAGGAGGAGATGGCATGATTGATTCTGATTGGAGCAGCGTCATAGCATTCAGGGTGAGGTGCAGAAAGAAAAACTAGACAATATTTTTGCAGAAGGCAGCATAATTCAGGTCTGCCTTACAAGATTATTGAATGCAGCCGATAAAAGTGCAGAGAAAGACTGTTTAATACGGCTATGCGGCAAAATATGGTTTATTTTAAACAAGTCCCTGCGAATGCAAGAGAATGATACTCAGCTAATTAACAGGTTAAAGACTGAATTAGATGGGGCAAGTAAAAATCAGGAAATGTTGAGAGTAGAATTGGATGTATGCCAAAAAGACATGCAATTAAAATGCAGAGACTTTGATACTCAGTTATCCAAAGGCAAGAAACAATTTGAAGATAGTGAGCAAGAATTGGCACACTTAAAAGCCTTAGTGGATCACATTAGACGGGATAAAGATGAGGTTGTTTCAGAGATGCAGATTTTACAAAAAGAACATTGTGAGAAAGAAGGTGATCTCCAGAGTGCAGAACAAGAAATGATTAAAATGATTCAAGAAAGAGACAAGAGAAATAAAGAGTTCAATGAATGCCAAATGCAAATGTGCGACATGCAGGAGGTGATTAATAAGATGAATGGTGAAAACAACTATTTGCAAGATGAAGCCAACAGACTCCTTAAAAAGTGTAAGGACTTAGAACAGCAAATGTGCATTCCCAGGTCCCAGGAGAGGCGGCAGGGTACCACATTCAATGGAGTGGAGGTGAATTCTAGCTCTGCCCAAAGAGCTAGTGCTCCAGTGACTGGGCCGGTGACTGAACTTGGTTGCAGCGCCCTTGGGGGATTTGATACTCCCATTGGGGGCAGCCACCAATCTCATACACCTGAAAACAGGATTGAATCACAGAATAGTGCAATTCCATGCATTGCAACAAGTAGCCCCATAAAAATAATGAAATCCATTAAAGCCCTGATCAAACCATTTAAAAAGGGAGGTGAATGCTGCATTGAGGATCACTTAGAAGCGGTGCATGACATTTTTAAAGCACTCCAGATACCTAAGGAACAGTACAGACAATATTTTCATTTAACTTTAGATGCCCCGACGGCCAGCATCATAAGGGGATTAAATGAACAGCAGAATATGACATGGTCGGAGTTTGAAAAAGAAATTAGGCGTCATTTTTCTCCTTTTCAGTCATTGCAGGAGGCAAAGAAAGTCGCGTACACAATTACTGCTGGACCTAATACATCTCCTCGCCAATTTTTACAAGACTTAAAAAGAGCATTTTCTCGCTTTGATGTATCTTTTGACTCAAGTTCCAATGAGTTTAAAACTGCATACTTCTATGGGCTACAGAAAGACATCATATCCCAATTGGTCCGTGAATTTGACCGTGACAAGTCCCTTGAATGGATTGTACATCAAAGCACATCAAAGCACAAAACTATATGAGGTACTCTATTGTCAGGGTAGAGAAAGTGATAAAATGAAAGATACTAGACCTAAATCTAAAGAACCCTCAGCCACAGTAATGGAAATCAGGTCAGCCAAAATGTCCCTTGAGTCTGCTCAAAGCCAAGGTAAAAATAATGTGACACCTGAACAAAGGGGTCATCAACAAAGATCCCCATTTCCTGTACCAATGTTCCAATCACATGATCCTAGTAATAGAGAGAGCTACATCAGCCCTAGGTATTTAGGGGACAGACCCCGGGTAGGATACCGGCCTGATATGGCAGGTATGAACAATAACCTGTCATTGGGGACACAGAGTAGATTTGATCCCAACACCATGATATATGGTAATCAGGATAGGCCCCGATATGTGGATCGATTTACTGATAATGGAAATCAACATAGGGGCCAGTACCCAGAATCTGAGAGACAGGACATGAGGCAAAACGTGAACTACAATCCACGCCAGTACAATGATTCCCCACCAGGGGACTATAATCAAAGGATGGGTGCAACCCGCTCCCCTCCACAAATGAATCAAGAGTTCAGAAACCATCCCAACCGACATCAATCACCTGAGAGGTATCAGAATAGATCCAATCAAGGGGAAAACAACCAATATCGACCTAGGCCACAGAACGAGGATCCTAGAGAGATGGAAAGGTTCCAGTGCCTTGAGGCCCAAGTGAAAATGTTAGCTGAGCAAATAGGAAAGCTCTATACAGCGCAAAAACAACCTTCCAAAGAGGGGGCTGATGGCCATAGCAATGACCGGGGGGCTTCCGAAAAGTGACTAAGTACTCATGATAACTGCAGTGCCAAAATGACAGATTGCTCTGATATAATTTTGCATAACGATTCTGAGATGCCTAATGGATTAAAAATGACAGTGCCAGTAAATGAACTTGTGACAGAAAGTGCAAACACTTCTAAAAAAGAGGTACGATTTAACCTAGAGCTAAATAAAACAGTAAAGATTTGCACAAATGAAAAAGAAACATTAGGAATTCCAAAAGAACAAAGGGACAGATTTAAGAAAAATGACTCATGCATGGGGAATACCAGTGAACAGGGAGTAAGTGGGGATGCTATAGCTCCTTCCCTGGGCAAGCAAAACAATGACCAAACACAGACAGAAAAAGGAAATACTCACAAGGAGGGTACGAGTCAATCACCTGAAGAATTCTTTGAGCCACATATTTTTGAAGAGGCTGAAAGGGCTGGTATCACACTAAATGATCACAAATGCACAGAATTAAAAAATGACAAATTGCTGAATGATGTTGTTACACATGTTCAGTTGGAGGATTGTAATGTGGTCTCTGATGTTACCCAGATGGATGGGCGAACAGTGGCCACACTCCAAAAAACCTCTGATCATGCAGAAATGAATAAAGTCTCTCGCGCAGAAATGGGTAAAAAGGAGGGAAAAATGTCTTTCCATTTACCAATGTGTTTAGCCAAAAGTGAAAAAGACCTGAGAAAGGTGAGCCCTGAACTCAGTAAGAATTCACACTTTTTATGTGTATTAGAGGAAGTTGAGGACAGATATTATGCACCCATCACTGTAGAAGAAAAATGCCACACCTTTGCTATGATTGACACTGGCGCACAGGCCACAATTATGTCCATGGAGCTGGTAAAGAGTATCAATGAAGGGAGACCTCCACAGAGTCAGATCACAGTGAAGGAAAATCAAGGCCCAGTGCATAACTTTAATGGGGAGGAGGTGCCCATCATAGGTGTAACTGAGGTTGACATAAAAATAGGAAAGCACAGAATGAAACAAGAGGTATTGATCACATCTATTTGTGAAATTCCATTTCTGATGGGGACAGATTGCCTGAAAAGATTGTCTCCTCTCATAGATGGGGTGAATGGAGTGCTGTGGTCCTTAACCAAAAAACCATTGAGGCCTAGGAAACTAAAATCACAAAACAGCACTATTAATGAATGTCACACCGTTGCAAAAACAAATGATGCTGTGGAGGTATATCTCCAGAATAGCTGCATACCTAGTGTCACTGTCATATTAATGTGTCAAGACAAAATGCAGAGCGACAATGAAAAACTACCTGTACAAATATACTTGGACCCAAGGAAAAATTGGCAGACTGCCATAGATGAGCACACATTACGTTTCTATTTAAAAGAGAAAACATGCAAACCGAATATTGCTCCTAAAACAGATTCAGAAAAACACATTACCACTCTGGCAGAAATACACATGGAAGATGAGCAACCATGGGTTCATGTTGGTATAAATGACTATTTTAAAACAATAAAAGCCACTTTAGCGCTTGAATATGAAAGGAGTTTCATTAATGAGAAAATGTTGCAAAAAATAATGGAAAGGGAAGAAATCCCGAGATTTAGGATTAAAAACCAATATGTTTCTGGGTTGGACAGTCCAGACTTTGAAAACCGAATTGCAGGCAGATGCATGCTTAAAATTAGCATTGGGCAGAAAACAATTTACCATAATGTCTGGATAGTGAGTGGAGCACAAAATGAATTTTACATGGGCAATGACATCATGCCCAGAATGTGTATGGTGTTAGATTTCCTTAATCAAAAAATATGGTCACGCCTAGGTGGTCCGGCACCTGAATTTGAAGACAAAAGAAGGGCTTATCATTGTGCACAACTGGTTCCTTATGCAATTGAATTACAAATGAGGAAAGATACTATTATTCCTGCATTTACAAAACAGTTTGCAATAACACTGAAATGCAAAAATGGACAGCAGATGAAAGGCTCTGATGCATTTGTATGCCTGAATGAATCCATAAAACAGCAAGACCTGGATTATGAATACATTCCATTGGTAGATATTGGTGAAGGATCTGTAAAAATTATGGTAAATAATAAAGGTTGTCAGGATATTCATTTAGAGGAAAACTCCCCATTAGGAATGGCCATACAAATATCACATTATACGGCAGATTTAAATAACATGGTGATTGGAAATATTCCTGAAAAGTATGTAGATGCCAAGGGTGAGTTACCAGAACACCTGGACTCTCAGCCCAAAGGAATATTTAAAATTCATTCTGTGTATCCTTATGATTCAAATGAGACAGTGTGCTGCCATCAAGAGGATTGCATAATATTTAATTTAAATGAAAATGAAACAGAAAATCAGCCCATTGAAGTGGAAGCTGATATGCCAAAATATTTAAAAGTGGCAGCTTTACAAAAAGACACAGCCACACAGTTAGAGGAAAGCGCCGAGATTCCCTTACCAGAAGATTTCCCAGAATTTTCCAAAATGGTAGAAGAGCAGATCTCCTTAGCGGATGCATGTGAAAGCAATGAAGAGAGGGACAATCTGAGGGAGATATTTATGGAGTTTAAGGATGTATTTGCAAAAGATGCTTATGATTGTGGTTTGACTGATTTACATGTGGCCACACTACCAGAAGGGTGTAGCAGAAACCCAGTGTTTGTACGCCAGTATAGACTACCGCTGGCATGTTTAGAATCATTGGCAGAGATTATTAAAAATTTGGAATCGCGGGGAATCATCAGGCCCATTCATAGCACATCCAATACACCTATTTTAGGTGTATTAAAGCCAAATGGTCAATGGCGGCTGTGTGCAGACTTGAGAGAGTTAAATAAAAGAGTACCAGTATCTAGATGGCCACTGCCATTCATTGATCAGGGCCTAGATCAGGTACATGGTTCAAATGTGTTTACCACATTACATCTCACCTCTGGATATTGGTGCGTGCCATTGGCAGAGGAGATACAATATTTATTTTCCATTACATTTGACAGGACTCAATATGCCTGGCTTAGAGCTCCGTTCGGGTACATCAATAGTGGGAGTGAATTTGGCATATTTTTGAGAAAGGCCATGCCGGATGCAGCGGAAAGAGGAACAATAGTTTATGTGGACGATGTCCTGATAAAAAATGAAAGCCTGAAAAGCCATTTTGATGAAATAAGACATGTACTTGGCCAATTGCAGAAAGCAGGCGCCAAAGTATCTTTGCAAAAAGCACAATGGTGCAAGAAAAAAGTGAACTTTCTAGGGCATGAAGTGACTGAACATGGGCTAAATCCACAAAAGAAGAAAATAGAGGCCATACAAAGATTAAAAGATCCTAAAAATGTGAAAGGAGTAAAAAGTTTATTAGGGATGACAGGCTATAACAGAAAGTTCATTGGAAATTATGCAGAAATCACTCAACCATTGACTAAACTGCTTAAACTGAATACTCCCTGGAAATGGGAAAAAGGGCAGTCTGATGCAGTGGCTAAATTAAAGGAATGTCTTGTAAAGGCACCATGTTTAGCATACCCCATAAAGGACAGGGATTTCTTTATAGAAATAGGTTTTTCTGAACATTGTATGTCAGCAGTGTTATCACAAAAACACGATTTGAATCACAAAACCATTGCATATGCAAGTAAGGCATTTTCCCAAGTTGAAATGAAATTTAATGAATGTGTAAAGGCCCTATTAACCACTGTGTGGGCGCTACAACATTTCCGCCCCATTGTTCAGGGAGAAAAGGGAATTATTGAAACAAATCATCAACCTTTGCAATTTTTAGAGAGTAAAAGAATTAGATCAGGTAATCTAGCGCAATCCAGAATCACTTCATGGACGCTAGCATTACAAGGTTTTCCCGTAGAAGTGAGATATGGACAAAATAAAAAGAACCCAATTGCTCAAGGGTTAGCTGAATTACATGACTGTGCAGCTAAACAAATACCAAATGAAATGGAAGTAGAAACAAGTTTGCAGGAATTTGAACAATCACCACACAAAGCTTTTGATGAAAAAACATGCAAGGATTTGCCATCTGTATATGTGGATGGTTGTGCTTTTAACATTGAAAATGACAGTAATAAACAGTTAGTGGCAGGAATAGGAAATGTCTGGTTGAAATGTGAAGGTGTCCCCAGTATAGGGATGAGGATTGGAGATAGGAGCAGTCAGGTGGCGGAATTGGCAGCCATTTATAAAGCAATTGCTACTGCAGTTGATAAAAAGTTCAGTGAAATTGTCCTGGTGACTGATTCTGACTATGCACGGAATAGCTTTGTGGAGTATTTGCCTGGTTGGAAAGCAAGAGGCATGGTTACATACAACAAAAAGCCACTTAAGCATGGAAAAATGATACAAGCCATAGACAAATTGGTGTCAGAGAGTAAGTTAACAATATACTGGAGAAAAATTCGTGGGCATTTAAAAACACCAGGAGAGGATAAGGAGGGAAATGATAAGGCAGACCACCTGGCTAAGATTGGGGCTGTGATGGGAGAATTGCTACCTATTGATTATTTAATGGGTGAAATACAAATTGATGCAGTCACACGTTCTAAAGCACCAAAGGAGGTAGATCAACCGGTGGTGCAATGGAGTCATGACACGCCAGACCAAGATTTGATTGAGGCACAAAAGAATGATCAAATTTTGGGAATCTATTATAATCATTTGATAGATCCCGAACAAAATCCTTTAACAGAAAATGATTGTATGGGAAAAGAAGAGTTGAGGGTGCTATTAAAGAACAAAACACGAATTAGATTACAGGATGGACTCATGATTAGAGAGTCCATAACAGGACAAATACAGTGGGTAGTACCCCTTTCATTCAGAGGACTAATGCTACACCATGCACATGATGCCATAACTGCAGGCCATAGAGGTTCACAAAAAACATTAGAAATACTAAAAGATTATGCTTACTGGCCACATATGTCCCAAGATGTGGAATTATATACTAGAGGATGTCTAGTATGCGCCCAATTTAAACCTGCTTCGCCAATGCATAGAGCACCATTGATGAAAAGAGGCCTAACTCTCCCATGGTCAGATTTGCAAATAGACTATGTAGGTCCTTTAAAAAGGTCGAGCAGGGGACAACGTTATATTTTGAGGTAAGTATGTTTGATGTCGAAGTGGATTGAATGCATTCCTGCACCAGATTGTAGTGCGCAAACAGCAGCCACATTGCTGGTGAACCATGTGTTCTCAAGGTTTGGGTTGCCACAAAGAATTGAGTCAGACAGAGGAAGTCATTTCACAAGTACTCTAATGAGTAAGGTATGGCAAATACTAGGTGTGAAAAGGAAACTACATATTGCATATCGGGCGGCGTATTCAGGTACAGTTGAAAGAAGCAATAGGTCTGTTGTGGATATTTTAAAGAAATTTGTGGCAGAAGCAGGTTCCAGCTGGGATTTACGTTTACCATTGGTTTTGATGGCAATCAGGTCGACTCCTGCCAAAGCAACAGGTGTTAGCCCCCATGAGGTCTTAACAGGTAGGAAAATGGTGTTACCACAACACCTACTATACAGAACACATGAGCAAACCCTTGTGAGTGCATCCACAGTTCATGAATATATTGATGAACTGAGGAGGCATTTGCAACATGCATTTGCTTTTGTGCAGAGAAATCTGGAAAGAGCTGCTGACAGTGCAAAATCTTATTATGATAAAAAGACATCAGTAAAGGAATACAGTGTAGGGGATCAGGTGTACAAATTTCATTTTGGAAAAAGTAAACAGAAAAATTCTAAATTTCTAGCAGCCTGGCAGGGGCCATTTCGAATTATAGATAAAGTCTCTCCTGTGGTTTATACAATTTTGAAAAATGAAGGTGAAACAGCAATAGAGCAGTTTGTCCATGTAAATCAAATCAAACCATGCCATCCCAGACATGAGATCAGGCAGCTTGAGCATGTAGAAACAGATAAAGTCCCTTGAACACAAAAAGAGAACATAAATGGGTACAATCAGGAGGCAGTGACAAAGGAGTTAAAAAGTTGATTGTTATAATGGCACATAAACACTGTAATATATGTAAAAATATATAATATAATATAAAATAAATAAATAAATAAATATATAATGGAAGCTCATGGTTGGTGTGCAGAGAGAAAATGTATTAAATATGGAATGCTGTTTTGTATGTGCTTGTTTTCTTTTAACTTGTGTTTAATTTCAGAAAAAAAAACGAAATATTTTTACCAAGCATGTTTTATTTTTGGCAAAAGGGTGAAGTTAGTATTGTGCTATGTACTTAATTTGTTTATTTTCTATTTGATTTAGAAAATTAACATTATTTGGTCGGAGGTTCCGGGATCAGAGGCCACGGGAGACGATGGAGTCCTGGAGTCCCCTGGATGAAGACCAAAAGATGCCTGCCTCCAGGTGGAGGTGAAGACAAGATAACCAGAATGCTAAAAAAGATGACTCCTATGGATCTAAGATTGCCAAGATGAAAGTGTACTCGAATGAACCAAATAACATCGCTGGTCAGGACATATCAGAGGCAGACAAGAGACCTGACATATGGAGTTCCACGTATTTATTATTTTAATTATTTATTTTAATTTGTTATATTAATTATTTGTTTTGGTTAGTTGTTTTATTTCATTGTTTTTAATTGACTTCTAAAATCTAAACTTAGAGTAATGCCACTTCCACTGAGAAGGCAAATGTAGAACATTTTGTAAACTAATGAACTCAGATGAATACTGTGTTGATTGCAACTTTTTCATTGATGCACATGAATATTCATTTTGTTGGATTGCTATATTGTGAAAAGAAGAAAAAGAACAAATTGTTTTTAGGAATTGGCTTGGATCGGAGCCAAATTCTAAAAACAAAAGGAGGGTATGTAAGGATATTTGGCGTGTTACAGCACAGAGTACAGCACTACTGCACAGGTAGCAACCAGCACAGAGTACAGCACTACTGCACAGGTAGTATTTTTTTTTTTTTTTGATGCAGCACCAAATGCCTATGGTGCATTGCTATATGTGTTACCAGATTAACAAGGAAAGACAGGCTATTCAGTCAAAAACGATTTTAACATATAAGATGCAAATCTATTTTTACAGTTAAAAGCACACGTGCACATTCAAAAATGCACACTATTTTTTCACCTGAAATGCCTGTGGTGCGAGAGACACATTTGGAAATTAATAACTAACATTACTCATAACTAACCTGACTAATGAAACTGAAGTTAACATAATCCACTAATAAAAATGTGTCTCCACTGCAGAATTAGGCCTATTCTGAAAGTGAACTTTTAAACGCACATCCATTTTTTTTTTTCTTTTCGTTTTCTCTGCTGCCCTGTCCACATAAATACAGGAAGCAAAAGGGCTCAAAAGAACAGGAAATCAGTTGGTTACAAAGTATTACTATAAAAATGAGCCATTGTGTAGAGAAGGAGGAGATGGCATGATTGATTCTGATTGGAGCAGCGTCATAGCAAGTATCATGCTAGAGGGAGTGATCAGAGTTTTGCTGGGGGGAGTTTGAGGAGAGAGAAGGACAGTCAAGATTTGGCAGAGCTGGGAGAAGGACCTTTTTCCTGGCTGGAGCATTCCTATCTGCAAAAGCTGAGAATTCCAGGCAATGACCCCGGTTTGAGAAGGAAAGGCGCTCCTTTTCACTGGGGTTAATCTTCAAGGGAGCCACATTCAGAAAGAGAACAGCTGAAGAAAACTCGGGTTGAACAGATAAGGTAATTACATAAGTGTGGGAGCTGAGTGTGTACGAGAATATTCAGTCAGAGTAGGAAAGGAGATTCCGGTGCCTTAATCACATGTTAATGTTGCAAATTGGGTTTTGTTCTCCGCCATTTTTTTTTCAGTGTATCACAGACAATGCTGTTACTGTGCTATTTTATTTATTTCTGTAAAGAGTGAGATCGTGTTTAAATGCAACTTTTATAATACAGAAAAATATTTGAAAGCAGACGGGTGGTGTGTCTTATATTCACCAATACAGTGCTGATGATGAGGGGAGATTTTAAACAATGCAATTGTCATTTTAAGACAGATGTGTGCATGATCATATTCAGTATGGACAGTTGAGAGTGATTGTTTGTAGCATAGCTCGTTGGAGGTACATGAGCCAACGGGAAGAGGGACTCTCTGAACATAGTTCCCTACCGTATATAAGGTAGTGGAAATTACTACAAAATTACCACATATAGCTCTCTGTCGTAAATAAGTCAGTGAGATCGCCCATGGTGGCACACTAACACTGAAAATGTGGTATTCCTAAAATGTAGGTCTGAGGTCTCTCTAGTGATTACACGAAAAATCTAAGCAAAGATAAGGGATTCTGGACATTGGGGCCACAAATAAAACAAGGGAATTATGCTCACCAAAATACCACCAACCACGCATGCCAACCACGCATACCAAATATGCATGTCTGGGTGCTGAAATAATGCATGTCCACTGTATTATTGTTGCACATGGCCCAATCTGAATACAAGGAGTGATTATTGCTAAGTTATTTTTCGGTGGTAATAAAATACCGTCAGGCCCCAAATCTCCACAAAATACTCTACAGTATCCAGGTCTTTCAAAATCAATTTATTGCTTTCCTCTTTCTCTCTGTCTAGTCAGATTTGCAGGGTGGCTACCTGCTCTGTGCATGCCCTGTTAAAGTCTAGTTGTTGCTCCAGCTTCTTCTGGCTCTGCAGTAGGGAGTCTAAACCTTCTTGGTACTCCTTCTGCAAGGCCAGAAATCTGGAATCCTGGTCAGCCTTATCCTGTTGCAGGATATCCATATCCTCCTTTATTTTACTAATATACTGCCTACTATCATTTTCTGACTCCTGGCTCCTCTGCAGCCTCTGCTCAGAAGAGACCAGGTCAGATTGGGCCTTCTCTAATGCCATCAGTTGCCTATTTGCCAGATCTTGGCCTTCAGCACATTTTTCCTGTATGGCTCCCATATGTAAATATAAATATGCCGCTACCCTGGCAATCTTGTTGTGCTCATCCTTGGCCTTAGGGGCCATATATAGTTCACTCAGGGCCACATGTAAGGGACCCTGATCTCTCCATATATCTGACTCTGTTTCAGTGATCTGGGGTGCGACTGCCTGCAACCAGACCACCTGGTCCTGATGAGCCCACTCACCTCTCACAAATAGCTTATGTAAGAGGTGTTCTCTGGCTATTTTGATATCTACCAAGGTCGTCATTCTGGAACTTGATTTCCTTCCTGACTTACAGAAGTTTTTATTTTATTTTGCAAAACAGACTGTTTCCTTAGAGCGTTCCTTTGAGGAGTGCTTTACAGTGTACCACAGCGTGGTGATCCGACCGGTTGTATGTATCCCATCAGTTAGCACACTGTATTAATCTGCACAAGTGATAGATCTAATCCAGAATCCCCGGCTACGAGCCCCCACTCTATTAATGACTCCAATCAAGCATTCCCACTAAGTCAGTGCCTTGTCTGGGATTGCTCAAGGGAAGCCCTTATTTATATATTTTTATGACAAGTTATAATCTGGATGATGAACCCTTGTATAACGCCCCTCTCTTATAATCCCCCCTGACCCCACTGAGCCAAGAAGTAGGTTTGTTTTGCAAATTAAAAGATTTATTGGAAAAATTAAACAATACATATATATCACACTTTATAATAAATTAATATTTGATATCACACTTAGACATATGACAGTGATCAACAATGGATGATGTTATACTAGCACACTGGTTTAATTACTTAGGAGTAGTATAGAGGATTAGGTAGCTGAGAATGCTTTATATGGTACAAGGAAATGCAAGGCGAGCAAAATGTCAAATCGCTGCAATTTAGTCGCTTTCGTCAAGCGCAATTACGGAGGAAGTATAAGGAGTAGCAAGTTTAGAGCTTTCTGGAAAGCTTTGAATCCCAGCTTTAAAATAAAAGTTGAATCTCGCTTCTATCACAAATGGTTCAAGAGATACGGACGAATTTGTGGAGGTAGATTTTCAGAAATTAAATTTTAAAGTTTCGGAATGACAGATGACAGTTTTGCATCTTTAAAGTCACAGAAGGACACACAATGCTATGGTGTAGTTCTAGATAGGTTAAAATAGTTTGAATTAGATTATTTTAAACTAAGAGATTAGTTTTGCACAGTTCTGGCTGAGTACTCACACTATATTTTGGACAGGAATGCGACTTCGTCACGGATCGGGTCAGGATTGGCTGCGGTTCTCTCACCACTGGATACTGGTTCTGCACACAGCGATTTGGGTCAGCTCTCAGCGATCCGGTCTGGCTCTGGTCTCTCTGGATCTCTGGTCTCTCTGGATAATTCTGCCTTCTGGGTCTGCTACCGGTTCTGGCAAAAGTTCTTGGCAAAGAATTCAAACAGCTCGCCCGGCTGTTGAATAGTTTGCAAATGATTTGGAGGCCTGCTGAAAAAGGATTCAGCTTGTGGATTCAGGCCTCTCTGCTACAAGTTCTGGAGTTAAGTTCTGGTCTCTGGAGATTGATGGATTTGAAGTCTGGAGCCTCCTGGCAAAGCGTCCCGCAAGAAAGTGGAAAGTGAATGTCCCTGTCTGGCTTCCAGTGGCTCTTTTTATGTCTTTAGAAAGTGGGTGTGAGCGTAGCATAACTGAGTCTGCCCCTCTCAACTTATCATTGGCCCAGTTCTCCTCTCTCCCTTGATTGGGGGAACTGAGTTGTGAGTCAGAGTGATGAGGTAGGTTAATGGTCAGAGGATCCTCCCCTTGTCAAATTGCACACAAATCTATTTCTGATCCAAATACATATTTCCCAGATACACAAGTGGTTGACATTACATGTACATATTACAGATTACTTATGGTACATTCTTTTCCAACTCTGATGTTTCTAAGAGCTTGCATTAAAAATGACAACTTATTTTTTTTTTAGTTGGTTTACCAATATCAGACGTTTACCAAAAATGGCACACATGTACACCGCCTTTCTACACATATTCCAGTAACTTTTCATTTTTCTAGCGTGAAGTTCGTGTCTGCAATCTCCATAATTCATGGGGTTTTGCCTCAGAACATGGTACAGAGTTCTAACACCTCTTAAAATGTACACAGAAAAATCACAAGAATGATGATGTTATTTATATAATTTTTACAAGTCTGCACTATGAATTATCCATCTTTTTAAAATGATGCTCTGGCCCCGAGGGGTGTGGTTTTCCAAAGCACATGGTGGAATTTCTGGTTTATCCACTTCCCACAAGCTCAGCTTGCTCACAGATGCAGTCCCCCTCCCCGTTTCCTTCCAAGAGGAAGCCATTTACGACCCCCCTAATTTAACATTTGCCTGGGCCAAGGACAGTGCTTTGTTTAGTTTCCTGCAGTCCCCAGGTGCCACTCCCCTAATTCAATCAGAGAGGTGTCATCTCCTTTTGGCAGGGGCAGCAGAATGCAGCCAGGCCTGGGAACACAGCTGCTGATCAAGTTTCAACTCCTGTCGGGGGTAGTTGTCAGGCAGAATTCAATCTCTTTCAGCCGGGCTTCAGCTAAATGTCACTTTTGTTCCCAGTTTTCTACATTCAAACCAAATTTGCAATTTTTACACATGCAGCTACAACACTGATTCTAAGTTCAAAACTATGACATTTAAACAATTTCAACCTATGTGACACTCAAAAGTTGGTCACTCATTTATTCTAAACATTTCGATTTTAGTGGCTTTAAACCCAAATTCACTTAAGCTGCTGACATCCCCAGCTATTTTCAATACATACATTAGACAATGACTTCCTTCAAGTCATTTCAGAATATGGTTTTACATTGTATCCACCTCTTAGTAAGTCTTTCTTTGGCCTGGTTTGGTTCATTTGTTCAGTTTTACACAAGTATCTGGTGGTTTGAAAACGCCGGCTTTCTGGTAGTGGTGAGCACCGGTATTACACCTATTTTTGACATTAATAACAACAGATTTTGAACAGCACCATATTCCTTAGCACTGATTTCGCTCATGGTGCTTCTGGCCCCTCACGCTCACACTGGTGGGTGGCAGGTCAGGCGACCATTTTGTTGTGCGCAAAGACTGCACGGTTCTCTGGGATTCTGGCGCAAATGTGGGCTTTTCCGCCCTCTTGCATTTCCTAAGCCCACAGCACCAAGTGTTGCAGCATAATAGTCCAAACGTGGGTCATGACACCCAACAATCCCTGCTCAACCATTGCTATTACTGTTATTCTTTGGGATGACACTTGTACTGCATGTATATCTAGGGATACTATGGACCCTGGCACTATTTTTGGGTCTGTGATGGGGCGACAAACAAATTCTGAAGGCACCCTCCATTTTTCACTTTTGAATTCTGGTACCACCCTGGTGAGTATCTTCAATCCTTGTAAGAACAAGTCTGGGTTTACAGGTATGCCACATGTTTGTGGAAAATTCTCTTGAGTGTGTATCACTAGCATGGTGCAGATTGCACATATGCCTGGTGTAGAGTACACTATCCCTCTGTCAGTGAAGGATATGGTCATGTTGAGTTTTCTGAGAAGATCCCTCCCCAGTAAGTTAATGGGTGACTCTTCGTAATATAGCAGGGGCGCACGTACAGTTTTTCCCCCCACCTTTATGTCTAGCTCTTCAGTGTATGAAACCTCGACCACCGCCCCAGAGAACCCCTGCGTTTCCAAGGTCCGATTAGAAAGCAGGAACCTGCCTTCCTTGATGCATGATTTTTCCGCTCCCGAATCCATCATGAAATGGAATTGTTTGTTTCCTATCGCCACCCACACCAGTATTTCCTCTGCTGCTTTACGGGTCTTGACAGTACTGGACACACAAGTGTTCTCTGTGGGCTGTCCTATGCTGAATGCCATAGGAGTTCATCTACATCAAAAACATTTCCTGTTACCATTGTTGTCCCCCTATGCTGCTTTGAATTTCAGGCCACCCCTTGGCTTCTATCCCAGCTATTTTATCAAGGGCCTTATGCACTTCCTTTGTGAGCCCCCTCTTTATAATGAAGTAGAACAGGGACGTTGATTGGTCCCAGGCCGTACCCGTTTCTGCTCTCCACATGTCCTGCACCCGAAGAATGAAAGACATTGCATCGTCCTCATCATTCATTGTACATTGCATCACTGACTGTAAATCTGGAGTGTCTGGGAATGTTTCACTCAATGCATCCACACGTGTGCTCGCACTGAGATGAACGAGGCCCCATCATTGCGGTCACAATCTAATGTTATTCCGGGGAACCCCGTCTTTGCGCAGACCCTGTTGGCTTGGTCTCCCACTGCAGTTACCAGCAGGCTTATAACATCCCTCTCCGCCAAGGGCACTCCTGCCGTGTGTTTCTCAAATGCATATATCCACTTGCTGGCACCTCCTGACAGTGGGGGTAGCTGTTTGAGTAAGTTGGCCTTGTCCATTTGAGCCCATGGTATGTAATTTGGACTCCCTGCCCGCCTGTGTATTAGTGGCAGCTGTAAAGTTTTCCCCCCCTTTTTAGTACTCACCTTCTTCCCTTTCTTCCCCATCACAGCCATGCGCCCTGTTCTGTTCCTTAACCTCTGCCTCCATTCTTCCATGGGAGATAACCCCCCCAAAAGAAGCCCCACCGGTAGCAATTCCCAGCATTCTTCCTTCTTCTTCCTGCTCCTCTAAGTCACTCCAATATTCTTCCTCTCGGTCTGATGCCACCCCTCCCTCTTCTACCTTGCGTTCACTGTCAGCTGTGTTTATTACTATGATTCACGTGGGGGTGTCATTTATTCGAAATAATATCTCTCCCTTGTTCCATCCATCTTCCCCGGTCCTTACACTTGGCTGGGGCATCTCATCACGTTCTACCCGGGGGGTAAATGACTCCCCTTGTTCTCCCATAGCTCTTAGACGGGATAACTCAGTTCGAGCCATCAGTAGTCATGAGTCTAGATCCTATGTAAGCTTTTCAATATCGATTGTGGGGGTACTTACCTGTCTAGTTATCCCTTGGATCTCATAAGGGGGTGGTGCTGTGACAGACGGTTTTACTATGGGAGGCGCTGTGGGTTGTACTACATATACAGGATCACTATATCTTTCTGAAGGCACTGGTTTTCACAATAAGGGATATACACATGTGACCTCTATCATTTTCTCGCTCTGTGTGATCAGCCCTTCACTGCCAGTTGTTGTCAGGGGCGATGTATTATTCCCACTGCGTTTTTCCAGGGGCACTTCTTCAAACAGGCGCCACAAGTCCTATATCTCTCTCCTGGTTTGCAAGTGTTTCCCTTTATATTTAATGGACAGGCAGGTGGCAACCATATCTAGTATCGCTGTATCAAAGGACCCTCCCTCTGGCCAGACTTGGGGTAATCCTTCTCCCTTCAGCTCCATGACCCATTGGTCATGGTATTTGTTAATCTTTTCTGCATATCCTGGCAGGGTCCTACACATATGGGCAAGGGGAGTCTCTGCACCCATTGTACTTTACTACCAATGTAACTCAACTGACAATTCTTATCCAGACTTTTTCACTTCTCATATGACCGACTTAATACGCTATGCAATCCTTCTCAAAAGAAATGAATTGTTTACTTATTTTCCAATACTTTAAAACTGCATCAACATAAATACAACTCTTTTCATGCGATGTCAAATCTCTTCATAGGTGTTCATGCACAAAGAAACACTGTTTTCCACAAGGAGACAAACTCTTAACAAGTCTCACGTACAGCGAGAAGCATAGACAACATAAATTGTGCTTTACCATCCCTAATACTCCTTCCACCCCTGCTTGATTACACTCTCCTAGAGAAAGTCTCTTCCTTCACTTTGTTCCAGTCCACCCAGGTGGGAGAGAGAAAGGGATAGGTAAGATGAAGTTGGAAAAAGCGTTTCTAAAAACGACTCCAGGCCTTTCCTTGAGACCCCTACATTATCTTCTTTCAAGCTGTACATTAGCCATATCCATCTGAATGACCATATTAAAGATTGAGGGGGACTCACAGTACTCCTGAGTCAATTGAGTATGTTTTAGGTGCGTACTTCTATACAAAAATGAGGTAAAATCCTGTGAATCCTCATGAAGGGGAATTGAGAAGAATGTGTGTTTTAAATCTATGACTGTAAAATATTTAGCTGTAGCTGGGATATTATATAATATTGTAGCTGGATGTGGAACTAGAAGAAACTCTGCTTCAACAATGTTATTGAGAGGGCAGAGATACTGAAAAATGTCCATGACCCCCTTTCGATTTCTTCACAGGGTACACAGCCATGCTGCACGGGGAGTCTGATGGCACCATTATTCCTTGATGCATTGAAGTGGAAATGCTTTCAAATATGCCCCATCTGCTTTTGTGGACATGGGGTAGTGCTTTGTTTAAGGCATGATAGCTCCAGGCTTGAATTTGAGTTTGACTGCCTGTTAGGCGGAAACCTGCGCAGTTCCCTTGGGGACCACTGCAAAAGATTTAGGACTACAGGCGTTTGGCGGTGAACCCACTTGGTAGCAGTCTGCACCACACAGATTCTCTTGGTAGCTGTGGCTGAGCAGTCAGACTTCCCTCAAGAAGAGTTGAGCAGTATGTGGAGTATACAAAATAGGGCAATTCTTCCCAGAAAGACAAGCAAACACGTAACGAGGCTTAGTGTAAAGATATTAAGGTATTTATTTATAACGAAACATCTATGGAAAACACCATGGCACTTTCATGGCAAACAAATCAAACACAATTACTCTACGAAGAAGAAATGATCAATCCCCCTAGCAATATTTCGACAAGTCTAGGTTCTACCGGCACCACTTATTTTCAGACAGAGGTGTATACCTCAACCTAGATGGCACTCTAATATTAGTTAGGACAGGAGAGAAAAAGATAGGCAGGTTACGAAATCAACACAGTTCAATACTTCACGGGCAAAATGTACGGTAAGAAGGCAGAACCACAATAGATCATAAAGTTCAGAGGCCAGGACCACTCGGAGAGAGGCAAGGTGATATGTCCCAGAAAGTCTCTAGTGGAGATGCATTCAAGTCTTTGTAGCAAATTGTTATCGCCAGATTGAACCAGTTCAGAACAATAAATGAGAAAAGCTTGGAAGCGACCCAACGGAAAGGAGAGGATTAAGACACCTCACTCGAACCGATCGAAAGGGAAGCCAGGCGGACACGGTACCTTGTTGTGGAGGG
Organism: Ambystoma mexicanum; assembly: GCF_040938575.1. Taxonomy (NCBI): domain Eukaryota; kingdom Metazoa; phylum Chordata; class Amphibia; order Caudata; family Ambystomatidae; genus Ambystoma; species Ambystoma mexicanum. The sequence goes on along the minus strand of NC_090931.1, from coordinate 405,339,575 downwards.
CAGCTCCGGCGGAGGCAGTTGTTCCTGGTGGTGGATGCACGTCGGGTCTTTGCCAAGAGTAGAGAGGTTCTCGTCGTCGAAGAAAAGTGAAGTCCGGTGCACCACCAGGGAAGAGACCAGCCGCAGAGTGCTCCGTCACAAGGCACCACCTTTTGGTCGCGGTACAGGGGTAGTGGCTATCTGGTTGCCGAGGTGCGCTGCACGGGCAATTCGACCACTGCGTCCTGACGCGAATAAAAAGCAAAGGGGACTGGTTGTTCCCACCAGTCAGGGGAAGAGACTCTCCGGCAGGGAGATCTCCTCTGTCGTCGGGAAGTGGTGAGTCGGCTCAGCAGGGCTCCACCGGAGGTGTCGTCGTTGCAGGTCGGCTCAGCGTTACCCTCGTCGGATTCTTAGGTCCTGTGGCGACTTCTGAAGATCCAGTCCCAAAAGCCCTGCTTTTATACAGAAAACCCCCATTCATTCAGCCTAGCTGTCAATCAACACATGCTAAGTGGTGAGAGGGAAGGCTCACCACTTGGGCCAATCACTCCAGAGTGCGACCGGAGTTGGTAAGGCAACTCGGTCCAGGGTGCCTAAACCCCCTCCCACACCCCTGTGGTAACCCAGACAGAATGGCACCACTTTGGAGGGCCTCTGTATAGAGCCCGCCAAAAGTGGAACAAAGGGCTCAACCTTTGGTTTAGGAGTTACAGAGACGAACACAGACGCCATTTTAAAAACCGAGTTCTGGCAGAAAATACCATCCGATAAACTTATTTACAATAAGTAGACCGGTGGTATGTTAGAGATTAACGAGGAAAAGTATCAATCTCCAACAATGGGACGAATCCCATAGGGTTAGGTTCGGGGTCGAACATAACAAGTAGTTTCCACTGCCACCAGCCAAAACTCGACGAGGGGGGATGGGACAGTGCCCCCTCGAGTAACAGATCCAGGAGTAATCGAATTACCCCTACTAGTACGCCCACAATAAGATGGTTTGTACTAGTTCTCTTAGTAAATTTAGGTCTAGTAAAGCCAATGGTGACTTTACATGCCCGGGGAGACAGTAGTCAGTCCCCGGGTATGGAGTCTACGGTGGGGGTCCGCTAGGACGCCCCAGTGCTACGGCACATAGGGTGCGGTGTAATACACATAGAAAAACATATGAGACCCTATGGAGTAAAAGACCCCATAGCCCATAGAACACATTGACATTCAAATGAATTACACCCATACATGTCCAAGAGTGGGAGGAAAAGAGTCTCACTCTTGGCAGGATGGAAAAAAAAAACTCCCGAAATCCAGCAGCGCTGCTGGGGGACTCACTAGGTTAGGAAATGCAGCCTAAACAGAGAATTCTCCCTAACACTGCCCCTACTCAATTTAGTAGACCTGTATCATAAGGAATACTAGTCTACAAGATGCTTGGCACCTTCTCTAAATCTTCCTGAAAGAATTACAGTTTCTTACTCACTAGCACCATTCCCTGTGGTGTGTCTCTGTTCTCAAATGTAATCGAATAAGTAAGATGTATAAAGAATACTAATTCATTGTCTGAATAATCATCTCTAAACAGCTTCTTGTCTGTCAAATCTGTCAGTCTGTATAGTTCACAAAGGGTTATCATTGCTCTCCCTCCTCTTCCCTCATCATCTGTCATATGGACAACCACCCTTTCTCCTCTGACTGTTGCTGCTTCATAACTCTATGGGAATTATCTTTCTGCCTTCACTATCCATAGGTATTTCTCGTCTAATCAAAAATTCATCTGATATTCTCAATATTTGACCTACTAATCTGGGAAGCCATTTTAAAAAAGCAGTCACCGCATACATGAATACCTCTGGATCTAGAGGGACCCCTCGTAATACATTCTGGCCTGCAAATGCCAATATTAACTCTCTAACATTCAACATATGTATTCCTGGAGTGGAACACACAATCTTTTTGTCCGTAAATGATATTGTCATGTTTAATTTTGTCATCAAATCATGTCCTAATATTTTAACTGGTGTCTGTTGAGAAAACAATGGTAGCATATACACATCATGTTCTCCTATAGAAATTGGTAATTTGTCAGTAAAAGGAACAAAACTCATCACCACAGAGAATCCGTGAGCATTCATGGCAATGCCAGATATTGGATATGTTCTCTCTTGAACACAAGAACGAGTCGCTCCAGTGTCTACAAGAAACAAAAATGTCTTGTCTCCTTTTGTTACCCTGCCTCTTTGTTCCTCTTGGGGTCTGGTGTCACTGATAGTACTGAACACATCAGATCACTCTGTGGGCTGTACTATTGTGGATATAAATTCATCCCAGTACCCATGAAAGGATTTCCTTCTACTACGATCACACTCTGCATCCTAGGTGTGGAGGTTTGTGAGGGACCTGTATTCGTGTTTCATTGTGGTGCTGCTGCTTACTGTTTCAGTATCTGCTGTTCTTGTTGGAGATACCCTTGTGGCATTTGCACTTGTGTTGGGCTTTGCTGTGCCTGCTGTATTTGCAGCACATATGTCTGATTCTGTGTGTGATCTTCGGCATAAGACTCCTGTGGTTCTGTATTATACTGTGGAGAATGGCCCATTGCCACTCCTGGGACCTGTCACTTCTGTTGCATGCTCCCTCTACTCCTCCACATGTGTGCTATATGTCCCATTCTCACACAATTCCAACATTGCTGCGGCTGGGTTCTGAAATCCCCCTTGTCCTCCTCTAGGTGTGTTCCCTCTGCCTCTTGGTCAAAAGTTATACCCACCTTGATCTGCAGGTGCCCTATATTACTTGACTGCACTGCCATGACTTTCATGTCCCTTACCTTGATGATGTGAGGAACTCTCTCCTATTTCTTTCCCCATATCCATGCCTTTTCAGTTGTCCATGGTTTCTCTGGCAACCACTTTGTTATTAGGGCTCTATTTGACCAACACTAATCTCCTTGCACATTTGCACCTTCCTGTCAACATGCGAGCCTACGATCTCCTCAAATCAGACCCTCAAAATGAACATGTGCATTGACCGATAAAACTGGTGAAAATTACAGACACCTACACTACTCCTAGCCTACAAAAGGTCCATTGTTACTCTAAACTCTGCAATGGACTCTGACAAATCATCTTACTTCACAAACCTAATATTCTCCATTTTAAATCTTCCACACAAACTTGAATCTACCCTCCAATCTTTGCTAACAACTCCCAAGCCAATATCCATGGCCTTCTCCCTTTCTGCTAATGACTTTGCAACTATTTTTCCTCTAAACTCTATACAATATTTGATGTTCTCACAGCCCTCCTCCCTCTACAACAATGTCTATGTCAACCACCTCTCCCTCTTACCTCTTCAACTCTTGATTACTTCTCCCCTACCTCTCCTACTGAATTAACACTGAATCTTCTCAGTGTCACCCCTCTGTGTGCTACTTCTCACAGTTGCTGTGATTGGTGTCTTGGACCCTTAGGCATACTTGGGGCCCCTAACCACTCACATCCTATCTCCCCCGCTTCTGTCTACCTTCAGCACTTGCCTCGGCACACCCTCTGCACTGGTGGCACACACTTTCCACGCAATGTGGCTCCTGGCCCCATAGTACTTACCATACCCATGCACTTCATCTGTGGCTCACCCTTGAACCCCAACACCTACCCCACTGCCCTCTCCCTTGCTTCACTTGCACGTTCTGAATACTAACAAGACATAGTAGGTTCAGCTGTCTCTTCCCCCACTGTATTTTTTGTATATTTTAATTGCATTGCAATCCCATGTTCCCTCTCTGTTGCCCTGTGGGTGCTATGAAACAGAATGTATTTGCTGTATAAGTGCCTAACAAGCAAACAATGAACTAAATTAACCTAAACTACTAACAATCCGCTTTTCTCCCCAATTGGTTAATAGCTTACTCTCAATCAATTGCCCTTATCTCTGTGAGCTCTGTAACCTCTCTCTCTCCACTGCAATCTTCCTGTCTCCTTCAAATCTGCAAATGTCTTACCCCTGTTGAAGAAACCCTTTGCTGACACAAATGTCCCAGCAAACTGTCGCCCAGTTTGCCTCCTTCCCCATTACCCAAAAGTGCTCCAGCGAGTTGGTTTTGAGAGTATGAATAAGTACTTGAGGATGATTGCTTTGGATATCCACAATATGGTTTCCATAGTAAACACTCCAAATATACTGCACTCATGCATGTCTTCAACTTTCTCTCTAATTCTCACCTTTCCAAATGCTTTTCTGTACTCATCCCCTAGGACCTTCCTGCCAATTTCAACACTGTGAACATCTCATCTCCCCTTCTCCCGCTATTGGACCATGAGCTTCACAAATCTGTTATTGCCTGCATCACCTCGTACCTGGAAGGCTGATACTTTCAAATCTCTTGGAATTCTCAAACCTCTGACTCACCCCTCTACCCGTCGGCATCCCCTAAGGTCACTTCTAGGACCTCTGATATTCACTCTCTATACCTCTGCCCTAGGAAGTCTTACCTCATCCTTTCGCTTTTACGATCACCTTTTTTGCTGATTACACTGAAATATTGTTCTCATTCCACTCCTTCCCCCCAGCCATCTCAGAGTGGACTGTTATTGTTCTTACTGCAATTTGTCACTGGATGGCTCTCAGCTGCCTCATGCTAAAATCTTCACAAATTAAAGTAATCTTTTTTTCTTGCAATGCAATCTCTATGCTTCCCTCACATATCTTCCCACCTGACCTTCTAACTCCCTCACCCAATGCCCATAGTCTTGGGGTCCCCTTTGAATGTGACATGACTGCAAGAATTTGTCACTGCCACTGCATCTGCTGCTCATATTAAGTGTTGCAATATTTGAAAAATGTGTCCTATTCTTACCTGTCACTCAAGCAAAATTCTACTCCCTTCCACAGAAAACTTGACAACTGACCAAGCCTACCCAAGCCTACTCCATGCTCTTCCATTCTACTCGTTACTCCCTCTAGATAAAGTCCTCAACTTTGCTACATGCACTCTATGTAATCGACCCAGATCCTCCTGCATTGCTAACTATACACAACATTGGCTCTCAATGCACAACCACTCACTTTTCAGGTTCCTTCTCCTAGTCTACAAAGCTATCAGTAGTCTTGCTCCTTAGTACCTGTCTAATTGTATCTCAGTTTACTCACCATCTCGTTCTCTCTAATCCTCCTCTGCACTCAAACTCACCATTCCATATGCTGCCTCTGCCTAATCCTACTTCTGCTCTTTCTCCCTACTCGCTCTGTTCCAATGGAACTGACTGTCCATGACAATCAAAGACATTCAAAGCCAGCCAAACTGTGGATCTCTTCAAAGCATGGCTTAAACTTTACTTACTTGTAAAGAGGGAGCTCTCCCTGCCCTCTCCCTCATTCTCCCTACCTGACACCACCACTGCCTCCAGTGACACTAACTATGTCATTTTGTATATTTAAATAGTACTCCTCTTTAGTTTGAAGTATTTGCTCCCTTAGGTTAATTTACCTTTAGTAAGTTACCTATTTTCTAATTTATATTTGTTTCTATTTGTTTTGGCCCTGACATATGTCCCACCTTGTTGACACCCTCATAAAATGGCTCACCTTGTGCTCTCATCTTTGTAGTATTGTACAAGCACCCTTTGTTGAAATTCCTCTGCCATGTGTATATGTGTTACATGTGTTGTTGTAAACCATTTCTGTTTGGAACTTGACAGCCCTGTTCTTCAAATAAATAAATACAAATACATTTTCAGAACCACTACCACAAAGGTGGTAACTTTCTCGAGCGATCTTTCATAAAATAATCTGCCGAACCCTGAATTATCCCCTTAGTTTGTAATGTACTAACAATAAATACCTGAAGGTTACATAATTCTTCTGTATTTTTCAGCTGTGCCCAAAAGTAAATACCACAAACAATCCAAAAGCCATTTCTATTGCAAACATATTGTAATATCCATGGGTGGCAGTCAAGCTGCTATTAATCTCTTTCTGTAATGAAGTCATCAATGATCAAGAAATTCACCAGAACACAGAGGAAGCATTGTTACAAATTAAATGCAGTACACACTCTAATACATTTTGCACTCATATTTCCTTGGCAAGTAGGTGTCAGGATAAGCTGCTGAGGATTGTAATGGGCCAATGGTGTATAGGCTGCAGTGGAAGCAGCATTACCATCCCAGGTCACAGAATCTGTCATTTAAATTCATACTTTGCCGCTGGGCAGTATGAACAGGGGCCTGCAGCCTTGGCTCTTCTCCTCCTCCTCAATATCGGGTCCAGCCAGACACATCTGCTGCAACATTGCTAAAATCAAGACAATGGCCTTACCCCATCTGCACAGTAGCCGGGGAAGCCTTTCAACACTCTGTTCTTTCGATGCAGGCTACGTTTTGAAGGATTTTCACTTTTTCAATGATTTCTTTACATATGATAGCTCTGGCCCAAAGAACATCAACACAGTCAGCCTAGGGCAATTACCTCCTTTCCCCCATTCCCAGCGCGCCTGTGTAATAATCGTGCGATTTACTGTGCTGCATGCGTGCTTGAACACGCCAAGGCAGGAAGGAGTTTGATTCAACCTTAATTATTCCACTCTGGACTTGCCCCTCTCCACTGGTTCCCAGCTCCTCTTCTATCCTTGACCACTACTTGTAACCCCTTGCGTGTGCACCCTATGCACAGTGTGCAGCTGCTTCCTAGCTCGGTTGCCCTTTACACATTCTATTCATGCTTTCATATTTCAGAAAAGTCCTGGCGTCCCTTTAAACCATTCTACCACTGTGCTTCAACGGATTGCTCAAAATATTTTAAAGTAATGACCCATACCCCCCAATGTATGTGTCAAAACGGATTTCTTGCTAGAAGGAAGCTTTAGCTGACAGGCAAACCAGATGCACAAGATGATCACATTCATTTATGAGAAGTAGGGAAGGGGCTCTTATCAGACATTTGCAACAGAGGGAATCCGAACAGGAGGCTGGCATGAGGAAATCATTTCATTTTCTAAAACACCTTTTTGAGTCTACTGCATTCACACTGCCTGGGCAATTGGCAGTCTTGATAATGCAGCGTATCATTGTTTCAAGGAAGGCGGCCTAAGTGTGTGCACTTATCTACAGCATTGGGCAGCACATTATACATTGGAAAGGTAGTCAAAGCTGGATCTAATGACAGATCAAGGGAGGCGGGAAATGAGCAGCGCAGAAGCCGCATGTCAGGTTGCGAGTCTGTAAGGACTGGGTATTGCTCTAATACAAATGAATCAAGCCATTCAGACTTCCACTGCCACATGGCGCAGTGCTAAAATGGACGAGTTGGTTGAACAATGACAGGTATTGAGCCATCAGAAAGCCAGGGCATGATGGGGATACAATTCGATGTTGGCAGTGTTGAATTGTGTGAGGAGTGTTTGTGGCACAGATCTTTGTAGAATTCTTAGCGATTGGCAAACTGCTGGCAACCCAATCTTGTGGTGCAAGCAGTCTTGATATTCGGTAGTACTGTGAGTGGTCCCAAAACCATGCCATAACCAATCCTGCCCAAGAGATTCAGCATGTAGGGCAATGAAGAGCAAGCGAATCAGAACCCCTGAATGCCCTGCAAAGTTTCAGCAGACCAATTTCAATTCAGCCCCTGGATCAAATACTTTTCATTTGGGTAAAACAGACTTTGAATCCTTTGGGACAAAGGATATTATATTCAGTGGGTGTATTTCGGTGCACCATCACAGTTGTATTGCGGTGTGGATTGTAATGACTGCCTTGTATAAAGTAAACATAGGAACCATTGCTTGTCAGATTGAGGAGAAGAGCATCAGAGGCTTGCTTAGTGGCAATGGCAGGCATAAGATTACAATGAATGCCTGCAATTTAGTAAACAAAATTTGACATGCAGACCAAGTACTTGTTGGATGTGAAGTTGCAAATCAAATTAAAAAAGGCTTTGACCCTTTTAGTCAAGACAGCGACGACAGGGCCTGTAACTGAGTGTTTACTTATTTTTCGGCAGCCTCAATAGTTTTTGCCGATGTAGAAAACTCTCTGAATTCTTTTGAGGCAGGATGATATGATAATGATATGATATGATAAGTCATTTGTAACGTGCCTATACACAAGTGATTCAAGGAGCGACGAGGAAAGGGGGGGGCAAGGGGAGACAGACAACGATCCTACTAGGTCAGGTGTCTTTCAGATCGCGTAATTGCAAGGGTAGAGGGGAAGGGAAAGTGCAGTACAGGGTTAGTAGAATACAAGATAAATAATAGGGCCAGCTGGTGGCAAGTGCAAGGTAAGTGCCGGGAGGAGGGGCTGTAGGATACATAGACAGTCCCGTAGTGCAGGGAGGCAGTGGAGGAAGAGTGGCTGGGCCAAGGACGGAGATCGGTGAGTGGCTCAGTTGCAGATTCAGTGCAGGTTCAGTGATTTTAGCAGGGGAGAGAGGGAGAGAAAGCGGAGGCAAAGAGGAATGTTTTGAGGTGCTTCCAGAACCGAAGTTGGTTCTCCTCAAGTTTCAGGGAGGCAGGAAGGCTGTTCCAGAGGGAGGCCCCTGCTGGGGAGAGAGATCTACCCCCAACTCGTTGCTTGGAGAAGCGGCTGACCCTGAGGTGGATGAGTGAAGAGCTCGAGAAGGAAGATATTTAGGAAGAGAGAGTTGAAGGTATTTTGGCCCAAGGCCCCAGAAGGCCTTGTGGACAATGCAGAGGGTTTTGAACTTAATCCTGGCAGCCACTGGGAGCCAGTGTAGTGATTTCAGTCCTGGAGAGATACAGTCCCTGGGCTTGAGGCCAAGGACTAGTCTCGCAGTCCTGTTCTGGATGAGTTGCAAAGGGCGGAGAGTAGAGGCAGGCAGATTTAGATAGAGGCTGTTACAGTAGTCCAGCTTCGAGAGAACCAGTGCTCTAGAGACAGTGAGCTTCTGGGGGAAGGAGAGGAATGGAAGGATACCTCTGAGGAGGTGTAGCTAGTAGTGTGACTTCTTAGAGACGTCAGATATGCGAGGAGAGAAAGAGAGTGTGGAGTCGAAGGTGACCCCAAGGTTTTTTGCCTTGCAGGTAGGAGCAGGAAGAGAACCAAGGGAGGCAGGCCAGAGAGCTGCAGGGAAGGAGAGAGTGGGTGTGCCGATGAGTAGAATCTCAGATTTACTGGCATTAAGGCAGAGGTCGTTGGCGGCACACCATTCATGGATAGCATAAAGACAGTCAGAGATGAGGGAAGGGGAAGAGGAGGCCAAGGGTAGCCTGAAAATGAGCTGGGTATCATCCGCGTAGCACTGAAAGTTGGGACAGGGAGCGGTGATGCGGTGGACAATAAGTGCCAGATACTGGTTGAACAGCCAAGGGGAGAGGTTAGATCCCTGGGGGACACCACAGGTAGAGAAAAAGATTTCAGAGAGGAAGGACCCCAGTTGGACCTGGGAGGGTCGATTGGAGAGGAAGGAGGTCAGCCAAGCCAGAGCCTGACCAGTGATACCCAGGTTATCACTGAGACGGTTGAGCAGTATTGTGTGGTTGACAGTGTCAAAGGCAGAAGAGAGATCGAGCAAAATGAGAACACAAGGGGTGTTAGAGTCAAGGTTTGAGAGCAGGTCCTCACAGATGTTCAGGGAAGCAGTTTCCGTGCTTCTGGCAGCTCTGAAGCCAGACTGATGGTCATGAAGACTACCAACAGATTCAGCATGGAGATTAAGCTGGGAGATGGCCAGTTTCTCCAGGAGCTTGCCCAGGAAGGGATTGATAGAGATTGGGCGATAGTTAGCTGGGCAGGAGGGGTCGGAAGAGGGTTACTTAAGAAGGGGGTGCACAAGGGAGTGCTTGAGGGGGGATGGGAAGACTCGAGAGGTGAAGGAGTGATTGCAGAAGTCAGCCAGGGCAGGAGCCAAAGAGTCGATGTGGTCCTTGATAGTTTTGGAGGAACAGGGGTGGACCTGTTTAGACAAGACTTTCATAAATCGGACTTGTCTCGAAACCTCGTCAGCAGAAAAAAGGGGAAAGGCAGAGAAGGAGGGAGGAGGGGTGGCTGCAGAAAGGCCAGAGGAAGAGCAGGGGATAGAGGGGGGGAGGTGATAGGAGGAGAGTGAGGACAGGATGTCCTGAGTTTTTTAAATGAAGTGAGAGGCCAGTGCCATGCAGAGGGCCTGGGAGGGGACAGGAGAGGTAGAGACAGCAGCAGGGTTGGCAAGCTCCTTGCAGATTTTAAAGAGTTCGGCCGAATTGTTAGATTCTGCATAGATGCGGGCTTGGATAAGGGCTCTCTTCTTGGCATATATTAATTGGTAAGACATCTTTTTGGGACCAGACAAGATAAGTATTGCTTGCAAAATAGGAAATACAATTTTTAGTCATTCTGTTTCACCAATAAAAGTTGTTAGAATTATTTTCAGACAAGTGAGTGTGGTCAGTGTCTGTAAATAGGTGCATCATTGTGGACAAGCTTATTAGTTATTGCTGGTAGGAAAAAAAAAGGTTAATCATTCCTTGAAGGTAGGTAGAAATGATATTCAGTGGCTCTAATGAAGAGTGCAACCTCACTTCTATTGTGGATAGAATTTGAGTGACCACCCTGCATGACAAATGGGTGATGTATCTGTTGTATTGAGGAGAAGCTAGTCACATAATTGTTTGGTAGAAGCAGCTGCCAGGAGATAACATTTAGACACTATAACCCAGTGATTCATTTTTTTGTGGACAAACCAAATATTTGTTGCTTGTGAAGTACTATATACACAGTTTAAGAATAATTGTAAAACAAGATAGTGGAGGTCAGTACAACCCCGGCGTTAAGGGTTAACGACGGCGTTAACCCTTAACGCCGGATTCCCACTTTAACACCTGCTTTTGGCAGGCGTTAAAGTCCATGGCGCTAACCCGCCATGGTGCTAATTACGCCGCCGTAATTGACGGCGGCGTAATTAGCGCCTTCCCCACTCCCATTATGCCCTATGGGGCAAAAATGGGAATGGGGAAGGGAAAATGGGAAATGGGGATTTACCGCCCCACTCACCATGGAATGGGGCGGTAAATCCACCATCCACCATGGTTTAAACATAGTTTACACCATGGTGGTAAAGTGGGTGCACTTAGCACCAAGGTTGTAATGACCGCCAGTATATTCAGTTTTAGTAAAAATAAAAAAAATAAAAAAAACATAGTGAATTATCTTTTGTGGCCAAACCAACTATTAGTACAACATTATTATTATTCTTTGGAGGCTGACGGATATTATATTTACTGATTTGAAATCCCTGCTACCTTTGTTTGCTTGCCAAGCTGTGAATAACCTGTTGTAGACATTTTTAGGTAACACGTCTCTGATTTCTTTCTATGCAACTGAGTGCATTCAGTGGCAATATCTTTGTGCCTGTCTTTTCTGTCCACACAAAATGTGTGTTGGTTGTGTAGGCATGTCTTAGGCACTGTCCATTGCGTTCACTTCAGACAGCCAATGGCAGCCGTGCACACCACAACACATCGGACGGGTGAAGGACACACACGAGCTGGGAAATGGGAGAGTGCATAGACAGTGAAAGGGGAAGAAGACAACGGATGGAGACAGTGGGTACATCAGGAGATTGAGTTACATTAAAAGAAGGTGAAGAGGAAGAAAGTCTGAGGAGGATAGCTCAGGGGCAATGCACTAGACAATGCAGAGCAACAAACGTTTGATCCCAGGTCCGCGCTTGGAAACCTCTGGGTATTAAGCACGTTATAAATATCCTATCATATCAAAGTGTAATGAGAGTACATAAAACGTGTAAACAGGAGAAACGTGAGAGTGAAGCCAGATTAGTGAGAGAGGGGGGATGATTGTACAGATGGAAGGGTAAAGGAGCGAGTGGTTGAACGGGAAGAAGAACCCGAATGAAAAAGTTATGGATATGGTTGGCCGAGTTGATCTGCATATTAAAATGTTAACTTCGACCATAGCAAGGTGGTATTGACTGACATCAGATGAAATTACTGGGACACTTGAGGCTGTGCTTGGCTTATGATGGCAGCAGCTGAACTTGAAGAGCAGCACATTCCAAATGCAGACTTATACATGCACATGAGGCATATGATGGTATTGCGTGACATTAGTGGGCATTTGAGATGTCACTTGTCATATGATGGCAGCACATTTGGAAATGTGCTGAGACTGGAATATGCATGTGTGCATCCCCTGTTTTGGTTTTTTCTCCCACCAGAATTCATCCATACTTGCTGTTTGGCACAGCAATTTTAATATGTTAGGTTGAGTTACCATGTGCTTTGTAAAACATGTTCATAGGCAACTGATTACAAGATTAGGTCTTGAAGAGAACTCTGCAGAGGGTATTGACTGTAAGAGGCTTCACTATAGTTGAGATGGGAATGGAGTGGGTGTATTGTGCTGCTTCATTGCAAAGTGTGGTACCATGAAAAATTATGAGGCCGATTAATGGAATAAATGTGCGCGACAGCGTGCGAATCGCAGGGCAAGTGAGAAAATCACAGCGAAACCCACGCACAGCGATTCATGGAAGTCTGTGCGCATGTCAATCCCTGGATGTGCGCTAAAATCCTGCGTGGCGCACGCTGGCGCACACGTCTCCAAACAGCATGTGCTACGCGCACAGTGAAAGCGCATATAGCGCAGCGCACACAACTAAAGTAGGCGGAACAGGGGGCGTAACACGCGGAATGGGGAACAACGTGTGAAAATGTGGGCTTCACGGGGGAAGTACAGGAGCCAAATGCGCAGAATGCCCACACTCACATCTATAACACATATTCATGGAATCGAACGGGGCCAATGCATGCCCCAAAAAAGATGCGCTAATCCGGAAACACGTACGCCAGCAGGAAGAAGGTGTATGTGGACCCGCGCAGCATAACAGTGCGCGCAAACAACAAACAAGCTCAGACGCCAAGATGAATCCTCGCAGTTCCTCGCAGCAGTGGTCATGGGATACTGCAGGAGGAGGAGGAGGATAGTCAGGCCCAGAACTTTTACACCGAGAACCAGCCTTTTTGGGATGCCTGATGACCAGGTGTATGGGAGGTACAGGTTTCCACCTCACATAATACTCGACCTGGTGAGTGAGTGGGAGGATGACCTCACATCACCCACCCTGTGCTCCCAAGCACTGAGCCCCTTGGAAAAGGTGCTTAATGTACTGCACTTCTTGGCCACTGGTGCATTCCAGCGGACAAGTGCCATAGTGGCGGGGGTCTCACAGGCCACGCAGTCACGCTACCTGCACCAGGTGTTGGCCATCATGACTGCACGCCCATCAGTCCGCAGGCACATATACCTGCCCAGAACACCTGCAGAAAGGCAGGCTGTCGTCCAGGATTTTTACGGGGTGGCACACTTCCCCAAAGTGATAGGTGCCATTGAATGCACCCATGTGGCTCTACGTCCTCCCAGGGCAACTGAGCACATCTTCAGAAACCGCAAGCACTGGCACTCCATCAACGTGCAGGTAGTATGTGATGCCAAGGGAATCATCACCTCAGTATATGCCAACTATCCAGGGTCCACCCATGATAGTTTCATTTACAGAATGTCAACCCTAAACCAGGACCTAGAAGCTGGGCGGCATGGTGATATATGGCTGCTTGGTAAGTATAAATGCCGCTGCACATGCATGCATGTCAGATACTGAGTAATGTCACAACCCCACTAATGATACCCATCATCACCTCCCCAGGGGACAGTGCCTACCCACTGAGCAACCACATGATGATGCCAATTTTGAACCACACCACACCACCCGAGGTAAGATACAACACAGCCCATATTGCAGCACGGGGCATAGTGGAGCACACATTCGGAGTGCTCAAGTCACGCTTTCACTCCCTTGACCACTCTGGTGGGCAGCTGCTATACGCGCCCCAGTAGTGTGCAGGATCATAGTGGCAGCATGTGTCCCGCACAACGTTGCAACATGCCGGGGCCTGCCCGTGGACATGGTGGTGCCCCCACATCCTCAACCACAAGCACGGCCGCTGCACATGGGAGGGGAAAGAGCACATGGTGAGGCAGCCCGTACACAGCTGGTGGCTAATTACTTCACCTAAAATCACAACCCTGTGGAGTGCACACAGCCCTGGCACATACCAGCTGACAATCAATGATGATGACATAAGGGACAGTCAACTGTCACAACCATACCAGCCTGAGATTGGTCACCTGGAAGTGTTACATTGTGTGCATCCCTACCTGCCGAAAGACAACCAATGCTGTGTCACAAAAAAAAGCACACTGTTATGCTGCATGAATGACTACCCCCTTGCAAAATACAACATGAAAATAGCGCCATGTCACCCAAACCCCACCCAGCTCCGCCACCCAACACACCATGGCATGTTATGCAATGTGAAAGCAAACAAAGCAATGAACAAGACCTGACACAAGTGTTACAAAGTGCACTGTCCCAAATGGAAACTGCCCACAGACAATATGCTCCCAGTAATCAATAACAATCAGCACACATGAACAAATACTTACCACCAACACAATACAACAACACACCATGAAACATTGCAAAAACATGACAGTACTAAGTCAAAGTAGTGGTAGTCCTACAACCTGAATAAGCCAGCACATCGACCCCTTCCAACTGTAGAGTGTTGCTGCCACGCAAATGTGTCAGTGTCCTGCATACAACATGAACTCCATCTGCAAAGGAGATGGCCTTGTGAAGACATGAGGAAAGAACCTGCAAATTAGGAATAAGACATGGATGCACAAGCACATATCAATACACCATGCAGTGTACAATACAACAACAATACCCACTAGGGATGTACACACAGTATTGACTACAGACTGCCCACACAGCTCATGGGAGCCCAATATCACTGTGTAAGTCACTGTCACTTGGTCACACCCTTTGCAAGCCCATGGAAACAGGAAGCAGGATGGGTGTGTGTGTCACGAACTTCAAGCATCTAACCCAAACTCAGGACAAGCCTGCATGTGCCCAGCCAGAATACAGTGGATGCCCACGGGAGCCACACAAGGCAACACACTGTAAAACATTTTTTTTTTAAAAATGGCCATGTGGGGGCCAGAGAGGGAGAGGCCACCCAGGAGGTTCGAGGACAGGGTGCACACCAACACCCACCTGCGTGGATGTTACAAAAAAAAAACCTCCATGGGCTCATGGCCAGCACGGCTATTCCATTGTGGGAGAACTGTTGTTGGTCTCTTCACTCTCTGCTGCTGCATCAGGAGGTGGTGGCACTATGGGAAGCAGCCCAAGCAAAGCCCTGGTATGGTCCTCCATGGCAGCAAGCATGCGGGTCTGGAAGGTCTGATTATGGAGGATTAAAGTGCATAGATCCCCATGCAGCACGTCATGGGTTGCCTGCACTTCTGCACGCATGGCCTCGCAGGATGCCCGTATCTCCTCACGTGTTGCCTGCAGCTCAGCTGAGAGCGAACGTGTGAGCTGCTCCAGCTGCTGTTCTGCCCTAACATTTCGGGAAGCCTCAAGTTCAAGCAGACTCTGCCTGAGGTTATGGAGTTCCACCCTCAGGGCTTCCCTGTGGCCCTTTGACTCTATTGATATCGAATTCACGCAGAGTCTCCAGTGCCGCCCGACGGTCCCTGTTGGACGCCAACATGTCTTCCCTGTGTGATTGGCAAATGGAGTCTGTTGCCTGCTGTTGTTGCTCCATCTGCCTTTCAGGGGGGATAATGGAAGTGGCCACCCTCTCCATTGCCTGAGCCATCATTTCTACTGATGCTGCCTGTTGGGTTGCCATACCATACATGGAGTTTTCCCATACAGTATTGCCTGGTGGCGCACGGCCACCGCGTCGGCGGGCACCACACCTGTTTGGGGCAAGGCGATCTGCACCTTGCTGTGCTGGCACTGCCTGAGGCTGCAGGACTGCATTCCCCCTCTGATCTGCTGGCCCAGGAACAGGATCAGATGCTGTGGAGTGTGACCCTGCTTCCGTAACCGCCAAAGGCGGACCTACCAACACTGACATCCCCATTGAGGGTTCTACCCCTGGTCCAGGTGGGTTGGACAGAACAGAATCCCTGCCAGAAGCACTGAACTACGACAGCACACAAGTCTCATCATCCGACTCAGCACCTGAATAGAGGTCTGGCGAGCTGAACCCAGAGGCACCCCTCGACAGTATGGTCTGTAGTACCAAAGTGTTTTCACCCACCACCACACCACATCCCCCACTGGTGCCTGGTCATGTCTGAGAATCCTCCTGGGTCTGCACCATCTCCTGAACCTCACCAGCATCAAGTGTGTCGTCACCTGCAAAATCATGAAACACAAGAAATGGAAACAGGCATGAGCACCATAGCACACACATAGGCCTGACAAGACAGAGATCCTGTACATGGTTAACACATGTCCCACATGACCATAACCCTGGCATGCATGCACTGTCAATGATTCTGAAGGGGAGTCAAAAAGGCATACACTGAGGACACCAAGATGGAAAAGCAACACATTTGCAGCATGTCGTGTAGCACTGGCATCACACATCAGCCTGTGAGTGGCATGTCCAATACACATACATGACACATGCCAGCACACATATGTCATGTAGCATAGCCATGGTAAATTAGACAACTACAGCGATATGTCAGTGAATGAGTATTGTCACACATCCATGTCACATGGACATGATGAGAAGATTAATGCAGAATAGTGTTGCAAAATATGCATGTGCCGCACACTGCAACAGATCCCGTGTACAATTAGACAGTGATTGTAGGCAGATGTACACATCAATGGTTGGTCACTTCAACATGACAGGAAACAACTATCATGTTCCACATGCAAACAGGCCCTAAAAATAAATTGCAGCAGGCCAATACTCCCTCGCCCTGAATGGTTTAAACATTCACATAACCATGTAACTAAAGTGGCACAATGTGGGGTGTAAACAATGACAGAAGCATGTCACATATGTTGCATTAGGGATGAAAAAAGCATATGAAAAATTGGATAATCTAAACAATTAGCCTGAGTGAACACAGAAAAAATCAGAATAATGTTGTTGCGAGATGATAGTTCAAGTGCAACAGCAGTAATGTGGGGCTAATTGGCTACTGTGTGCAGAAGGGATACTGTCATACCCAAATCAAAGGCACATGAATGGATTGGAGGAAGCACATGGGTGACCCTATACACTCAGGAGTACACACCCTCACCTGGCACTCAATCAGAACCTGTTACCCAAAAAACATACACATGGATTACACACACATGCTTGGGCACTCACCGGACAATGCCTCGTATTCAGGTAGCTCTCCAACGCCTTGGATCTGTTCCTCTGTGACGAAGGTCCCAGCAACAGACTCATGTTCAGTGAGTTTGTTGTCCTCTGGTGGAGACCCACCGCCAGTCACCAGAGTAGCGGCATGATTTGAGGCCAGCTTATTCTTTGCTCTGCGTTTCAGGTCATTCCACCGCTTGTAGCAATCATCAGCTGTGCACCTCACAAATCCAAGGGCACTTATGCAGTCCGCGATGGTCTGCCAGTGTGCCCTACGTTGACCAGGTGTGGTCTTGCACCCTGCAGTCACCACCATTTTGCGGCTATGTGCCGACACATAGGTCACAAGTGCATCAAGTTCGGGGTCATTAAAGCTAGGCTTCCTTGACTTGCCACACTGTGTAGCCGTGTCTGGGGTCTCCGCCTGTAGTGCCAGAGCACCCTTCTTCCTCTTTTTCAAAGGTGGAGCAGAGCCTGAGTGGCTTGCGCCGCTCTGGTCAGTAGGGGCAGAAGCGCAGGTGGACTGGGTACTGGGAGTGTGCGAAGGCACATTGACCATAGGTCTTGGTGCAGGCATTGGCTGAAGTGTGATGTTGGCAGGGACAACGTCAGTTTTATGGACCAGGACCGACACTGTCCCGGCTGGGAGACTCAGAGCTGGGGTGGATAGAGCTGCAGCTGACCCTGCAGCCTCCCCACCCTGCCTACTTGGGGCAGCAGATGACATTGCTGCCCAAGATCCACGTGGCCTGGTGACACCAACTTGCACCGGCACACGTGACTTAGACTTGCTGACCTGGAAGGCAGCCTGGGAGTCATCCTGTGCCGGGTTAGGTGCCACAATGGGCTGGTCAACAAGGGCTGAGCTGGGATGGTGTCAGCTACGTTTCCCTCAACCATGGGGGGGGAGCATGGGTGTCCCTGATTGGTCCTCCACACATGGGGGTATAGGGGCACCCTGCAAGTCCTGGCCACGTCCCCTACCATGCCCAGCACGCCCACCTTTTGGTGGTCGGCCACCTTTGCCTCAATTACCACTTGGTCGCGTCCCAACCATGGCACTGATGTTGTTGTGCGTATGGGAGTTGCAGTAAATAATTGTCCTGGGCAATTGGGGGTGAAAGGGGTAGGGTACTAGATGGAATTTGTACCCTAGTGCTCTAGCAAGGCTGTCTGTGACCACTGGGCGAAGATGACGGGTCACGAAATGCACAGGCACCCCAAAAACAAAAAGTAATGTGCACGCAACCCCTCATAGACCACGTGCGTGGAAAAATGAACCCGCACTACACTGTGGCACCCAGAAACACAAAAACAACCGTACACGTGTTACACGCAGCCTACAATGACCTCTGAAGGGGTACGCAACACACAGGGAAAGCACAGTTGGTAAATGAGTGCGCGACTCACCGTCTGCCTGGAAAAATAACGTGAAAAAAACGCGTGTGTGCGCGTAGGCAACACCCCCGCCAAAAGAAGAATTGTACGCTGTCTGAGGAGAAGGACAAAAGAAGAAGTGAACGCTGTTTGAGGAAACAGGCCCAAAAAAAATAAAGAACGCTGTCAGAGGTACCATGGAGTACGAACTTGAAACGCTGTGAAGTAATCACGTGTGAACCGACAAGAAGTACAGAATTCACCCCCTCGCTCTCCACGAAAAGCACGTACAAGGGAATGGTGTCTTACACGTACCTTTTAAAGCGGCCCACACGTACAGCGTCACTGACGCATGTACACGCTAAGGCCCTTTCCTCCAATTACATGAGCTGACACTTGGACGTGCAGTTTTTGGATATGTACGATGAATATGCACCCGTGTTGATGGAAATGCCCGCGCGTGTCACGTCACTTATGCGCGTAGGCCCTTTCCTCGGATTACACACATTCACACGCAGACGTGCAGTTTTTTCACGCGTGCTGAACCACTATGCCCACATCACGAGGGAAATGCCCACGCGAGTCACGTCACAGAAGCGCTTACGCGCTAAGGGCCTTTGGTCCAATGAAACTGCGTACGTGCGCTGACGCGCTTACGCGCGAAGGGCCTTTTCTCGAATTACATGCTGACGTGCAGGATTTTCACGTGCCAAATCACTCCGTATCAAGCTGGCCACACAACAACACACGTAAGACCATGCTCCTGCCCAGAAGGCCGAATTACTGCCCCCCAGAGCCCCGAGCACGCTCCCACCTGCCATCTGCTGCTGCCTGACTGCCTGCTGCCCACGTGCCCTGCTATTTGCTGCCTCCACGTCAGACAGGGGTGCAGTTGCTGTGACCACCCCTGCTGGAACCGAAGACTAATGACTGGGATACCATCGCTCCACAGCCCAGCCCCAGGACCCAGTTTCCCACCCACTCCTGCCTCTGGGGTTGCCATGTCGGGCACAACACCATCTGGCACCACTGGCAACCCCCAGGCAGAGAGTCAGAGGGCCACCAGCTTCAATGCCAGGGAAGTTGGTGTCCTGGTGGAGCAAGTACTGGGGCAGTATGGTGCCCTTTTTGGAGGTTCGTGCGCCGACAATGAAGGACGGACCATGATCTGGATGGACATTGTGACTGCCATTAACGCGGAGGGGGTGGCAGTCCGCGACTTACAATATGTCATGAAGTGCTGGGAGGACTTCAGGTCCAGGACCCTCAACAAGGCCCGGCACCTCTTGAAGGCAGCGGATGCCAAGGGGCTCCAGGGCACCTGTCCGATCATCAAATGAGGGTCCTGGAACACATATGCCCAGCGCTCCACGTCCAGTTCCTTGCGAGTCAGACTCGTATGGAGTCGAGCGGTAAGTGTACATGCATACTGATTGGACACTGTGTGTGTGGTGGTGTGCCAGTAGTGTGCAGGTTGCACATGTGTTTTCGTAGGGCCATGTAGGGAT
Organism: Ambystoma mexicanum; assembly: GCF_040938575.1. Lineage (NCBI taxonomy): Eukaryota > Metazoa > Chordata > Amphibia > Caudata > Ambystomatidae > Ambystoma > Ambystoma mexicanum. The sequence continues at coordinate 405,319,508 of NC_090931.1, read as the reverse complement.
GTGTATGAACAGGGGCGTGAGGCTGCCACATGTGAGTCCTCTTAGGTGTGAGGCACATCGATGGTGTATGTGTTGGTAAGCATGCTGTGCAAATGCAGGTGTGGGAGCACACATGTTTGATTTTCTGTGTATGTACGTTGGCATGGTTGTGGTGTCACACATGGATGGTGGTTCCTGCTGCATGTATCTGCACTGTGTACATGTGCATGTGTGTGTATTTGACAAGTGTGCAACTGTGATGCAACATGGATGCACGTGACACTGATATGTAGAAGGCTGAATGCCAGATGTGGCATGTATGGTGATCGCATCACTGCGACAGTTGGATGAGATGTAGACATGCATGTAAGTGTGGTGGCGTGTGTGCATGTCTAGTGCACTCCCTGTGTTTCATGTGATGTCAGGCTCACCTTCGGCTGTTCATGCTGTTGAATGTGTATGGATGGTGCTGCCTGGTGCAATATTGCTGTGGAAATGCTCATGTATGTGAGTTGAAATGACATGTGTGTCGTGGAGTGTGATGCCATGTCTGAAGTTTGACACTGCCACTCATGTGCAACTGTCATGTGTGTATCAGTCTATTGTGCAGTGCCCTGATGTCTGTGTTTTATCTCTCCCTGTCTGCAGCGTCAACTGATGAAGAGGGCGGAGAAGGTGCTGTGGAGCACAGCGGCAGAGATCGCACCACCAGCCGGAGACGCAAGGCCTGGCTCCCCTCCCAGATTGTCATCTCGTCGGGGAGTGAGGAGTCTGGTGCCGCATCCCAGGCTGCAGCTGCCGAGGGCAGGTCCAAGAGGCGGAGGTCGGAGGTCGGAGGTGGACTCTTCGGCAGCAAAAGGGGCAGCTGAGACCCCACAGGGTCCAACAGAGGAAGCTGGCACGGAGTCATCCAGGTTGGTGGGGGGTTGGTGGAGGAGGAGGCCACGGAAGGGACACACACATGGGGTCTGGAGGTGGGGATTCTACTGGTGCTAGTGGTGCAGTGCAGGGGCAGGGACAGGAGGCAGCACAGGCCGCTGCGGAGGTGCCTGTGTGAAATCCTGTCCCTGATCCTGTCACTGCATCATCTGGCACAAGGAGGGATGCCTACGTCCAGACCCGTTTTCAGGGAGGGGATGAGCACACAACAACTGGTCTTCCTCTCCCTGCGGACGTGGCTATCCGGGACCGTGTTGAGCCTGTCCAGGCAGGGATAGCGTTGTGTCAACGGGGCATGCGAGGTGACCTGCGGTCTTTTCGTGAAGAGACTGCACGTCATCTCGGATGCCTCTTTGACCACGTTGACCTGCTGGAACAGGTCACCGGTGCTGGATTTCTACGTGTGCTGGACCTTCTTGTGACCCCCTCCTCACCTGAACCCCCTACTCGCCAGTCGTCCTCCATGCCATCTTCCCACCCATGTATCACCTCAGTACCCTGTGGAGCTGCCTCTTACCCAGCGGCCAGGCTGGTGGAGGACACATCCCTGCCACAGTCGGGAGTCGGACGTCCAGCAGGGGTGGCCACCACGACAACTGCACCCCAGCCGGAGGACGTGCAGGCAGCAAGAGCCAGGGCGCAGGCACAGCAGCAGCAGCAACATGGTGGGAGCAATGATGGCTCGGGGCCTTCAACAACGGAGGGGCAGGCATCGGCCAGAGGGCAGTAGGACCCAGGATTTCAAGTGTGTTTTGTGTGGCAGCGGTTGGGACACGCCATAGATGCAGAGTGGCAGCGGGAGGAAGAGGCACGGCTCACAATGGTCAGGGCGGAGAACTCCATGCGGAGGGCACTGAGGTGGGCCGAGTGCCTCGAGGCAATTCGCAGGGAGTTGGAGGTGAACATGTCGTCGTCCCTGCGAACCCTCAGGGCCATGGAAGAGGACCGCCTCCAGGACATTGAGCGGGAGTTCGATGATGCCCTGGCCTGGGACATCAAAAAGTGAGCCGTCGGACTAGCCCGCTGCCGTTGTAAATAGTTTTTAAAGTTAGGATTCCTTTTCCTTTTTCTTTGATTTGTGGTGAATGGACTATGCCACACACATTTGTATATAGTTTTTTTATTAGGTAGTTTATTAGGTAGGTTTCATTTCTTTTGTTGGGCTCATGGACCCTTGACAATGGATTGTACATAGTTGGACAATGGATTATTTTGACCTTTTTCATTTGATTTCACCATGGATCAATGGATTTTTCTTTTTACGTTTCCTTTGGATTTGCGTTGTTGGAGGGAGAGTTTGGACTATTTTTCTTTCGAATTTGTTTGGATTGGTTATACTTTTTATTTACTCATCTTTTGCATATGCTTTTCATTTCATGTTTGCTGTTTTTTTATGCTTTCATGTCATTGATTTTTTTTGTACATAATACATTTTCATATTTTAGTTCCATGTGTGGCATTCGCTCATTGGGTTGATGCATGTGAAAATGTGGGTTTACACAATCAATGCCAACCAGTGTGTGTGTGTGATGGACATGTGTTGATGTACATAGTTGACTATTGGTTTGTGTCTTGAGATAGGCATGTCAGTGTGGGGTGGATTGGGAAATCATTGCGTCTCAAGAATGGGGTGGCGTGCTGTGGTATTTTGATGTAGAAGTGGGACATGATTGTGCATCTGTATTTCATGTAGGGGGGGACATGAGTGGGGGCCTGCTGGCAGGTGCTCCTGACTACTGAGGTGTGGGGGTGCTGGGGGACATGAGTGGGGGCCTGCTGGCAGGGGCCCCTGACTGCTGGGGGGTGGGGGTGCTGGGGGACATGAGTGGGGGCCTGCTGGCAGGGGCCCCTGACTACTGGGGGGGTGGGGGTGCCGGGGGACATGAGTGGGACATGAGTGGGGGCCTGCTGGCAGGTGCCCCTGACTATTGGGGGGGGGTGGGGGTGCTGGGGTACATGAGTGGGACATGAGTGGGGGCATGCTGGCAGGTGCCCCTGACAGGTGGGGGGTGGGGGTGCTGGGGGACATGAGTGGGACATGAGTGGGGGCCTGCTGGCAGGTGCCCCTGACTGCTGGGGTGTGGAGGTGCAGGGGGACATGAGTGGGGGCCTGCTGGCAGGTGCCCCTGACTACTGGGGGTGGGGGTGCTGGGGGACATGAGTGGGACATGAGTGGGGGCCTGCTGGCAGGTGCCCCTGACTGCTGGGGGATTGGGGTGCTGGGGGACATGAGTGGGGTCCTGCTGGCAGGTGCCCCTGACTGCTGGGGGTGGGGGTGCTGGGGGACATGAGTTGGACATGAGTGGGGGCCTGCTGGCAGGTGCCCCTGACTGCTGAGGGGTGGGGGTACTGGTGGACATGAGTGGGGGCCTGCTGGCAGGTGCCCCTGACTACTGGGGGGTGGGGGTGCTGGGGGACATAAGTGGGGGCCTGCTGGCAGGTGTCCCTAACTGCTGGGGGTGGGGGTGCTGGGGGACATGAGTGGGGGCCTGCTGGCAGGTGCCCCTGACTGCTGGGGGAGGGGATGCTGGTGGACATGAGTGGGGGCCTGCTGGCAGGTGCCCCTGACTGCTGGGGGGTGGGGGTGCTGGGGGACATGAGTGGGGGCCTGCTGGCAGGTGCCCCTGACTACTGGGGGTTGGGGGTGCTGGGGCACATGAGTGGGGGCCTGCTGGCAGGTGCCCCTGACTGCTGGGGGTGGGGGTGCTGGTGGACATGAGTGGGACATGAGTGGGGGCCTGCTGGCAGGTGCCCCTGACTGCTGGGGGGTGGCGGTGCTGGTGGACATGAGTGGGACATGAGTGGGGGCCTGCTGGCAGGTGCCCCTGACTGCTGGGGGGTTGGAGTGCTGGGGGACATGAGTGGGGCCTGCTGGCAGGTGCCCTTGACTGCTGGGGGGTGGGGGTGCTGGGGGACATGAGTGGGGGCCTGCTGGCAGGTGCCCCTGACTGCTGGGGGGTGGGGGTGCTGGGGGACATGAGTGGGACATGAGTGGGGGCCTGCTGGCAGGTGCCCCTGACTACTGGGGTTGGGGTTGCTGGAGGACATGAGTGGGACATGAGTGGGGCCTGCAGGCAGGTGTCCCTGACTGTTGGGGTTTGGGGGTGCTGGGGGACATGAGTGGGGGCCTGCTGGAGGTAGCCCTTGACTGCTGGTGGGTGGGGTGCTGGGGGACATGAGTGGAACATGAGTGGGGGCCTGCTGGCAGGTGCCCCTGACTGCTGGGGGGTGGGGTTGCTGGGGGACATGAGTGGGAATGAGTGGGGGCCTGCTGGCTGATGGCCCTGACTACTGGGGTTAGGGGTGCTGGGGGACATGAGTGGGACATGAATGGGGGCCTGCAGGCAGGTGTCCCTGACTGCTGGGGGGTGGGGGTGCTGGGGGACATGAGTAGGGGCCTGCTGGCAGGTGCCCCTGACTGCTGGGGGTAGGGGGTGCTGGGGGACATGAGTGGGGGCCTGCTGGCAGGTGCCCCTGACTACTGGGGGGTGAGGGTGCTGGGGGACATGAGTGGGGGCCTGCTGGCAGGTGCCCCTAACTGCTGGGGGTGGGGGTGCTGGGGGACATGAGTGGGGGCCTGCTGGCAGGTGCCCCTGACTACTGGGGGTTGGGGGTGCTGGGGGACATGAGTGGGGGCCTGCTGGCAGGTGCCCCTGACTGCTGGGGGTGGGGGTGCTGGTGGACATGAGTGGGACATGAGTGGGGGCCTGCTGGCAGGTGCCCCTGACTGCTGGGGGGTGGCGTGCTGGTGGACATGAGTGGGACATGAGTGGGGGCCTGCTGGCAGGTGCCCCTGACTGCTGGGGGGTGGGGGTGCTGGGGGACATGAGTGGGGGCCTGCTGGCAGGTGCTCCTGACTGCTGGGGGGTGGCGGTGCTGGTGGACATAAGTGGGACATGAGTGGGGGCCTGCTAGCAGGTGCCCCTGACTGCTGGGGGGTTGGAGTGCTGGGGGACATGAGTGGGGGCCTGCTGGCAGGTGCCCCTGACTGCTGGGGGGTGGGGGTGCTGGGGGACATGAGTGGGGGCCTGCTGGCAGGTGCCCCTGACTGCTGGGGGGTGGGGGTGCTGGGGGACATGAGTGGGACATGAGTGGGGGCCTGCTGGCAGGTGCCCCTGACTACTGGGGTTGGGGTTGCTGGAGGACATGAGTGGGACATGAGTGGGGGCCTGCAGGCAGGTGTCCCTGACTGTTGGGGGGTGGGGGTGCTGGGGGACATGAGTGGGGGCCTGCTTGCAGGTGCCCCTGACTGCTGGGGGGTGGGGGTGCTGGGGGACATGAGTGGGGGCCTGCTGGCAGGTGCCCCTGACTGCTGGGGGGTGGCGGTGCTGGTGGACATGAGTGGGACATGAGTGGGGGCCTGCTGGCAGGTGCCCCTGACTGCTGGGGGGTTGGAGTGCTGGGGGACATGAGTTGGGGCCTGCTGGCAGGTGCCCCTGACTGCTGGGGGGTGGGGGTGCTGGGGGACATGAGTGGGGGCCTGCTGGCAGGTGCCCCTGACGGCTGGGGGGTGGGGGTGCTGGGGGACATGAGTGGGACATGAGTGGGGGCCTGCTGGCAGGTGCCCCTGACTACTGGGGTGGGGTTGCTGGAGGACATGAGTGGGACATGAGTGGGGGCCTGCAGGCAGGTGTCCCTGACTGTTGGGGGGTGGGGGTGCTGGGGGACATGAGTGGGGGCCTGCTGGCAGGTGCCCCTGACTACTGGGGGGTGGGGGTGCTGGGGGACATGAGTGGGGGCCTGCTGGAGGGAGCCCCTGACTGCTGGGGGGTGGGGTGCTGGGGGACATGAGTGGGAATGAGTGGGGGCCTGCTGGCTGGTGCCCCTGACTACTGGGGTTAGGGATGCTGGGGGACATGAGTGGGACATGAGTGGGGGCCTGCAGGCAGGTGTCCCTGACTGCTGGGGGGTGGGGGTGCTGGGGGACATGAGTGGGGGCCTGCTGGCAGGTGCCCCTGACTGCTGGGGGTAGGGGGTGCTGGTGGACATGAGTAGGACATGAGTGGGGGCCTGCTGGCATGTGCCCCTTACTGCTGGGGGGTGGGGGTGCTGGGGAACATGAGTGAGGGCTTGCAGGCAGGTGCCCTGACTGCTGGGGGGTGGGGGTGGGGGGGACATGAGTGGGGGCCTGCTGGCAGGTGCCCCTGACTACTGGGGGGTGGGGGTGCTGGGGGACATGAGTGGGGGCCTGCTGGCTGGTGCCCCTAACTGCTGGGGGACAGGGTGCTGAGGGACATGAGTGGGGGCCTGCTGGCAGGTGCCCCTGACTACTGGGGTTTGGGGGTGCTGGGGGACATGAGTGGGGCCTGCTGGCAGGTGCCCCTGACTGCTGGGGGTGGGGGTGTTGGTGGACATGAGTGGGACATGAGTGGGGGCCTGCTGGCAGGTACCCCTGACTGCTGGGGGGTGGCGGTGCTGGTGGACATGAGTGGGACATGAGTGGGGGCCTGCTGGCAGGTGCCCCTGACTGCTGGGGGGTTGGGGTGCTGGGGGACATGAGTGGGGGCCTGCTTGCAGGTGCCCCTGACTGCTGGGGGCTGGGGGTGCTGGGGGACATGAGTGGGGGCCTGCTGGCAGGTGCCCCTGACTGCTGGGGGGTGGGGGTGCTGGGGGACATGAGTGGGACATGAGTGGGGGCCTGCTGGCAGGTGCCCCTGACTACTGGGGTTGGGGTTGCTCGAGGACATGAGTGGGACATGAGTGGGGGCCTGCAGGCAGGTGTCCCTGACTGTTGGGGGGTGGGGGTGCTGGGGGACATGAGTGGGGGCCTGCTGGCAGGTGCCCCTGACTGCTGGGGGTAGGGGGTGCTGGTTTACATGAGTGGGACATGAGTGGGGGCATGCTGGCATGTGCCCCTTACTGCTGGGGGGTGGGGGTGCTGGGGGACATGAGTGAGGGCCTGCAGGCAGGTGCCCCTGACTGCTGGGGGGTGGAGGTGCTGGGGGACATGAGTGGGGGCCTGCTGGCAGGTGCCCCTGACTGCTGGGGGTTGGGGGTGCTGGGGGACATGAGTGGGGGCCTGCTGGCGGGAGCCCCTGACTGCTGGGGGGTGGAGGTGCTGGGGGACATGAGTGGGGGCCTGCTGGCATGTGCCCCTTACTGCTGGGGGGTGGGGGTGCTGGGGGACATGAGTGAGGGCCTGCAGGCATGTGCCCCTGACTGCTGGGGGGTGGAGGTGCTGGGGGACATGAGTGGGGGCCTGCAGGCAGGTGCCCCTGACTGCTGGGGGTTGGGGTTGCTGGGGGACATGAGTGGGGGCCTGCTGGCAGGTGCCCCTGACTACTGGGGTTAGGGGTGCTGGGGGACATGAGTGGGACATGAGTGGGGGCCTGCAGGCAGGTGTCCCTGACTGCTGGGGGGTCGGGGTGCTGGGGGACATGAGTGGGGGCCTGCTGGCAGGTGGCCCTGACTGCTGGGGGTAGGGGGTGCTGGTGGACATGAGTAGGACATGAGTGGGGGCCTGCTGGCATGTGCCCCTTACTGCCGGGGGGTGGGGGTGCTGGGGGACATGAGTGGGGGCCTGCTGGCAGGTGCCCCTGACTACTGGGGGGTGGGGGTGCTGGGCGACATGAGTGAGGGCCTGCAGGCAGGTGCCCCTGACTGCTGGGGGGTGGAGGTGCTGGGGGACATGAGTGGGGGCCTGCTGGCAGGTGGCCCTGACTGCTGGGGGTAGGGGGTGCTGGTGGACATGAGTAGGACATGAGTGGGGGCCTGCTGGCATGTGCCCCTTACTGCCGGGGGGTGGGGGTGCTGGGGGACATGAGTGGGGGCCTGCTGGCAGGTGCCCCTGACTGCTGGGGGATGGGGGTGCTGGGGGACATGAGTGGGGGCCTGCTGGCAGGTGGCCCTGACTGCTGGGGGTAGGGGGTGCTGGTGGACATGAGTAGGACATGAGTGGGGGCCTGCTGGCATGTGCCCCTTACTGCCGGGGGGTGGGGGTGCTGGGGGACATGAGTGGGGGCCTGCTGGCAGGTGCCCCTGACTACTGGGGGGTGGGGGTGCTGGGCGACATGAGTGGGGGCCTGCTGGCAGGTGCCCCTGACTGCTGGGGGTTGGGGGTGCTGGGGGACATGAGTGGGGGCCTGCTGGCGGGAGCCCCTGACTGCTGGGGGGTGGGGTGCTGGGGGGACATGAGTGGAACATGAGTGGGGGCCTGCTGGCAGGTGCCCCTGACTGCTGGGGGGTGGGGTTGCTGGGGGACATGAGTGGGACATGAGTGGGGGCCTGCTGGCAGGTGCCCCTGACTCCTGGGGGGTGGGGGTGCTGGGGGACATGAGTTGGTGATCACTAGTGCAAGGTGACATGTGGCCTGGCTGGGGGGCATGCCCATGATGCATGGACTGGCTGCGGCACATGACCAGGGGTGCAAGGTAGTCCCCTGTGGTATGGGCTGCCTGCAGGGGTCTTGGAGTGGGTAGAGGGGACACCTGGGAGTACCTACAGTGCTAATTCACGTGTGGGACTCCACGCGCACCCCACTGGATACACGTACCCCGCTCTGACAGCGTAATCGCTTGTGAAACTTCCCGCGCACCCCCGAAATACACGTACCCCACTCGCACATGGCCTATCACGTGCGAAAGTTCCCACGCACCCCCGAAATACACGTGCCCTGCTCCAATTGTGTGTGACAGTTCCTGTGCATCCCAGTAATACACGTACCCCACTCGCACACGGCCTATTGCGTGTGAAACTTCCCGCGAACCCCAGTAATACACGTACCCTGCTCCAATCGCGTGTGAAATTTCCCGCGAACCCCAGTTATACACGTACCCCACTCCAATCGCATGTGAAACTTCCCACGAACCCCAGTTATACACGTACCCCGCTCCAATCGCGTGTGAAACTTCCAGCACACCCTCGAAATACACGTAGCCCGCTCCAATCGCGTGTGAAACTTCCTGCGAACCCCCAAAATACACATACCCCACTGGCACAGAGCCTATCGCATGTGAAAGTTCCCACACACCCCAGTAATGCACGTACCCCACTCGCACAGGGCCTATCGCGTGTGAAACTTCCCACGCACCCCCGAAATACATGTACACCGCTCCAATCATGTGTGAAACTTCCTGCGAACCCCAGTTATACACGTACCCGCTCCAATCGCGTGTGAAACTTCCGGCGCACGGCTCCAATCGCGTGTGAAACTTCCCGCGAACCCCAGTTATACACGTACCCCGCTCCAATCGCGTGTTTGACTCCCCATGCAGCGGGGTACGTGTATTCGGAGGGGTGCGCAGGGAGTTTTACAGGCATTTTCGTGGTTGGGGGCCTGTGCGCCATGTACGGGATTTGTGCGCTGTGCATGGCACACGGGGAGGGGTTGGGGCGTAACTGGCGCTGCTGCAGGGTCGCTGCGCCACTCTGCGCCACGGCTGGTTTTGGAAGCTAAAATCCATGAATACGCTGTGTGCGGAAATGGATTTTAGCGCACGCGGCTGGCAGGAAATCGCGCTGAATTCTATGAATTACCCTGTCTATTACATTCTGGCTTCACCCCTTACCCAGAAGATTGTATCCTTGGCAAATAACATGCAGGTGGGGGAACAGGGGTTATACTTCCCACACCCTAGTAAAGAGCTGAATATGGTAAGATGTTGCAGTAGGGTGCAATAAAGAAGAAACCAAGGAGGTGTGGTTGGTTATCAAATAAAACATACCATTGGAAGAGTTCTACCATGTCTTAATTCATGTTTGGGCACTTTTGAACTTTTGAACATGTGTTGAGGATATCAAAGAATTGGAGCAATATCATGTAGAATGTCCGACTAATGGAACAATCAAAACCCATGTTAGGCATAACAAATACCCATCAGCTGCTCATATGCCACTGAAGAGCAGGTGCTGCAGATCAGGAAACTGCAGCTCATATCTTTGAAGTCGATCAGTGGACACCAAGCTAAACATGCGTGCACATTATCATGATGCCTGCATAGCAATGCGTGCCGTATCCTGCATGGAACACATCATTGAAAGAAGACATGTTAGTGTCCAACTACAAACACCTCTGCGTGGACATTTCGAATATGGTGGGCATCAGACATGAAAACGTATATCCGCCGAATGGAACTGGAAAAATTACTAACGAGGCCACTAAAGATTAGAGAGACATGCACGTTGTTTAATGTTATGTGGAGTTGTATAGCACACAACTGTTATTTGCATGGTCTCCAGGCGCTCAGGTGGATCTGGAAGAGATGCTGACGAGTCAAGTAAGTACAGCTAGATTTAGTTACAACACAGCAAATATGAAGGTCTGAATTTTTGCTAAACAGGTGCACACATTTCTCAATTAAGACATCTTCCACAGAAAAAAAAGAGAGCACACACAAGACTCCTGTGAAGGATTGCCATATGGCAAGGCTGAGACAGCCCAAGCTTCTTTGGTTTTCAATAAATAAAATAATGTATGCAATCCTTCTCAGAAAGGATGGTCTGCCAACCAGACCCCCTTTCATACTGCCCCATGCACAAATCATAGTACACACATGTACACTGCTGCATCAGTCTCCCGATCTGCAGCACCTTCTCTTCAGTGGCACATAGCGGGTTCAACGGTCAGCTGTGCCTTCTTGACAGAGTTTATATTTAACTTCTACATCTCTGACCCAAAAACATGAACATTGTGGCACTATCCATCTGGTGGCAGGGAGGATAATCTCTAAGAGGTGAGTTTGGTATGGTGACTGATATAAAAATGTCAACCGTGTACTCTCAGGTCAGCTAGGGAAAGGTTATGTCCATTAATTGCGAACCTCCCTTTCTCTGCTTTAGCAAGTGAGACAAAGGTAGTAATGCTGTGTCTTCTGATTCTCTAAGGGGTGCGGGGGGTTGGAGAGGGGGATGGAGGAGGGGTGCCTAACACCTCCCTGCAACCACAGGAGAGCTCCTAGGAACCATATTTCAAAAAGACACAACGTGGTGATGCATACCAAAGGGCATTTGAAGCTGCTGGCTTTGGAAAGGGTGAGGTTAGAGTAGCCAGAAATAAACGAAAAGAGTTTCACCATCTTTATTTTCTATCACGTTCTTTCTCCTTCCTGCCCCACAAACCCCTCCAATTTCTGAAGAACAAGATATTCTGGGTATGATGCAAGAAGGCAAAAGTCACTTGTTATGGCAACACGGACTGGACAGTTAAACGCTGTTCTTTTGTCCAATCCCCTGTGCCCTTTTGCTTTTATAGTGAAAGAGTCTCCCACTCATTCTTTGATTGATATTGGACTTTTAAGAAGAATAGAAAAATCCTTTTGACCACTTTTGGGAGGGCAGTTCATTCCAAAGTCCTTCAGTTTGGAGGTGAACTTTGGGCGTTCTATGGTAAAGGCAAGTTCTGTTCCCAAACCATGCTTCGGAAACATACGGGGTGACTTGCTTTTGGACCAAGACCTGCACTCGACCAGCTGCACTGGAACCAGGCTCCTCACTGGAGCTGAAGGACCCTTATATGTGCCAGCGAAGCTTCCTGGACTTGCATTGTTCCAGAGCACTTGGATTGTGTCTTGCAGCACCATGGTAAGCACAAATAGCAGTTAGATTCCGGTTCTCTATACTTAGAACTATCCCCGAACCAGCTTGACACCACATTGTACCAGCAAAGTTCATTGCTGCTTCAGTTCAATCAGAAACTCACCACTGTGGAAGCTGTTAAATCACTGCTTCTTTAATCAACACCTATATCCTCTGGATTGTGTTATCTAACTGGCCTGGACCTCGTCAGGAAGCACTGTAAGCATTGTGTCATTCACAAAGTTGACCGAGCAATACCCATCATCTCAAACCAGCTCAACCGACGGACTGAATCTGGTGGGCTCATCAAACTGCACAGTTCTGGTGTGGCATTGAACTAGTCAGAGCTTTGCTTTGAACCCAACGTGATACTATCTCGCTGCCAGGATCAGCTTGACGCGCAGCACAGGAACTCATTTTGAACAGCAAGTCCGATTTTGGGCCCTTAATAACTGACAAGCCACCCTTTTGCATCTTTTGCAAAGTGACATTGTTGCAGTTTCTTGCCTCTTCAACCCTGCTATACTAACCAGAGGTTTTTCACATCTATGTTCTGTTTTTGAAGTATTTTTTAGTGTTTTTTCTAGACACTTAATTGAATGTTGGTTTGTTTAGTTAACGTATATGAATATTTTTATAGAACCTAGATTGGACATTCTTATATTGTGTAGTCTATGCACTGTTGCTGTTTGCGTTACCACTGTCATCACAATCACACTTGTCTTAAGAGTATAGCCTGCACTCACTCCATGGTTTCACACAAGGCAAGGGATGTATATTTCGTGATTGTGGCTGTTTTACCATTATGAGTGGGAATGCTGTTGGTTTGTAGTAGTGTGAGGGCTCAATAGGTAGTTTATCTACTACTCATCCCCATACCCCTGCAGAGCAGTAGTCATTTCATCACAACTCCTGTTGAGCTTGAATCAATCTTAAGAAAATATTTCTTTGAAACTTTGAAGCTAACAATTGTGAAATTGTCTCTCGACATTGTTGTCCAAGTGGATATTGTAAGGGCCTTATGTTGAGCTCTGAAAGTGGCAAACCATTGCTGGCTGCTCTTTTATTGTCCAAATGTTTGTAAGACAACATATTTGAATGTCTATTTTGACTTTGATATTTGGGGTCAGCTAGAGATACACATCTTTGATTACTGTTACAAGCAGCGTTAAGGGTTTTTGAGTCTTTCTTTATTTAGATTGTCATTCAAAATGTTCCTCATTTCTACAATGAAATCACAGTGTAACCAGCTAATCCTTGTGCATTATTTCACCTTTTACTGCGCATCTTTGGTCAGCCTCAGTTGCACAGATGTTGGCATTATTTGCCGGGTGAATCCTTTTATGCTGATCTATAGGATCATATGCCATAGTTAGCGTTTCAATTAAGAAAGTAAGAGACAATTCCTGCTGCACTTAGATATCATGTACAGCGCCGCAGAATGGTTTTTAATTTGACCTGAGAGCAAAGGGTTACATTGATGCAGTAAATATGAAACGTAAAAATAGTCCCTAGCCAAATATTTATTTATTTATTTTATTGGTTATTTATAAGGCACTTATACAACAAGACAGTGTTTCAAAGCGCCAGAAGGCAAAAAAGGGAAGGGAGCAAATAAACAACGGAAATGACAAAGAGTCAATAAATACAACAACAAAAAAAAGGTCCTACTAGGCCTTGTGACATTTGGAACATGCAAGTTCAGAGAAAACAGTGGTGGTGATAAGTGCTAAAGGCCCCCTGACTCTCGGGGGGAGGGTGTGCCAGGTGTGCCTATTAGAGAGGCAGCAGATTAATGCATTGGCGGAGGCATCCCAAGCCAAAGCAGGGAGGTCAGACGCCCATCAAGTATGTGCAGGGCTGAGGAAAACCACTGACTAGCAGGTGTGGGCCCAGGGGGCAGTGCTGGGGTGAGGGGTTGTGGATGCTGCTGTTGATTTGGCAAACTGCTAGGACCCTATTGGACTCTTGAGGGACCAGATTGCCAATCTCAGCAGCTGTGGTGGGCATGGTTAGCATGAGAGGGAGAGAGGGAAGGAGGAGGAGTAGAGAAAGGTCCTGAGTTTTTTGCGTGACTTGAGGTGATCTGGTTCAAGATGGAAAGAGAGAGGGAAACTGTTCAAGAGGAGGGAACAAGCCGAAGAGAGATATTTGCCCCCAGCTCTGTGCTTGGAGGAGCATCTGACCAGCAGTGAATTGGTGAAGAGGATCAAAGGGATCTGGAAGGAAATTATTTAATGAGAAAGAGTTGCAGGTAGTGTGGTCCCAGGCCCCAGACTGCCTTATGGGTGATGCAAAGGGTTGTGAATTAGATCTGTGTGTTGACCGGGAGCCAGTGGAGAGATTCTAGGGCTGGAAAAATACAGTCCTTGGTCTTGAGGCCAAGGATAAGTCTTTCAGACCTATTCTGAATTAGTTGAAGAGGGTGGAGGGAAGAAAGAGGTAGGTTGAGAAAGAGTCTGTTGCAGTAATCCAGCTTGGAGAGGACCATAGATCTAGTGACATTGAGCTTTTGGGTGAAGGTGAGAAAATGAGAATGCCTCTGAGTAGGTGAAGTTGAAAGTGGGTCTTCTTGGCACTTTCCAATATGTAAGGGTTGAAGTAGAGAGAGGGGTCAAACATAACCCCAAGGTCTCTGGCTTCAGTGGAAGGAGAAGAAATGGAGCCCAAGGAGGTTGGCCAGAGTGGAGGAGGGAAATGTGGAATAGGAGTCCCGATAGGAAGAATCTCACTCTTAATGGCATTAAGACAGAGATCATTGGAGGTGCACTAGAACTGGATAGCAGACAGGCAGTCCGGAATGGTAGAGGTGAAGGAAGAGGAGGAGGTGTGGAGCTTGAAGAAGAGTTGAGTGTTATCTGTGTAACACAGGAAATTAAGAGAGAAGGCAGAGATCAGTTGACCAAGAGGTACAAGGTAGATATTGAAGAGCCAGGCAAGACGATAGAGCCCTGGGGAATCCCACATTTAGAGATGGTGGTGGTGGAGGAGAAGGAGCCCAGTAGAACCTGGGAGGGGCAGTCAGTGAGGAAGGAGGTCAACCAATCTAGTGCCTGATCTTAGATACCAAGGATATCTTGGAGCTGCTTTATGAGGATAGAGTGGCTGACTGTGTCAAAGGCGGAAGAGAGGTCAAGGAGAATGAGAACAACAGGAGAGTTAGGGTCAAGATTTGCAAGCAGTTCTAAACAGGTGTTCAGGAAAGCAGTTTCCATTCCTCTGGATGCTTGGACTAAGTGGTTAATTTGTGGGGGTGTTGGCTTCTGCTCAACTCCAGCACTTATTTTTGAACCCCAGCGCTTATCGTCTCAGACTCACTTTAATTATGAATTGGTGGTGAACGTGCATCCATCAACCACCGTGGGCAGATGTGGGCTGTAGTGTAACCCCAAATATGTGAACACTGTGGGGAGCAGCAATGGTTGGAGGCAGCAGTGGTGCCCACCCGCAGTGTCACAGGAGCGCTAGAAAATATTTGGGCCCTGGCACTAATTATTTCACAAATCAAGCACTGCTCCGAATCCAGATTGATGGTCACATAAAAAACCAACAAGCTCAGTGGCCCTCATTAGGACCCTGGCGCTAAGGGGTTTGCGCCAGCGTTAGCTGCGCCGACCCCTTACCGCCAACTACGAGTTCCCATAGCGCCATGGTCATTTTTCCGCCCGCTTTTTGCGGGCGTAAAAATCCATGGCGCTATGGGACCTCGGTGTTAATTACGCCACCGTAGTGTACGGTGGCGTAATTAACACCTTCCCCACTCCCATTGAGCCCTATGGGGCCGAAATGGGAATGGGGAAGGGTAAATGGGTCAATGGGGACTTACCGCCCCGCCGACCTCGGAATGGGGCGGTAAGTCCGCCATCCGCCATGGCGTAAAGGGACTTTGCGCCATGGCGGAAAAGTCCGCCGATGGCGGAAAAAATCCGCCAGGGTCGTAATGAGGGCCAGTGTGTTGGGTCAATTGGGGGAAGACCAACTTCTCCAGGAGTTTCCAAAGGAAGGGTGTGGTAGAGGTAGGGCAGTAGTTGGCTTGACACGAGGGGTCGGCAGAAGGCTTTTTCAGAAGGGGAAGTAGAAGGGAGTGCTTAAGATTCTTGCAGATTTTGAAGAGTTCAGGCATGTTATTAGTTGCTCCAGAGACGCAGGCCTGGATGTGAGCCCTCTTCTTGGAGTGGATGTAGAGGTAGTATTGCATTTGGAGCAAGTGATATGCCAATTTGTCAGGGGATGAGCCTGTGGTTTGCAACTTCCATTCAGCTACTCTGCACTTGCATTTCATAGCGGATAGATCAGAGTTGTACCAACTGTTACACTTGGAGGCTGGTTTCAGGCAGTTTCTCATGACAGGGTCAAGAATGTGCAGGGTGTTAGTAATTGCAAGATGAATATTTCAAGGGCAGAATCAGTAGGATAGTCAATAGAGGGGGAAGGATGGGGGATGGAGGTAGAGGTGAACGCAGCAACAGACACTCTTTTCAACGGTTGGATAAATGTGAAGGAGGCTGTCAGTGCTGGGGCGACTCAGTGAGGGGGCCCAACAGGTTTCAAGTAGGAAGAGAGGAGAGAGTGGTCAGAACAGGAGAGAAGGGTCGTAAGAGGGGTAGTAAGAGGGTTAGCTAATGGAAGATCAGCTGGGATAAAGGCATCAAGAGTGTGTTCGGCAGAGTGGGTGGGGCCGGACATGAGAATAATAAGGGAAAGAGAAGTGCAGAGATCACAGAAGAGCACAGAGTCAGGGATAGTGGAGTCAAGGTGGATGTTCAAGTCTCAGAGGAGGAGGAGTTTAGAGGAAAAAGACAGAAGTCAGGAGGTAAAGTCGGACGATTCTGAGAGGAAAAGGGGGGCAGGGCCAGTGGGTCTCTAAATAGTGGCAATTGTGAGAGAGAGAGTAGGAGAGACACCAAGTTTGCAGAAAAGGCTTTCAAAGGAAGAATAAGGCTGGGTTGCTATGAGAGATGTGGAGACCCACTTGAGGAAGATAAGAGCTACTCTACCACCAGATTGGTTGGGCCGAGGTTTGGTGAGGATCTTGTAGTCATCGGGGAGGAGGGAGTCAAAAGCAGTGGAAGAGCTGGCATTGAACCACGTCTTATTGAGAGTGAGAAGGTTGAGATCAAAGTCTTCAAGAAGGAGGCAGATGTCAGAAGAATGTTTGACAGCAGATTAAGAGTTCAGAGTGGCTTAGTGAAGCGGGTCACCACCTGTGAAGATTTTCCATTGAAGGGTACAGGGGGGAGGTAAATCTGTCTGAGGTGGTGAAGGAGGTGCAGAGAGAAAGGAAGGAGGAGTAGCAGGAGAGGGTAGGAAGTTGATGAGGGCTGGCAGACACCTGTCGAAGAGTAAAGGATTGGGTTGAGGACCCTGGGCCATGACAGTGCAATTTCGGTAGTCATTAATGATGCACCTAGAGGATGAGAAGTACACCAAGAGTACTTCCCATCTTGTGCTGCCATTAATGGGAGAAGTGGAAAAAGGGGAGAGGGGAGAGATCAGATGGGAGGTCATAGATCTGGAGAGAGGTCAGAGAAGAGGATATCAGTGATAGTGTGTCTTAAAGTAGCACTGATGTAAGTGTCAGCAATAGATAGGCCAGGATTAGAGGCCACTCATTTTCTTCTAGATGTTGTGAGAAAGGAGGGATAGGTGATAGAATAGCAGTTAGAATAGATGGGAGAGATAGAGAGTGCCATTGATGTGAAGGAAAGAGGGATAGTTGGAGAGGCTGTACAATGCACAGGCAAACTCGCCAGGTCACCTAGAGCACAAAGTGGAAGATGCACAGATGAAAAGCACACCTAAATTAAAAATCCAAGGAAGCACTTGAATACAACACAAAGTGGCTCACAGACAAAAGATCAAGATGCATGGTTAATTGCAAGCAGGAGTTAGAATAGATAAAGGCGCATATGCCTACCTATGGGATTCATATGCCAGACAAAGCCACATTTGCTAGACACAGCTTCACATCAAACTTGTATTTTATTTATTTTTTGGCATTTGAGCACTTTTCAGTGAACATGATGGCATGAGGCATGATTATTTTAGAAGATCTATGTGATGGGAGAGGGGAGGTAGGGTGGAAGCGCCTATTGTGTAGTGCATTAGAATTAGAATATCTTGATTCTAATAGACATGCCTGAACTGATTGTTATTACTAGTGAGTCGTGACATCACAATTCAAATGTAATACATGGGATAAAGTACCCCCTACCATTAGTTATAAAGATATTACACGTCTCTTAGGAGTTTACCAACCAAACATAAGGTCACAGAACTCCTAGGTGACTCGCAATTGTAGGGGGAATTCTATTCCTTATAATACTTGGCCACAAACTGTAATCCCCTTCAATACCTGGTCTTAGCATAATGTAAGAGATCTTTCATTTGCTGATGCGTATAATCAATATAGAGTCTGATAGGATTTAAAAATGCAAAAATGCAGCTCCTAATTGATGCAGAAATATAGTTCAAGCAGGTTAGTAAAATGTACAGAAAACAAGTTTTCATGTATTGCTTTCAAATAAGTAATAACATGCAGATTCTTGCTGACATGTTTTAAACTCCAACAATGCACAAATTAAACATTCTACTATGCACAGTTCCTGGTTAATTAATGGCTGTAAAGTGACACACAAAACTATTCTTCAAGCAAGGAATTCGAAAAGCATTACATTGTATTAATTAAGTGCTGCATGGACAGCTGGAATTCTCTCTGCGGGCTCAAACCAGACAACCCGGTTAGTGCCTAGAGTATTACCATGTGTTGATGGTGGATCCAAAAGTTGAAGCTCCAACATTGGGGCTATACAATAAAGAAGCCACCCAAATTGGCATTTAAGATCGGACGTTGCCTCAAGCAGTTTCTCCAAAACAACTCTAACATTTTAGAGTTGCTTTGGTCTGGAATCAAAGTTCCCATTTCAATGCAGCTGATGGGGACTGAAAACACCGTTAAACTGCTGCAAGAAATCAACTGTTATTCTGCATGTTATTGTCATAACGAATTACTTGTGCAAAAACTGGCTCCAGGCCGTCCAGGGCCAGCAGAGTACATTGAATGAGATGCAGGAACAGGCAGCAGGCTATCCTGCATCAAAATATCTGGAAGATTCAAAAGGGCAGATTATAGTTCCACACCTTTCAGTAGAGCAGGACTTCATCTTGGCAGATGTAGTGCTAATTAGTGATATTTGCATATCAGGGCCTCCAGCCACTGTGGTGCTTTTTCTGCTGAAAAGTTCAGGTTCAAGTTCCAGGTCTTCTATCTATTACACTACACTTTGGGAGATGATTAGATTCAATGGGGTCATTACAACCCTGGCAGTAGGGGGTTAACGGGGCCGGTAGAGCAGCCAGCCCCGCTAACCCCCTACTACCTCATTACGAGGTCCGCCCGCGGGACCCGCTAAGGACACTTGGTAAAACCAGGCGTCCTTAGAGGGACCCGCGAGCGGTCCAGCATGCTAACAACGGGCCCGTCATTAACGGGCCCATTGTTAGCATGCTCCCCATTCCCATTGAGCCCGATAGGGGCTCCAATGGGGATGGGGATGCACATGGTCTGGGTTCCCTGAATGGGGAAATACCAGGCCCTCCAAGGTCGGAATGGCCCGTTATTTCCCCATTCAGGGAACCCGGACCCGGTACCCGGAATGGGGTAGCAATGCTGCAAATAGCGGCATGGCTACCGTTATCCGTGTAATGAGGCCCAATGTCTTGAAGTAATCCAGGATAGTGTATTGTGGTTGATGAAGCTACTAATCCATCCACTGCAGGTCACAGACAGATTTCTGCGATACATAGAATTAATTCTGCTCACCTGGTAGCTATATACTGCATACTCAATATCTGTCCAAAAATTCTCTTTGTTGAACGGGCTGTGGGGGGAGGGAGGGTGATCTGCAAATCATGTTTGAACCTCACATTCCTGTGCATAGGTGGAAACACCAATATTCTCTTTGTTTGAATAATGGGGATTAGGTTTAGGCGCAGTGATAAAATAACTGCAGAGAAGCTGATGTTTGCCAAGAAGTCAGAAGGGCTTGGCCAGGCATTGGGTAGTTTCACAGTCAGGGGTAACAATATCAAGTTGCAAGCTTGCCAGCCATAAAAAATCATTTGCCCGATCAATTCTATAAATAGAGGCTGCACACCATTTCTTACTGACAAGAGTTCATTATCACTAGCCACTGGCTAGTGGCAAGTGCAATGTTTGCATCCTGTATACAGTGGTTCTGTCTTCTCACTTCGGCAGAAGAACACTTTCATAGAGAGACATAGGGCTTCATTACGAGTATGGCAGCCTGCCCTGCCGGGAAATCAGACCCCTCCCGGAATAGTCAATAGTGAAGGAGCATGGGAGTCATAGTCAAAAACATATGGAGAACCAAAGCTTGCAGACCCCAGCAAAAACTCTCAACCCAAAACCAACATGTTTTTCTCCCAATATGACCATCTGCTTCCTTCCAATCTATCCATGGCTCATCTGCTCCACTGAGAAAAATAACATTTGTCCACAATACTGACATAATGTTATGTTTTATTGTTCCACCTTTTGTTCTACTTGGCACATATTAATAAGAACTGATTTTCATTATAACTAGCTTTTTTAAGTATGATGTTATTAAATAAATGTTTGCAACTAAATGCATCTAACGGCGATAATGACGGTAAATATCAAATGCTAATGTCAGCCGAGTCTCAAGTGTTAAAACAGGCTATAACTGCACTGCAAAGGACATCATGTTTGTGACAAGGAATTAAAGTGATTTCCTCATTAGCTTTTGAGTAATGAGTCAAAAAGTCAACATTTAAAAAACCAGATCAATGATGAAGTGTGGCATGAATGCTGTTCAAGTGAAAAAGTTACCATTTTCTCATGGGGCAGGGGGGGAGGTGTAGATAGACTGACTAAGGAAACCTTTTACAGTTTGGCAGTGCAGTAGAAACATGGTGATAACAGGACTACCACCACTTTTACTCAAAAATGGGGAATAACTCAAGTCCAGCTAAAGTAGAATGGCACAACATTCCACATAGATATTGGCCAGGCCATCCCCCAGCGACTGGTTGTGCAGCCTGTCCCAGTCCTAGACAAGTATCTCGGTGGTTTATGCATGTGCTGCGCAGATCTGCATGCAAGAAGTGCCTGAATGCCAATGCCTGCAAAATAGTCAAGACGAATAAAGCACCTACTGTAGAATTCTGTTTGGAGTATAGACGTCATCCCTTAGAATGCTGACAGCGTCGGGGGAACCCTCCAACCTTCAGAGGCTTGTTAGTGCTATTCACAGAGGTAGAGCAGAGTTTAACCACGCCCTGCAGGTTTAGGGTCAGATGTGGGCTTAGGGTGAGGAGCGTGTGAAGTCTGTGTGACCGAGGGTGAAGATGAATTAACATATTGGAGTGACTGCATGTTTTCATTTATTACCCACTTTCAGCCGTATAATCATATATTTAGACTTTTCCACTGGAGGCATTTTCACCGGTTCGATTGTATTTGACAGCATGTTCTACAATATATTTTTCTGAACACTTTTTCATTTCAGGAAGTTTCTATGAGATATGTTCATATAGCACCGTGCTTGGCTGCCACTGGAAGATGGAGGATGCCTGTCTCGGTCGTATTACTACAGTATTTAGTTAAACAGGCTGGGAGGCTGCGAGGCAAGAGCCTGCATATGCAGTTATTTGGACAGAGTGAAGCAATGCGAGGTTTATTATTATTTTTTTTGATGGTAGGTTTTACTGTGTCTAAGTCCTTTTTTATGTCCATAAAAGTATTATGATATTGAACTCAGAACACTTTACCAGCGATACCAGTAGCACAGACTTGAACATTTGAGAATGATATTTGCAGAGGATATTGACGATTGCAAATAGCACTGTAAGTGTGGAACCGTGTACTGCACAACCACTGCAACACTGCAGAACTTTACCACAAGTCCAGGTGTCGTGCAGTCTTAAGACATCTGTGGCTCATTATTACATGTGATAAGGAAGTCACCACTGAACATTTTCTCTGAACATTGTGTAAGCATTCCAAAGTCTCACTGTAACATGGACATCTCTGACATTTATGAGTCAGATCTCTGGGCTGCTATCGTGGGTGGCAGCACCTGACTGATTTGCAAATGGCTGGACCCCTTCTGCAACGGTGCAGACGGGCCAAAAAACAGTGGAGTGGAAGTTGCCCAGAGCAGTGCTGAGTGGTTCAGATTTATTCAAAACCTTATACCCATCACTTTTTGGCTGCAGATCTCTAGAGCATGTCAGATATGTTCACAGTTGTGGCTTATCCATAATAGGAGACATGGCACTTACCCGTAACCCATTGCAGAGGAACCATCAACACCAGGGAAACATGGTTTGCCTTTACATTTTGAAGTTACAAAGTGTGCATGCCCAATGGGCAATGGAAGGCTGGGGGCATTTTGCGTCTCCAGCCCTGCAGAGCCCACTGCCCAAGCAGGCTTGGGAACTGCCAGGCCAAATGTGTGCAGGGTCTACTGCTTTGCCTCCCCATACACTCAGAGTAGCAGTTTCTTGCACTTGGCTTCATTATACTTGTCAGGAACCAGGCAGCTACCCCCGCGCTTCCTGTCTGTTTGTTTGGTGGGAGCCAGAGGGCCTGGAGAGCAGCTTCGAGGTGGCATTCAAGTACAGAGCTTGAGAAGGTAAGAAAGAATGCACATTGGTATGTGTGTATGCACGCATTTGAGAGCATGTATATATGTAGGTGTACGTGTGAGGGGCTGTGGCTGTGAAAGTGTGCGTGCAAATGAGCATGGAGTGTGAATGTCCTGAATAGGTGTGAGTTTGAATGGGAGAGAAGTGTGCATGTTGTATGGGTTGGGGACTGTGTGAGTGAATGGGTATGAATGTGTGTGTGCTTGCTGGCCAAGGAACAAGCGTCAGGGGTGGGCGAGGTCGGCAGTGAAGCAGTCAGTAGGGATGCTCCTTTAGAGTAGTATGGTCTGCTGTACTGGCATTTGGTCAACGCAAACTTAATGTGTGTTCTTGCATGAGGGTGGGGGGCATAAGCTAATGCCCAATTTAATCATTTTGTGTTTCTTGACACTGTGCCTTTGCCGAACAGTGGCCTTCCAGAAATTAGCATGTGTACTTACAGCGCATGCATATGAGGCTCATGGAGAAGCGCAGATGCCAGTGAGCAGCCTGTTGACCCAGTGAGGTAAAGAGTGGGCAACGGGTGGTACTGTTGGGGGTTGTAGGGAATGTAGGTAAGCCAGGTGCAGGTTGGAAAATGACCAGGAGGAGGTACTGGAATAGCAGGAGAGTTAGGTGCCTGGGGTTCGTGGGGGTGTCGCCTGCAAATGAGAAGCATGTTAGGAGGATTGGGGGAGAGGAGCCTGTAGGGATTGTAATGGCGTGCCCCATCCAAGAGGAAGGATTGTGCGAAACAGGGAAGGACCATGACAGATGGTCACAGCAGGCGAACAGTCCCACATTGAAAGCAGAGTTGATGATCCCGGCATGTAACTATCTATCATGGGTCAGTGCATAATGGGGCAAGCCAGCATGTACATTTTCTTATAGGGGCATGGCATGATTTTGAAATAATGAGAAAAGGCAACTTGACGAGTGTTCTTAAATGGACAATGTGCCTACATTGGTGCAGACGGTAAGGGTGTGTTCCTAAAGTGTTGTTGCATATTTTACTGGCATTATAAGTAAAGCCTATATGAGTAATGTGCTCAGATAGAATATTGGTCACCATTGTGGAAGCCAGTATGGGTGTTCAAATGGAGTAGCATTGCATGTTTTACTGGCATTAAGAGCAAAGCCAACTTGAGGAGGGTTCTTATGAGGGCATAGGTAAAAAGGGACTATGCTTAGGCAAATACAAATGATATTAAAGAAGAGTGACATGGCATATTTTATTGTTTTTATGATAAATCCAACATGAGTTTTAAAAAAAATGTTTTTAACGTGGCCATACTTGTTATATTGGTGCAGTCTGTAGAGAGATGTTTTCCTACAGTGGTAGTGAATGTTTTTACTGACATAACAGGCAAAGCAAACATAATGATTGTTTGATGTGGCTTTACTGGCCTGTATTGTTGCAGCCAGTGTGGCCATATCTTCGTACAGTGACATGACATGTTTTACTCACATTATGAGCAAAGCCAGCATGATGAGTATTCTTATGAGGTCATACTGGACCACATTTGTGAAGCTAGTAAGTACATGTTTTCTTACAGTGGCATGGCATCTTTTTGCAGACATTACAGACAAAACCAAACAGTAGTTTGATCTTACATGGGGATACTGTCAACTATTGGCACAGTCACCTTGGACATGTTTCCCTACAATACTTGCTTTATTGGCAAAGCAAATATGAGTATATTATTATGTTGTAATTCTTGTAGATATTGATGCAGCCAGCACGGACATTGTGGGCACAGCCAGCATGCACCGTTCTTTTACTGCAGCATAATAGTGAAATGTGGCCAAATACAATTATAATATGTATTAGACAATGCTCCTGTGCATTGCTATTTTGGCATATGCTGGATGTTTGCACGCGTAACCCTAAAAAAACAATTGTAACCTGTTTTTTTCATTTACCCATTTATTGACAGACAGGGTTCTGGAAAATGCATCAATGTAATCAATGTTTTAAAATAGACTCTCAGTGGAGAAATGCCTTGGACTCCCCCTGGTCGGTTCGAGGCCCCTTGCTTTGCTGGGTCATTTCTGCATATTCATGGGAAATGTTCTGGCCTACCAATCCGAAAATACACAATATGACACTGTCAGGGTAATTCATAGAATTTCGCACAAAAGTGGCGCACGTGGCTGGCGCACAGTGTCCCCGTGCGATACACTGCGCCAGCCGCGTGCGATAAAATCCATTTCATTATGCAGCGTATTCATGGATTTTAACCTCCGCGATTGGCCTGGGTACGTGTATTTCGGGGTGCGCGTGAAGATCCACACGCGATTGGCCTGGGTACGTGTATTTCGGGTTGTGCGCGTGAATTTTCACACGCGATTCCAGCAGGGTACGTGTATCTAAAGGTGCGCGGGAATTTCCATACACGAATTCAGCGGGGTACGTGTATTTCAGGGGTGCGCGGGAAGTTCCACACGCGATTGTCCCGGGTATGTGTATTTCGGTGTGCGCGTGAAGTTTCACACGCAAATCCTGCAGGGTACGTGTATTTTGGGGTGCGCGGGAAGTTTCACACGCAAATTCAGCAAAATACGTGTATTTCAGGGGTGCGCGGGAAGTTCCACACGCGATTGTCCTGGGTACGTGTGTTTCAGGGGTATGCGTGAAGTTTCACACGCGATTCCATCAGGGCACGTGTATTTCAGGGGTTCCGGGGAGTACTACACGTGAATTGGCCGTGTGGGTCCTCCCAGGTGTTCCCTCTACACCCTCCACGGCCCCTGCAGGCAGCCCACACCACAGGGGACTACCCTGCACCCCTGCTCATGTCCCGCAGGCAGCCCATCCACCATGGGCATGCCCCCCAGCCAAGCCACATGTCACCTTGCACTACTGATCAACAACGCATGTCTCCCAGCACCCCCACCCCCCAGCACTGTGGGGCACCTGCCAGCAGGCCCCCACTCATGTCCAACTCAAGTCCCCCTGCACCCCCACCCCCCAGCATCCAGGGGCACCCTCCACCGAGGCCCTGACTCATGTCCAACTCATGTCCCCCTGCACCCCCACCCTCCAGCATCCAGGGGCACCCTCCACCAGGCCCCCACTCATGTCCCCCTGCACCCCCACCCCCAGCAGTGCAGGGCACCTGCCAGCAGGCCCCCACTCATGTCGCCCTGCACCACCACCCCCCAGCATACAGGGGCACCCTCCACCAGGCCCCCACTCATGTCCAACTCATGTCCCCTGCATCCCCACCCCCCAGCAGTCAGGGTAACCCTCCACCAGGCCCCCACACATGTCTCCCAGCACCCCCACCCCCCAGCAGTGCAGGGGCACCCTCCACCAGGCCCCCACTCATGTCTCCCAGCACCCCCACACCCTAGCAGTGCAGGGCACCCTCCACCAGGCCCCCACTCATGTCCCCATGCACCCCCACCCCCAGCATCCAGGGGCACCCTCCACCAGGCCCCCACTCATGTCCCCATGCACCCCCACCCCCCAGCAGTGCAGGGCACCTGCCAGCAGGCCCCCATTCATGTCTCCCAGCACCCCCACCCCCCAGCAGTCAGGGGCACCCTCCACCAGGCCCCCACTCATGTCCAACTCATGTCCCCCTGCATCCCCACCCCCCAGCAGTCAGGGGCACCCTCCACCAGGCCCCCACTCATGTCCCCCTGCACCCCCACCCCCCAGCAGTGCAGGGGCACTATCCACCAGGCCCCCACTCATGTCCCCCTGCACCCCCACCCCCCAGAATCCTGGGCACCCTCCACCAGGCCCCCACTCATGTCCCCCTGCACCCCCACCCCCCAGCAGTGCAGGGCACCTGCCAGCAGGCTGTAACGCTCACCTGATTCTCGCAGAGGCGCCGGTCTTTACTGGGCGACTACCGTATCTTCAAAGGTGATGTGTAGCACCCGGTTGGCTCTTTGGGCTGGACCTCTGTGCACTGTATGCC
The DNA here is from genome assembly GCF_040938575.1 of Ambystoma mexicanum. Lineage (NCBI taxonomy): Eukaryota > Metazoa > Chordata > Amphibia > Caudata > Ambystomatidae > Ambystoma > Ambystoma mexicanum. Next base: position 405,293,475 of record NC_090931.1, on the reverse strand, counting down.
TGACTTCAAGAGTAAGATGTCTGCAGACAGAAAATATGGGATTAATGAACTGGGGTTATTGGGGTGTCCCTATCTCTTCCCTTTTTTGCTCTACTGTAGACCCCCAAAGGTTAACGCTCTCACCTTAGGTAAGTGAATGCCGAGCTCTCCATCTGCCTCGGGGCAGGGTGCTGTAACCAGTTTCTTCACTGGATCGGTAGCGCAGGCCTCTTGACTTCAGAGGACTGCTGTCCGTCGTTTACTGCACGAACGGTAAGTTTCGAGTAATTCTATTGTCTTTAAAGTCTTTAGCAATGATGTCTCTTGTTTTGCAGGTTCCGGCGATGGCGGATGACGGGCTGAAGTGAGTTGAAGATGGAGTCCGTATGATGAATAGAAGCGCTTGGAAGCACGTAAGTAAGCGCTTGTTGCCTGCTTCACGATGCGCTCTAACTGTCTTTTATTTTGCAGGTACGAGTTCGGAGCGGCTGCAGGGTGCCGGAATACCCACTGGGGTTGATGTGGAAAGGAGTAATGGCACGTGAGTATCAAAGTTCCCCAATGTCTTTAAACGCACCTTGTTTTGTCTTTCAGATGCAGGATGCAGCGCCGAAGGCCTCCGGAGCGTGCGAAGAGTCGGTAAGCTTTTGTCTTTCAGATGCCGGAATGCAGTGTGAAGACCTCCGGAGCGCACGAAGAGTAGGTAAGCCTTTGTCTTTCAGATGCCGGAATGCTAACCTGTTCTTTCTTGTCTTTATAGGTGTTGCTGAAGACTGGATTCAGGATGGTAAGCCTTTTTCCTTAGGCCCAGGATCCGATGCAGAAGACACGATGAGCGTTCTGCTGCAGAGGATGCAGAATAAAGCAAAGCAAGATTCATCCACCGGGTGTGGTTTAAATAGCCTCCTGTAGTGCTTAGGTGTCTCCTTCCACAGCCACGCCTAGGTAAGAAAAGAGTTCCTGCTTTCCAGAAGAGTTCCAGTGTTCTGAATCTAGGGAGTGGCTCCTGCCCCACCCAACAGGAAAAGTAGTTCCAAACAGAAGAGGATCAGAGGCTCAGCTGGCAGGCAAGTAAGCAGCATGGTCTGCTGCAGGTAAGTCCACCCAAGCATCATGAGCCCGGCGCTTCCAGCGCTGGGACTGGGCACATTTATGAGCCTGGTGCCACTGGCGCCAGGACTAGGTCCAAAAGGTCCCAATTGGGACTGGTTGGCCCTCGGAACCTGGGTTATGGATCTGCTTCCAAGGGAGTTGGGAAAACCCTGACCTTTTGGAAGCAGAGATCATGACACAGGCCCCCACTCATGTCCCCCTGCACCACCATCCCCCAGCATCCAGGGGCACCCTCCACCAGGCCCCCACTCATGTCCAACTCATGTCCCCCTGCATCTCCACCCCCCAGCAGTCAGGAGCACCCTCCACCAGGCCCCCACACATGTCTCTCAGCACCTCCACCCCACAGCAGTCAGGGGCACCCTCCACCAGGCCCCCACTCATATCCCTCTGCACCCCTACCCCCCAGCAGTGCAGGGCACCTGCCAGCAGGCCCCCACTCATGTCCAACTCATGTCCCCCTGCATCCCTACCCCCCAGGAGTCAGGGGCACCCTCCACCAGGCCCCCACTCATGTCTCCCAGCACCCCCACCCCCGGCAGTGCAGGGCACCCTCCACCAGGCCCCCACTCATGTCCCCCTGCACCCCCACCCCCCAGCAGTGCAGGGGCACCCTCCACCAGGCCCCCATACATGTCCCCCCAACACCTCATGACGATCCATAATCATGGCCCCCATGCCCCCTTAATACACTGCCTACGCCACCCCAGTCCGAACACACCACCAGGTATGACATCCACCCCACAAAGAAATCACCAGCACATGATGCATCCCAAATGGCTAGTCTGCACATCAACATATATCCATCAAACCCACACAATGACAGCATGTGAATGATAAAACACACATTGTGACATGCATGAAACCAAAGAGAGAATACCACACATTGAAGTACAAAATGATAATGTATTAAACAGAAAAGCAAGGCAATGAAATGGAACAGAAGAAAATGGAAATAATAAATGAAATCCAGCATGTCCAATAAATGAAAAAGATGCATGAAATCCAAATGGAAAGCAATCCAAAAGCAAGTCTCCAAAGTGTCAGTCTGAGAAAATAAATCCAAGGTGCAAAAATAATAAAAAACCATTGATCCATGGGAAAGAAAAATCAACAATCCAAATCCATTGTCAAACTATGTACAAAGTGAACATCCAGGGTCCATGTGCCCAATCCTTTAAATGAAACGTATAAAATAAAATCCTACCTAATGAAGAACTATATACAAGAAGTTGGGGCATTGTCCAAGCGCCCCAAAACAAAACAAAACAGAAAGGAAACTTAACACTAAAGAACTATTTACAAGGGCAGCGGGCTAGTCCGACGACTCACTTCTGGATGTTCCAGGGCAGGGCATCATCGAACTCCTGCTCAATGTCCCGGAGGCGGTCCTCTTCCATGTCCCCGAGGGTCCGCAGGGATGACATGTTCTCCTCCAACTCCCTGCGGATTGCCTCGAGGCACTCGGCCCGCCTCAGGGCCCTCCGCATGGAGTTCTCCGCCCTGACCATCGTGAGCCGTGCCTCTTCCGCCCGCTGCCGCTCCGCATCTATGGCGTGGCCCAACCGCTGCCACACGGAAGACACTTCCTGTCCTGGGTCCTCCTGCCCTCTGGCCGATGCCTGCCTCTCCGATGTCGAAGGCCCCGAGCCATCATGGCTCCCACCTCGTTGCTGCTGCTGCTGTGCCTGTGTCTGTGCCCTGGCTCCTGCTGCCTGCACATCCTCCACTGGCCGGGGTGCAGTCGTTGATGTGGCCACCCTTGCTGGACGTCCGACTCCCGACTGTGGCAGGGATGTGTCCTCCACCAGCCTGGCCGCACCGTCAGAGGCAGCTCCACAGGGCACCCAGGTGTTCAGTTCAGGAGGGGGTCGGAACAAGCTCCAGCAAACGGAGGAATCCGGCATGGGTGACCTGTCCCAGTAGGCCGACGCGGTCAACGAGCCATTCGAGATGACGTGCAGTCTCCTCATGAAAAGACTGCAGGTCACTTCGCATGGCCCGTTGACGCAACGCCACACCAGTCAGGACAGGCTCAACCCGTACCTGGATAGCCACGTCCGCAGGCAGAGGAAGGCCAGTTGTTGTAAACTCATCCCCTGCCTGAAAACGGGTCTGGACGTAGGCATCCCTGCTGGTGCAAGATGATGCAGTGACAGGATTGCACACAGGCACCTCCGCGGCGGCCTGTGCTGCCTCCTGTCCCTGGTCCTGCACTGCACCACTAGCACCAGTGGAATCCCCACCTCCGGACCCCGTCTCTGTCGCTTGCATGGCCTCCTCCTCCACCAAACCCCCACCAACCTGGATGACTCCGTGCCATCTTCCCCCGTTGGGCCTTGTGGTGGCCCTATCTGCCCCTTCTGCTGCCGAGGAGTCCAACTCTGACCTCTGCCTCTTGGACCTCCCCCCGGCAGCTGCGGCCTGGGACGCGGCACCGGACTCCTCACTCCCCGACGAGATGACAACCTGGGAGGGGAGCCGGGCCTTGCAGCTCCGGCTGGCGGTGCGATCCCTGCCGCTGTGCCCCACAGCACCTTCTCCGCCCTCTTCATCAGTTGACGCTGCAGACAGGGAGAAATAAATCACAGGCATCAGGGCACTGTACAATGGACACATACACACATGACAGTTGTACATGAGTGGCATTGGCAAACCTCAGACATGGCATCACAATCGCCAACACACATGTCATTTCAACTCGCACACATGAGCCATGCCACAGCCATATCGCAACAGCCAGCACCATCCATACACATACAACAGCATGAGCAGGCAAAGGTGAGCCAGACATCACATGTAACACAGGGAGTGCACTACACATGCACACACACCACCACACTTGCATGCATGTGTACACCTCTGCCAACTGTCGCAGTGTTGAGATCGGCATCCATGTCACATCTGCCAATCAATCTTCCACATCCCGGTGTCACATGCATCCATATTGCATCCCTGTTGCACCCTTGTCAAATACACACACATGCACATGTACACATTGCAGATACATGCAGCTGAAACCAACATCCATGTGTGACATCACGAACATGCCTAGTTACATACACATTCATTCAAACATGTGTGCCCACACATCTGCATTTGGCATGCAAGCCTACACACACAAGCACCATCCATGTCTCACACATGAGAGCCCTCGCATGTGTTAGCCTCACGGCCCTGTACACCCCCCCCATACTTGGCCCCATAAAAACACATGTGCAACCTGCACACTACTGGCACACCACCACACACACAGCTTACAATCAGGATGCATGTACACTTACCGCTCGACTCCAGACGGGTCTGCCACTCAAGGACCTGGACGTGGAGCGCTGGGGATATGCGTTCCAGGACCCTCATCTGATCTTCCGACAAGTGGCCCCGGCACCCCTTAGCATCCTCTGCCTTCAAGAGGCGTCGGGCCTTGTTGAGTGTCCTGGACCTGAAGTCCTCCCAGCGCTTCTTGACATGATGTAATTATTTATTATTTTTTTTAATTTATTTACTTGTGTATAATCAAAATGTATGATTTTTACAAGGCTGAGCATCAAACATCAAGAAGTTTTGCTACGTCCCTCAGCGTTGATTTTACTAAACGCTGCTTCCAACAGTTTAGCTGAGGCTATCACCCAACGGGTTTTCTCCCCTGAAATGAGACAACACCACCAAGTATTTTCTTCTATCAGACGTGGGTCGAGCCAGCATGGTGATAGGAAAGCGGTGCGTTCATTCGTTAAGGAGGGACAATGCAAAAGAAGGTGACGAACTGTCTCAATAGAGTCTGAGGCTTTGCATAGCCTGCAGCTTTTTGTGGCTGTTTGTTGTCTTATTGTCAAGATTTCTCTTGTGTGGAGTAAATTCAAACGTGCTCTTAAGAAGGTAGATCTTAGTTTTCTGTCTGGAAATTTCGAACAATAGGCTAGAGGAATGTGCAGTCTATTGAACGTAGGAGGAAGATGGGTCAGCAGCTTGCATGCTTGTACTTGGTCGTTGGTTGTTATCCAGTCCAGATCCTTCAGTTTTTTGGCGACTCTAAATGGGTTGGTGATCAGATCGTCCACGAAGCACATAATCTCCTGCAGTTTATTTTTTTGGCGTTTGACCCAGTTCACAAGAGTCTTGCATTCTGAGGAAGCCATGTCTTGGGCGATGATGTTGAAGATAGGGAGACCGTCTGTTACAAGAGTCTTTCTAAATAGGGCTAAAGACAAAGCATTCACCGTGGCACTTAGTGAAAGGAGGCCCAGCTCTCTTCTTACGGCTGCAATAGGAACAGAATTAGGAAGGCCGAGAACAGATTTCCAGATGAAGCCTTCCAGTTTCTGCTAAAAAGAAGTAGGTATGGAAAGTGTGGCATCCATACCGTAAGTCAGTGCCGGGACCATTTTTCCTTTGTAAAAATTAATGGCCGGAATCAAAGAGAATTTGCCATACTTGCGGTCCACCATTCTTAATTGCAAAGTTAAAGATTTTTCTTTTGCCCAGAGATGTTCCTGCATTTTAGCGTCATGGGTGCTGCCGTCAAGAATTACTCCCAGATATTTAAATTGGGAAACCACTTCAATTTTTGTTTGGTGGACCGACCAGGGCCTGATGATTTTTGTCGACGGGCGGTTTTTTGAGAAGATCATAATTTTAGTTTTTTTGCTTGTTTATGGACAAGTTGTTTGCTTCCATGTATTGGGCTAAGTTTTCCAGCTGGCGTTGGAGACCAATGGGCGTCTGATCAAGCAGAATCATGTCATCATGTCATCCGCATATAAGATGCGGGATAGCTTGGTACCACCAAAATTCGGGGGAAACGAATGCACCATGGGTTCTGAGTCTTTGAAATCGCCTAAAAAGGCCAAAAACAGAGCCGGGGCCAAGGGACATCCCTGCTTGACTCCTCTTTTGGCTGTAATTTCCTTCGACAGCGACCCTTGTTTGTTCAGATGAACCATAAGCGTGGTGTTCGAATGCAGCACCATTATTGGGTTCAGGATGGTCTCAGGGCAATTCCAATGTTTCAGTTTATTCCACAGCAGCTTTCTATCTACTTTGTCGAAAGCCTGCGATAGGTCGATGAAAGCTGCGTATACCGTCGCAGCCCTGAAGTGGGAGAATGGAAGAACAGGCTCCCGCCCTTCCCCTCTCGCGCTTGGCCTAGAGGATCACGGCCTAGACACCCGCCACGAGAGGAGTTTGCCTATCTACCAGACGACCAAATACCCTGGTACAGGAACATACGGATGTGCCCACCTACCTGCCCAGCAGCCCGCTCTGCCCATGCCGACACCTGCGGCATGGATCAACTCGACTAAACCTACACGTCGTTAGAGATGCCATGACGACCTAGCCAACGGTCAGCGCACCTGTGCAAACATGCACACTGGACACTCCCACACCAATCCACACGAAGAACATACTCAGTGCTATGACGTAGGCGACAGACATACCCACGGACGTGCATCTTTATTATTTTCCACATAGGCTCTCAAAATGCAGAAACGCAAGACGCATAATGAACTTATCTAAAAAGGCTTGCTCACGCTTCTTCTAAGAACCATGTACCATAATGAAGAATATAACGGAGACACGATACTGAGGATAGAGCAATATGATACCGTAACCTAAAGCGCTCTGCATCAAACGGTTCCACCTATGCACCAGGCCCAAGTAGGCCGCAAGCAAAAGCTTCCATGAACATTGAATGAGCAAGAGCTCGGTTGCTGACCCTGCAGAATGAGCCCGGCGAAAGCACACCGCCAAGGGCACGATGTTGCAATCTCGCACGCCGCAAGCCGACGCCAAGGTCGCACCTGCAAGATAAACCAGGCACACAGTGGGAAAAACAATATTAATTGTGCTGAATTTTGCCTCAAACACGGTCCCACCTCACGTGACAAAGCCAAACCTGACAGGATGCCAAGCCCAGGAGGAAGGAGACGCCTGAATCCCACGTTTCAAGACAAAGGCAGATACAATTAAAAGACTCATTGGACATCTGCAGCAGTGGGAGTAGTCGACCTCCCAACATATGAATAAATCCTCACATTGTTTACACCTACCCATAGTAAAACATTGGCCTGCGAGCCCCACGATTGTGTGTGTGTCAGGACGGACGCGTACGGTCCTTGACCCATCCCTGCCGTTTTGTCTAATAAACAGCAGAGTCACCTTGCTTCTTGCGTGTGTCTCATACTCTATCTCTTTTGGGATATACGGGAGGAGTTGGGGCCTCCCTGCCCGGAGGTCCACGGACGGCCCGGCCGACCCCGGCAGAATTTCCCCCCGACAAGTTGGAGGCACTGCTGAGATCTGTTAAAGATCTGCTTTTTTATTTTTATTTTTCCAGGTACTCCCGTTGCGAGGAGGCCCGGCGGCGCGGCCCCCTCTGCCGTTGCACCCTTCTGAGGACTACAGGACCATCGCGGAACTGCGAGAAGACCGGACAGCGCAATCCGGATATTGGCCTTCGGGAGCCGGTTGAGAAGTATCCCGCCCGCGGTCGGCGAGTGTCCAGACGTGGTCCAGACGAAGGGAGGTGGCGAGCCGCTTGGAGGGGTGCACACAGTCGAGCGGCCCCGCATCAAGAGAACTTGGTGAGCATGCCACGCACAACAAGCAATGTGAAATTGTGAGGGAGGGGGGAGGAATTAAATACGGGAGGTGGGAGGTGTTGCACAGGTGCGCGGCGAAGGTTTGACAATTTAGTGTTGGCAATGAAATGAATGGTAGCCGAACGAGTGCGAGAGCAGTCGGCTACGTTACGCGAGAGAGGGAGGTGGAGCACGAAAACATCACGTGCGGCCGCTCGTAGACACTGATTGGCCTAGGTCGCGACTATGTGTAAGGGTGTGTGTGTGTGGTTTCCTACGATTTGGCATTTATTGATCAATGAGTAGATGAGGATCCCTATTGTTCGAGCAAGAAACTCGATAGGTAGATGACGTTTCCCTGTAGGCGGTAGCTAGTTAGTTGCCCAATACGGAAGATAATTGGCTGGTTAAGCCCTCCTGTCGAGGGGCGTATCACACGCGAGGCGACGCAGTGTGCGCAGTCCGATTATATTATTGATTACCTTGTTCCAGGAGTGACAGGAAGACAGCTGTGAGGTTAACGGGGGTAGATTGCAAGTGTATTTTGGACTTAAAGAATATATGAAGAACTTACCAGTAGTTCGAAGAGATCGGTGACGTCACCAGTAGGGCTTTCATAGGATATCCCGAGCACAAGGCTTCTTTCTTTCTGAGAGTGGTGGGGAAGAGAACTGTGGTAAGGGAGTGGAAACGGAGATAAACGGTAATGAGTTGATCGGGGAAAGGCGAAACGGGGGACGTGGCTGCGCATGGAGAACGCCGGCCACGGCAAGTGTAGAAGAAGGAGGATGAGCAAATGAAAATAGGACGACTGTATAAGAACGTCACAAGGGGTACGCAGCCGCAGGGGGCTACGTGCCCCTCGGCCGCAGGGGGCGGTAAGGGTGTTGTGTAAAGGAAGAAAGAAAGAAAGAAGAAAATATACAAATGTAAATACTATATTTTAATAATTTTCCTTAGCGGACTATCGCAAGTCCCCAAATTTACGGGGCCAGGTAAAGGTATAAGGCTGTGTATTGTAAGTGTTAGTAAGATAATAGCTACCAAATAGGGGAAGGATAACAAGTGAAGCGCTACTATGTCATACGGGACAGGATCGGGAGGGTGGGGGAACACCCTCACTACCCCACTACAGCACATATGTACAACACTGTCACCCCATAGGGAGAAACTGATCAAGTATAGCATAGAATGGACACAGGGGACGGACAACAAAATGATAACACCATGGCCGCCTAATGGTAGCTTTGATCCATATACCCAACATTCACTATTAAACCATCTGCATAATACATACAAAGGGAAGAAGTTGACACACCACGTGGAGGTGTTAAACTTATGGAGGATGTTCCAAGGGTCCCGACCAGGACCAAATGGAATGTTCACTGTGGGGGAAATACCGGAAGAAAAAGAGATTAAGGAGGAAGGAGAGAATGGGAAAAAGGGGAGTGAAGACCCAAAGAACACGGGGAACGGACAAGAGGGAGGAGAAAAGAATAATAACTCAAAGGAAAATGAAATAAAAAAGGAACATAGCAACGATATACCCCTAGCAAAGGTAGTGAAAACAGAGGGAGGGGGGTTGTACCCTTTAAGAGAATTAGGAGAAATAGAAAGAGGGCAGTTAAGGGCGGCTGAGGGGTACTCGAACCCGGCATACAGCCCGCCACCATATGTGGCTCATAGGAAGATGCCAGCAGGGGAGGGGAGGACTGGAGAAGAACAAACTGTGGAAATAGGACATGATGAGTGGGTAGCTGCGCAGATACTATTAAAATTACGAGGTTCATTAACAGGAAAAGAGAAGGACGTAGTAAGGAAAATAGACGAGGATAATACCAGGGAGAGTGGAATGAGAGGGGAAGAGCTGTTACGACAAAAGGAAGAGATTTTGGAGGAACGACTAGCAGAGTTAAGGGATGAGCAGAATGAACTGATCAAACAGCTCGAGAGAGAGGAAAGAGAGAGAGCGAGGGAAAGGAAAGAAGGTAAGAACGAATTGGAAAAAATAAGGGAATGAACTGAGGAGCAAAGGAGAGAAGCTGAAAGGGTAAAAGCAGCAGCAGAAAGGGTATCAAGAGCAGTGCTACGAGAGAGGAAAAGGGAAGAAGAAGAGAAAGAAAAAGAAATGGCAATGTGGAAGAAGAGATTACTATCAGAAACGACTAAGAAATACGAAGAAGGGAGGGTGATAGAGAGTATATTAGAAAGGGAGAGGGTGAGATGGGAAAGGAAGAAAGAGGATGAATGGATATTGGAAAAGGTGAGTAGTGAAGTAATGGAGGAATTAAAAAGGAAAAGGGAGGAAATTGGTAGAGAGATGGAGGAGAGAAATGAAGGGGAAAGAGAAGATAGGAGAAGGGAGAGTGAAGTAAGGGGGTATGTGTATAGAGACACAGAAGTAGCAACAACATCAGCGCAAAGGGGAGCGGTTGGTAAAGGAGAAAAGGGAGAACCGGACCTAATAGACTTAAAAACAGTAACAATCAAGGGGAAAAAGACAGAGTGGGGGCTGCCGTTTGTGAATGACTTTTGTAGTGAGGAAGAAGAAGGAATGGAGAAGGAAGGAAGAAACAGTGAAAGGGAAAGTCTAGATAAACTATACACCACCCGGACCAATACAGACTCACCATGGATCTGTAGGAGAAAGGATGAACTGGAGAGAAGTGAGGAGGAAGAGCAAGGAATAGCGGAAAGACAGACACATGAAGCCACACCGTCACCATCACACCCTCTCCCATCCCACCCTACATGCTCAACCACCTCACGCTCATTACGTACAATCAAACTTGCGCCCTTCACAAACGAACTGACACCCTATGCAGGTCGGCTTAGAGACCTCCCTAGACGCAGGCAGGAAGGGCGAATACACACGCCCACATTAAATACAGGAAATGATGGAAGAAGGGGAAAAGATGGAGAAGAAAGAGTTACGAGCAGGGGAAATACGGACGAAATTGACGATGTAGGAGAGAGGAAAGAAGAGGAGGGGTGTGAGGACTCGATTTTATGGAACCCAAGGGGTAAAACGAGACACAACTTAATGCCACTTCTGGAGAGGGGAGGGGTTAGACCACAGTACGTCCCTTGGAAGCATACAGACAAAGAAAATATAAAGTGCAGGCTCCCATCATTAAGTGGAGGTGCGGGTAAATGGATATATGAAATGGAAAAACACACCGCAGGACAGAAACTGGCAGTGGGAGATGTAAAGGGCCTTCTAATATCGATATTAGGGGATGCAGCGGATGACATTTGGAAGAGACCGGGATTCCCTGGGGTAACAATAGCAAACACATCGCACGATGGGGCACCATTCGCAAACTGCAGACATGCACTATGGCAGGCACTGAGGGTACAGTACCCAGACACATCAGACATAGGAGCAATTACCTCACGCAAGATGCGTGAGAACGAAGATCCTGTTGATTATATCCAGGAAATCCAAGAGAAGTGGCGCATGGAAACTAGAGAACAATGGGACAAAACACCAGCAATATTTTATCATATACTAGTACAAGGGCTCCCAGAAGGAGTTCAGAAACAACTAAACAAAGTAGTGGGAATGGATGCAAAAGCATGGCCAGAAATACAACTGACAATAGTGCATCATTGCAGGACATGGCAAGGAAAAATGAAACAAAAGGAAGAGGACAGGAAAACGGAAGAGGCTAAACTAGTACAGAAAAAACTTACTAAATACACAATGGAAGGGGCACTAATAACTACACCTACAACAATGACCCAAAGCCCCACACAAGTAGTGGCTGCACAAGATCCCTCCCAAATACCACCCTCACAGACTATAACACAACAGGTGCCGCCACTCTAACCATACACGACCAACATGGGAGGAGGATACTCAATGCCAGGAGCTGGGTATTATAATTACAACAGGGGAAGAGGAGGAATTATGAGAGGGAGAGGATACGGATATAACACACAACAGCAGGTGGGAGGACTTAGAAATTCCTACCCCACCGGGCAACCAGTATACCAGGACAACACAGGAAGCTTTCCATGGCAGAGTAGGGAACCACCGGTGTGTTGGAGTTGTGGATTAGTAGGGCACATGTCACGCACGTGTAGAGTAAGACCAGGAACACCATCATGGAGCGAACAGGGACAACCAAGGCCCACACAGGAACAGCAGGGCATACAGCAACAGCAGACGTTGCAACAGGGAAATGAACAGCAACAACTAATAACACAACAACAGCCACAGACATATTCACTGCCACAACAACAGGTAGCGATAACACAACAACCCCAAGCACAACAAACACAACTGGGTAGGGTGACGGTCCTGGGACACAACCCTTACACAGGAAATGGTCAATCGTTGTACCCTCAATAGGACAGCCCACAGACGGCCTTGGTGTGTCCCATCCTGTCGGTAACACCTAATAGTGCGGAGGAACCACGCATAGAGGTAACGATAGGTGACAAAAAATTATCATTCCTTGTTGACACCGGGGCGACCCGGTCTTGCATAAGGGAAGGTAAATTTAAGATGTCGAGCGAAGCCATGAACACCCAAGGATTCTCTGGGGCTAGAGGGTTGGTTCCTTTTACTGATAACATTCCCTTATCTATAGGAGATTATGACATGTCAGTCCCACTTTTATATTATAGTGCCTCACCAGTAAATATACTGGGGAGAGACATCATGAACAGGTTGAATATGACGATCTCCTTTACGGAGGACGGCATAATTTGCTCTACTCCAGGAATTAACATGCTCACAGCACGACAGATTATGCAAGCATACTGCGGACAGACAGCGTTTAGGGCTGAGCCAGTAGATGGCGAACTCTTCCAGTACGGGACAGATATGGCATTTGCATGGATGCCAGGGATAAAGGGAAAGATCTGGAGTCGGCCAGCAGCCTATTTGTTCAGACCAGAAACACCAGTCAATGAACCAGAAGGAAAGGTGGTTCCAGTGGACATTGAGAGCATTATAGCAACAGCTGATTACATTGCGGTACGCCCAAGACAGAGAAGGAAGAGCATGGAGGGCAGTGATAGCACTAGCAGAAGGATGTAGACTCACCCAGGTGTCAGATGAGGAGCTGTTCTCAGAAGAAAAGGAGGAAGGTGAAATGGTGTTTATGATGAGTGTGGAAATATGGCTAAGAGTGGCATACAAACAAGTGGCACAGAAAATTGCAATGGCACTTGAGGCACCCACATCCACCCCAGTTCCCTTCTTTGAGGAGGATATGACAAAAGTACCCACATCATTATGGACTACTAGCCCCTATGACGTGGGGTGCATAAAAAGTATAGGGGGAGTAAGGATAAAATTGAAAAAAGGTGCAATACTCCCCAGAGTGAAACAGTACCCACTATCAAAAGAGGCAGATGAGGGCATATATGAAACCATAACGGCCCTTATAGATAATGGCATATTGGTCCCCTCAGAATCACCATGTAACACAGCTGTATACCCAGTGCGCAAGGCTAGAGGGGGGTCTTGGCGCTTCATACAGGATCTCAGGCCCTTGAACAACATAGTAGAAGCAGAATACCCCATAGCCGCAAACCCGGCCACAATATTGTGTGGCATTCCAGCAGAAGCATCACGATTTACAGTGATCGACCTTAAAAATGCTTTTTTCTCAATACCATTGCACCCAGACTCACAAGATCTGACAAGCTTCACTTACAGAAACACAAAGTGGAAACAAACCAGATTGCCACAAGGGTACTGCGAATCACCCTCAATCTTCAACAGAGTAATACAGATGGATTTGGGTAACATTGAAGTGGAAAGCACAGTGTTGCAGTATGTCGACGACATAATAATTTGCAGTACAAACGAAAGAACATGCAGAGAGGATTCATTAAAGATGCTGACAATATTGGCTGAAAAAGGTTACAAGGTAGACATGGAAAAGTTACAGTACTGTCAAGAACAGGTACTTTACATTGGTCAGCTCATATCCCAACATGGAAGAAAGATTGCACCACAAAGAGCACAGGCCATTTCAAAAACGCCAGTGCCACAAACAGTGAGGGAACTGCAGCAGTTCCTGGGTCTGTGCAATTACTGTAGAGCACGGGTATTTGATTACAGCTCATACATAGGACCCCTGCTTGAGGCGTTAAAGGAAGCTAATAAAGGGGAGAAAAAGTTGGGGTGGACAATGGAAATGAAAGAGGCTTTTGATGAACTGAAAGATGCGATATCAACTGCTCTGGTACTGGCAACCCCAGACTATGAGCGACAATGCTTTATATTTTCACATTGCGACTCAGCAGTAATGAAAGCAGTGTTGGCTCAAAAAACAAGCATGGGCTACAAACCAGTAGCATTTTACAGCGGCCACTTAGATCCTGTGATGTTAGGTCATTTCCCTTGCGAACAAGGTCTCGCCGCAGCTGCTTTTGCGGTAGAGAAAGCATCAGCAATCACCATGGGGTGCCCAACTACACTGTTTGTGGAACATGCACTATTTGCAATATTGAATAAACCTAAGTCCACCCTAACCACGCAAAGGGCATCAGGTTATGAGATCATCTTATCCAGAGCTGAACTATCAATTGTTAGATGTAGCACGGTCAACCCTGCAAGGTTCCTAGCAGAAGTAATTGAGGAAGGAGATTATGCCCACGATTGTACGCAAATAACTGAAATGTACTCATGTACTAGAAAGATTGAAGAGAACGCACTAGAGGGAGGTGAGCTCCTGTTCATTGATGGGTCATCAACTATCGACCAAAGGGATGGTATAAGGAGGACTGGGGCAGCAGTGGTAAAAATGATGGAGGTACCGGTGTGTGTGGCAATGAAATGTGTACAACTACCACAGCATTATTCCGCTCAAGCAGCAGAATTAATTGCACTAATCTTGGCGTTGAAGGAAAGCTTTGACAAACAAGTGACCATATATTCCGACAGCGCATATGTTACGTCCACTGTCCACTCAGGGCTGTCGAAATGGAGAAGAAGAGGGTTTAGGAGAGCTGATGGCATTCCAGTGCAACATGCCCTCCTATTGGCTGAACTAATTGAAGCAATTAATGACCCCCAAGAATTAGCTTTGGTCAAATGCACCGCACACACCAATGGTGAAGACCACATTTCAAAAGGGAATGCAGCAGCAGACGCACATGCGAAGTATGCTGCATATTTTGGTGAGATATGGAACCCCCCAGAGTCAAAGAGAGGGAGAGGGAGGGGAATGGCTAAGGAGATGTTGATAAGAGAAGGGTACACCCATCCCCCAGCCACACAGATAATGGAGCTACAAGCGGCTGCACCAATGGCAGAAAAAGAAATATGGGTAAAAAGAGGATGCACAATGTCACCAACTGACGCACTATGGCGCCAGGGTGACACTGGAAAGATTGTAATACCACTGGCACTATTGAACACCGCCCTGAGCCAACTACACCACCCAGCCCACACAGGCAAGGAAGTAATTGCAGCACGAATTAGGGAAGACTGGTTCTGCCCCGAGTTAAATTCTCATGTGTCAAATTTTATCAGCAATTGTCTCACATGTCAACATTTTACGGCCGGTCACACTCTGAAGGTGATAAGAGGTACTATACCCCGGCCAAAGGGACCCTTCCGACATCTCCATATTGACTATGTTGATGTGATCAACGTATGTCAAGGAAATAGGTATATGATTGTAGTAGTATGCCCATTCTCGAGGTGGATTGAAGCAGGGCCCTGTTCACACCCAGATGCATTCAGAGCAGCTAAATTCCTAGTGAGGGAGGTCTTCCCCAGGTGGGGAGTGTGCGAGGTACTGCGGTCAGATAATGGCCCACATTTCGCAAACGAAATGTTCCAGCACATCACATCCTTACTGAACATCAAGCATAAATTTGCATGTGCATACCACCCACAGGCCAACGGTTTATGTGAACGCCTGAATGGCCTATTAAAGGAGGCAATTGCAAAAATATAGCAAACAACAAAGAAGAGTTGGTTGTATTGCCTTCCACTAGCCCTATTTGAGCTAAGGAATAGACCAGGTTCCGACCACCACCTCACCCCTCACGAGGTGGTTACCGGACGTCAAATGCGCCTTCCCCTAACGCCAACATCAAGAGCATTTACCGATCACGAGAGTACTGCAAATGTCCTTGGTGATGAAATGTACCAATATGTGTCTTCTTTGATTACTAGTGTAGTGTTTGTGTCTCAACAGCTCGAGCGCACGCTGGGCGGGTCTAACAGCGATCAACAAGAAGACGCGGATAAAGAATTGGAAAAGGAAAGACTGTGCAAAGTTGCTAAAGGTGACCACGTACTACTTCGCAATTTCAACAGAAAGTGGAACAGCCCACGCTTCACTGGCCCCCATCTGGTAGAGGAGGTATCAACGAGAGCAGTAAAGCTACAGGACAAACGTGCCTGGAACCACCTACACGACGTAAAGATCTACAAACTCCAGACCCGCCCCAGCGCCACCGACAGGGCCACTTGAAGAACAACAACAGCGTCACCAACAGAGGAAGAGACTTCTACCACAACTAACGGCCTAAGTGTCCCCATACCCTGCCACCCCTCAGATTCCCCAGAGACAACTACTAGAAAAGAAAGGGGCGATCCCCATACCGCCCACCCCATGGTTACACGATTAAAGAGTAAAGAGACTTCCGCCAGTTGAGCCCCAAGCCCTCTGCCCATTGACCCCCTACCCACTGTAGTAATAACTGAACTGAAGGACATTGTCTTGCACATATACACATGTAAACACCTTAATGTTCTCTTTTTTTTCTCTCGCACATGCAGGTACAGCGTATTATTGTACTACTAAGAAAGTAGATAACTAACCAATTCACTGCCCAGGAGTAGATGGTACCCTCAGACGATAATTACCTGGAAGAATTGTCACACCAATTTGTATATGAAATAAAAAGGCCAACGTACCTGAAAAGAAGGAGGGTACGTGTCTACTACACAGCATTCCTCTTGGCCATAGAACATTCAATGCCCCACCTCCAACCATACTTGCCTGCCCTAAGAGATAGATCGCTTAGATTGCAGTGGGAACAGCTCTTCGCCTGGGCACTGAATGACTACTTGATAGGGAGAGCTTAAAAACGACAACTAACACTAATAACAAGCATATTAAGAATTTTCAGGCGGGCAACTGTAACGTCGCAAGAATAAGCTGCCGGACTGCAGCAAGGTAAGAGCAAAATGCCCGTGAAATTAGCATCTGTAATAAAATTGATAGGGATTTTAATGATCACCGGATTCTTGGCTGCCTCTGTATGGCAGTACAGCTATGCTATCAATATTATTGCTGTACCCAAACCTAATACACCCCCACCCCCAGCTGCAACAGGTGTTACGTCAGGTGGTACTAGTAAAATCCCACACAAGGAAAATAGAGTTAAACGCAGCACATACTCAGATAATAAAGGTATTGACAACTACATACAAGATTCAGCACACATCTCAAACAACATATGGTACCAACACATGACCCACATAGGTAAGCAGACAACAGAAGACAGCTGCTACGTTTGCTCATTAATCCCATACGCCATGAGCACTTCTCGAACATTTGTTGCCACGGAGATAGATGAAAAAATAGCACGATGTATAATATACCTGGCACTGTTCCAGACGAAAGGAAGATTTCAAGGGACAGTGGTGCAACTGGTGTGGAAAACACGAGATACATATCCATATGAAAACAACTTCCTCAAGACTTATTTGAGTTACCACAAGAGCAGTTTACATGCTGAAGGATTCAGATACATAACAAGTGGTCCTGAAAAAGGAGAAACAAAGAAAGTAACACTACAGTACCTGCCATGTGATTGGTACGCCACTGAAGTCCCTGGTAAAAACGGATGTTGGGAAAGACCACTGGTGATAATAACAGGGAAGGTGTACATGAACAACAAATGGGACATAGGAGTGGTTGACAGCAACATGGTAACAAGAGAAAATATTTCAACTATTGATGGACACAACCATAGATGTTGGATGACTTGGGTCAAGTACGTACCCATGCTCACGTGGATGGAGAAGGATCAAGACCCAATAACAATACTGCCGCTAACTGCGCCTAAGGTATGCTACCAACATAAAGGGGAGGTGGACTTAGGATACAACACCAACTGTGAAAGCGTGATGGAGTTACCTGAGGGGGGAGCAGGAACAGCAGTAGTAATGGACCATTACTGGGCCTGTGGAGAAAAAGCATACCACACACTGCCCCCTCTGTGGAATGGTATATGCACAATGGTGCACGTTAATGTACCATCACTAGTGGTACCCCAGAAACATGTCAAGATGGCGAACTTCCCCAAAATGGATGAAGGGAACAAGAGGAAGAAGAGATCTGTACAACCCCAGAAGGGGCCAGAGAGCAAAACCGACGGCAATAATACTGTCCTGAATAGAAAGAAAAGACAAGGAGAACCTCTGACAGGAAATTACCTATGGGGAAGGTCAGAAACAGCACTCACTTCAATTCCACCAGACCACAGACTATTCAGCAGAGCAGCAATGTTCTTCTCCTCGATAATACATCCAGGACTACAGGCTTACGCAAACGCAAAATGGCTCCAGATAACTCGATGGGAACTAATGATGACTATTAATTCTACGGTAAATGGATTCAACGCAATAAAAGAGGAACTGCGAGCTGTGAGGATGGTAGCACTTCAGAACAGATATGTACTGGACCTCCTCACAGCAATGGAAGGAGGAGTTTGCGCTAAGATAGGACAATCATGCTGTACATTCATCCCTGCCAACGATGCTGACAATGGTACACTGACAGAAGCAGTTTTACAATTGGCCCAGATGCATTCAAAAATGATGGATGAAAGTAAAGGTGTGAAAAAGGATGAGAGCTGGTTTTCAATATTATGGTCATGGATGCCATCTTGGCTGTCAGATGGATTGAAGATTATAGTTGGATGTACTATTTTGGCTGGAGCTACACTGATCATAATAAGATTTTGGAAGGCCCGGAAGGCACGCACCACAGACGAGATGATCGAAATGGTTGGCATGCACCTCTTGATGCCAACAGATGATGGCCAACACACAGGCACAATCATAAAAGAGAGAGAGAAGTTGCGCAACCAGATCATCACCAACCACCTGGACCCACCATCTGTGAAGCTCGAAAACCCAAGAAACCCAAGGAGCTACATAGGGAAATGGGTATACTGCACTCCTGGAGGAACCTGTGCATATATGTATTGGTCATTTGAAGACCATGTTAACCACTATGGACATTTGGGAGGAATAACTAAAATATGGAGAGTAAGAGGAGATAAAGAAAAGGATATGTTTGTGGTCGACAAGTCGACCAGAGGGGGAACTGAAGTGGTAGAATGGAAGATCAGGCTCCCGCCCTTCCCCTCTCGCGCTTGGCCTAGAGGATCACGGCCTAGACACCCGCCACGAGAGGAGTTTGCCTATCTACCAGACGACCAAATACCCTGGTACAGGAACATACGGATGTGCCCACCTACCTGCCCAGCAGCCCGCCCTGCCCATGCCGACACCTGCGGCATGGATCAACTCGACTAAACCTACACGTCGTTAGAGATGCCATGACGACCTAGCCAACGGTCAGCACACCTGTGCAAACATGCACACCGGACACTCCCACACCAATCCACACGAAGAACATACTCAGTGCTATGACGTAGGCGACAGACATACCCACGGACGTGCATCTTTATTATTTTCCACATAGGCTCTCAAAATGCAGAAACGCAAGACGCATAATGAACTTATCTAAAAAGGCTTGCTCACGCTTCTTCTAAGAACCATGTACCATAATGACGAATATAACGGAGACACGATACTGAGGATAGAGCAATATGATACCGTAACCTAAAGCGCTCTGCATCAAACGGTTCCACCTATGCACCAGGCCCAAGTAGGCCGCAAGCAAAAGCTTCCATGAACATTGAATGAGCAAGAGCTCGGTTGCTGACCCTGCAGAATGAGCCCGGCGAAAGCACACCGCCAAGGGCACGATGTTGCAATCCCGCACGCCGCAAGCCGACGCCAAGGTCGCACCTGCAAGATAAACCAGGCACACAGTGGGAAAAACAATATTAATTGTGCTGAATTTTGCCTCAAACACGGTCCCACCTCACGTGACAAAGCCAAACCTGACAGGATGCCAAGCCCAGGAGGAAGGAGATGCCTGAATCCCACGTTTCAAGACACAGGCAGATACAATTAAAAGACTCATTGGACATCTGCAGCAGTGGGAGTAGTCGACCTCCCAACATATGAATAAATCCTCACATTGTTTACACCTACCCATAGTAAAACATTGTTGCAAATGACAGGTGCACCGCGAGCTGGGAACAGCGATAGTCCCAGACTGGGAGGCTCGCGAGCGGACCAATCAGAACATGGGGCTCTTATCACTGACGCCATTAACATTGACCAATCCTCAGAGGTCTTCATGTAACAATTTTCATGTATCAAATTGAAGGGACAGCCCAAGTATATCACCTGACTAACCCTCAACCACTAACACCGTTCTCTATATGTATGCTATACTAACCCTACCACTCGAGTAACCAATCCAGAGTGGAAATAGGTTTTTTGCTAAACTTTCTAAGGTGACGCAAGTAGCGCGTCATACTAAGGTAAAAAGGGCCTGCGAGCCCCACGATTGTGTGTGTGTCAGGACGGACGCGTACGGTCCTTGACCCATCCCTGCCGTTTTGTCTAATAAACAGCAGAGTCACCTTGCTTCTTGCGTGTGTCTAATACTCTATCTCTTTTGGGATATACGGGAGGAGTTGGGGCCTCCCTGCCCGGAGTTCTACGGACGGCCCGGCCGACCCCGGCAGAATTTCCCCCCGACAGCCCCTTGTTTAATTTTTGCCTTCAGGATGTTTAGAATAAAGATGTTAACCGTTGTGCTTCCGTTCTTCTTGAAGCCGACTTGAAAGGGATCTCTGCAGGGAGCCGAGAGCGCCCAGCGGCGAAATTGGTCCAGCAGTAGGGAGGCAAAGAGTTTTCCCAGAATATCCAGCAACGCAATGGGCCGATAGTTACCTGGTTCTTCTCGGCTTCCTTTTTTGTAGATGGGCATAACTATGGCTTTGGTCCAGGATAGTGGGATTTTCTTGGTGTCAGCGCAGTGTTTGAACAGGAGGCTAACGAAGGGAACCCATTCCTTGATATGGGTTTTAAGATCCAAGTTTGAAAGGCCATCAGGGCCCGGGGCTCTGGAGGAATTCAACTTCTGAATGGCCCTGGATATGTCTGCTTTATCGGATAAATCGACCCAAGGGGACTGCGTCGACTCTACTCGCAGGTTTCTTGTAGAGTGCGGGGGCGCAAACAGTGCTGTAAACAATTGAACCCAGGCTGTTTCCGCCACTGCATTAATCATGTTGTTATCTATATTGCTCTGCGAGTGATTTATCAAATTCCAAAAGTCGGCAGGTTTTTTTTAAATGATAACTCTTAGCATTTTTTCTGCGTCGTTTTGATAAATGGCTGCTCTCCTTGATCTTATCCAAGCTTTATAGATTTTCTTATGGTGCTCCCAGACGTCCCACGCTGCCCGTGTATTTTCAGAAGTTGCTCTGCGTTTTTGCTTTCTTAGCTCCTTCTTTTTCGCTGCTATGAATTTGTCATAGTTATTAGTAAAAGCTGGGGCAATGGTCTTCCCTGGCCCCGGCTTGGTTCTGTGTTCAATCAGAAGAGGGAGGTAGTTCGGCCTCTGTACCTTTGCGGAAGTGTTAGACGTATTTGCTGTCTCCGCATATTGCTGCGTAAAAGACCGCACATTAGCCGCGATGAGGCGAAGCCTGGTCTGTTGGAAATTCGTTTCGATTGATGGTGAATACTGGTTACACATCTTGACATATGCTGACCATTCCAGAGTGAGCATGTTATGATCACTTGCCTCGGTTTTCACCACCTGATATTGGCGAGTTTCAGCGATTAAGGCCTGCGAGACAAAGATGTAGGGCCGCATTACACGGTAGGCGGTGAGCCATGGCGCTTTTAGCGCCATGGCTCATGCCGGTAAAATACCGGCACCGCCTTGGCGGAAAGGGGATTTACCGCCCCATTCCAAGGTTGGAGGGGCGGTAAATCCCCTTTCCGCCATTGCCCTTCCCCATTCCCATTTCTGCCCCATAGGGCTCTATGGGACTGGGGAAGGCGCTAATTACAGCACCGCAATTTTGCGGTGCCGTAATTAGCTCCGAGGTCCCTTAGCGGGTTGGATTTTAACGCCTGCAAGAAGCAGGCGTTAAATCCTCCAACCCGCAAAGGGACCTCGTAGTACGGCGGTTAGGGTTAACGGTCACCGTTGCCATTAACGGTGACCGTTAACCCTTACCGCCGTCCGTGTAATGAGGCCCGTAGTCTAGAGTGGCCATCGACTGGCCTCTTTCCCAAGTTGGGATATGAGTGTCTT
Organism: Ambystoma mexicanum; assembly: GCF_040938575.1. Lineage (NCBI taxonomy): Eukaryota > Metazoa > Chordata > Amphibia > Caudata > Ambystomatidae > Ambystoma > Ambystoma mexicanum. The sequence goes on along the minus strand of NC_090931.1, from coordinate 405,271,397 downwards.
TGCCCAGAATCCAGGCCGCATTGTGGAGCCCTCTGGCAGTCATAAGGTTCATCCATGCTTTGCCTCTGTGATCTGCTTGGGTCGTGGGAGCATCCGCAAAGGCTTGTTGGTTAGGGTGGATGCAGTTAGCATTAAGGTCTCCACAAACTATCGCAAAGGGGGAGTTCCATTCCAGCTTGATTTCATCCATGGTTTCTGCCATAACTTGGCAGAAGTCTGTTGCTGTTGTTCTTTGCGGATTCCAGTAAGTAGTTATTAAGGCTAAAGGGTGATTCGTACGGCTTTTACTGTTTCGACATGTAGTGTCACCTCCATAGTTCCACTCTAAAAGGACTGCCAGAACCTCATATGACTTTTTCATGGTCTTGATGATTCTCAGGTTCTGCCCTGAGCGGACCGCAATTAAGAGACCGGCGGACGGGCGGCCTAGCATGCCCTTGATAGCAGGCGAGATCTCAATTTCATAGCCGTCCATAGATGGTTTTTCTTGGAGCCAGGTCTCTTGAAGGCAGAAAATGTCAAATGAGGATAGCACTACAGAACTGGGTTCCACTAAATGGGAGTGTCCTCTCGTATTCCAAGATGCCAGCGTCAAAGTCTTTTGGAGACACAAATCGCCGGTCTCGGAGGATGGTTGCTATCTTGGGCGTTTAACACTTAGGGCGTCCTTGATCCCGTTCCAGGGACCCCCTGATAGCAATGGTTTTTCCAAGATCTCAGATGTATCTTTGCTGTGCCTGTTTGGTGAGACTTGCCGATGTTTTCTTTGGGTGTCGTTTCTTGTAGCCGGTGAATAGGCTCTGGTGGAGTGTCTCGAGCCGTATGCACGCAATTTGTCCTTACGTCGTTTGGGCAGGGTATTCCTTTTCTTCTCATAATGGTCTCTTCTATTGGAGAAGTCCGATGCTACTGCCGCATATGTTCGGGCATGATGATCTGTTCGTCGAGATGGTTCCAGAGAGCAGGCATCCAGCGGGATGCTTCTGGTGACCGGCGTGTGTGTTGATTTTGGCCCCTAGATGGTTTGGTTTTGGCCGCTGAGTCGAAAAAATGCGCTTTTAGGACTTCTCTCCATGCCAAAAGGTTATGGGCCGGAGTTCGGGGTTTATGACCGCTAGTAACCACCCTGTCTTCTGTCTTGGCAGTGGTATTTTCCGGATCTATTATTTCTGTTAGCAAGAACCCCATGGATTTTAATTTGTCTCCTGCCCTTTTGGAAAGGTCCTGTAATGGTGCCGCGTGTATGAACAAATAGGCCTTGGCCTTGTTGTTGGAATGGTAAGGTTGGATCCACTTAAAGTCAGCAGATTTCAATTTCTTTAGACAGTCTGTCGAAGATGTAATTTTCAAAATTGTTCTATTTAAGATCATGTTATTGTCTTTACTCAAGATTTGTTCGATTTTGAACGTGCGGATCTGAAGTTTCCTGTTCTCATCTGTCTCTCGAGATTGCACATGGTTGTGTGGGTTGTTCTGATGAACTTCTGGAGATCTATTTTGACGGTTTGGCTTTGCTGAGGTGTCCCTTGGGGCCGGTGAATGAGACACAATTTCCTGCGAGGACGCTCTCTCAGATGTTAAAATACTTCCAGAGCGAACTTTCCGTGGCGGGGTAGTTAAGACTCTAGGTCGTTTCTGAGCTTCTGTAGACTTGATGTCTGGGGCTGCTGGAGTTTCGTCTGAATCAACGTCAGTGTTTACTAAAGGGCTTGAGTCCAAGAAGTCTTCTTCTGATTTAGGCGACTGAGTTAGGTCAGTAGTGGTAAGAGCCAAATTACCCCTGGCAGACGGTGTGCTTCCTTCTGGAAGGACCTGGGAGGGTGTCCCGTTTGGCTCTGGTTGTTTGAAACGGGGCTGAGCGTTCGACCGTATCGTCTCTTCTTTTCTGTTTACTTTTAGGGTTTTATTTTCTAATGTTTTTTTCCCCTCAGGCAGAGGGAGCCTCTGGCCCAAACCTGATCCCCGCGTCAATACTTCTTTCGGCTTTTGTGCTTCTTTTGCCATGGCTCTGTTTGACAGGGTTGTAGTTGAAGGTTTGCTACGGAACAGAGGTGCAAGGTCCTTCCTGTCTGTAAATACAGAGGTCTGTGTGGATTTATGGCACACTGCGTCCCACGAGGAACAAAGCTCAGGTGTCTGTGGCAATCCCTTTTTTTGATATTGAATGTCATATTTTAAATCAATGGCGGTGATGAAGCCCTCCAAAAAGGTCAGCTTGGATTGAATAATAGCTAGGGCGGCAGTGTTGTCTTTTAATGTGTCCCCCAGGGCCTCATAGAGTTTGCAGAATGGTGCCAATGCTATTGTAATGGCAGACATGATCGTTGTCACACAGAGGGTCTTCCGTTTCTGACTGGTGTGGATTTCAGTTCTGTCGATGTTGAGTTGGCGATTGAGTGTCTGCGTCGCAAAGTCGATTCCTGTGACGAAGAAACCGGTTTCGGTGTGTTCAAATGGGCTGGGGCCCATGCTTGTGCAGACGTCCCTCTATGAGGTGGGTAGACTTTGGGCTGTAGAAGATCCAAAATCTCTGAAACTCCATTCCGAAGAGGTCTATCTTCCAGTGAAGGGGAATGCGGTCCTATAGACGGCGGGATGGCAAGGTTGGAAGCCACTAAACCCGGTTGCAGAGATGTAGGTTGATCTGAAGTGGAAGTCGTTGAGGTTTGTGGCAGCGGTGTGGCCATCAGTTGGGCCGCTGTTGTAGGAAGCCGAGTGTCCGGCGCCTGGGCTGCCTCTGGCTCAGCTGTCAATGTGCTCGGTGCTGTCACCCCTGCTGTTTTCCTACACTTAGGAGCTGGAGGGGATGGCTCCAAAGCTTCGAGAATCTCAGCATCCGTTGGTTCAGAGTCGATAAATACTTTTCTTTTCCCCTGTGTCTTGAAAAAGTTCAAAAGGGCATTTGACAACATAGGGGTAGAGAGGAAATTTTTCCCCGAGGGATTTTTCTTCTGGGCTGTAGGAGAACCCGTTTGTTTCATCTGTTTGGCGTTCTTTCTTTTGGGAACCACCTGATTTTGATTTGGTTTGCTGGCCGGGAGGCTTTTGCTAATAAGGCCTTGAGACGGGACATTTCTCTGGATTGCCTTCCCTTTTTTTTTGTATAGAGGTCTTTTATATTAGACTGTAGGGGCAGCTTAGGACTCCCCCTAGATGAGGCGGAGAGGTCCGAGATAGAGTCTGAATCAGAGGAGGCTTCTACAGAGCCTTTCATCATTTGGGGGAGCGGGTGGACCACCCTGTCCTGCTCGTTGGTCCTAGAAGAGGGCGGGACCATGGGTGTATCCATCATAGGCAGGTGTGTTAGATCCTCAAGATGCAAGGGCAGAGTTGCCGAGACTGCAGAGGACAGCCGAGGTAGAGTTTTCCTTGAGCCAATGGTTTCTATGGGCAAGGTCTCCACCGGAACGTGGATCATGGCCGTGATGGTTTGAGTAGGTGGAGCTTCTAAACGTGCTGTTGGTTGAGCGCACCTCCCGGGGGAGGTTTCATCCTGTAACTGCGGCTGCATCTGGGGATGCAATTCCGGAAGGTTTAGCGCATCCGGCTTGGTACCGGTCAAAGCCGGCTGAGGTATTGGACCAACAGAGCCGCCTGCCAGGGCCACTGTCCTCAGGTCTTCCCCCAGGGGTCCTCCGACCCTCACGGAGGTTAGACCACTCGCCGAGGCGGTATCGAGGCATGTGGTGCTGGTTAACGGCAAAGTGTGTTGACCGCGGCTAACAGCGGAGCCGGTTAAATTGTCACTGGGGCCTGTAGCAGTGGCCTGTAACAAAGGCCCATTGAAGACACATTTGGATGCTGTAGAATTTAATGTGGAGGAAACTCCTCCGGAAAGCGTAATCAAGTTAGCCGCATTTGTTCCACTGGGGCCAGTTTGCCCCATAGCCGGGTTAGTAATCAAGCTGTTCATCCCTTGGCCTGGGTTAGACAGTGAAGCAGTCAAAGCAGCCACCGGCATATCTGTGGTAAGATGTGTGGATGGACCAGCCTGCGTTATGATTTGATTTTTTTTTGCAGCACTTCGTAGAAGTCGATTTTCCGGGTCTTCTTCCATCTCCAGAGGGCGCCAAAGGGGAACGAGAGGTAAGGATGGGCACGGGAAGGGGCAGGGGAAGGGGGGTTGCAAAGGAGGGTCAAGGGCCGGAAGCGGCGATGAGTGCAGGTGAGCGGAAACGGGAGAGAGGGGAAGGGAGAGGAAGGAAGGAGGGAGGGTGGGGAAAGCAGTAGGGCGCGATCCGCCTCAGACAAAGGGGGACACTGTTGCCCCCTGCACTGGAGATAGAGCACTAGGACCGAACCGATCCGATAAGACGAGGAGCAGTGGCGTGCAGGCGAGCGGGCGGGCAGGCTCAAAATGTCACGGTAAGAGTCAATGGGAAGCGGTGCTTGAAACTGCCTACCTCTTCCCTGGTGTCGACTGGTGGCCTCCGCCTCCCTCTTCGCGACCTGCAGCGGACTGCTGCAGACTGGACTCTGCTCACGGACTCCGCGCGCGCTCCGCGCTCTCCAAGGGATTTTAAGGAAAATTGTGCTTATTTTCCTTAAAGGCACACAGAACAAAAAGCAAAGTTCGTGGGTCGTAGCTGCAGCTCCTCACTCCTTCTCTCACTGCTGCAGACTGGACTCTGCTCACGGACTCCGCGCGCGCTCCGCGCTCTCCAAGGGTTTTTAAGGAAAATTGTGCTTATTTTCCTTAAAGGCACACAGAACAAAAAGCAAAGTTCGTGGGTCGTAGCTGCAGCTCCTCACTCCTTCTCTCACTGCTGCAGACTGGACTCTGCTCACGGACTCCGCGCGCGCTCCGCGCTCTCCAAGGGTTTTTAAGGAAAATTGTGCTTATTTTCCTTAAAGGCACACAGAACAAAAAGCAAAGTTCGTGGGTCGTAGCTGCAGCTCCTCACTCCTTCTCTCACTGCTGCAGACTGGACTCTGCTCACGGACTCCGCGCGCGCTCCGCGCTCTCCAAGGGTTTTTAAGGAAAATTGTGCTTATTTTCCTTAAAGGCACACAGAACAAAAAGCAAAGTTCGTGGGTCGTAGCTGCAGCTCCTCACTCCTTCTCTCACTGCTGCAGACTGGACTCTGCTCACGGACTCCATGATGTAATAGTCGGACTGCCACCCCCTCCGCGTTGATGGCAATCACGATGTCCGTCCAGATCCGAGTCTGTCCTTCCTTGTCGGCACGCAAACTTCCGAAGAGGGCATCATACTGCCCCAGGACTTGCTCCACCAGGACACCAACTTCGGTGGCAGTGAAGCTGGTGCCCCTCTGCCTCTCTGGCCGGGGGTTGCCAGTGGTGCCAGATGTTGCAGTGCCCGACATGACAACCCCAGAGGCAGGAGTGGGTGGGCAACTGGGTCCTGGGGCTGGCCTGTGGAGCGATCGAATCCCAGCCGGGAGTATTCGGTTCCAGCAGGGGTGGTCACAGCAACAGCACCCCTGGCTGATGTGCAGGCAGCAAATGGCAGGGCAGGTGGGCAGCAGGCAGTCAGGCAGCAGCAGATGGCAGGTGGGAGCGTGCTTGGGAGTCTGGGGGGCAGTAATTTGGCCTTCTGCGCAGGAGCGTGGTCTTCCGTGTGCTTACGCGTGGCCAGCTTGATACGGAGTGATTTGGCACGTGAAAATCCAGCACGTCTGCGTGTAATTCGAGGAAAGGGCCTTAGCCCGTAAGCGCGTCAGCACACGTACGCAAATTCATTGGCCCAAAGGCCCCCAGCGTGTAGGCGCATCTATGACGTTACGTGTACGTGCGTTTTCCATGGCGCGTAGGAAAAATAAGCACGTCAGAGTGTCATAGCATGTAATTGGTGGAAAGGGCCTCAGCGCATATGCGCGTCTGTGACGTGCATGCGCGGGCGTTTCCCTGTACACGGGTGCATGTTACACGTCCAATGACTGCACGTCAGAGTGTCAGCTCATGTAATTGGAGGATAGGGCCTTAGCGCGTACACGCGGAAGTGACGCTGGACGTGTGGGCATGTTTAAAAGGTCCGTGTAGAACGCCATTTCCTTGTACGTGCTTTTCGTGGAGAGCGAGTGGGTGAAATCTGTACTTCTTGTCGGTTCACACGCGATTTACTTCACGGCGTTCCAAGTTCGTCCTCCTGTTACCTCTGACAGCTTTTTCTCTTTTTGTCTTTTTCCTGGGCCTGTTTTCTCAAACAGCGTTCACTTCTTCTGTTGTCCTGTCTCCTCAGACAGCGTACAATTCTTCTTTTGGCAGGGGTGTTGCCAACGCGCAGACACGTGTCTTTTTCACACTATTTTTCCAGGCAGACGGTGAGTCGTGCACATATTTAACATCTGTGCTTGCCCCGTGTGTCGCGTACCCCTTCAGAGGTCATTCTAGGCTGCGTGTGACACGCATACGTTCATTTTTGTGTTTCTGGGTGCCACAGCATAGTGCAGGTTTATTTTTCCACGCACGTGGTCTAGGAGGGGTTGCATGCACATTATCTTCCTTTTTTGGGTAGCCTGTGCGTTGCGTGACCGGTCATCTTCCCCCAGGGGTCACATACAGCCTTGCTAGAGCACTAGGGTACGAATTCCATCTAGTACCCTACCCCTTTGACCCCCAATTGCCCAGGACAATAGTTTACTGCAACTCCCATACGCACAACAACATCAGTGCCATGGTTGGGAGGCGAGCACACGGTAAGGGTGGCAAAGGTGGCCGAGCCTCAGGAGGTGGGCGTGGTGGATACGGGAGGGGACATGGCCGGGACTTGCAGGGTGCCCCTAGCCCCCCATGTGTGGATGACCAGTCAGGGACACCCATGCCCCCCCCTGGTTGAGGGTAACGTGGCTGACACCATCCCTGCTCAGCCCATGTTGGTCCAGCCCATTGTGGCACCAGACCTGGCACAGGGTTACTCCACGGCTGACTTCCAGGTCAGCAGGTCTAGGCCACGTGTGGCGGTGCACGTTGGTGTCACCAGGCCACGTGGATCAGGGGCAGCTATGTCATCTGCTGCCCTGAGTAGGCAGCGTTGGGAGGCTGCAGGGGCAGCTGCGGCTCCATCCACCCTAGCTCTGAGTCTCCCAGCCAGGACAGTGTCGGTCCCAGTCCATCCTGCTGACGTTCCCCCTGACTACATCACACTTCAGCTAATGCCTGCACCAAGTCCCATGGTGAGTGTTCATTCCCACACTCCTAGTACACAGTCCACCGGGGCTCCTGCCCCTAGTGTCCATCGAACGGCGTAGGACACTCAGGATCCCCACCAACTTCCAAGCGGAAGAGGAAGAGTGCTCGTCCAGTACAGGCTGATGCCCCAGACACGGCTACACAGTCCGGGCCGCCAAGGAAGCCCAGCTTCAATCAGGCCGAACTTGATGCACTTGTGGAGTATGTGTCCGCACATGACAGCGAAATGGTGATTACTTCAGGATGCAAGACCACACCTGCACAATGTCTGGCACACTGGCAGACCATCGCTGACATCATAAGTGCCCTTGGATTCGTGAGGCGCACAGCTAATGATTGCTACAAGGGCTGGAATGACCTGAAGCGCAGGGCAAAGAAAAAGCTGGCCTCAAGTCATGCTGCTACTCTAGTGCCTGGAGGTGGGTCTCCAGCAGAGGACATTGAACTCACTCCACATGAGTATGTTGCTGGGACCTACGTCACGGAGGGACAGATCCAAGGCATGGGAGACCTGCCAGATTACGAGGCATTGTCCGGTGAGTGCACATGTATGTGTGTGTCATCCATCTGCATGGTGTGTGTGTGAGGGCTTCTGATTGAGTGGCAGGTGAGGGTGTGTGTGCCTGAGTGGTTTGGGTCACCCATCTTCTTCATCCAATACATTCTGCGCACCAGGATTTGGTTATTGCAGTATCCCTTCTGGCAACAGTAGACATTTAGCCCAACCTCACGCCAGCTGGCCTTGAAGTGTCATCTTGCCACAACATTGTTGCGTATTATTCTGTGTTCATTCAGGCTGATTGTTTGCATTCCCCCACTTTCACTAGGCATTTCTCAGTCCTATTGTCACATGTGTGAAATGGCTATGGTACATGCCATCTGTGTGATGGCATGTGTCATGTATGTGTATTGGACATGCCAATCACACGCCAATGTGTGATGGCACTGCTAGCCAGCATGCAGCAAATGTGTTGGTCTTCCATCTTGGTGTCATCAATGTGTGACATTTGCCTCCCCTTCATACGCAGTGACGGTGCATGCATGGGAGGGTTATAGTCATGTGGGACATGTGTCAATGAAGTACTGGTTCTGTTACTTCTCAGCCCTAATTGTTTGCAATGGTGCAAATTCCTGTTCCCATTTCTTTTCTTTCATGTCTTTGCAGGGGATGACGCACTTGATACTGCTGGGTTTGTGGAGATGGTGCAGAGCCAGGAGGGGTCTCAGGCCCGACTGGGCACCAGTGAGGGACGTGGTGTGGTGGTGGGTGAGAACCCACACTTGCTGCAGACCATTCTCTCAAGGGGTGTCTCTGGGTGCACCTCCCCCGAGCTATATTCAGGTGTCGATTCGGATGATGAAACCTATGTGCCGTCGCAGGCAAGTGTTTCTGGGAGGGATTCTGTACTGTCGAACCCACCTGCACCAGGGGTAGAACCCTCAATGGGGATGTCAGTGTTGGTAGGTCCGCCTTTGGTGGTTACGGATGCAGGGTCACACTCCGCAACATCTGATCCTGTTCCTGGGCCAGCAGATCAGAGGGGGAATGCAGTCCTGCAGCCTCAGGCAGTGCCGGCACAGCAAGGTGCAGTTTGCCTTGCCTCAGACAGGTGTGGTGCCCGCCGACGCGGTGGCCGTACGCCACCTGGCAATACCGCATGGGAGCAATCCATATACGGTATGGCAAACCAACAGGCAGCATCATCTGAGATGATGGCTCAGGCCATGGATAGGGTGGCCACTTCCATTGTCCCCCAAGAAAGGCTGATGGAACAACTACAGCAGGCAACAGACTCCATTTGCCAGTCACACAAGGAGGACATGTTGGCGTCCAACAGGGATGGACGGGCGGCACTGGAGACTCTGCGGGAAGCCATTTCTATTGCGTCCCAGGGCCACAGGGAAGCCCTGAGGGTGGAACTCCGTCAGCTCAGGGTGACTCTTGTTGAGCTTGAGGCTTCAACTGACACGAGGACACAACATCAGCTGGAGCGGCTCACATGTACGCTCTCAGCTGAGATGCAGGCAACTCGGGAGGAGGTCCGGGCATCCTGTGAGTTGTTGCATGGGGACATCCGCACGATTATCCTCCAGAACCAGACCTTCCACACCCGCATGCTTGCTGCCATGGAGGACCAGACTAGGGCTTTGCGTGGGCTGCCTCACATAGTACCACCACCTCCTGATGCAGCTGCAGAGGGTGAGGAGAGCGACAGCAGCGATTCTCTCACAATAGGGTAGCCGTGCAGGCCATGAGCCCATGGAGGTGTTTTTTTTTCCCAAAATCCACACAGGTGGGTTTTGGTGTGCACCTGTCCTCGGACCTCCTGGGTGGCCTCCTCCACCCCCCCCCCCCCCCGGGCCCATACATGGCCATTTTTGATTTTTGAATTTTGAATTTTGAATTTTGAATTTTGAATTTTGATTTTTGATTTTTGAATTTTGATTTTTGATTTTTGATTTTTGATTTTTGATATTTTTTACAGTGTGTTGCCTTGTGTGGCTCCCGTGGGCATACGCTGTATTGTGGCTGGGCACATGCAGGCTTGTCCTGAATTTGGGTTAGATGCTTGGGTTTGTGTGACACACACCCCTCCTGCTTCCCGTTTCCATGGGCTTGCAAAGGGTGTGCCCAAGTGACATTGACTTACACAGTGACGTTGGACTCCCATTTGCTGTGTGGGCAGTCTGTAGTCAATACTGTGTATACATTCCTAGTGCATATTGTTGTTGTATTGTACACTGCATGGTGTATTGATATGTGCCTCTGCATCCATCTCATCCTCAAAATTTGCAGGTACATTCCTCATGTCTTCACAAGGCCATCTACTTTGGAAATGGAGTCCATGTTGTAAGCAGTGCACCTACACTTTTGCGTGGCGCTAACACTGTACAGTTGGAAGTGGTCGAAGTGCTGGCATTATCAGGTAGTGAGACTACCAATTTTTTTAATCCGTACTGTCATGTTTATGGTAGGTTTGAGGTTGTTTAGGTGATTTGTATTATTGCTAAATATTTGGTAATGTGTGTTTTTGGTCCTGCATTACCGTGAGCATTTCATGTGTGGCCAGTTTCCATTAGGGACACTGTACTTTGTGACACTTGTGTCATGTTGTGGGGATTACTTTGTTTGCTCTCACATAGCATGACATGCCATGGTGTGTTGTGTGGCGGTGCCGGGGAGGGGTTGGGTGACATGGCACTGTTCTCATGTTGTATTTTGCAAGTGGGTATTCATATTTTGCTGCATAGAAGTGTGTCTTTTGATGACACTGCATTGGTGGTGTTTGTGTAGGTAGGGATGCACACATTGTGACACTTCCAGGTGAACAATCTCAGGCTGCTATGGTTCTGACAGTTGACTGTCCCTTCATTCTTCATAATTGTCAGATTGAGTCATCATTGATTGTCAGATGGTATGTGCCAGGGCTGTGTGCACTCCACAGGGTTGTGATTTCTATGTGAAGTAATTAGCCACCAGCTGCGTACGGGCTGCCTCACCCCGTGCCCTTTCCCCTCCCATGCGCAGCGGGCGTGCATGTGGTTGGGGATGTGGGGGCACCACCATGTCCACAGCCAGGCCCCGGCGTGTTGCAACATTGTGCAGGACACATGCTGCCACTATGATCCTGCACACTACTGGGGGAGCGTATAATAGCTGCCCGCCAGAACGGTCAAGGGAGCGAAAGCGTGACTTGAGCACTCCGAATGTGCGCTCCACTATGCCCCGGGTTGCAATATGGGCTGTGTTGTATCTTACCTGGGGAGGCGTGATGGGGTTCCAAATTGGCGTCATCATGTGGGTGCTCAGAGGGTAGGCATTGTCCCCTGGGGAGGTGGTGATGGGTATTATTAGTGGGGTAGTGACATTACTCTGTATCTGACATGCATGCGTGTGCTGTGGCATTTATACTCACCAAGCAGCCATGCATCGCCATGCCGCACAGCTTCCATGTCCCGGTTTAGGGTTGACATCCTGTAAATGAAGCTGTCGTGGGTGGACCCTGGATAGTTGGCATATACTGAGGTGATGATTCCCTTGGCATCACATACTACCTGGATGTTGATGGAATGCCAGTGCTTGCGGTTTCTATAGATGTGCTCACATGCCCTGGGGGGACGTAGAGCCACATGGGTGCAATCAATGGCACCTAGCACTTTGGGGAATTGTGCCACCCCGTAGAAATCCTGGATGACAGTCTGCCTTTCTGCAGGTGTTCTGGGCAGGTATATGTGCCTGCGGACTGATGGGCGTGCAGTGATGATGGCCAACACCTGGTGTAGGCACCGTGACTGCGTGGCCTGTGACACCCCCCCCACTATGGCACTTGTCCGCTGAAATGATCCGGTAGCCAAGAAGTGCAGTACATTGAGGACCTTCTCCAGGGGGCTGAGTGCTTGGGAGCACAGGGTGGGTGATGTGAGGTCATCCTCCCACTCACTGACCAGGTTGAGTATTATGTGAGGTGGAAACCTGTACCTCCCATGCACCTGGTCATCAGGCATACCAAAAAGGCGGGTTCTGGGTGTAAAGATTCTGGCCCTGACTATCCTCCTCCTCCTCCTGCGGTATCCCACGGCCACTGCTGCTAGGAACGGTATATTCATCCTGGCGCCTGAGCTTGTTTTTTGTTTGCGCACACTTTTATGCTGCGCGGGTCGACGTACGCCTGCTTCCTGCGAGTCGACGTACACCTGCTTCATGCTGGTGTACGTGTTTCCGGATTGAACCGTCTTTTTTGGCGCGTTGTAGGCGACCGTGTAAATCTTCCCGCCCACCCCAGGAATACACGTACCCCACTTTCCCAGGCCCAGTCGCATGTGGAAGTTCACGCGAACCCCGTAATACACGTACCCTGCTGATATCGCGTGTGGAAGTTCACGAGAACCCGTAATACACGTACCCTGCTGAAATCGTGTGTAAAACTACCCGCGCATCCCTGAAATACACGTACCCAGGCCAATCGCACTGCTGGGGGACATGAGTGGGGACCTGCTGGTAGGTGCCCTGCACTGCTGGGAGGGTGGGGGTGCAAGGGGACATGAGTGGGACATGAGTGGGGGCCTGCTGGCATGTGCACCCCACTGCTGGGGGGTGGGGGTTCAAGGGGACATGAGTGGGGGCCTGCTGGCAGGTGCCCCACACTGCTGGGGGGTGGGTGTGCAAGGGGACATGAGTGGGGGCCTGCTGGCAGGTGCCCCTGGATGCTGGGGGGTGGGGGTGCAGGGGGACATGAGTGGGGGCCTGGTGGAGGGTGCCCCTGGATGCTGGGGGGTGGGGGTGCAGGGGGACATGAGTGGGGCCTGGTGGAGGGTGCCCCTGGATGCTGGGGGGTGGGGGTGCTGGGAGACATGAGTGGGGGCCTGGTGGAGGCTGCCCCTGGATTCTGGGTGATGGGGGTGCAGGGAGACATGAGTTGGACATGAGTGGGTGCCTGCTGGCAGGTGCCCCTGGATGCTGGGAGGTGGAGGTGCAGGGGGACATGAGTAGGGGCCTGGTCGAGGGTGCTCCTGGATGCTGGGGGGTGGGGGTGCATGGGGACATGAGTTGGACATGAATGGGGGCCTGCTGGCAGGTGCCCCTGGATGCTGGGGGGTAGGGGTGCAGGGAGACATGAGTGGGGGCCTGGTGGAGGGTGCCCCTGGATGCTCGGATGTGGGGGTGCTGGGAGACATAAGTGGGGGCCTGGTGGAGGGTGCCCCTGGATGCTGGTGGGTGGGGGTGCTGGGAGACATGAGTGGGGGCCTGGTGGAGGGTGCCCCTGGATGCTGGGGGGTGGGGGTGCAGGGGGACATGAGTTGGACATGAGTGGGGGCCTGCTGGCAGGTGCCCCTGGATGCTGGGGGGTAGGGGTGCAGGGGGACATGAGTGGGAGCCTGGTGGAGGGTGCCCCTGGATGCTGGGGGGTGTGGGTGCTGGGAGACATGAGTGGGGGCCTGGTGGAGGGTGCCCCTGGATGCTGTGGGGTGGGGGTGCAGGGAGACATGAGTTGGACATGAGTGGGGGCCTGGTGGAGGGTGCCCCTGACTGCTGGGGGGTGGGGGCGCAGGGGGACATGAGTTGGATATGAGTGGGGGCCTGGTGGAGGGTGCCCCTGACTGCTGGGGGATGGGAGTGTAGGGGGACATGAGTTGGACATGAGTGGGGGCCTGGTGGAGGGTGCCCCTGGATGCTGGGTGGTGGGGGTGCTGGGAGACATGAGTGGGGGCCTGGTGGAGGGTGCCCCTGGATGCTGGGGAGTGGGGGTCCAGGGAGACATGAGTTGGACATGAGTGGGGGCCTGGTGGAGGTTGCCCCTGGATGCTGGGGGGTGGGGGTGCTGGGAGACATGAGTGGGGGCCTGGTGGAGGCTGCCCCTGGATTCCGGGGGGTGGGGGTGCAGGGAGACATGAGTTGGACATGAGTGGGTATGAGTGGGGGCCTGGTGGAGGGTGCCCCTGACTGCTGGGGGATGGGGGTGCAGGGGGACATGAGTTGGACATGAGTGGGGGCCTGGTGGAGGGTACCCATGTATGCTGGGGGGTGGGGGTGCTGGGAGACATGAGTGGGGGCCTGGTGGAGGGTGCCCCTGGATGCTGGGGGTGGGGGTGCTGGGAGACATGAGTGGGGGCCTGGTGGAGGGTGCCCCTGGATGCTGGGGGGTGGGGGTGCAGGGAGACATGAGTTGGACATGAGTGGGGCCTGCTGGCAGGTGACCCTGGATGCTGGGGGGTGGGGGTGCAGGGAGACATGAGTGGGGGCCTTCTGGCAGGTGCCCTGCACTGCTGGGGGGGTGGGGGTGCAAGGGGACAAGAGTGGGACATGAGTGGGGGCCTGCTGGCAGGTGCCCTGCACTGCTGGGGGTGCAAGGGGACATGAGTGGGACATGAGTGGGGGCCTGCTGGCCGGTGCACTACACTGCTGGGGGGTGGGGGTGCAAGGGGACATGAGTGGGGGCCTGCTGGCAGGTGCCCCTGGATGCTGGGGGGTGGGGGTTCAGGGGGACATGAGTGGGGGCCTGGTGGAGGGTGCCCCTGGATGCTGGGGGTGGGGGTGCAGGGGGACATGAGTGGGGGTCTGGTGGAGGGTGCCCCTGGATGCTGGGGGGTGGGGGTGCAGGGGGACATGAGTGGGGGCCTGGTGGAGGGTGCCCCTGGATGCTGGGGGGTGGGGGTGCTGGGAGACATGAGTGGGGGCCTGGTGGAGGGTGCCCCTGGATGCTGGGGGGTGGGGGTGCTGGGAGACATGAGTGGGGGCCTGGTGGAGGGTGCCCCTGACTGCTGGGGGGTGGGGGTGCAGGGGGCCATGAGTTGGACATGAGTGGGGGCCTGCTGGCAGGTGCCCCTGGATGCTGGGGGTGGGGGTGCAGGGGGACATGAGTGGGGGCCTGGTGGAGGGTGCCCCTGGATGTTGGGGGGTGGGGGTGCTGGGAGACATGAGTGGGGGCTTCGTGGAGGGTGCCCCTGGATGCTGGGGGGTGGGGGTGCAGGGAGACATGAGTTGGACATGAGTGGGGGCCTGGTGGAGGGTGCCCCTGACTGCTGGTGGGTGGGGCTGCAGGGGGACATGAGTTGGACATGAGTGGGTGCCTGGTGGAGGGTGCCCCTGACTGCTGGGGGATGGGTTTGCATGGGGACATGAGTTGGACAGGAGTGGGGGCCTGGTGGAGGGTGCCCCTGGATGCTGGGGGGTGGGGGTGCTGGGAGACATGAGTGGGGGCCTGGTGGAGGGTGCCCCTGGATGCTGGGGGGTGGGGGTGCTGGGAGACATGAGTGGGGGCCTGGTGGAGAGTTCCCCTGGATGCTGGGGGGTGGGGGTGCAGGGAGACATGAGTTGGACATGAGTGGGGGCCTGCTGGCAGGTGCCCCTGGATGCTGGGGGGTGGGGGTGCTGGGTGACATGAGTGGGGGCCTGGTGGAGGGTGCCCCTGGATGCTGGGGGGTGGAGGTGCTGGGAGACATGAGTGGGGGCGTGGTGGAGGGTGCCCCTGTATGCTGGGGGGTGGGGGTGCAGGGAGACATGAGTTGGACATGAATGGGGGCCTGCCTGCAGGTGCCCCTGGATGCTGGGGGGTGGGGGTGCAGGGAGACATGAGTTGGACATGAGTGGGGGCCTGGTGGAGGGTGCCCCTGACTGCTGGGGGGTGGGGATGCAGGGGGACATGAGTTGGACATGAGTGGGTTCTGGTGGAGGGTGCCCCTGACTGCTGGGCGATGGGGGTGCAGGGGGACATGAGTTGGACATGAGTGGGGTCCTGGTGGAGGGTGCCCCTGGATGCTGGGGGGTGGGGGTGCTGTGAGAAATGCGTTGCTGGGCAGTAGTGCAAGGTGACATGTGGGTTTGCTGGGGGGCATGGCCATGGTGGATGGGCTGCCTGCGGGACAAGTGCAGGGGTGCAGGGTAGTCCCCTGTGGTGTGGACTGCCTACAGGGGCCGTGGAGGGTGTGGAGGGAACACCTGGGAGGACCCACACGGCCAATTCACGTGTAGTACTCCCCGGAACCCACGTAAAATACACGTAGGCTGCTGGATTCGCGTGTTGAACTTCCCGCGCACCCGAAGTGCACGTACCCTGCTGAAATCGCGTGTGGAACTTCACGCGCACCCCGAAATACACGTACCCTGCAAATTCGCATGTGAAACTTCCCGCGCACCTTGGAATACACGTACCCTGCGGAAATCGCGTGTGAAACTTCATGGGCAGCCCGGAATACACGTACCAAGTACAATCGCGTGTGGAACTTCCCGCGCACCCCGAAATACACGCACATGCTATTTTTCACACAGCGGGTGTCCGTGTTTGTCGCGTATCCCTTTGCACCTCATTTGTCTTAGAGGGCCACAGTATGGATCATTAATCATAGCTGTATATAGGTGCTTTTTGTTAGCGCACATTTTGGCGCACATTTATTTCAGGCGCAGGGACGCTACCGCCTGATTTCTTGTGGCGGACTTGTTTGGCCCTGTGCGCGTCTTTGCCTGTGCGCTGGTTTGCCCTATTCGATTCTATGAATATGAGTTGTAGGCGAGCGTGTGGGCGTTCCGCGCACTTGCCTCCTGTACTTTCCCCGTGACGCCCATATTTTCACGCGTTGTTCCCCATTCCGAGTGTTACGCCCCGTGTTCCGCCTACTTTTGTTATGTGCGCCGCGCTATGTGTGATTTCGCTGTGGCCGTGGCGCACGCCGTTGGATGACCTGTGCGCCGGAGTGTGCCACGCACTTTTTCAGCGCACATCCAATATTTTTCTCGAGCACGGACTTCCATGAATCGATGTGCGCTGGTTTCCCTGCGATTTTCGCACTTGCACTGCGATTTGCACGTTTTGGCACATCTGCGCCGGAATTTCCGGCGCACATTAATTCCATGAATCGGCCTGTGTGTTGTTACATCCCAAAGATGTAGGGTTGAGCAGCAAATGATGTCTAGCCTGAGAACAGGGGAAGCAATCTAATGCAATGTAAAGTGATCTTTTTTTAGCTTACTTCCGCCATTCCAGTTTCATCATCGCGCATGGCTCAGGAATTTCGGGCGGTCGGAGGGAGCGTTAGTTGAGGTAAAGGGAGAGCAAGTGTGAAAACTGATGTAATTATGGAGGCTCTTGTGGAGTCATGCTATTTGGAGTTCATAGGCTAAATAGAAACGTTAGGGATCCAGTACGTCATTGGGCTAAAAGCAGTACTTCGTCAGTGTTGGTTTTAATCAGGATGGTGGAAGGTTGCTCTAGGGTGCACTTTTATGAAGATTGTTGGGTGCTGCTTGTTCAGGAAGGAACGCATTGAGTAAGCTGTGCTCTGCGGCACCCAAGTGTTTGGTCTGACCACACAAAAGAAGACACAATCAGTTAGAGACACTGAATGCACTTTCTAACTTAAACATATTTTGCAAGCTTTTTACTCTCAACTTTGCAAGCAATGCGTACTTGGACTGGACACAAACGTGGCACACTAAGTTACAGCCACTAAATATAATTGTGTGCCTGCTCCTGCAGCAAAACATTTCTTTGATGCCTTTCTCATCAAACTAACAAGCAATGGAAAATGCATTTAACTTATGTAAGGTGGTAAATAGAATTCACTTTTCCCTATTATTAAGATGGAACATTGTTTTATAGCCACTGAAAAAAATCTCCTCCTACCTCCAGGACAATAGAACATACTTCATTTAGCTCCAACGCTTTTCAAAGTAAAGAACAAGCACTTAGCCCCACCACAAAAATAAGGTACATTGAGTTACAGCCATTGCAAATATATTCCTCCTTCCTCAAAAGACTTGAGGCACCAGCTGCAATTTTGGAAGGTGAAGCCTCTTTGAGAACAGCTGCTGTTTAAAAAAATTTGCACCATCTTGGAAAGCACTGATTGTAATAATGAAAGTTACGGCTCCTGGGAGCTGGGTTCTGATATATCAGGGCATGTCGGTGAAATCTAGAAAGGGCCTCAGTACGAGGTTGCCGGTATATTGCCAGTGCTACCGGCAGGCTGCCGGCAACCTTGTATTACGTTACCACCACCTGACAGCCACCTGGTAACGGTATATCAGAGGCAGCAGCGGTATTGGTAGTTCCCATTCCCATGGAGTTGGATAGGAATCCATGGGAGAGG
The DNA here is from genome assembly GCF_040938575.1 of Ambystoma mexicanum. Taxonomy (NCBI): domain Eukaryota; kingdom Metazoa; phylum Chordata; class Amphibia; order Caudata; family Ambystomatidae; genus Ambystoma; species Ambystoma mexicanum. The sequence continues at coordinate 405,253,661 of NC_090931.1, read as the reverse complement.
GAACCCTGAGGCACCGGTGCGTCAGTAAAAAAAAAACCTGCTGGTAGGGGCCTGAACTCCCTGCAGGTCAGGCCTGCCAGTTGTTCAGTAACTCTACCGACAGCCTCGCAGTGACCCAGTCTTTATTTCCAGACCGGGTCACTTCTAATGAGGCCCAAAGAGACAATATTAAAAGGTTTTCTTAACATATCATCCTTGCTCCTGCGGCTGCATGTAACGCATCCCAAAGCAGAAAGGAAACCTCGGGGAGCCACTCGTGCAGCTTTAAAATTGATGGCTTTTTGATTATTTTTATGTTTAAAATGCACGTTATACTCTCTCTTGGCATCCGACATGGACCCTGCCGGGCCTTCTCAAGGCTCCCCTTCATTATGAGGGGCACAGCTGTACCATATAAAGTGCTCGTATGTAACTGCATATTCTAACTCCGGCGGGAACCATTCCCACGCGAACCAGATAAATATTAAAATCATCACTGCCTTCCATCAAAATTCCATGCAATTTACTTTAACAGAGTGACGAAGTTTAATCATTCTACTTCATGGCCGAATTCACAGCCATCAATCTCAATTAGGATTTGTGCAATCATTAGGTGAAACATTCTTAAACCAGTGATGCATTAACTAAACGCTGTGTGAAATAGATCACACCCGCATGCCTTGGGTCTAAGTTATTACTTATAATCCAGATATGTGTGTTCATAATCATGTTTCCTGGAAATCTGTAGTTCATACACCCCAATCATGACTGCTTCTGATCACAGTAAGGTGCATCCGTGTGTCCTAACAGATGCCCGGGCTTTAAGTGGGCCAGGGCTGACTGGGGCTCTGGCCTGACAGTCTCCAAAATATTGCCCTTCAACCAGATTTTAGCCGCTTTCTGAACTGACCTCCATACCCAATTTCTTTCAGCAGTTATGTGAATAAGGGATGACTAGCAACACTGCGTTTAGCCAGTAGATGTCAGTATCAGCCATGTTGAGAATCACAGCATCAGTTAACTACATTTGGAATTTATTTTCAAACATAGAAGGGTAATTATAAGAGAATACATTGTTTGGTTTTTGCAATGCATTGCACGAAAGCATTGCCATTACAATGATTTTAATTAGTAAATTAGAGTCATGCATTTCTTTCAAAAGCACTGATTGGTGCAACAATGTTTATTTTGGTAAATATTATTACAGCACATTAATGCTATGTTAAAGCACAATTTAACAATGAATTAACCCGTATTCATTACACGTATGAACACACGTTTTGGGTCTGTTAGGTTACTCCTTTAATTACATAGGCCCCACCACAAGTATGTGCAGCTGTACCAGACCCTTTTAATGGCCCCCACCCCCAAATATTGCACCATGATGCATCAGTGCCCACCTCACTTTTTTTATCCCAGTTAAAGCACTTCATTTTACCAGCAGAAATGCATCCATGGTTAACAGCACAGAAAAAAAATGAACCCAATAGGCTCCACACTCAATAAGTATAAACCTAATATCTCGGCGTGGCCCTAAATGTATTAAAAATAGAATGCGTAAGTTGTAGTCATAATGTGGCACTGACAAATGTGTTTAAACCCCACCCATCATTACACTGTGTTTCTACACTGTCCCAACAGTGATCCCAGGTGCACGTTCGGGTGCTGAAGCTGCCTCAGTGTTGTCATCGGGACCTCACAAGGCTATCAGACCAGTCACTGCTATGCGGGCCATTAGCATGTGAGCCTGGACTGGGATTTGCCTCTATAGCCACGAAAGTGTTGGGTGGAAGGTTTTGAATGAATCTGAACCACTGGCATTGCTCTGGGCAACCTTCCACACAACCGTTTTTTTGCCCGTCTGCACCATTGCAAAAGGGGTCCCTCTCCTGCCATATACACCCACAGGAGCCCTGTGCTTGTCTCAGGCTCCGTATGGCAACAATTGGTAAAATGTTGCACTTACAGCCTGCATCAGTGGTGGAAATGGAAAAAATATGAAGGGGGATCCCACAACGACCGGGGTAGGGGCGGAGTTTGAGGCGGGGTTCTGAGGAGGTGGAGATAAGACGGGTGGAGCTGGTAGTTGATCTCTGCTCAAAGGAAATGTTCAAAATAATAGTTTTAAAATAGTGCAATTTCTTTCATTCTGCTTTCTTTCCAGTAACTATGTGGGCAAAGGTACTCACCTTCTAAATCCAGAAATATATAGTGCAATAATTCCTGGAAAACTTAATATCCAAATATATGACATGTGCTTTGATGACAATGTTGTGTGGTCTTGTGGGTAAGTGTCAACACTGGGAACGGTATTGATCGCAGTAATATTTCTGCAGTGGAGCCCAGGAGTTCATGCTCCAGCTGCAGTGGTCGGTGTTAACCTGCAAATCACAGGCTGCAACTGAACTAAAGTAACTCATGGGATTCCCGCACCGATTGTACACAGGGCTGGAGATAGCGGCATGAGTTCTGCCCCCACCGACCCCTTCCCCCCTGCAACAAATAACAGGCGCTATGCTTATAGCTCATGTCATGCAAACTTAAGGATACTTAATTTTGCATGACACTGAGAAGGAGGATTTTTATTTATTTATTTGCATTTATTAAGCGCAGCAGCGGCCCTGAGACATCATGGCGCTGTTACAGAGAATTCAAATTGACAAAACAAACATATGTAACAATGAGCAGGCAGGCAGTACTTCTGTTCATGAGGTTAAAGTTGAACAAACGTAGGTACACATATTGGTCTGGGTCTAACAGAATAGTGAGGTTTTAAGCATTTTGCGGAATACAGTACAGGATCTCTCATTTCTTAGGGTTGTGGGCAGTGCATTCCAGTTTTTGGGAGCCAAGTGTTGAAAACTAGACCCTCCAGCTTTGGTTCTCTTGAAGGCTGGTACGTAGATCTGGTTGGTCAAGTGAAATCTGATGGGTGTGTTAGGTGGGTTGCGGGTGATTCTTTCTGATATGTAGGATGGGGCATCAGAGGAGAGACACCTGTGTGTTATGGCCAGTGGTTTGAAGAGTATGTGTTCTTTTGCCAGCAACCAGTGAGCATTTTTTTCTAGCCTGAGAGATGCGTTCCCTTTTGGGAATACTCAGGGCAGCCCTGAGGGCATTGTTCTGTGTGACTTGAAGTTTGTTGATGTTTTTTGCAGAAGTGCCCAAGAATAATGCATTGCAGTAGTCTAGTTTAGTACCTACTGTGGCTCTGGCTATGGATAGGTAGTTTTTGGTAGAGAGGAAGGGCTTGAAAGCATTGATCACCTTAGTGGTGAGTGTAAAGGAGGAAACTATAGCATTGACCTGGCATGACATGGTTAAGGATGAGTCAAGGTAAACTCCTAGGTTCTTAACCACTGCTGAGACGGTGATGGTGGAATTGTCTATGGTAAATGTTTTGTATTGTGGTGGGAGATTGTTGAGCGTGTCTGTTGAGCCTACTATGAGGATCTGTGTCTTGTCCCCATTTAAGCAGAGATCGTTGGCCACCATCCATGTCTGAATGGCTGAGTAGATCTTGGTTAGTGCTGCAGCGTTTTGTTCATATGTGCCTGTTAGCAGGAGTAGTACCTGAGTGTCATCAGCGTAATTGGTATATGCTATGTCGTGGCAGTCCAGATCATTGAAAAGCAGGTGGGTGAAAATGTCGTACAGCGTGGGGGCGGTGCATGAGCCCTGTGGTACGCCGCAGGGGATGGTAGGGGGGAGGCTCATGCAGAGTCAGAGAAGACTTTCATGAGCCTACCGTTTAGGAAAGATGCCACCCAAGCAATTGCCTCTGGTGAGAAATGGGCTTTGTTTTTTCAATGCGCCAGGCAAGAGTGGCACGCTGGGCCACACACAATACAAGAACTGCAGGGGGCTCAATTGACACGGACACTCTCAGCAACGGAGCCCCCAGCTGTTCTTGTATTGTGTGTGGCCCAGCGAGGTCTAATTCTTTCATATGCACGGCAGCAAAACGTTTCTCCCTGTCCCTAGGTTCACTGAACCAAGGGAAATTGAGAAACGTTTTTACATTGCGCCTCCACCACCCGGACGGGTGGTACCGAAAAATCTCACACATAGCATTGTGTGGGATCTTTGTCGGGGTTGAGGCTAGAGATCTGATCCCAGATCTCGTATCGGGCGAGAGCCGACCCATTAGCCAGCACTGGCCTGCATTGCCCTTGTGACGCCACTGCCAGTAATGCAGCTTTTCTGTTTGCATTAGAGGCGACTGGCAACACGAATCCAAACAGGCTATGAGCCACAATTGCAATTGAGATAATTTAATTAATCAAATATTTAAATAACTCAATGATCGATGCTGTGCCTCAAATACACCATGTCCAGAAAACCACCTTTGCATCCCCTATACCTCCTATCCTGCTCGATGAAACCCGGCTATATATGTCCTTCACACAATCTTACACCTTCGGAGTGAATGCCACCAGCTATCTCATGCTTGTCAAATGCTTGGCAAACAAGCATCCAATATGAGCAAATGTATTCACTATGTTGCCCATCGTTAATAGGCACATCTCAGGGGACCCCCACATTAGCTTTCCCGGTCATTCTCTAATCTCTCCTGCTACAGCAGCCCACATCTATACCACCTTTGGGCATTGTGATATCATGTGAACAGGCATATGTTTCTGTTGGCATTGGGGGCAAGTGGGTGACTAAGCATTATATATTCCTACACAAGCTAAATGAAGTATGTTCTATTTTCTAGCTACTCACTACTTATATTCCGAGACACCTATTTGACACTTCCTCGACTCTCACTAACCCTTAAGACTGGGACCATTCATAATTGTGTGCCCAGACCTGCATCATGAAGACACTGGTCTACGTTCAGTAGCCAATCCCAGTAAAGCACCAACAGAGGCGTTCAGGGTTCCCAGCCAGCTCATTCTAGCCACCGTATTCAATCTAGAACATTTAAGGAAGTGTCCCTTATGTATTCCAGATCGTGCCTACCTCGCTGAGAATATGACGCCAGCTTCCTAAATATAGGTATGAGAATGGCCCATCCCTTCAGCTCAAATGAACTGCATTGGCCAGAGGTAGAACTGGGTTTAGAGGTTAGAGTTGGATGGGGCATGTAGCACCCTACAGGCACACACCACCCACTTGTGCCATTTCATCTATAGGAGCTATGAACATTCTCTCAGAAACGAAAACATCTATTGCTCGCTCCAAGCTAGTCGCCCTTTCAAATGGCAATTTTGGAGCGAACCTGCAAAATATGGTTTCCAACACTAAGGCATGTATCCGATTCAGCAATATAGGTTGAGGGTCTGTGATTGTGAGATTTCCCAAAAAGCAATGGTGAGCACCCAATGAAATGGGATAGCACAGTGAGTAGGGAACCAGGATACTGCTGAGTTCTTTGAAGTAGATCCAATGCAAGAGCTAGTACTGGTGGGCCTCCCCATCTTTCACCATTTTCGCATTTGCAAGATGAGCGTCATATTTAGTTGAGCTTGAACCAATGTGGTGGAAAAATCATCCACCCAAATGTTGACTGTTTGAGCTTCCTAGAACGTTCATTTTTTTCCAGAATAGTGGGGCTCAGAATGTTTAAGTGCTCAAAGCTGAAAAGAGTCCTGGTAAGAACTCACCTTGCACTCCATAGAAAAAGAAAAAAGACATTTCTAAGTGCAGCTAGAGCAAGCCCTCCCAAACTGGAAAAAGAAAAAAAAGTGTTTTTCTTTCCCTAGTGAGCATCCTACTCCAATACAAAAAAAATGGAAAACACCTGCTTTTCTGTTTTTAACATAAGAGGAGTGCTAACTGTAGAACAATGAAACAGTTTTCCCAGGGCTGTCATTTATTTATATATGCACGTATGTATTTTTTTATATACAGGAGGAACAATGCTGTTTTGCTCACAAAATAATGTACAATAGATAGGAAATCGGATTTGCCAGGAAGCAATGAGCTTCTTACAATGGGTGAGTTTGAGGAACATTCTGACCAGGTTGTGGAGAGCAGTACATGGAGCTGTCACTGGAGACACTACATAAGTAGACATACATAGATTAAGGACAATGAACATAGGAAATGTTTAAGTGCAGGCAGGCGGTACAGTCAGCTGTGCCATATCGTGTGGAAGTAATGGTGAAAAAAGCTAGGGATTTATAGAATAAATGTAGGATGTTTCTCAGACTCCTCAATTGACCCACAAATATTCACAGACCACCAGATTTTAGAGGTGTTGACAAATGGCTATGTGTGAGTCACTGGAGACATTCTATGAAGTTAACACCCAAGGCCCTCAGAATAACTGTTAAATGACAAAGGGCATGGCCTGTGTCTGACCCCAAGCAGAACAACTGAAATTGAAATGAAAGGGGGAAAGTTAGCCTGAGTGTACTTTTCCCTCTAGGGATGTGAATCAGTAAAGATGGGTCTTGGGGAACACAGCTAATAAAGAGTAATACTTGGAGAGTTAACAAAGTATGAAGTCTTTTGCTCGCCAATTTCATCAGTATGGCTGTTAGGCGGAAACCTGTGCAGTTCCCTCTGGGACCACTGCAAAAGATTTAGGACTACAGGTGTTTGGCAGTAAACCCACTTGGTAGCAGTCTGTACCACACGGATTCACTTGGTAGCTGTGGCTGAGCAGTCAGACTTCCCTCAAGAAGAGTTAAGCAGTATGTGGAGTTTACAATATAGGGCAATTCTTCACAGTAAGACAAGCAAACACGCAACAAGGCTTCGGTGTAAAGATATACAGGTATTTATTTATAACGGAACATCTATAGAAAACACTCTGGCACTATCACGGCAAACAATTCAATTACAATTACTCTACGAAGCAAAAGATCAATCCCCCTAACAATAGTTCGACAAGTCTAGGTTTTACCAGCATCACTTATTTGCAGACAGAGGTGTATGCTGCCACCTAGATGGCACTCTAGTATTCGTTAGGATGGGAGAGAAAAAATAGTAGATTATGAAATCAACACAGTTCAATACTTCACGGGAAAAATGCAAGGCAAGAAGACAAGAAACACAATAGATCATAAAGTTCAGAGGCCAGGCCCACTCGGAGAGAGGCAAGGTGATATGTCCCAAAAAGTCTCTTTGTGGAAATGCGTTCGAGTCTGTGTAGCAAATTGTTATTGGAAGATTGAACCAGTTCAGAACAATATGCTAGAGAAAGCTTAGAGGCGACCCTATGGAGAGGCGAGGATTATGACACCTCACTCTATCCGGCAACAAGGGAAGTCAGGCGGACACAGTACCTTGATTGTGGAGAGACAGCTCCGGCGGGGGCAGTTGTTCCTGGTGGTGGATGCACGTCGGGTCTTTGCCAAGAGTAGAGATGATCTCGTTGTCGAAGAAAAGTGAAGTCCGGTGCACCACCAGGGAAGAGACCAGCCGCGGAGTGCTCCGTCACAAGGCACCACCTTTTGGTCGCGGTACAGGGGTAGTGGCTATCCGGTTGCTGAGGTGCTCTGCACGGGCAATTCGACCACTGCGTCCTGAGGCGAAGAAAAAGCAAAGGGGACTGGTTGTTCCCACCAGTCAGGGGAAGAGACTCTCCGGCAGGGAGATCTCCTCTATCGTTGGGAAGTGGTGAGTCGGTTCAGCAGGGCTCCACCGGAGGTGTCGTCGTTGCAGGTCATCTCAGCTTTACCCTCGTCGGATTCTTAGGTCCTGTGGCGACTTCTGAAGATCCAGTCCCAAAAGCCCTTCTTTTATGCAGAAAACCCCCATTCATTCAGCCTAGCTGTCAATCAACACACGCTAAGTGGTGAGCGGGGAGGCTCACCACTTGGGCCAATCATACCAGAGTGCGACCGGAGTTGGCAAGGCAACTCGGTCCAGGGTGCCTAAACCCCCTCCCACACCCCTGTGGTAACCCAGACAGAATGGCACTACTTTGGAGGGTCTCTGTACAGAGGCCTGCCAAAAGTGGAACAAAGAGCTCAACCTTTGGTTTAGGAGTCACAGAGACAAACACAGACGCCATTTTAAAAACCGAGTTCTGGCAGAAAATACCATCCGAGAGACTTATTTAAGATAAGTAGACCGGTGGTATGTTAGAGACTAACGAGAAAAAGTATCAATCTCCAACAATGGGAAGAATCCCATAGAGTTATATTCAGGGTCGAACATAACAAGTAGTTTCCACTGCCACCAGCCAAAACTCGACGAGGGGGGACGGGACAGTGCCCCCTCGAATAACAGACCCAGGAGTAATCGAATTACCCCTACTAGTACGTCCACAATAGGATGGTTTGTACTAGTTCTGTTAGTAAATTTTGGTCTAGTAAAGCCAATGGTGACTTTACATGCCCGGGGAGACAGTAGTCAGTCCCCGGGTATAAAGTCTATGACGGAGGTCTGCTAGGATGCCCCAGTATTACGACACATAGGGTGCGGTGTAACACACATAAAAAAACATATGAGACCCTATGGAGTAAAAGACCCCATAGCCCATAGAACTCATTGACATTCAAAGGAATTACACACATTCATGTCCAAGAGTGGGAGAAAAAGAGTCTCACTCTTGGCAGGATGGAAAAAACAAACTCCAGAAATCCAGCAAAGCTGCTGGGGGACTCACTAGGTTAGGAAATTCAGCCTAAACAGAGAATTCTCCCTAACACTCGCCCCCCCCCCAGACTAAGGGACAGGAGGATTTAATCCACTCCTGGATGAATCTCATACCTCTAGTCGATGACATACATCCTAGAGAGACCACCAGCATTTTGGTGGTGACACCCTAACCTGTGTTCAATGGTGAAATCGAACCCTTGCAGGCAGATCAACCATCTCAATAGTTTTGGGTTTTCCCCTTTCATTTGCATTAACCATCTCAAGGGTTGGTGGTCAGTCTGAATGACAAAAGTAGAACCATACAAGTACGGCCTAAACTTCTTCAGAGCCCACACGATAGCAAAGCACTCTCTTTCGATTGTTGCCCACCTTTTTTCAGGATCCTTCAGCTTGCAGCTGATGAAGCAAACGGGGTGCTCCCTACCTTTCCCATCCAGTTGACTAAGTATGGCACCTATCCCTACATTTGAAGCATCTGTCTGCACAATGAAGCGTTGGCAGTAATCAGGAGCTCTGAGTACTGGGGCTTGGCAAAGAGCCTTTTCAGGTTTTCAAAATCCTGATTGCACTCCTCGTTCCACCTAACCTTTTTAGGAAATTTGGGCGAGGAGATGACATTCAGTGGAGAAGCTGTGGTCCCATAGTTCTCTATGAAATTCCTGTAGTACCCCGTGAGGCGTAGGAAGGCTCTCACTTGGGTTTGAGTAGTAGGTGTTGTCCAATTTTGCACAGCTTCAATCTTACTGAGCAAAGGCCTTATTTCTCCACCTCCTACCTCATGTCCAAGATAGACTACCTTACTCTGTCCAATTTGGCATTTACTTGCCTTGATGGTCAGATTGGCTCGTCCAAGAGCCTGCAAAACATCTCTCAGGTGGGTTACATGTTCTTCCCAGGAATTGCTGAACACTGCGATGTCATCCAAGTATGCCATGCAGAAGTCCTCCATCCCGTTCAGAACCTGGTTTACCATCCGTTGAAACGTAGCAGGTGCATTCTTCAATCCGAAAGGCATTACCTTAAACTGGTATAAGCCAACGGGGGTAGAAAATGCAATTTTCTCCTTGGCATGGTCTGTCAGGGCTATTTGCCAATAGCCTGACGTCAAGTCAAATGTGCTGAGGAACTTGGCGGCGCCAAGTTTATCCACCAACTCATCTGTTCTTGGCAAAGAGTGGGCATCAGTCTTGGTGACTGCATTAAGAGCTCTATAATCCACGCAGAATCTAAGCTCTTTAGATCCGGCCTTTGGTACTAACACAACTGGGCTAGACCATGGACTAGTAGAGGGCTCTATTACCCCGAGATCGAGCATCTTACTGACCTCACCTTTGATGTGGGTTCGTACGTTTTCTGACATTCTGAAGCCTCTGCTCTTGACCGGCAGACAGTCACCAGTGAGTATGTTGTGCTGGCCCCAAGGGGTCAAGCCTGGCGAAAGCGAGAACAGAGAGGCAAACTGATTCAACATAGATTTGCACTCTTCTTGTTGCTCGGGTGTCAGATTGGAGGAGAGATTTATTCCTTCAATTTTTTCGTCTAAAGGTAAGCCTCTGAGGAGATCCGGAAGAGCTTCACTCTCTTCTTCTTCCTCCGATGATGCTAGAAGCAACGCTCCTACATCGGGTCTTGAGACATACGCTTTGAGTCGGTTGGTGTGAAAGACTGTCGGAGCCTCCTTGGGATTGCCCAAGTCCACCAGATAGTTGACCTCTCCGAGTTTACCCACAACTCTGAAGGGTCCCATCCACTTATCTTGCAAGGCCCTCTGCCTTGTTGCGATCACAACGAGAACGAGCTGGTCTTGAGCGAACTCAACCATGTTAGCCTTTTGATCGTGCCAGTGCTTGACCAATGCTTGTCCAGCTTTCAAGTTATCGCTTGCTTCCGTCATCATGTGTGACATTCTCCTCCGGAGACCTATCATGTAGTCAGTCACTCTGACTGGCTTGGGGGAAGGAGCACTCTCCAACCCCTCCTTAATCAGGGCCAATGGACTTCTGACGGGATGACCATAGAGAAGTTCGAAAGGAGAGTAACCTACTCCCTCCTGAGGGACTTCTCTATAAGCAAAGAGAAGGCATGGCAGTAGAAGGTCCCACTTACGCTTAAGGGGTTCTTCTAAAGCACCTATCATGCTCTTCATGGTTCAGTTGAACCGTTCTACCAACCCATTGGATTGGGGGTGGTAAGCTGTTGAGAACTTGTAAGTAACTCCACAGGTTTTCCACATGGCTTTCATGTAGTGGGACATAAAGTTTGACCCCCTGTCAGAGATTACTTCCTTAGGAAACCCGACCCTAGTAAAAATACCAAGGAGGGCCTTAGCCACAGCCGGAGCTGTAACAGTCCTCATAGGAATTGCCTCAGGATACCTAGTAGCATGGTCTACTACAACAAGTATAAACCTGGTCCCTGAGGAGGTTGGAGGATCAAGGGGACCAACAATGTCAATCCCTACTCTCTCGAATGGGACTCCCACAACTGGGAGAGGTACTAAAGGTGCCACATTCTTAGAGCCAACCTTACCAGAGGTCTGGCAGGTGTGGCTGCTCCTGCAGTGTTTTTCCACTTCGGCCCCCATCTTTGGCCAATAGAAGTAGAGCGAGAGCCTTTCCTTAGTCTTCTTGAAACTCAAGTGACCAGCCAAAGGAATCTCGTGGGCTAACTGCAAGAACTGTGGTCTGTTCTCTTGGGGCACTACAAGTCGTTGGTAGTCTCCAGGTGCAGACTCGGTCGGTTCACTGTAGAAGAGGCCATCTTCCCAGTGCAACCTGTATTTCCCAGGCTCTTGCCCTTCAGCCTGAGCTTCTGCCTGGTGGCGAAGACCTTCCAGAGTTGGACATTCTCTCTGTCCCTTACTGAAGTCTGCCCTGCTGGGTCCACCTTCTGCCAGTAAAGACTGCAGCTCAGGATGGTCAACAGGATCCAGATCTCCAATGAGTTCCTGGCCTTCTATTAGCTCTTCCTCAGAGCCTAATTCTACCACACAGGGTTGTACCTCCCTCTCAGCCTCAGCTGGAGGTGGAGTTACGGGTTTAACTTTGGGCAACCGCGGGGAAGTCCGTGTTGGCTGCACTGGAATGCCGGCTGCGGGTTTCGGGGTAGAAGTCTTAGGTTTCCCCTTCGCTTCTGTTTTCTTTGAGACAGCGGCCGATAATTCCAGTGGAGCAGGAGTGATTTCTCTCTTCATCATCTCCTGGAGAGTACCGCGCATGGTCCTGTCTCTTGCGGGTCTGGTTAGCTCCTGTAACCATTTACTAGGAGGCCTGGGAGTATGCGATACAACTCTGAGAGTTTTCAAATCGTTACCCAACAGTACGCGTCCTGGTACCTCACTCTGTATGCTTACAGGTATCTTCACAGTCATGTCGTTACACTGGATGAGAACTGGTAATTGGGGAAGCATCTGCACAGGCCCCCCAGCTAACTTGGTTAGGCGTTTGGGTGCCTTAGCAACATCCTCAGCCTGAAAAAACTATTTATCCACCACAGTTATGCTGGCCCCAGTGTCCCTAATGGCAGGCGTCTCCTGACCATTCACCTGGACACTGTCCTTATAATACTCTTTAGTATTATCGGGGATAGAATTATAGACCTCTAAATTCTGTCGTTCCCACAACCCCAGAGATACTAAAGAAACGCTGGCTGAGACTCCAATGGGTTCGTCAGCTAGCAGTAGAAAGTTTCCACTTGCCATTTGGACTTCCTCCTCTGGAGCGAAGGCTAAGGAGACAAGCTGGACCCCTGAAGGTTTACCCTTACATCTGGTATCTCCTTTCACGTGGTCAGTCGAGCCACAAACAAAGCATTTACCAAATGCTTTCTGGAATGGTGGCTTGTTCTGGCCTCCTTCTGGTTTTACACCAGAAGAAACACTATTCTGCTGCGGTTTTCCTTGTGGCTTACCCTTCTGGTTTTGTTTGGGGCCCTCTTTGGAATTTGAGTTTTTAGAATTCTCTTTTGAGTCTTTTTTAGGCTGTTTTCCCTCATCCCTTTTCTGAGTTGCCCCAGAATCCTTGTGAGTAGCCCTGTTGGCGACTCACAAGTCAGCAGCCTTCCCCAGCTTCCGGGAATCTAATTCCTTCGAATCAGCCAAGTGCTGTCTGAGCTCAGGCGAACAGGCATCATAAATAGACTCCAACATAAAAAGATTCTTCGTACCCTCATAAGTGTTCACTTTGTAACCCTTAATCCATCCCTCTAAGTTTTTCAACCCTTCACTCACCTAGGTAGCCCAAGGGGTACCATCAAGCTTTTTGAGGGTTGTAAACCTCTTAAGATACTGGGAAGGGGTCTTCCCGAATCTAGCTATCAAAGCTAGTTTCACACTTTCGTAATCCGTCTTATCCGCCTCCCCCAATTCCATTACCACATCAGTCGCAACAGGAGGGAGCCTAGAGAACAACCAGGGAAGTAAATCGTTCCCGGTGATGTCCTGGAGCCCATGATTGTACTCAAACAGTTTTAACCAATCCAACACATCCAATCTCAGTTCATACATACCCACTAATTCCTTCGGCATCCGGGGTCTTTTGGGACTGGAGCTCATAGAGGAACCAGAGGAGAGAGAAGCATTTTCCATAGACAACTTTTTCATCTCTAACTCGTGATTAAGTTCTATTTCCCTGAGTCTTAACTCAGCTTGCTTCTGCTCAGCCTGGGCATTCATCCGTCTGAACTCGAGCTCTTGGTTTCGTTCAGATTGAGCCAAGAACTCTTTGTATTCTAATTCGAGCTTCATTTTTTCGAGTTCAAAATAAGCAGGGTTACTTGTGGGACCTGGTATGGGCCCCGTAGGTACAGCGGGTAAGGCAGGTAGAGGAGCAGGGGAGACAGTTTCGTTAGCCTCTCCTTCCTCTTCAGCCTCTTCATCACTATCATCACAATTATGATTTAGATCAACACCATCACTGTTCTCTACATTTGCTGGAGAAATTGGTTCCTCTGAACCAGTACCCAGACTTTGGTTCGCCAGCAATCTATCTATTAGTTCTAATTTCTTGCCTCTTACAGAAATATTCTCTTGCCTACAGAGAGCTCGCAAACTCTCAGTATTTTCACCTGACAAGGATTCTTGACTGTAAGTTTCTATCGTAGACATGTTTTTGAAAGTTGCTTTTTAGTGCTAAGCTTTGTGGTTAGTTATCCTAAAGTGTCGAAAAGCACTGTAAACTGTATACTCGATACAAATCCCACCGCTGTACACCAGTGTTAGGCGGAAACCTGAGCAGTTCCCGCTGGGACCACTGCAAAAGATTTAGGACTACAGGTGTTTGGCAGTAAACCCACTTGGTAGCAGTCTGTACCACACAGATTCACTTGGTAGCTGTGGCTGAGCAGTCAGACTTCCCTCAAGAAGAGTTAAGCAGTATGTGGAGTATACAATATAGGGCAATTCTTCACAGTAAGACAAGCAAACACGCAACAAGGCTTCGGTGTAAAGATATACAGGTATTTATTTATAACGGAACATCTATAGAAAACACTCTGGCACTATCACGGCAAACAATTCAATTACAATCACTCTACGAAGCAAAAGATCAATCCCCCTAACAATAGTTCGACAAGTCTAGGTTTTACCAGCATCACTTATTTGCAGACAGAGGTGTATCCTGCCACCTAGATGGCACTCTAGTATTCGTTGGGACGGGAGAGAAAAAATAGTAGGTTACGAAATCAACACAGTTCAATACTTCACGGGAAAAATGCAAGGCAAGAAGGCAAGAACCACAATAGATCATAAAGTTCAGAGGCCAGGCCCACTCGGAGAGAGGCAAGGCGATATGTGCCAAAAAGTCTCTTTGTGGAAATGCGTTCGAGTCTGTGTAGCAAATTGTTATTGGAAGATTGAACCAGTTCAGAACAATACACTAGAGAAAGCTTAGAGGCGACCCTATGGAGAGGCGAGGATTAAAACACCTCACTCTATCCGGCAACAAGGGAAGCCAGGCGGACACAGTACCTTGATTGTGGAGAGACAGCTCCGGCGGGGGCAGTTGTTCCTGGTGGTGGATGCACGTCGGGTCTTTGCCAAGAGTAGAGATGATCTCGTCGTCAAAGAAAAGTGAAGTCTGGTGCACCACCAGGGAAGAGACCAGCCACGGAGTGCTCCGTCACAAGGCACCACCTTTTGGTCGTGGTACAGGGGTAGTGGCTATCCGGTTGCCAAGGTGTTCTGCACGGGCAATTCGACCACTGCGTCCTGAGGCGAAGAAAAAGCAAAGGGGACTGGTTGTTCCCACCAGTCAGGGGAAGAGACTCTCCGGCAGGGAGATCTCCTCTGTCGTTGGGAAGTGGTGAGTCGGTTCAGCAGGGCTCCACCGGGGGTGTCGTCGTTGCAGGTCGGCTCAGCTTTACCCTCGTCGGATTCTTAGGTCCTGTGGCGACTTCTGAAGATCCAGTCCCAAAAGCCCTGCTTTTATGCAGAAAACCCCCATTCATTCAGCCTAGCTGTCAATCAACACACGCTAAGTGGTGAGCGGGGAGGCTCACTACTTGGGCCAATCACACCAGAGTGCGACCGGAGTTGGCAAGGCAACTCGGTCCAGGGTGACTAAACCCCCTCCCGCACCCTTGTGGTAACCCAGACAGAATGGCACTACTTTGGAGGGTCTCTGTACAGAGGCCCGCCAAAAGTGGAACAAAGGGCTCAACCTTTGGTTTAGGAGTCACAGAGACGAACACAGACGCCATTTTAAAAACCGAGTTCTGGCAGAAAATACCATCCGATAGACTTATTTAAGATAAGTAGACCGGTGGTATGTTAGAGACTAACGAGAAAAAGAATCAATCTCCATTTATTCAGGGTCGAACATAACAAGTAATTTCCACTGCCACCAGCCAAAACTCAACGAGGGGGGACGGGACAGTGCCCTCTCGAATAAAAGACCCAGGAGTAATCAAATTACCCCTACTAGTACGTCCACAATAGGATGGTTTGTACTAGTTCTGTTAGTAAATTTAGGTCTAGTAAAGCCAATGGTGACTTTACATGCCCGGGGAGACAGTAGTCAGTCCCCGGGTATGGAGTCTATGACGGAGGTCCGCTAGGATGCCCCAGTGTTACGGCACATAGGGTGCGGTGTAACACACATAGAAAAACATATGAGACCCTATGGAGTAAAAGACCGCATAGCCCATAGAACACATTGACATTCAAAGGAATTACACACATTCATGTCCAAGAGTGGGAGAAAAAGAGTGTCACTCTTGGCAGGATGGAAAAATCAAACTCCAGAAATCCAGAAAAGCTGCTGGGGGACTCACTAGGTTAGGAAATTCAGCCTAAACAGAGAATTCTCCCTAACAATGGCTGAATGCTGAGATTGTGCTAGAGGGGAAGACACTGTTCTGGCCGAATTGGTTCCTGTGTGGCACCCAGTGGCTTGGCAACCTGTTTGCTGATGGGAAATTGATCACTTACAATATTTTGAAAGCAGAAAGGAGTCTGCAGAATTGCAAATATAAGAAATATAGGAAATTGAGAAAAGCTGTGGGTGAGAGGATTACAGGTCAGAACAACAATCTAGTAGAATGGTTGAAGGGATTCAAAACAGATGCCATGTAGCATCAAAAGTGTACAAACATCTGGCAAAATACAAAATGGATGATGACAATCTGCTTGATAAATGGTCAGAAGCTGTTGGATCTGAAATGGGTATATTTAGATAGGAAAATGTATGCAGAAGGTGCCTTTGACATCACTTAACCAGGGAGAGAGGGTTTGACAAATCAAACTAATAAACAGAGTCTACTGGACACCATAGAAGCTCTACAAAAAGGGATTTGCTTGAATGAGAAACTTGCTGGCGATGTAAACATAGGGTTGGTTCATTTGAGCATGTGATTGGGAATGTTACAGTTTAAGGGTGTTCTGTAACGCAATATCACAGACAATGAACAAGGTTTTAATGCTGGATGTTGATTTAGATTTTATGACCATCATCTTGGGGGAGGGTGATCAAATAGAAGATTTAACATTTCCGCAGAGGTGTTGATTCTATGGGACATCTTTGAGTGCAAGGAACATTATTTTATGGGAATGGAAGAGTGAGATATTGACTACTTCATCAGAATGGATGGAGGATTTACATAGAATGTCTTTGTTTGAAAAGGTGATTTTATACAGGAATAAGAAAAGCAACCTTCATGAAGACATTTTGGGGGAAGTTTTTCGAGTTTTACTGAATGTTCTGTTCACCAACTGATTAAAGGGGAAAGGAGGAAGTGGGGTTAAATTGTATATTCTCTCTATGCTTATCAATTATGAATCAATGTTCAATAAATACGTAAATACAAAAAGGGTAATACGGTTTCAGCATGCAATAGTGTTGCTAATCTAAAATTTAGGAACACAATATTGAGACCAGCACTGGAGGTGACCATGGCCCTAGCTATGCTGGCTGCTATTTAAAGAGAGGTGATGTGGGGCTACAGTCATGGGAAAAATATAGATATTACTGTAAACATGTTTTGTTTTTTAAGAAATTACTGAATTAACAAATTAGTGTGCCAAATGAATTTCTACATGTTGAATTACACATTGGAAAAATTGAAAGACTGATTTAGTTTGTATTTGTATTTTATTTTTTATATAGCGATTTAATCCAAAGGGCTTTACAGTTTAAAAACACTGGAACATTAAACATGTAACATTGAAGCAATAACAGTATATTTGAGACACACCAGAAAAACAGCATGTGGAACAATTTGCATTTGAGGAGGAAGAAGAATGGAGGGGAGAGGATGGAAACAAGGGAGAAAGCGTAGGGAGGGGTGGGAGTTCGGAGGGATGATGGAGATCATGGGGAGACAGGGAAGATAGAGGGACGAGGAAGAGGGTATTGAAAGGAGAGAGAGAAGGTGTCAGGGAGGGGAGTGGAGAAGGAGTACTTTCAATGATGAACGGAAGGAAGAATAGGTGGAAGTGGAGCAGATAGTGAAAGGAAGGGAGTTCCAATGTAGGGAGGCAAGGAGCTGAAAGGAGCGGAAACGAGAGGAGACACATGGTGGTTTAGTTGTTTATGTATTTATTTGTTTTTATGCTGTGGTTTACACCAAATCACCATACAAATTTAAAAACGGTACATCCGATGCAAACAATTGAAAAAGAGAAAAATTAGCCAACTACAAGGAAGACAGTTGTTGTTTAAGAAGAGTATGGAAAAGAGGGTGTGCAGAAAGGGAACACTTGCAGAGCAGAAGCGTGTTCCAGAGCATAGGGCCAACAAAGTAAAAGAACGCAAGTGTGACTGAGTACACAGTGGGTGGGGGACAGTGAGAAGAAATTGGAGAGTTTGATCAAAGATATCGAGCTGCGGAGTAGAAGTACGGCCAGACCAGGTAACCGGGTAAGTGCAATTGGATAGATACAATGTTAATCAATTAAGAACAGACCCAGAAATGCCAAAGGTGGAAAGAGAAAAAAAACAGAAGAGAGTGATCAACAGTGTCAAATGCTGCTCATAAATTGAGAAGTATTAAGAGAGGGGAGTGCTTTCTGTCTTCTGATAAGTACTGGGTTAGAATGGAATTAATGGCCCTATAAAGAGAAACAAAGGTGCTGTCTCATTTGGGCCATTTGAAGATGGATATTGCTCTCCTCCAAGAGACACCCTTAGTCACAACAGAAAAAATGAGTAGGGGCTAATTTGGGCACATTTTCCATTCATCATATTCTTCGAGTTCCAGGGGTGTATTGATTTTTATTTAAAAAAAATAAAAACTTTCTAGGAGTGATTTTGGCTTCCCATAGTGACAAAGAAGTCCATCTAGTTTCAGTGACCTTGAGGATCTAAGACTTGTTCATGTTGACATGCACAATGTTTTTTTTTCCGGTTGTAAACAGTGGATCCTTTTTTGGTGATGTGGGGTGGCATTTAAAAGATACAAGGAAACAAAATATCTTGCTAGGTGGAGATTTGAATGTGGTAATGGATTTGTTCTTGGTTAGGAGTAGTTAAAGGTATCAGGATGGTAGAAAGAAAGACAGGGGAGCATTAGGCCTACTCATGAATAACTTTCATTTATTGGACATATGGAGATTGGAATATCAGTCAGGTACAGAATACACTTTTCTCTGAGGGGGACATTATGTTTACTCAAGAGTAGACAACAGTTTGACATCGAAATTGGGGTAACAGGATTTCAAAACTTTTGAAATTGAAAATATTGTCATTTCAGATCATGTCCCAATACAGATGGTTTTAACTTTAGATTATTTGTCCGAAGATCACACACATGGAAAATGAACAAATCACTTTTGGAAGATGAGACATTGAGGGAGGTGCTGGTACGATGGACAGAGGAGTACGCTGAATTTAATACGAATGGGGAGGTGGAAGTGGACACAACATGGGAAAGCTTAAAGTGTGTGATGTGGGGGTCCTAATGAGGCTCTATGGGGTTAAAAGAAAAGAGAAAAAATATGAGCTGATTGGACTGAGTGCATGTATGAAAGACCTGCAGAAGGATGTGATGAGGCTGTCAGATGAATGGAGGAGGAGAAGACTTATTAAATTGAAATACAAATTAAATCAGCACCTAGGTGAGTTTGCAGAGCAAGCACTATTTAGAACAAGGTGCTTTTACTATGAAGGTGGAGAGAAATGTAGCTGATTGCTGGCACACCATTTGAGAGAAGTGGCTGGAAGCAAGGCGATTTGTGTGATTGAGATGGATGGTGGTTGTAATGCATATGACACGCGGGAGATAAACAATGAATTTTGAGACTTTTATGAAAGACTTTACCAGGAGACTCCTTTGTATGATTCAAAGTTAATGATGATTATTTGAGAAATCAATCTTTGGAATGTTTCTTGGAGGTGAAAAAGGAAATACTAGAGAGAGAGAGAGAGCTGATGCTAGATGAGATCAAGAGAGCCATGTATGTTCTGAATATGGGGAAGTACCGTGATATGAAGGGTTGCCTGCAGAATTCAATGAAGATGATCTCCTTCTGGTATTACATGTCTTGACAGTGTCGATCCCAGCTTTGATGGATCTTATTGAAAAGTATGGCAGAGTTTCAAAGTGAACAGGGGGACCCTCCGCCCTCCATGAACTTTGACATCTGTAGACTCAGGTAATGCAGACTAGGCAAGGATAGAGCAGGAAACGGACACCCGGGCATTTGTTTCAAAGTCATCTTTAATACAGATTCAAAAGACACAGAAGCAGCAGTACAGCTCCTGCACTCATTTTGCCTTTTATACATGTTTGCTCCATGACATAATTCTTTAATATAAGCCCCACATGACATTATTTTTGCAAGCATGGTTTGACTGACACATTAACTGATAAGCTTGTGTGGGAACCAGCCAGACCTCATTATAAATCCTTAGATTCCTGCCAAGAAGCAGCCCTTATCTGATCCCGAGACCTGCCAAATCTACTTGGCAGCTAAAAGTGGTGAAAGCCCCCATGTGATAATCTTTATTTGTTGCTAAGTAGGTAACTGCTTGCTTCAATTGGCAGCTCTCACAGGCCTTCATCTGATCTACTATCCATCACTGTCTGCTTTCTTTGCTAAGGTTTCTAAATATACAAATCCTAGCCATGCTTATCTACAGTGAACTGCTGCCAAGAATATTCTATCATCTGCATGAATAAAAGCTTTTGACACCTGGTCCTGAAGCCATTTTGTTTTTGGGATCCATCTTAGAATCTATCTGAGCTTGTTTAGCCTAGAGACTCGACCATGCTACCAAATGGCGAACCAATCAACGTGTGTACATAACTCATTCTATCCAGTTTTCAGACTATGTTTTTACATGTTCAGGATGTGCGTGTAATACATGAGACACCTTTTACTTCCTAAGTCATTCTGATCTCAAAAATATATGTTGCTTTATATGCACGCTTTGTCTTCAAAAAGCACTATAATTGAGATTTTTGCAATACTGGAACCACTGATCAGCCTGGCATGCTACCTGTATTCAGTTTGGGGGGGTGGGGTCTAGGACCTCCTCTGCACTCCCCTCTCTGGTCTATATTTAGACACCTATTCCTATTCAATATATGACCACTATGCCCAATGCCCACCCTCCCCCATAGTCAGTGCACTAAGGCACTGCTGTCCCAGTCACCCCCCTCAGTGTGGTGATTTGTCTCAACAAGGAAGGTATCATAAAAAAACATTTCTACAGAATCAACAAAACTTCAATCATAGTACATTCTCCTAGTCTAATATATATATATATATATATATATATATATATATATATATATATATATATATATATATATATATATCATTAAAGAATACCTCTGTTTGCTTCTATCTGGATCCCACCTCTGTTACTCAATTAAATATAAACAAATCATACACAACAGGCGATTACGGCCACCACAAGAATAGAGAGAATTCATTCTTTGAGGAAACCCATCAGCCCATTTCTTAATTGTCTACATGTGACTTTTACTGCATACTTTTTCCTTCCTCCCAGCCCACGATACTTCCTTGTTTCCCACTCTCCTTCCACATGCACATTCTTAATGTTTGTCTTCTTTTTCCAATTTGTCTTTTATCTCCACATCTTCCACCCGATTCATCTTGCTTCAACTCTTCTATATCCACAGATCCTTTAAATGATCTGGTCATTTTGTATTCTTCCTTTAGGCTGCTTTGAAGCAAGTTCACGGGCCCTTTATACATAGGCCAGTCCTTTTAATGTCACAGAGTGCTCGGACATTTAGTTTGGTTATTAGAAGTCAAATAGTCAATGGGGGCATTCGATTGTTTCTGGGGAACACAAGGATGGGGAAGTCTTGTAGGAAAATGTTTAAACATAAAACAACTGTACCTTGGCATCTGGCTGGGTCCCTCAATCTTTTCTCTCTGCTCGCTGGATTGGTTGCTGCCAATCTCCCAGTGTGTAGGTATTTCCCGTCCATCTGTAATATAAAACTGAATGAGTCTCTTTTGAAGAATAAGCATGTCTTTTTTGTCAGTACTTCCTCTTCAACCCCACCCCTTAAAAAGCTATGTGTTTCTTTTAAACACTCCTGCCTCCTAACCAAATTTTGTTTTACTGCATTTTCTCCATTTCTAATATAACAGGATGGCTGCTCCTTTCTTTCTTTTTGCACATCTATTTAAATACATGCTGGTTGATATCAGGACTTGGTTTATGATCCGAGGTTATACAATATATACATTTGCCTGTGTTTGGCATTGCCCTACTTTCTCATGGGCTTTTATATTCAAAAACGTCCTAATATATGAAAGGAAATATTTTCTCTATGGTCGACATTCTCAGACCAAAGAGTCATTTTTTGACCTCCTCCTTTATAATAAAAATAATAAAGGACAAACAGGCAACATAAAAAATTAAAGAAGGATATGTTCTTCAATTGCTCGTCCTTCTGTCTTCTTGGTGCATCCATAGATGTTGAAGACAATGGTGCTATGGGTTCCTTCTCTCTGTAGAAAACTGAAATAGAGGTAAAGTCATATTGGGACTGGCAAAGTGGTCAGGCTTTTTCCCTAACATAGACCCTTGCTCCTTCCTGTTAATCAAAAAAAGTGTACTGCAGTCATTTCTTGACCCTTTCTGCCCACTCAAATATAGGGTAACTTTTCGGAAAACATAAAAAAAGGTTGATGTACATTTTTTTATTCTTTCACATTTTTTTCACACGTCTAGTAACAGGCCTGTATTTGGTATTTTTCTGCTATGCTGAAAATGTTCTCTGTACTTTTGAATTCCTTCTTCTGGTACCATGGGACCACAGTCATCTTCTTTCTTTGCTGTGCCTTTATTCTGTTGGGACATAATTGACATATTTCGCTGCTCACCGCTTGCTGCCTGTCGCTCCACCTACACTAACCTTGCCTAGCCCCAGTTATTTGGACCCTGGCATTGATTCTCCGAAGTTCATGCGACTGTGACATTTAAGAAACACATTGTTTCGCCTATCCTAAATATTGCATATATTTGATCAAATGTACACATTTGGCATCTCGTTATTTACCAGAATTTCAAAAAAGTTACTCCACTTTCTATCCAAAGACTTCTTTGTCCTTGTCGTTACATATGGCCATACTAGCACACACATGCTATTCTGTGTTTGCTTGTTTACGGCCTTCATGGGAAAATGCTGTTTATTTAAAATACTGTCTTTTTTCTGCACTCACCTGGGTCCTCTAACTCCTAATAATGATCAATAGTGTGTTCACACACTTGCTGCGTCAACTGACACTTACCTCTTCCTTCTCTATCTTTTCACTAAAGACTTACTTTTGTCATAAAATAATGTTTCTTCCCATTATATTTGCTATTCCCTGCTAAGTCCATGTAGACATTCCTACCGTGCTAAATAATTTTCACCTGTAAAACATAAATCACCCTCATCATATACATTTAAACAACATTTTGTTACTTACTCTTATATGTTCTTTAGTCTAGTTCTATAAAGATGTCTTATATTTATCAAATCAATCTGGGCTATCCCTACCCCTTTGGCCAATCATTAACCACATTGTCTATTTTATTAAAATACACTGCAATATTCATTTATAACCAGCACTATTCATTCTGTTTTTTTGGTTTACAAATCTGGATACCTTACCCACTTGTGTTTTTCGCTGCTTTTGATATCCATTGATTGATTAATTAATTAATTAATTAATTAATTCATTCATTCATTCATTCATCCATTCATTCATTTTTAATGATTTATTTCATTATTTCATCCCCTGAATTGTTGTCAATCTTTCAATTCTGAGCTTCTTAATCCTGTGCTCTTAAGGTCAACTGTTTATTTTTATCTTACCTTAATTAGTCCAATCATAACACAAACCCTCATATTTTTCACATTTTAATCCCTTACACTTGTGTACTTTTATTTTGTTCCCCTATTCATTTTAATAGACCCATGTCATAAGGGCATATGGTCCACAGGACACTTGGCACTCTCTCTTCAAGTCTTCTGAAATTATGCTGAGCGCTGCTACATTATTGCTGCATGCTATAAGATGTTGCCTTTCCGCTTTCAGTGTGTGATGCTCCTAGACAAACACCACTTAATTATTTGTTTAGTCTTGTCTAAATATGTCATCATCATTGATGTTGATCAACCTAGGCCCTTTCTTGAGTATTATTATTGTCCTCTATTGTCTACTCTCATTGTCCATTCCATTGAACTTTGCCACTTTCTTTTGCACTATGGCTGCTTCTAATTCTAGAGGGATAAGCCTGTCCCCCGCTTTATCCTTCGGTATCTATGGTCTGAGCATAACATCATCAAATTATCCTCACAGTCCTCACCACTAAGATAGGTAACTATGTTAATATGATGCTCACCTGATAATAAGAAATACCTCTGGCTCAACTAAAACACCTTGCAGAGCCACTTACCCTGTGCATGCCAATATTAATTCACCCACGTTCAAATGGTGTATTCCTAAATTGGAACACACTATCCCATGCTCAATAAATACAATCATTGTGTTAAATGTTGTCATTCAATCCCTTCCCAAAATATTTAACTGGTGTCTGTCACAAATATAACAAAGATCAATTATGCCACACTATCCTACAAAGACTGATCATTTTTCAATAAAAAGGAACTCAATCTGTAGCCCCAAAGAACTCCTGATCACCAACAGAAATTCCCACCATTTAACACCTTTCCTCGTTCCTTTATGGACGTGCAGTCCTAGTGTCTACCAATAGACATTTTTCCTCCTACCTTCATAGTAACACTTAGCTCCTCTTGGGTCACTAATCATTCTGAATCCTGTGAGCCAGGCCTACCCCTGTTCCTGTGAAATGATTTCCTTCTACCACAGTGGCACCTCCTATCCTAGGTGTCAATACCTGTGCTGTGTTTTGCATATTACTGAATCTGCATGGGGCTTACTGCAATTGCCCCTGTAGTGAATTCATTTTGCACTTATTCTAGCGGCTGTACCTGTTGCACTCTCAGGGCTTATGTCTGATACAATCTCTGATCCTGGGCAAACCCTTCCATAGTTTGTGAGCTATATACTGGAGGATAAAATGTCCCACCTCTTGAGAATTGTCCATCGTGTACATATCCTTGGCTCCCGTATGTGCACACAATGTGTTCTGTCATCCCACATATCAAATACACAGGAGGAGCCCCACTGACTAGTCCACTTTGGTTAAATGGTCCTTGCACATTCTGATTATCTTCATGCATATTCTAAAAACTGCCTTGGTCATTTTGTGAACCTCCTCTTTCTTTATTTCTTATTTCTCTGCCTCGTGGCACAAACTCATTCCCTCCTTGATCCCTTTGGCACTGATTATTCGCCTATGATGTACCCACTGCTTGCCACATTCCCAGTCCTTCTCCATTTGTCAATATCGCCCATTCTATAGCATACTTTCACAATTTATTTTGAACTAACTTTACATCCTTATGTTTTCTAACATTGTCTTTCTTCCTGTATTTCTTCTGCAACCAGCTGACAGTGACACATATTAATCAACCTTACCCCAGGTTACGATTTTTCTTTCATTCACACTTGTATCTCTAGTGCCTATGTACCTGCTCAAACAATCCCTGACATAAAATATTGTAAAATATTCCCACTGTTTTCAGCCCCACTTGCATGCTTCAAGAATTCAGTACTCCTTAATATAAGCAATCATATCTTCATCTTCTTTTATTCATAGTCTTCAAAAAATATAATTTCTTTCATATCATGTGTTAGCAAAACATAATATCCCTAACTGGTGTTCTTAATTTAAAACAAAAATATCTGGTGTGTGTGTGTGTGTGTGTTCTCATTATTATACTGACTTCCTTCTTCTGACTGCCTATGTGTGTTTTTAATTAATTACCTATAATTTATTGATTGTTTGTACTTCCATAAGAACATGTATACACATGTGTTTATGCCTGCGCATATGCACGTGCATGTGTGTATGCCTATGTGTATGTGTGTGCACGTGTGAGTTGCGTGTATGTGTGTGTGTTATCTCAAACCCAGCGCACCTTGTGAGCACTTCCCCTCATTGCATACTGCTTCCTCATTCTAAATACAAATGTTTGCATCTTTACATGCACTTCCAATATTTAAGCCAAAAAGGGTGTTTTTATCTTATTCATTTTTGTTATTCCTTATAAATATTCACTGTGCTTAGTTCAGTCTCATCCACTAATACAGTAACCTACTTTTTAATATAATTTGCACTCATAATTACATTTTTACTCTCTGCATCATACTTCTCAATTTGTGTGATCCTGGATACATGTTTTCCTTTTCTTCTCCAAATGTACATATATTGCATAGTTATACTATATAATGAGGGACACACTTCCCCTCTTGACACCCCTCCAATGTGCTCTAGTCTTGGTGCACATGCCTAAACCTGCATATAAAATACCCTTATGATTATCCATTGTATTGTAGTGTATATTCCATGCCTTCTCTCTGTACCCAACTACCAATATGTTCACAATTCTGGTTATCTACAGCACCATTCTTTGCTTCCATTTGGTAATCTGCCTTTTTTTCCTCATAGCTCACTGAAAACTGCTTAATGAAGCATGTTTCCTCTTTCCTTCTCATCTATACAGTTGGTCCATACTTGCCCCAGGACCCATGTCCTTTCCAAATGTCCCATCCCTCCTCAAGAAGGAATGGTTAATTGCTAAACATAAAATCAACAAATCATGGGAAATCTTAGTGTGTGTCCATCAAGAAAGCATCCATCACCACTCCACTAAATGACCAACCACCCTCTAAATGGGAATTAATTTTTGTAACACTCAATAATGACTCAATGCCCTCCCCCCACCTCACACATATACAATAACCAGGGATACGAAAGCAATATATTCAAAACAAGGTTCAACCATGTATAGCTCTTCTGACAGAAACAACCAATTCTTAAAATATATATCTTGCTTGACTAAACACCCAGTGGTTAAATTACTTCACAACATATCAATTAAATCCAGCGCTTCTCTTAGCATCTGTTTTAAACAAGTGTGCACTTAGGGCCTCATCACGAGTTTGGTGGTATCCCTTAAATGCGGCTATTACCGCCGCATTTAAGGGTCCCCCAAATCATGGCCTTGGCTGATTTCCCCCCAGCTCAGGCTGGGGGGAAATCCACCCAAAATTTGTCAATTTGTGGTGCTAGTACCGCCGGCGGGAAATCCGCTGGCAGTAATATCGCGAAAAAAAATCCCCATTGGGCCCAATGGGGAATGAGGAATTCCCGAATGGGCCCAATGGGGAATGGGCACTAACAGTTCCGCCAAACCCGGGATCCGGTGCTAATAGTCCTGGGGGTTTGGAGGTAGGGGTATTACCACCAGCATTACCGTCTAACTCGTGATGAGGCCCTAAATGCCATAAAAAATTGCTATTTTTCAAAACATATTCAACTGTCAATTGCTCAATGGATATCAGTAATTTCAATCCCTAACTGGCCATCTTTACTCAAAAACATATATATCTCACATGTATGCATCATAAATCCCCTTTTAAAACAATAATAAATTTGATGGGTTCTGGTTCAAGTTTATATTTCCATGTCAGGAAACCATGCCCCGGCCACTTCCAGCCTGTCGCCAAAAAAACACATTTTTCGAAACTGCACAAATGATTCACTAAAACATATTTCTTACATACTTACACACAAACTAGTTTTAGCCATACTAATAGCTATTTGTTTCAATCATTTCTTCATGACTTTTTATGTATCTCTCCCTGTTTTCAATTTGACTGCACATACAAATGTCTCTCTCATCTCATGCGTTATGTGCTCTACATTTTCATGAAGTGCTTTTTGTCTAAAGCAATTTAGTATCTTAAAGCTGTCAACTTTGTAGGAATATAAAAAATAGCCCTCTGGTTACTGCCACCCGTCCTCTGCAAGGGTGCAAAGGAACCACACTTTTTTCAAATGTTTTACTTAAATGCATTTTCTGCCTGGCTCTTCCTCCATAGCATTTTAAATGGTTTGCTCACACCTATCTATTTCACTGATCCCTGCCTATTTTTGGATTGGTACAAATCACCTTTCTTTAATAAATAATGTATTTTCTTGACTTGAGTTAACTTTTTACACCTCATGTGTCGCTCTTCGACACCTTTAATTTCCAACAAACACATAAAAATCAGACAGACAAACCAGTCAACTTTACATATATCTCCTCAGTGCTCTTTGCACTATCTCTTGCCCCCAAAATACCCCAATGGGAGTTTAAATCACTTCCCCTAATTGATCTATCTATGTGCCACCTCAGTACCCTTTGGGTTTTGAAATGACTTCTTCTAAAATCTACTTGAGCTTAGGACTATGGGATATGCATACACTCCATTCTATACTTTAAACAACACTTTTCATCATGTATTATGCAAACCCCCCAATATTCTTCTGTTTTACCACAATCCCTTTAATTATATACATTATACATGTTTTTGTTTTTCCCCTTCATCTCCGTCTCCCATAATACATACAACAAACTACAGATTTCAAAGTGTGCCATCCATCATTCATGCTGACATTCATGGGGAGACCTCTTCTGGCAAGATGAGGGCACACTGCAGATTAACTTACTTACTATCCCACTCTCCCCAACTCTCAAAGCATAAGCTTCTGGATTCTTGTCCCTGGAAAATGTTCAGGGTCCCTTTGTGGTAGCCAAGTGAACAGGAGGAACCTCTGCCCTCCATGAACTTTGACATCTGTAGACTCAGGTACTGGAGAATAGACAAGGATAGAGCAGGAAATGGATGCCCAGGCACGTGGTTGAAAGTCATCTTTAATACAGATTCAAAAGACACCAGAAGCAGAAGCACAGCTCCTACAATCATTTTGCCTTTTATACACGTTTGCTCCATGACATAATGCTTTAATATAAGCCCTCTTGTTTTTCATTGGTTTACTTGACTATCAATCCCAAAACACACATGACTTTATTTTGGCAAACATGGTTTGACTGACACATAATCTGATAAGCTTGCATGAGATCCAGCCAGACCTCATTAGAAAACCTTAGATGCCTGCCAAGAACCAGCCCTTATCTGATCCTCGAGACCTGCCCAAATCTACTTGGCAACTAAATGCTGTGAAAGCCCCCATGAGCTAATCTTTATTTGTTGCCCAGTAAGCATCTTCTTGCTCTAATTGGTAGCATTCCCAGGCCTTTATCTGATCTACTATCAACCACTGTCTCCTTTCTTTGCCAAGGTTTCTAAATATACCAATGCCAGCCATGCTTATCTACAATTAACTGCTGGCAAGAATATACCATCATCTGCATGAATACGGGCTTCTGACACCTGGTCCCAAAGCCATTTTGTTTTTGGCATGCATCTTAGAATCAATCTGAGCTTTTCTAGCCTAGAGACTCAGCCATGCTACCAAACGGCAAAACAATCTACTTTTGTACATAAATAATTTTCTATTCAGTTTTCAGACTACATTTTACGTATTCATGATGTGCGTGTAATACCTGAGTAACTGTTTACTTCATTCTGACGTCAAAAAATATATGTTGACTTATATGCACTCTTTGTCTTCAAAAGCACTATAATTCCGATGTTTGCAATACTGGAACCACTGATCAGCCTGGCATGTTCCCTGTATTCAGTTTGAGGTGGGCAGGGGTCTAGGACTGCTTCTACAAAACTATACAATTAATCGGTTGAAATCAGAGGCTCTGCCATGTTCACAATTCTGCAATTGTACAAATCTGACTGGCCTTGGTTTCAAATGGTACCCCACAAGAATTAAGTATCTGGGGATCTGGCTGACTGGAAATATGAGACTCATTATGGACTTGAACCTGGGATTGGCAATGGAAAAGTTGTCGGCTGACATTTTATGTTGAGAATTCTTCAAACTATTGTAGTGGGGAAAAGTGAGTGCACTGAAATTGACAGCAGCACAGAGGATCACCTATGAGCATGATCTGCCTTCCACCAAATAAATACACGATGAAAATCTGGATATTATGACTCAATCATTTTTCTTGGAGCACAAGCCACCCAGACTGAAACTTTGGAAACTGCAGCTTCAGCGTGAAAGAGGGGGTCTACATGTTTCAGACTTTGATAGATATCACTGGGTGTTCATGACAAGGCACTTCATACCATTCTTGAGGGAGCCTTTTGATGATTGGTCAATTTCTGAAGCAAGCCTTGCTGATCCACTGAAACCATTGGCTTTGCTAACCACCATGAGCATGGGGTGGGGTGAGAGGTCTGTATTGACTGAATTTCTATGGTCTTGTGGGAAAGATATATCAATATCTTTCAACATGGAAGCACACCTGATGGCATCTTTATGGCTGAATCCTTCGATTAAGCTCAACAATAAAATTCTATTTTGGCCAAATTGGTATTTGGAGTGAGTAAGAATGATTTGTGACATTTTTGAAGGAGGGTCTTGGCTCTCATTTCATGCCTTGAAGGTCAAATATGGTCTTGAGGGTTGTCCATATGGAGAGTATCATACCATCAGGGCAGCGGTACCAGTGATGGAACTCAAGAACTATGATTTACTGGAATACATTGCACACATAGGAAGCCAGGAGCATATGGCCTCTGAGTAATTTGCTGTCTCGAGGGGTGCAGGACAAACCTGGAAGATTAGATAAGTTATTATTGGATTTGTTTTCTCTTTTGTTTTCTCTTTTATTTCCTGTTTCATTGTTCATGATGCTTAAATGGGTGGGTGCAAGGGATGGGCAACTTTAAATTTGTTCAGTTTTTCTGAATGTTTGTTCATATATATTGTTTGATTTTATAGATTTCAATGTATTTGTTTACACCAAGACCAACAATTTAAATAAAAGGAAACGTACTGGGTTAGACTTCGGACAAATGAAAGTTTTGATGTCTAAAGAAATTTGGGCACAATCTATTACACTGTGCAAGGGGTAATGTGACCTTGTCCTGGTTCAAAGCATGTAAAATGTATTGTTGATTCAAGTTGTATCGAGAATATTTGGGGGGGCCCACAGAGCACAAACTAGGTCACAATGGCTGGTGAAGGCAGCATATAAATAATTTCTAATAGAAAACTCTGGGCTTCATTACAAGTTTGCCAGTCTGGTAACTATGGTACCAGTAAGCTTGCCAGTACCGTAGTTACTGGACTGGCAAACTACGAGTTCTGCTCATGGATGCCTTCCCACCTGCCAGGTCTGATCTGGCAGGCGTACCAGCACCCGCGATCAGACCATGTCGGATGCACCGGCACCATTCACGAATGGTGCCGGTGCATCCGACCTACCCATTCTCAATGAGCCCTGTGGGGCTCAAATGGGAATGTGGAGTATTTTATTCCAGCGCCTGTGAATGGGCAATTACCGGGTCTGGCGGGGCCATAATGACCCGGTAAGTGCCCATTCCCGGGTGCCAGAATATTTCACAAGTTTGGCGGCAGCCTGCTGGTTTTACCGGCAAGGTTACCGCCAAACTTGTAATAAGGCACTATGTTTTGAGATGCTGCAAGAGTTTGAACATAATGTGCCATGAGTGAGTTAAGAGGTAATTCAGCCTGTTGTATTCTTAATGGTCAATCTATTGTATAGGGAGTGACACTGTATTGAATTGTAGCATACCTGAGTGTGTCTTTTATATGTTTGGCATTTGCATCGTGCAAATACAACCTGTGGTATCTTCTTGCAGAGGTATTACATAAACAAGGCACAACAACCAGAGCAGTATCTAAGTTTAGGGACAGTAGCCTGAAACAGCCAGACGTTTAACTATTTATAAAAGAGTGTGGACTGTCTGTCTCTCTAAAAGGCAAAAGAAGCAAGTTCCATAGCTTTGCCTCTTAACACAAGAGTATTTTACCAATAGAGCGGACATGACGAAACTCAGGAATTTTTAAGTTATCAGTAGCACAGTGAAGGAGGAGATAAGGACTTAAGCAAATAATTGTTTTCTTTGCCAAAAGGAAGGACTAGTGCTACACATTGTCTTTTGGACAAGTCTGAGTGCCATACATTTCACACTGTCCTTCACTGGCAGCCAGTTCTATTCATAAAGTGATGGCAAGGTATGATCCCATGGTTATATATTGCATAACAGACACAGAGCTAGATTTTTGAAGAACTTGCAGTTTAAGTAAAGCAAAGCCTGGAAGACCAAGGTAGGTTGAATGACCATAGTTGATTCAGGAGGGGATCAGAACGTTTATCGTCAAGATTCTTGCATATTCGGAGAAGCATTTAAAGACTTTGAGTCAAATTTCTAACTGATAAAACCAAGATTGATCTGTAGTACCAAAGTGGGGAATAAAAGAATGAATCAAACATTATTCCTAGACGTAGTCAAATTATATTTTTTATTATTAATTTACAGGTTCAATAAGGCCGCATAGCCAAGTTAACGTTCCTGATGTACAGTTCCACCCCACAGTTCCTGGCAATAAACTGACAGTGAGTTTCTCAAAATATATATTATTCTCAAACAAATACTCAGCAATACACACCTTCCATGCTTGCTTCTATCTAGACAATACATGTACTTCACTGATAACATGACACTTTTCGGCCAGCACAGGCATGTTCAAATGGAATCAATTCATCATTGTAGATGAACACTTGGTTTTCTCCAGTATCAAGACAAGTATGATATTGCAGAAAAGTTACTTGAACAAAAAACCTTTTCAACATAAATTCCTTACACTTAGCTCACCAATATAATTGTGGGGTTATGAATGTGTTGGCTATGTGCAGATCATTTAAACGTAGGCAAGTAGATGTTATAAATGACTCCTGCAGGTTTTAATTAGAAACAATACTGTTCTCAGAATTGTGTGCTCTTCTGTGAACACAAGTGCATACATTCTTTTCAGAATATGTTTGCACTGCTTCCAAAGAACATGTGGAGATAATGTTCAATGCATATGTGTGTAGTTGCTTTAAATAATCATGTGTGTATCTTTAAATACACATTGCTGTGCACTGCTTTCACTCTATTCCTATTGAGTTTTCCTTTAACTCACCATATTTGGCCTGGAGATGTAATCTTCCCGAGTTAAATTTACAATGTTAAAACGGGCTTTCCATTTCACATTAAGCATGGGCCTGCTTGTGCATCTTTTTGGACAAGGGACTGGAGGGGTTTGAGACTTCACACAATGCTCTATGAACATTGGAATTAACTGTATTAATTTCAGTTGTATAATTATTTGATGTACGACGAGACTCACAACGTGTATATTACATGATATCATATGAGGCAACAGTGTGCCGCGATGACACTGTGGTCTGTATGATTCTGTGTCAACATGAACCACAAATTATATTTAAATCTGCTTGTGTTTACAACAACAATATGCTTTTAAGTTGCACCAACCTTTCATTCAGTTTTAAATCTTGCCTTTCAATACAAAATGCATTGGACTTCAAAGAAATGACATGTAACTTTATATTCAATGTAAATGGAAGACACAGGACATTATATCTCATACTGCACCTGGGTCTTTGTCACATTAACATTTCCCTTTCATTTTTAGCCCTCTGTTCCCAGAATGTTTCCATAGAAAGCATTCTGGGTCATTTGGATTTATACTTTGTTTGTCGCACTTACTTTTTAAAGGTCGATCTTGTTTATGGAGAATCAGAAGAGACCCCCTCAGTCTGGAATTACTGCAGCTGGATGGCTGGAACTCAGTTTACAATATGGGGAGCTTATCTGTGTCTGTAAAACCAGAGTACAAATAGTCTCAGCTCTCACTACCTTTTCAGGTTTTTTCCAAGATACTTCAAGATCACCTCCTAATCCTAATTAATCTCTAAGTCTTTCTGCATTGTACTATATCTCTTTGACTTATCCCCTGAGCTTGTGACAGAGGTGTAGTTTCCCCAGTCCCATGATCTATTTTCTGTCTACAATCTACAACTAATTTCTTGTTTCTAACAACTTCCCTCACAGAGATATGCTTTTTCAAAGAGTTGAATATTTTAGTAAAAGTGCACACAAAGGACTTTTGTTCAATTTGTAAATGAAGAAGATGCTAAATTCGGCCAGCTGATGGCACTGTTCAAAGATGTGTAACTTTTAATGCAATGCTGTCAGCGTTTGTCTTATGACTTTCATTAGCTAGATATTGCTTAAAACAGGACTCAAGCAGAACAATCTTCTATGAGCACAATAACATACTCAACTCGTGATCAGCTCTCAAGACTGCATTACTAAGGTGGAAGTAACTTGAGTCGGTGAACTATTGGAGAGTTTAAGGTTACCACAAGCACCAACAAGCACATGTCCGGGCCTGTTCACTTCAAGTTTTAAATAGAACATTATTCAAAGTGAATTGAAAACTGAGGAAAACTACTTGAGTTATATTTTGTTATGATCCACAGTACATTTTCTGTCACCAATATTATACCACTCCAAATATGTGTTTTTGATACCTGCTGAATTCCTTTGGATATTGCAAATACACTCCATACGTGTGTTGCAGTTCCATTTAAGTGTGTATTTGTACACATGTGTCTAACATTGATCAGGCAATACTTGAAGAAATGTGTGATTTCCATGTGTGTCTTCAAACTGTAAAATTAGGCCTCTTGTATTGTCACATGAAGTTTCTGTTTAAATAATCACAGTTTCCAGCCTGTCTTTTACGTTCACAATAAACATATTTAAAAGGACCTTAGAAATGGTAGCAGTTTGTTAGAGCTTCTGTTACTCTGTTAAAAAATGTTCTTTGGAACATGCCCATCCACCACACTTCGCAGTGTTTTAGGGGCATGCTTTTCCTGGTGGCAGTGAGCAAGATGCACAATCCAATAGGGAGTAGGCTTTTTGCGAATATGGGCTATTTCGCTCTTTCAGATCGTCTTTTCAGTTGTTAGCTTATTTTCACCCATTAGCTGAGCTGCATTTTCTGCGACAACGTTTTACTACCATTTTTCATTCATGGCAGAGGCCCATATGTCTGGGCAGTATGTTTCCAACCAGAGGATACATTTGCCATTAATTAGGCGAACCTCTGATTGTTGCTGTTAAACTTTAGCCAATTTTAGACCTATCCACTTGTTCACAGATGTGAGGCACATTTTAAACCTATGTGTAGAAACTCCAATCTAAATGTCAAAAAGTATGATTATTATGCTATTATTAGTGTATTAGTGTATTTCGTCAGTGTGGACCTAGCTTCTGTAAGCAAAGGAGCACTTTACAAGCCACAGGAAGATGTACACAGTGAGGGAAGCAGAGATACAATGGAGTGGAGAGCTAACAGAAAGGAAGGGTGTGGGCAGGCAGTTTTGCAGCAAGGGATATACAAAGAACCATGGGAGGAAACAGAGGGGAAGCAGATACCCAGACCGGGATAGGTGGAGGGTGTGTGGACCCAGGTGTTAGGAAGAAGTAATTCCCCAAAGAAGAGGATCTTGAGCTCCTTCCTCAAATATAGAAGAAAGTGGGCGGATCTGGAGTTGACTCCGATGAGGTTCCAGATTCTAGGGGAGAAGACAAAGAAGGCCTGTCTTCTGCTTCTTCCCTTCCTGCAATGGCAGTTTTCAAGTCTGCACATGTCCTTATGTTTGGTGGATATTGTTTTCCTGAGATGCTGAGTTTCTCAGTTGGGTAGCTTGGGGACCTCAAAGTAAGTGTTCTAGCTAGGGCAGCAGTATTTCAAGATGAAACGTGCTTTCCGTGGGAGCCAATATAGTTTGTGGAGAGGCAAGAGGTGTGGTTGAATTTGCAGAATCCTTTAATGAGTCATGCTGCAGCATGTTGGACACCTGTGAGGAGTTCCAGGGTAGTCGCAGGAAGGCCTTCTATAAGGACATTGGCACCATCCAACGAGAGGACACATTCTTGGACAACAAATCTAAAAACATTTTCTGGAATGAATGACTTGATTTTCTGCAGGAGGGTTAGTTGGTACAAAGCTGTTTGCATATTACGTGCTATATGCTGTTTGATGTAGAAGTGCCTGGTGATGTCAAACCCAAAGGACTTGGCCAAGTGGTGAGATGGGGTGTGAAGCATTTGAGGTTCATAGCAGAGAGCCAGATATGAATTCAAGGGTTTTTGGTGTTGTTGCTCTGCAGTAGGAATTCAGTCATTGAGGGGTTGCGCTTCAGGTAAGCAATGGACATCCATGACTGAGGCAGGCCTAGAGCCTGTGGATGTCTTCAATTGAGTATATCTTGAGGTTTCTCTGCTTGTCATCTGCTTATTGGACGGTTTGGATGTTGTGTGGAGCCAGGAGAGTTCAGAGTGGTTCCCTATCAAGGTTGATGATCATAGGGAGGGAATGAATACATAATAGTTTATGGGTGGAGTTTGTGGCCTTTTGGAAGGCCAGTTGAAATATATGTATGATCATCAGTGAGTCATCTGCATAATTATAAAGATTCTAATTCATATGATTCAATTGTATCCTCCAGTGACGATATTATAATTATAGTGGTGACAAAGTAGAGCCCTCTGGGACTTCACAGGTTATGTGCATTTTTGGATCCATGCGGCTCAAGATCTTCAGTCTGGTACATGTCCAAAAGATATGATCTTAACCAATTGAGCTCTGTTTCAAGGTGGCCTCTATGGTCCACCATGGCAAAGGATGCAGACATGTAGAAGAAGGCAAGAGCAGCAGCCCTGTGGGTGTCTATATTTATTTATTTATTTTGTATTTATTTACTGTGGTGAGTAAAAAACTTTACACATCAAATTGAATTAAATACAAACGATAAACTATTTACAATGCTATCCAACAAAACACATATCTTGTCAAATAGGCCTCACATCCTGGTGCTCCCAAATACAGGTCAAATAAAAACATAATGCATACCTTAAGAAGAGGAAAAGTGCATCTGCATCAATCACATAAGTGGCCAGCACAAGAGGTCTATTTCTTCACAAACCCCATCCTACATGTTTACACTGATTGCCCTTTGACTTCTAACCATATACTATATACCGATAGCTGAAGAGACTTACTTGTAGTATGGCGGCTGCTCCTCCAAAATGAATTTGTGTTTATTGAGTCTGTGCGATGGACAGATTCTGCCAAATGCTGCATATACATCTGTTCCAAATCTGGACATTAAGTTAGGATGTGTTTGGGCGTTTCGCTTACTGTGCGTAACTCCATTCTTAAGTATCCCAGTCTTACACCCTGTAACTGCTAAGACTGGTAAATGGTTTAGTCGCAATAAAAGCAGAAATCGTACAAAATGTACTTAGATGGACTTACCGTCATGTACGGTTGAGGTTTTTTAAAGAGGTATAATGTCTCTGAAACGAAAGCATAGCCCTTCTGTGAGGCTAAATGATGAAAGTGTGCCACCCGATCCCACAGCTCAATTTTCTTAGTTAAAGCTTTTTTTTATTTTCCAGAAAATCAGCATTAACCATTGGGGACCAATCTAGTTGGTTAAAAAATGTATTCACACTCTGTACATACTCTGGCTTTCTTTTACTCATAAGAAAATCACAGCCCACATCTCTCTTTGGGTGTCTAAAATTTCCCACGATCATCTGTGGCACTCATTTCTACACCTTCAGTAGCCATGCCAAGTTATTTTGTGTAGTGCACACTTAAAAGATTCACTTCAAGGCAATCCAATGTTGACAGCTTGTTAGGAAAGATTTCGTAATTGTAGGTAATTTTCCTTCCATGTGGCAACCCCTAAACTTTTTGCTGTTGTTTTCACCTTGTTCTTGACTTTGCCAGAGAAGTGCAGCCTTCTGCCGCACTCCTCTGGGCTTTCGCTCCTTTTCTTACGGGGAAACTGACATTCCCTTAAGACAGTCAGTACCGGGGAACGCTGTTTCCCGTAGTTTCTTTTATCGTGCTGCGGCTTTAGTGCAACATGACACAAGAGGGCACTGTAAGCTAAGTTACAGCTCTCTTGGGTCTCTAGCCTTCTACATGCCCTAGATACTCTTTTAGGATGGTATTTTGATCGGTGCAAGTCATTCAGGGACTGGAATGGTGGCAGCGATCGAATTGTGTATTTTGAGCTCCTTTTGGCGTTCTGAGCGCGTTTTTCGCACTGAACCCAAAATGGTGGCCTGGCTCCCAAAATGGCCAGACCACGAGGCTCCTTTGTCTTGTCCACTGACCGTCTTGCTCCCTTCACCTTCCCCAGGTCGAGCGACCCGGGGCCTTCCTTATTTGGGCATGTACTTTCCCGCGAAACGTGGTTGCTTTCGCGGGCTTCTACATGTCGCTTGTGTGCCTCCAGGGTGTGGGCTGGGATGTCTGGTCCCAATACACATCCTGGGTGCCAGAGAGTCTAGGGTGGTGTGAATGCCTGGGACCACCGTGGTCCGTGATTGGTCCACGTATGGTATGTGTGTTGATGAGCGGATCTCCCATTGGCTCCCCTCCGTTTTGGCGCGAATGGAACCGTGGATAAGAGGGGGCTGGAAACACCACTACCATGTCGATCTCCTGAGTTCTCACGAACGAAGGAATACAGGAGCCAAGTATCCTGCAACCACGAGGCTGGAACGAGGAATCGCTGGTGACCCGCTGACGGAATCCTCCTTTGCACTGCTGTCGTCCTGTGAAACCCTTTCCTCCTTTGATCGAACCAGAAGGCCTGTACTGGTGCTTCGACCTTTGGAATAGCAGGAACAGCTATTCCCGGCGACTTCATCATCTCCTGCCAAGTAAGCCTTCGGAAGTGTCTCTGGGCCATCCAGTTGACTGACCAGCTTACAAGGGAGTCCTGCTCTGTAACCGCCGCCAGGTTGTGTTGTATTTCGAGTCCTTGTCACTCTCCCACGCTTCGTACACTTGGCGTTCCCAAGTCTGAAGGGAGGAGTGTACATTTGGCTCGGATACACACGGCCGCTCTGTTGCCCTGCTGTGGTGACAAAACTGTGCAGGTTTCTTCGATTGGGACGTCTTTTTGCTCTACACGACGACGAGGCATTTCCCTGCTCTTCTGAACCTGCCAGCTGCTGAAACTAACGTGGAGAAGCCTGGGTCTGCTTGCATCGGGGACCGGTGAGTAGTATAGCTAGGATCTGGTCGCCCTCCTGCAGTAGCCCATTGCTTTTCCCCGCTGTGTAAAAACAGCACCCTTTTGTCCCTACTCGCGCTCTGCTTCTGCTCGCTGTGGAGGCTGCGCTTGAGTCGGTGAACCTGTTCTTCTTCTGTTGTGCACTAACCCGAACTGCCTGACTTCCTCCGAAGAGCTTCTCCTTTTGCCCGTTGGCACCAGCGTATGCAGGTACTTTGAGCACAAGGCTCCACTCTTCGCAGGGCTCGGACTTCCATCTAGTTAGGTGCCTCTGAAGGCGAACTGAGTCTAAAGCATTATCGCACTGCCTGTTTTCCTTCCCTTGCAGGTGGACTACACATTTCGTGCCTCTAATGCTTGAGACTGTCGTATTTGTATATATATTGTGTTGATATGGTATGTGTTGGCTTAATATTGTGATATTGTGATTTTCTCGCTACGGTCGTTGTTTTAAAGGCCTTAAAATAAATGTGTATATATTTTTGATATAACAACTGTTTGGAGTAGTTTGTAAGCGCTCTTGCTTTGTGTGCTCATTGCGGGCTTTCAGTCACCCTCACCCCTCTTGAGACCTAGTCTTGACCGCCGCGATCGCTACCTTGATTGGTCTGGCTCGTCCAGAGGTTACCCTGTTCCAAGTAATTAGGTTGGCCTTCTGAACTTCTGCGCCACCAGGACAGAGTTCAGAAATCCGTCTTAACAAATTGGTGTACAGCGGTGGGATACGACTGAAGGTATCCAGTGTTGCGCTCGAACTAAGGCATTTCAGGTTATTCCAACCAGTACACGTAGTGAATTGTTGTAGTATAACTTTAAAAAGGCCATAGTCCTATCAAACAGTATGGAAACAAATACCTTGTTAACTTTAAATGCTTCCAAATCAGAAACGCTGAAAAAGATGTGTGCGGAGAGAGGTGTTTCCTCTCAAGGCACAAAATTGGAAATGATCCAAAGAATCGTGGCGTGGCAAGAAGCGTAGCTTGACGCTATAACTTCTGAGGACAGTGCGGAAGGTGGTGGGGCTGCTCTCACTGGTAGAACCGACGGTTCTGCCGCTGCACTGATCCATCGCGACCACGAGGACAGGGAGGACGAGATGTCTAATGTTTCCTCTGCCAGTGCTGATGGGGAGGCTATGCTTGAATTCAAGAAGCAAGAGCTGCGGTTTAGGCAGCAGGAGCTTGAATTCAGCATAGCCAAACTAAAAATCGAACAGGCAGAAAAACAGAAAGACAGGGATCACCAGTTGGAACTGGCCAAGCTTCAGGTTGCAAATGGGTCCAAGGGTCCTGGACATGGGTCTGGGGCTTCCTCTCATCCACGGTTTCCGAAAGATCTGCTCAGTGTGTATGAAGAAAGGAATGACATTATGGACTGGCTGAATGCGTTTGAGTATGCATGCGAAGTTCAAGAAGTTGACAATGCTGATAAGATTGCGTGGTTGCTCAGTAGACTGCCCCATTCTGGCTGTAGTGCCATTATGGAAATGTCAAAGGCTGAGCGAGCTGATTTCGCAATGTTGAAGCAAACTCTCATTTTAAAGTTTGGGAAGAATCCGGCCCAATATTTAAAGCGTTTTCGAGAGTATAAGAAAAAGGAAGGTGGTACTTGGGTATCTTATGTCGCTGAATCTTTGAAAAACTTAACTGGCTGGGTCGAAGGTTATAAGGTTTCTACCTTCGAAGGCATGATAAATCTTGTCATGCTGGAACACATTTTTGCTTCTTCTTCCCCGGAGCTTAAGCAGCATTTGGCCGATTCGAAGGAGATAGATCCTAAGAAGCTGGCCATTGCAGCAGACTTATGGGTGTCACATTGAGTGTCCCATAAGGACAAAACTCATCCTGGTAAGCAGGAGGAAGGGAAAAAGTCCAAAGATATGGAGGGTCGGGAATCTGCTAAATCTTCTTCCCATAAGGGCCACAAAAAGAAAAACAAGGGTAAGACACAAGAGAACTCACAGGGTAGTGGAGGTCAGCCTCCGAAACAGAACTCTGGTTACAATAAGCCTCCCTACGTAAACAGACCCACTGGGGCTTGTTTTTCTTGTGGAGCAACTGACCATGTGAAGGGGGATCCCCGGTGTAAGGTTAGACCTTTGGGGGTCCACTCCGCTAATCTGGCCTTCTCCTCCTACGAGGAAGAAGAGATTACAGGAGCATCCTTCTCCTCAGACTCATTTCCCAGCGGAATAGAGGCTGAGGTAGTTTTAGTGTCCCTGGGTTCCTGGGAGCCTAAAGTCGCAGAGGCTTATGCTAGGATTCCGGATAATATCAAGCACTACTTTAAAGACAGTGTGCTGATCAATGGAGTGGATACTCCAGCTCTTAGGGATAGTGGGTGCAGTCGCACTGTAGTGGATTCTACCTTGGTAGACTCAGAGGAAGTTGCCAGAGCTACTCTGATGCCCACTAAGTTGGCTGACGGCCCCCTCCGTATGTTTCCAGTAATACCTGTAAATCTTACTTTAAATGGTACAGCAGTCAGGATTCCAGTGAGCATTCAGAGAAACGTCCCGGGAAAGGTCTTGTTGGGTAATGATCTCAGAGCTTTAGAGCTCATAGGAGACACTGCCGAAAGACCCTACACACGGTCTCAAGCACGGGCAGCATTGGCCAAGTCCAATACGCCGCCCCAGCCGAAGGGGAAACCCAAGGCGAAAGGAGTCTACAAGTCAAGACGAGGGAAAGAGAATATTCCCCCGAGCTCGCCTACCACTGCGGTGGAGGAAGTTGGTCAATCGCCCGGGCCTGACGAGGAGGTGGCGATGCCTGAAGTATTCGACCCCAACGATCATCCTGAACTAAAAGACTTGTTAGTTGAAGGAGGTCCTGATAGGGACGAATTCAGTAAAGGCCAACGTGAGTGCCCATCTCTGGAAGGCCTAAGGAGACAGGCCTGCTCCCAGCTTGAGGGTGAACCTCCTGGGAAGCATAGGATTTATTGGGAAGGTGGACTCCTGTATAGTGAGCCCACAGAGTCTACAGAAGGAGACCATAGGAGGTTGGTGGTTCCCCTTGCTGTTAGGCCCTTCCTCCTGCAGTTGGCGCATGAAGTTCCCCTTGCTGGTCACCTTGGTATGAAGAGGACCAAGCAAAGGTTATCCATGCACTTCTACTGGCCCAAGATGGGGCTGCAAGTAGAAAGTCACTGCAGGAGTTGTGCCTCCTGCCAGTTGTCTGGTAAGGTTGGCGTGACAATCCAAGCTCCGTTGGTACCGCTCCCAGTTGTGGGGGTACCATTTGAAAGGGTAGGGATCGACATTGTTGGTCCCCTTGACCCGCAAACATCCTCGGGCAATAGGTTTATCCTGGTGCTGGTCGACCATGCAACCAGGTATCCTGAGGCCATCCCATTGAAAACTGTAACTGCCAAGTCAGTTGCAGAAGCTTTACTCGGCATATTTACTAGGGTTGGCTTCCCTAAAGAAGTTGTGTCGGATCATGGCAGCAACTTTATGTCGAAGTATAGGCAGGCTATGTGGAAAGAATGTGGGGTCACCTACAGGTTCTCTTCTGCATACCGCCCCCAGACCAATGGTCTGGGGGGGCGTTTCAACAGGACGTTAAAGAGCATGATTGGGGCTCTGGAGGAGCCTCAGAGAAGAAAATGGGATCTTCTTGTTTCATGCTTACTGTTTGCCTACCGAGAGGTACCACAGGAGGGTGTTGGCTTCAGCCCCTTCGAACTTCTGTTCGGTCATCCCGTACGGGGACCCTTAGCCATCGTCAAAGAGGGATGGGAGATGCCCACTCCCCCTGTTACTACCAATGTAGTTGATTATGTGCTAGGGCTCAGAAAACGGATGGTACTTCTGATGGGCTTGGCTAGTGATAAATTGAAGGCAGGGCAAGCGCTGGTGAAACATTGGTACGACCAGAAAGCTTCCCTCATCAACTTTACATTTGGTCAGCAAGTCCTGATCATGAATCTCATAAGGCTTCGAGCTTTACAGGACAAATGGTCAGGCCCTTACCCAGTGGTGGAGCCCCTGGGTGAGGTTAACTATTCAGTGGACCTTGGAAGGCCTGGACAGGCTCCAAAAGTGTTTCACGTGAATAGGCTGAAGGCTTTCGTCCCAAGCGGCGAAATCGCAGCACTGCTATTTGCTTCAGAGGTTGAGGAAGAGGAGTCTGAACTTCTCCCCGACCTGTTCCAAAGCAGTCCTTCAGAAAGCTCTTTTGAGGGTGTCCGAGTGGCCCCTCACCAAAATGGACAAGGCTCAGTGGTTTACCTTGGACATGAAGTAGGTGGAGGGAGGAGACAGCCTCTACCCAGTAAAGTACAAGCAGTACAAGACTGGCCTACCCCCACTACGGAAACCCAAGTGAGAGCCTTCTTAGGACTCACAGGGTATTACCGCAATTTTGTGGCAGACTATGGCACCATAGCTGCTCCTCTGACTGCCCTCACAACTCCGAAGAAACCCAAGAAGGTAACTTAGACCGACGAGTGTGAGAAGGCCTTCAATGGCTTAAAAGACTCCTTGTGCCAGGCCCCTGTCCTTAGGGCCCCGGATTATCAAAGACCTTTTATTGTGCAGACGGACGCCTCTGACACTGGGATAGGAGCTGTACTATCACAAGTAGAGGAGAAGGGTAAGGAACACCCTATCGGTTTTATTAGTCGCCATCTTAAGGACAGAGAGCTCAGATGGTCCACGGTAGAGAAAGAATGTTTCTCTGTTGTGTGGGCCCTAAGGAAGCTGAGGCCCTACCTCTATGGGACCCACTTCACTGTACAAACTGACCATAAGCCGTTAAAGTGGCTAATGAACATGAAGGGGGAGAATCCAAAGTTGCTTAGGTGGTCCATAAGTCTACAAGGCTTCGACTTCACTATTGAGCATAGGCCAGGTGTCCAACATAGCAATGCTGATGGGTTGTCCAGAATGTTTAACCGACCTGAACAAGAGACTCATCCAGGGGTGGATTAGTTCCCCCTGTCCATAGTCTGGGAGGGGGGAGTGTTAGGAAAGATTTTGTAATTGTAGGTAATTTTCCTTCCATGTGGCAACCCCTAAACGTTTTGCTGTTGTTTTCACCTTGTTCTTGACTTTGCCAGAGAAGTGCAGCCTTCTGCCGCAC
Organism: Ambystoma mexicanum; assembly: GCF_040938575.1. Classification (NCBI taxonomy): domain Eukaryota; kingdom Metazoa; phylum Chordata; class Amphibia; order Caudata; family Ambystomatidae; genus Ambystoma; species Ambystoma mexicanum. Next base: position 405,210,084 of record NC_090931.1, on the reverse strand, counting down.
TCCTCTGGGCTTTCGCTCCTTTTCTTACGGGGAAACTGACATGCCCTTAAGACAGTCAGTACCGGGGAACGCTGTTTCCCGTAGTTTCTTTTATCGTGTTGCGGCTTTAGTGCAACATGACACAAGAGGGCACTGTAAGCTAAGTTACAGCTCTCTTGGGTCTCTAGCCTTCTACAGGCCCTAGATACTCCTTTAGGATGGTATTTTGATCGGTGCAAGTCATTCAGGGACTGGAATGGTGGCAGCGATCGAATTGTGTATTTTGAGCTCCTTTTGGCGTTCTGAGCGCGTTTTTCGCACTGAACCCAAAATGGTGGCCTGGCTCCCAAAATGGCCAGACCACGAGGCTCCTTTGTCTTGTCCACTGACCGTCTTGCTCCCTTCACCTTCCCCAGGTCGAGCGACCCGGGGCCTTCCTTATTTGGGCATGTACTTTCCCGCGAAACGTGGTTGCTTTCGCGGGCTTCTACATGTCGTTTGTGTGCCTCCAGGGTGTGGGCTGGGATGTCTGGTCCCAATACACATCCTGGGTGCCAGAGAGTCTAGGGTGGTGTGAATGCCTGGGACCACCGTGGTCCGTGATTGGTCCACGTATGGTATATGTGTTGATGAGCGGATCTCCCATTGGCTCCCCTCCGTTTTGGCGTGAAGGGAACCGTGGATAAGAGGGGGCTGGAAACACCACTACCATGTCGATCTCCTGAGTTCTCACGAACGAAGGAATACAGGAGCCAAGTATCCTGCAACCACGAGGCTGGACCAAGGAATCGCTGGTGACCCGCTGAAGGAATCCTCCTTTGCACTGCTGTCGTCCTGTGAAACCCTTTCCTCCTTTGATCGAACCAGAAGGCCTGTACTGGTGCTTCGACCTTTGGAATAGCAGGAACAGCTATTCCCGGCAACTTCATCATCTCCTGCCAAGTAAGCCTTCGGAAGTGTCTCTGGGCCATCCAGTTGACTGACCAGCTTACAAGGGAGTCCGGCTCTGTAACCGCCGCCAGGTTGTGTTGTATTTAGAGTCCTTGTCACTCTCCCACGCTTCGTACACTTGGCGTTCCCAAGTCTGAAGGGAGGAGTGTACATTTGGCTCGGATACACACGGCCGCTCCGTTGCCCTGCTGTGGTGACAAAACTGTGCAGGTTTCTTCGATTGGGACGTCTTTTTGCTCTACACGACGACGAGGCATTTCCCTGCTCTTCTGAACCTGCCAGCTGCTGAAACTAACGTGGAGAAGCCTGGGTCTGTTTGCATCGGGGACCGGTGAGTAGTATAGCTAGGATCTGGTCGCCCTCCTGCAGTAGCCCATTGCTTTTCCCCGCTGTGTAAAAACAGCACCCTTTTGTCCGTACTCGCGCTCTGCTTCTGCTCGCTGTGGAGGCTGCGCTTGAGTCGCGGAACCTGTTCTTCTTCTGTTGTGCACTAACCCGAACTGCCTGACTTCCTCCGAAGAGCTTCTCCTTTTGCCCGTTGGCACCAGCGTGTGCAGGTACTTTGAGCACAAGGCTCCACTCTTCGCAGGGCTCGGACTTCCATCTAGTTAGGTGCTTCTGAAGGCGAACTGAGTCTAAAGCATTATCGCACTGCCTGTTTTCCTTCCCTTGCAGGTGGACTACACATTTCGTGACCGATTCCTCGGTCCAGCCTCTTGGTTGCAGGATACTTGGCTCCTGTATTCCTTCGTTCGTGAGAACTCAGGAGATCGACATGGTAGTGGTGTTTCCAGCCCCCTCTTATCCACGGTTCCCTTCGCGCCAAAACGGAGGGGAGCCAATGGGAGATCCGCTCATCAACACACATACCATACGTGGACCAATCACGGACCACGGTGGTCCCAGGCATTCACACCACCCTAGACTCTCTGGCACCCAGGATGTGTATTGGGACCAGACATCCCAGCCCACACCCTGGAGGCACACAAACGACATGTAGAAGCCCGCGAAAGCAACCACGTTTCGCGGGAAAGTACATGCCCAAATAAGGAAGGCCCCGGGTCGCTCGACCTGGGGAAGGTGAAGGGAAAAAGACGGTCAGTGGACAGGACAAAGGAGCCTCGTGGTCTGGCCATTTTGGGAGCTAGGCCACCATTTTGGGTTCAGTGCGAAAAACGTGCTCAGAACGCCAAAAGGAGCTCAAAATAAACAAAAAGATCGCTGCCACCATTCCAGTGCCTGAATGACTTGCACCGATCAAAATACCATCCTAAAAGAGTATCTAGGGCCTGTAGAAGGCTAGAGACCCAAGAGAGCTGTAACTTAGCTTACAGTGCCCTCTTGTGTCATGTTGCACTAAAGCCGCAACATGATAAAAGAAACTACGGGAAACAGCGTTCCCCGGTACTGACTGTCTTAAGGGCATGTCAGTTTCCCCGTAAGAAAGGAGCGAAAGCCCAGAGGAGTGCGGCAGAAGGCTGCACTTCTCTGGCAAAGTCAAGAACAAGGTGAAAAACAACAGCAAAAAGTTTAGGGGTTGCCACATGGAAGGAAAATTACCTACAATTACGAAATCTTTCCTAACACTTGAGACTGTCGTATTTGTATATATATTGTGTTGATATGGTATGTGTTGGCTTAATATTGTGATATTGTGATTTTCTCGCTACGGTCGTTGTTTTAAAGGCCTTAAAATAAATGTGTATATATTTTTGATATAACAACTGTTTGGAGTAGTTTGTAAGCGCTCTTGCTTTGTGTGCTCATTGCGGGCTTTCAGTCACCCTCACCCCTCTTGAGACCTAGTCTTGACCACCGCGATCGCTACCTTGATTGGTCTGGCTCGTCCAGAGGTTACCCTGTTCCAAGTAATTAGGTTGGCCTTCTGAACTTCTGCGCCACCAGGACAGAGTTCAGAAATCTGTCTTAACACAGCTTATCAAACTACGGCACCACATTGCACAGTGCTCTGGTGAAGTGGGCAAGCTGGCATTTCAGGCTATGATTGTTGGCTCCACATTATATAGTCTAAGTTGTGGACTACATTGCCTCCGATTCATTTTTGGTTCAGCACCATTGTAGAATGTATTGTCTTTTGAAAGCTAAACTAGTTTACTGTGTTGAATAATGCTACCTTAAAAGCATTGAATGACATGGTAAATTCACTTGGCAAAATATAAGAAAGTCTCAAAGAAACCTGGAAGGAAAAATAAGAATCACTCAAAGTTAAAGATACAGGCAAAAAAGAGTGCACTTCTGAACAGTCATTGCAAGGCGATACAGCAGTATGTGAATGAAACATGATTGTGCGTTTTGCTCCAAAATACAATGTCAAGTAAAGGAAACGTGCATGTTCATGCCAGAATCAGTGTGTGCCAGCCATTTATCACAAGTAACTGATTGAGAAGTGATACACTTGGTGAACAAATAAATACTTCCAAATGTGCTGTGGTGATTGATTTTACTGGTAAACATGATTATATCTTCTCACTAGGAATGTGAGGCAGTTGTAGACCTTTGTAGACCTTTAGCCACACAACAGCAATCAGGAAGAATAGTAACGGCTTAGTAAAAATACATTTTAAGGTCCATAAAGCAACTAATGTTACAAAACGACTATGCTACTTTTGTAATATAACCTACCTCTTTCATTAAAAAAGTTGCGTCTAATATCCAGAAACAGCTCCTGCTTTATTCCATGTAGGATTTGAGATGCTCTTGGTGTTTCGATTCATGCGTTTCGCTATCTTATGCATCATTAAATAATGAGTTTCCCTTTACAAAATTCACACCTACAAGTAGTGCCCCGCAGAGTGATATGAACGTGGATGCCAGGTCTGGGATTGGTGGAGTATTGATCATGTGACATGGGAAACGGGAAAGATCTACAGAGAGCGTGTGAACTTCCAACAAGGCCTTTTGCATTACTTTGTTGTCCCGTGACAAATCCTTCCAGATCTGGCTTTTCAATCAACAACAGTTTGCATTCTGCGGCTTTTATTTTTGCTTTTCCTATAGTTCTAAACCAACAAACCTCCAAATGGCGAGTGTTGGGGGGCTGAAAATCAAAGGCTGGAGACCTGGCAACCATTTACCTACCATTTTCAAGTGCAGAATGCAAAGAAAGAAGGCAGAGACATGCACTATTAAAAAAGTACATGGGGTGTGTATATTATATTAAAAATAGAAAATCGTCTACTTTTATCATAGTTTAAAACAGGTATGGTGCTGTACAGCAAAACAATCAAAACATGTGTTTGCTTGTGTAACAGACAAGCAGATTTGTATAGTTTAGTAGCTATTGCCTTTTAACTTGTGCTTTGAAAATTAAGTACCTGAAGGCTGTAGCAGGAATTTGGTTTTAAGATTGCCCATCACACAGTGAACATTACTGCTTTGAAGGAACATTTAAGACTTAACATACAAAAGAGTCGATGCAAGTGGCAGTGCACTCCCAGTCACTTCCCATGAATCGCTGCCTGATGGACAGCTTTTGACTGGCATATGAGAACAGAAAGACATGCTGACAGGGTGACACAGCCTGAGGTGAACTATCCAGTAGAAAACATACAGACCTGCAGCAGCGTGGAAGAGCTCCATAAGCCTGCGAGGCTCCACAATGGAGGCCCTAGTTTTAAATAATTGCTCTGACTAGGAGCTGATGACATAATCCAACAGGTCAGGGTACGTTACAGTATCTAAAAGCAATTTCTCACTGCATCTCTAAAAACATTGGAGCGCGTAGAATTGCGCGACTTACATGGAATGGTTTGGAGTACATGGAATGTTTGAAAGAGCATGTAACTCATCATATCACATCACCACGCTTACTCTCTTCTTTCCACCACCATTCAACTAGAACACATAGATACTATGACACCATTCGGTATAACTGTTCTCATACCAACATCTGCTTCATACCCCCATCACTCTAACTAAACACTGCTGTTTACACACCCCCCAGCCAGGCGTTCACCTAAGGCCTAACGCAGCCACAATCGGTCTGGATAAATCCTGCCAGAAGGAACACATACTCTTGATCTCTCAACCACCACACATACCGCTAAGAAGCAGCTATTACACAAAAGCCACACCAGCTGCACACATATCCAGTGCTCACACGCACCTTTGAATCTCTCTACTCTCTCTACTCTCTCTACTGACTTGAACTTCAGTTCCCAAGGGCGTTCAACCTACCAGCGCATTCAGACAATACCAATGGTACATAAGGCGCTATATAAAAGCAAAGTAGCATAACATAACATAACACGTATGTGGGAAATAGAACATGGTGTCTGCAGAGCACACACATTGTACAATCTGTTACATTGTGCTGCCTAGTAACATTTTGCTTTCTATTCATTCTGTGCCAGGATAAATAACTTCAGTTTTGAATATAATGCAAGGAAATACAATTTTCACTACGAGAACTTTAGCAGGAAGGCAGCCAGAACATATTATACCATCAGAATTACTTTTCATCTGCCCCTATCCTTACCCTGCGTTATCCTCTCTTGTTTCAGCAATAAGCCTGGACAAAACCCTCCAAATATGACCATCTAATATTTGTGGGTCCTTTTGGGGAAATTAACTAGCCACACACTTCACTATGCCTCTATGTGCTCCCCCACTGAACCCTATGGCTTCCACCCCTATAGCTCTCCCTCTTAAATACCTTCCCTCCCGAGCTCCTCCTCAGAGGTGTTCTACCTTTCCTCTCCTTTCCCCAGAAGCTCATTGTCTCTCGAGCCCTGGTTCTCTCTAGGTTGGACTGCTGCAACACCCTCTTCCTAAACTTACCTGCTTCTACTCTCTGCTCTTTGCAACTTATCCAAAACAGGACTGCAAGACTTGCCCTTGGCCTTAAGCCCTGGGAATGTGTCTCTCCAGCCCTGAAATCTCTCAATTGGCTCCCAGTGGCTGCAAGGATTAACTTCAAGACCCTCTGCATTTTCCACAAGGCTTTCTGGGGCCTGCACTCAAAATACATTCAGCTCTCCCTCCTTAAATACCTTCCCTCCCAAGCTCTTCGCTCCTCCACCTCTAAACTCCCTCAGGATCAGTCATTTTTCTAAGATACAAGCTGGGGGTAGATCTCTGTCTTTGGCTGGGGCCTCCCTCCCTGCCACTCTTAAACTTGAGAACCATCTCCGGTTCCGGAAGCACCTCAAGACGTTCATATTTGCTTCTGACTTCTCTCCTCCTCTTCCCTGCTGATCTGTTCTGTCTTGGCATCGTGCCCCTAGTCACCCTCTAACCTTTGGGCCCAGGTACTTGCTCACCCTGCCACTCACTCACTCTGCCTCCTGGCAATCCCTTGCACTGGAGTCCGTATCTGTAACCCTACAGTTTCCCCCAACTGTCTTCTGCACTTATCTGGCATACGCTGTCTGCTGCCTTATACCTAGCACTGACACTTGCCAGCTGCACTACCACTGTTTGTTGCTCTTATTTACTTATTTATTTATGTGTTATTAATTTTATCCTTACACAGCACTTTTCCTCCTCCCCCCTTCTATGCACTTCCCCCATCTCCCTCTCCCATGCACTTTCATGTTCTCAATGTCACTGTGCCTAGTAAGATGGTTGTTTTTTGTTCTCCCTTGTTCCCCTCCCTTGCCTTGTCATGCTCTGATACACTTGTGTACGAGAACAATACAAATAAAATATCAATATCAATATCAATATCAATAGCACCTCATGAATTGTAAAAAAGTGTTATTCTATTTCCATTTCAAGAGCAGTGGAAATAGTAAAAAGGTTATAAATGTCCCGCTGCTCTGCGCTGGCCTGCCAAGCCTGAGTACGGCATTGATGTATCTTATAGGACTCTGGTGGCAATGGCAGAATCTGTCCTATGTCATAGCTGATGGTTTGAAAAAGGACTTGGGAACTCATTCAATTTCAACTGGGTTTACTGCTTTCATAATAAGGCAGTTTTGTTCTGAGAATACCGGCTCTGCATCCTACCCAACACCTGAAGGGCTGAGTAATTAAATTCCTTCCTCATCCCTCCCCTGATTCAGGGTCAGCTCCTTGGTCGGCAAAGCAGTCACTCACAGTCTCTAATATACATATGGGCCTGATTCATGGAATACTGTGCTGATATCCCGCAAATCCTGCATGCTGAGAACAACTCTGCGTGAGCCTGCGCGCAGAGGTTTTTCTGCACGCTCTGCGAATTCATGGAATTTTTCACACAAAGTATCGGTATAGGCTAGTTGTGGCCCCTGACACACCCCCATGCAAAGCAAAAATAGACAGAAACAGCAGTGCATGAATACATGCACCCTTAAAATATTGTGTGGGGTCCCCCACATGCAGGCCTGCATTTCAAGGATCCTGCACGTGGTCCCCCGTATCTATTACTGGCACCCCCACAACATGTGTACGATTTATTGTAACTCTGGTAAAACTCAGAAAATTTATGGGCAAACCCCTGTAAACCATTCCTGCACCCTGCTACCCTGCGTACGTACACCCCTAAGTTAGATTGGAACCCCGGCTGTGTACAGACGCCCTTAAATCCGACACCCGACCTCTGCACAGGGAATCCTATGTACAAGTGCCTGTATGTCTGCCTTCAGGTGGCAGATAGTATGAGGGATTTGAGTGGCCATTTCTCTGCCAGGAGGTTGCGTAGTTGGTTCCCTGAATACGTATTGTACCGTGCAGTAGTGGACGTGTGATGGACTGCCTGCTGGCTGTCCCTCATAATGCACACATTTTCCCTTGTTCTTCCTCATTTTCTGAGTTTCACCCCCTTCCTTACACTCTGTGCAAGACACGCCCATGCTCTGCGTGGTGTATCACGCAAGACACGCGGATGCTCACAGAGACATGTCATGTCTGCACGAAGTCCCTGCAAAGTACAAAACGTGCCGCGCAGTTCATTCCATGAATCAACAAAAACGATTTTGCACGCAGTTTGGCACACACGGTCACTATTTACTGCACATATAATTTGAAGAATCAGGTCCATAATGTCCATACTTAATTTGTGGCTTTCTTTGGATCTTACTTGGCTGTCTTGGTTCAGATCTAATTGTTGTGTAGGTCACCGGAAACTTGTAGAATACCTGGTACCACCCTTGCTGGTACCCTGAGTCATCATGCTATGCATAAGACATCATACATTTTATTGCAATTGGACTAAGGTACATTGCACCTCACCCCTCTACTCCTGATAACCATAGGCTTCCTGCCCAAGTCTAGTTCAAGGTCTTGGCTGCCTTTTGCACCAAACTATGAATCTCTTGTGTGACATGGGCCTTGAGTGAGGGCTACTGGGAGGGCTTCCGTCCCCCTTCTCTCCTCGTACACTGCCTCCCTCTATCTTTAGCTGTGTTCCCTCTGTGCTCTTCTTACTTTCCTCCACCCTCTCTGTTTCCCCCCTCATTTCAACTCTAACACTTCCCTCTTCACACCCAAACACACTATAAGCAGACAAGCTATGCCACTTATACATATCTATTTAAAATGCATCCCTAGAGATATCAAACAACTGAACTATACACCTCTATAACCAGATGACATACCACTGACCTAGGCAATGCACCATAGCACCCTGGGTTCACAAGGCTCCCATTTGTACACACATATATGCATTCCCTCAAAACAGACCATGTGGAAACAGACTGGTACACATTGCCCATGTACGTGCAAACTGCACACATCAACACAGCAGCAAAAGGCTCATGCATTTCCCCTCTCTCCCTGTTAACCCAACAAACCTCCTCTCCACTCTATGACCCCTCTTTCACCTCATCCCTTCTGTCACTCTTCTCTCCCTCCTCTCTGGCCCTCTCTCTTGCTTCTCCTGCTCTCTGATATCCCTCCTTTCTGTCCCCACATCATTGAAAAGCCACAATCAGTCCTACAACTATATCCCAAGCTAGCTCCGAACCCCAGCATCTGCTCAGGGACATCATATAGGGGTCGCCATGGGTCGCACTTGTGACCCCTGAGGTTTCCCTTGCTACCCATAAAAAAAGAAGAAAAACAAGAAAAACACTTTTTTTTCATATATTTTCTTTTCAAATTGAAGCTCCTTGGCTGTGGCCAGTGTCATGTGAATCTTTGTTTCTAGAGTGGCTGGCTTTCTTGCTAAGGCGTCTAAACAAAAACAGGGAGCTCCACAAGTGTAACACTTTGAGCAGTGACCCTAAATAACAAAGAATAGGAATAACACAAAATGTGCCTTTTTGGAATTCCATGCAATAATTGCTAGAGTCATTACAGGTTTATTTCAGGCACACTTCAGCGGATGAGTCCCTGACATGGTCTGTTTTCAAACATCTCAAATTCACAATGCAGACGAAATACTTCAAAAAGCATTTAGAGTAGAATAAGCATCTATTTTGGACTATGTATTTTGCTTTTTGCAAGTTGCAGTTATAGCATGTTTTTTTTCTGCTGATACATATGGTGATCCATTCTTGTATGAAATGTTTATCACGTTAAAGTGATATTGTAACCATATTTTTCATAGTGTACTTAGGAACAATGCAATGTGATGCCACTTTCTATTTTGTCAAGGGCTAAAAGGTTGTGTTCCATCGCTTCCCACGATGTCATTTCGGAGCAGGGTCAAATTACATCACTTCCTGTGATGTCATCAGAGGTCAAGGGTCATGTGATTTCATTTTCGCTAGGCATTTTGGAGAAATTACATCCCTGCATCTGCTTTAATATTTTCAAACATTTTATACTGAGGCAGGGCTGGGTCTACTGCCCACCTGTGCTTCAATGACTAATGGACCACACTGCACACCAAGCTAACAAGCCAGCGTCCCCAGTCTTGGATTCACACAGCAATACTTATCGCATGGCCCCTGCATCCTAACCTATATTTCTGCAGTTCCATCCCACAGCCACATGCGAGTGACTTCATCGCACTTCGCTGGCAAAGCTCTAATTGTTGACGCCTGGGTGAATCTCAGACTTTACCAGATACATTCTCAGAGCATTTCTGTTTTCATGTCCCTGAACCACCTGCAATTCGGGTGGTTTGTTTGATTCCTCAGCTAGTTCCTTCCGGTCGGCACAGCAGCACCATCTCTTGCTTAGGTGTGTTGCTATTCGTGATTTCGTATTGTATGCTCATTTATTGTTTCTTTTTTAGTCATCAAGTGCTCTTTTTGACGCTCTCTCTCTGTCACGGGTTAGCAGTTCCTATCATCAGCGTGATGCTCCTTGCTACTCAAGATTGCCAGCTCTCTCTAAACGTTCAGACTGCCTTTATCTTTTACTAAGCAGATCATCTCCCAAACTTGTTAGCTCTCCCTGCTTTATCACATTTCACTTTAAATACTTTTTCGTGTCAATGCTTTTTGTTGAACAATTAATTACGCGTATGCATCCCCTTCTTATGGTTCTCTCATCAACACTTGCCTTTTTACCCATCACGTCCAAATCTAATTCTAAATGCTGATAACTATCCCTCTCTAACCCAGAGTTCGAAGTGTGCCTGGAACGGTCATGGGCGGAATTCAACTATTTTGTTTTTGTTTTTACTGTTAACAGTTCCACTTCTATTTATAATCATTGTAACCGTTCTGGAACTGTTCTTTGTGAAGTTAAATCAGACTTCTCTACTTTACCATCCGATAGAAGTTATAGCTAAACTGAAATGTGTTTCAACTTGATTGGCTGTCAACCAGCAACATGTCTCTAAAAGAGGTATGTGATAAATATGGCATTCCTACAGTTAATCTGACAGCACCACCTAGTAAAAGATTCACTGTTCTTGCTCTAGCCCTGCATACAGTCTGTGCCACTTTACCAGGAGTTTATTTCCCGATGTTTGTAGGAGGACCAACACATGAGACCAAGGATTAAATGAATGAAGCCAAGCCCCGGCTTCATAATTTTGGCTGTTGGTGCCGGGTCTTAGTTAAATTATCTGAGCTGACAGAACTACCAAATGCATGGATGTTTTGATGCTATAAAACATATTCTAAAACATGTTTCCTCAGTGTTTGCCTTAGCTTCCAAGTTTTCCCAAGTGTGAAGAATTACTGTTCTGGCCAGGACAAGTAGAAAAGGGAGCAAGGTCTTTTATGCAAATTTGTACCAAAATGTATAGCAGGTGTTTGAGTCATAAAGATACAACGGGCAAAAGTGCACAGTGTATTTATGTGGCATCCATAATGGTAACCTTGTTGAGCACAGCCTATACTTTCCAGAGACGTGGGTCAGCAAAAGAAACTTCAAAACATCAATAGCGTAGTGACTACTCCGATCACTTTAAGCGCAGGCTGAACCCCATCCTATTTGAGTAAACCTTCGGAGTGCACCAGCTTGATCTGATTCCTTTGAACCCGTTCTAAATCATGTTTCTTGTTGTATGTGTCTTGTTGGCGCTGCTATGCCTCTGAGCTTTGTCTCACGCATGGTATATATATAAAATAAATACATAAATAAAACGATTTCTAAAAAAAAAACGATGTTTCTATAATAGCCTTTACTAAACCACAGACATACTGGACCGCGCATTCATCAAGCTCTGCAAAAGAAAAACGATTAGTAGCATCATCAGACCATTACTTGGGGTACAGTTGCTTAACAAATGCATAACATAACCATAATAGAGGCAGAAGATATGCTATAGGCCGACAAGTAAACTGGGAAACCTACTGCAGTAAGGATATAAACATTAAGTAAATAAATGAAGGAAATAGGAAACAGAAAATAAAAAGTATCTCTTCACTGTATTTGTCCAATGTAAGTAGTAGGTATTTAAGTGGACTTCAGGGTCCACAGTAAAACAGCAGGGTTTCTGTGCCTACAATGCTTGAGCTAGGACACCTAACCCACACATCTCTACCTTAGTCCATTTAAGAAGGCTCGACCGAGTCAAGCAGTCCCTCTAGGTGCTTATCTATGGAGAAGAAGGTCTAGTCCGAACTTCTCGATGTGGTGGGCTGTTCGTAAAGGTTTTATTGATGTGAATGGCTTTGGACAGAACATGTTGCCTGCTTCTCCAGGCAGGGTCAATGAGCATAGCTGGGCGTGGTTTGCAGAAGAAGGTCAGGTGCGTGGCACACAGTTACTTCATCAGAATGAGGTGTGAAAGTGAATTGCTGTAGAACACAAGACTCCATATGTCCAGCCCAGTCAAGCTCGTTTGTCAGAAGTCTCCTATTCACATGCTGATAAAGTGAGATGATCGTGAGACAAAGCAACATTGGCCAGAACTTTATTTCTGTTCACTCTACAAAAAAGATCACTTGGCGCTAAGCTGATTTGGGTATGTGCCTGCACAGGATCCCATTTCACGGATGCCTGGACACCTCCACTTGATACGCTTGGTAGAACAGATTAAATAAACTGTCAACACACCTTTAGCATGGGTGAGCATATTAAACTCCATTCTGCTGAAGATCATTATTGGGCTTTGCAATTATATACATTCATAGTTATTTAGATCATAATATGCTGTCTCTTAATGCTGCCTTTGGTGCTACTACAGTTGTGAATGCATATGTGAGGGCCTGGATAGGATTTCAGACACAGGACATTTTTGCTTTGGACATCTTGACACAGGGCAGACCCTTTGTTTTGGTTGAGTTATGGCACTACCTCCTAGAATAGGGATAGTGAGGCATATTTTTTTATATATAAAGACTATAACCAAAAACCTGAGTCCTCTCTGTCTACGTCTCAATCCTGACTCCTCACGGTACACACGGGTGCAAGGGGCCAGAAGATGGCAAGAGCAGTGATATCCTTCCTGCAACGGACTTCATGATTTAGTGCTTGTTCCAATGTCGGGAATCAAACTGATGTCATCCAGTCCCTAGGCCCCACACCTCCCCACAAAATGACTTAAAAGCACAGAAAAATTGTATAAAGTGCCTCACGTTGGGAATTGGGATTTTGCTTAGCAGAGAACATATCAGTAATATATCAGTACAATATATTGTTATTGTTGGATTTAAAAGAAGTGCATCTTTTAAGCTTTGCAAGAAAAGTTATAAGAACATTTCTGCTCTGGCGTTATTTGTCATATGTTGATTAATTCTTTACTGAAAGACTTATTTGATCAGTACATATTTTCCCATTAGAGGAACAGGAAACTAATTCAAATGCACTTTTTTTGGACTTGTGCCCTGTACAGAATGTAGTGTTCTGTTATTAGCAGACACCGTTGTTTTGTGAATTCTTACTGTTGGTCCTTTGTTAATGGTTCGACGTGGTGCAATCCTAACGGGCTGGTGTTATTTAAAAAAAATAAAAAAATTGATTCTGTGCCATCTTGCTCCATTATTCATCCACTGCACATCTCCACAAAGATACATCTTCTCTGCATTGCATTGTCTCCTGCACTTCTTTGTAACAAAGCTGTTCGGCTCCTGCTCCCCTTTTTATAGATGTTGAGGATCAGCTCCTCTGCACTGGTGCTGTTCCACCTGTGTCAAGAAACTCTGCATTAGGACACCGGTCAATGGTACCTATTTTGAGGCCTGGAGCGAAAACAAAACAGAATGTGCTTATCAGATATATTTAGGATGTTAATGCATGTTCCATTATGAAGCCATGATTTCAACCCAGGCCATCAATGTGCCACGGTAGAATCTTACCCACCACATCACGGGAACAGAGAATGATACTCTTTGAAATGTCTCACATTGAGATTTTGTGCTGGAGAGTATAGTTCAATAGGGATTCGTGGGTTTGAAAGGTGTGCACCTGTTATTTCTTTCCAGCAACGTTTTAGGAAAACAGGCAACATTATTTTGATGGTGTTGATTCATTTTCTGAAAGTCAAATGCTGATTTGTCCAGTGCACTTTCTTTGATTGGGAATGCCTATGTGTACTTCTGGTGACTTCAATTCCCATTTCATATGTTGATGAGTCCCCACACTTTATTGCTTAGGACTTGTTCTTTGCACCCTTGTAAACGAGGCTGGCACCATGAAATTATGTATGGCGCATCACAGAATTGGTAATGTTTGTGAGAGCACAGCCATTCATATTTTCTCTTGGGAAGGGTTCCCAAAGCCCAAGGCATCCATCACCACCCTCCCCCTGACCCCCATTGTACCTGGAGGTGTTTGTTGCACATACTAGAAAGCGTTAAGCAGAGACACACACACCATACGTTCTTCAATCCACAGGCAGTGCTCGGGAGAAGAGCCTAATCGGACACATTTAAATACACTATTCCAAAGTGGCTTATGTTGAACTTAAAGTGTCAAATGTCTGTACAAATGGGACATTGATGAGCTTTCTATGAAGTATCTTCAGGTCCCATGAAACTGATGGGGCATTCACAACCTTCCCTTCTGTCATATCCTGGGTAAACGTGATATAGAGCATTAACCAGATACTGCTGCGATGTGGCACGTTATTTGAGTTTCATACAAGCGAAGCAGCAGTTACTGGAACCCTTTAGGGGTGACCTTGCTTCAAGTGCCAGAAAAGTGATATAGGATTTGCAAGCCTTTATTTAAATGTGGCTCGGGTTCAGATGTCACTGATGGAACTGGGGCATGTACAAGAGAAGGCTTTGATGGGATGTGTTGAAGTCCTAACAAATGTGATTAGGTAGTCACAAGCCACCATTCCATTGTAGTAATGTAAAGTGTGTTCTTGTGTAGTGTTTTATGCCATATTGTTCCTGCTTCTGGACACTGTGGTTAATTTACAGCATTTTATCCTAATTAGGTTTTTGACTAGGAAAGATGAAAGGCTAAAGTCTGCCATTCTTTGGTATTCATACCTGCGAAGTACCAGCTGCCTTGTTTCTCAGAGCAGCACTTCACATGGGAGCTAAGCATCTGGTCAAACAATTGTGTCCTGGATTTAGCATCATGGACTGGTGATATTGGACGTTTATGAGCTCAGGATCCATTGGTGCAGAGACACAAATAATTCTAGGTGATGAGGCACGGTACCCAGTGGTGGTGCACATTCAAGTCCCTATGGGGATCAAGCCCAAAGAATTTCATATGAGTGGTGCATAGGATGGAATTTGTGCATGTGTTCTGTCAGTAACAACACAAAAACAGAAGGAGTGCTTACTAGTGCAAGTACCTGCTTTCTTTTCTGTCTATAATCCCATAAAGAATACATCCAAGCCGGGCATGCCTTAAACCCATGGGAAGAAAGTAATCCCCTCTGGGAGAAGAAGTTACCTTGACATCCATTGTGATCTTGAGCAAATAATATGCAATACAAGCTCTTCTGCTCTATATGAGTACAGGATGGGAGTCTCTCCCTGTTTGGTCCCACTTGCTGCCACCCCTCGGGGAATGCTGCGTAGCAGTCTAACCTCTCTATACTCACAAGGAAAGGCTCCATCCCGGAGAGAAATGACTGACTCCTTCGATGTGTTACAACACATGTTAAGATGGATTTCTAAACTCTGACCTGGAGGGGCAGAGGTTCAGAAGGCCAGCCTAGTTTCTTGGAACAGGGTAACCTCTGGACAAGCCAGACCAATCAGGGTAGCTATGGCAGGCGGTCAAGACTAAGTCTCAGGAGTGGTGATTGTGACTGAAGGACCTCAATGAGCACACAGAGCAAGGACACTTACAAATTACTCCAGACAGGTGTTATATCAAAAATATAGACACATTTATTACAAGGCCTTTGTAACATAGACCATAGCAAAAGAATTACAGTAACACTAAGTAAACCAACACATCACAATTAATACAATATATGTACAAGACCATTGGGGTCCAAAGGGTTAAATACACAAAATATGTTGACAACCTAGATGGGAAGGAAACAGGCAGTGCAGATAATGTTTAGGCTCAGTTCGACATCGCTAATACACCTAACTAGGAGGCTTTCCAAGCCCTAAGAAGATAGGAGCCTTGTGCTCAATAGTACATATAATGCCAGTGCACGTGGTCATTCCAAAGGACAGAATAGGGTCTCTTCAGGGGTCTCTAGCAGCTTGGGAAGGTGGATGAGGCGATGCATAACAAGTTCCCACTATTGAAGAAGGACCTCCACTTGAACTCACGTCAGGCAGCTGCTGATATTTACATGTTTTACATGCACCACGCCACACTCCATGTATTCAAGTTCACATACCCAGTCCTGCCCTGAAGAAGGAAATTGAATTCCGAAATGCATTGGCAATGTGTTGGTCTGTTTGAAAAAACGATTGTGGCGATTTCTTCCTCACTAAGAAAGTATTAGTGATCTCTCATAATTATATGAGACTTATTTTTTTGATATAATTTTTGTGGATAAAACCATTTTGAAAACAATCGAATCCTAATATTGCTGTTATTTCTTCAATCAATGGATAATGATTTTTTGTTTACTTCGAAGTATATATATTTCTTCAAAGAAGTTTTGAACTACTCACACCCGGATCGGGTCCTTTGGAGAGCGGCTGTGTGACCCGGTATTTCACTTGGTCTTCTGCCTCACATGTATTTTGAGTTTGGGTGTCTCCAAATTCGTCTCAGCCAGCTCCCTTCTGAATATTTAGATACAAAATATATGAACAAAAACGTATTGCTTCATTTAAAAATATTTGAAACACATGGACGTATAATCAAGTGGTGCCCACTCATCTTCCTTCAAGGGAAATAGGGTCACAAATGCAGCAGACTTACAAAGGACGTTGCCGCGGCAGGTCAATACGGTAACCACGTTTACTCCGGTCCTGGTGCACTCGTCTCACTTCAGACCTGGGAAAGCCAAGTGTATGAACATTGGTGTGAGGGTGCTGGGGACACAGAGCTAAAAGTATACAAAGTTTCGAGGGCCTCCTCGAAACGGCAGTGGTGACAGAGCAAAGCAACTGGGTAAACTGGTCAGTCCACTGGTTGGCCGTGGGGCACTCCCGAGAAAGCTTACTTGCAGAGTTTGATGAAGGTGCCGAGAATAGTTGGTCCCACTATTCCAATGGGTTGAAGCATCTTTGCAGACCTTCTAGGATGACCAGATGCAGAGGGATCCCACGGGATGACAGTGGGCACAGGGTGCCAAACATTCCAGCGGATCACCAGCTGTTCCTCAACTCGGCTTCTTGTTGCAGGATACTTGGATCCTATCCTTTGTTCAGTGAGAACTCAGGAGATCGACATGGCAGTGGTGTTTTTAGCCTCCTCTTATCCAAAGTTCCCTTTGTGCTGAATCGGAGAGGACCCAATGAGAGATCTGCTCACAAACACACACTCCATACGTGGACCAATCACGGACCACGGTGGTCCCAGTCATTCATGGCACTCCAGACTCTCTGGCACCCAGGATGTGTATTGGAACCAGACGTTCCAGCCCACATCCTGGAGGAACCCACACAAGGCATACAGAAGCCCGTGAATGCATTGGGATTCACGAGAAAGTGCATGACCAAATTAGGACTGACCCGCGTCAACTCGATCTGGGGAAGGTGGAGAGGCAAGATGGCCAAAGGACACGACAGTGACATGGCCATTTTGGAGCCAGGCCACCTATTCATGCCAAACGCAGTTAACGCGGTTAACATGGCAGGAAAGGGTTAAAAATAATGTGAAAAGATAGCTGCCACCAGTCCTGTCCATGACACATCTGCACAGTTCATAAAAAGTCCAGCAAGATTATCTAGGGCCTTTGGATGACTATAGACCCAAGTGTGCTGTATGGTAAGATACATTGCGCACTTGTTAGATGTTGCATAAAAGTTGCAACATGAGGAAAGGACTAAGGGAAACAAAGTCTCCCAGTATGGACTGTCTTAAAGGCATGTGAGCTTCCCCATAAAAAGTGAGCGAAAGCCCAGAGGAGTGCAGCTGAAGGCTGTGCTTCTCTGGCAAAGTCAGTCAATGGTGTCTAAACAGCAGCAAAAAGTTTGGGGGTTGACACATGGAGGGAAAATTACATAATTACATACAATTATGAAATCTTTCCTAACAACACAAACACACATACACTCTCACCTACAGTGACAGTAAATCCATGTTTATGTTTGCTTTGCATTGAGATTTGCAGCTCTGCATTTATAATGGGAAAAGCAAAATCACAATTCTCAAAATGCACATAACATAAACATTACTGGATGTGTTTCACTGTGACATTTTTCAGAAATTGCAGGTTGCAAGGTTTCTATGATCTGCAGTTGCAAGGTGAGTGGCAGAGTGAAGCATAATGTTAGCTACTGCCTTTCCAGTAACTTCTCAGTACTCTGTGATCTGATGCCCTGGGCAGGCCACACTGTCCGCGCCAGAGTTCTGAATCCTTTGAGAGGTGAGAATGCAATGACTACATGGAGCTCTAGTCACTCACAACCCAGTAGGTCTTGTGTGTGGACATCATCAGCATTGTTGTGGCTAGGGATAGAGCCGCTCCTAATATGTGATGCCTACTGGTGCTGGTGAGGCTGATAGGCAAAGGAGAGGAGAAACATTTGGGTAACAGGGGCATTTTCATTAATGCGGGAAGATTAACATGCAAACTCCTAACAATGAACTGTTTGCCTATGTAGTGTTAGGGCAATGCTAGCAGCTCACTCTAGAGTACGGCTCCCTGTGGTTACTGATGATGCTTTTCTCTATTATTTCTCTGGGATTTATACCGGTGCGCTGCTGCCATTTGCATGCATTTTAACCATGACCTTTCCCTATGTTGAAACCAAAAATGACATCCAGCAACCACACATGTGTGTGTGTTTGGTGCTGTATTTCCACCATACGCTCAAAGACAGTAATTGGAAAACATCGCAAATCACAAACATGTGCAGTAGGCCGCTTTTTATTTTTTTGGCTCACTTTTATTTTTCTGGCAGGGCCGATTTCTTGTCGCGGTCTGACCCCCCTCCATCACACCTTCATGTAGAATCCATTCAAATGATCTCATGAAATTTCTAAAAACGCACCAGATATCCCCTTATCAGATGGAAATCCTGAACACCATATCTCCAGAAGGTAGCAGGGTTGCCTGCCAAGTTTCAGCTCAAATTATCGAAAGCATTCAACTCCTGAGTGGAACTGCATATTGAAAATAAGACCGACGGCAATGTTTGTCCTCAATTACTAACAACCTTTTGAACCGGTTAATTTAAGATCTTTTGCGATTGCTTGATTTGGTATTGAATCATATGCGCTATTAGACATGAGCTCAGAGCCATATCAACAAGTCCCAGAGGGATTTTGCCGATTGCTTGTGTGGGAATAAAACGTCCTTTAATTATGTCTAAATTCCACATGATTCCAAATGATGTTTAAATTCCATATGATTTACAGTAAGGAGGAGGCTGGTTGGAATAACCTTAGTTAACCTCTGCCTATCATCCCCACATTGGAGGACTCTTCAAAAGGTGCAACCAAGCAGGACATTTGAGTCCAGGTTTTATACCTACAAATGGTTTTGTTTAGTTTAGTTTATTTATTTTATAGAGCGCACTGAGCCCTTGGGCAAATGGGCGCTAGGCTTGCATGTTACAACTACAGACAATAAAGATAAAGTACACACAGATTAAAGAATATACAATAAAGGAACAGGAAATATACAATATACATACAATATACACGGAGGGTCAGTGAATAGTCAGTGACAGGCAATATACAATATACATATAATATCCAGAGAGAGTTCAGTGAGTGAACTCATTTATGATGGTATCTGGATCGTGGTAGGCTTCAGGTTATTAGGTGGCTATCTTGCTAGTAGAGCTAGACTTTGGTTTTATATCTGAATGATCTTATATATGCACTGAGCTCACAGTCCGATTGTCTTGAGGACTGCCTGGAACAGATTGGTTTAGTCAGATACTAAGGGTACTAAAGTTATTCTTTATGAATGCTTTAGTCATGCTTCTTCTCCAAAAATTTGGTAAATGGCAGCTATAGTCCATGTTTATAGTGTTGATGCTATATCAACAGCTGGCTGTGAATTGTCACCTATGCCCGCCTGATAGTGGAAATATCAACCTATGCCACCTTTTTTTTTTTTTTTGCAGAAATATGAACAGTTACTGAGTGGCGTAGAACACAGATTATTCTCAAGTTTCAGTCTGATGAATTGCACTGTTTAGTTTGAAACTTTCAGTCACTTTGAAACTCCAGCAACGTGTGAAATAAATACACTGACATCTGAGAGATTATTTTCTTTGAATCTTTTAGTATACAATACACAACTGTGTTACATTGCAATGTATATAACACCCACACTGTTAGTCAATCGTGTGAAACATGAACATTTTCCAAGACGAAACACGAACTTTCTATTCCTGCCAACACATGTTTCGCCCCTCAAGGTTTTTTCAAGGCTTTACATGTCAATGATTTTGTCTTCTTAGCATCCATTATTGGCTGAGGACATTTAAATCTTTCAGTATTCGTCAAATGCAAGCCCATTTGAATTCTATTTAGAAGATCTTGTTGCAGCAGCCTTCATGAGTGTATACGTTCTGTACATTCTGTGTCAACTCTAAACTACTTCAAAATTACTGTTATTAATGGATTTCTCTTCTTTCCCTGCATTTAATTTTTCTGACATCCATTATAATTCAAATATACAAACTTTTGTTCGAGATGTTTTTCCTCTCTGCCGTGATCGGCTATTATTTGGCGTTCCGCACGATGAATTTAGTCAGTCACATTTTAAAGCTTGATGGTATAAATACACAATAGCATTAAAAGGGAACAATAACAACAAACCATTATAATGACCGTTGATAAAGCCATGGACGTCATTTGCGAGTCACCATAGATACTAGTTTGTACACCTTTTTTCCCCTTTAATAACCCTAGCATAGCCCTTGTAAGACCTGGAATCGAGGTTGCAGGGGTTATGCTAAGAAAATAATGGAAACTCCACTCTCTAAGAGTATGCTTACTTTATGTGGTGCCCACTGCCTAGACTAGCCCACCCTCACATCCCAGATGTAATACTGCATGAGGTTAGTGATTGGGTAATAGAGGGGAAGGAATGAGCTCACTCGTCTAAGCACCCAGATGTCCCCTTTTTTATGTTGGAGCAAGAGGGAGATCAAGGGTTGAGTCTTTGTTCAATGTGTTTGCCAGGGGCGTTGCTAGGGGGGGCTAAAGGGGGCTATAGCCCCTGATCTTTTGGTTGTAGCCCCGGATAGAATCTCAGGAGCTACAGCCAAAATACTAGCTAGCCCCCAACCCCAACCGTTCCAACATCAGCTTAGCCCCGGGTCTTTTCCAGACCTAGCAACTCCCCTGGTGTTTGCATTTCAGGGTTGTGCCTGCAATTTCTTGTTTTAATCTAAATCGCACTGGGGAGGTGTATTTTGAAAAAGATATGTATTTTTGACACTTTTCCGACAATAGCATCACAGCCAATATCTAGGCACTCAAGCTGGGTGTCATAGGAGATTCAAACATGTTCCTTAAATAGCTGTATGATGACCGCACACATGCCATGTATGCACGTTTTCATTCTTCAAATATCTGACTACCATAGAGGTTTCTCATTTTATAAAAATTGCGATACAAAGCATTTGGAAAATTCGAGTTGGGGTGAAGTTAATACAATGGCAATACAGTACAGAATAGTTAACTGCTATGAGTGATTGAAGTATGGTCAAATCAAGCATGCAAGGCAATGTAAGGGGCTAAATAACCCGTAATACACGGTTTTAGACACTCTATTTAATTTCTCTGTAATTGTTCCTTTTCCACCAGAGATGTTTCTCTGTCACTCGTTGCGGTCTGGCTCCCTCTACCTGCTGTTTCTTCCTCTGCCACCCTTAGGCCGGGGAAGCACATGCACATTTATGGCTGTGCTTTAGATGAAATACCAATAACAGACATATGCTGTGTTAGTTGGTATTCCTAACAAACAAAAGACGTGATGGCTAGAAGGTTTAGAATTAATCGCATCCCTGGCATTGCTTTGCGCAACCCTCCAGACCATTGTTCTTCATCTACCAAGTCATTACAAAAGGATAAAGACTATATGCAAACCAGGCTTGATCCCGACCCAAAAGGGGCAATCCAGCACAAACTGCCAAATCACAACTGTTCTGCACGAGGCCACAAGCATCCTCGAACATGTTTGGGCCTCATTGTGCCTCATCAGTGAGGAGTAGCTTGGGTCGCCAGGCCCACAGGCATGAAACCCACATTTGGGCATACCCGTCCCATTCGGGGTTACTACAGCAAAGCAAATGAGGTGATAAGGTTTAGATTGAATCTTTACCTCTGGCATCGCTCTGTGCAACTCTCCAGATCAACGTTTTTTGCCTGACAAGCCATTGCAAAAGGGGAAAGACCATATGCAAATCAAGCATGGTCCAACCTCAAAAGGGCCAGTCCACCCCGAACTGCTTGGTCACATCCCTTCTGCACAAGACCACATGCATCCCTAGACATGTTTCGGCCTTCTTGAGCCTCATCACTGAGATTAAGGTGTGTTATGTTGGAGCCAGTTCCACAAATTACAATAGCCAAGAAACACAGTAGTGCACTCATTGCAAAATTAGAGTGGGACACACAGGTAGAACATTGCAGTGGGCAGATTCACAGTAGGGCATATGGGAGCAGTACAGTATAAGGTAGAAACTAGAATGGTGAAAAGGTAAACAATCAAGTCACACATATCAAGGCACATTATGGCGCAGCAAAGCATGACAAGGGAATTAAGACATATAAAACCGTAACAATCTATACAATTATGTAAAGGGCTAATAATGCAAGACCAATTGGGTGTCCACTCTGCATTCTTACCATTGGCCCCCACAGATAGATCCCATTTTACCTTCTTTCTCACTCTTCTCCCGTCAAACCCTCTCTCTCTCTCTCTCTCTCTCTCTCTTTCTCTCTCTCTCTCTCTCTCTCTCTCTCTCTCTATCTCTCTCTCTCCCTCTCTCTCTCTCCTCTCTCTCTTTCTCTCTCTCTCTCTCTCTCTCTATTACTCTTTCTCTCTTTCAATCTGTGAACGTAGAATACGTCATTTGAGGCAAATCGAACATGCCACAGAACCACACAACTGGAGGCTCACCTCCATTACAGAGCAACATGAACAACTCACTGTGGGTATGCACATTACTTCAAAGGCAACCTGTTACACAAAATGGTCATTGTTTTACAGGGCAGTGCACTTTTACACATAGCATCTTCAACTGAAAACAGTTCTCAAGGCGGCAGACAACTGCCTGTGAGGTTTATCCTCATTAGGGATCATTCATGCAGTAGCAGTATCGTCAGACAGCCTTGTGTTCAGCACATTGAGGCACGAGTAGCAAACATCAGCAAAGTTATGGTGAGTTTAAAAAAGAATGTCAAAACCCTTCCACCTAAAATGTAAAAGTAGAATAAGCCATCTGAACCAAATCACACATGCCACAGAGCCACTTAGTAGACATTACTGGAAGTTGACCTCCAGTTTAGAGCCATATGAGTAAATCAGTGGTCGAAGTGAGCGGGAGCGGTTGGGAGCGGTGCTCCTCTACTTTTTTTAATGACGTGTTATTAATTGTTCCTATACTTTCATTTTAAAAATAAACCGTTCCGGAATGGTTTCGTTTTAAAATAAAAGTGAAGGAAGAAGTTGAAACTTGAACTTTCACTGCAACGCACTTCACGTTTCCTTAAGCAGAAAGTGCATGTGTTTGTATTGTGTGTGGGAGGGGCACTGTGATGGAGTTTGTGGGGAGTGGGTGCAGGCCAGCGGGGAACATAGTCCCACTACTTCTTTTTGTACACTTCGACCACTGGTTTCACTGTTCCTATACTTTTATTTTAAAAAGAAACCTTTCCGGAACAGTTTAGTTTTAAAATAAAAGTGTAGGAAGAAGTTGAAGCTTGCACTTCAGTACACGGCACTGAACATTCCCTTAAATAATAGGTGTGTTTGTTTGGGGGTTTGGACTGTGTGTGGGAGCGCAGTGATGGGGTTTGTGGAGAGTGGGGCAGACTGGAAGGGAACATAGATCCACTACTTCTTTTCTTACACTTCGACCCCTGGAGTAAATCATTACATATACACAAATTACTACAAATCTAAGTGTTTAGCTCCAGATAATTGTTGTTGTTTTATACGGAGGTTTATACATAGCTTCTTTAACCCAAGACAGACGCTCTCAAGGTTGCAGACAATGGAATATCAGTGTTGCCTTTATTCAATATCATCTGTGCACTATAGTCTCACGGCCTTGTGGTTAGAGCATTAGGGCATGTGTAGAAAATACTAGCAAAACAATGGCGATTTTCCAAGCCTTCTACCTCAAATGGGAAAGTAGAATAAGTAATTTCAGCCAAGTTACACATGCCACAGCACCACCTAGTAGCGATCACTGGAAGTTTACCTCAAGTTCAGAGCCATATGACTATAAATCATTACGCGTATGCAAATTAATCCAAACACAATCATTTAGCCGTATAAAGTTGTATTTGCCTTATATAGCTTTGCTGATTTGTAGATAGCTTCTTCAACCCAAAACATACATTTCATTCATGCATTAATTAATTTGAAATAGGTATGTTGTGAACTGTGTGCAACAAGGATTTGGGAATTAGCAGAGTAGGGGGTGAGGCAGTCTGGAAACTCAACTCATTATCATTAACTCAGGCTAATGGTGATGGGTGGCTTGACAGTTAGGTTCAGAGAAAGGGTTGCCTGAAATATGTAATTCTGTAGCAGTCATTTTACCTCTTTTAGTATGGTGGATGGAAGGCTGAGTGCCACCTCAAATCTCACTCTCACTTGTTCAGGTGCTGATCTTAGTGGGCCCTACTGGACCTGCTAGGACCTCTGCCCAGGATCCTTTGCCTAGTGTTATTGGGTTGCTTAGTCCACCACTAATATGTGCTTGTGACTCCATAGAAATAGTTTCTTGTGGTCATATCAATTCCATTCCTCCTAATTAAAAAGGTAACCCTAATAATGGATAACATTTTAAAACCGATTGGTCAACCAATTGGGTTTATAAAGCTGGTTTTTGATGGGATATTTACTGTGATACTCTTTTACCTGGGAGTATATGATTTGCATAAATAACCATTCTTAGAGTCCAGGGCCTTTTCTAGACACACATGTCTATTTGGGAAGTGGAGCATTTGTTGTCAAACGGGTATGGCACCAAGTGCTACTAATGTCCCATTTAGGTTAGGGTATCTACTATCTCACATATCAGCCATGTGGATGGTAGATGGTTCTCCATCTTGATGGAAAATGGTGTTGCCAAGTCTTTCACTGAGACTTGCGTTTTCTATTTGCAAAAGCAGTACAATTCAGTGTTCTTCCCTTTATATCTTGGGATTTTGGAGATTTACTCATTCCTAGCTGTGTCGTAATTTATTAGGCAGTTACTCTAAACTCACAGGGTTCCCCCCCCAAGCAAGGTGGCAGGCACCCAAAGCAATTATGCAGATTCAAATTTAGTGAGGCTTCCAACCTGTTTCGCACCACTCGAGCAAATACCCTCTGTACCACCAATGATCGAGGAACACGGCCAGTGTATAGTAAGAATATATAATTATTTAAGGTTTGACAAATAATAATACCAACCAAAACATCAACCCCCAATGCCGTGGCACAACACAATGTCATAATTTCAACTGACTTGCACCAATTGACTGACTGACTTGCATTTCTAATGAACTTACAGATACTAAAACACACAGGTAACATTTAGAGACTGTACATAAAACATACACAGAGGATTTCTTGCACATTAACAATTATGAAATTTGAACAACTCCCAGTGATTGCATGGGTTATCACAATGCTCTTCTCTCTCAGCAACCCCCACCCTCAGGCATCAGTTATATATGGCCCCTTAATTTGAAGGCAAGGTACAGGGAGTGGGAATACAGTAGCAAAATAATTGTGGCTTTTGGTTAAAAGGCAGTGTTTGACAAATAGACACAATGAACAAAAATCGTTTTGGGTTTTTTAATGTGAAAGGCAAAGTCAAGAAAGGAATGTAATGGGAAAATCGTTTTGGGCTTTTTATTTGAATGCCAAAGACAGGAAGGCATCTCAATGAGAAAATTGTTTTTGCCTTTTTATTTGCATGAACTACATTGCTTTGGGAAAATCATTTGGGATGTAAATAAATAAATGGGAAATTTCATTTTGCACACTTAAATTCACTTGAATGGCAGCTTTTTAAGGTTCCTGATTTTAGGGTAATGCTTACCCACCCTTCTGTACAGAAGACACAGGTTTCCGACAAGGAGAGTCACCTAAGTACTTTATTGTCTATACCGGCTCTAAAACTGGGCATGATCTTTGTTAGTTTTGAACTCTAACAACACTCATCCAGTGATTTCCTATATGGGAATTCATATATTTATATTCAATTCAATGCACAAAGGATCTACACAGCTTCCCCCTTCCCCACAATCTAAAGGAAAGTATTAAGGCAGGCAGTTCCCAAACAATTCACAAATCAATAGGGTGATTTTCTATAGTGGAATTAATTTGTTTTTCGGATTTAGTAAAATATGCCAATGATCTCCCCATTTCACCCCACTACACGCTATGTGAGATGGAGATTAAGGCTGGCACATCCCCCCCGACACAATTTTGTGGGCATTTAGGTGTATCTATTTACATTGTAGTCCTTCGTTATGGGGCATTCAACAAAACAGCCGGGCTCTTCTGAGGACAGCACAGATCTGGTCAAAGGCTTCGGTCAAGAGTAGTCCCCAGCACCCAGACTTCCTCTGCCTCCTCAAATGGCAGGCCCAGTTAGCCTCTAGATTTCCCAGTCTCTGTCTCCCCAGCAATGTTTAAGCAGAAGCAGACTACCTCCAGCAATAGGGTGGGAAAGTCAGGGGAATCAGGGGACAATCACAAGTCCAAAGAAAGGTTCAGAGAGTAAAAAAGTCAAAAATAAGAAAGATCCCTCTCAGATTGAAAACTAATCTCTTATAGGGCTGATGACCCTCCATTATTATCATAATTCCCGTGGTACAGATTGTCCAGCTCTCTCCCTCCGCCTCCCCCAATACGCCCACTGCCTGCTAATAGGACAAGGAGTTGGGGGGGGGTGAATGATGGAGTCTGAGGGAGAATAAAGATTCATCATCCCAAAATGACAAGTGGGTTTAACTTCTTTAGTGTCCTCAACATCTAACAACATGGTAGCTAACCAAATTTTTCAGATAACTGCAGGCACATATATATTTTTAAGTTCTAAATTTGATGGCGAGTCAGAAAATACTAATCATATCTTGGCACATGCTTCCTGGGAGGAGCTACCATTTTTATGGATTTACTGCAGAGCCAAAATAGTCACAAATCCGCCCCTTTCTAAATCAAACCTTACTTTCATAACCTATCATCACACAAACTTTCTATTCCCTCAGAATTATGGGTAGGCCGAATTCATAATTGTCTTCATAAATTAAATTGTATACGTCATACATGATTCATATTTACATGGTACCAACATGCTTTTTTTTACCCCTTTAATCTGAGTCTGGGGTGAGCTCACTATGGCATACAATTTTCTTTTAATACAAAAAAAGCTGGCCCAATGTTAATCATATAGCAAGGTATCACATGGTTCCCTCACTTTCACATAGCCCCCACCTATTCCTAAGTTGCATTTCTCCATCATCACCTGACCCGAACATCTGCTTATCAGCAATCTGTTTCACACACAATGTTACATGTAAGCACATCTTGTCGATTTAAAGCTGTATTTTAAGAAGTATGGATAGAGATGGCATTTTTCCCATTGAACTGGAAGGTTTGTTCCTATGAAACATTGACCACAAGACCTGTGGGCTAGGCCCACCAGGAAAATCAGGCCTGGTTCAGTTTAAATTTAAAGAATTAACAGAGAATTAGATAAAAATTGGGGGATTTGCAGATAAAACACCCAGCAGTATTGACTTTTCAGATCAGGCCTCCCCATTAGCTGTGCATTAGTGGCCAACAGAAATTACCTTTTTAGGGCTAACTTGACTTAGCCCTAAAAATTACTCCTTGGTATTTTTCACAGGCCTATCCTTTCCATGTATATCTTCCCATGTGTGCTGCTGCAGTTTTGAATCTGCCAAAAGGTGCCTTTTCCACACTTTACTCAAAGTCAGCATCTGCAGCACCACATGTTATGTCACATTAATTGAGCATAGCCATCAGGTTTAAGCTCTCATGTACATTCCCCTTCACTTGCGCACCTGTTCATTTTAGTGGAGTTGACTAGGCCCATGTATTTCCATTTTACTAGGCCTTATGTTGAAAATCCTGATTTGTACTGGCTTTTTATAGTTCAATGGAAGTCTCCTTATGTTGAAAATCCTGATTTGTACTGGCTTTTTATAGTTCAATGGAAGTGTACTGAAGCTCTTCGTTCCTTCACCTCCAACTCCATCATGGTCAGCCGCTTCTCCAAGCGACGAGTTGGGGGTTGATCCCTTTTTTTGGCTGGGCCCCCCTCTGGAACAGCCTCCGTGCCACTCTGAAACATGAGGAGAACCATCTTCTCTTCCGGAAGTACCTCAAGACCTTCCTCTTTACTTCTGCCTTCAGTCTTCCACTCCCTGCTAATCTGTCTGGCTTGGCACCGGGCACCTGGTTACCCTCTGATTTCCGGCCCAGATCCCTGCCCTCCCAGCCACACACCCGCACTGCCGCATGGCAATCCCTGCACTTGGGTCTGTATCTGCAAACCTACAGTTTCCTCCCAGCACTTATCAACACCCGTTGTCTACACCTTATTCTTGCACTTACCGCCAGCTGGCCACACTACCCGTTGTTCTATAACATGTTCAGCACTTTCCACTTCCCCCTCCCCCTCACACTTTCCCCTTTCCCTCTTCCCTAGACTTGCATGTTCTCAATGTCACTGGGCCTACTAAGATCGCTGTTTTGTTCTCCCTTGTTTCCCCTCCCTTGCTTGTTCGCACTCTAAAACACTAGTGTATGGGTGTGATACAAATAAAAGATCACATTATATAAAAACACATTATCCAGCTTCATTCTCACAATAAGGGCCTAGCATGGCCTCTCCATCCCTGTCACTCTGGAGCTGTCTTACACATAACAATTCCCTCCCCCCACTACCCCGGGTATTTGACAGATAGAGGGGTTTTTGTTTTCTTTTTGCTTTGGCTCATTCTACAAATGTCCTTGTTGGAACACGTTCGCTCTTTTCCTGTACTGAGGGAGTGGTGCTCTGCTCTGCACTACACTCATTTCAGATTTTGGGGTTTGGTCCTGGAACCCCTCCCTTTTTTGAACCTCCTACCACCAGGCTGTGAAGGTAAGGCGTTATTGAGTCTGCAGAGATAAAAAGAGAGTTTAAGTATATTATACAGTGCTTCTTTCCCCCGCAAATAGGCATTCAACTTGAACACAAAACAACATCACATAACACATTGATATGTATATCCCTTACATGAACATTTCCACACATAATATTTTATTTTTATTTTTTTTTCCTGATTTTTATACATTCTTTGTGAGTTCCTTTACTCCCTGTAATTGTGTGATATTCTCCATCCGGAGTTTCCATCCTTTCCTTTGATTCTTCAGATGGCTCCTGGCCTCTACCCTCACTGGGATCTTCAATCAGCCCTAAAGTCTGTCTAGGGTGACATCTCTTCAACTGACTGATATGAGCCAATTTCTCTTCCGTATGTTCTCCTTTGGGGATGTGGCTATTATAGGCAGCAGGTGAGATTTTATTGCCAATTTCAACGGCACAGTGCCAAGAGGGAAGGAACTTTCACTCCTTGGTCTGGTTCCTTTGGAAATTGTAAAGATAGACCCTGTCCCCAATGTTGTACTTCTTCTGGTTAGATTGTAATTCGTAGTAGGCTTTCATTCCTTCTGCTGACTTTTCTAAATTGCGCTAAGCATAAGCAAAAGAATGCTGAAGGTGTTTCTGTAAATTCTCAATTTACTAACGGGTAGTAGACGCGTTGATGAGGGTCTGCTCTTAAGTTCTGCAGAGCAGGTGATGAGGTAGCACCATGTTTAATTCAGTCATGAGCTCAAATGGAGACATTTTCCTTGCAGAAGACGGAGTGAACCGCATGGCCATTAGGACAAGCGGTAGTCAGATATCCCAACTTGGTCCAGAGTCCACCACAAACATTTTCAAGAATCTAATTATCCAGCTTCATTCTCACAATAGGGGCCTAGCATGGACTCTCCATCTCTGTCACTCTGGGGCTGTCTTTTCACCCCACAGCTGGCAGTTCTTTTGAATCACAATCTGTGTATATTCTTGGCCTTCTGGGCCGTTCCTTAAGTCATACCTTCTTTCCACTTCACTCTTGAGCATTCTTGTCACTTTTAATATAAAGGCTTACTAGGGAAATAACATTGTGGTAAGAGGAGTAAGGCCCCCATTTGGGAATACAAAGTCTTCTTTTGTACCTCCAGATGCAACATGGTAGAGGTATATTTCAGATCCCCGCAGGTAGAGGTATTTCTTTCACCTGGGTTATTGGAACAGTTGAAAAGGTTTATGCAATCCCTTTGTACTGTATGCTGTAGACATCTTCTGCTAACCAGAACCTTGTCTTTTTTTTCACTGATATATCTTGAGCATGCAGTAAAGATGTGGGAGATGTAATGCTCCCAGTGGAACCTGTGGTATCTACCTCCATTGGATCAGTGGTCTTCCAGGGACAATAATGAGAAATGTGTCATCATTTGCCATTGCCATAACATTGCAATCCCTGTGATAATGTTGTGCATTGGAGCTCGACTCAACTCAGGCTCTTTCTGGGCATGATTTCAGCTGTTTTTCTTACTATGTCAACGTCGAATCACTATCCCACAGTTTTTTCGGTCCGGTGGAAAAATGTTACTTGTCAAAACGTTTGATGGATTTTGTGGTAGGTCAGAAAAAGGGAGGCGGACTCAAAGGTGGCATTTTGGCTATAGACTTTTGTTTTAGACAAAAAAAAATGACAACTACCTTTCCGTAGCTCTAAAGAGAAACTCTTTCCTTAAGTAAAGATCGCTTGGTGCTCGACGTCAGGATGAATGTCCAACCAAAATAACTTTCCTCTGTCCCAAAAGTCTTTTTCTATCCTGAACACTATATGAAAGAAATATCTAAGAAAGAAACACCCTGAAGATGCCTCCCTCCTACTGAAATAGTGCAAACTAATCATGTGACAAATAGCTAGAGAATAGTTTGCTTTCAAATGCAGGGTCAGGAGGATGACTCGCTTATCCTGGTTTATCGAGTTCCAACTGTTTTAACAGTCTTTAATACACTGTTGATAATTCAACATAAACAATATGCTTCTGGTTTCGGAACTCCTTTCAGGTTTGACTTTGTATTTGGTTGCTTTAGTGTCTAATTTAACAGCTACGGGAGTCACTCCCTTCTCCGGGTACAAAAGAGGCTTTTCAAGAATACTTTTCAAGAGCCCTTGTAGCTCCTTCCAAACTCCTTTTAAAGTGAACTTAAATTCTGTCTTTTTCTGGTTTCTCCCCCACTTAGAGAACTTAATTTCTTTGCCTTTTTGAACTTGAATGTCTCTCAAACAAGCACTGACATTGAAATGACCATTAGTTCTAGAAATACCAGACCTGATGTAATCCTCTTCCGTAATGTAACATGAATAACATTCTTCTGGTCTTAATCCTCCTTTCAGGTTTCGCTCTGCATTCTGTTGCTTTAGTGCCTGATTTAACAGCTAGCCAAATGACTCCCTTCTCCTGGAACAACATCTGTGTTCTTCAAGATCAAACAATACTTTTCAATAGTCCTTGCAACTCCTTCAAATTTACTTTTAACATGACCTTAAACTCCCCCTTTTCCATGTTTCTCCCCAATGTTGAGACTTGTAAATTCCCTGGACTTTAATTAATTTTACTGTGCTCAACCTCGGAGTAAAAACAGGTTGGAGAATTACCAGACACATACCACTAGTGCTTTCAACTGGACTGATAACGCTTGGACAATGTTTTGAGAGGGTAAGTGGGCTCCTGAATCGAAAGGGAGCCCCTATCCCCTGAAGTGGAGCAACTGCACTGAGATCATCCCACTTTTTACCACCCCTAGGGGGATTATTGGGTAGCAGACTCACCTTCGTAGCCTCACAGAGAAGGGCACCCTTCTGGGGAGAATTGACAAGATCCCATGAATCATCACTGTTTCTAGTATGCAAGAACTCTTCAATGTTGAGCTTGTTGGTAGGTGATAGCATTTTACTAGCTTCTGAATAATGATCTGATAATGCTACTTTGAATCCTACATTGGATGCTTCTAAAAAGTATTTATATACTCTATTTACAATATGCACCACTGTATAGAAATATATGCAATATCTTGCCTTTTTGATTTTCTCAAATACAGTCAAGAACGTTTTTTTTGACTGCCTGATACACTGCTTGTGATTTACTGCCAACAAAACTCCTGGCATGTGAAAGTCAGACTGACGGTACAATGGAGGCATACTAGAAATACTTTAATGATGAAAAGAACAGGAAGTGGGTAGTAAAAAAGGTTTCTATTAGTGGTAGCAGAGTCATTAGATCCTGTGAGGTAGATCCATGAATGTAAGTAATAACTTTGAAAAGTGCTCTCGGGATTGAAGGGAGAGCAGTCAGTAGAAGAAGGACAAAAGGATGCAGCATGGATCTAGAAACAAGTTGAAGATCCTTGGGGCAATAAGCTTCAGCACTGTCTGCCAAGGAATGTGAACCAGAATAGGCCAGCAATACATGCAGAATCAGCTGGAACTACTTGGAAGGGAATATTGTTCCTGGTGCACATATCCAAAGAGTTTACCCCGGTGGCTGTGACATGGGTTCTCATGCACATTTTATGCAAGGATGGCAACGACACTGAATATCCCGTCTTGCAATTGGGATTGTGCCACATATCTTGGGGTCCATGTGCTGATAGGGTCGGGACAGCACAACCTTGTGATGTCTGAGACACAAGGACCGAAGTGAGTATGTTTACACTGTGAACCAGTGGGAAAAATATAGCCTAACCGCAGATCCATGTAAATGCAACACTAGGGTTGGTTGACCCCGATATCCTATTTTTTTAATAGGCCAGGAAGTGCTACTTGTCACTCTGTCAAAATTTGCAAATAAAGGAAAATATTTCGATTTTCTAGTAGTGTGCAGTTGTAAGACTGAAGCAGAAACATCATGCTGTGTATCATCCTCAAGTTCCATTTCAAACCTCTGGGAATCGTTGTAGGTTGTATGGCTTCTACCTCTTATGGGGATAACAAAGAAGGAAAGGTACATGTGTCAGGCAATATAGCCCTTCATTTAGCTCTGCTTATACTCACTTCAAAGAGCATCAGTCAAGACAGTTCATGGTTGGCTGTTGCAGTAGTTATATGGGACATTCACGTTGTTGCCATCACTGTGCCCCAAGCCATCTCGGCACCTGCTCTGAGGACCTCTAATGTAACTCCAAAATACCTAGTTGATCCAGCTGGCAACCTCCTTACTCCATCAGTGCTCACTGGTACTATGGGAGAACCACCAACCTCATCAATGCTGCCGAGGCGCCTGTGCCTCAAGGCAGAATACTGCAAGCAGGAGAGACACGGCAACTCACCACCTTTCCCCTGCCCAACTGCCCTTCACCAGGTGATCCCCCATATGCGGCCAGTGCCTTCAGTTAAAGCTGGTTACCTTTTGCCCTATCTTCATGCAGGCATTGCAGCCCCACTCCTCTCTTCTGCCTAGGTGCCACCACCATAACGCAGCCCATGGCTTAGACCAGGGCTAATAAAACGCTCTGCCTGGCCCCTTGCCTTGAGATGTCATTGGCTGGCTTTCTCTGCTGCCTCCTGCACTCTCTGTTGATCCACCACTGCTAAGAGTCAAGGTCTCAATGGAGACAATGCCGCAGCCAGTCAAGGCTAGGCAGCCGGTTACAAAATAAGGATTGTTTATTATTAAGCCATTTTTAAAGTGCACACTATTTAAAAATATTCGTTTGAATCATTTTAACAAAGCTGCTTAGGTGGGGGGGTTAGTTGTTTATATACAGGGATAGTTATTTATTTTTAGAGTTTATATTAGGAACTGTGTGATAAATACCAATTTGTATACAAAAACAAAAAAACACTAGTGTATCGAGTGAGGCTTTGCCCTTTGTCATCCTGGTCAAAGCCCCAGACTATTCAAGAAAATAGCTAACTAAAGAAATCAGTACACTAGGGATAAAAATGTTCAGTGTTTATAGGAATCATGCGAGGAGTAGCCCAAGCATTTGGGGAGCTGCAGTTTGCAGACTCCTGATTTAAAAGTATGGCTAGTTAATGAAGGTCAAGTGTTGTAGCATGCCTGATGTGTTAAATGGATAGCTTTAAAGATTATACTGTTTAACTGGGACTCAGTGCAAAGAAGCAACGGCTGCCGGTATGTGCTCACAGGGTCCTATGCATGCAACCAATCAGGCTGATGCATTTTGCAGTCTTTAACAAGGTTTTATCTAAAGGTCTGAATAATCCAGGTGAGAAATCACAACTGTTAGTATGACCAGTGTACTGTTGAGTCATTGGCCCCAGTGGCACATGTGATGAAGAGGAACGGGGAACCCAGCCTGGACAAGTGACCATGTGTGTTGTGGGAGGGACTGAAGGGAATGAAGTTTATTTTTCCGCTGAGTCCCGTGTTGTGTGGTCGTTACATCCTATCTCCTGCATCAGTGTGTATGTGTGTGTATGGCCTTCTGAGCGGGAACACAATACTAGTGACGAGGCGGGAGGACATAGGTCTGCGTGCTGCTTGCCGCACTAATCCTGATGAGCGTCGAGAAGAATGAAAACAATTGTTCGAGCAATTTTAACTTAAGAAAAACTTAAATATAGCTGGTAATTGGAGCTGCATAGAAATTATATTGTCCATGAGTACTCCAAGAATGCGTACTCAGTTCACTGGAGAAGGGCAGGGACCCAGTTCAGTAGGCCAAATCTCTGATGGAAGGAAAGGCATTTCTAGGAGCTCCTGCTGTTGAGATTTGTGTCCTTGAAGAATTAAGTTTCAACTGATTAGCTGACATCCATGAGTCCATATCCAGCATACACTTAGTAAACTCTATATTGCTTACTGGTGATGTTGGCAAGGTTTCAAGCAGACACTGGGTATCATCGGAATGGTTTAGATAGTTTTTATTTTATCTGAATCTAGGACCTGCATTGTTGGTAAAACATAAACATTAAAAAGAGGGTTGACATGGCAGTGCCCTATGGCATTCCACATGGCAAGGATTTACACTCAGAGGGGCTCATTTTGGAGTCCTCCGGAGCATAAATGGAGGGTCTGAATACAGTTATGCCGGTCTTAATGTCTTTATTCATGCTCTGGTGGATTTTAATTGTTTTTGAAGGTGGAGGCAGAGCTGAACGAGAGTTATGCTGCAACCTCCTGTTTACACCTACGCCTTCCAACGTGGTTTCATGACAGCATGAGCTTTTCAAGCCAGCGTGAAACCAATGATTTCCTATAGAAACAATCTACTGTTTGCATTAGAACAAAAGCAAAAAAATAAGCTGTTTCCATAGGAAATCATTGTAAACGCCACTTGCCATGTCTACATGGCATGCAATGTTTACTCTTATTGCACCGTGGAGTGCAACAGAGAAGTGTAAAGAGGCTTCGGCGATCTCATTTTCACTCGGCAGTGCAAATGTTGAAATTGTTAAGAGGTGACCTGTTTGCACGTAAGTGAAAGCAAACGCTGTCCCCTCGGGCATGTCTAGGTTTTAATATAAAATTAGCTTTCAAATGGGAAATGGGGACGCTAACTGGGTGCTCGTGTGCCGTTAAAAAGAACCTTGTCCAGCCATACGTAAAAAAAAATTAAAAAGAAATATCCAATTTGGCCAAATCTTCCCCGAAAGACTAGTTAATAAACCATATAGGTTCAAAAGGATAACTTCCCCAGCTCTTATTGAATCCATAAAGTTTATCAGGTGATCCATCTGGGTGATTACACTGGACTTTGTGTGGTGTAGTGGTGTAATGGTCGAAATCTTTCTTAATGTGGGCTAAGTTTGTTATGATGTTGAGCATATGCATCACATTATTTTAATAGAATATGTGAAATAATCTTGGCAATGTAAGAGATATGTCAGATTGGTCTAAAGTTAGTTAAAACAGTGGGGTTAGCATTGTTTTATTATTATTTTTAAGCAGGAAAATGATTTAAGATTTGTAGGCAAAGGTGCTGTAAAGATTGATTTATGAACCAGTTGTCGAACAATCACGATGATATCTTGAAAGAGGGGATTTTAATTTATATGCAGGACCTGCACTTTTACGATTCTGAAGAAGAGTTTGTAGCTAATCAAAAGAGATTGGTTGAAAATTATCCAAAGTTAGATAATATCTGTGATTGTTGGCATTTTGCGGTTGCACTAGAGATTATTCATTCTGTGTGACAATAGAGCATAGAGTTCCTGTGAGGTTCAAATGCTCACTCGATTTTCTGTGGGATTTTTAAGTTCTTCATAATATAAAGAATTCCTTTTGTTGACATTGGGCTGTGTCTATTCAGTCGCTGTAGTATTTTGTTTAGCTCCTTTGATTTGAGTTTTCTAATACCTTGTTTGAGCTAGGAAATCTCAGAATGTGATTGCTTTTTATTTTTTTTATTATATATTTACAATTATTTACACAAAAAAAGAGAATTAACAACAAACGACAGAAAGAGGAACAGAAAATGTGGTGTACCCACAAACTCAAAAGCATGTATATACCATACATTTCACAGGTCCAGATTCAAGAATCAATTCCAAATCTTCTCATATAGGTGTACCTATTCTGATGACAGATCAGTACACGTTCATTCAATGACAAGTTGTAAAGCTCATCAATCCAATCCCTCATTAAAGTTTGTCTCGTAGATTTCCAATTCCTAAGAATCAAGTGTTTCCCTTTACCAGCGGCTCCGAAAAGCAATTTTATGTCTCCATTGGTCAAAGTATCGATGAGAATATCATCCCTCAGAATCATTATTTCAAAATCAAATGATATGTCTAGACATAGCACTTGGTTGAAAAACATACACACCTCCAGATTGTTTTCGCCCATACACAATCCCAAATCATATGTTCAAACGTCCCTTCAACATGTTTACATCCCCAACACAAACGGGAATCCAACATACTCATCTCATACATCCTTACAGGTGAGAAGAATGTTCTGTTTAAAAGTTTCACCTTCCTCTCCCGTTCTCCACCATTAAGTGGCACAAGAGGCACATTTATGCATGCCCTCTCCCACTTTGCCTCATCCATCCCGAAGTAAGTTTTGCAGATCACTGGTCAAGTAATACCGAATGTCCTTTTCTGGCTCTTAGAAATAGGGTATGAACCTGCAGAGGCCAGATGTTCCTGTCTGGCAAATTGCATGATGGGGTTGTAAAGATCACCACTCCCAATAGAATGTGTATCGCCCAGCACCCTAATCAGTATGGGAAAGTCACTGATCAAAACACCTTTCAGAATATATTTAGTTCAACCACATAAAAGTGCTCCATTCATCATGTTCTATTACTTCTCCAAGCCACCTCACTCTGCCAAGGAACCATTCAGGCCAAAATCACACTTTCCCATTCATTTTCACCTTTTGATTTAGACTTATTGAAGCCTTTGTGGAGT
Source organism: Ambystoma mexicanum (assembly GCF_040938575.1). Classification (NCBI taxonomy): domain Eukaryota; kingdom Metazoa; phylum Chordata; class Amphibia; order Caudata; family Ambystomatidae; genus Ambystoma; species Ambystoma mexicanum. Next base: position 405,172,674 of record NC_090931.1, on the reverse strand, counting down.
ATAGCGCATCCAGTCCCATTATTTTCTATATCTCCAACCAACAACATCTTAAGAAGTCTGTCAAAGAAGAAGCTTCCAATTTCATACATGTTTTGGTAGTCAGAACAGCTCTAAGTCCAATGGTCCGACTCTAGTAGTCTCCGCTCTAGTCCAATCATCCGGTACAGCCTCCAAGAATGGTACAATGTGCCGCGTGGCAAACGCCAGCTGATAAGCTGCAACATTTGGTACATTCATTCCACACTTATTTGCTGGCAATTGTAATTTCCATAACTTCAACTTTTGTTTATTCTCCCAAAGATAGTTTTGCAACCTATTGTCTAATCATTTGCAGGTCCCTTTCTTTACTGGCAGCGGAAGCATCTCCAAAACATAATTAATTCTCAGTGCTGTTCACCCTAACCCACAGGGTCAATTTAAGTTTAGACTATCTATCAATAGCTTTTTCAAATCTGTCTAACACACAGAACATGTATTCTTTCATAATGTGGCATAAGAGCCTTGTGAGCCGTATCCCTAGGTACTTCATTCTATCTGGACACCAATGGAAACCTTCCTCAACCAGGCTGATGCT